>NC_041745.1:42404376-43695981 GCF_004115215.2 Ornithorhynchus anatinus | reverse complement strand
TCCGCCCCCCGAGGCCCCGCCCTCTCCAGCTCCGCCCGGCTCGGCCTCGTCCAATCAGCCCCACCCAATCGGCTCCTGCAGCCCGCCCTCTCCCCGCAGGCCCGCCCTCGCGGTGGTGGAGGGGCAGGGTGGGGGTCGGGTCCACGTCCCCTCCCCGCTCCCAGAACCCCGACGACCACCGCTGCTGCCCATCGGGCCCGGCCGGGGACGGCGGCCAGCGGGAAGGGTCGGGCGCCCCCTGCCGGCGGCCCGGCGCCGCCCCCCGCCGCTGTCCGGCGCCCCCTGCCGGCCGCCTCGGGTGCGGCGCTGCCTTCCGGTGTCGGGCGCCCCCTGCCGGCCGCCTCGGGCGCGGCGCTGCCTTCCCGGTGTCGGGCGCCCCCTGCCGGCCGCCTCGGGCGCGGCGCTGCCTTCCCGGTGTCGGGCGCCCCTGCCGGCCGCCTCGGGCGCGGCGCTGCCTTCCCGGCGTCGGGCGCCCCCTGCCGGCCGCGCGCGTCCCGGCGCCGCCGCCCGCCCGCTCTCTCTCCGGCGCCCCCCGCCGCCGGGCGCGGCCCTGCCTCCTCGCCGTGCGCGGACCGCTCAGCTCAGCCCCGGGTTGGCGCCGATTCGGCGGGATCCCGGCCCGGTGACTCTGCCCTCTAGGTCTCGTCATCGTCACCGGCGGTGCACGTTAGGCACCCGCTACGTGCCAAGCGCCGTTCTAAACGCCGGGGTGGATACGAGGTCACCAGGCCGGGCGGGGTCCCGGCCCTCATTCCATTTCCCAGAGGAGGGAACTGAGGCCTAGACAGGGGCAGTGACTCGCCCCGGGTCGCGGGGCGGCCACGTGGCGGAGCGGCATTGGAACCCGGGACCTTCCCTCCAGGCCCTACTAGGCCGTGCTGCTTTCTCAGCGCCCGCCGTGCGCAGAGCCTCGGGAGAGGACAGTAGGGCCGGGGTCCGGGCCCTGCCTGGCACCGACTAAGCGCTTACCGAGCAGCGCGGCTCGGTGGGGAGAGCCCGGGCTTCGGAGTCGGAGGTCATGGGTTCGAATCCCGGCCCTGGCAGCCGGGTGCCTGGGGCCAAGTCACTTCTCTGGGCCTCGCTCACCTCATCCGTAAAATGAGGATTACCCGTGAGCCTCACGGGGGACGGCCCGAGGACCCCGTTATCTCCCCCAGCGCTTAGAACGGTGCTCGGCGCGGAGGAAGCGCTTAACGGATACCAACGCTATTATTACTAATAAATACCCATTATCATCGGTGTTAGGGCCAGTCCGTCCGACCCCGTCCTCCGGGGCTTCCGGGCTAGGGCCCGCAGAGCCGGTGGGGGAGAGTGGAGGCGTGAGGCCCGCGATGGAGGACGGGGGGCCGGGCGGGGGGCAGGACGGGGGGGTCCGCTCAGCCGGGGCCGCCTCCGCCCGCCCAGGTTCTACGACCAGAAGTACCGCGTCTTCCTGAAGCTGGTGGAGCACCAGAGGGAGTACGCCGCCATCATGGAGGAGCCCTGACCCGCGCCGGGCCCGCCGCCTCCGGGGAGCCCTCCGGGCCGGGGGGGCCGGCTGCCACGGACCGCCGTCGCCGGGGAAGACCCGCGCCCGCATCCCGGCTCCGCGCCCCCCGTCTCCCGTCGGACCCGGGCACCCCTCCGTGCCTCGGCGATCTCGCCTGTCGAATGGGGACGACGGCCCGAGGGCCCCACGTGAGACAAACTCCAATTAGAATTAGGGCAGCGTCCCCTTCCAGACCGTGAGCCCGTCGTTGGGTGGGGAATCGTCTCTGCTTGTCTAACTGTCCTTTCCAAGCGCTCAGTACAGCGCTCTGCACCCAGCAGGCGCTCGGTAGAGACCGCTGAATAAACGAATGCTTGGCACGTAGCGAGTGCTCGACGGGTACCGTTCGAGAAGGCCGAGAGACGGTAAGCTCGTTGCGGGCGGGGGAACGCGTCCGTTTATCGTCGCGTCGCGCCGTCCCGAGCGCTCAGTACGGTGGTCCGCCCCCCCCCCCGGCGAGCGCTCGGTAGATACGACTGAAAGCTCGGGTCGCGCCCGCGTCCGGGCCCTCGGGCCGTGGGGACTGTGGGCTTCCCCGGGGGCGGCGGCCCGACGGGCCACGGGGAATCTCGGGTCCTCTCCCGGCTGGCGCGGGCGGGATGACGGAAAGTCCCCCCCAGCTCGCCCGTCGGGGTGGCCGGAGCCCGGGGCTGGGGACTCGGAGGTGGTGGGTTCTAATCCCGGCTCCTCCGCTCGTCAGCCGTGCGACTTTGGGCCAGCTATTTCACTTCTCTGGGCCTCAGTTCCCTCAACTGTCAAATGGGGATGAAGACCGGGAGGCCCCAGGGGGACCACCCGATCACCTTGTACCTTCCCGGCGCTTAGCACAGTGCTCGGCACAGAGCGAGCGCTTAACAGGTGCCGTCGTCACTGTTATCGCTCTTGTCATCCGCGTGACTTGGGGGGCAAGCGGTTTCACTTCTCTGGGCCTCTGTCAAATGGGGATGAAGACTGGGAGCCTCACGGGGGGCAACCTGATCACCTCGCATCTACGCGGCACTCGGAACAGCGCGGGAGCGCTTAACCGACACCAGCGTCGTTATTACGTCGGCGAGGCGGATCGAGAGGAGACGGCTCGCCGTCGGCCTTAACGCCCCCGATCCCCTCGTCCGCCCCGACCTCTCCCGGCCGCTCGTTCTCCTCCAGGCCGGCCGGCACGCTTCCCTCCCTTCTCCCCGGCCTCCATCGCCCCCGTCCCGCCTCCGGCCTGGAAGGCCCTCGCTCCTCCTCGCATCCCCCCCGGTCCTGCGTCCACACCCCCTCCCCCGGAGAACCCGTCGGCTCCCGTGGCGTCGCCTACCGCCTCTCCGCGGACGATTCCCGGCTCTCCCCGTCCAACCCCGATCTCGCCCCCTCTCTCCGGTGTCGCCTCCCGGACCTCTCCTCTTGGCTGTCCTCCCGTCACCTCGGATGTCCCGTGTCCGAACCAGAGCTCCTCACCTTCCCAACCCCGCCGCCGTCCTCCGTGACGCCCCCGTCGCCCGTCTCCCGTCCCGGCTCGCAAGCCTCGGCGTCATCCTTGACCCGTCACCCGACCCGCGGATGTAATCCATCGCTAAATCCCGCCGGTCCCACCTCGGCGACGGGGCTAAAACCCGCCCTTTCCTTTCGGGCCAGACTGCTCCCCCGTTAATCCGGTCGTCGAGCCTCTCCTGCCTCCGGTCCGTTCGCCGTTCCGCTGCCCGGCGTGGCTCAGTGGAAGGAGCCCGGGCTTTGGAGTCAGAGGTCGTGGGTTCGAATCCCGGCTCCGCCGCGCGCCAGCTGCGGGACCGTTGGGCGAGTGGCTTCGCTTCTCTGGGCCTCGGTGACCCCGCCTGGAAAATGGGGATGAAGACCGGGAGCCCCACGTGGGACGACCTGATTCCCTTGTGTCTACCCCGGCGCTTACAACGGTGCTCTGCACATAGTAAGCGCTTAACAAATACCGACGTTATGATTATTATCCTCCTCCTCCTCCTGCAGAAACGCTCCGGGCCTGTGTCTCCCCTCCTCAAAAACCTCCGGTGGTTGCCTATCGACCCTTCCGGGCCCTCCTGAGAGCTCACCTCCTCCGGGAGGCCTTCCCAGACTAGATCCCCCCTTTCCTCACCTCCCACTCCCTTCTGCGTCACCCTTGCGCCCGCCCCCGCCCCCCGTCCGGTCCCGCACCGCTTACGTCCGTAGCTGCTGTTGATTCGTCTGTCTCCCCGGCTTCGGGACAGAAAGCTCGCTGTGGGCAGGGAATCCATTCGTTGTATTGTCCTCTCCCAAGCGCTCAGTACAGTGCTCTGCACACGCTAAGCGCTCACTAAATGCAACTGAATGAATGAACGAAACTCCGTTCATTCCCAGGCCCGTGCTAAGGCGCCGGGGCGGATCCATTCCAAGCGCTTAGTCCGGTGCTCTGCACGTAGTAAGCGCTCAACAAATACCACTGAATGAATGAATACAAGCAAATCGGGCTGGACACGGTCCCCTGTCCCCGGGCCGGTCACGGGCTCCATCCCCATTTCGCAGATGAGGTCGCTGAGGCCGGAGAAGTGAAGTGACTTGCCCGGGGTCACCCGGCAGACGCGTGGCGGAGCCGGGATTAGAACCCATGACCTCCTGGCCCCGCTAGGACCGGGGCTGCTTCATGAGAGGCCGGGCCTAGGAGTCACAGCGAGTCCAGAGGTTCTTAGGAAGATGACTTGGGGGCCGCAGGAGGGACTATTCATTCGTTATTCATCCGATCGTACTTATTGAGCGCGCTTACTGTGTGCAAAGCGCTGTACTAAGCGTGTGGGAGACTACAACAAAAACAGATGCTGGAACAGGGAGCGGCACGGCGTAGTGGCTAGAGCCCGGGCCTGGGAGTCAGAAGATCACGGCTTCTAATCCCGGCTCCGCCGCCTGTCTGCCGTGTGGCCTCGGGCAAGTCACTTTGGCTTCTTCTGGGCTCAGTTCCCTCCTCTGGAAATGGGGATGGAGCCCGGGAGCCCCACGGGGGGACAAGGGGCCGCGTCCGACCCGATCGGCTTGTATCCATCCCCGCGCCTAGAACGGTGCCCGGCACATAGAAGCAGCGCGGCTCAGTGCAAAGAGCAGGGGCTTGGGAGTCGGAGGTCATGGGTTCGAATCCCCACTCTGCCCCTTCTCAGCCGGGTGACGGTGGGCGAGTCGCTTCACTTCTCTGTGACCTCATCTGTAAAATGGGGATGAAAACTGGGAGCCCAGGTGGGACACCTGACGACCCTCTATCTCCCCCAGCGCTTAGCACCGTGCTCTGCACCGAGTAAGCGCTTAACAGATACCAACATGATTATTATTATTATAGTTAAGCGCTTAGCAAGTACTATTATGATGATGTTGTTATTATTATTAATATTAGCGACTGGAGAGAGGTTTGCCGTCGACCTGATAATCAGGGTGGTCCCCGAATACTCGTGGTTGGAGGCTGGGACCCTGATGGTGCCTGGGGTCTGCAAGGGCCCAGAGGACAGGGAGCGACCATGCAGTAGCCGGGCCCCCGACCCCCACTGTTCAGTCATTCAATGGCATTTGTTGAGCGCTTACTATGTGCAGAGCACTGTGCCAAGCGCTTGGAATGTACACTGTTCTTCCGACCTCGGTCACACCGCGAGAAGCAGCGTGGCTTTGTGGCTACCGCCCGGGGCCGGGGAGTCGGAAGGACCTGGGTTCTCGTCCCGGCTCCGCCACGTGTCCGCTGTGGGACCCGGGGCAGGTCCTTTCGCTTCAGCGTGGCTCAGTGGAAAGAGCCCGGGCTTGGGGGTCGGAGGTCATGGGTTCGAGTCCCCGCTCGGCCACCTGCCAGCTGTGTGACCGTGGGCGAGTCACTTCACTTCTCTGGGCCTCAGTTCCCTCATCTGTGAAATGGGGATGAAGACTGGGAGCCCCGCGTGGGACGACCTGATTCCCTTGTGTCTACCCCAGCGCTTAGAACGGCGCTCTGCACATAGTAAGCGCTTAACAAGTACCGACATTATTATTATTGTTCTCTGTGCCTCAGTGACCTCGTCTGGAAAATGGGGATGAAGACCGCGAGCCCCACGTGGGACCACCTCATGACCTTGTATCTCCCCCAGTGCCTAGAACGGTGCTCCGCACGTAATAAGCGCTTAACAAATACCGACATTATTATGATCGGGTTTTGGTATCTGTTAAACGCTTCCTGTGTGCCAGGCACTGTACTGAGCGCCGAGGGCGGAGATAAGATAATCCGGTTGGGCACAGTCCATATCCCTCTGTTTATTTTATTAATTAATGATGTGGAGAAGCAGCGTGGCTCAGGGGAAAGGGCCCGGGCTTGGGAGTCAGAGATCTTGGGTTCGAATCCCGGCTCCACTTGTCAGCTGTGGGACTTTCACTTCTCTGGGCCTCAGTTCCCTCATCTGTAAAATGGGGATGAAGACTCTGAGCCCCACGGGGGACAACCTGATCACCTTGTACCCCCCCCCCCCAGCGCTCAGAACAGTGTTTTGCACATAGTAAGCGCTTAACAAATGCCGACCTGATTATTAGGTGTGTATATCTACGATTCTATTTATCTTGGTGGCATTGATGCCGGATGAACTCGTTCTGTTGTCTGTCTCCCCCTTCTCGACAGCGGGCCCGCTGTTGGGCAGGGACGGTCTCTGTTGGCGAATTGGCCATCCCAAGCGCTTAGCGCAGTGCTCTGCACACACTAAGCGCTCGATAAATGCGATGGAATGAATGGATGGGGATGGAGACTGTGCCTCTGGCTCAAGCGTGCAATACAGTGACCTGCTTGCCACTGTAGAGAAGCAGCGTGGCTCAGTGGAAAGAGCACGGGCTTTGGAGACAGGGCTCATGGGTTCGAATCCCAGCTCTGCCACTTGTCGGCTGGGTGACTGTGGGCCAGTCACTTCACTTCTCTGGGCCTCAGTTCCCTCATCTGTCAAATGGGGATGAAGACTGGGAGCCCCACGTGGGACGACCCGATTCCCCTCTGTCTACCCCAGCGCTTAGAACGGTGCTCGGCACATAGTAAGCGCTTAACAGATACCAACGTTATTATTATTATTGCTTGCTCCCTGAGGGCGCTCAGGAAATGATAATATGCGACGCAGTGCGGCTACAGCCCAGGCCTGGGACTCGGAGGACCTGGGTTCTAATCCTCCTCCAACCCTCATGGCTGCTGGGTGACCTTGGGCAAGTCACTTCACTTCCTGGGCCCTCAGTTTCCTCATCTGTCCAATGGGAAGATTGGGAGCCCCTGGGGGGGGGCAGGGGCGGTGTCCAACTTGACTTGGATCTCCCCCAGCGCTTAGAACAGCGTCTGGCACTTAGTTAAGCCCTTAACAAATACCATAATGATAATAAGAATTATTATTATTAAGTACCATGGCGACGAGGAGGATGACGGGACTCTGGTCAGGGCCGCCCCCGCGGGGGCTTCTGGGAGCGACCGTTGGCGTCGCCTGGTCGGGCGGTCACGTGGCCGGCGCCTCAGCGGGCCCCTCCCCCCCACCGCTCCGGGCGCGAGCCGCGGGGACGTCGCCGATTGGACGCCGCCACCTGGGGTCGGCAATGAGCGCGAGGGCAGGCGGGGCGGCCCCCTGCCGGTCGCTGGGAGCCTACGACCCACCGCCCGGGCCCCTTCTCACCTTCCCAGCACCTGATGACGTCACAGACCTCCGCCCCGCCTCCCTTCTTCCGATTGGCCGGCCCCGGACAGGGACGCCCCATTCATTCATTCAATCATTCATTCAATAGTATTTGTTGAGCGCTTACTCTGTGCAGAGCACTGTACTAAGCGCTTGGAATGAGCAAGTCGGCAACAGATAGAGACAGTCCCCGCCGTTTGACGGGCGCACGGTCTGATCGGGGGAGACGGGCAGACGAGAACAATGGCAATAAATAGATCAAGGGGAAGAACATCTCGTAAAAAACAATGGCAACTAAATAGAATCAAGGCGATGTACCTTGCGCCCTCTCCCCACCATCCGGGCCGCTTCTCACCTTCCCCCCTCTTCTGCTGAGGTCACAGACCGCGCCCGCCTCCCCTCCCCCCTCTCCCGATTGGCCGCCCCGGGCAGCGGCGTCCAATCAGCGCGCGCCCCTCTCCCCACGGCCCGGGCCGCTCCTCACCTTCCCCCCTCTTCTCCAGCAACCTGTTGACGTCACAGACCGCGCCCGCCTCCCCCTCTCCCGATGGCCGTCCCCGGGCAGCGGCGTCCAATCAGCGCGCGCCCCTCTCCCCACGGCCCGGGCCGCTCCTCACCTTCCCCCCTCTTCCCCCCGCACCTGTTGACGTCACAGACCGCCGCCCCGCCTCCCCCTCTCCCGATTGGCCGGCCCCGGGCAGCGGCGTCCAATCAGCGCGCGCCCCTCTCCCCACGGCCCGGGCCGCTCCTCACCTTCCCCCCTCTTCTCCCAGCACCCTGTTGACGTCACAGACCGCGCCCCGCCTCCCCTTCTTCCGATTGGCCGTCCCGGGCAGCGGCGTCCAATCAGCGCGCGCCCCTCTCCCACGGCCCGGGCCGCTCCTCACCTTCCCCCCTCTTCTCCCAGCACCTGTTGACGTCACAGACCTCCGCCCCGCCTCCCCCTCTCCCGATTGGCCGGCCCCGGGCAGCGGCGTCCAATCAGCGCGGACGAGCGGGCGGGGCTCAGGTGCGTCTCGCCCCCCGTGCCCCGCGCGCCCCCGCGCTGCCGGGCCATGGACGGGCAACGGACGGCGGCGAGCTGCTCTTGCGACAGCCTCCTCTCTGGGTGAGTGCGGCCGGCCGGGGCCCCGGGGGCAAAGGTCGTGACCTCTCACCCCGCCCCTAAGCCCCCCAGAAACACGGCGGGCTGGACCCCCACGCCCCGGCCTCGGCGCAGCGCTCAGAGCAGCGCTCGGCGCCCGGGCAGGGTAATGGGGGAGGGCGGGGTGCGTTTGGCGCCCCTGAAGCGCGCAGCGCTGCCCTAAGCGCTGGGCTAGAGGCGAGGGCATCCGGTGCCCCCCCCGCCCCCCGGACTCGCCCCCATTTGACAGATGACATCCCTGAGACCCAGAGAAGTGACTCGCCCAAGGTCACCCCGCCGGCAAGAGGAAGAATCGTCCCGCTGCCAGGCGCTGCAATAATAATGATGCTGGTATTTGTTAAGCGCTTACTATGTGCAGGGCACTGTTCTAAGCGCTGGGGTAGCTACAGGGTCATCAGGTGGTCCCCCCTGGGGCTCCCGGTCTTCATCCCCGTTTGACAGATGACATCCCTGAGGCCCAGAGAGGTGACTCGCCCAAGGTCACCCCGCCGGCAAGAGGAAGAATCGTCCCGGTGCCGTTTGTTCGGCGCTTACTAGGTGCCAGGCGCTGCAGTAATAACGATGCTGGTATTTGTTAAGCGCTTACTATGTGCAGGGCACTGTTCTAAGCGCTGGAGTAGCTACAGGGTCATCAGGTGGTCCCCCCTGGGGCTCCCGGTCTTCATCCCCGTTTGACAGATGCCATCCCTGAGGCCCAGAGAGGTGACTCGCCCAAGGTCACCCCGCCGGCAAGAGGAAGAATCGTCCCGGTGCCGTTTGTTCGGCGCTTACTAGGTGCCAGGCGCTGCAGTAATAATGATAATGTTAATGATGGTGTTTGTTAAGCGCTTACTCTGTGCAGGGCACTGTTCTAAGCGCTGGAGTAGCTACAGGGTCATCAGGTGGTCCCCCCCGGGGCTCCCGGTCTTCATCCCCGTTTGACAGATGAGATCCCTGAGGGCCAGAGAGGTGACTCGCCCAAGGTCACGCAGCCGACAAGCGGCAGAGCCGGGGTTCGAACCCACGACCTCTGACTCCCCGGCCCGGGCTCTCTCCGCTGAGCGACGCGGCTTCCGCGCCGGGGTGGATACGAGCAGACGCGGTCCCTATCCCCCGTGGGCTCACGGTTTTCATTCCCAGTTGACAGATGAGGGAACTGAGGCCCGGCGAAGTGAAGCGACTTGCCCAAGGTCTCGCAGCTGACAGGCGGGCGGAGCCGGGATCAGAACCCACGACCTCTGACTCCCGAGCTCGCGCTCCGGCCGCTGAGCCACGCCGCTTCCGTGCTGGGGTTTGAGTTGATCGAGCTGGACCCGGTCCCTGTCCCCCGGGGGGCTCCCGGTCTTCAACCCCATTTTCCAGATGAGGAAACTGAGGCCCAGAGAAGCGAAGGGACTTGCCCAGGGTCACCCAGGAGCCGGGATTAGAACCCAGGACCTTTTGACTCCCGGGCCCGGGCCTCGTTCGTTCGTCCGGTCACGTTTCTTGAGCGCTCACTGTCTGCGGAGCACTGTACTGGACCCTTGGGAGAGTAAATTAGAGTTAGCTCGCACGGTCCCTGCTCTCTAGGAGCTGACGGCCCACAGCGGGCGGCGCGCCGTCCTGAGCGCTTAGGGGAGGACAAGAGCGATGGCGGACACTGTAATAATGTCGCTATCCGTTAAGCGCTCACTACGTGCCGAGCACCGTTCTAAGCGCCGGGGTGGATAGAGGGTCATCAGGTCGTCCCACGTGAGGCTCGCGGTTAATCCCCATTTTACAGATGAGGGAACCGAGGCCCAGAGAAGTGAAGCGACGCGTGGCCGAGCCGGGATTCGAACCCACCGCCTCCCGGCTCCCGAGCCCGGGCCCTTTCCACCGAGCCACGCTGCTTCTCCACGGCTCAGTGGCAAGAGCCCGGGCTTGGGGGGGTCAGAGGCCGTGGGTTCGAATCCCGGCTCCGCCGCCCAGCCGTGGGACCCCAGGCGAGTCGCTTCACTTCTCTGGGCCACGGTGACCTCATCTGCGACGTGGCGATTGAGAGCCCCGCGTGGGACGGCCTCGTCGGCTTGCACGTAGTGAGCGCTCCACAAACACCGTCACTATCGGAGGAGGAGCGGAGCGCGCGGGCCGGGCCGGGGGAAGGAGAGGGGCGAGGGGACTGAGCGCTCCGCCCCGCCCGGGTCCCGCTTCCGGGTGCGTCGTCGGGTTCGGCGCCCGGAGGAATGTAAGCAGACTGGATCAGACGCCCTCATTTTGTGCCCGCGCAGATCACCCGGAAGTCTCGGTATCAATAAGGGCGGGGACCGTCTCTGTCTGTTACCGATTTGTCCTTTCCAAGCGCTCAGTACAGTGCCCTGCACGTAGTAGGTGCTCAATAAATCCTATTGAGTGAATGAATGAATGAATGAATGAGAAAAGCGACGGTATTCGTTAAGCGCTCGCTCCGCGCCGAGCACCGTTCTGAGCGCCGAGGCGGATCCAGGGTCATCGGGTTGTCCCACGTGGGGCTCGCGGTCTTCGCGCCCCCCCCCCCCCCCCCCCCGTTCATTCATTCGATCGTATTTATCGAGCGCTCGCACCGTGCGGAGCGCTGTACCGAGCGCTCGGAACGGACGGTGGGGCAACGGGTAGAGCCCATCCCTGCCCAGCGACGGACCCGCCGTCTACCCGGGGGAGACGACAAGACAAGTAGTCGGGCATCGATATCGTCACGATAAAGGGGATCCCAGACTCCGGTTTACGGGTGAGGGAACCGAGGCACAGAGAAGCGGAGCGGCCGGAGCCCGACGGGTGGCGGAGCCGGGATTCGAACCCGCGACCTCTGACTCCCGAGCCCGGGCTCTTGCCGCGCGGAGCACGGCGCTAAGCGCTTGGGAGAGCGGAGTATGGCAACATGACGGAGACCTTCCGTGCCCACGGTGAACTAGGTCCGCAAATGCGTCTCCAGCGGAGTGTGGCGGCCTCACCTAAACCCTCCGGCGAGGTCGTGGAACCTCCCTCCGGGCGGGACGGGCGTTCGGAAAAGCTCCGGCTCCGCCGCTTGTCCGCCGGGTGACCTCGGGCGAGTCGCTTCACTTCTCTGGGCCTCGGTTCCCCCATCTGTCCAATGGGACCGTGAGCCCACGTGGCCCGGGGACCGTCCGACCCGATTGGCTCGTACCTACCCCGGCGCTCAGAACGGTAGTAACGATAACGTTGGTATCTGTTAAGCGCTTACTGGGTGCCGAGCACCGTTCTGAGCGCCGGGGGAGATACGGGGGCTTCGGGTCGTCCCGCGTGAGGCTCCCGGTCTTCATCCCCGTTTTCCGGATGAGGGAGCCGAGGCCCAGGGAAGTTAAGCGACTCGCCCGCGGTCACCCGGCCGACGAGGGGCAGAGCCGGGACTCGAACCCGTGACCTCCGACTCCGAAGCCCGGGCTGTTTCTAGGGTGAAAGAGCCGAGTGCTTGTTCAGCCAGGGGAGGATGACGACGATGATGATAACGTTGGTATCCGTTAAGCGCTTACTCGGTGCCGAGCGCCGTCGGGAGCGCCGGGGTAGACACGGGGGAATCAATCGGGTCGTCCCGCGTGGGGCTCCCGGTCCTCGTCCCCATTTTCCGGATGAGGTCACCGAGGCCCAGAGGGGTGAAGCGACCCGCCCACGGTCGCGCAGCTGCCGGGTGGCAGAGCCGGGATTCGAACCCAGGACCTCCGACTCCCAAGCCCGGGCTCCTGCCACCGAGCCCCGGGTGGGACAGGGGACGGTCCAACCCGAGTAGCGCGTGCCTACCCCAGCGCTTAGAACGGTGCCTGGCACGTAGTAAGCGCTTAACAAATAACCGAAATTATCATTACCGCCTCTGTCACTAGGGTGAGAGAGCCGAGTGCTGGTTCAGCCGGGGGAGGATGACGGTGTTTGCCGAGTGCTTAATAATGGCGTGGCTCAGTGGAAAGAGCCCGGGCCTGGGAGCCGGAGGTCATGGGTTCGAATGCCGGCTCCGCCATTTGTCAGCTGTGTGACCGTGGGCGAGTCGCTTCACTTCTCTGTGCCTCGGTTCCCTCATCCGGAAAATGGGGATGAAGACCGTGAGCCCCACGCGGGACCACCCGATGACCCCGTCTCTACCCCAGCGCGTGGAAGGTGCTCCTGCCACACGGTGAGCGCTTAACAGATACCAACATTAAATCAATGATAATCACTGAGAAGCGAAGCGACTCGCCCTAGGTCCCGCAGCAGACAGGTGGATCGGAACCCGGGTCCTCCCGCCCCCCCCCCCCCCCGGGGCCCAGGCGGTGACGTCCGACCGCCGTGGCCGCGGGAGCTTCCCGGGGGCGGGGAAATCCGGTTCGACCGGGATCCTCGCGTCTCCTTTTAGGCGGAGAGGAAACCGACACGCCGGCGAGGCGAAGGATCCCCCGGGGTTCGACCGCTTTTTCCGAACGGGTCATTAGGGACGGAGATCTCATCTGGCTAATCGGGCCGCCTGGGCATAACGTGGCCCGGTTTAATCGCGGCGCCGTCACCGCGCCGGCTCGTCGTGCGCCGGCTCAGATCCCTAAGTCGGCGAGGCCGGTAACCTCAGCCCTTCCCCTCCGTCCGCCCTTTTCCCGGGTCGGGACGTCGTCCCGCACGGCGTGAGCGCTCGGTAAATACCACCCAACGGAAAGCGGCCCCGCCTTGGGCTTCGAGGCGCCCCCCGCCCCGTCGTTGGCCTCCCGTCGGCCGATCCGAGTTGTGTCGTTATTTTATTTAAGGTCTCTGTTAAGCCCTTCCCGGGTGCCGGCCGCCGTTCCGAGCGCCGGCGGAATGGAGATGATTAGACGGGACCCCGCGGGGCTCGGCCTCAGATCCCCCCACCCCCTTCCCCTCAAATGTTCCTCTTCCCCCCCATGACCCCCCCCCCCCCCCCCGCCTTCAAACGCTCACTCTTTCTGAGCGCTCACCGTCAGCGGAGTCCGGGCTCGGGAGTCGGGGGTCGTGGGTTCTGATCCCGGCTCCGCCGCCTTTCATTCATTCATCCAGTAGTATTTATCGAGCGCTTACTAGGCGCAGAGCACTGGACTGAGCGCCTGGAATGAACAAGGCGGCCACCGATAGAGCCGGTCCCTGGCCCTTCGACGGGCTCACGGTCTGATCGGGGGAGACGGGCAGACGCCGCCTGTCAGCTGTGTGAACTTGGGCAGGCGCCTAACTTCTCGGTGCCTCGGTGACCTCCTTCGTAAAATGGGGCTCAGGACCGTGAGCCCCGGGTGGGACAACCTGATGACTCTGTCTCCCCCCTCCCAGAGCTTAGAGCAGTGCTTGGCACATACTAAGCGCTTACCAAATACCGTTATTTTTTTTTTTATCATTTTTAGCGTTATTACAGTGTGCGGAGCACTGTATCGAGCGCCTGGGAGAGTTCAGTATAACAGTATAACAGACACTTTCCCTGCCCGCGACGAGCTGACCTTCTAGAGGGGGAGACGGACATTAATGAGAATAGATAGATTACGGGTGTGGACACGGGGCAAGTCACTTTTCTGGGCCTCGGTGACCTCGTCTGTAAAACGGGCATTAAAGCTCGAGCCCCACGTGGGACAAGCGGCGCGGCCCAGTGGAAAGAGCCCGGGCTTGGGAGTCGGAGGTCATGGGTTCGGATGCCGCCTCTGCCACTCGTCCGCTGGGTGACGGCGGGCGAGTCGCTTCGCTTCGCTGGGCCTCAGTTCCCTCATCTGGAAGACGGGGATTAACTGAGAGCCTCACGTGGGACGACCTGGTTACCCTGTATCTCCCCCCCGGCGCTTAGAACGGCGCTCCGCTGTTCTCTGTTTCCACCCTTTGGGTCTAAAGCCTTGGAGCGCTTTGATTTGCTCCTTGCCCCACTTCCGGCACTAACGTCCGGCGCTTAAAAGAGGCCCGGGAGTCAGAGGACGTGGGTTCTGATCCCGCCCCCGCCCCTTCTCCGCCGCGTCGCCCCGGGGAGGTCCCTTCGCCTCTCTGGGCCTCGGTTCCCTCATCCGTAAAGTGGGGAGTGAAGCTCTGAGCCCCACGGGGGACAGGGATTGTGTCCAACCTGCTGACCTCGTATCTAGCCCGGTGCTTAGAACGGCGCTTGGCACACAGTAATAATGACGGTATCTGTTCGGGCGCTTAACTGCGTGCCAGCTACTGTCCCAAGCGTTGGGGTGGATAGGAGTAAATCGGGTTGGGCCCAGTCCCTGTCCCCCGTGGGGCTCCCGGTCTCCATCCCCGATTGACGGATGAGGTCGCTGAGGCCCAGAGAAGGGAAGTGGCTTGCCCGAGGTCACCCGGGCAATAATCGCGTTGGTGCTAGTTAAGCGCTTACTATGCGCCGAGCACCGTTCTAAGCGCTGGGGGAGACCCAGGGGAATCGGGTCGCCCCACGTGGGGCTCACGGTCTTAATCCTCATTTTACAGATGAGGGAACCGAGGCACCGAGAAGTTAAGTGACTTGCCCGAAGTCACACGGCTGACACGTGGCCGAGCCGGGATCCGAACCCACGATCCCCGACTCCAGAGCCCGGGCCCTCTCCGCTGAGCCACGCTGCTTCCCTTTGAGTACGGCTGCTCTGCACGCTGTAAGCGCTCAATAAGTACGACTGGCCGAACCAACGCTAAGCGCCAAATAAGGTGCCCAAGTTTGGAAAACAATCTCTGGACCTTTCGGAGTTTTGCCTCCCAGATCCCGGGACTCGCTGAAGGTGGTTAGTGGCGAAGCCCGAATCGGGTTCCCTTAGGGCTTAACGTTGAAGTCCGGCTGGCCATCTTTTCATTTCAAACGGTATCCGTTAGGCGCTCACTGAGTGCCGGGCACCGTTCTGAGCGCCGGGGTAGATCCACGCTAATCGGGTTGGACAAGGTCCCGGTCCCGCGTGGGGCTCACGGTCTTAATCCCCATTTTCCGGATGAGGTCGCCGAGGCCCAGAGAAGTGAAACGACCCGCCCGAGGTCACCCGGCAGACCAGGAGCGGAGCCGGGATTCGAACCCACGCCCTCCGACTCCCGGGGCCAGGCTGTAGCCACTGGGCCGCGGCCTCATTTCCTTCGGAGGGGCTTCTTCGGAGTCCCTGCCGTTGTCGTGTGCTCTCCCAAGCGCTCATTACGGTGCCCTGCAGATAATAAGCGCTCCGGAAATACCGTCGAGGATCGACCGACTGATTTTTCCCGTACGTCGGTGGGTCGTGGACGTCAAGGGCCGAGCGTTGGGACGACCGGGGAGGTCGGTGGTATCCGGAGAAGAAAAACCGTTGCGTTAATTGCGTCCCACCTCCTCAGTTGCAGACGTTTAACACCGCGGCGCCTTGTAGAGACGTCCAGGAGTTGACTAACGGCGTCGCCATGGCCCAAGTTCTCCATCAGATGTGAGTGGTCGTTTTCCGCGGACCGCGCCCCGTCCCTCTTCTCCGGTGCCGGCTCCGGGGGGCCGAGATGACGCGCGACCTCGCGTTCGCGGCGTAATGACGACGGCGCGGGTTAAGGACCTCCCGGGTGCCGGGCGCCGTCCTGAGCGCCGCGGTGGATCCGAGCAGACGGAGGTGGACCCGGTCCCTGTCCCGCGGGGAGGGATGATTCACGGTCTCAATCCCCGTTGGACCGGAGAGGGAACCGAGGCCCGGAGAAGTCAAGCGGCTTCCCCGGGCTGACGCAGCGGAGCCGGGATCGGAACCCGTGACCTGACTCCCGGACCCGTTCCCTCTCCGCTCCCCATCGCTTAGCACATTGCTCTGCGTGCGGCGAGGCCTCGATAAATACCTTCGATTGGGCGGGCGATCGGCTGCCGACGGCGGACGAGCCACAGCCTCCCCTCCCGGCTCCCGCCGCTTTTCTGCCGTGTGACCTTGGGCCGGTCACTTCGCTTCTCTTGGGCCTCTTTAAAATGAGGGTTGAGACCGGGAGCCCCACGTGGGACGACCCGATCGCGCTGTATCTACGCCGGCGTTTAGAACGAGCGCCCGGCACGTGGTGGGCGCTTAAGAAAAAAAAAAAAAAAAAAAGCATAAGTATTATCATTACCCCCTTCCCCCCCCCCCGACGCCCCCACGGGGGCTCGGCCGGCTCCAGAGAAGGAGCCCGACCCGGTTGCCGGGGTGGGCACGGGATGAGGGGCGGCCGGGGGAATCGGGCCGCGTTTCTGTAAATATCCCCGGCTAAGACGCAGGCGAGCCGCTGAATATCCCGTCCCGGCCGGCCCCAGGGCCTTTCCGCGTTGAGCTTGCGAGTGGCTCGCGGGGGAAGCGAGCAGGTTCGAATCTCTCTCCGTTCATTCGGTAGTATTTATCCAGCGCTCACCAGGTGCGGAGCACTGTCCTGAGCGCTTGGAGCGGACAGTCCGGCAACGGATAGAGACGATCCCTGCCCCATGCCGGGCTCGCGGTCTAATCGGGGGAGACGGACGGACAAAAACAAGACGACGTCATCACGATAGATAGAATCAAGGGGATGTATTCTAGACGGTAAGTTTGTCGCGGGCGGGGACCGCGCCCGTGATAAAGTCCCCTCCCAAGTGCTTCGTTCGGGGTTCCGCACCCAGTGGTGATAATAGTTGTGGCATTTGTTAATAATATTAGTAACAACGCTGTGTGTCGAGCACCGTTCTAAGCGCCGGGGTAGACACAGGGTTGTCAGCACGGTCTTACTCTCCGTTTTCCCGTTGAGGTCGCTGAGGCCCGGAGAAGCGAAGTGACTTGCCCAGGGTCACGCAGCACACAGGCGGCGGAGTGGGGATTAGAACCCACGACCTCCGACTCCCAAGCCCGGGCTCCCTCCACCGGGCCACGCTGCCTCTCGCGGCACCACACGGTAGCCAAATAACAAATTACATTAACGGCCGTCTCCCCGTCTAGACCGAGAGCTCGTTAGGGGCAGGGAGCGTCTCTACCGACTGTTACACGCTACCCTCCTAATGTGTCGCACCGTACCCTCCCGGGGGCCTGGTACGGTGCTCTGCACACAGTGAGCGCTCGATAAATCCGACCGACAGCAAAGGGGGCTTTTTTCCTCCGGCGGCACTGGGTCCCGTCGACCGGACTCTTCTAACGATTGGCTCGCGCGGGTCCGTTTTCCCTTCTAGAGATGCGGCTTGGTTTGATGAGCCCTGGTTAGCCCGAATCAGAGAAGACGTCGGCGACAATTGGAGAATAAAGGTATCCGCGAGGGACCTTTCTCAGCCGGGGGGGATTTACGGGCCCGAACCTCGGTTCCGAGAACCGGGACGCGCCGAGACGACGGAGACGTCCACGTTCATTTTGAAACCTGATATCTGAGGTTCATTTATTGTCGGTCACGGAGCCAGACGCCGCCGGGTCCCGTTCGGAGACGTGGCGGACGGGCTCTCCCGCCCGTTGGGTTTCCCTTTCCCGTATCTGCGACTCTATTTCGGTCCGTTTCGAGGTGCTCTCACCCCGTCTCCCTAGAGAGAAGAAGATCTCTCACTAGAGAGAAAAAAAATCCCACCAAAAGACCTTCGGTTCACGTTAAAACCCCGGGCGGTGACGCGCGGCCTCGGTTTCAGCTGTCGTCTCTCTCTTTCGTTTTAGGCCAGCAATCTGAAGAAGATCCTGCAACAAATCATGAGTTACTACCACGAGGTACGGGAAAGTTGAACGCCGGCGGGCCGACGGGATCGGGCTTGGTGTCTGTGGGTTGTCGGGGACCCGGGGTGTTGAAGACGCCCCCGAGGTCGCTCCTCCCTCATCCGGGAAATGGGGTATTTGCAGTTCGTTTGTTGTCGGTCACTGATTTAGATGCCACGGGGTCCCGTTCAAAGACGTGACAGGCGAACCCTCCTCCCCCGTGGATTTCCGTCTCCGCTATTCGCTTCTCCATTTCGACCCCGTTCGCTCCGGCTTCACCCCGGCTTACCAGAAAGAAAAGGTCAAACCAAAATACCTTCCGTTCGCACCGAAACGTAGGCCGTGATTATCGGCCTTTAGTTTCGGCTGTTATAATAGTAATAACGTCGGTAATTGTTAAGCGCTTACCACGTGCAGAGCACTGTTCCAAGCGCTGGGGGAGATCCGGGGTCATCGGGTCGCCCCCCACGTGAGGCCCACGGTTGATCCCCATTTTCCAGATGAGGTCACTGAGGCCCAGAGAAGCGAAGCGACTCGCCCACGGGCCCACGGCTGACAAGCGGGAGAGCCGGGACTCGACCCCGTGACCGCCGGCCTCCCAGGCCCGGGCTCTTTCCACCGAGCCACGCCGCGGCGGAGCCGGGATCAGAACCCACCGCCTCTGACTCCCAAGCGCGGGCTCTTTCCGCTCAGCCGCGCCGCGGAGGATGGCCTTACAATCGTGATAATCGTGGTGCTCGTTAAGCGCTTGCTCTGTGCCGAGCGCTCTTCTAAGCGCCGCCAGGTTAATCAGGTTGGACGCGGTCCCTGTCCCACACGGGGCTCACGATATACAGAATATCCTTAGGGATTTTACTTAGACCGTGGGCCGGGGACTCTCATCCGTTCATTCAGTCGTATTTATTGAGCGCTTACTGTGGGCAGAGCGCCGGACTAAGCGCCTGGAATGGACAGTTGGGCAACGGGTAGGGACGGTCCCCGCCCGTCGACGGGCTCGCGGGCCAATCGGGGGATTCGACTGTAATCGGGGGACTCTCTCCGGCCCAGCGTTCCAAACGGCGCTGGACACACGGAAGGCGCTTCACGAATCCCCTCTGTTTATTGCTTTCTAAAGGGGAGGGTATCCGGATCTCTGACGCACCGAGCGGTGGCCGGCTCCCTCGGTTATCTGAAGCAAACGGCGTCACCGGGCCGATGGCCCTCGTTTTCCCCGAGAGAGGCCAGCCTCTCCCCCGTCGGAGCGGAGGACTTGGGTCCGGATTCCACGGGGAGCGCCGGGAGGGGCGGCTCCCGGGGAGGGGGATGTAGGGTGTGGACGGGGAAGTCGAGGGATTCGGGGGCGCGGCTGGGCGCACGACGCCGGACCGGCAACGATTAAGCTTCCCGGAGCGCAACCGAAGGGTTGGCGGGATCGGGATCCCCCGGCGGGGCGGGGTTCCGCCGGAGTCCGCCTCGCCACCGGTCTGTCCCGTTTGAGAATACGCGGGGCCGGGGCGGCCTGCCGGGCGGCGTCGGGGGTGATCTCTTTCCCCGTGCCCTCCTGTTTCGGTTTTTCCACTCTCCCCTCTGGGAAGAGAGCGGCGAGGCCCAGCGTCGGGAGCCCGGGCCCGGCACCCCGAAGGACCCGGGTTCCGGTGCGGCTCCGCCGCTCGTCTGCTGGGTGACCTTGGGGGGAGTCGCTTCGCTTAACGTTGGTATTTGTTGAGCGCTTCCTACGTGCAGAGCACCGTCCTAAGCGCTGGGGGAGATACGGGGTCATCGGGTCGTCCCCCGTGAGGCTCACGGTCTTCAGCCCCTGTGGCTCAGTTCCCTCATCTGTAGGATGGGGATTAAGACCGCGAGCCCCACGGGGGACAACCTGATTCCCCTGTGTCTACCCCAGCGCTCTGCACATAGTAAGCGCTTAACAAATACCAACATTATTATTATTATTATTATTATTATCCCCGTTTTATAGATGAGGGAATTGAGGCCCAGAGAAGTGAAGTGACTCGCCGGCGGTCACCCAGCTGCCAGGTGGCAGAGCCGGGATTCGAACCCACGGCCTCCGACTCCCCAGCCCGGGCTCTTGCCACCGAGCCGCGCTGCTTCTCACTTCTGGGGCCTCGGTTCTCTCGTCCGTCAGATGGGGATTAAGACGGTGACACCCACGTGGGACGGGGACGGCGTCCGACCCGTTATCGACCCCGGTGCCCGGTACGGTGCCCGGCACGTAGTAAGCGCGTAACGAGGACCGCTAAAAAGGCCCCCGAAACAAACAACAACCAGTTCCGGGGTGTCCGCGAAGCATTTACTATGTGCTAAACACCGTGTCAGGCACAGGATCATCGGGTGGGATGCAGTGGTCTACGCCACTGTAGAAAAGTGGTCCTTTTTCGGGGGGGTATTTGTTCGGCACTTATTACGTGCCGGGGAGCGCGCTGACCGCCGGGGCAGATGCGGGACGAACAGGTGGGACGCAGCCCCAGTTGAATCCCCATTTTCCAGACGAGGGAACCGGGGCCCGGAGAAGCGGGGTGACTCGCCCGAGGTCACGCAGCGGGCAAGCGGCGGAGCCGGGATGAGGACCCAGGTCCTCTGCCCCCCAGGCCCGGGCTCTTCGGGGCCGGGCTGCTCCCCGAAGTTCTGGTTAAGGAGATCGGGGCCCGGAGCACCCCGTTTGGGACAGGATAACGATCGCGGCATCTGTCGCGCGCTTACCGTGGTGCCAGGCCCCGTCCCGAACACCGGGGTGGATACGAGCAGGTGGGGTCGGACACGGTCCCCGTCCCACGTGGGGCTCCCCGTCTCCGCCCCCGTTTCGCGGATGAGGAAACTGAGGCCCCGAGAAGGGAAATGACCCGCCTGAGGTCACACGAGTGGTGAGGCCGGGCTCGGAACCCGGGGCCCCGGGGCTTCCGGGCCCGCGCTCCGTCGCCGAGGCTGCGCCGCTTCTCCTGGGCCGCGCTGCTTCTCGGTCGATCGATCGATCACTCGGTGATATTTATGGAGCCCTTTCGGTGGGCAGAACACGATATTATGTGCTAAGGAGAGGACAACCAACGGAGTCGGTAATAGTAATAATAATAATGATGGTATTTAAGCGCCTACTCCGTGCCGGGCACTGTACTGAGCGCTGAGGTTCCCCCCCGGCCTGCGAGGGGCGGGGCCGGGCACAGCGTCGCCCTGGAAACCGGGACCTCCGAAAACGACCACCGCGTGAAATGCGCGGTGAGCGTTGCTGTAAAAATGGGTGCGCGCGTGCATGCGCGTGTGCCTGTTCCGCGTCTTACCCTTTTTAACTCGACCTCCTCGACACACCTGGAGAAGCGGCGGGGCCCAGTGGGTAGAGCCCGGGCCCGGGAGTCGGGCGGGCCTGGGTTCTAATCCCGGCTCCCCCACCTGTCCGCTGTGGGACCCCGGGTGAGTCACTTCACTTCTGCGGGCCTCGGTTCCCTCGTCTGTAAAATGGGGATGAAGCGTGGGAGCCCCACGGGGCACAGGGACTGCGTCCGACTTGATTAACCCGGACCCACCCCAGCGTTTAGTACAGTGTGGGCGGGCGCGTAGTAAGTGGGGTCACCGGGACCATTTGAAGATCGAAAAAAAACTACAGCTACCTAGAATTTAAGTTCTGATTCCTTTTTTTTTTTTTTTTCAATGGTGTTCCTTCGGCGCTGACTAGGTGCCGTGTACTGTACTAAGCGCTGAGGTATTCACAGACTCCACAGCGCTTAGAACAGTGCTTGGCACCTGGCGCTTAAGAAATACCGTCGTGGTTATTATTACATTGCTTGTCTAGCCCCGCCCCAGTAATACTACTAATAATAATGTTGGTCTCTGTTAAGCGCTTACCGTGTGCAGAGCACTGCTCTAAGCGCCGGGGGAGATACAGGGCGATCAGGTCGCCCCACCTGGGGCTCCCAGTTTTCAATCCCCATTTTACAGATGAGGGCACTGAGGCCCCGAGAAGCGAAGCGACTCGCCCACGGTCCCACAGCCGACGAGTGGCAGAGCCGGGAGTCGAACCCGCGGCCTCTGCGTCCCAGGCCCGGGCTCTTTCCACCGAGCCGCGCTGCCCGACTGAGGCGTCACCCCGAAACCGTTTCCCTCGGGCCGCGGGCTGGGCCGAGTGGCAAACCTGGTCGGTTCCCGCGCCCCGTTTCAAAATCCGGAAAACCTGACCGGGACTCCCTCTGGTCCTTCCAGGGTTTGGGTCAGCGGATCTCGGAAGAGCTCGTTCCCGATTTGAGCCGGATTACCGAGGATTCCGATCCGACGGAGCTAGGCCGGCTACTGCAGCTTATCCTGGGCTGCGCGGTCCACTGTGAAAAGAAACAAGGTGAGGCGAAGCCGCCCGGGACCGGAAACGACCCTCCCGCCCTCCTTCTGAAGGTCAACGGAAGGCCGGCCCCAGGGCGGATGGACGCAAAATGTGAATTCTTCCGCTTCCCCTCCGGGAGTTTGGCTTCCCCCGGTGTCCCGGGGCAGTGGCCACCCCCAGGGAAAGGCGGGAGCCCTGAGGCGCGTGGGAGCGATGGATGGCGGGATCCCCCTCCCGCGCGGTCGCCCCGGGCCCGCGGGGGATCGGACGCCGGGGCCCGAGGCAGGATTCCGGCCGGGGGTCCCCGGTCTTTGCTGGAGAGGCCGTTCCTCGCGACAGAGGGACAGGCCCCCCAGCCGACGCGGGGACGTCCGAGGCGCCACCCGGCCAGCAGAACCTGAACTTGAGCGGCAGCGTGGCTCGGGGGAAAGGACCCGGGCTGGGGAGTCGGAGGTCACGGGTTCTAATCCCGGCTCCGCCGATTTGGGGCCGGTCACTTCTCCGTGCCTCGGTTCCCTCGTCTGTCGAATGGGGATGAAGACCGGGAGCCCCGCGGGGAACCACCCCGATGACCTCGTATCCCCCCCCTCCCCCCCAGCGCTTAGAACAGTGCTCTGCACATAGTAAGCGCTTAACAAATGCCGTGATGATAATTAGTACTAGAGCTTCTCAGCTGGCCCCTCCTGGATTGGTCACGGATGTGAGGCCAAAGAGTGTTCATTAATAATAATAATAATAATAATATTGACAATTATGGTATTTGTTAAGCACTTACTATGTGACAAGCACTGTACAAAGTGCTGGGGCGGATACAAGCCAATCGGGTCGGACACAGTCCCTGTCCCGTCCCCCCCCCCCCCCCCCCCCCCCGGGGGCTCCCACTCTTCATCCCCATTTTCCAGCTGAGGGGACCGAGACCCGGAGAAGTGACGTGACTTGCCCAAGGTCACCTAGCAGACGGGTGGCGGGGCCGGGATTAGAATCCCTCGGCCCGGCCTCCGTCGACTGAGCCCACGCCGTTTCCCCTTTATCGCTTCGGGGTCCGCGGGATCCGGTCACGACCCGGTGGTGCCGTCGGTGGCCTTCGGAGTGTGCCGGAAACTTGGGCCGTGCCCATCGGGCTGGGAGAGGGAATTTTGGGTTGGTAATAATAAGGATGATAACTATTATTACTCATTCATTCGGTTCATTCAGTCACATTTACTGAGCGCCTACCATGCGCAGAGCACCGTACTAAGTGCTTGGAAAGCACAGTTCAGCGACGGAGACGATCCCTACCCAACTGTCGCAGTCTAGAAGAATGATTCTGGTGCTTGTTAAGTGCTTACACTGTGCCAAGCGCCGTTCTGAGCGCTGGGCTAGAAGCCACTCAAGCCGGGTGGACGCATTGGCTTGGGGACACGCTCAAATTAGAATCTGTCTCTGTCATTTTGGGGGGGGGTGGTCAGAAACAGCCTGGTTCAGAGGTTGGAGCTCGGGCCCGGGAGTCGGGACCTGGGTTCCAATCCCGGCTCCGCCGCCCGTCTGCCGTGTGACCTCGGGCAAGTCACTTCGCTTCTCTGGGCCTCAGCCACCTCATTTGGAAAATGGGGATGAGAGCCTGAGCCCCGTGTGGGACAGGGACTGTGTCCAACCTGATGACCTTGGGCTCAGAACAGTGCTTGGCACATAGTGAGCGCTTAACGAATACCGGCATTATTATTATTATAGTCGTCTACCCCGGCGTTTAGAGCAGTGCCCGCATTGAGTGCTCAGCAAGTACCGGAATTATTATTATCATTATTATCTACCCCAGCGTTTAGAGCAGTGCCCATGCTAAGCGCTCAGCGAGTACCAGAGTTATGATTATCGTTATTATCGTCACTAGGAGCCGGCGCCTCTGCCCGTTGGATTCATCCCTTCGTTCGGTCGTATTTATCGAGCGCTCACCGTGTGCAAAGCAGTGTACCGAGCACTTGGGAGAGGACAGTGTAACCACAGACAGACACATTCCTGCCCACAACCAGTTCACGGTCTTGTCGGGGAGACGGACTTTAATATCAAATACGTAAAAAATTGCAGATATATCCCGATAGATAAATAAGTCGCAGACATGAAAATATCCAAGATCGGATCCATATATATATATATATATATATGTTGGATCCGATGGGTCCGTCAGGTCCCCGCCCGGGCAAGTTGTGCAACGCCACGGTGTGAAACGGTACCTCGGAACAGGTGCCGGGTGGCCTCGGACCGCCGGAGACGGACGCCGGGAGTGGCCCCGAGGAGAGGTGCGGCGGGCGGCTCCCCGGAGACCCTCTCTTTAGTTCTCACGGCCTCCCCGCTGGAATTTTAAAAGCTAGAGAGTTTCCCTCCCGGAGAAGAGGCCGCGGGGTCCGTACGTCGTCCCCTCGGCGCCCGGAGGAGGTGGGCCGAGCTAGAAGACCGGGCTTCGGGCACGGTCGGGGTGGGCGGGTTGCACGTCCGGGCGCGGGACGTTCGGGAGAAGCTTCCAGGGCGCGGGGGCGGGAAATCCCCTCGCGGGTTCAGCGGCCGGGATTGCGGCCTCCGGGAGCCCGTTTGGAGAATTAGCAGTTCCCTCCTCCTCCCCGAAGGAAGTTATATTTTCACGTTGTGGTCTCCCAAGCGTGTAGTACAGCGCTCTGCGCCCAGTAAGCGCTCAGTAAATACGACCGACTGACTTCGTGTGAGCTTAATTAATTTCACGGGGGCGTTCCCTCCCTCCTCAAAGCCGTCTTCATCCCAAGAGCGTTGGACCCATTTTGAGGAGCGCGGTGAAGAGAACCCTTCGACGCTCTCCGAGCTGCGTACTGGACGTTGTGAGGTGGGTGGGAATGAAGTTAAGGCCTCAGGGAGGTCGCGAGAAGGGTTTGGAATGTAACCGCTTTTATGTTTCTTTGGTCCCAGAACACATTCAAAACATAATGACCTTCGAGGAGTCCGTTCAACACGTCATCATGACGGCCATACAGGAGGTAACCCGAGACCCTAGTTGAAGTGCGGCCTACGGTGTCATTGGTTAGGAGTGCAGAGAAATGTGGATTTTTAAAAAACGGTGCTTGTCAAGCGCTGTGTCAGGCGCTGCACTTGAGCGCTGGGCCAGATACAGATTAATCGGGTCGGACACAGTTCCCGTCCCCCGTGGGGCTCGGGGTCTCAACCCCCATTTTCCAGAGGAGGTAACGGGCACCGAGAAGTGACCCGCCCGAGGTCACCCGGCGGGCGCGTGGCAGAGCCGGGAGTAGAACTCAAGACCCCCTGACCCCCGGGCCCGCGCCGCTTCTCAAGCTGCCTCAGTCTCTTTTGGCCGAAATGGGGCCGTCTGGCCGTGGCTTAGGAGCCGTCCTCCTCCTCCCCCGGTTTATAACGGCGTTGCGATGGGGGAAGCCGAGTCCGGCTCGAGTGCACGGGCTCGAGGAGCCGGCGGTGGCTCGGGCCGGGGAAGGGCGAGGGTCTCGTCGAGTTGACGGTCTGGGATTTCTTACCGCGCAAAGAGCACAGCAGGGTAGCTTTCAGGCCACGGTTTCCGTATCGTTGAAGTGACTGATTTTTCATTCTCCGGGGTGATTCAAGTCGCGAAAATTCTGTTTCGCAGCTGATGAGGAAAGAAACGCCGGGCTCCGCGGCCCCCGCTCACGGCGCCGGAGATTTGGAGCAACAGGTGAACGGGACGGGCCGAACCCCGGGCCGGGGGCGAGGCAGGGAGGGGATGCCATTCCACGTGGCGTACGGCCTTCCCGCCCACGGAGGGGATCGATCTGCGGTATTTGCGGAGCGCTTACCGTGTGCGGAGCACTGCGCTAAGCGGTTAGGAGAGTCCGGTACAACAGGGGGATATTCTAGGTCACCGGCCCCTCTCCCAACCCTGTCAACTCTCTTCAGAGGTCCGCGGGCCACTGAGAGTTGGGCCAGGAAGCCCCGGCCTCTCACTTTGACCTGGCCGAACGCGGCGCGCTCTCCGTTTCTGTCTTCCGCTATTTGCTGAGTGCTTCCTGGGTGCCGGGCGCCGGACTAGGCGCCGGGATGGCTACGAGGTGATCGGGTTGGACTCGGCCCGGGAGCGGCATGAGGCTCGCGCTCTTGACCCCCGTTTTACAGATGAGGGAACGGGCCCGGAGAAGTGACTTGCTCGAGGTCACGCAGCGGACAGGTGGCGGGGCTGGGATTCGAACCCGGGCCCCCCGACCTCCGGGCCCGGCCTCTTCTCCCCGAGGCGCGCCGTTTCTCTTGACGGGAGCGGCTCACCACTCCCCGGCGGTCGCGGGCCGCTCCGCCCCTCGGGGTGAAATTGAGGGCGTCGCCGGCCCCGAGCGCGAGGGGGATGCCGGGAACGAGATGAGGGTCGTTGAGTCTCACAGCCCGGCCTTTCTGGTGGAGGTGGCGTTTCCGCGGGCCGAAATGTCTCTTCAAGGGCTTCGGGCGGAGGGGGAAGGGACGGGGTGCGGGCGGAGGGCGCTTTCAACCGCTCACGGAATGCCGCCTTTCAGCTCCGGATGGCTTTGGAAAACCTTCAGGAGGCCCTGGCCGAAAAAGAAGAACTGAAGCAGAGATGCCAGGAGCTGGATGTGCAGGTGAAGAGCCACTTCTTGCCCACGGCGGGCAAGGGACGGAGCCTCCCGACTCTCTTGTATCGGACTCTCCCAATACGACGCCCCCACCGACCGTCGTCCGCCGGTGTCTGTGGAGCGCTCGCTATTTGCAGAGCGCTGTACTGAGCGCTCGGGAGCGCCCGGTGGAGCAGAGTTGGCGGACGTGTTCCCCCGCCTCAGCGGGCCTACGGTCCAAAGGGGGAGACGGGCATAAATATAAGTAATCCGTCCCGTAAAATCCCAAGATATGGACGTAAGCGTTACGGGGTTGAGCCTGTTGCGGGCGGGGGACGTGCCTGTCGTCGTGTTGGCCTCTCCCAGGCGCTTAGTACGGTGCTCTGCAAATAGCGGGCCCTCAGTGAGTGCGATCGAATGAAGTGCCCGAAGGTCACAGATCCAGGTGCGCGGATGGCACAGAACGGGGAGGGAGCAGGGGAAAGGAGGGCTTCGCTGGGGAAGGCCGCTTGGAGGAAACCGATCGAGTGATCGGTAACCGGAATAATAATTGTGATGTTTGTTAAGCGCTCACTGCTGCCGGGCACCGTACTAAGCGCCGGGGTACATGCAGATTGATCGGGTTGGACACAGTCCCTGTCCCAGATTGGGCTCCCGGTCTCAATCGCCGTTTCCCAGATGAGGCGACTGAGGCCCAGGGAGGCGAAATGACTTGCCCACGGTCACGCGGCAGACGGGTGGTGGAGCCGGGAGCGGAACCCGGGTCCTCTGACTCGCGGGCCCGTGCTCTTCCACCGAGGCTTGCTGCTTCTCATACTGTGCGCTTGGGAGAGAACAATACAACAGAATTGGTAGATGCATTCCCTGCCCCCGAGGATCTTATCAATAATAATAATAATAATAATAATAATAATTAAGGTGCTTGTTAAGCGCTTCCTGTGTGCCGGGGACCGTACTAAGCGCTGGGGTGGATACAGGCGAATCAGGTTGGGCACAGTCCCCGTCCCACATGGGGCTCACGGTCTTATTCTCCATTTTACAGATGAGGGACCGAAGTGACTTGCCTAAGGTCGCGCAGCAGATGAACGGAGGAGCCGGGATTAGAACCCATGACCCTCTGACTCCCAGGCCCGGGCTCTAGCCACTGCGCCAGTCAGCGCGGGCATTGATATAAAGAAATAAATGACAGACGTAGGCCTAAGTGCTGCGGGGGCGAATCAGGGGCGCAGATGGATATTTTCCAAGAACGTCAGAAAGGGCGGTTTCATTTTCGATTCGGGGAACTGTGCCCGAGAGAGCTTATTCTGCCTCTCTCCAGTCTAACTCAGCCAGCGCGCTGTGTGCTCCAGTGTCTTTTTCGATGTGGCATAAATGCGAGCTGAACAACCCCCAGCTTGTAAATCCTGCCCTCCTCTTCCTCGCCCGTCGTACGACTGTTAGCGTTCTCCAGGCGACGTTCTGGTCACGTGGGCCTCACATCTGAAAATCACATCGGAAAACCTCACCCCGGGAGCCCGAACGTCGAGTGCGATGCTAGATTGCTCTCTCGTTGGTCTGCTGTCGGGCCACGCCGGTCGCTGTGCTGCCCATAGAAATATTATTATTATACTATTGTTACAATCATCATAGTGATGATGGGGCTCGTTAAGCGCCTACTATGTGCCGAGCACTGTTCTGAGCGCCGGGGTGGATACAGGGTCATCACGTTGTCCCCGGGCGGGGGGGGGGGGGGCTCGGTCTTCATCCCCATTTGCCAGATGAGGTCGCGGAGGCCCAGAGAGGCCAAGTGACTCGCTCAGGGCCACGCAGCCGCTGACGGCCCGCGATCCCGTCGACGTGTTGGTTTTCCAGGTGGCCGCGCTCCAAGACGAAAAGAACACGCTGCTGTCTGAGAACGAGCTGATGAACGAAAGACTCGATCAGCTGGACAACTCCTTTGATGATCCAGGCACGGTGGTGGCCAAGAAATACTTCCACGCTCAGTTGCAGGTAGAGCAGTTACAAGAAGAGAACTTCAGGTATGAAAATCCCGCGAGGTTTGTGTCGGTTCTTCCCGGGCGCCCGCTGAAAGAGGACGTTTTCACCTTATTCTCATGGTTTGCCTTCAGACATTTCTTCCTTTTCAAAAGCCTCCATTTTGGGGGCCGGAGTAATGGGTTCGGGAGCAAATTAAACCAGCGTGGTCTTAAATGACTCAAAGATGAATATCTTAGAGTAATATATTGTGACTAATAGATTATTGTGGACACACCGTCCGGAGGACTGATTCTCTGGAGGGGACACCATTCATTCGTTCATTCATTCATTCAGTCGTAGTTATTGAGCGCTTACTGTGTGCAGAGCACTGTATTCGGCACTTGGGAAGTACAGCAGTTGGAGGAAAAGGCCAGGGAAGACGTGGAGGAGGCGGACCGGCAGCCAGATGGATAGAACGGGAGAACCGTCAGCAAGATTACGGGTTGTGACAGAAGATAGGGCCATCTGGAGAAAATGGATCCGTCCGGTCGCTTATGAACGCGACCGAATCCGATGATGACAATAAGTAGTAATCAAGAATAGTTAGAGAATCAAGTGCCGACTCCATGCCGAGCGCTGGGATAGGCGGCGGGGGGCGGTCATCAGGTCGGACGCAGTCCCCGTCCCCGTCCCCCCGTCCCCCCGTCCCCCCAAGGCACAGAGTCTGAGAATCAGGTTCGGTGGAATTGGGAGATTCGGATCGAAATCCCAAATTCCTAGGACGGGGGGGGGGCGGTTATTAAACCGAACAGATGCCCTGAAAGGGGAATTTCCAAAAGAGAGCAAAACTACCCCGGGATCCGGCGGGAAAGCCTAGAGTCCCAGCACTCGCTGGGCGTCGGAGCTGAGCTGCAAGGCAGGTCTTCGGGTTCGGTTCTGATCTTTGGTTTCGAGGTGGCTTATTCGTTCGATTCATTCATTCGATCGTATTTATTGAGCGCTTACTCTGTGCAGAGCACTGTACTAAGCGCTTGGAATGTACAGTTGGGCAACAGATAGAGCCCATCCCTGCCCAACGACGGGCTCGCCGTCTAAAAGGGGGAGACGGCAAAACGAGACGGGTAGACAGGCGTCAGTACCGTCAAAATAGGTAAATCTGAAAGGCGTGCGCTGTTAAGCGCCTAAATGGCGCAGAAGCGAAAACGGGCAGGGCCGAACTAATTTAGGGTTCCACCGTTTCTTGGGGGGAGGGTAGACTGGAAGCCGCCAAGGATGACTATCGTCTCCACTGCGAAGATCTCGAGAAACAGCTGATCGAGTTTCAGCATCGGAATGACGAACTGACCGGCTTCGCCGAGGAAACGAGGGCCCTGAGGGATGAGATCGACGTTCTCAGGTATGGCGCGGTGGTCTCGTCGCCCCGGGGCGGGACCCTTCTCAGGAGAGGTGGGTCCTTTTTCAGGGGCCCGCTGAGCTAACTTGGTCCCGCCCGCTCCATCTCTCCCCGGTCCGTGTCCCGAACGATAACCGAGATACTCTGTAAGCGCTTACTGTGAGCCAGACGCTCCACTGAGCACCGGGCGCGCCACCTGATAATCAGACCGACGCGGTCCGCGTTCCACACGGGACCTCCGGGCTCAGAGGGAGGTTACGACGGGTATCGAACCCCCCCGTTTCACGGAGGAGGAGACTGAGGTCCGGAGGATAGGAACGGCATCCGTTAAGCCCTTACTCGGTGCCGGGCGCTGTCCTAAGCGCTGGGGCGGGCACAGGCGAATCGGGTCGGACGCCGGCCCCGTCCCCCGTGGGGCTCACGGTCCCCGTTTCACAGATGAGGGGCCCGAGGCCACCCGGGAGGCCGGTGGCGGAGTCGGGATCGGAACCCAGGTCCCTCGGCTCCCAGACCCGGGCTCTCTCCGCTGCTAGCGAGGGGGCCCGGACAAGATCGACCGAGCTTTCGGGTGGCGTGTTTGCATTTTGAGCCATCTCCCGTAAATGCGATAAGCTTCATCTCGTCACTCGAGTCCTTGGGTCCATCGGTGGTATTTAGTGAACACGTACCGCGCGCGGTGCTCCGTACCGGGTCCTTGGGAGAGTCCAAGAGAGCGCAGTCAGCAGATACGTACCCTGCCCGCTCCCAGCCCGGGGCTCTTCTCCCTCGTGATCTCGGCCCTGCCGAGAGCGGCTTTTTTTTAAGATCCGCAGTTAGGTCACCGAGGGGCCTGATAAGCGGTTGGAAATGGGCTTTCGGGAGACCCGAGGCCCCGGATCTCGCAAGGTGGGTCTTGCCGGCCTTCCCCCCGGACCTCGACCTCGTCTTTCCCGCCGCCGGCCCCTCGCCCGCGTCCTCCCGCTGGCCTGGGATCCCCTCTCCCGTCCCGTCAGATAAAAACTAGTAAAGCAGCGGTGGTATTGGTTAAGCGCGCGCTACGCGCCGAGCGCTCTTTTAAGCTTCCCCCTTCACCTCCCCTCAGCTGAGCCCCCTTTCCCTCTGCTCCTCCCCGTCTCCTCAGCGCTGTGCTCCTCATCGTTTTATTAATGAGCGTCCATCCCCTTGATTCTATTTCCCGTGATGCCGTCGTCTCGTTTTTGTCCGTCTCCCCCGATTAGACCGTGAGCCCGTCGAGGGGCAGGGCCGGTCTCCGTTGCCGAGTGATCCATTCCGAGCGCTTAGCACAGGGTTCCGCACACAGTGAGCGCTCGATCGGTACTTTGGGATGAATGAAAGTAATCCGGTTGTCCGACGTGGGGCCCACGGTCTTCGTCCCCATTTTGCAGAGGAGGGAACCGAGGCACAGAGAAATGAAACAGTCGCCACCGCTTCCCCTCCCCACCGTCAGAGCCCTCCCAGATCCACTGTCCTCCACGAGGCCTTCCCCGACGAAGCCCCCATCTCCCCCCGCGTACCCCTGAAGCGCTTGGACGGTCGCCCCCCCCCCCCCCCTTCGTCCCCACGGCTCTCGTGCCCCCCGTATCCTCACCCTCTGCCCTCTCCCCTCGCCGTCCTTCATTTGAACGTCCGTCTCCCCCTCCGGACCGGAAGCTCCTCGCGCCCGGGGATCGCGTCTACCGAGGCCGTCGGCTCGTGCCCTCCCGGGCGCTCGGTCCGGCGCTCCGGACCCAGCGAGCCCTCCGTCGGTGGCGGCGAGCGATCCGTCTCCCGCGCTGCGCTTTTGGGCGGCGGCCCTCGTCCGGGTGCCAGGCGGGCCGAGCGGACCACGCCGAAAGAGCCGGCGTAGACCGTCGGCCCGTCGCGGGCGGGGAGCGTGCCCGTCGGTTGTCGCGCCGCATCCCCCCCGAGCGCTTAGGCGGGCGCTCGGTAAATACGAATGAACGGATGAGTGGGGGGTGCCCGAGGAGCCGCGTCTCCACGACCCGGGGCCCCGGGCCCCGCCGCGGGCGGACACGAGCGTGCACGGCCGCCGGCCGCGGACGTAGGCGTCGGGCCTTCTCCCCCCCCCTTGTAAGAGCGTCTTCCTGCCGTCCCAGACTGAGTTCGGACAAGGCCAGCAAGCTGGAGTCGACCGTGGAGGTTTATCGCGAGAAGCTGCGGGATCTGCAGGACCTGCGCCAGCAGGTGAAAACCTTGCAGGACACAAACATGCTGTATATGCAGAACATGGTCAGCCTGGAGGAGGAGCTGAAGAAGGCCAACGCCGCCCGCGCGCAACTGGAAACGCACAAAAGGCAGGTAAGGGGTCCGCTCTGCTCCCCGCCCCTCGCCGGCCCGGTCCCGGGGCGGGGGCGGGGACGGACCTTCGCTCTGACTCGCTCCCTTCGTTCATTCGGTCGTCTTTATTGTGTGCAGAGCACTGTACCGAGCGCTGGGAGTGTAGAGCTGGGCACCGGATAGAGACCGTCCCCGCCCCACGACGGGCTCGCCGCCCGAAAGGGGGGAGGCAGCGAAACAAACCGAGTGAGTCAGGCGCCGGTGCCGTCGAGATAAATAGAATCGTAGAGACGTACGCGTCGTCGGTCGCCACCCCCGCCCGGCCCCTGGGCGCTCGTGAGGAGCGGCGCGGCTCGGTGGAAAGAGCCCGGGCTCGGGAGTCGGAAGGTCGTGGGTTCCGATCCCGCCACTCGGCAGCCGGCTGACTCTGGGCCAGTGGCTTCGCCTCTCTGGGCCTCGGTGACCTCGTCTGGAAAATGGGGATGAAGACCGTGAGCCCCACGGGGGACGACCCGATGACCTTTATCTGCCCCAGCGCTTAGAAGCGCTTAATAAATGCCGTCATCCTTGTTATCGTGTCCACATCTGTCATTTCTGTATATTCCCGTCAGTCTCCCCCCTCCAGATGGTTGCGGGCAGGGAATGCGTGCCTGTCTATTGTCATATTGCCCTCTCCCGGGCGCTTAGCACAGCGCTCCGCACACCGTAAACGCTCGCAGATGCGACTGAATGAATGAAGGCAGGTGAGGAGGTCGAGGCCCGGCCCGCCATCGATCGTCTTATTTCCATTAACGTCCGGCTTCCCCTCTCGACTCGGAGCGCGCTGCGGGCGGGGACCCTGTCTGCCGCATTGTCGTACTGTCCTCTCCCAGGCGCTCAGCACAGCGCCGGGCACGCGGCGAGCGCTCGGTAGATACGATCGGGCGACGGACGGTCAGGGGCAGAGCCGGGAAGGGGACCCGGAGGACGGTCCGAGAGAGGCGGTAGGCGAGGTCCCCGCCCTCGACGAGCTTCCAGAGCGCCGTACCGGGCGCCTGGCCAGGTAGAGGATAAATAGCGATTTCTGCTAAGCGCCCACTCTGTGCCCAGCGCTGGCAAGTGCCGAACTGTAGCACAGTGACCGTAAGACCCCACGCTCCGGACCGTAATCTCCTTGTGGGCAGGGATTGTCACCGTTTATTGTCGTGTCGTACTTTCCCGGGCGCTCGGTACAGCGCTCCGCCCACAGTGAGCGCTCGGTTAACACGACTGAAGGAACGTCTGCCGGGGCGGATACAAGACGATCAAGTCGGGCGCAGCCCCCGCCCCGCACGGGTTCTAATCCCGGCTCCGCCGCCTGCCAGCCGTGTGACTTCGGGCAGGTCACTTCTCTGTGCCTCAGTTCCCTCATCTGTCAAATGGGGATTAAAACCGTGAGCCCCACGCGGGACAACCTGATCGCCCTGTCCCCCCCCAGCGCTTAGAACAGCGCTGTGCACGTAGCGAGCGCTTAACCAATACCAACATTATCATATGGGGCTCACGGTCTAATTAGGAGGGAAGACGGGGATCGGGTCCCCGTTTTACGGACGAGATGACCGAGGCACCGAGAGGCGGGGTGACCTGCCCCAGGTCCCCCGGCGGGCGAGCGGCGGGGCCGGGATTGGAACCCGGGACTCCCGACTCCCGGGCCCGCAGCCCTCCCGGCCTGAGCTCAAACAGTCGTGAGGGTGTCTGTGAAGCGCTTACCACGTGCCAGGCACCGTCCTAAACCCTGGGGGTGGATACAGGCCGTCCCACGTGGGGCTCACGGTCTCGATCCCCATTTTACAGACGACAAACCCCCCGGCGCCCCAGAGCGGCCGCCGGTCGGTCGCCGGTGTTCATCGAGCGCTCGCACCGTACCGGGGGGGGGGGGGGGGTCGGGGGAGAGCGGGGGGCGGTCAGGGCGGGGCGTCCTCCCCCCTCCTTCCCCGTCTCCCCCCGACGGCCCGGCCCGGCCCCGTCCTGCCCTCCCGTCTCCCCCCCAAGATCCAGGAACTCCACGCCAAGCTCACCGGCGAGTCCAAAAGGGCCGACACGTTGGCGTTCGAGATGAGGAGACTCGAAGAGAAGCACGAAGCTCTGCTCAGAGAGAGGGAGGTAGGCCCCGGGACCCCGGGCACCGCCCCGAAATGCTTTCTTCTTGTGGCATCTCTTAAACGTTATTTGCCAGCCTCTCTGGTAAATAGCCGTTAATAACGACGGCGTTCGTTAAGCGCTCAGTGGGCGCCGAGCCGGGGTCGAGACCGGCTCATCGGGAGAGTACAGGGGAACGGAGTCGGCGGGCGCGTTCTCTGCCCGCCGCCAACTCACCGTCTAGAGGGGGAGACGGACTTTAAGATAGAAAGCAGCGTGGCTCGGTGGAAGGAGCCCGGGCCTCGGGGTCAGAGGTCATGGGTTCGACTCCCGGCTCCGCCACTCGTCAGCCGGGTGACCGTGGGCGAGCCGCTTCGCTTCTCCGTGCCTCGGTCCCCTCATCCGGAAAGTGGGGATTGAGACCGGGAGCCTCACGCGGGACGACCCGATGACCCCGTATCTCCCCCGGCGCTTAGACCGGTGCTCTGCACGTAGTGAGCGCTTAACAGATGCCAACATTATTATCATTAAAAGAATAAGTTAGGGATGAGGACATCAGTGCTGTGGGGCTGAGGGAGGGGTGAATAAAGAGGGAAAATGATGATAATGATGATGTTGGTATAACAAATACCAGCATCATCATTATTATTATTGTTATTATCGGGAGCCCCGGGGGGGACAGGGGCTTCGTCCAGCCTAATTACCTCGTATCTACCCCGGTGCTCAGTAGAGTATCTGGCCCGTAGTAAGCGCTCAAATACCGTTCCGAAAAAAAAAGCTCTGCGCGTAGTAAGCGCTCAGTAAGTACCGCCGGTTAATGGATGGATTGGTTCCCTCCCTCCTTAGAGGCTGATCATCCAGCGGGACACCCTGAAGGAGACAAACGAGGAGCTCCGCTGTTCGCAGATGCAACAGAATCATCTGAACCTGGCGGGTAAAGGCACCGGGGCGGAAGGACGACCCCTTGGGGGTCCCCCTCCTCCGCGGAGCCCTCCGGGCTTCATTCGCTCATTCGTTCGGTAGTATTTATCGAGCGCTTACTACGTGCAGAGCACTGGACTAGGCGCGGGGAATGGACAGTTGGGCTTCAACCGTGCCGTCGGTTTCAGGGGCGTCTGCCGCGGGCAGCCAAGGGAACCTGGCCGCCGAGATGATGCCCGTGGAGTGCCGGTAAGATCCTCAGTGATTTTCTTTCTTTCTCTTGACCTCTGTCTCCCCCGTTCCGTAATACTGTTGGTATTTGTTAAGCGCCTACTATGCGCCGAGCACTGTTCTAAGCCCCGGGGGAGATCCAGGGCCATCGGGTTGGCCCACGTGAGGCTCGCACTTGATCCCCATTTTCCAGATGAGGTCACTGAGGCCCAGAGAAGTGAAGTGACTTGCCCACGGTCACGTAGCTGCCCGGTGGCGGAGCCGGAATTCGAACCCATGACCTCTGACTCCCAAGCCCGGGCTCTTTCCACTGAGCCACGCTGCTTCTCACAAAATAAAGTGACAAAGCCAGGATTGGAAGCCAAGGTCTTCCGCTGCCCGGGTTCTCGTCCGTTAGGCCGCGCCTCTCGTCCGCGAGAAGGGCCGACGAGGGACCCTCCGCCCAGAGAAGTGAAGGGATTTGCCCAGGTAGAGCAGGAAACGTCCCTATTTCCTGTTGCGTTGAGCTTGCCCCAGCGCTTAGCCCAGCGCTCCGCACGCGGTAAGCTCTTACGAGCTACGATTGAATGAACGGTTGAGGTAGAGGAGCAGCCTGGCTTCGAGGACCGAGCACAGGCCCGGGACTCGGAAAACCTGGGCTTCTAATCCCGGCTCCACCACCCGTCCGCTGTGTGACCTCGGACAAGTCACTTCCCTTCCTCTGGGCCTCGGTTCCCTCATCCGTAAAACGGGGATGGGGACTGGGAGCCCCACGGGGGACGGGGACCGCGTCCAACCTGATTAACGTACGGCCACCTCGGCGCTTGGGACAGTGCTTGGCACGAAGTGAGTGCTTAACGGGCACCGCGATTATCGTTATTAGGTACCTGGAGGCTGAAATAAGTGCCGTGAAGGAGAGAAATAAAATAAAATGTCGTGTGGTGTAAACCCCTCCCTCTCCCCGCAAACCCGACGGCTGCCGATGACACTCGATGGGCTGAGGAGCGGCCCGGCGGAGTGGGTGGAGCCCGGGCCCGGGAGGCAGAGGGTCCCGGGTCCTAATCCTGGCCGCGCCACCCGTCTGCTTGCGTGGCCTTGGGCGAGTCACTTCACTTCTCCGGGCCTCATTTCTCCCCGTCCGTAAAAATAGAGGTCGAGCCTGCGGGCCCCGGGTGGGACGATCAGATGACCCGGTATCCCACCCAGCGCCTAGAACGGCGCCTGGCACGCGGTGAGCGCACCACCAGTCCCGTCGCCGTTACCGTCCTAACAAGAGAGCTCGGCCCGAGCGTCCCGACGCTCCTCCTCCTCCCCAGGGAGATGTTCATCCGGCTGCAGCACGAGAACAAGATGCTGCGCCTGCAGCAGGAGGGCTCCGAGAACGAGCGCATCGCCCAGCTCCAAGAACAGCTCGAGCGAAAGCAGCGCAGCACCAACCGGCTGGAAACGGAACAGAGGTGACGGGACCCTCCCTCCTCCCCCTCCCGGGCCACCGGAGCGAGCCCGGGCGGGCGCTCGCTGGGGCCGCCCCCCCCCCCCCCCAGGGTGACGCGGTGCGGCCCTAGGACCCGGGTTCTCATCCTCGTTTCACTTCGCTGGGCCTCGGTTCCCTCCTGCAGAATGAGGATTCGGCACCTGTTGCCCCTCCTACTTAGCCAACCCCATGTGGGGCCCGATTATCAGGTGATGATGATAACGACGGTGTTGGTTAAGCGCCTGCTCCCTGCAAGGCACTGTTAATAATGTTGGTAATAAGTACTTACTATGTGCAGAGCACCGTTCTAAGCGCTGGGGGAGATACAGGGTAATCGGGTTGCCCCGCGTGAGGCTCACAGGCTTCATCCCCGTTTTCCAGATGAGATCACTGAGGCCCAGAGAAGTGACACGCCCACAGGTCCCACAGCTGCCAAGTAGCAGAGCCGGGACCTGAACCCGTGACCTCTGACTCCCAAGCCCGGGCTCTTCCCACTGAGCCACGCTGCTTCTCTACGCTGTTCTAAGCGCTGGGCGGGATGCGGGGCGATCAGGTTGTCCCACGTGGGGCTCGGGGTCCTCATCCCCGTCTTCCGGATGAGGGAACCGGGGCACGGAGAAGTGAAGTGACCGGCCACGCAGCCGCCAAGCGGCGGCGCCGGGATCAGAACCCGTGACCCCTGACTCCCAAGCCCGGGCTCTTGCCGCGGGAACGGATTCCACAGTTCTTATCGCTATTCGTCTGGCGGCCGGGGCCCGCTCGGGGGCCCAGCTGCTCGCGGAGGCCGGCGGCTCGGCAAGGAGAAGAAGCGGGCCGGGAGTCGCCGTTGGAAATTCTCTCTTCGATGTCGCGGCTGCGGAGGGAAGGGCCGCGGGCTCCCCTCGGCTCCGGGCCTCGGGGGAGCACGGAGGCGGCGATGTCACCGTAGCGGGGACGGGGCCAGCCGCCGGGAGACAGAGGGGCGGGGCGCGGCCTAGTGCCAACAGCCCGGGCCGGAGAGGCCGAGGACCTGGGCCCGAATCCCAACTCCGCCACTTGTCTGCCGAGTGCCCTGGGGCCGGCGACCTCATCCCTGAAATGGGGATTCGAGCCGTGAGCGCCGGGTGGGACCCCGCTTTTCCTGTATCTACCCCGGCGCTTAGCGCGGGGCCGTCCAGAGCCCTCGCCGGCTCTCCCCCGCCCCGACTCTCCCCCGGGGCTGCGGCCCGTCGTCCGTGATGACGCGTCCGCCTCGCACCCCCGGAAGAAAACGTGCCTTCCGTTCCCATCCGTCCCTCTGTCGGAGACTGGTTCCCCTTTGCCAGCCGGCGGCCCGTGCAAGCGGCTGGGCCCCGAGCCGGCCCCAACCGCCCGCAAAATAATATCTGTGGTATCCGTTGCGTGCTCCGCGCTGTACTAAGCGCAGGAGTGGACACACGATAATGGGGTCCCCCGGGGGGTTCGCCGCCTAAAGAGGAGGGACAACGGGAACCGACCTTTTCCCACCCTCACGCTCCCTCTCCCCGCCGCTCAATCCGGCGCTCCGCACACCCACCGCAAGCGCTCGAGTGACCGTGAGCCCCACGCGGGCCGGGGGCCGCGCCCGACCCGATCGTCCCGCGTCGACCCCGGTGCTCGGGCCCGTGGGACTAACGGAGGGACTGACGATTATGGTTCGGGAGTCGTTTCCCGTGAGGCCCGAGACCCGGGGCCGCCGCCCCCCCCCCCCCCCCCGCCCGGAGGCATGACAGCCGTCTCTTCCAGGCTGAGCGAGGAACACATCGGCGAGCTCCAGCGCCAGGTGGAGGACCTCCAGAAGGCCTTGCAGGATCAGGGGGCCAAGGCCGAAAACGAAGGCGTAAGTCGCTTGAAAACGGGCCCGCTGCCCACGGGGACCCCCCCCCCCCCCCCGGGTTGGGCCGGGGTCCGAGAGCATCCGCCGGGCGCCGGGTCCGAGAGCATCCGCCGGGCGCCGGGTCCGAGAGCATCCCCGGCCGCGGAACGGGGAAAGTGAGGCGGGGCTCGGTCGCTCCGTCGGTGGTATTTACGCAGCGCCCGCTGCGTGCCGCGGCACTGGACTAGACGCTCGGGAGAGGGCGATGCAGCAGAGGCGGACGTGGGCCGGGGAGGGAAGGGTGAGCTTTTCCGTGTTTGTGGATGCGGGTGTGCGGGAGAGAGAGGAGCAGCGCGGCGGGGCGGTCAGCGCGTCGGCCCGGGAGTCGGAGGTCATGGGTTCTGATCCCGGCCCCCGCCACTTCTCTGCTGTGTGACCTTGGCCGAGTCACTTCACCCCTCCGGGCCTCCGTGACCTCATCTGTAAAACGGGGTCGGGGCCCGTGAGCCCCACGTGGGGCGGGGACCCGACTTGCTTGTGTCCACTCCGGCGCTCAGTACAGCGCCTGGCACGTAGCGAGCGCTTAACGATGGAGCGGCATCAGAGAAACGGCGCGGGCCCGGGAGTCGGAGGACCCGGGGTCTAGTCCCGGCTCCACCACGTACCTGCCGTGTGACCTGGGGCGAGTCACTTCACTCCTCTGGGCCTCGGTTCCCTCATCTGCAAAACGGGGATTCAATCCCCGCCCTCCTCCTACTTCGACCGGGAGCCCCACGTGGGACCCGATCGTCTCGTATCTCCTCCCGGGCTCCGTCCGGCGTACGTGCGTGTTGGCCTCGTGCGCTTTCTCACCCCGTCTCTGCTTTCCCACCCCCTTGCGCGTCGCCCCGACTCGCTCCCTTATTCGTCCCCCCTCCCCGGCCCCACGGCGCTCGTCTCCGTCTCTGTCATTTATTTATCTTCCTCCCCGTCTCCCCCTCTGGACCGTCGGTCCGCTGTGGGTAGGGAACGTGTCCATCCTGTTGTTCTGTTGTCCTCTCCCAAGGGCGTAGCACCGTCAGTGCTCGATAAAGACGACGGAATGAACGAACGGATGGCGGGGGGCAGGGGAGGAGGCCAGGCCGCGTCGGTCACTCTCCCGCTCCCCCCGCCACCAACGGGCCCCGGCGTCTTCGCCGAGCCTCGGCTTTCCAAACCGGGAGACGCGAAACCCATCGGCTGCTGGCACGTGGGATCGTAAACGATTTTTCCACCCGCGGCCGTCGCTCTTCTCGATCGCGGCTCTCGCCTCGGTTTTTCTCCCTGGCCTCTCCCTCTCTTCCTCTTTGGTTTTACCGTCGTCTTCTTTTCCTTCGCCTGCTTCTTTAATTAATTGCATCTACCGGGTGTCTGCTCTGGGCCAAAGACCGAACCAGGGGAAAGGTGGCAGGATGGTAAATTGGACACGCGCCCACAGCGGGGGAGGCTGCCGGGGGCCGGGGAGGCTTGGCATCGGGTGGCCGAGGGAAGGGGGGAGGCGGTCAGCGGAGGCTGACCGCAGTAGCCTCTCGCTACCCCGCGAGGCCCATTCCCAGCCGCCGGGCAATCAGTGGATCTGAGCGTTTACTGCGCGCGGAGCCGCCCGCTTTACGTGCCCGGCCCCGGCCGGGCGATGCCAACCTTCCCGACTCGCCAGCCGCCGCGTCCCCCGGTTGCCATCGCCCGCCCCGTGCCCTCTCTGCCGCTTCCTAGCGGCTCCGTTCCTACGCCCCCGTCGCCAGATTTCTCCGAGGAGCCGACACGGTGCAGATCTGTGTTGGGGACCCAACCCCTCGGGGCTTTCGCTGTAGTCTCGGGAATGTGAAACCGGAAGATAGCCACCGGTCGTTGTGCCGTCCTTTCAGTCGATTCCAACTCCTCCGAGTCTCTCCTGGTGCTTAGCACGGAGTAAGCGCTGAGTGAATGCCACAGTCCTCGGTAGTATCGTAACCCCTCTCGTTATCATTAACCTCACTGAAACAGAGACCGTTAAATCTGACGTTATTAACGGCGGTACAGTCGAATTATTAGTATCGAAGTAGAAACGACTCCGTCTGGTCATCATCACGATCGCTATCCATCGCCACCGTCACAGTAATAGTAACGGTAATGACGGCGATAGAGCTGCGGTTAACGGTATCTCCCTGTTTTGATCCCCAGTGGCTTACGGGGATATACACAGTTGGCTTTTTTCAGTATTGAATTGGGTGAACTGCAAATTAATGTTGAGTTTTTTGTCCTTTCCTAGTCCAGCAAGCTAAAGCAGAAATTAGAAGCTCACATGTAAGTAAAACCCATCCACGTTTCCTTTGAGAAAGACAAGGGGATTAAAGCGTTTTTGAAGTCGGCGGTCACAGACCCCCCCAATTTCCCTGTTTCCGTGAATGGTAGATGCGCTCAGTTTAAAGGATGGGAAGGGATGTTTCCGACTTGGAAACGAGGCCTCCAGAGAGGGCTTCGGGCGGTTCGACTCTTGATCGATAGCTCCCTCCAACCCAGTCCCTCCCCCGATTCGTTCCCCCCGACCCCCCCAAAGAGTCAGAAGATGGTCACCCTGACCTCGATGCTTTAGAGGCTTGAAAAAACTTGTCGTTCTGTTCTTGGATCAGGTCAGCGTAACTTTTTGAATACTTACGTCGTTCCCCCGAGAGGAAACGTGACCCATCTGTCGGGTAGTTTGGGCCTCGGAGAGCGGATCTTCGAAACCTTCTTACCGGAAACTCCGGGTCCTTCTCCTAAACACCGACCGCAGTCGGGCGTGAGACGCGACTCCATTTTCTGGTCATCGATCAGTGCTATTTGTTGAGTGCTCACTAGGTGCCGGGCACTGTCCTGAGCGCTTGGGAGGCGGGGTTGGCAGCCTCGTTCCCTCCCCACAGCGAGCTTACAGTCAACGTGCAAAGGCATAGAATGGGAACGAAGGGGTCGTAGAGAGGCGGGGCGGCCTAGTGGGTAGAGCCCGGGCCTGACAGTCAGAAGGCCCTGGCTTCTAATCCCGGCTCCGCCACCCGTCTGCTGGGTGACCTTGGACGAGTCACTTCGCTTTCCTGGGCCTCGGTTCCCTCGTCTGGGAAATGGGGATTGAGGCTGCCCCCGGCTTTGCTTGTTCCCCCCCCCCCCCCCCCCCCCAGTGCTTAAATCATCGCGTGGCACATAGTAAGCACTTTAAATAAAAAATGAGGCTGGGAGGCTGGGTGGGGGGTGTTCATTCGCACTCAGGAGCCGGTCTTCCGCAATTTAAAGACATTTTTAGGCGAGCAGGCGATCCTCAGGGCGACAGAAAGAACCCCTCCCGTTGGCTCGGGATCGTTGTCTCCTAAAGGAGTTGCGTAAAACTGGGAGCCGTGAGGCCGAGCTTTGACACCCGGGGCCTCGTCTCCCTAGGGAGAAGCTGACTGAGGTCCAGGAGGAGTTGCAGAAAAAGCAGGAGCTCATCGAAGATCTGCAGCCGGAAGGACAGCACGGCGGTGAGTCGCTCTGTGGTGGCGTGGCTCAGTGGCGAGAGCCCGGGCTTGGGAGTCACAGGTCATGGGTTCGAATCCCGGCCCTGCCCCTTGTGCAGCCGGGTGACGGCGGGCAAGTCACTTCACTTCTCCGGGCCTCAGCGACCTCATCTGGAAAATGGGGATGAAGACTGTGAGCCTCGCGTGGGACAGCCGGATGACCCCAGTGCTTAGGGCAGGGCTCTGCACGTAGTAAGCGCTTAAATACCAACGTTATTGCGGCAGTCGGGTTGGTCGAGCTCTTACTGATCGCCCGGCACCGTCGTAAACGCCGGAAGACAAGACCCAGCTGGGAATTAGACCCGTTCCCTGTCCCCTGGGGACTTAGGATCTAAGAGAAGCGGCTTGAGCGGGTAGAGCCCGGGCCTGGGAGTCCACGGGCCTTGGGTTCCGATCCCCGCTCCGCCACGTGCCTGCTGGGCGACCTTGGGTAGGTCGCTTCCCGGGGCCTCGGTTCCCTCGTCTGGAAAACGGGGATGAAGACTGCGAGGGACGAGGGAACCGAGGCCCGGAGAAGTGAGGGGATTCACCCAAGCTCACACGGCAGACGAGGGGCGGAGCCGGGATTAGAACCCGGGCCCTTCCGACTCCCGGGCCCGGGCTCTCCCCGCGTCAGGCAGCGCCTCACGCGGGGCAGGGATGGCGTCCGTCCCAATCTGTTCCTACCCCAGCACTTAGGACAGTGATAGGTAGCAAGCAGTTAACAGATACTATTAAAAAGAAAAAACCAAAATCTGGCCCAGCACTTAGTACGGTGGCCGGCCCCGTAGTGAACGCTTAACAGATGCCATTGGAAAAGACAGATGATTAAATAAACTGCTCGGTGCCGCCTTTCAGTGAACAAGCCGGACCGAATTCCGAAATCTTCTCGTTCCCTGTGTCTGGATCGAATGAATGGATGATATCTTTGATTTGATTTCTTTATATTAGTGTCTGTCTCCCCCTCTAGACTTTAAGCTCTTTACGGGCAGGGAATGTGTCCGTTTATTGTTCTTTTGTACCCTCCCAAGTGCTCGGCACACGGTAAGCGCTCAATAAATATGACTGAATCAGCCGCCTGGCCGAAGTTGACCGTGGCCTTCTGCGGGCGATTTTATTTTTAAAGCCCAAAAGATCGAAGACCTGGAAGCGGCTCTCCAGAAGAAAGACGAGGACATGAAAGCGATGGAGGAGAGGTACAAAATGTACCTGGAGAAAGCCAGAAACGTGAGTCGGGTTTCGTTCTCAGGAGGCCCTGGGCCGAGCCACGGTGCTCAGAGCAGAGCACCGTGCTGGGCCCGAGAACCGCCCCCCCCCCCCCGGGATGTCCCGGGGGAGCCAAACCCGTCCCAAAACAGCGACACCCCCCCCGCCCCCACACAACCGGGACCAACTCTCAGAGAAAGGGTGTGGCTTAGTCGACAGAACCCGGGCCCGGGAGTCAGAAGGACCTGGGTTCTGATCCTGGCTCCGTCACTTGTCTGCTGTGGGACCTTGGACAAGTCACTTCACTTCTCTGGGCCTCAATCCGTAAAATGCAGATCAAGCCCCCGAGCCCAATGTGGGCGGGGAACACGTCTGCTGATCCCGTTCTGTCGTATCCTCTCAAGCGCTTAGCACAGTGCCCTGCACCTAGTAAGTGCTCAGTAAACACCCGTGGTGGATCACTTCCACCTACTACCCGGCAGCGGGGTCACAGCCTGACCGTGTGTCGTGTTGTTATTTCCTCTGCGCAGGTCATCAAAGCTCTGGACCCTAAACTCAACCCAGCGTCGGCAGAGATCCTGCTCCTGAGGAAGCAACTGGCCGACAAAGACCGAAAAATCGAAATATTGGAGGTGGGGGTCGGGTCCCCCTCGGTCGGTTGTCCCCTTCCGAATCGGGAATCGGGCCCAGAAAAAAAAAAAAAAAAAAAAAAAAAAAAAAAAAAAAAAAGTCGGTGTTTGTTCAGCACTTAACCGTGTGCCAAGCGCTGTTCCGAGCACCGGGGTAGATGCGAGGTCATCAGGTTGCCCCACGTGGGGCTCCCGGGCTTCATCCCCATTTTCCAGATGAGGTGACTGAGGCCCAGAGAAGTGACTTGCCCGAAGTCACACAGCCGACAGGCGGCGGAGCCGGGATTAGAACCCACGACCTCCGAGTCCCAAGCCCGGGCTCTTTCCGCTGAGCCACGCTGCTTCTCTGTACAGCGGTCCACCACGGCCAACATTTCAGGAGGCGGCGTGGCCTAGGGGATGGAGCCCCGGCCCGGGAGTCAGGAGGACCTGGGCTCTAATCCCGGCTCCGCCGCTCGTCTGCCGAGTGACCTTGGCTGAGTCACTTCTCTTTGCCTCTCTGCCTGTAACATAGGGATTAAGACGGTGAGCCCCATGTGGGGCATGGACGGTGTCCCACCTGGTCAGCTTGTGCCTACCCCAGCGCTTAGTACAGTGCCTGGCGCCTAGTGAGTACTTAGAAGCAGCGTGGCTAGCGGGTAGAGCACGGGCCTGGGAGCCAGCGGGTCATGAGTCGTGGGTTCTGATCCCGGCCCCGCCACCTGACCTTGGGCGAGTCGCTCTGCGCCTCAGTTTCCTCATCCGGGAAATGCAGATTAAAAACGTGAGCCCTGTGTGGGACAGGGACTGTTTTTAACCCGATCGCCTTGTTTCCACTCCGGCACGGTGCCCGGCACATAGTAAGCGCTTAACAAATACCACGATTACTGTGATTATTATCAGAACATGAGTCCTGCCTCTGGTTAACAACGGTCTTTACTGCAGGACAACACCCACCGCTCACGGTATTCGGGGCGAGAGAGGTACATCTGTTACTGGTCCTTGTCTCTCTTCAGGGTGAATGTAAAGTTGCAAAATTTCGTGATTATGAAGAAAAACTTATCGTGTCTGCCTGGTATAATAAGGTAGGTGGAAGCCGCGGCGATTAGATATCGTAGGAGATCGGGAGTTGATTGCCCTCTGGAAGATCCCCTTGACGAAGATCGGAAAATTCCCGCCTTTGGGCCTCGGGAAACGATCGCAGCCTCTCCTCCCGAGGGTGATCCCGAAAGGTTTAAGATCAGCGGTTCCCGCCGGATGTTCCAGAATGACAGCTTGGTCCCAGGCCCCAGGCTCCTGGACTTGGCCGTTCCTTCTGGCCGTGGCAGCAGAATCCATCGTGTCCTCTCTCAGTAGATTACCGTCTCCTTGTTGAGTGGCATTTAGGCGCTTACCAAGCGCCGGGCACCGTACTGAGCGCTGGGGTAGATACAAGCCGGTCAGGTTGGACGCGGTCCCCGTCCCAACGTGGGGCTCCCAGCCTTCGTCCCCGTGTCCCGGGAGGAGGGAACCGAGGGACGGAGAAGCGAAGCGATTCACCCCAGGTCACGCGGCAGTCACGGGGCGGAGCCGGGATTAGAACCCGGGGGCCCTCCGACCCCCCGGGACGGGGCTCCACCCCCCCCCCGGGCCACGCTGTTTCTCTGCTCCCCTGGTGGGAGAGATTCGGGTAGAGGAGAATGAAACCGGGTCTGCGGAAAAGGCGGCGGGCACCGCCTCCCTGGCCCCGGTGGGGATTTCCGGCGGGAGTTGATCCGCCGGGAGGGGAGGGTGTGGAGTCGGAGAGAGAGGAAAGAGGCCACGGCTTGGGCCTGGATTGTCCGCGGCCTGGCTTGGTGGCCGGAGCCCGGAATGGGAGTCAGAAGGTCCCGGTTCTAATCCCGGCTCTGCCACGTGTCTGCCGTGTGACCTCGGCCAAGCCGCTTCGCTTCTCTGGGCCTCGGTTCCCTCCTCCGTGAAAGGGGGATGGAGAGTTTGAGCCCCACGTGGGACGGGGACCGCGTCCAACCTGATTAGCTCGTATCTCCCCCAGCGCTTAGCACAGTGCCCGGCACCCGGTAGGCACCTAACAAGTACCATCATTATTAATTGTCAGTGGCGGCCGACACTCCAGGAGCGAGGCCTGCCCTGGCCCCCCCGACGGGGAGCGAGGGGCGAAGGGGGCGGGACCCCGCCCGATCTTCCCGGGGTTGACGGCGGGGTGGCCCGTGTGCGTCTCTTCGTTTTGTGCGTCTCATCCAGAGTCTCGCCATCCAAAAGTTGGGCATGGAATCCCGGCTGACCGGCCACGGCGCCGGGCCCGGCAAGGACTCGGGCGCGGGGCCCCCCGCCCGCTCTTTCTTAGCTCAGCAGCGCCACATCACCAACACGAGGAGGAACCACCCCGGCCCAGCCCCCGCGGCCACCTCGGATTAAACCGCCGGAGGGCCGACCCCGATTCCCAAGTGCCCTTACGGATTTGGCAGCTTCCGGGTCCCCGGGGGAGTTGGGACGCCGGACGTCCGACCCTTTCCCGGATCGAAAAGATGAGGAAACGAATCCGGTCGGACGTTTTGTAAAACGCAGTAAAGGACCCGTAAGGAAGCAAATCCCCGTCGTCGAAATGTGTCCGAAAGCACACCTCCCCGGGCGGGACGGGTAGCGCCCGGAGGGCCTTCTCCGGACCCGCCGCTCGGCTGCGGAGATTTCCATGACTCCTCCTCATTCCGCCGTTGGGTAGCGACAGCGGTGATGTTCCGGTGGCCCCGTGGACGTGGTTGGGGTGAAAATCCGCGCCGCTCCTGCGTCGCCCCTGGGTCCCCCGCCCACCTGACCTTCCCTCGGGCTTTCAGCGGGGGCGGGGGGGGGGGGGCGGGGATCGGCTTCAAGGCCAAGCGGCGGCTTGAGCGGGAGTTGCGTAGTGAGCAAAAAGTCCCGGGTCCCGTCTTCCCCCGACCCCCCACCTTCTACCGCCAGTCCACCCGTGGAATCGTATTCTCGGCCGGTCCCCGTTTAGTCCGCGGAATCATTGTCCGCCTTTCCCTGGGCGACAAGGCATTTGGTCTTTAGGTGTTGGAAACGACCAGATTCCCTTGGGGAGAAACCAACTGGGAAAATCTAATCGGACCCAAGGCGGACACCAAAGACCGAAGGCCCGGCGGGAGGGGAAACCGGGTCGGGCACGGTAACGGTGAGGAAGGGGTTGGAAGCCACCTAGGTTTTTTTCTGTTTCCGCGTTGACGTGCCGGCCCGGGGGGTTCCCCAGAGCCGAAGGTCTCTTTACAGGAAAGTTGCTAAGCTTTAGCCGGAGGTATGCTTTGGGGAATCGGTGTGTAGTTTTAAGGAGCAAAATCGCTTTCTACTTGATTTAAGATAATGTAGATTTTTTTTTTTTTTTTTAAATCCCGAGGAAGTGAATCGAGTCGAGCGGGAAGGCCTATTTTTCCCAATCCACTTGTTTCTCCTTCTCGTTTTCTGACATGGGATTCTCACCCAGAGCCTTCTCCGTCTCTCAGGCTCTGTGGGGTCTTCCGCCGGTCTTCTGCTTGACGTGGATAGCTTCCCTCGTCTGTTCTTGACCCCCAGTATTGCTGAGAGATCGCCAGTTTACCAAAGGGCGGTCAGGCAGAACCCATCTTTATCGGTGAGGCCGGAGTTTGGGTTCCATCGACAGTACTAATCAAGCAGACATCCGGTTGAGGTTGCCCAGACGGCACGTAAACGCACGCCTCCTTTTCGGAGATTTTTGTCCCGTCAGCTTCTCTCCCGCAGGGCACCTCTGAGCTTCTGAGACGATTCTACCTCCTAGGTCTCGGTCATTTATATCCCCGAGCGACGAGACCGTCGGTCGGCATTTTCTATCTCGGTTAAAAACCTGGCTCGCTTGAAGCCCCCTCCGGAACCGAACGGCGCATTTGCACAAACCTCGAAATGCCGTTGCCCAAGGGCGAAGTGTTCCGGAATCTTCTAGTCGGCAGGCAGAGAGGGGACGGCGTCGGTGGGGGGTGTTTTGGTTACGAAGAAGATTTCCTCGGCCATCGGGACCCCCTTCTAGTGAGGTCAGTCTCAGGGCCTCCGTCCCCCCGGACTGCCCGCGTCTCTCGGAAGGAGGCGCCGAGCGCGATCCCGTCAGAGCCACCGAGCCATCGGGTGCTGGCCTCGTCCACGGGTGAGTCCCTCGCGGAAGCTCCCGGAAGGCCCGCCCGGGACCGCGGTCCCTGAGCGAGAAATTCTCGGCGTAACGGCAGGTGACGGGCCGGGGCCCGATCCGTCGGTCGCATCCATTTTACGGGGAAAGACCTCTTCGCGCCAGACCGTCGGAGCGCCTGGTCCTGGGAGGCCACGCTTCCGATAAAATGGCGGCTAAAGAGCCGGGTGTGAGGACGCTTCCCATCCCCGGTGAGCAAGGGGGCGACTGTCACCCCGTAGCTTGACCTTAAGATTTGCGGTCCTCCGGGTCCACCGACCCACACTCCCCTCGGCCCCGGGGGCGCGTGCCCACAGGATGTACGTGGAAGAACTCACCGTGTCCGGCGGGGGTAGTTAACTCGGATCACCTCAGAGTGATAGACCACGGGGAGAACACTGAGAACACTGAGAAGCAGCGTGGCTCAGTGGCAAGAGCACGGGCTTTGGAGTCAGGGCTCATGAGTTCGAATCCCAGCTCTGCCACTTGTCGGCTGTGTGACTGTGGGCGAGTCACTTAACTTCTCTGTGCCTCGGTTCCCTCATCTGTAAAATGGGGATTAAGACTGTGAGCCCCACGTGGGACGACCTGATTCCCCTATGTCTACCCCAGCGCTTAGAACGGTGCTCGGCACCTAGTAAGCGCTTAACAAATACCAACATTATTTATTATTATTATTATTATCAGAACGATCGGAGCTCTGTTTTTCCAGTCCGTCTCGGGGTCAAACGCGACCCGATAAGGTAACCCGCGGCGGGCTCCTCCGCGGTTAGGTATCCGCGGGAAGGGATTCTAGAAATGGCGTTAGCCACGCTGGTCCAGTGGGCTAAAGTGGTGTTTCCTGCCCCGTCTCTCCCCCGGGGCGAGTGTGTACGTAGAGGCCCCGACCTACGTTCTCAGATTTGGTCTGAGCGCTTTTATTCCTAATCCACATCTCGTAAAAATTAGGTCAGAGCGGCGATTCCTGAATGTTGCAGAGGTGTCTCTTTCCGCCAGAGGTTTCGGGCGAAGGTCCTCTGTGTTCCAGGGTGGACGTCCGCGTGGACACGCTCTTCGGAACGCAACGTGAGCAATAACCGATTTATTTTTCTAAGCCGAGACGTTAGGTCGTGGTCAGAAGTGACAGATGCGGTTGGAGTGACGACCTCCAGGAAGCCGGCCGGCGTCCGGGCTCCGGTTCCGGTGGACGGTCGCTCTGGAGGCGGTGGTCGTCTCTAGGTACACGATCGAGGCGGTGTCGTCGAGAAGGGGAGAAAAATGCACTAATTTTTTAACGATGTGATTTTACTTCTCTGGAAACTTTCTTTGATAGTCAAATAAAGTTTAAACTAGGACTGTTGGTCGGGTCACTCTTCCTGTCTCTCGTTTCCCTGGAAGGAGGCGTCGCTCTCATTTTTTGTCGTTTGTTTATGGTATTCGTTAAGCGCCTACTATGTGCCGGACACTGTACTAAGCGCCGGGGTAGATACAAGCCGGTCAGGTTGGCCCCGTTTTGTGTCCCGCGTGAGGCTCGCAATCTCAATCCCCATTTTCCAGCTGAGAGAACTGAGGCCCGGAGAAGTGAAGCGGCTGGTCCGAGGTCCCAAGACGGACAAGGGGCCGAACTGGGATTCGGACCCAGGTCCTTCCGATTCCCGGGTCCGTGTTTTCTCCATTAGGGCACGCCGCTTCTCGTCCCCCGCCCGAAGGATGGGGGGGACCTCCCCCGGGGGAGAGGTTGAGGGGGAAAGCGAGGGGTGAGAAGGCGGTAAAGACGAGCCCGAGGCGACGCTTGCCTCAGATGGGGCAGTGGGAAAAAAAACCCCAGAGCCCCAAAGAGCGTGTGTTCCATCCCGGCTTCTTCTGGTCAATCCGTCAGTTTGTATTTGCGGGGCGCAGAGCGTGTCCTGAGCGCTTGAGAGGCTACGACATAAGAAGCAGTGCGGCCAGGTGGATAGAGTACACAGGCCCGGGAGTGCGAAGGACCTGGGTTCCGATGCCTGCTCTACCACTTTTCTGCTGTGTGACCGCGGGCAAGCCACTTCACTTCTCTGGGCCTCAGTTTCCTCATCTGTGAAATGGAGATTAAGACCGGGAGCCCCACCTGGGACGGGGACTGCTTATCCCGCATCCACCCCAGCGCTCAGTACGGTGGCTGGCACATCGTCCGCGCTTAAGAATACCACGGTCGTCAGGTTGGACGCAGGGCCTCCCGACCTGGGGTTCACAGTCTTAATCCCCATTTTGCAGGTGAGGTAACTGAGGCGCAGAGAGGTTAAATGAGGTGCCCAAGGTCACTCAGCAGGCGAGTGGCAAAGGTGGGGTTTAGAACCCGGGTCCTCAGACTCCCGGACCCGCGCTCTTTCCACTAGGCCGTGCCGCTTCCCCGAGGGGAAATGGGCAGTGGCGAGAGAGGCCCGCCCAACGCTCTGCCCACAGCGAGCGGTTCCTGTCACCGGCCCGGCCGGCGGCGCGTGCCCAACGCGGGGGCCGGCGACCGGGAGCTCGGCGTGGCGGGGGATGTGTCTGTCGTACTCTCCCAAGCGCTCGGTACAGCGCTCTGCACGCGGCCAGGGCTCCATGAATGCCATCGACTGACCGACGGGCCCAACCTCCGAAGCGGAATCGGTCGCGCGCCCTGCCCTCTCCCTCTCTGCCCCGAGTCCTCCCCGCTGGCCTCCTAAACTCGTCACGGGCGGGCCTCCGGGTCTCCTTTATCCATCGTCCCCACCCCGGCCCCACGTCGTCGACCCGTCGAGCGCCCTGGGCCCGGACCCCACCCTCGACGACGGCGATCACCGAGACGGGGGAGGGGCGGAGCCCTTTATTGAACGCCCACGAGACGCAAGGCGCACAGCGCTTAGAGGAGCGAGGAGCGCGGGGAAGCCCGGCCCTAGCGGGGAACGGCGCGGATGCGGTAGGGGTAGGGGGAGAGCGTGATCCCGTTTCTGGCTCGGAGGCTGAGCGTCACGCCCTCGGGGGCTCGGAAGGTGAAGTTGCGGAGGAGGCAGGTGAAGAAGATGAACAGTTCCGTCCTGGCCAGCTGCTCTCCCGGACACATGCGCTTTCCTGGGAAACGGACGTGTGAGGGCGGGGAGGGTGGCCCCGTCCTCGCGGGCCGGTCGGTCCCCAGCCCCCGCCCCGGGGCATAAGGACGACGGCGTCGGTTCAGCGCTTACTGTGTGCCGGGCACCGTACTGAGCGCCGGAGTCATTACGAGCAGACGGGGTTGGACGCGGTCCCTGTCCCGCGCGGGGCTCGTAATCTTAACCCCTATTTTAGAGACGAGGTCGCTGAGGAACGAAGAGGTGACCTGCCCCAGGCCCCCCCCCCCCCCCCAGCAGACTGGTGGAGTTAGGATTAGAACCCAAGACCTTCCGACTCCCGGGCCCCCGTTCTATCCGCTAGACGGTGCTGCTCCTGCATCCCAGAGAAGCGGGAAGAGCCCGGGCTCGGGAGTCAGGGGCCGTGGGTCGTCGTCCCGGCTCCGCCGCTTATCGGCTGTGTGACTTCGGGCCAGTCGCTTCACTTCTCTGGGCGTGGGGATGAAGACTGGGGGCCCCGGGCGGGACGACTTGATTAGCACGTATCTCCCCCAGCGCTTAGAAGAGCGCCTGACACACAGCAAGCGCTTACCGACTACCGTCATGGTCGTTCGGACCCCCGCGGAGGCGTCTAGAGAGCAGACCTTGCCCTCCGGCGCCGCCGAGGACCACCGCCGCCCTCCCGAGAACGCTCCGCCACCTTGGCTCGGCCGGGGCGGTCCTCTCCGGCCGGCTCCCCTCCTCCCCGACCCGGCCCCTCGCCCCCTTGTCCGCTCCCCCGCCCCACGGCGGAGCCGGTGGCGGGCCTCACCCGTGGAAAAAGGCAGGAAGGACTCCTTCTTCTTCAGCTTGCCGTTGTCCAGAAAGTGCCGGGGATTGAACCTGTCGGGGGTCTCCCACTCCTCCGGGTCCCGGTGGAGGGCCATCAGATTGGTCATGACGACGGTCCCCTGGGAAAGCAAGCCGGGAACCCGGGGGACGTCTCCGGAGGCTGCCGGGGGGGGGAGTCCCGGGAACCCCGCGTCCTCCCCCCACGGGCCTGCCGGGCGACCCCGGCCCAGCCACCGCACCTCTCTGGGCCTCGGCTTCCTCCTCTGAGAGACGGGGCTGCGGGACCGGCTCGCCTCGCCTCGCCGGTCAGTCGGATGGTACTTACCGAGCGCTTCCTAGGTGCGGGGCGCTGTACTAAGCGCTCGGGAGAGCCGGCAGACACGCGGACTCCACGGTCCTCTAGACTGTCAACTCACCGTGGGCAGGGAGTGGATCTGTACCGTTTTTATACTGTGCTTTCCTAAGCGCTTAGTGCGGCGCTCTGCACACAGGAAGCGACCGGGAAATACGATGGACTGACCCAGACGTTGCCCGCTCGCGACCAGCTTCCGGTCTAGAGGGCCCGGGCTCCCGGGCTGCTTAAAGGGACTCTGGGCAAGTCGCTTCGCTTCTCGGTGCCTCAGTTCCCTCAGCTGTAAAGCGGGGATTAAGTCCGAGCCCCAAGTGGGACAATCCGAGCGCCTTGTATCTTCCCCAGGGCTTAGGACGGTGCTCGGCACGTAGCAAGTGCTTAACAAGCACCATCATCATTAATACGATGTGTCCAACACTCGGAAGCACCGGGAAGGTACAAGGGAATTAGGTTGGGGCACGGTGCCCGTCCCGCATGGGATTCAGGGGAGGGAGAACGGGCCCTCACGTATAGACTAAGTTCTACGTGGGCAGGGAAGCACGTCTCCCGACCCTTTCGCGTCTCCCTCTCCGAGGCGTTCGGTACGGTGTCCCGCGCGGGCGGAGAGCGCTCGGTAGACCCCCGCCGGCGCTCACCTTGGGCAGGTGGTAGCCGGCCACGGTGACGTGGGCCCCGGTCTCCCTGGGTACGTTCAGGGGGATGATGTTGCCCATCCGCAGGACCTCGTTGATGACGGCGCAGGTGTAGGGCATGCTCTCCCTGTCGTCCATCGTGGGCGGCCGCGACCGGCCGACGACGCCGTCGATCTCGGCCTGCGCCGTCTCTGCGGGAGGAGAGGTCCCCGGGGGGGGGGGGGGGGGAGCGGGCCGGGGGGGACCGGGGCGTCTGTCACCGGTTTGGCTCCGGCTCTTAAATTCGAGGACGCCGGTTAGGACGGGCCGACGTGTCCGCCGACTCCGATCAGTCGCCCTCTGCCCGGCGCTCACTTGAGTTCTCCGCACTCAGGAAGTGCTCAATAGATACTACAGATGGAGCACGGTCGGTCGTATTTTTCCAGCACTTACTATGTGCAGAGCGCTGTTCTAAGTGCTTGGGACAGAATGAACGGAAATGTTCCCGCCCATAACGAGCTTAGCGGGGGAGCAGGGAGCGGCCCTTCTGGGCCAGAGGTTCTAGGGGAGAACGTCACAGAATGAAGAAACAAAAACACCAGCCCCTGCAGACATCAGTAAAAGACAGACCCCAAAAGGCAGCATAGCCCAGTGACAAGAGCCTGGCCCTGAGAGATGATCTGGATTCTAATCCTGGCTTGCCGGGTGACCTCGGGCAAGTCTCTGTGCCTCTGTCTCCTCATTTGTAAAATGGGGATTTGGTCCCTGTTCTCCCCCCTACTAAGAACGTGAGCCCCGAGGGTGTCCAAGAAGGATTGATTTACATCAGCCCCAGCGCAGAGAGCAGTGCTTGATTGAAAGGAAGCGTTTAACAGATTCAATAATAATAATAACAGTAATGGGGAGGAAGCAGGGGGGTGCACAATGCGGCTGAAACTGTGTGACCCTTATTGGCCTTTCAAGCCGCACGAGAATCCAGAGGTGAAAGTTCAGGGGTGTTTTCTTTGTGCACAGAGGATTGGCATGTACTTATCAAGATCTGTATATGTAGAGAGGAAATCCTTTATATAGATATATATATGTATATATATACGCCCTTCCCACTACCCAGGCCTGACCGACGTCCTCCCATAGTCGGGGGAGAGAAACAGCCAAAGAGGAGGGTGCCGGCGGGTGAGACCGGGCCAACAGGCCTGACGGTTTGGCCCGCAAGAGCCGCCCGGGGCATCCCCGGGTGGTGGAGGGGCCCGGCGGCCGATTCCCTACTCGGTGGCGGCCACCAAGGCGGCCGTCGGCCCAGGCGGGGTGGCACGGCCCAGTGTTGGCACGGGGCTGCATCGTCGGCCGCTCGCGGGTCCCGCGCTCCACGGGTCTTGGCCGGGGACCGGAGAGCGGGAGCCGCGCCGCGCCTCCCCTCGCCCCCGGAAAGAGCTTCCACGCCGGAGCGGACCGACGGACGAAAGCCGGATCAGAGGCCCGTCCCGGAGCGAGGCGGACCGTGCCCCCTTCCTTCCCCGGAATCGTCCCCGCGGCCCTACCTTGGATTTCGGGGTTCAGCGCCATGTAGAGCAAGGCCCAGCGCAGGGTCGTGGAACTGGTCTCGGTCCCGGCCAGGAACAGGTCCATCGTGCTGCTGATCAGGTTGTCTTCGTTCAAATAGGAGCCGGCCACGTCCTTCTCCTAGACGGGGCGGGGCGGCGGGCCGGAGAACCCGGGCATCGTCACCTCGCCCGCCTCCGAGCCCCGGTGCCTGTGACCTCCCCCGCCCGGGAGTCCCCTCCCCGGCGGTCGCGGGCCCACCTCCCCCCGGCAGCCTTCCCCCCCACCCGCCGGCCACCCGTACCCACCCTCGACACCCGGGCGGAGACGTGGGCCCACCGAGACCCGCCGCCAGTTCCGCCTCCTCATTCGATCGTATTTACTGAGCGCTCGCTGTGTGCCGAGCACCGTACTAAGCGCTTGGGAGAGGACGATAGAACAAGGAACGGACACATTCCCTGCCCACAGTGAGTTTACGGTCCAGAGAAGGGCTTACGGTCCTCGAGCTGCACGTGTATTTATGCCTGCCTCCCCCGAGGGTGGAATAATAATAATAATAATAATGGTATTTGTTGAGCGCTTGCTATGTGCCAAGCACCGTTCTAAGTGCTGGGGAAGATACAAGGTAAGCAGGTTGTCTCCCACGGGGCTCGCAGTCTTAATCCCCATTTTACAGTTGAGGGAACTGAGGCACAGAGAAGTGAAGTGACTTGCCGAAGGTCACCCGGCAGGCAAGTGCCGGAGCGGGAATTAGAACCCAGGATCTCCGATTGCCAAGCCCGGGCTCTTTCCACTAAGCCACGCCGTTGCCTACTCACAACAGGCACTAGGCTCCCGCTCTGAGGAAGAGGGAGGGTAGGCACACGGATCCCCATTTTACAGAGGAGGAAACTGAGCCCCGAGAGGTTTAGTGTCTTGCCCAAGGGGCCGGGGGCGGAGTGGGATTAGAACTCAGGTCATTTGACTCCCAGGCCCGGGCTCTCTCCCCTAGGCCACGCTGCTCCTCCTCCTGGTTAGGCGATGGTGAGATTGTGAGCTCCCCGAAGGCAGGGAGCCCGTGTTCTGTCGTCCGCGTGGTGCTCGCCCAAGCATCTATGGCATCGTTACGCACGCGGCGGGGGAGACGAGCCGACGCCACGGCTTGCTCTGGCGAGGGACCGACTGGCGTCGGGGGACGGGAAGGGAGGCGGGACCACCCCGGGTCTAGCGGCCCCCCTCCGCCCCAGCGGCCTTCCCTCCTCACCTTGTCCATCTCGTCCAGGTAAGCGTCGATGAAATCCCTGGGCTCGTCCGGGTTCCGGTCCTCCCGGTGCCGTCGGATCGCGTCCGACGTGAACGCCTTCAGCTTGGCCCACTTTCTGAAAATCTCCCAGTGGGGCCCGGGGAGCTTCCTCATGACGGACGGAAACATGTTGAACAGCTGACGAGAACGAGAGGCGCCGAGAAGAGAATAGGCGCCGTGTCCCGGGGTGAGAAGGCGCCCCGGGACCTCTCCCGGGAGGTGGAAGGGTGAGTGCCAGGACGGCGTTGTGATCGTAGTAGTTACGGTATTTGTTAAGCGCTTACTATTTGCCAGGCACCGTACTCAGCCCCGGTAGCCCGGGAGGCAGAAGATCATGGGTTCCAATCCCCGTCCTGCCTCTCGTCTGCCGGGTGACCTTCGGCAAGGCGCTTCACCTCTCTGGGCCTCAGTTACCTATTATTCTGGTGTCCGACAACTGTCGATCTTTGGGCTGAGCTTGGGTAATCGGATCGGACACCGTCCCCGCTCCCCTCGGGGCTCCCGGCCTATACGTACGTCTCTATGAGGTGTAGATTACAAATTATTCAATATTGTAGATTACAAATTATAAATACAAATAAATACAATCAATTATTGTATTCACGTCCGTCTCCCCCTCTAGACCGTCTCACTGTGGGCGGGGAATGTGCCAACGCGGGGGGCTGGACTCCCTCGGGTGCTCAGTCCAGTGCTCTGCTGCAGTAAGCTTTCCACACCATTAATAATAATGATAACGGCGACGACGATGGTGAACTGGGAGGGCGGGGAGCAAACCGAGGCCCAGAGAGGCTAAGGGACTGGCCCGAGGTCACACGGCAGGGCGGAGCTGGGCTCGGGACCTGGGTCTCCCGGCTCGAGCCCCGGGGTCTCCCGACCGGGTCAGGGGCCCGCTGACCCGTCCCCCTCCCTCTCCCGGGGGATGCCGTTTCCCCCTCGGCCGGGGGGCTCCCCGGACCCACCTCCCCTCGCTCACCTGGCCCCAGGTATTGGCCTCCAGGAGGATGACGGCGTCTAGCAGATGCAGCAGCTCCTGGAAGCGCGGGTCGGAGTACTCGAAGCGCTCGCCGAAGGTGACGGTGCAGATGATGTTGGAGACGGCGCTGTTGATCTTGAAGTGGGGGTCGAAAGCTTCTCCTGGAGAGTCGGGGAGAGGAAACGGGGGGCCGCGGTGGGCGGGCGGGGAGGAGCCGATCCGATTTCCCACTTCCGGATAATCACCCGAGGGGAGGGCGGTTCCGCTGGCCCCACGGGAATGCCTGTGTCCCGCCTTGGGCGGCAGAGTCAGCCAGTCTGTGCAGAGCACTGTGCTAAGCCCTCGGGAGAGTACAATATAGCACGCCGACAGACACGTTCCCTGCCCACCGTGAGTCTACGGTCTAGACGGGGAGACGGAAGCTAATAGAAATGAATGAATGGCAGATGTGGACGTAAATGCCGAGGGGCTGAGAGTGGGGATGAATAAAGAAAGCTTCATTTAGAGAAGCAGCGTGGCTTAGTGGAAAGGGCACGGGTTTAGGAGTCGGAGGTCGTGGGTCCTAATCCTGGCTCCGCCACCCGTCAGCTGTGTGACTTTGGGCAAGTCCCTCGACTTCTCGGTGCCTCAGTCCCCTCACCTGTAAAATGGGGATTAAGACTGTGAGCCCCAAGTGGGACAACCTGATGACCCTGTATCTCCCCCGGCGCTTAGAACAGTGCTCGGCACATAGTAAGCGCTTACCAGATACCAACATTATTATAAAGGGAGCGAGTCAGGGTGACTCAGAAGGGAGTGGGAAAAGAGGAAAGGAGGGCTTAGTCAGGGAAGGCCTCTTGGAGGAGAGGGGCCTTTAGGAAGGTTTTGAAGTGAGGGGGAGTCACCGAATGTCAGATCTGAAGAGAATGAATGAGCGAGGGAGCAAATACCGCGATCGGGAGCATTGTCACGAGGATCAGCACCCCGAAAAAGGCCCTTTCTGGAAGGCGCTTTCCATTTTGTGCTTCCCGCTGATTCCGCTCTAGGGCACCGGTGGGCCCGCATCCCTCAGCCCCCCGGGGAGGCCCCGCAGCCCCGGCCGAGGAGACGGGAGCCGACGGCGTCCCGTCGCGACCCGCGCTCACCTCCCTCCTCCTCCATCGTTTGGACGAGGTACGCGGCCTCCTCCTGGATCCGCTCCTGCAGGCTCCTCTTGCCTAAACCCAGGTTCCTCAGGGTCATCAGCGTGAAACGCCGGTGGCGTTTCCACACTGGGCCGTTGGACATCAGGAGCCCTGTGGGGAGAGAGCCGCTATTTGTGATTCTTTTTAAAAAATGGTATTTCTCAAGTGCTTGTCCGACGCCGTCGTCTCCGACCCGCAGTGACTCCGCGGACCCATCTCTCCCGGGATGCCCCACTTCCATCTGCGGTCGTTCGGGTAGTGGATCCTTGGGATTTTCTCGGGAAAAATCCGGGAATGTTTTACCATCGCCCTCTTCTGCGCAGCAAACCTGAGTCTCCACCCTCTATCTCTCCCCTCCCGCTGGTACCCAGCGCAGGGGAGTTTGGACTCGTGGAGGACGGCCTTCCACTCGCTAGCCACTGGCCAAGCTAGGAATGGAACGGACGGGCCTCTGCTTGACTCTCCCTCCCACGATTGAGACTGATAAAGGGCTGGAAACGGTTCCGGTGTGATCCTGAGAGGATTCGTAAATGCTTACTCTGCGTCGAACACCGTCGTAAACACGGGGACAGATAAAAGTGAGGTAGGTTGGACCCAATCCCTGTCCGGGTCCCGACTCCTAGAGCTCACAGCCTAAATAGGAGGGAGAACGGAGGCCCGGAGACTAGTGATGATGGTATTTGTTTAGCACTTGCTATGTGCCGAGCACTGTTCTAAGCGCTGAGGTAGATACAAGGTAATCAGGCTGTCCCACGTGAGGCTCCCGGTCTTAATCCCCATTTGGTAGATGAGGTAACTGAGACACGGAGAAGTGAAGCAGAGAAGGAGCGTGGCTCAGTGGGAAGGGCCCGGGCCTGGGAGTCGGAGGTCATGGGTTCGAATCGCGGCTCCGCCACTCGGCAGCTGGGGGCAAGTCACTTCACTTCTCTGTGCCTCGGTTCCCTCATCTGGAAAATGGAGATGAAGACGGTGAGCCCCACGTGGGACAACCTGATCACCTTGTATCCCCCAGCGCTTAGAACAGCGCTTGGCACATAGGAAGCGCTGAACAGATACCACCGTTTATTTATTTATTTTTTTAAATATTCAGAACCAGAGCATCAGACCACAAAGAGGTCGTTTTGCTTACATGTGCCATTAAAACGTGGCAGCAACGAGACGGGGAGAGTCGGGGTGAGGGACGGTCCCTGCTGGGTCATCAGAAGGAAAGTCTCAGGTCCACCCAGGCCCCCGCAGGGAGGGGCCTCGGAGTCACTCACCGGTCTCTTGAGTGAAGATCTCGGTTCGAATGGGAAACACGGGGCGATTGTCCAGGTTTTCATCCTGCCGGGCGAGGACCTCTTTGATCTGCTTCATCCCCGTGACCAGCACGAATGGCATCGTTCCTAAATCCAAGCTGAACAGGTTCCCGTATTTCCTCACGAACTGAAACGTAAGGGGCAACAATCAGTCGATCGATTGTATCCTCTGTGGGCAGAACACTATACTAAGCGATCGGGAGGCACGATATAGTGATAAACGGACCCATTCCCCGCCCACGAAGGGCTTACAGTCCAAGTGAGGAGATGGACATTAATAGAGATTCAGTCACTTCATTCAATAGTATTTACTGAGCGCTCACTATGTGCAGAGCACTGTACTAAGCGCTCGGAATGGACAAATCGGCAACAGATACAGTCCCTGCCCATTGATGGGCTTACAGTCTAATCGGGGGAGACAGACAGACAAAAACGATAGCAATAAATAATAAATAGCAACAGAGACGAATGACGGATGTGTATATAAGCGCTCTGGAAAAGAAGAAAAGGAACAAATCCAAGTCCAAGGGCGGCACGGAAGGGCGGGGGGAAAGAGGAGATGACGGCTTAGTCAGGGAAGGCCTCTGGGAGGTGATGTTCATTCATTCAATCGTTTTTACTGAGCACTTACTGTGTGCAGAGCACTGTACCGAGCGCTTGGAAAGCATAATCCAGCAACAAACGTGATCTGTCTTTAATAAGGCGCCGAAGGTGGAGAGAGTGACCGTCTGTTGGGTGTGAAGAAGGAGGGAGTCTCAGGCCAAAGGCAGGATGTGGGTGAGGGGTCGGCGGCAAGAAAAGCAGCGTGGCTCAGTGGAAAGAACCCGGGCGTGGGAGTCAGGGGACGTGGGTTCTAATCCCGGCTCTGTCACCTGTCTGCCGTGTGACCCTCGGCGAGTCACTTCGCTTCTCTGTGCCTCGGTTCCCTCATCTGTAGAAGGGGGTTTAAGACTGGGAGCCTCACGTGGGATTACCCTGTATCTACCCCAGCGCTTAGAACGGTGCTCTGCCCATAGTAAGCGCTGAACAAATGCCAACGTTATTATTAAAATGGGGATGAAGACCGTGAGCCCCACGAGGGACGACCTGATGAGCTCGGATCTCCCCCCGGCGCTTAGAACCGTGCTTGGCACGTAAGAAGCGCTTAATAAATTCCATTATTATTGTAGACCCCCATGGGACCTGGGGGAGACTGTGACCAAAGATGGACCCAGGACCCGGGGCGGACGGACACCGGCCGCTAGGCGATCTCGTTCCCGTAAGGTCGTAGGAGAGACGGGGGTCTGCAGGCCCTGCCCGGCGCCACTGTCCTCGGCCACTTTTCTCCCTAAATCTTTGCTGGGGTTCCAGGACCGTTGGGGTGTGAGAGGGAAAAATCCGGGGATGTGGAGGGAAATATTAAGGCTGAGCCCCGAGATCGGACTGGCCCTCCCAGCATCCTCTGGGGCCCAATCACTGGCCAAATTCGGGCCCGGAGTGACTGTCGGTTTCCCGCTCCCCTGGACGTCGTCACGGTTTCAAGGCCTTCTGCCTACCCGCTCCCGGCTGCCCACGCCGCAGGGCAAAGTCATCTCTCTGCTGTCCTCTTCCATGTACATCTCGTCCGCTGGACCTTGGATCCTGCCCCGGGGCAGGACGGAGGAGCGGGAGCCAACGGCACTTCCTGCCACTCCCTCCCCCAGTGCCCACGATGACCCAAAGTCCCCTAAGCCGAGGGGCGATCCCCGAGTCCGCCCGGGAGACCGGCCGGCAGTTAGGAAGCAGCGTGGCTCAGTGGAAAGAGCACGGGCTCTGGAGTCAGAGGTAATGGGTTCGAACCCCGGCTCGGCCACGTGTCAGCCGTGTGACTTTGGGCAAGTCGCTTCACTTCTCGGTGCCTCAGTCACCTCATCTGGAAAATGAGGATTAAGACCGTGAGCCCCACGTGGGACGACCCGATTCCCCTGTGTCTAGCCCAGCGCTTAGAACGGCGCTAGGCACGTAGTAAGCGCGTAACAAATACCAACACTCCTAGGATCAGGGACTGAGGGGAGAAGCGGAGGGGCTTCTTTCCCCCATCCTATCGCCAGCAAGACCTCGGGACGGTATCGGCACAAGCCCCGTGGCCCAGGGGATAGGCCTCAGGCCATAGAGTCAGGAAGACCTGGGTTCTAATCCTGGCTCTGCCACTTGTCTCCTGTGGGACCCTGGGCAAGTCACTATCCTCCTACTCAGTTCCCTCATCTGAAAAACGGGGGTTAAGACTGTGAGCCTCGTGCGCTGTGTCCGACCGGGTCAGCTTGTGTCTACCCCAGCACCCAGTGGAGTGCTTAGCACATAGAGTTTAATCTTAAGCCCTCATTTCCTTTTCTCCCACTTCCTTCTGCCTTGTCTTGGTCTCGGATCTGTTCCCTTCATTCACCACTCCCTCCACCGCACAGCGCTTATATCCGGAACCGTGAATTATTTCTTTATGTCAGTGTCTCTCTCCCCTCCTTGACCGTAAGCTCGTCGTGAGCGGGCAACGTGTCTACGAACTCTGTTATGTAACAATAATAATAATGTTGGTATTTGTTAAGCGCTTACTATGTGCAGAGCACTGTTCTAAGCGCTGGGGTAGACACAGGGGAATCAGGTTGTCCCACGTGGGGCTCACAGTCAATCCCCATTTTACAGATGAGGGAACTGAGGCAACTGAGAGAAGTGAAGTGACTTGCCCACAGTCACCCAGCTGACAAGTGGCAGAGCCGGGATTCGAACCCATGACCTCTGACTCCAAAGCCCGTGCTCTTTCCACTGAGCCACGCTGCTTCTCTAATACTCTCCCAAGCGCTCAGTTTAGTGTTCTGCACACAGTGAGCCATCGATAAATACGATCGATCGATTCACTGGTTAACAGAACACCGTACTTAGGTGGTGAGCCCTTTGTGGGAAAGGGACCATGTCGAACCCGGTTGACTTTTGTTCGATCGCCTTTCGTTCAATCGTATTTATTGAGCGCTTACTGTGTGCAGTCAAGACATACTCCGAAGAGAGATGCTGGGAGGATTTGCTATGAAGGAAGAGCCCGGAAAAAGATCGTGAAAAGTGCTGAGGTAACTATTGCCACAGAAATACAAATCGGCAACTCTGCGGTGTTCCCCGTGACACCGTACGGATCTGAACGTGGGACAGTGAAAAAACAGGATAGAAAGAGCATCGATTCTCTTGAAATGTGGTTTCGGCGAAGGCTTCTGTGAATACCGTGGACCGCCCGGAAAAGAAACGGACCAACGGGCTCTGGAGTAAATTTAAGCCGACGGTGGTCTTTAGGAGGCCAAATGACTCGACTTGGGTGAACGTATTTCGGACGCATCATCAGGAGGACTAAATCTCTGGCGAAGACCACTGACGCTAGGGAAAATACCAAGGAAAACACGGAAGACGCAGACCGGCGGCTAGACGGATAGAAACCGGAACAACGATAAAGGAAGGATACGGGTTGTGGCGGAGCATAGGACGTTCTGGAGAAACGTCTCAAAGTCGCCGTGAGTCGGAAACGACTCGACGGCGTTTGGAAAGAGCTGTGCGCGAGAGCACTGTTATTAGGTCAGTGCTTATATCGACCCCAGCGCTTAGAACGGTGCTTGGCAGGGAGTAAGTGCTTCACGAGAACCATAATAATTATTATTATGATGGTATTATGATCGGAATTAACCCCCCAAAACATTTATGGAGCATCTGCCCGTGACAAGAACCAGCAGAGGGAGACTTTTCACCGCCTTTGAGGCCCGGTGGAAACAGGCTGGTAGCCCGGGAGCAGGTGTTTCCCGCCCAGACGGCCCTGTCCCCCCCACACCGGGTACCTTTTCGGTGTGGACCAGAGGATGCGAGAAGTCCATGTTTAAGGCGTTGCCCACGAAGGGCAGACTGAAGGGCCCCGGGGGGTAGCCTTCGGGCCGCCGTCTCTTCCTGAGACCCACGAGCAGCAGGAAGACGATCAGGAACACCGAGACGCTCCGAAAAGTGGCTTCCCCCCAGAGGGAGACGGCCAACGATCCCAGCTGGGGAGACATCGCCGACACTCTCTCCACAGGCGACGGGTCCCGTCGTCGGCCTTCGCCGCTGCCACGGGAGGGACGGGATTAGGAGGGAGGGAGAACAAGGGGCAAGGTTCGGGCAGCGGCGAAACGCCGACCAGAGGCCGAGAGTCCAAGGAGCGGGGATCACGAAAGTCTACCGAGGCCCGCCCGCTTCCGGAAAACTCTCCCGGGGCCGATCTCTTCCGGAGAAACCGGCGAGCCCATCGGCCCTCCGGAGAACGTGGACACGGCCTCGCCCCCGGGGCCAGGCACGTGGCCAGAAATCCTCTGAACACGGCATCATCCGGGCTTCCCTCCCCCGCGGCGCCTCTGACCCAGGCCGCTCGGGTTCACCCAGCCAGGAACAGATTCGTTCATTCAGTCATATTTATCGAGCGCGTACTATGTGAAAAACGCTGTACTTAGTGCTTGGGAGGGTACAGAATGCATTCTCCGCCCAACAAGGAGCTCACAGATTAGAGGGGGGAGACGGACATTAATATAAACAGAGACCCTGGTCTGTTGACTCCCAGTCCCTCCCTCTCCTCGATTAATCAATCAGTGGTATTTACCGAGAGCTTAATATATGCAGAGCTCTGTGCTAAGCGCTTGTAAGAGGACAACAACCTCCTCCGCGTGAGCCTGTCGAGGGCCAGGGACCAAGTCCAACCCATATCGTGCCCCGCTCGCCGTCATCAGCGCTTAGTGGACAAAGTCCAGGCCTGGGAGTCAGAAGGACTTTCATTCACTCATTCGATCGTATTTATCGAACGCTTACCGCGTGCAGAGCACTGGACTAAGCGCTTGGAATGGACAGTTCGGCAACGGACGGAGGCCGTCCCTACCCGACAACGGGCTCACAGTCGAGAAGGGGGAGACAGACAACGAAACAAAACCTTCTGGCTCTGCCGCTTGTCTGCCGTATGACCTCGGACGAGTTCACCTCTCCGGGCCTCGGTTACCTCATCCGGAAAATGTGAGCGTCGTGCGGGGTAGGGACCGGGTCCAACCTGATGAGCTCGAGTCTAGCCCTGATTTGTTACCGATTTGTACACTCCAAGCGCTTAGTACAGTGCTCTGCACATAGTCAGCGCTCAGTAAATACTATTGAATGAACGAATAGCCCGGTACTCAGAACAGTGCCTGGCACACGGTAATCGCTTAGCCAATACCATAAAAAAATAGATAAAAGATGACTGCTTTCCCGAAGTTTTGGGAGCTGGCCTGCTGTTGATCTGGTTCAGTGGAAAGAACCCTGGCTAACCCGGGCTTGGGAGTCAGAGGTCATGGGTTCAAATTCCGGCTCTGCCACTTGGCAGCTGTGTGACCGTGGGTGAGTCACTTCCCTTCTCTGGGCCTCAGTGACCTCATCTGTCAAATGGGGATTAACTGTGAGCCTCACATGGGACAACCTGATTACCCCGTTTCTACCCCAGCACTTAGAACGGTGCTTCGCACATAGTAAGCACTTAACAAATACCAACGTTATTATTACCAGAGAAGCAGCGCGGCTCAGTGGAAAGAGCCCTGGCTTGGGAGTCAGAGGTCACGGGTTCAAATCCCAGCTCTGCCACCTGTCAGCTGGGTGACTGTGGGCGAGTCACTTCACTTCTCTGTGCCTCAGTGACCTCATCTGGAAAATGGGGATGAAGACCGTGAGTCTCACATGGCACAACCTGATTACCCCGTATCTCCCCCAGTGCTTAGAACAGTGCTCGGCACATAGTAAGCGCTTAACAAATACCAACATTATTATTATCTCTGAGGTGATTTCCACACCGGGAGGCGGTGCGGTCTGATGGAAATTAAACCTGAGTTTTAATCCCAGCTCAGCCATTTCCCGCTGTGGGACCAGGGGCAAGTCACATCATGTCTCCATGTCTCTGTTCTCTCATTTTTTTTATTGTTGTACTGCCCTCTCCCCGGCACTTAACACAGTGCTCTGAGCACAGTAAGCGCTCAATAAATACGACGGAATGAATGCCTGGCCCATAGCAAGTGCTTAACGGAGGGCTCCGTCAATATTATCATCGTTGGGGAGCCGCCCACGCAGAGAGGGGTAGTTGCAGCGTGGCTCAGTGGAAAGAGGCCGGGCTTGGGAGTCAGCGGTTGTGGGTTCTAATCCCGACCCCGCCACCTGTCAGCTGTGTGACTTTGGGCAAGTCACTTGACTTCTCGGTGCCTCAGTGACCTCATCTGTAAAATGGGGATGAAGACTGAGCCTCACGTGGGACAACCTGATGACCCTGTATCTACCCCAGCGCTTAGAACAGTGCTCAGCACATAGTAAGCGCTTAACAAATACCAACATTATATTATTATTAGTTAGCTACACGTGAGCAGAGAAGGTCCCATCAGAAAGGAAGGCCAAACCTCCACCCTGGAACCTTCTAGTCTGAGAAGCTTGAGGAGGAGTTGATTCTAGTACTACTGGCTCCTCCAGAATCACTCACACTCCCTGGCCCCCGCCGGTGGTGTTCCCTCCGGAGCACTGTGCGACGAGCAAACGGGCGGGCGGGCGGGGAAGGGGGAGGCAGCAGGTTTCAGGCGATCCGTCAATCGATCCACTGATCACCTCCATTCACTCGTTCGATCGTATTTACTGAGCGCTGCGTGCACAGCACTGTACCAGGCGCTTGGAAAGTACACGGTTGTGGGTTCTAATCCCAGCCCCGCCTCTCGTCTGCTGTGTGTCCTTGGGCTAGTCACTTCACTTCTCTGGGCCTCGGTGACCTCATCTGGAAAACGGGGATTGAGATTGTGAGCACAACATGGGACAGGGACTGTGTCCACTCTGATTTGCTTGGATCTACCCTAGCGCTTAGAACAGTGTCCGGCACATAGTAAGCACTTAACAAATGCCATTATTATTATTACAGCAGAGCAACGAAGGGAGACAATCCCTGCCCACAACGGGCTCACAGTCTAAAAGAGGGGAGACAGACAGCAATACAAGGAAACAGGCATCAATATAAATAAATAGAATTATATCCGAGGCGGGAGGGGTGGTCAACTTAGCTGGTCCAGCCCCCCAAGATCCAGTTTTTCACCCCAGCTGAGCCCTGGACGTGCAGGTGATCTTGGATCCAAAAAAAAAAAATAATTACCTCACCTTTCCGCTCCGTAAAATGGGGAGGAGACGGTCCTTAAGCTGAGTCCGAGCCTCGGCCTTCTCATCTGCGTCCTCCCAGTCCACGTCCCCCCGCCTCGCCCCCCAACCCCCCGGCCTGCCGAAGCCACAGCTCAGTCTTCCCCAGGCGGCGGGCACCAAGCCACCCCTGATTCCATTCACATTCACCACACGCTCTCCTCTCTCTGCAAAACACGGCCCGTGCCAAACTCCGCCGTGTTCCCAGGCAGGCCCGGGCCCGGGCCCCGGCCGACCTTCCAAACCCGAAACGTCACGTCGGGACCTGGAGGCGGCGCCCCCACCCCGCGCCGGGACCCCCCCGGCGATCGGTCAGTGGTATTTATTGAGCGCTTCCCACGTGCAGAGCCCCGGCCTGAGTCCGGTGTCGCCGCACCCCCCGTTTCCGGGATGTTTTCCACTCCCTGACTCGAGAAAAAACGTGGCCTGGTGGCTAGAGCCCACACCTGCGAGTCAGAAGGACCCGGGTTCTAGTCCCGGCTCTCCCTCTTGCCTGCTGTGTGTGACCTTGGGCGAGTCATATCACTTCTCTGGGCCTCAGGTCCCTCATCTGTAAAAGATGGGGATGAAGACTGTGAGCGCCATGTGGGACACGGACCGTGTCCGACTTGATTAGCTCGTATCTACCCCAGCACTTAGCACAGTGCCCGATACATAGTAAACGCTTAACAAATACCAGAAAAAACCCCAAAAACCCGGTACGGCAATCTGGTGCCCCAACTGCCTTGGGTTTTCCCACCGGCTACAGGCTCCCGTCTCCGAGCCCGCCGTCTCTGGCACCGGGTCAGCGTGCTCTGTGACGGTCATTAGGCCACCCGTGGGCAGTGAGCCGTGGACTAGCGCAGGCAGTGGGCCTGCTAGGTCGAGGCGGGGGAGCGGAGGAAGGGGCTGACCGGCTGCCCAAAGCCTTGCCAGTCCGGGGACGAGCCACCGGCCTGGGGTCTGGGCCCCTGGACCGTCACGGTCTCGGGACACCCGGGCGATTGTGACCGTGGAGACGAACTGGATGGCTACCCTGGAAGGTCACCTAAATAAACATTCATCCATTCAGTCGCATTTATTGAGCACTTACTTTGTGCAGAGCACTTTACTAAGCGCTCGGGAAGTACAACACAGCAATAAAGAGAGACAATCCCCGCTCACAGTGGGCTTATAGTCTAGTGGGGGAGGCAGACAGCGAAACAAATGAACAGGCATCAATATAAATAAACGGAATTCATTCATTCAATAGTATTTATTGAGTGCTCACTATGTGCAGAACACTGTACTAGGCGCTTGGAATGTACAAATCGGTAACAGATAGGGACAGTGCCTGCCCTTTGACGGGTTTTATAGATATATACATATATACGTGAGTGCTGTGGGGCGGGGATGGGGGGAAGAGCAAAGGGAGCGAGTCGAGGTGACGCGGAAGGGAGGGGGAGCTGAGGAAAAAGATGGCTTAGTCTGGGGAGGCCTCTTGGAGGAGGTGAGCCTTCAGTAGGGATTTGAAGGGGGGAAGTGTGGTTGTTTGGTGGATTTGAGGAAGGAGGGCGTTCCAGGCCAGAGGTAGGACGTGGGCCAGGGGTCGACGGCGGGACGGGCGAGAACGAGGGCCGGTGAGGAGGTGAGCGGCGGCAGGGGAGCGGAGCGTGCGGCCTGAGAAGGAGAGAAGGGAGGTGAGGTAAAAGGGGGCAAGGGGATGGACGACTTTGGAGTCAATAGTGAGGAGTTTTTGTTTGATACGGAGGTGGATGGGCAATCCCCGGAGATTTTTGAGGAGGGAGTGGGTGACGTGCCCTGAACGCTTCTGTAGAAGGATAATCTGGGCAACAGAGCCAAGTATGGACCGAAGGGGGGAGAGGCAGGAGGTTGGGAGGTCAGAAAGGAGGCTGATGCCGTCATCCAGTCAGGATAGGATGAGTGGCTGCGTTAACGTGGTAGCCGTCTGAGTGGAGAGGAAAGGAAGCGGATGGATCCTGGCGACGCCGTGAAGGCGAGACCGGCAGGATTCGGTGACGGATTGGATGTGTGGGGTGAATGGGAGAGCGGAATCAAGGATGACACCGAGGTTGTGGGCTTGGGAGGCGGGAAGGATGATAGTGCCATCCACGGTGACGGGAAAGTCAGGGAGAGGGCAGGGGTTGGGAGGGAAGATAAGGAGCTCAGTCTTGGACATGTTGAGTTTGAGAGGGCAGGAGGACATCCAAGTAGAGATGTCCCGAAGGCAGGAGGAGACGTGAGCGTGGAGGGAGGGAGAGAGGACAGGGCCCCCGCCTCCCTCCGCCCCCGCCACCCTGGCCTCCCCTCCCTCTGGTCCTCCATCTCCTCGGATTCTTCAAGTCCCCGGCCTCCCGGCCTTCCCGACCCTCCAGCCTCCTCTTCCCCTTGGCCTCCTCCCACACCTAGAATCTAAACCTCCCCTCATCCCCGTACCCCGTGCCGTGTTTTTCTCTGACACCCTGACTTCCCCTCCCTCGTTCCCCAGCCTCCCCTCCTCCAGCCTCCTCCCACCCCCGGCACCCTGACCTCCTCCCAACCCCCTCAGCTCCTCCCCAGACGACGTCCCCAACCCCGAGTTGCAACCGGGTCTCACGAACCTTCCCTCCCCAACACCCTGATGCCATCTGAATCCCATTTTTTTTTTTAAAATCCCTAAATGTAATCAATCTGGGGGGGAAATTCCTTCTTAAATCAGGATTAATAAACGAAGCCTCCGACACCAGATCAGCACTGCTGCGAGATTACAGGAACAGATGGAAAACGGACCCGACAGATGGAAAAACTCTTATTTTCCGACAGGAATTATTTGTAAAGTTGGAACGGCTCGGAATGAGTATTCCGAATTAGGAAGATGAAATATTGTAAGATTCACAACAAGGCCATAAAATTAACTAATGTATTGCAAATAGCCGGGTGACTGAAATTCCGTCCATCCTGATAATGAGGGGTGTTTTTTTTTTTTTACACAGCCCAAACATATAAATTATTCACACACAGATCCGCTATTCCCACTGGCTCCCACATGCAGCTGTTTGGGGCCTCAAAACCATCGCTCTTGCGCTTTCTGGAGAATATGGCTTTCACATGTTGCTTTTCCAGGCGCTCCTGGATTCGGGTTTATTTTTTTTTCACTCTCCTTTTTTTTCCACAAAGAAACCAGGGGAGAAGCGACTTGTCCCCAGCTGGGACAAGTGTTCTGTATGGACTGAAGCCACCCTGGGTCCTTCCGACCCCTCTTCTCCCTCATCTCCCCCATTTGCCCGACAGGACCCCGTTCAAAAGGGAGGTGAAGGGACAGTTCCCTCCGAATTGATTACAGCAATAACAGCGATAATAAAAATAATACTACTTTTTGTGGTGTCCTTTGAGCACCGACTACTGTACCGCGAAGCCCAATCGCTGTCCCAAGCGCTGGGGTAGATTCAGTCAGATCACTCATGGTCCTTGATCCACAGGGGAATACGTTCTCTAATTCTGTTGTAATTATTATTACTATTATTATCATTATGGTACTTGTTAAGCCCTTACTAATGTGCCCAGCACTGTTCTAAGCCCTAGGGTAGATACGAATTAATCAGGTTGGACACAGGCCCTGTCCCACATGGGGCTCACACTCTTAATCCCCGTTTTACAGATGAGGAAACTGAGGCCCAGAGAAGCGGAGTGACTTGCCTAAGGTCACCTAGCAGACATGTGGTGGAGCCGGAATTAGAACCCAGGTCCTTCTGGCTCCCAGGCCCGTACTCTATACACCAGGCCACACTGTTTCTTGGACTCTCCCAAAAGCTTAGTACTGTGCTCAGCACATAATAAACTCTAGACTGTAAGCTCACTGTGGACTGGGCATGTGTCTGTTATATTGTTAAATTGTCATCTCCCAAGCGCATAATACAGTGCGCTGCACATAGTAAGCGCTCAATAAATACGACTGACAGACTGACGGACCAACTGACTGGCATTGACTGATGATTGATTGCCCTGGCGGTTTGCAGTCTATGGAGTAGAGTCGAGGGGTATTTAATTCCCACTTTATGGATAAGTAAACTGAGGCCCAGAGCAGTGAAGTGACCAGCCTGAAGTCAAAGCGCACTTTCCGGCGATTAGTACAGTGCCTGGCACATAGTAAGCACTTAACTCTTAGATATAAGATATAGCGGCGAACGAACGAAAGAGGGAGCAGATGAATAAAACACTGGCGGCCGGAGGCTGGTTTGGATAATCAAAGCACGAACAGCACTGAATGTTGGCGTGACAGATGGAAAATCCAGCAACTAAAATCGAAGCTAACGGCGGGTAAGAAAGATCGGTGGGCGGCCCGGGCCTCCCTGGGGGTCCTGCCTGGCGGGGGGTCCGCCACAGTCCGCCTCGGCTTCCGGGATCGGGAATCCTGACTCCGGTCAGCGCTGGAATTCTGTCCGACAGGGATCAGGCCGGACTGGAGGAGCAGGAGCCTCTGGGGACAGTCTTCATTCGGTTGCATTTATTGAGCACTCACTGTGTGAGAAGCACTGTATTCATTCATTCGATCGTATTTATTAAGTGCTTTCTCTGTGCAGAACACTGTACTAAGTGCTTGGGAGCGTACAATACAGCAATAAACAGACACATTCCCTGCCCACAGCAACGTCTTCCCGGAGGAAGGTGGGACTGCGCTGCACCCCCGCGGGAGTCGTTCGCCCTTACCAGTCCACCCGGTGGCAATTAGGACCTGGGTTCTAATCCCAGCTCCGCCGCAAGTCTGCTGCGTGACCCTGGGCAAGTCACTTCTGTGCCTCAGTTCCCTTATCTGGAAAACGGAAAATTCCCCCGATTAGACTGTAGGTATCTCTATCTGTTACTGATTTGTACCTTCCAAGCGCTTAGTACAGTGCTCTGCACATAGTAAGTGCTCAATAAATACTATTGAATGAATGAATGAATGAAAATGGGGAGAAAGGCTGTGAGCCCTATGTGGGACAGGGACTGGGTCCGACCTGATTAACTTGTGCCTACCTCAGCACTCAGCATGGTGCTTGGCACATAGTAAGTGCTTCACAAGTATCGCAGTGATCTATTATTATTACTATTATCATTATTAGGCAGGTCCAATTGCATAGGTGATGAGGAAGGGAGGTTGACTTGGCGAAGAGGGACCTTAGAGTGGAAGCTCCTCGTGGGCAGAGAACAAGTCTTGAGCTTCTGCTCCTCATCCGCTTGCTCCTCTGGACTCTCTCAAGCGCTCGGAATGACACTCTGCGCACTGGAGACGGGAAGCTCCTCGAGGGCAGGGATTCATTCACTCATTCATTCGTTCAGTGGTATTTATGGAGTGCTTACGAGGTTGGGAGAGGCCAATACGACGGTGTAACAGATCCATTCCCTGCCCACAACGAGCTTACAGTCTAGAGGGGGAGACAATCGTTCATAGAAAGAAATAAATCACAGATAGGGACCTCAGCGCTGTGGCAATGGGAGGGGGGATGAATGAAGGAAGTCAGGGCGACGCAGAAGGGAGACGGATCACATCAATCAGTCGTATTTATTGAGCGCTTACTGTGTGAAGAGCACTGGACTATGTTGTCCCGGGACAGGACAGTATAACAGAGTTGGGAGAAGCCTTCCCGGATCCCAACGAGCTTACGGTCTCTATTAACTCGACTCCCAAGCGCTCAGTATAGCTCTCGGCACACAGTAGACTGGAAGCTCCTTCGGGGTAGACATGGGGTCTACAATCTCTATTTTACTCCCTCAAGTGCTTTAGTACGGTGGCCCGGCATAGAGTGAGTGCTCAATAAATGCCATCGATCGAGCGATCGGTAACAGTTGGTGCTGAGAATCTTCAGTCGTGGAGTTTTACAACCGCTTAACCCCCTAATCCATCGTCTCCAGCAAATCAACGGTTTCCGCATTAACTTTCCTGGAAGTATGAGGCGCTTCAAGAACTCTGCCCAGAGCAAGCGCTCTCTTGCTACACCCCAGCCCGCGCACTTTGCTCCTCTAATGCTAACCTTCTCACTCTACCTCGATTTCATCTATTTCGCCACCCACTTCTCGCCCACGTCCTGCCTCTGGCCTGGAAAGCCCTCCTTCCTCATATCCGACAGAAAATGACTTACCCACTCCTTAGAAACCTTAATGAAGGCCCATTTCCTCCACGAGGACCTCCCTAAGCTCCCCTCTGCGTCACCCTGACTCGCTCCTTTTATTCATCCCCCCTCCCGGCCCCACACCGCTTATGTCCATATCTGCCATTTATTTATCTCTATTAAGGTCGGTCTGCCCCTCTAGGCTGTAAGCTCGTTGTGGGCGGGAAATGGGTCTGTTGTTTTGTACTCTCTTAAGTGCTCTGAACACAGTAATTGCTCAATAACTGTCCAACTGACTGACCCATTGAGCCCCCCCATCTCGACCCTGGTGTTCTAGCAGAAATCACGATGGTGGCTCCATGCTGAGAGGCCCACCATCCGCACAGGTAGACTGAGGCAGAGAAGAGTCGGGCCCTGAGTTCAGAGGATCCCCCCCCCCCCCATTCTGTGTCACGATGCTCGACTCGCTCCCCTCCCCGCTGCTGGGGACCCCCCCCCCCCCCCGCCACCCGCCCCATTCCTCCTCACCACCCGCAGGCGAAACGCTCCCGGGAACAGGAAAACAGGCCGCTTAGTTCATCGAAAACCATATTGTGCCCCAGGCAATCTAGACTTTCTGGAATAATATTGATGTCTTTTGTTTGGAAACTCTTTGTTGACGCTTCCTGTTTCCTAGATCTGCAGGCCAGACACCACGGAGGGAAAAGCAATCTCTCCCTCTCTCCCTTCCTCCCTCCTTCCCTCCTTCCCTTCTCCTCCTTCCTTCCCTCCCTCTCTCCCTCCTTTTCTCCTTCCCTTCTTTCCTCCCTCCCTTCATCTTTCCCTCCCTCCTTCCCTTCTCCTTTCCTCCCTCCCTCCCTCCTTTTCCCCCTTTCATTTAATCATATTTATTGAGCACTTACCGTGTGCAGAGCACTGTACTAAGCACTTGACTCCCTTCTTCCTTCCTCCGTCCCTCCTTCCCTCCCCATTCCTCCCTCCTTCCCTCCCTCCTCTTCTCCTTCCCTCCCTCCCTCCTTCCTTCCCTTCTTTCCTTCCTCCCTCCTCCTCTCCTTCCTTCCCTCCTCCTTTCCTCCCTCTCTCCTTCTTTCCCTCTATTTTCCTCCATCTCTCTCCCGCCCTCTCTCCTTCCCTCCCTCCCAGCCACAGACAAGCCACCTTGGGCGCACACCCAAGGCCCATCAGGTCTCGGGAACAAACTTGGACATCCACATCCGTGGCGGTTTTGCCTCTTTTACTCCCCCCATGTTCGGTACAGTGCTCTGCACAGTGTAAGTGCTCAGTCAGTCAATCAATCGATGGCATTTATTGAGCACTTACTATCGGCAGACCACTGTACTAAGCACTTGGAAGAATACAGTACGAAAGAATTAACAGCTACTTGCCCGGCCCAGAACAAGCTGACAGTCTAAAGGTATCACCGATCAGGTGATTGTCTGACCCTCCTAAAGAATGTGATTCAGGAATGACCCTAGATGATTAGCTTCCAATTATTATTGGAAGAAACAGTAATAATAATTGTGGTATTTATTAAGCGTTTACTATGCCTCAGACACTCTACTGAGCGCCGGGGTGGATACAAGCAAATGGGGTTGGACTCAGTCCCTGTCCCTTGTGGGGCTCACGGTCTCGATCCCCATTTTCCAGATGAGGCAACTGAGGCCCGGAGGAGTGAAGCGACTTGCCCCACACTGCATAGCAGACAAGTGGAGGAGCCGGGATTAGAACCCAGGTCCTCCGGCTCCCAGGCCGGGGCTCTTTCTGCTAGACTGTGCTTTTTCTCAGTAGCAGGTGCCTGTTTCCCACCCAACCCCACAAACCACTGGAGGAGTGGCTTGGGAGGCCCATAAACTAGATATCTGGTGGGTGTCCTCCCCATGGCCCTTGGGCGGCAGACAGTGTGAAGACCCCAAAACAATCATGTTTGAGCCACTGCTAGACCCTCCCCAGCCCCAGCCCCAGCCGCTAGCCAAGTAGTTCGGGTTTTGTTTTCGTTTTTATGGCATTTGTGCTTTAGTTCCGTGTCGGTCTCCCACCACCAGACCGAGCTGGTGGAAGGCAAAGATCATGTCTACTAACTCCTCCAAGCACTTTCGCGCCGGGTTCTGAACACCGGAGTTGCTCAATAAATCTAATCCCGGTTCCGCCGCTTGTCTGCTGTGTGAACTTGGGCAAGTCACTTCACTTCTCTGGGCCTCAGTTCCCTCATCTGGAAAATGGGGATTGAGACTGGGAGGCATCTGCGGGACAGGGACTGTGTCCAGACCGATTTGCTTGGATCCACCCCAGTGCTTAGACTGTGCCTGGCACATAATAAGCATTTAGCAAATACCATTACCCTGCAGTAAATGCTGAACAAATATCACAATTACTATTATAATCATTATTATGAAATCTTATTCATCGCTCATGTGGGCTCAGTACAGTGCTCTGCCTAGAGCAGGCACAAAATACAGTGCTCTGCACTCAGCAGGCCCCCAGGAAAGCACTCTGCACCCAGCAGGCACCCAGCACAGCACTCTGTACATAGTGGATGCTCAATTCAGTGCTCTGCAGGAGCCGACACCCAGTACAGTGCTCTGCACAGAGCAGGAGCCTGACCCAGCGCTCTGCACATAGTTCTGTGCTAAAACAGGAGGCGGGGTCTCCGGGGGCGGGGGGGCCAGAGGAACTCGCTCTTCCTCAGGAGGTGTTGTAAAACCCTCAACCCTGGAGGGAAAATAGAGCAAACGGCTTTTCGCTCACGCCATCCCAAACGGATTTTACACTGAGCCAGAAAGCCGTTTGCTGCTGAACCTTTCCCCGTCACTTGCCAAGATGGAGCCTATTTTCTAAAATCTTCCAAAGTGTGAAGCGTGTGAGGCGGGGAGGGAGGCGGGGAGAGGGGGCCCGGCGTTTGGAGAGGAATCGTGCCGAGATCTGGGAGAGGGCTCTCCCCGCCTGCCTCCCTCTCCCTCTGACACCGAGGTGGAGGGCGAGGCCTAGGGCGACCAGAAGCGGCCGATTTCTCCGCCAGGCCGTCACACACCTCGTGTTTCCCTCGCCCACCTCCTGCCTCGGGCCCGGAACTCCGGCCCTCTTTACATCCGACAGGCGATCACTCTCCCCACTTACAAAACCTTACTGAAAGTAATAACAATAATGATAATGGCATTTGTGAAGCGCTTACTATGGTTCAAGCACTGTTCTAGGCACTGGGGGGGATACAAGGTAATGAGCTTGTCCCACATGGGGCTCACAGTCTTGATCCCCATTTGACAGATGGGGGAACTGAGGTACAGAGAAGTAAAGTGACTTGCCCAGAGTCACCCAGCTGACAGTGGCAGAGTCGGGATTAGAACCCGTGACCTCTGACTCCCAAGCCCGGGCTCTTTCTACTGAGCCGTGCTGCTTCTCATCTCTTCCAAGAGGCCTTCCCTGACTAAGTCATCCTTTCCACTTCTCCCATTCCCGACTGTGTCACTCTTGCACTAGGATTTGCTCCCTCTTCTCACCCCTCCGTTATCATTCACAATAATACTATTACTACATACCATTATATAACTTTTTCAAAATAATGTAAGCGCTTATTGTGTGCCAGGCACTCCCCTCTAATCGCTGGGGTAGATAGAAGATAATCGGGTTGGACACAGTCCCTGTCCCGAATAGGGCTCGTAATCTTAATCCCCATTTTACAGATGAGGGAATGGGGCACCGAGAAGTGACGTGACTTGCCCAAGGTCACCCAGCAGATGCGGCGGAGCCAGGTTTAAAACGCGGGTCCTTCTGACTCCGCGGCCCAGGCTCTTTCCACTAGGCCACGTTGCTTCTTCGAATTTTTGAACTATTATTCAGTAGAAGTAATAGCATCTGCTGAGTGTCCCTGGATGAAATGCAATGTACCGAACACTTGAGCAGGTAAAATCCAGAGAGGTGACCGATCTCCCTCAGGCTTGTCACAGGTCGAAAGGGCGTCGGGGCCTGGCGCCGGGGAGGCGTCAGGAATCCCGGACGCCCGCAAAACAACAGCTTTTTACATCTTCCGGTTGTCATCAGGGCCGCAAAACCGTTTCACCGACCCACAGGAATAGGCCGATTAGAAGTCACTTCGGTGTAAGCCCGCCTCCTTAATTCAACAAGTGTCTGCCATCTGCACGAGGAAAGGGGCCGATGTCAACACGGCGACTTTGAGAGAAGCGACGTGGCCTAGTGGATAGAGCCCGGGCCCGGGAGTCAGAAGGCCCTGGGTTCTAATCCCTACTCTGCCCCAAGTCTGCTGCGAGAATTTGGGCCAGCCATTTCACTTCTCTGGGCCTCGTCTGTAAAAAATGGGGGTTATTATTATCAATAATAATAACAATAAAGATAATAATAAAATCCCATTGTGTTATTATCGTTATCATGGCATTTGTTAAGCACCGCCTATGTGCCGGGCCCTATACTAAGTGCTAGATTAAAAGTGGGAACCCCATGTGGGACAGGGACTCTGTCCAACCTGATTAACTCGTATCTATCCCGGTCTTTAGAACGGTGCGTGGCACATAGTAATCACTTAATAAGTACCATAATTCTTAACACCTTGGGTCCAGAATGAGGAAAACCTCCATCGGCAGCCGACTCTCCCTCCCACCTCCTCTCTCCCTCTGCTCTTGTGCTCCTGGTGGGAACATGACGGTGGGAGACTGGAGAACGGGCCTAGGCCCTGGGCGAGCCCCAGGCCCGTTGTGAGCAGAGAACGTGTCTTTTTATTGTCCTCTCCCAAGTGCTTAGTACAGTGCTCTGCACACAGTAAGCACTCCGTAGATACGACTGACTGACTGATTGACGTGAATCCACTCCTGCACGTAGGCACGGGGGATTAAGGCTTTCACGAGTGGCATGGGGCTCTTCCGGCATCACCATCCAAAGGGCTCACGGGCACCCCCCGCCCCGATGTCAAGGAGGTCATTTCCCTCCTCCTCCCCGTCCTCCCGTTTCTCACGAGCTCCTCCACCTCAGGTGCTCCCAACTCCCTGGGTTCTAATCCCGACTCCGCCACCCGTCTGCCGGGTGACCTTGGGCGGAAAAAGGATTCTGGGATTCCCGTCTACCAGCGGCCCAGCCCCAGCGTACCCGCTCTCCCCGACTTCCGCCACGTGTCGGGCCGTGTCTCCTCCGATTGGGCCTGCCGGCTCTGATCCCCACTGCCCCCAATCCCTCCTGAAAGTTTATTGATTTTCGGCCAGTTTAATCAGGGAGCGACTCGGAGCCGGGATCTGGCTCATTCCCAGGACCGGATTTCGGAACGTCTGCCCCGCCGGACCTCCTGGCCCCCCAAAACGGTTCGATTGATTTGTTGATATTGCGATGGTTAATCTCTAAAGACTTAAGTCCGCACGCACAGCCCTGAACTGAACGTGTCTCATTGGTCCGGGGCTGTTGTGGGCGGCAAAGGGGTTTATCTCTCCTCAGGTTCACTCCCTGCCGGAGGCCACAGCGGAGGTGTCCTTCAGTGACCCGGGGCAAGAGGCAGGAGCGCTTCGGTCTTCCAGCTCCCTTCCGCTCCCTGCCTCCTCCTTTAAATTCTCCGGAACGCAGCTCTTCCCATCTTCAGGGTCTCTTCTGAAAGCTCACCTCCTCCAAGAGTCTTCCCTGATTAATTCCTCTTCTCCCCAGGCCAAATCCTGGTAACCGCCACGTCAGGATCTCTTGGATTCCCCACACCCCGCTCCTCGTCCTCACACTCTCCTCCCCGGGCACGTCTGTTTCCACCTTGCCTCCCCGTTGTTAACACACAAACTCACGTCCCTGCCAATCAGTCGTATTTATCGAGCGCTTACTGTGTGCAGACACTGTATTGAGCGCTTGGGAAAGGCCAATACAACAGAGCTGGCTAGACATGTTCCCTGCCCAGTTCTCTCCTTTTCGGTAACTTATTTTAGCGACTGTCTTTCATTTATGGATCGATGGTATCTATTGAGTGCTTACTGGGTGCGGTACACTGCACTCAAAGCTCGGGAAAGTGCAATATAACGGAGGTGGGCGACACATTCCCTACCTACAGCATGGCCTAGTGGACAGAGCCCAGGCCCGGGAGTCAGGAGGACCTGGGTTCTAATCCTGGCTCCGCCACTTGTCTGCTGGGTGACCTCGGGCAAGTCACTTCACTTCTCCGTCCCTCAGTTTCCTCGTCTATAAAATGGGGATTAAGACCGAAAGCCCCATGAGGGACATGGACTGTGTCCGACCTGCTTACATTCTATCTATCCCACCGCTCTGACCAGTACCTGATATATAGTTAGCGCTTAGCAAATGCCACCGGGAAAAACCCAAGACAATAACGAGCTTACGGTCTAAAGGGGATCAATAGTGGTCGAGTCCTCGATCATACCCTCCCAAGTGCTCAGTACGGTGCTCGGCTCAATTTTTCATAAATTGAGTCTTTATCGGGATTATCGTATCTGTAAGCACCAAGATATGAACTCCTTATAATAAGAATGTTGGTATTTGTTAAGCGCTTACTATGTGCAGAGCACTGTTCTAAGCGCTGGGGGAGATACAGGCTGTCCCACGTGAGGCTCACAGTCAATCCCCATTTGACAGATGAGGTCACTGAGGCACAGAGAAGTGAAGTGACTCGCCCACAGTCACACAGCTGACAGGTGGCGGAGCCGGGAGTCGAACCCACGACCTCTGACTCCGAAGCCCAGGCTCTTTCCACTGAGCCACGCTGCTTCCTTATGGGCCCAAAATAGGCGCCTTGCAGATGGGCAGGAACCGAGACTGCTAATTCTGCTATCTTACACTCTCCCAGGTGCTTAGTACAGCGCCCTGCACCTAGTAAGTGCTCAATAAAGACGACTGATTGACTGATCGATCGATTTACCGACTATTTTGTACAGTGCCTGGCGCCTAAGGGGCGCTCAGTAGATACCGTTTCTACTATCACCCCTATATCTCTCAGTCCCGATCTCGTCCCCCGGCAGGATTTAGGATAAGCTGTCCCCTCCAGTGACTGCTCTTAATTAGTTCCAGATCAATAGAGTGTTAAGCTAAAGAGCGCCACGCTAAGTTACATTTCCCGCAGGAAATAGCAGAAAGTGCATTAAGGCTTGCCCAAGATCCAAGACCCGGAATGAAACCAACCCGTTAAAAAAAATCAGGGATTAAAATACGCATGATCGAAAACACAAGGCAAATCTGTGGGGCTAATGACATATTTTGAATTAGACGTTTTGGTTGGGCAGAGGTGCATAGCGTATATAATTTTCAAAGCGATAATAATTATAATAGTGGTATTTGTTAAGTGCCTACTACATGCCAGCCAATGTACTAAGCGCTGGGCTGGGTACAAGCCACTTGTCAGCTGTGTGACTGTGGGCAAGTCACTTCACTTCTCTGTGCCTCAGTGACCTCATCTGTAAAATGGGGATTAAGGCTGTGAGCCCCACGTGGGACAACCTGATTCCCCTGTGTCTACCCCAGTGCTTAGAACAGTGCACTGCACATAGTAAGCGCTTAACAAATACCAACATTATTATTATTATTACTGTTATTACAAGGAGATTGGGTTGGACAGAGGCCGTGTCCCATTAAGACTCCCAGTCTTAAACCCCGTTCTACGGATGAGGAACTGAGGCACAGAGGAGGAAAGTGACTTGCCCAGGGTCACACAGCAGATGAGCGACGGAGACAGGATTAGAATCCAGGTCCTTCTGACTCCCGGTCCTGGGCTCTAGCCACTGCACCACACTGCTTCTCAGTGGTATCATTCACATCCTATCCATTTATAATCCTCAGATCGTGAGCAGAGCAAATCTGGGGGGAAAATGTAAGCTTTTGAATTCTACTTTTTGGGTGGACATAGGTGAGTGGCATATTTAATTTTCAAGGTGATATCATTTAGATCCTCTTCATTTTCAGTCCTCAGATTACGAGTCCCTCTGGGGACCATGTTGAATTCCCCCCCCGTGTTTTCTTTCCCGGCGCTCAGCACAGGGCTCTGCACACAGGAAGCGCTCAGTAAATACGATTACTACTGCAATAGACTGTAAACTCAGTGTGGGCAGAATGTCTGCTCATTCTGTTGCATCGTACTCTCCCAAGCGCTTACTACAGCGGCCTGCACGTAGTAAGCGTCTCTTCACGTCTCTGTGCCTCAGTTACCTCATCTGTAAAATGAGAATCCCATGTGGGACAACCCTGCTTACCCTGTATCTACCCCAGCGCTCAGAACAGTGCTCGGCACATAACGAACGCTTAACAAATACCATCTTCATCCTCAGCCTCGGATCTGTCCCCCCACCGATCGTGCCTTTCCCCCCCCTCCTACTAATGGGCCTGGAGAACCGCGATGTTTTGCTAAGGCGGCTAATTCTTTGAAACTCCAATCGTTCAAGCTGTCCGCCCTGATCCGGGGTAATTATTTCTATCCGTCATCCATCACGCGGGAGAATGGCAGGTCCCGCGCGGGGAGGCTCTTCGAGCAAACGTTTTCGGGCGGGCTTTGAGGTTGCAGGCCCTGGCGAATGTTAATTAAATTATATAAACAATGACTCATGGTTTCACTGTACCGAAAGGAAGGTTGGAAAGAAGAGAGACAGTTTAATATCTTAAAGATGATTGTGTTTTCATTCTCCCCCCGGCCCTAGCATTCTAGGGTCTCTGGCTCTTGTGGTCTTCTTTTCTTTTTTTCTCACGATATTTGTTAAGCGCCATGTGTCAAACGCTGTTCTAAGCCCTGTTCTAAGATTAGGTCGGGCACAGTCCCGTCCTGCCAGGGGCTCACAGTCTAAGACCCACATGGTGTAATAATAATAATAATAACTGTAGTATCCGTTAAATGCTTAATATGTGCCGGACACGGTACTAAGCGCTGGGGTGGATACAAGCAAATTGGGGTGGACACAGTCCTTGCTCCCCATGGAGCTCACAGTTTTAATCCCCATTTAATGGACGAGAGAACTGAGGCACAGAGAAGTGAAGGGGCTTGCCCAAGGTCACACAGCAGACGAGGGACGGGGCCGGGATTAGAACCCAGGCCCTTCTGACTCCCAGGCCTGTGTTTTATCCATTAGGCCACGCCGACTGCTTCCTTGGAGCCCAAACGGGGGACGGTCTCTGTCTTTCTCTCTGGACGCTCTTCAAAATCCCTTTCTCCCAGCCCCTGCCCCGTCCCCGGCGAGCTGGATCCCGGAGGTCGCCGTCTCCTCGGAAGATTTGCCTTCCTCTCCGGGAGTTTATCCGGACACCCTTGGAGGGGTTGGAGCGAAAGGGGAAGAGTCGGGCGCTGATCGGAAACCGTAATTATGGCACGCCCAGCACTGTGCAGAGCGTCGGAGTAAGATGCGGGATCGTCACGTTGGGCACGGCGTGGGACGGAGGGAGACGAGGAGGCCGAGGCCCGGAGAAGTCAAGCGGCCGGCTCACGGTGAGCCAGCGGGCCAGCGGCGGGGCCCGGATTCCCGGGGAGGCTGCCGATTCCGGTCCCAGGCTCTCCCGGAGGGCGGAGAACGCAGCTCGGAAAGGCGGCGAAGCCCAGCGTCCAGCCGCGCCGTGCGTGCGGCAGTGGGCTTCCTCGGGGGGGACCCGGCACGGACCACCGCACCCCCGGCTCCCCCACCCAGCACGGACCATCCAACACCCCTGACTTTCCGCTCTCCAACCCCGACTTTTTTTTTTTCATGGTACGCGTTCAGCACGTTTTCCGCACCGGGCTCTGCACTAAGCTGTGGACACAGTGACGCTGACTGGGTCATTTGGACACAGTCCGTGTCTCGCGTGGAGCTCACGGTCTAAATCCTCAATTTGCAGATTGGGTAACTGAGGCCCAGAGAAGTGAAGTGACTGGCCCAAGGTCACACGGCAGACAAGTGGCAGAGCCGCGATTAGGACCTCCGGGTCTCCCAGGCCTGCGTATTAACTGCTAGACCGTGCCGTATGATTTGTCCTGACCATGTGGGCCCCTCTCCCCGGGCCTTTCGAGACACCAATTCTGCGGCCTAGCGGATAGAGCCTGGGTTTCAGAAGGTCCCGTGTTCTAATCCCGGCTCCTCCCCTGTCTGCCGTGTAGCCTTGGACAAGTCGCTTCACTTTCGTTCATTCGTTCGTATTTATTGAGCGCTTACTATGTGCAGAGCACTGTTCTCCGTGCCTTAGTGATCTCATCTGTAAAATGGGGATTGAGAGTGTGAGCCCCACTGAGGACAAGCGCTGTGTCCAACTTGATTAGCTTGGATCTATCCCAGTGTTTAGAACAGGGCTTGGCATAAAGTTAGCGCTTAACGACTATTATTATTATCATTATTATGATTCTGCAACCTCCAACCCTGCACCGCACTCAGCCAGTATCTCTCCACCTGAGAAGGAGCGAGCCCAGTGGGTAGAGCCCGGGCCTGGGAGAAAGAAGGTCCTGGTTTCTAATCCTAATCTAAATCTAACGGTTTCTAATAGAGAAGCAGCGTGGCTCAGTGGAAAGAGCCCGGGCTGAGGGGGTCAGAGGTCATGGGTTCAAATCCCGGCTCTGCTGCTTGTCAGCTCTATGTGACTTTGGGCAAGTCATTTAACTTCTCTGTGCCTCAGTCCCCTCACCTGTCAAATGGGGATGAAGACTGTGAGCCCCACGTGGGACAACCTGCTCACCTTGTACCCTCCCCAGCGCTTAAGAACAGCGCTTTGCACGTAGTAAGTGCTTAACAAATGCCATCATCATTATTATTATTAATAATCCTGGCTCTGCCACTTTTCTGCTGGGGGACCTCGGGCAACTCACCTAACTTCTCTGTGCCCCAGTTACCGCATCTGTAAAACGGGGAGTAAGACTGCTTGTCTCATATCTAACCTAGAGTTTAGTACAGTCCCAGGCAAATACTAAGTGTTTATCAAATAGCACTAAAGAAAAAGAGTCCTCGTAATAATAACGATGGTCTCTGTTAAGCACTTACTATGTGCCAAGCACTGTTCTAAGCACTGGGGTAGCTACAGGGTCATCAGGGTGTCCCCCGTGGGGCTCGCGGTCTTCATCCCCATTTGACAGATGAGGGAACTGAGGCACGGAGAAGGGAAGTGACTTGCCCAAAGTCCCGCAGCAGCTCCGCCACCCCTGAACGCACCGCTTCCCTGTGCATCTTCGCCTCTGCAACGGTTAACGTCTAGTCTCCAGAAAGCGACGGGATGGGGAAAACTATCAGCGAGGGGCTCCTTAAGGTATCCGAAATGAAATGCAATTAGGCCAGGAGATTGCATTGGCTTGGAGAAGAGACTCAGACACTCCAGAGGTCGGCTCAGGGACCTCGCGCTTCCGCCGTTAAGAAGCGATTCCGTCGGCACCCATAATTCCCCCAAATGGACGTTTCTCGAAGGGGGAGTTGGTGGTTGGCCACGATCGGGTAGTTTTCATGGCTCGGAGGGTGTCCGCGGTGATTAGAGACGTGATCCGTGAGAAAGAAGAAAGGTTTTCTCCCCGGAGAGTCTGTGGATTTTCAAGCGCCCTACGCCATTTCTCCGCCAGCCCAGTGTTTCTGCTCAGAGTCCGAGGACCGCGATGGACCGTGATGGATTAGACGAGCAAACGGTCGGGGGGGGCGAACGGACGTTCCGCGGGAAACCCGGCGATCAGATCGGTGTCCTTGGAGAAGCGACTTGATGCATTCCGTTGCCTCCTCCTGACCTACTTCCATAACGTCTGGTACACCTCCCTTCCCTCTGCCTCCCGGGGGGGCTTCCGGAGGACGCCGGCTTTGGGAATAGAAGCGATCGATCGATCGATCGGTAGTATTAGTCGATCGCCTGCCGTGCGCAGGGCCCCGGACCGACCGCTGAGGGGGGTCGATTTCTTTCCTGCCCTCAAGGAGCTTACCATTTATGGAAACTTGAGGAAAGATGGTTGGGGGGGTTAGGTGAAAGCAGGTTTTTAGCCAGTGGAAAATGCTCTCCAGAGGTGTCAGAAAATGAAGTGGGTTCTCATCGGTCCGTAAGATAGACGGGAAGTTCCTCCTCTAGACTGTACTCGAGCGCTTGGTACAGTGTTCTGCACACGGTAAACGCTCACTTAATACGATTGAATGAATAATTTTCTTGAGGGCAGGGATCCCTTCTACCAACTTTACAGAACTTTACCAGCTACGGTGCTCTGCACACAGTAAGTGCTCACTAAATGCCATTCATATTTTTAATGGTATTGGTTAAGCGCTTACTCTGCTCCAAACACTGTACTAAGCGCCAGGGTGGATACAAATATGTCAGCTTGGACCCAGTTCCTGTCCCACACGGGGCTCACGGTCTCAATGTCCATTTTACAGGAAAGGTCGCCGAGGCCCAGAGTAGTGAAGCGACTTGTCCAAGGTCACCCAGCGGACACGTGGCGGAATCGGGATTAGAACCCATGACCTTCCGACTCCCGGGCCCGGGCTCTACCCACTACGCCGTGCTGCTTCTCCGAATGGGAATACCACGGATCGATTACATAAGTGAGAAGCAGGCACTAAAATAACTTAGAGAAAAGGAGAGGTGTGGGCGAGAAGCGTGTCTACCAACACTGAGGTATCGTCCTCTCCCGAGCTCTGCGAACAGTGAGCGCTCCGTAAATACGGGTCAGAAAGGGCACCAGAGATGAGGCCAGTGCCACGGACAAGATGACGGCTCGCGGATACCTGCCGTTCAACGATCTTTTGTGCCGGCGAACACGACATCTCTGCTCCAAGAGCTTACGATCTCCGTCCGATCGATCCTTCGTTTACACGGCAGACCGTTGGGGAGGGATGTCATGTGATTTACGGGCTGCCCCAGCCGAGCTCTGGGCCCCCATGAACTTTTCACTCCATCCACCGGGTCTTTTTGTCTGGAATTTCAAGAACGCAGAATCCAATCTCTCTCTCTTGGACTTCCGCGCTTCACAGCTCCCACCTTCTGCCCTTCTCCTGCTCCTCTCCCGGCTCCTCCGTTCTTCTCCCTCATCCCCTCCCTCTCTCCGGTGGATCCGACGCGCTTTTTTTAACAGTTTGGCAGGCGGCTGAGTTTTGGCATCTCCAGGCTTGAGCACTGGGAAGCTGCCCCCGCCCCCAAAGACAGGCTGGTAGCACTGGATGGAGTGAAAGGGAAGGGGTGGGGAGAGGAAGAAGGGAAGAAGAAGAAGAAGAAGGGGAGAGGAAGAAGCGGGGAATCACATCCGCCCCAGGGTCACCGTGGCCTCCACCGGGCGCCGACGACACCCGAAAACTCCTCCGCTCCCGGCTGTCCTTTTAAACCCGCCCCGCCGTCGCTCCCCGCTTGAAAGGGGAGATCGTGCAGACTTTTAATTAAAGGATTTAAAATCGTTTACGTCGAAATCGTCTGCGCTCGGGCCTGTCAAAATTGATGCTTTAATAACCTGTCATCCCGAAATCTGTTAAAATCACCACGGATCTAATTGGGAACAAAGTTATCAAATGCGGGAGCTCTGACAGTTTGTCTTTCTGCAAACCGCCGACAGATTGCAAGTTACGCATGTGTTGAGCAGATGGGTAAGTTAAAAGGGACACACACAAAAAAAGCAATTTATTAAATCACCTGGACCCCCAGCTCCATTCCAAAAATAGTGAGAATGAAATAGAGCAGGCGGCGAAGGAGCCCAAGTGGGGCCTCTGCCAGACAACACCGCTCACAAAACAAGATCAACATTTTAAGAAGTCTCAGCTGTGGGATGGAATAATGAGGAGTTATTGAAACCGACGTGGATCACCCGCAGAAATTAATTTACGGGGCAGGCTTGGGAGAGCCCCTGGACTAGGGGAGGTGGGGGGTGGGAGAGTTTAACCCTCGGCTACCCACCGGAGGTCACTAAGTCCCTATCGCGGAGGGGGCCCCGAAAAGCCACTCCCGAGAGGATGAGACCGTCACCCCCGTTTCACAGATCACTCGGTGGTACTTTCTGGGCGCCGAGCACCTTAGCAAGCGCTTGGGAGAGGACGAGATAACCGAATTCGTCGATTCGTTCATCCGTTCCATCGTGTTTACTGAGCGCCGACTGTGTGCCGAGCACCTTAGTAAGCGCTTGGGAGAGGACGAGATAACCCAATTTGTCGATTCGGTCATCCATCCATTCATTCCATCGTATTTATTGAGCGCCGACCGGGTGCCGAGCACCTTAGTAAGCGCTTGGGAGAGGACGAGATAACCGAATTCGTCGATTCATTCATCCATACATTCATTCCATTGTATTTACTGAGCGCTTGCTGTGTGCAGAGCACTTTACTAAGCGCTTGGAAAGTACAATCCGGCAAAAGATAGAGACCGTCCCTACCCGGCAACGGGCTCACAGTAGAGAAGGGGGAGGCAGACAACGAAACAAAACAAGTAGACGGGCACCAATGGCATTAAGATAGATAAATAGAATTATCGATACATGCACGTCGTTAATAAAATACTTTTCCCTGCCCACACTGAGCTTACGGTCTAGATGGGGAGATTCATTCGTTCATTCATTCAGTCGTATTTATTGAGAGCTTACTGTGTGCAAAGCACTGTATTAAGTGCTTGGGAGAATACAATATACGGATGTTAATATGACTGAATTATTTGTAATATATACGTATACAGTAAGCGCTCAGTAAATACCGTTGATACCCGCCAACCGTCGTCCACCAAACCCCCAAATGCCGATCGACCCGTCAACCTAAAGCATCGATCGGTGGCCCGGGAGTCAGAAGGCCCTGGGTTCTAGTCTAGTCTTGTCTGCTTGTGTGACCTCGGGCAAGTCGCTTCGCCTCTCTGGGCCTCAGTTCCCTCATCCGTAAAATGGGGATTAAGGCCGTGAGCCCCATGAAGGACACGGTACTGCGTCCAATCTGATTTGCTCGGATCTACCCCAGCGCTTAGTACGGAGGCTGGCACAGAGTAAGTGCTTAACGAATACCCGAAAGAAAAGAAATGGACGTGAGGGCTGTGGGGCCGGGGGTAGGGAGGGAGTATCAAAGTGCTTAAAAGGTACAGCCCCACCAGCCCAGGTGACACAGAAGGGAGGGAGAATAAACAAAGGCAGGACTTAGTCAGGGCAGCCTTCTTGGAGGAGTTGCCGTCGTGGAGACTAAGCTCTTACTATGGGCTAGGCACCGCTCTAAGGGCTGGGGAAGATGCAAGTTAATTGGTATATCCCACAAGGGGCTCACAGTCTAAGTAGGAGGGAGGAGGGTAGGGGAAGCAGCGCGGCTCAGTGGAAAGAGCCCGGGCTTCGGAGTCAGAGGTCACGGGTTCGATTCCCGGCTCTGCCGCTTGGCAGCTGTGTGACCGTGGGCGAGTCGCTTCACTTCTCTGGGCCTCAGTTACCTCATCTGGAAAATGGGGATTAACCGTGAGCCTCACGTGGGACGACCCGATGACCCTGTATCTCCCCCAGCGCTTAGAACAGTGCTCTGCACATAGTAAGCGCTTGACAGATACCAGCATTACTATTATTATTATCTGACTCCCGGGCCCGGGGTCTTTCCATTAGGCCACGCTCTGACCAGCTCAACCGGTGCTGGCTTTTCCTTTTCCTTCCCTCACCCGTTTCAGAGTTTGCCCTGCCCGGGAGAAGACTATTTCCCCCGCACACATAATTTACAACCGGAGATTGCGTCCGTGGGGGTTTGAAACAAGACGTTTTTAACCCCACTTAGGGAGTGGCCCCTTCGGTGATTTATTGCTATCTTCCTCCACGCGTTAATTAACCTCATTTCTTGGGAAATGATTCATGGTTAATCACCCCAGGAAGAAAATGAGTTCTCCTGCCCTCTTTGTTACAAAGTGAGTGTAAATAACCTTTAAGGGAAATTTTTAAAATACGCCAGCGACCCCAGGCACCGTAGGATCGTGGAAGGAGAAGGGTCAGCGGGCCCCGTGGACGGAGCCCAGCTTTGGCGAGAGGGAGAGTCACCTTCTAATCGGCCTCGGGCCTGCCGTGTGACCTCGGCCGAGTCACCGGCGAAGCGGCACGGCCTGCTGGAAAGAGCACGGGCCGAGGAGTCGGAGGACGTGGGTTCCAATCCTGATTCTGCCGTCTGTCTGCCGTGGGTCAAAGTCGCTTCACTTCCCTATGCCACTCATTCATTCGATCGTATTTAGTGAGCGCTTACCGTGTGCAGAGCACCGTACTAAGCGCTTGGAAAGTGCCAGTCGGCAACAGAGACAATCTCTACCCCACAACGGGCTCTTCGTTCCCTCATCTGTAAAATGGGGAGTAAGACGTCGAGCCCCAAGTGGGACTGGGACTGTGTCCGACCCCATTTGCTTGGATCCACCCCAGTGCTTAGTACAGTGCCTGGCACATAGTAAGCGCTTAACAGATACCCTAATTATTATTATTAGCTATTAGTAGTATTACTGAATCTCTGGGCTTCTGTTTCCACCCCCTTCCTCTTAGCCTGGGAGCTTGGCATGGTGACTAGGGCACAGACCTGGGAGTTAGAAGGTCTAATCCCGGGTCCACCACTTGTTTGCTGCGTGATCTTGGGCAAGTCACTTCTCTGGGCCTCAGTTCCCTCATCTGTAAAATGGGGATTAAGACTGTGAGCCCCACGTGGGACAGCCTGTCCGCCTTGTATCTACCCCAGAGCTTGGAGCGGTGCGTGACGCCTAGGAAGCGCTTAACAAATACCATCATTATGATTATTACTATTCCCTGTGCCTCAGTGACCTCATCTGTAAAATGGGGATGAAGACTGTGAGCCTCACGTGGGACAACCTGTTCACCTTGTATCTACCCCAGAGTTTAGAACGGTATGTGACGCGTAGGAAGCGCTTAACAAATACCGTAATTACGATTATTACTATTCTCTGTGCCTCAGTGCCCTCATCTGTACAACGGGGACCGAGACTGCGAGCCCCGTGTAGGACGGGGACTGTGTCCAACCCGATCGGCTCTGTAGCCACCCCAGCGCTTAGTACAGTGCCCAGCACATAGTCAGCGCTTAACAAGTACCACAATTATTATTATTATTATTATGGAGGATGGGGCCGACATCTATCCCCCCCACCGCAGACTGTAAGTTCCCACGGACAGGGATCGTTTCTACTAACTCTATTATACTGGGCTCTCCCACGCACTTGGCACAGTGCTCTACACACAGTAAGCACTCAGCAGATACCACTGATTGACGGGTGATCCCGTGGCGATTCCGGGGGAGCGGGAGAGTTTAACAGACCCCCAGCACAGTCGCGACGTCGATCGTCTCAACTCCGAGGGCCGTCCTCCCGCCCCCGCATCGAGGAAGAGCCCGGGGTCAGACGAGGGCCGGAGGGGGAGGGCGAGGCGGAGGGTGGGTTTACTCCCACTCTGTGGGACGCCGCGCCGATGGGAAGGGCGAGCGGCCTCGGATTCGAAGCGGTGGCTCTGCCGAACCGTCCCTCCTCCGCGCTGGAGCCATATAAAACCATTACATTTAAGTATCATAATAGCTAACATATGCTTTTCCTTCGAAATGACACCGCCATCTGGCCGACGGCCTACTGATGATTTCATACGATATCCCGCTTTTCTTCCAAAGGAGGCAAACCGGACGCTTTTTCCTCGTCCGTCTCCGCGCCGTGGAAGAGGAAGAAGAGTCGTTGGATGATGATAATGGTGATAATAATAATGAATGGTATCCGTGAAGGGCCTACCACACACCGAGCACTGTTCTAAGCGCTGAAGTGGATACAAGTTAATCGGGGTGGACGCAGTCCCTGTTCCATCTGGAAGAGAAGCAGCGCGGCTCAGTGGAACGAGCGCGGGCTTGGGAGTCGGAGGTCGTGGGTTCTAATCCCGGCTCCGCCGCTTATCAGCTGTGTGACTCTGCGCAAGTCGCTTCACCTCTCCGTGCCTCAGTTCCCTCATCTGTAAAATGGGGATGAATAATGATAACGCTGGTATTTGTTAAGCGCTTACTATGTGCCGAGCGCCCTTCTAAGCGCTGGGGGAGATACGAGGTCATCGGGTCGTCCCACGTGGGGCTCACGGTCTTAATCCCCATTTTACAGATGAGGTAACTGAGGCCCAGAGATGTTAAGTGACTTGCCCACAGTCACACAGCTGACAGGTGGCAGAGCTGGTATTCGAACCCATGACCTCTGAGTCCCTCATGGGACATGGACTGTGTCCAACCTACTTGTACCTACCCCAGTGCTTAGTACAGCGCCTGCCACATAGTGAGCGCTTAACAAGTACCACAAAAAAAAAAAAAAACTCACTGACCACCCAAATGACGGCCAGTCACGGGTGGCTGGTGGTCTATAAGTAGGTAGATCTGTCCAGCAGGCTTAAGTGAGAAGCAGCGAGCCCCTTGAGGAAAGAGATCTGTGACTAATTCCCACCTGAATACTCTTTCCCAGGGTTTATTAAGCACCTAATAAATGCGATTCCTACAAGTGTCCCCTCTCGGGATGGCACCTGGAGAGTTTCCAGTCCTCTACCAGTCTCGACTACGGGAGGGAGAGCGAGGCAGAGGCCTGTCCGGTCCATTCCTAGCTTGGCCAGCGGCTAGCGAGCGGCGGGCCATCGGCTACGAGTCAGAACTCCCCCGTGCTGGGCAGCGGCGGCACGGGAGAGAATCGGGCACGGAGACTCGAGTCGACTGCGCGGAAGGAGGCGACGGGAAGCCGCCTCCGGATTTTTCCCAAGAAAACTCTCTGGATCCACTACCGGAACGAGAGCAGAGGGAGAGCGGGGCCTTCGGGGAGACGCGTCCAGGGAGTCGCTATGGGTCAGAGCCGACACGACGGCGTGAGACACAAGTGGAGAGAACTCGGAACCGGGAGTCAGGAGACTTGGGTTCTAATTCCCGCTCTGCTCCTCGCCTGCTGAGTGATCTCGGGTAGGTCAGTCAATCAGTCGTATTTATCGAGCACTTACAGTATGTAGAGTACTATACTAGGTGCTTGGAAGAGTACGGTAGAATCGGATCGACAGACGTGTTCCCTGCCCTCAGTGAGCTTACATTTCACGTCTCTGTGCCTCGGTTTCCTCACCTGTCAAATGGGGGCTAAACTCCCTTTCGACTGTGAGCCCCATGGAGACAAGGCTTAGGGCTCATTCTGCTTATTTTGCGTCTCAGTATCACTCTTGGTGCAGTTATACGTATTTAATCAGTGAATGGAAGCAGTGTGGCCTGCTGGTTGGAACCTGGGCCTGGAAGTCAGGAGGGAGCTGGGTTCCAATTCCAGCTCTGCCGCTTGCCTGCTGTGTGACCTTGGGGAAATCACCTCATGTCTCTGTCGCAGTTCCCTCATCTGTAAAATGGGGATTAAGACCGTGAGCCCCACGGGAGACTGGGACTGTGTCCAACCTGATAAACTTGTATCTACCCCAGTGCTTAGAACAGTGTCTGGCACATTGTAAGTGCTTAAATACTAAGCGCTGGGGTACATATAAAATAACCAGGTTGGATACAGTCCTTGTCCCACGTGGGTCTCATGACCTAAGTAGGAGGGAGAAGAGAAGCAGTGTGGTTCAGCGGCAAGAGCCCGGGCTTGGGAGTAAGAGGTCGCGGGTTCTAACTCCGGCTCTGTCTCTTATCAGTTGTGTGACTTTGGGCAAGTCACTTCACTTCTCTGGGCCTCAGTTCCCTCATCTGTAAAATGGGGATGAAGACCGGGAGCCCCATGAGGGACAACCTGGGATCTCCCCCAGCGCTTAGAACGGTATTTGGCACATAGTAAGCGCTTAACAAATGCCATCATTATTGTTATTATGATTATTCATCCCCATTTTCCAGATGAGGAAACTGAGGCACCAAAAAAGTGACTTGCCCAAGGTCTCCCAGCAGGAGAGGAGTGGAGAGACACCCAGGACCGGGCTCTTTCCACCAGGCCCCGCTGCTCCTCAGCTCTCCGGGCCTCCACTTTCCCCCTCTCTTCAACGGGGTAACGAGCTCTGCCTCTGTCCGGGGAGAGGGGCCACATGGAGGGTGCCCGGAGCCCGAGGGCTGGTGCCCAGCGCCGGAGAGGGCACGGCAGGAGCAGAAGACGCCTTGCCTGGCCTCGACGGGCTTGCCCTCTCTTCTCGGGGGGGCCGTGAGGAGCAGGGCGCACGCAGAGAGCAGGCCAACGCGGCCGGGTGCGGCCGGTGGCCCCGGCGGGAGCTCGGTCACGTCGCCCATCGCCCCTCGCTCAGCGTGTGCCCCCCGAGCTCGCCCACCCAACCGGCTGGAACCGGAAAGAGAGGCGCCGGCATAATTAATGGACTCCATCAGACTGGGCACAGGTGGCATGGGGACGGCACCCAGCCGCCGATCAGCCTTGCCAGGGCCATCTGTTGCCATGAGAACATCTGTCGTCAAGGTCACCCTGTCACCCTCGGTTAAAGTTACAGGTTTGGTGAGGGGAACCAGGCCCTCTCAGGGGGAGGGGCAGGGAGGGCCGGGTTCAGTGGGAGGTGGGGGGGATGGAGACGTGGAGAGACAAAGTCTCTGGGCCGAGGAAAACCTCGTCTCTCCGAGGGCACAGCCTTCGTGGTTCGGGGTACGGGCAGGGAGGATTTCACCCAGGAGCGACCCACGGCTGATTTCGATTTCGTCTCTCCCTCCCCCTTGGATGGCACGCGGTGGGGAACAGATTTCCTTGAGTAAGGGCTGGACATGTGTAGCGGGGGGAGGCACCAGTCGTAGGAGTGTTTGCTTTTAAATAACCCTAAACCCCCTCCCTGCTTCATAACCGGGAAGACCTGTTTTTAATGCAGTCCTGCGGGGAAATGATTCTCCCCGTGTGTGTACGCGGGTGCGTGTTTGCCTGTGTTTTTGTGTGTTTGTGTTGTGTGCATACATGTATGTATGTGAGTGAATCAGGGAGGGCTAAAGATGGGGAAGAGAGATTGAATTTTTCCAAAGCGTTTAACTGGCATTTGGGTCCGGCTCTATCGAGCCGGAGAAAATGACCCATTTGTTAATCCGGAACGATTAAGGCAATAGACTCCAGTGAGCTGACGGATAAAAGTCCTCACCGAACCAAAGGCGGTGAGAGGATCGAGGGAGACGGGGCTGTGTTCCCAGAGGCCCAGTGCCCCCATGGACCCTTCCCTACCCACCCCCCATAAGGATCCTCCCACGTTCCCCCCACGTTTCAGCCCCTCGGGCCTATATTCTGTCCCCCAGTTTGGAAGAGTGAGCTCAGCAAATAACAAATACCATAAAAAACACCCTTAATTGATACCACAATGATTAATATTACTATAAGGCTGCAAGAGAGTCCTTTGTCTAAGCTCAGGTCCCAATTCACCTTCCCGGGGCTCCCAGAGACCCCGCTCTGATCCCACATAACTGCCAGCATCAGATCTGGGTGCTTTTTTTAAAAAATAAATTCATTTTAAATGGCACTTGTTAAGCGCTTACTATGTGCCAGGCACTGTACTAAGCGCCGGGGTAGACACGAGCTAGTCAGGTTGGACACGTTCCCTGGTCCCACGTAGGGCTCACAGTCTAAATTCCCATTTTACAGATGAGTTCACTGAGGCACAAAGAAGTGAAGCGACTGGCCCAAAGTCACACAACAGACAGGTGGCGGAGTCGGGATTAGAACCCATGACCTCCTCCCAGATCTGGCCTCTAGCCTCTAGTCCAGGCTGCTTCTCAGCACACTGTTACTGAACGCAGACCTCACCTGAGTGAACCATCGATCCATCATAATTATTGAGCACTCACTGTATGCAGAACACTGTAAACTGAACACTTGGGAGAGTACGATATAACAATACAACAGACACATTCCCTGCCCACATGGAGCTTACAGTCTAGAGGGGGAGACGGGCAGAAATAAATCGATTATGGATTCGGACACAAGTCATGAGGGGCTGAGGGAGAGGGGAATAAAGGGAACGGATCCGAGTTCAAGGATGACCCGGAAGGGAGCGGGAGAAGAGGAAAGGAGGGCTTAGTCAGGGAAGCCCTCTTGGAGGAGACGGGCCTTCGATAAGGCTTTGAAGGTGGAGAGAGTCATCGTCTGCCGGATCCGCTTAGACCGTAAGCCCGTCAGTGGTCAGGGATCGTCTCTATCTGTTGCCGAATTGTACATTCCAAGCGCTTAGTACAGTGCTCTGCACATAGTAAGCGCTCAATAAATACTATTGAATGAATATGAGGGAGGACGTTCTGGGCCAGAGCGGGGACACGGGCGAGAGGTCAGCAGTGAGTTAGTTGAGATGGAGGGTCAGCGAATGGGTTGGAGTTAGAGGGACGGAGTGTGCGGGCTGGGTTGGAGTAGGAGAGTAGCGAGGTGAGGCAGGAGGCGGTGAAGGAGCCGGGATTAGAACCCACGACCTCTGACTCCCAAGCCCGGGCCCTTTTCCACGAAACCGCGCTGAACGGGGATTCGGTTCCTCCCCCGGGGACTGTTAGCCCCACGTGGGACAGGGACTGGGCTCTGACCTGGTGATCTTCCCTCTACCTAAGCGCTTGGCACATAGTAAGCACTAAACAAAACCCATAATTCTTTTTTTTGAGTAGCAGTAGGGTGTTCTGTCCCCCATAGGCAGTCAGTTAAGTCATAGGCAGTCAAGGCCATCGACTCCTCTGAAGACGACGGGGAGGAGTTTCTGTTGGATGCGGAGGTGGATGGGCAATCGCTGGAGGTTCTTGAGGACGGGGGAGGAGTGGCCTGAACGTTTTTCTAGGTAACTGATCGGGCGGCAGAGGGAAACGTGGACTGGAGAGGGGAGAGACAGGAGGCTTGGAGGTCAACGAGGAGGTCGATACAGTCATCAAGGCGGGAGTGAACAAGTGATTAAAGTGGCATGAACTATGGCGACTTGGTGCCCGCAGCCTCTCCAGGCCTTCTAGTGGTAGTGTTCATTCATTCAGTAGTATTTATTGAGCGCTTACTATGTGCAGAGCACTGGACTAAGTGCTCGGAACGGACAATTCCGGCAACAGATAGAGACCATCGCTGCCCGACGACGGGCTAGCGGGGCCGGGGGTGGGGGACAGACAGCAAAACAGAACAAAACAAAGCAAGTAGTCTGGCGTCAATATCATCAAGATAAATGGAATCATAGATAAATAAAATCATTAATATAATAAATAGGGTAATGAATGATATATATTCACTCATTCAATAGTATTTACTGAGCGCTTACTATGTGCAGAGCACTGGACTAAGCGCTTGGAATGGACAATTCTACTAGGAGTAATGGCCATTGCAGTAAGAAGATTAATTGACTGCCTGTGGGGGAGAAAACACTGTACTGCTACTCAAAAAAAAATTAACTCTGGGATTTGTTTAGTGCTTACTGTGTGCTAAGCGCTTAGGTAGAGGGAAGATCACCAGCAGACCCAATCCCTGTCCCACATGGGGCTAACGGTCCCAGGGGGAGGAACCGAATCCCCGTTCAGCGTGGTTTCGTGGAAAAGGGCCCGGGCTTGGGAGTCAGAGGTCATGGGTTCTACTCCTGGCTCCTCCACTTTTCAGCTTTGGGCAAGTCACTTCACTTCTCTGGGCCTCAGCTACCTCATCTGGAAAATGGGGATGAAGATTGCGAGCCCCACGGGGGCCGAGCTGATGATCTTGTATCTAGTCTGGCGCTTAGAACAGTGCTCGGCACATAGTAAGCGCTTTACAAATACCAGCATTACTGTTATTATTGTTTTACAGAGGAGGAAACCGAGGCCCACCGAAATTTAGTACCCTGCCCGAGGTCACGCAGCAGGCAGGTGGCAGAGCCGGGATTAGAACCCAGGTCCTCCGACTCCCAGGCCAGACTCTTTCCACTTGATTGCGCACACTAAGTGTTTGGGAAGTGCAAACCAACAACGTGTCTCAGTGGGAAGAACCCGGGCTTGGGAGTCAGAAGTCATGGGTTCAAATCCCGGGTTAGCCGGCTGTGTGACTTTGGGCAAGTAACTTCGCGTCTCTCTGCCTCAGTTACCTCATCTGTAAAATGGGGATTAAGTCTGCGAGCCCCACGTGGGACAACCTGATCACCTTGTATCCCCCCCAGCACTTAGAATGGTGCTTCGCCCATAGTAAGCGCTTAACAAATGCCATCATTATTATTCTTATTATTCTAGTAGGGATGTCAGACAGAAAAGTATTTCTAGAGGAATCAAAATAAATCACGGAATGTGCCATTTAAAAAAAGAGCGTAGGGACATTTAATAAGCCCCTCTCAGGGTCACACCTGGAGAGTTTCCAGTCCTCTGCCAGTCTCGACTACGGGAGGGAGAGTCAAGAAGAGGCCTGTCCAGTCCATTCCTAATAATAATAATGTTGGTATCTGTTAAGCGCTTACTATGTGCCGAGCACTGTTCTAAGCGCTGGGGGAGATACAGGGTAATCAGATTGTCCCACACGGGGCTCACAGTCTTCGTCTCCATTTTACAGATGAGGGAACTGAGGCACCGAGAAGTGAAGTTGGCTTGCCCAAAGTCACACAGCTGACAGGTGGCGGAGTCGGGATTAGAACCCAGGACCTCTGACTCCTAAGCCCGGGCTCTTTCCACTGAGCCATGCTGCAGCGGCTAGCGAGTGGCGGGCCATCTGCTATAAATCAAAACTCCCCCGTGCTGGGCAGCGGCGGCAAGGGAGAGAGTCGAGGGCGGAGACTCCAGTTTACTGCACGGAAGGAGGCCACGGTCAACCGCTTCCGGATTTTTACCAAGAAAACTGTACGGATCCGGAACGATCGCAGATGGAGGTGGGGCGTTCCGGGAGAGACGTGTCCGTGGCGCCGCTGTGGGTCAGAGACGACTCGACGGCCTACGACCAGACCAGACATTTAGTAAGTGCGAGGGATGGCTTCATTGAGCACTTAATAATTACCCCACCCTCAGCCCCTGCAGCGCTAACGTCCGTATCGGCAATTTCTTTTAATGTCCGTCTCCCCCTCTAGACTGTAAGCTCCCCGTGGAACCTATCGTCATCACTATCATGACTGCCACGACTGGTCACTCAGTCAGTCGATCGTATTTATTGAGCGCTTACTGTGCGCAGAGAACGGTACTAAGCACTTGGGAAAGTACGGGACGACAGTGAATAGACACATTCCCTGCCCACAGTGAGCTAACAGTCTAGAGGAGGAGACAGACGTTAATATATAGTCAAAAAAATCACAGATACAGACATATTAATAATAGTAAGGAATAATTATGGTATTTGTCAAGTGCTTACTATGTGCCAGACACTCTACTAAGCACGGGGGTGGATACAAGCAGATGGGGGGACGACACCTTCCCCGTCCCATTTGGGGCTCACGGTCTCAATCCCCATCGAGGTAAGTGAGGCACAGAAAAGTGAAATGACTTGCTCAAGGTCACCCAGCAGACCAGTGGCGGAGCCTCGATTAGAACCCGTGACCTTCCGATGCCCAGGCCCGTTTTCTATCCACTATGCCAAATGACGGGAACCGTTTATTACGACTGTTATTAATACCACCGCGCTCTCTAGACCGCAAGCTCGCTGTGGGCAGGGCACGTGTCTGGCCTCTCCCAAGCGCTTAGTACAGTGTTCTGCGCCCAGTAGGCTCTCAGTACGATGGAATGAGTGAATGAATAGTACCACCACAATAGGGCAGAATCCAGGTCGTCTGGGCACGTGTGCTCACCGGCCAGATGTCCACTGCCCCGGCCCACCTTCCCTGGGGTGCCCTGGCAAACACCCCCAAGGGGCCATCACTGTCGCTCTCCGGACCCTCGGCCTCCAGACTCCCGTGGGCCCCGGGCGAGAGCCCGGGGGGACGACGCGGGCCCTTCCCAAGGACGCGCCCTCCATCCCGGTCCCCGGGCTGTCCTGCCCGCCGTCCGTCCGGGGGGACGTCGTCTCTTCCGGGGGCTCCCCCCGCCACCACCCCGATGGGCCCTCCTGCCGCCGGGAGGGCCCAGATGATGATTTAGGATTAATGCATTATCCGAAGTGCCCCCTGTGCCCTCCCCCTCTAGTGAAAAGGGACCTAAATGCAGCTGTTTACTAATAAATAAAGCCTCAGCTGTAACAGAAATAAATTAGATGCCCATAATTGGAAGGCTGCGGTCCCCCCCTCCCCCCCCCGCCGCCCCCCACCCCTCTTTATTCTAATGCCTCAGTCGACGCTGCTGCTTGTGATTTTATGATGTCGGGGTCCGTGGCAGGCTGACAGAGTGTTTATGAATCACAGTTTGCAGATGGCACGCCTGCTTCTGGGAGGCCGGGGGGCGGCGGGGAGGGGGGCGAGGGGAGCAGGAGGCCTGGCCGTGGACCCGGGGCAGCGAGCCACAAAGGCGGAGGGAAAAACCGGCCCCGGGCCCGGAGCCCGGGGAGGGGGCTGGGGACCTCAGTCCGCCACCCCGGGGGGCCGGGGGGGACCCTCAGGGAGCGGACTTCGGGCGGGCGTCGTAGGCCTGAGCCAGGGCGGAGCCCGTCCCTTCCGTCCTTTCGTTCATTCGATCGTACCTATTGAGCACTTTGTGAAGAACACCCTACTAAGCGCTTGGGAGCGTACCATACGACAATAAACAGACACATTCCTTGCCCACAACGAGCTTACGCTCCGATTCCGCCCGCCTCGGCTCCGGCCGCGGCCCTGGGCGCCTCTGTTTCCGTTTAGCCTTCCTTCCCGTAGCCGGTCTCACCTTAATTGATATTTCCCTTTCCGCGTATCCTGCCGGACTCCCGCTATTGCCGTTGGCCGCATCCTCCGATCTTCTGCCCTCTCGACTGTTGGTGTAGGTCTCCCCCTTAGGCGGGCAGCTCTTTGAGGGCAGGGATGGTGTCTTCCGCTATCATCCTATCGTTTTACTGCAAGCTGCCAAGGAGTTAGTACAGTGCTCTGCCTAAAGCGAGCGTCCAGGACAACGCTCGAACCACAGCAAGCACCCAGAGCAGTGTTCTGCACAGTGCAGGTGCCCAGGACAGTGGCCCGTGTGTGAAACCAAAGCACGAGGGGTGGATGCCTCAGTGTCTGGGGCTTTTCTGTGGGGATGCCCACAGAAGGAACAGTTCACAGCCTCAAAGGGGTTGGGCAGGTGGGAAAAAAAAGAATAATATTACTGAGGAGGAGGAGGATGATATTGGGAATATTGATTAAGCTCTTAGTGGGACCATACTTTACCCTGCTGCCCAGATGGATTTTCTAAAGAAAAGTTCAGTTCACTTCTCCCCACTCCTCAAGAAGAGCGTGGCGGGGTGGTCTGGGAGTCAGAAGGTCATGGGTTCTAATCCTGGCTCCACCACGTCTTCCGTGTGACCTTGGACGAGTCGCGTTACCCAGCGCTTATTACAGCGCCTGGCACATAGTAAGCGCTTAACAAATGCCCTTATTATTCTTATTCTCTGTGCCTCAGCTTCCTCATCTGCAAAATGGGATTGAGATTGTGAGTCCCACGTGGGACAGGGACCGTATCCAATCCAACTGGCCTGTTTCCATGCCATCGCTTATTACAGTGCTTGGCACTTAGTAAGTGCTTAACAACTACCACGATTATTATTATTATTTTCCACCTCCACCTCAAACAGAAACTCCTTACCGTCGGCTTTAAACCACTCACTCACTTTGCCCCCTCCGACCTTAATAGTAATAATGATGATGATGGCATTTGCTAAGAACTTACTATGTGCCCAAGCGCTGTTCTAAGCGCTGGGGAAGATAGAAGGTTATCAGGTGGTCCCACGTGGGGCTCACAGACTTTATTCCCACTTTACAGATGAGGTCAGTGAGGCCCAGAAAAGCGAAGTGACTGGCCCAAGGTCACACGGCAGACACGTGGCGGAGCCGGGATTAGAACCCACGACCTCTGACTCCTCTCTTTACACTAAGCCATGCTTCTTCTCTATCTCGCCGCTCTCCTGCTACAACCCAGCCCACACATTTTCCTCTTCTGCCGCGTGACCTTGAGCAACTCATTTCACTTCTCGGTGCCTCGGTCATCTCATCTGTAAAATGGAGATCGAGACCGTGAGCCCTACGAGGGACAGGGACCGTGTCCATCCCGATTTGCGTATCCACCCCAGCGCTTAATACGGTTCCTCTTCTAATGCCAACCTACTGATTGGACCTCGATCTCATCTATCTCGCCACCGACCCCTCGCCCACGTCCCGCCTCCGGCCCGGAACGCCCTCCCTCTTCATATCCAACGGACGATGACTCTCCCCACCTTCAAAGCCTTATCGAGGGCCCGTCTCCTCCAAGAGGCCTTCCCCGACTAAGCCCTCCTCTCCTCTTCTCCGCTCCCTTCTGCGTCGTCCTTGCGCTTGGATTTCCCCCCTTCGTTCACCCCTCCCGCAACCCCCCAGCGCTGGGCGGGGATGGTCTCTATCTGTTGCCGAATCGTACATTCCAAACGCTTAGTACAGTGCTCTGCACATAGTAAGCGCTCAATAAATACTAGGGAATGAATGAATGATGTCCGTATCGGTCATTTATTCATTTATATTAATGTCCTTCTGCCCCCCTGGCCTGGAAGCTCCTTGCGGGCAGAGAAGGTGACTACCAACTCTGTGATACTGTACACTCCCGAGCGCTTAGTCCAATGCTCTGCCCACAGTAAGTGCTCAGTAGCTACCACTGATCGATCGACTGATCGCTAAGCGTTCCACTAAGTGTTGGGGCGGGAACGGGGCAACCAAATAATAACAATCATTATGGTATTTGTTAAGCGCTTACTATGGACAGAGCACTGTTCTAAGCGCTGGGGTTGACACAAGGTAATCGGGTTGTCCCACGTGAGGCTCACAGTCTTAATTCCCATTTTACAGATGAGGCGACAGGCACAGAGAGGTTAAGTGACTTGCCCAGAGACACACAGCTGATAAGTGGAGGAGCCGGGATTCGAACCCATGACCTCTGACTCCCAAGCCTGGCCTCTTTCCACTAAGTCACGCTGCTTCTCTATCGAGCAGATGAGAGGCCACCCTTATCCCACAAGGAGCTCTCCGAGTCAAAGGCAAAACCCTATTCATTTCACCTGCTTCAGTTCCCGGAAGTCCCCTAGTTGTACGTTTGGGAGGCAGGAGTGCTGCACACTGCGAAATACGCTCCTCCACTCGTCCCCTCTGGGACCTTGAACAAGTCACTTCACTTCTCTGCACCCCGGTGACCTCATCTGTAAAATGGGGATGAAGACTGGGAGCCCCACGTGGGACAACCTGATTCCCTTGCACCTACCCCAGTGCTTAGGACAGTGCTTGGCACAATCAGCGCTTAACAAATACCATAATAACGATAATAACAAAGTGACTTCTTCACCACTGCCGCTGTGGTCCAGGGGGTGGTCGTGTCGGGAACCACCGCGGCTGCCTCCGCCCGGGTCAGCCGGCTAATTTATTATCGATCGTGCTAACAATAATATTGATAATTATAAGGATGAGATTTTGTCAAGCATTTACTCTGCGCCGAGCACTGTCCTAAGCGCCGAGGTAGATATGAGCCGATCAGGCTGGACGCAGTCCCTGTCCTCCACGGGGCTCACGGTCTAAGTGGGAGGAAGAGCAGATATTGAATCTCTCTTTCACGGACGAGGAAGCTTGAGACCCCCGAGGAGTGAAGTGACTTGCTCAAGGTCACGCAGCAGCCGGGTTCAGAACCCAGGTCCTCTGACCCAGGCCCAGGTTCTTTCCGCTACATGGCGCTGCTCCCCTGGGCCTACTCAGCCACTCCGTCCTGGGGTTTCAGCCACCCCAAAATAATAATAATGATTATGGCATTTGTCAAGTGCTTATTCTGTGTCAGGCACCGTACTAAGCGCTGGGGTGGATACAAACAAATCGGGATGGACACGGTCCCTGTCCCTCGTAGGGCTCACGGTCTCAATCTCCATTTTACGGATGAGATGACCGAGGCACCGAGAAGTGAAATGAGTTGCTCAAGGTCACGCAGCAGGCGAGGGGCGGAGCTGGGATTAGAACCCCCGACCAAAACAGGAGGAGGCCCGAGTGGGCCGCAGGAGTTAAAATCTCGACTCCCGCGGGCCGGTTTGGCAGGGGCGACGCTCTCCCGGGAGCCTCGAGCCCCGGTGACTTTCTGCTGGTCCTGCTTTGAAATCCCCTGGGCGTGGAGGAAGTCACCGCCACGCTCTGCTCCTCCGTTCTACCATCTGCTCGTGTTTACCGAGCGCTGACTGTGCGCAAAGCACCGTTCTAAGCGCTTGGGAGAGTGCAACGCGACAACCAACGGACACATTCCCTGCCCACAGCGAGCTCGCAGTCCACACTGCCGTTTCCCGGAGAAGCCACATGGCTTTGTGGATAGAGCACAGTTTTGGGACTCAGAGGACCTGGGTTCTAATCCCCGCCCGGCCAGCTCCTTGCTGCGTGACCTCGGGCGAGTCACTGTGCCCCCGTTCTCCCGTCCTCCCTCCTACTTAGACCGGGAGCGGGACGGCGACTGCGTCCAATCTCACCGACTCGTTCCCGCCCCAGCACTTAGAGCAGCGTATGCCACATAGTGAGCGCTTCACGGATACCGTAAAAAAATTTAAAAAAGGATGGGATTTTTACCGCTTTCTTTAAGCTGGTTTGGCCGGGAGTCCCACACCGTGTCCAAATGGTTCCATCTGTCCCTGATTCACACCCTAGACAAAGAATCTATTAGCATTTGAATAGAGGACGTCGACTTTCCCAACACCCAACTAACACATTAGCCCTCCCTCCCTCCTCCTCCCCCAGCCTTTTCCAGATTCCACCTGACCCAGAAAGTGGACAATCCCGGCCCCCGCTTTGCTCTGTGCCCACGGAAGTCCATCCATCAGCCCATGTCACTTACCGACCCGTCCTATTTATTGAGCGCTCGCTGCGTTCAGAGCACTGTACTAAGCACTTGGAAGAGTACGGTCCTTATTGAATGTTTATTACGGGCCGAGCCCCGAACTCTGAGTTTACTAATAGTAATGTTGGTATTTGTTAAGCGCTTACTACGTGCAGAGCACCTTTCTAAGCGCTGGGGTAGACACAGGGGAGACAGGTTGTCCCCCGTGGGGCTCACGGTCTTCATCCCCATTTCACAGATGAGGTAACTGAGGCACAGAGAAGTGAAGTGACTCGCCCACAGTCACACAGCTGACACGGGGCAGAGCGGGGATTCGAACTCATGACCCCCGACTCCAAAGCCCCTGCTCTTTCCACTGAGCCACGCTGCTTCTCTAAGTTTGGGAGAAGACAGTACGATATTGCCGGTGGACGAGTCCCTGCCCACAAGGAGCTTACGGTCTACCGTAAGAGAAGCTACTGTTAGAAAAGCAGCGTGGCTCAGTGGAAAGAGCCTGGGCTTGGGAGTCAGCGGTCATGGGTTCGAATCCCAGCTCTGCCACTTGTCAGCTGGGTGACTACGGGCAAGTCACTTTAACTTCTCTGGGCCTCAGTTACCTCATCTGTACAATGAGGAATAAAACTGTGAGCCCCACGTGGGACAACCTGATCACGCTGTATCTCCCCCAGCGCTTAGAACAGTGCTCTGCACCTAGTAAGCGCTTACCAAATACCAACATTATTATTATTATTACTGTTTGCAGAACACTGTACTGTACTCGATTCAATCATTCATTAAATCACATTTATTGAGCGCTTGCAGAGCACTGTACTAAGCCCTTGGGAAAATACGACACAACAATAAGCAGTGACATTCCCTGCCCGCAACCAATTTACAGTCTAGAGGGAGCTTACGGATTGCGGCCTGGTTTAGTGGATCGAGCCCGGGCCTGGGAGTCAGAGGACCCGGGTCCTAATCCCGGCTCCGCCACGTGTCTGCTGCGTGACCTTGGGCGAGTCCCTTCACTCCTCTGGGCCTCAGTTCCCTCGTCTTGAAAACGGGGATGAAGAGCGTGAGCCTCACGTAGGACGGGGATCGTGTCCAACTTTGTTAACTTGTATCTACCCCAGAGCTTAGAACGGTGCTTGGCACATAGTAAACCCTTAACAAGTACCGTGATTAGTTGTTATTATTACTGAGCGCTTGGGAGAGGACGATATAGCCGATAGACCCGATTCCTGGCCACGTGTAGCTTATAGTTTAGTGGAGGAGATTAACCTGGGGCAGTGGACTGTATTTCCCTTCTCAGGGTCACACCTGGAGAGTTTCCAGTCCTCTTCCAGTCTCGGCTACGGGAGGGAGAGTCGAGCGGAGGCCTGTCCAGTCCATTCCTAGCTCGGGCAGTGGCTAGCGAGCCGAAGGGCAGCTGCTACGAGTCAAAACTCCCCCCGTCCCGGGCAGCAGCGGCACGGGAGAGAGTCGAGGGCGGAGACTCGAGTTTACCGCGCGGAAGGCGGCGACGGTCAACCGCTTCCAGATTTTTACCGAGCAAACTCCCTGGATCCGCTACCAGAACGATGGCAGATGGAGAGCGGGGCCTCTTCTCGGTAAGTGTGGCGTGGAACCCTTGGGAAAGCGCAGCGCAGAGAGATGCGTCTCCTTCCCCGAGAGCAACCTAAGCTCCAACAGCGGAGATGGACGGAAAGATATTTCCAGATTCTTACGAGTGTTCACAGAAGCAGTCATCAAAATAAATAGTTGAATGTTCAGCTGCGTAAAGATACCCGCTGGTGTCGAAGTTGGAATGAAACAGGTTTAGAAGTCAAAGAGTAGAAGGTGGGTTTGCCCAGGGGGCTGCCTAGTTGGGGAGGGGGCTGCGGGGGAGTGGACCTTACGTGAACCTCAAAATGACCGTTGTGGTATTCGTTCCACACTCGCTACGGGCTGATCACTGTGCTAAGCGCTGGGGGAGATACAAGGTGATCACTCCCCCGTCACGTCGTATGAGGCTGACAGTCACCCTGTCTATCTCGCCCACATCCTGCCTCTGGCCTGGAACACCCTCCCTTCCTCTTAATAATGTTGGTATTTGTTAAGCGCTTACTATGTGCAGAGCACCGTTCTAAGCGCTGGGGTAGACACAGGGGAAAATCAGGTTGTCCCACGTGGGGCTCACACTCTCAATCCCCATTTTACAGATGAGGTAACTGAGGCCCAGAGAAGTGAAGTGACTTGCCCACGGTCACACAGGTGACAAGTGGCAGAGCTGGGATTCGAACCCATGACCTCTGACTCCAAAGCCCGTGCTCTTTCCACTGAGCCACGCTGCTTCTCTTATCCCACAGACAATGACTCTCCCCACCTTCAGAGCCTTATCGAAGGCCCGCCTCCTCCAAGAGGCCTTCCCCGACTAAGCCCTCATTTCCTCTTCTCCCACTCCCTTCTCGTCACCCTTGCGCTAAGAATTGCTCCCTGGATTCACCCCTCCCTCGGCCCCACACCACTTACGTCCACATCCGTAATTTACTTACGTTCATCTCCCCCTCTAGACTGTGAGCTCTCTGTGGACGGGGATCGGTCTACCAACTCCGTTGGGCTGCACTCTCCCAAGCCCTTAGTACGGTGTTCTGCCCACAGAAAGCACTCAATAAATACCACTGATCGATTGGGAGAGAGAGCAGGTGTTTAATCCCTATTGTACAGAAGAGGAAACCGAGGCAGAGAGAAGTGAAGTGATTTGGCCAAGCAGGCAAGGGATGGAGCTGGGATTAGAACCCAGGTTTCCTCATTCCCAGGTCCACCACGCGTTTTCACTAGGCTGTGCTGTTTCTCTGAGCATTTACGTGACAGACAATGACTCTCCCCTCCTTCCAAGCTTTTTTTGAAGGTCCATCTCCTCCAAGAGGCCTTCCCTGACTAACCCCCCCTTTCCTCTCCTCTTCTCCCACTCCCTTCTGCGTCTCCTTGACTTATTCATCCCCCCTCCCGGGCACGCAGGACCTATGCCCACATCTATAATTTTATATATTTATATTAACGTCTCTCCCCTCGAGACTCCGAGCTCACCCCGGGCAGGGAATGTTTCTGTTATATTGTTGTAGTGTACTTTCCCGAGCGCCTAGTACAGTGCTCTGCACACAGCAAGCGCTCAATAATTACGATGGCCCGAATGACTGACCGCTTAAGAAGCAGCATGGCCTAGCGGATAAAGCACGGGCCTGGGAGTCAGAAGAATCTGGATCCTCATCCCGGCTCCTCCACCTGTCTGCTGTGTGTCCTTGGGCAAGTCGCTTAAGTTTTCGGTGCCTCAGTTTCCTCATCTGTAAAACGGGGATTAAGGTGGTGAGCCCCATATGGGACAAGGACTGCGTCCAACCCGATTGGCTTGTGTCCACCCCAGCGCTTAGAACAGTGCCTGGCGCATTTCTCGTCTTATGCTGTAGAGTCGTTTCTGAGCCATAGCGACGCCACGGACACAGCTCTCCCAGAACGCCCCGCTCTCCACCTGCGGTCATTCTGGTAGTACAACCTGGCACGTAGTAAGCGCTTAAAAATACCACAGATTGGTTAAAAGAATTCACACTGACTCCTGGAAGCCCCCCGCTGCTCCTGGAGGATGTCAACAAGAGGCGACTCGGGGCGGCATCGGGGTGGCGTCAGGGTGGTCTCAAAGTGGTCTCAGAGTGGACAGACTGGACACCTCATCCTCGGTGGCACCGGAGAGGGATTGGTCTTCCCACCTTTCTCCTATTTCTACCCTCGGAGAGGGATTTTGAGCCAAGACTCTCTGGTGTCTGGACTGCCCATGGAAAACTGGGACAGGGAAAGATGAGGAAGCTGTGAAGCTCATTGTGGGTAGGGAATGTGTCTGTTACACTGTTCTACTGTCCTCCCCCAAGCGCCCGGTACAGTGCTCTGCACACAGTAAGCGCTCGATAAATGTGACTGATTGACTGACTGAAGGGCACTCACTAGAAACCCTCGATTGATAAATTCCCTGTCCATCAGGGAAGACGACCGGGTGGAGGGGAGTTCGTAGGACGCTCCGAGATCGTCGTGGCTAACGAATACAACTTGTCTGTGGAGCACATACATGCAGGAACGGGCCGGGGTCTTCCCTCCCTCCTTCCCTCCCTCCCTCCCGGACACGTGCTGGTTTCCCTCCAGCGGCCCGGGAATGGCCCCGGCCTCAGCGGCCAGAGGCAGCAGTATTCCAGGTTTTCCGGCAGGGAGCAGCCACAGCTCGTGCAACGCCAGGCCCGGGGCCCAACCTCCAGCTCCAGCCCCGAACCCCAACCCCCAGCCCCATCCCCAGCTCCAGCCCGGGAGGCCTGGACACCCAGCCGAGCTGACCCCGGCCCACGGCTTTCCAACCTGGAAGAAGCCGGAGGTCCCCGCGTGGCCCCCGGACCATTTTACAGTTGGGGAAACTGAGGGGCCGGCAGGTAGGTGACCCTCCTGTCGCCCAGGGGTCCAGCTGGGACTGGAACCCAGTCCCCCGTCTCCTTACTCCGTACTCTGCCCCCTTGGCCACACCATCGTCTCCGTCCTTGACGGGAGGAGTTGCGTCCCGAGAGGACAACGTTCCCGGAGGCCTTCAGGCTCTGGACCCTGGGAGCGGACGGCTGTCGGGCCGAGGGCCCGGAGGGTTGTCGCGGGGGTCACGGGCGACCGGGGGGGTTTCTGGGCCAAGCTGACCCCGGCCCGTCACTTTCCCGGCAGGCGGGCCCGGACCACCACCCCCTAACTCGGTGACACGGGCGACCGGAGGGGCTGCTGGGGTGTGTGGGCCCCGGCTGGCCAGGGGAACGTGGACAAACCAGCGAAGGGAAAGAGTTGTCCCAGTGGGCGTGACGTGCGTCAGGGCATCAGGACTCCTGGGTTCTAGTACCAGCCCTGCCAGTGGCCTGCCGTGCGACCTGCAGCGAGACGCCTATGGGCCTTGGTTTCCTCTTGCTGATGCACCTGCTCTTTCCCGCCACGGACATGGGTTCTAATCCCAGCTCCGCCCCATGTCTGCTGTGTGAGCTGGGGCATATCATTTCTTTGGGCCTCAGTTACCTCATCTGCAAAATGGGGATGGAGACTGTGAGCCCCATGTGGGGCAGGGACCGTGTCCCACCCAATTCACTTGAATCTGCCCCAGTGCTTAGAATACAGTTAAGTGCTTAACAAGTACCGTCGTTATTAATATTATTATCATTACTTAGGATCGGAGCTCAGGGTGGGAGGGGACTGTATCCAATCTGATTATTTTATATCTACCCCAACGGTGCTAGGCTCAAGGTAGGAGCTTTGAAAACTCCGCAGGGATCATTTTTGAAGGCGGACATGGATGACTCAGGCCTCTCCGGGATCCGCCCGGGGAGGGGCGGGGGGCGGCCGGGGTCTGGGCGCCCCTCGGAAGCTGGCAGAGCTCAGCGCTTGGCTCGGTCGGCGCCTGCCGGTGCCACAGACTTCATTTAATAACAACCCGAGACCAGGGTGGGGACAACGAGGAAACGGCGGTGTCTTCTCGCGGACATCGTCTAGGTCAAAAACTCAGCCACAGAGCGATATTAACAGCAATACAGTCCCCAGCGAGGGCTCAGGTCAGTGCCCGGCAGGTGCCCAGGACAGTGCTTGGCAGGGGCCCTGGACGGGGCTCAATCACTTTGCCCCCTCTTATCTTACCTCACCGATTTCTGACTACAACCCAGCATGCTCCCTTTTCTGCTCTAATACCATTCATTTAATTGTATTTATTGAGCACTTATTGTGTGCAGAGGACTGTAGTAAGTGCTTGGGAGAGTCCGAAATAACAAGAAACAGACTCATTCCCTGCCCACAGTGAGCTTACGGTCTAGAAGGGGAGACATTAATGTGAATAAATAAATGACAGATGTGGACAGAAGTGCTGTAGGGCTGGGAGAGGGGATGAATAAAGGGAGCAAGTCAGGGCCACGCAGAAGGGAGTGGGAGATGAGGAAAAGTGGGGCTTAGTCCGGGAAGACTTCTTGGGGGAGACGGGCCTTCCGTAAGACACTGAACAGGGGGCGACTGATTGTCTGTCAAATTTGAGGAGGGAGGGTGTTCCAGGCCAGAGGAAAAATGAGGATGAGGGGTCGGCGGTGAGATGGATGAGATCGAGGTACAATGAGAAGGTCCACGTCCTGCCCCTGGCCTGGAACTCCTCTTCATCATCAATAGTATTTATCGATCGTTTACTATGTACAGAGGACTGTACTAAGTGCTCGGGAGAGGGGAACCTCAGCTTGCTAAATTTGCACTCCTCATCTTCCCCTTTAGACCCTCACGTCCTCTCAACTCTCCCATCTCAGGTAATGACACAGTTTCCACCCCGGCTGGGACGCCTGCAGCCTCAACCTCATCCTCGACCCCTCGCTCTCCATCAACCGTCCCGGTCAGCCTCCTGCCAAATCCCTTTGGTTCTTCCTTCCCGACACCTCCCGGATCCGCCCCCTCCTCCTCGCCCTCCCCGGTCCGAGCTCCTATTGCCGCCGGACTATTGCTTCCGCCTCTTCGCTGGCCTCCCTGCCTCCTCCTCCTCCCCGCACTGCAGCACTCACCGTCTTCTTGAAGTGTCACTTGGCCCACATCTCTCCTTAAAACCCTTCCTCATCCCGGTGCATCAAGTCAACACTCCTCACGGCTTTCCTCGAGGCTCTCGGCCAATTCACGCCGTATCTGCTCCCCTCACCCTCAGATCTCCCTCCTCCGTCCCCTCGCTCACGCCGTGATCCTGGCCTGGAGCCCCCTCCCCAACACCCCCCAGGCCACCACCTTTTTTTTTTTTAAATGGTATTAGTCCAGCTCTTTCTACGTGTCACGGTTCTAGTGCTGGGATAGATACGGGTTAATCAGGTTGGATTCGTTCCCTGTCCTCTATCACAGTCTAAGTAGGAGGGAGAGCAGGAATTGAATCATTCATTCATTCCTTCAGTAGTATTTATTGAGCGCTTACCGTGTGCAGAGCACTGGACTAAGCGCTTGGAAAGTACAATCTGGCAACAGCTAGAGAAAATACCTACCCAACAATGGGCTCACAGTCTAGAAGGGGGAGACAGACCACAAAACGAAACAGAGAGACATCGAATCCGCATTTTGCAGTTGAGGAAATTGAGGCCCAGAAGTGACTTGCCCGAGGCCACTCAACAGACGAGCGGCAGAGCCGGGATTAGAACCCAGTCCCTTTGACTCTTAGGCCTGTGCTTTTTCCACTAAGCCATACTGCTCTCCCCGTATTCAAAGGCCTTCTGAAATCCCTCTGCCAACAAGCCTTCCATGACTAATTCCAAAACATTTCAATAAAATAAACCCATCATGCACATTTATGTACATATTTCTATTCTCTCACACATATACCAATATACAACTATACACATTTATTTGGTTATCCGTTCAAAATTTTTTCCTCATTATATACTTTTAGGTCACCTCCCCCATTAGACCAGAAGCCTCTTGTGGTCCGGGAACGTACCCCTGGTTTCCTTTGAATTTCCCGGTGTTTAGTTAGTATAGTGCTTGGCATTGAGTAAGTGCTTAACAAATACCACAGTTACTACGAATCGTTGTTATTATTACAGCCCACTGTACCCTGTGGGTGCTCAATAAATGGTTTCAGTAAGCTCCCGGTTTCGAACTCTGCACAGAGACTTGTCTTTATGCCGGCGAGTTGTTTCCCACCCATAGTGACACCATGGACGCATCTCTCTCAGAACGCCCCGCTCTCCATCTGCCATCCTTCTGGTGGTGGATCCACAGAGCTTTCTTGGGAAAAATCCGGAAGCGGTTGACCGTCGCCGCCTTCCGCGCGGTCAACTCGAGTCTCCGCCCTCGACTCTCTCCCGTGCCGCTGCTGCCCGGCACGGGTGAGATTTGACTTGTAGTAGATGGCCTGGCCGTAGTTCGCCACTGCCCGAGCTAGAAATGGACTGGACAGACCTCTGCTTGACCCTCTGTCCCGCAGCCGAGACTGGCAGAGTATTGGAAACTCTCCAGGTGCGACCCTGAGAGGGGCTGCACAGAGTAGGGGTGCAGTAAATATTACTACTACTACTAATAACGTTGGTATTCGTTAAGCGCTTACTATGTGCAGAGCACTGTTCTAAGCGCCGGGGGAGATACGGGGAGTCAGGTTGTCCCACCTGAGGCTCACAGTTAATCCCCATTTTCCAGATGAGGTCACTGAGGCACAGAGAAGTGAGGTGACTCGCCCACAGTCACCCAGCTGCCAAGTGGCAGAGCCGGCATTCGAACCCATGACCCCTGACTCCCAATAATGGTACCAATAATGGTATTTGTAACAGCGTAGATCAGTGGAAAGAACACGGACTTGGGCGTCAGAGGTCATGGGTTCGATTCCCGGCTCTGCCACCTGTCAGCTGTGTGACTGTGGGCAAGTCTTCTTCTCTGTGCCTCAGTGACCTCATCTGAAAAATGGGGATTAATACTGTGAGGTTCACGTGAGACGACCTGTATCTCCCCCAGCTCTTAGAACAGTGCTCTGCACATAGTAAGTGCTTAACAAATACCAACATTATTATTATTATTCTTACTAAGTGCTTACTGTGCGTCCAGCATTGTTCAAAGCACTGGGGTAAATACAAGTTAATCAGATCCCACATGCGGCTTACAGTCTAAGTAGGAGAGAGAGCAGGAATCGAATTCTCATCTTGCAGATGAGAGACTCGGAGAAGTTAAGGGATTTGCCCAAGGTCGCACAGCAGACAAGCAGTGGAGCTGGGATTAGAACTCAGGTCCTTCTGTCTCCCAGGCCCAGGCTCTAGCCACTAGGCCTCGCTGCTTCCGACTCCCGAGGGAAGGCCTCAGTTTGCCCTGAGATGGGAGACGTCCCGCTTTCCCTCCACACCTGGCGAAAAGGCTCCTGGGGGCGAGAACCTGGATTGGAGAAATCCCGGTGAGCAGACGGGTGCCCGTCTAGGGCAAAGCTGGAATTTTTGCCTTGACATCCAGAGTTCCCTCTTGGAGGCGGGGAGAGCCGAATGGCCTAGTGGCTAAACCCCGGACCTGGGAGTCAGAGGGACCTGGGTTCTATTCCTGGTTCTGTCACTTATCTGCTGGGTGACCCTGGGCAAGTCACTTTACTGGTCTGGGGCTCATCTGTAAAATGGGGTTTAAGACTGTGATCCCTATATGGGACATGGACTGTGTCCAACCTAATTTCAGTGTGGCTCAGTGGAAAGAGCCTGGGCTTTGGAGTCAGAGGTCATGGGTTCGAATCCCCGCTCTGCCACTTGGCAGCCGTGTGACTGTGGGCAAATCACTTAACTTCTCGGTACCTCAGTTCCCTCATCTGTAAAATGGGGATTAACCGTGAGCCTCACGTGGGACAACCTGATTACCCTGTATCTACCCCAGTGCTTAGAACAGTGCTCGGCACATAGTAAGCGCTTAACAAATACCAACATTATTATTAATTAGCTTGAATCTATGTGACGCGCACGTAGTAAGCGATTACAAAATACCGTTTTAAAAAAATAGACGGACAGATCCGATACCTTTCATCTTTTTTGGACCGTTTCCTTCTTCCCACCAGTACCGTGAGGCAGGAACCCGTGGATAACCCCTCCGAGGTGCTATCTATCTTCCGAGCTCCAGTGGGGACAGAGCTCAGAACTAGGCCGCGCTACAGTGACGCTACCGAGGAAACACAGACGGTACAGACGGAAAAGTAAGAACTCGATTATTGCCTGAGTGACACCTAAGCGCCGGAGTGCTTTCGGGGCTGATTGACACGCCTGTTGTCAAGGAGGGTGAGTCTGGGAAGGCTTCCTGGAGGAGCCTGTTTTGGAGTGGGGTTTAGAGATAGATGGAAGGGCTGAAGTTTGGCAAGGAGGTGGGAAGTGGGACAGGGCCGGTTTGAGGAATCAATAGTAGTATTTACTGAGCGCTTACTATGTGCAGAGCACTGTACTAAGCGCTTGGATGAACAAGTTGGCAACTTGTGCCCAGGGGCCGGTCCCAGCTGCCCGGATAGAGCGGGGTGGAGGTCGGGGGGGGGGGGGCGGGTGTCCCAAGGGGCGCTGGGGCCGAGGGGCCCGGGACCGGACCCTGACAAAGCTCTGCACGTCGGCCAGCTGCGGCGGCCGGGCATCGCGATAGCCGCAGATCCCCGGGGATGTCTGGTACGGCCTAGTCCGATCCATTCCTTCACTCGGTCGTATTGATTGAGCGCTTACTGTCTGCAAAGCATTGTGCTAAGCGCTTGGGAGAGGATACTCTAACAATGAACAGACACATTCCCTGCCCTCACCAAGCTTACTCTCCAGCGTGGGGGAAACAGACATTAATAGGAACAAATGAAGTATAGATATGAACACAAGTGCTGAGGGGTTGGGGGAAGAGGGGATGAATAAAGGGAGCAAGTCAGGGTGATGCAGAAGGGAGTGGGAGAAGAGGAAAGGGGGGTTTAGTCAGGGAGGGCCTCTTGGAGGAGATGGGACTGATCTCTGCGACCGTAGAAACCTCAGCAGGATTGGCTGCCGGTAGCCTCTAGAGAAGGCCCTAATAATTGTAATAATAATAATGATAACAATGATAAGAAGGTGGATAATAATAGTGACCACAGTAAGAGCAATAATAGGAAGAATGATAATAGATATAATAAATATAATAGTGAGAATGATAATAATAAGAATGATAATAAAAATGATCAGAAGAATGACAACAAGAATGATAAAACCGTAACTGTAAGAACCGACAGTAAGAATGTTCATGTTAAGAATGGTGATAATGGGTATTTGGTAAGCATTTTGCAGCGTGGCTCAGTGGAGAGAGCATGGGCTTTGGAGTCAGAGGTCATGAGTTCGAATCCCAGCTCTGCCGCTTGTCAGCTGTGTGACTGTGGGCAAGTCACTTCACTTCTCTGGGCCTCAGTTACCTCATCTGGAAAATGGGGATTAAGATTGTGAGCCCCACGTGGGACAACCTGATTCCCCCGTGTCTCCCCCAGCGCTTAGAACAGTGCTCTGCACATAGTGAGCGCTTGACAAATACCAACATTATTATTATTATATGTCACTATACTAAGATCTGGGATAGATGTGAGATAATGAGGTCAGACAGAGTCCCCGTCCCACACGGGGCTCGCCGTCAAAGCAGCAGGGAGAGCGAGTATTGAATCCCCATTTGGCAGATGAGGAAACTGAGGCATGGAGAAGTCAAGCGACTTGCCCCAAAGTCACCCAGCAGGCAAATGGCGGCCGTGGGATGAGAATCCAGGTGTCCTGCCTCCCGGGCTCCTTCCTCTTGCTCTGCCCTGAGGCTGAAACGGATAGAGCGTGAAACGGCACCTGTTCAAGTCCTTCTCTCCGTCTGAGAAGGCCACGTTTGTGACCAGTCACAAAGAGAAAGTTGGGTTGGAATCCCCCCCTCCCACCCACCCTGGTGGGCACGGCGAGGCTCAGCAGACCCCAGCCCCTCTCGCTCCGCAGCGGCCGTAAAAACCCCTCACCTGCGTCGCTAGAAACCCGCTCGACCGAAATAATTGTCAACGTGCTCTGGGGAGCCTCGCCTCCGGGGTCCAGCCCGGACGAGGAGGGCGGTGACAGTCCCACTTTCCCGGCCCCGATTCCCAGCCAAGCATCAGTCCCGCTTCCTTCTGCTTCTTTCCAGTTGGCTCCGGGCTCGGTCCACCGAGTCACAACGCGTAGGAGAAGGGGACTCGGGGAAAGGTTGTCGGCTGGTGGACAGCGTCCAAGCCCACGGTCGGGACCCCTCTAGACTGTAAGCTTGCTGTGGGCAGGGAAACCGTCGAGGGAGTTGTATCGGACTCTCCCGAATGGCGGGTTTGGCGGGTTGCTTTATCACTAATGTGATAAGGTCCCGGCTCCCAACCTTGGCTCCGCCACTTGTCTGCTGGGTGACCTTGCGAAAGTCACTTCACTTGTCTGGGCGTCAGTCACCTCGTCTGGTGAAATGGGGATTAAGACTGGGAGCCCCATCTGGGACAGGGGACTGTGTCCAGCCCGATGACCTTGTATCTACCCCAGTGCTTAGAACAGTGCCTGGCACAGAGTAAGTGCTTAACGAGTCCCATCATTATTATTATTTATGTGCTGAAGCCCCTGACTCAGTGCCAACGCATCCCATTTTGGGGGAAAAAGGGTGGACGCCAAGCTCAGTCCCCCGAGCGACTCATCTGCTCAGGTGTCGGCCCCCACCTCCGCTCCTTCCTCCTGCCCTTCTCGGGGGCTTTTTCTCTGAGGAGGGAGACTCTGGTTTGGGCCAGTCTGACGGTAGGGCTCTTCGTGGGCGCGGAATATTACTCTTTATTGTTGTGTTGTACTTCCCCTAGCGCTCAGAACAGCGTTCTGCACACAGTAAGCGCTCAATAAATACGACTGAAGGAATGAGTGGATGAATAATGATGGAGATATTGTTAAACGCAGGTCCCACGTAGGACTCACAGTCTAAGTAGGAAGAGGAACAGGTATTGAATTCCCCTTAGGCAGAGAAGGTGATGTGACTTACCCAAGGTCACCCAGCAGACAAGTGGCAGAGCAGGGTTTAGAACCCAGGTCCTTCTGACTCCCAGGCCTGGGCTCGTTCCACTAGACAGTGCTGCAGAAGCCCGTCGCGTGATTGTGGTCTGTCTTTTTTTTTCTTTATGGTATTTGTTAAGAGCTTACTGTGTGCCAGACACTGTTCAAAATGCTGGGGTAGATACAGGATAATCAGGACGGACACAGTCCCACACAGAGCTCACGGTCTTAATCCCCATTTTACAAATGAGATATCTGTGGCACGGTGAATTAAAGTGACTTGCCCAAGGTCACACAGCAGACAAGGAGAAGCAGCTTGGCTCAGTGGAAAGAGCCCAGGCTTGGGAATCAGAGGTCATGGATTCGAATCCCAGCTCTGCCACTTGTCAGCTGGGTGACCGTGGACAAGTCACTTCACTTCTCTGTGCCTCAGTTCCCTCATCTGTCAAATGGGGATTAAGACTGTGAGCCTCATGTGGGACAACCTGATGACCCTGTATCTCCCCCAGTGCTTAGAACAGTGCTCTGCACACAGTAAGCGCTTAACAGATACCAACATTATTAAGGAGCCGAGCTGGGATAAGAACCCGGGCCCTCCGGCTCCCAAGCCCAGGCTCTCTCCCCTAGGCCACGTTGCTTCTCCTCTGGCTTCTCGTGTGACAACTTTCCCTTCACCTCCGCAACTTTTCCCACTTGGTATCCCTCTCCACTTCTCCCCTAAATCTCCCTGCCTTTTCCTTCGACCCCTTCCCCGCATCCTCTTCCAACCCCTTTTATGCTCTCCCTCAGAACTAATTTCTGGGTTGCGAAAGCGTCTGTCAACTCTCGTTATTCATTCATTCAGTAGTATTTATTGAGCGCTTACTATGCGCTGAACGCTGTACTAAGCGCTTGGAATGGACAAATCGGCAACAGATAGAGACAGTCCCTGCCCACTGACGGGCTTACGGTCTAACCGGGGGAGACGGACAGACAAAAACAGTAGCAATAAATAGAATCAAGGGGATGTACAACTCCTTAAAACAGTAGCAATAAATGGAATCAACGTGATGTACGGCTCATTAACAAAATAAATAGGGTAATAAAAATATATACAACTGAGCGGCCGAGCACGGTGCTGAGGGGAGGGGAAGGGAGAGGGGGAGGAGCAGAGGGAAAGGGGGGAAAAGAGGGCTTAGCTGAGGGGAGGTGAAGCGGGGGATAGAGGGGCAGCAGACGGAGCAGAGGGAAAAGGAGAAGCTCAGTCTGTTTTATCGTATTCTACCAAGCGTTCAGTACAGGGCTCTGCAGAGAGTAAACACTCAATAAATACAATTGACTAAACGGTTGATTCTTCCTTCAGCGGGGGACAAGCACAGGAGATCGCTGGAAAAGGAGAAGCTCAGTCTGTTTTATCGTATTCTACCAAGCGTTCAGTACAGGGCTCTGCAGAGAGTAAACACTCAATAAATACAATTGACTAAACGGTTGATTCTTCCTTCAGCGGGGGACAAGCACAGGAGATCGCTTCCTGACTTCCCTGACTCGGCCGTCCTCTCTTCTTCTCCCACTCCTCTCTGGGCTCCTTCATTCATCCTCCCTCTCATCCCCACTGCTCGTGAGTCTATATGTGTAATTGATTGATTTATTTATCTCTTCATTTATTCAACTCAATGTCTGTCTCACCCACTAGACTGTGAACTCACTGTGGGCAGGAATGTGTCTGTTTGTTGTTATATTGCACCCGCCCAAGCGCTTAGTACGGTGTTCTGCATAGAGTAAACGCTCGGTAAATAGGTTTGAATGAATGAATCCATTCCCACGAGAAGCCGTGAAACCGTCCAGAGGGTAGGGATTGTCTCTATTCGTTGCCGGATTGTGCTTTCCGAGTGCTCAGAACAGCGTTCTGCACACAGTAAGCGCTCAGTAAATACGATTGAATATATACATAAGTGCCGCAGGGCGGGGGGCGGGGGGTAGAGCAAAGGGAGCGGGTCGAGGCGACGCGGAGGGGAGGGGGAGCTGAGGAGTAGGGGGGCTTAGTCTGGTCACCTCTTCTGTGCTCAGCGCTTAGCACAGAGCTTGGCATATAGTACGTGCTTAACAAATACCATTATTAGATTCTAGACTGTTAGCTTTTAAGGGCAAGGGATCCGCCTGCTAATTTGTCAGACTGGACTCTCCCAAGCACTTAGTCCATCACTCCGCACAAAGTAAGCGCTCAATAAATACCAATGATCGATCTGTGGCCCCATCCTCTTCACCCTCCCCTCCGAATCTCACGTACTTGAATCTGCAATAGAGAAGCAGCGTGGCATATTGGATAGAGCATGGACCTGGGACCCAGAAGGTCAAGGGTTCACTTCACTTCTCCGGGCCTCAGTTCCCTCATCTGTAAAATGGGGATGGAGACTGAGAGCCCCATGTGGATCGGGGTTGTGTCCAACCGGATTTATTTGCATCCACCCCAGCGCTCGGTACGGTAGATAGCACACAGCGAGCGCTTAACAAATACCACAATTATTATTAGGGTCACCTGGTACGGGCTCCGGATCTTCGGGTTCCATCAGCTGGGGAAAAACGTCCTCTAAAAGGGATGGGTCCCGGCGGCCTGAAAATTAAACATGGCATCGTCTGCGGCGACTCGCTTCCAGGAAGGTTTACGGTATTGCTTTACATCTGGAACTTCCCTCGGTCTGGGCAGAGGAAAAAAACCCGTTGGTTGATTTTCCGTTTTTCTGGGGTCATGGCCTATTTCATTTCCTCGTTTCCACTAATTTCCTCCGGTGAAATGACACTTGGGTGGCCCCCAATCCAGCGTGATCTCCACGCTCAAATAAGAAACAGCTCTCCTCTTCCTCCCCCCCCCCCCCCCTTTCTCAAAGAACTTCAAAAATGGCATTTCCTGATGGGGGATAAACACACACTCACCCACCCACACGCACATACAAACTCGCAACCTGCCTGCAAAAATTCCATTTTGCAGCGATGTGTAGAGGTGACCTTCGGTAGAAATCAGGAGGTCGAAATGGACAGAGAACGAGCCAGCTGTCATACGCTCTCTGCTCACCATCCCACGGGGCAGAATTCCCACAGCGTGGCCGAGTGGCTAGAGCCGCTAGAAGTCAGAAGGACCTGGGTTCTAATCCCGGCTCCGCCACTCGTCCGCTGTGTGACCTCGGGCGGGCCGCCTCACGTCTCTGGGCCTCAGTTACCTCTTCTGTAAAATGGAGATTAAGACGGCGAGCTCCGTGTAGGGCGGGGACTGTGTCCGACCTGAAGAACCTGTATCTACCCCAGCGCTTAGAAGAGTGCCTGGCACGTAGTAAGTGCTTAACAGATGCTATGAAAAAAATGGATCAAACCATAGTAAAGACAATATTCGTTAAGCACTTACTGTGAGCCGAGACTTGTACTGAACACTGGAGTAGGTACGGGACAATCAGACCAGACTAAATTTTTGTTCCACGTGGGGCTCGCCGTCTAAGAGGGAGGAAAAGCAGGGTTCTTTATCCCCATTTTACTAAAGTGGAAACTGAATCCCAGCGAGATCAAGTGACTTGCCTAAATCCATACAACAGGACAGCGACATCATCATCGTCATCATTATGGTGTTTGTTAAGCACTTACTATGGGCCGGGCACTGTACTGAACGCTGCACCAAGCAGATAGGGTCGGGAAGGGTCCCTTGACCCACGTGGGGCTCGCAATCTCAGTCCCCATTTTACAGTTGAGGTCCAGAGGAGTGAAGCGGCTCGCCCGAGGTCACACAGCAGACAAGCGGCACAGCCGGGACTGCAACCCAGGTCCTTCTGACTCCCAGGCCCGGACTCTAGCGCTACTCCATGCCGCTTCTACGGAGCACGGACAATTCAACGACCCCTGACTCTTCCCTCTCCATCCACCTCCAACTCTCCTCCGGGGTCCCGGCACCCATCTCCCCCTCTAGACCGTCCATCTCCTCATCTAGACTGTAAAGTTGCTGCGGGCAGGGAACGTTTCTGCTGCCTCTGCTGTCCTAAACTCTCCCAGGTGCTTAGTACAGTACTCCCTGTGCGTAGGAAGTCACTGATTGAACTATCAAAGCGACCGACTCTCCCCCAGGGACCCAGCCCGGACCATCCAGCACCCCTCACGCTCCCCCCTCCATCCTCGACCCTCCCCCAGTGACCCCGCGCGGACCGTCCGAGGCCCCAGATCCTCCCCTCTCCATCCCAGACTCTCCCCCCGGTGACCCAGCCCGGCCCACCCGACACCCCCGACTCTCCCCTCTCCCTCCCCGACCCTCCCTCCCGCCAACCCCTGGTCCATCGCCTTGACCCCCAGCGGAGCACGGGGTCGTCGCCGTCAGCACTGCGATGTAGCTCACTCTCCCACATGACTCCGCATTAAACGCTGGCAACGCCGCCCCCATTTTTTTAAGTCAAAGGGAATCTCTCAACCAAATTGTTTTCCTTCGCGAAGGAGCCATCTCGCTCCGAGAGCCAAAATTAATTGAATTAGATGCGGCCTATACATCAAGTCTCGATTCCTTCCGAGCCCATAATTTCTGCAGGGCGGACGGAGGCGGGAAGAAAAAGCACCGGAGTCGCCGGGCGGCAGGGCCTCCAAATGCTGACTGGCCTTGTGGTTTGTCACCGCTTGACTCAGCAGAGGGCTGGGGGCCGGGGGGCCGGGATCTGTACGCTTCGGGAAGTTTGTAGAAGAGCCTCAGGGTGCGGGGATGGAGCCGGCTGATGATCATCGGAACGTTCGGCAGGGATGATTATTCCGATCATCGACATTCACGTACCGTATTGTTCTACGGCGTATAATAATGATAATAATCCTTATTATTGTGGTACCCGTTAATGATGATAATAATGTTAGTATTTGTTAAGCGCTTACTATGTGCAGAGCACTGTTCTAAGCGCTGGGGTAGACACAGGCTGATCGGATCGTCCCACGTGAGGCTCACGGTTAATCCCCATTTTCCAGATGAGGTCACTGAGGCCCAGAGAAGTGAAGTGACTCGCCCACGGTCACCCAGCTGACGAGCGGCAGAGCCGGGATTCGAACCCATGACCTCTGACTCCCAAGCCCGGACTCTTTCCACTGAGCCGCGCTGCTTCTCTGCGTCAAGCGCTTACTACGTGCCGAGCACTGTTCAAAGCCCTGGGACAGATATAGACTGTGAACTCGTGGTGGGCGGGGAATGTGTCCGTTTGTCACTGTGCTGTCCTCTCCCAAGTGCTTAGCACAGTGCTCTGCGCTCAGTAAATACAGTTGAGTGAATGAATGAATATAGGTTAATCAGGTCGGACCCAGCCCCTTCCCCGCATGGGGCTCGCACTCTTACTCCTCGTTTACAGATGAGGGAACTGAGGCCCAGAGAAGTGAGGTGACTTGTCCAAGGTCACACAGCAGACGGGGCGGAGCCGACATTAGAACCCGGGTCCTTCTGATTTCCAGGCCCTTGAACACTGTGCCAAGCGCTTGGGAGAGGACAATACAACAGAAGCAGCAGACTTTTAAGCACTTACTCTGTGCCGAACACCGTCCTAAGAGCTGGGGTCGATACGAGATCCTCAGCTCCCACGTGGGGCTGACGGTCGAAGTAGGAGAGAGAACGGGTATTAAATTCCCATTTCGCAGAGGAGGGAACTGAGGCCCAGAGAAGTGAAATGAGTTGCCCAAGGTCACGCAGCGGGTACGAGGTCGAGCAGGTCCCCGACTCCCGGGCCTGGACTCTTCCCATTAGCCGGGGAAGCTCAGTGTCCGGAAAACGGGGAGTGAGAGGTGAGGAGGTGGAATAGCGACAGGGGAGAAGTAAGAGAAGAGGAGACTGGGGAGCGAGATGGGACAAGCGCCGCGCTTAGAACAGTGTTTGGCACAGAGCAAGCGCTCAACGGGTCCCATAATTAAAGGAGACAAACGGGCGAATAAATGTATTTATCGGTATTAATGTCTGTCCCCGCCGCTATTCTGTAACTCACTGTGGGCAGGAGATGTGACTACCAACTCTGTTATATCGTCCTCTCCCAAGTGCTTAGTACAGTGCCCTGCACGGGGTAAGTGCTCATTAAATATAATGGATGGACTGATAAGGCCTCAGCTTCCTCCTCTCTGAAATGGGGATTCAATCCCTCCAATCCTTCCTCCGTAGACCGAGAGCCCCGTATGGGACGGACGCTGCGTCTGAGCCGATTACCTCGCATCTACCCCGGTGCTTAGTAAAGTGCTGGGCACATAGTAACCGCTTCACCAGTACCGCAGTGACTGTCATTAGAGAAGCAGCGTGGCTCGGTGGAAAGAGCCCGGGCTGGGGAGTCAGAGATCATGGGTTCAAATCCCAGCTCAGCCGCTTGTCAGCTGTGTGACTGTGGGCGAGTCACTTCACTTCTCTGGGCCTCGGTTCCCTCATCTGGAACATGGGGATGAAGACTGTGAGCCCCCCGTGGGACAACCTGATCACTTTGTATGGTCCCCAGTGCTTAGAACAGTGCTTCGCACATAGTGAGCACTTAACAAATTTTCATCGTTATTATTATTGATACACTGCTCTGCATAGAGTAAGCTCTCGATAAATACCACCGATTGGCTGTCCTTATCCTTCCCACGCCGCGTCTCCCAACCTCGGGGAGCTTACAGTCTAAGGCGGCCAAAGCCCATCTCCTCCGAGAGGCCTTCCCCGACTGCGCCCTCCTTTCCTCTTCTCCCACTCCCTTCCTTGCCGCCCTGACCCGCTCCCTTCGTTCGTTCCCCGTCCCAATCCCACACCACTTATGACATTTATCGATTTCTATTAATGTCCGTCTCCCCCCTCTAGACCGTAAGCTCGTTGTGGGCAGGGAACGTGTCCGTTTACTGTTGCGCTGGACTCTCCCAAGCACTTAGCACACAGCAAGCGCTCAATATCTACGATCGACCGAACGAACGAATGCATGAAAGGAAGGAGGAAGACGTCCCGCTCCCGGACGGATCGGGACGGCACCGTGGGGCCCGGCGTCTCTCGTTCTGGGGGGGGGGGAGAAATAAGTAACGGGCGGGAGCTGGGGAGCTGGCGGCGACTCCGATGACGAAGACGGCGGGAGAGTGATTTATGTAGACCATTAGCATTGGCAGGGACGACCCACTCTAATGCAGAGCTCTCCCGCCGGCCAGAGGACGGCACCCACATCCGTAATGAGGCCGGGGCCGGACCGCAATGGTCCGGTTCGGTCATCTCCCCCAGCTCAGACCAAGGTCCGGGCCTCCTCCGCCTCCGCCCCGCCCAAACCGCCAGCGCTCGGCTCTCCCCGGCTTCAAATCCTTTCGAAAATACCTCGTCCTTCGCCTCTGTGTGTTTGTGTGTATGTGTGTGCCATGCTGAGGGCAGCCTTGGGGTGGGCACGGAGCTAACGAGCTGTTAGCGACGGCGATGATGGCATCGACTGCATCCCACTCGTCGGGGGCAGCGCTCGGTACAGTGCTTGGCACGTAGTAAGCGCTCAACAAATATCGGATTGCTGTTGTTATTATAAGCTCCGGAGGGCAGGGGTTGGGCGTTTGGCTACCGTTAAATGTTTCCCCTGCAATCGGTCAATCAATCCATTGTTTTTACTGAGCGCTTACTGGGTGCTGAGCACTGTACTTAACACTTGGGAGAGTACCACAGAAGCAGCGCAGCCTAATGGATAGAACACAGCCCCGGGATCTGGGTTCTAATCACTGCTCTGCCATTTGCCTGCCGTGTAACCTTGGACAAGTCACTTCACTTCTCTGGGCCTCGGTGATCTAACCTGTAAAATGGGGATTATGACCGTGAGCCCCGTGTGGGACGTGGGCAGTGTCAACCTGATATAGCTTGTGTCTACCCCATTGCTTCGAACGGTGCCTTGCACGTAAAGCGCTTAACAATTACCATTAAGAAAAAAGAAACGCAGGATTGGTAGATACATCCCCTGCCTGCACCAAGCACTGAGGTAAGCGCTGGGGGAGATACAAGATAATTGAGTTGGACACAGAGCCTGCCCTACCAGGGGCTCCCAGCCTCAGGGGAAAGGGGAACAAGGATTCAAACCCCCCTTGATAGATGAAAAACCTGAAGCACAGAGGAAATGAAGTGACTTGCCCAAGGTGACACGGCAGGCAGGTGGATCCATAGGTGCCGCCTTGTCTTGGGGAACGCGGGGGCGAGAAGGGGGGATGAGTGGAAAGAGACAGCCATCAAAAAAGCAGCGGGGCCAAACGCGGGCCCGGGAATCAGACGACCCGCGTTCTCGCCCCGTTTCCCCGCTGGGTGACCTTGGGCAAATCGCAAGTTCTCTGGGCCTCAGTTTCCCCATCTGTAAACTAAGGAGTCAATGCCTGTCCTGCCTCTTAATTAGACTGTGGGACTGGGACTGTGTCCGATCTGATGATTTTGTATCTACCTCCCAGCTCCCAACACTCATATCCATATCTGTCCTTTATTTATTTATATTATTGCCTATCTCTCCCTCTCCTGTAAGTTTGTTGTGGGCAGGGAATGTTATCATTTATTGTCCTATTGTACTCTCCCAAGCGTTCAGTCCAGTGCTCTGCACACAGTAAGCGCTCGGTAAATACGACCGACCGACCGGCTAGTACAGTGTCCGGCGCATAGTAAGAGCTTAACAGATACCACAGTCGTTATTCGGAGAGCCATCACTTTGGGACCTGGATAAGGCTGGGGATTCAGCCCAGGAAACCACGGAGGACCACCCTATCATCCCCACGGAGCAGGCCCCCGGCTAGCGGACGTCAGAGCTGGATCTCCCTGTTCGTGCCCGGGCCGGTCGATTCCGTCTCCCGTGGCTTTAACCGAACGGAGAAGGAGGTTGAGAAACACCACATGCCGCTCTGCAGCAGCATCCATTTCCCTAGCAAATGTTCGTATCTCGGCCGACGCGAGGCTTCTGTGCGTTCCCCCGACCCCTCCCCGCCACGCCGAAGGGAAACGGTATTTGTATTCGGGCCTACGGAGATAAAGACCTGGCTGCCTCCACTTTCCGACACCCCCGGCTCAGCTCCAACTTTCCTTGCCGTGGACACCAGCAGGTGCGAGACCCCGTTTGATGCCGAAAGGCGAAGGATCCTCAGCTTCCATCCACGCTCCAGCCCCTTTCCTCGGCACCTCCAATCAGGACTGACGCTCCGACACGACAGTTTCCTTGAGAAGCAGCGTTGCCTAGTGGCTCGAGCCCGGGCCTGAGAGTCAGAAGGACCTGGGTTCTAATCGCCGCTCCACCACTTGTCTGCTGTGTGACCTTGAGTAAGTCACCCCAAGTCTCTGGGCCTCAGTTCCCTCATTTGTAAAATGAGGAGGAAGACTGTGAGTTCCGTGTGGGACGTGGATCGTATCCAACCAGATGAGCTTATATCCAGGTTCAGCGCCTGGCACGTAGTAGACGCTTAATAAATACCACAAAAATAAAAAAGGCAGCCCGATTTTAGAATGCCCCCATATCCTTATCATTAGACGAATCCATCAGTCTTAATGACTGAGCACTTACTGGGTGCAGGACACCGTACTGAGCACTTGGGAGAATGCAACACTACAAATTTGGTGGCCACCTTCCCTGCCCGCCAGGAGTTTCCGGTCAAAGGGCTGTCGGTCAAATGGGTATACGTGGAACTTGACTTAGTGTACACTGTATCTGTGGGAGGTATTCTGCTCCTGACAGCCTCACCGAGGAGTTTGCTGGTGCCTTCCCCAACGCCCACACTCGTGGTGAAAGATGGAGCTACCCAACATCCAGAACTCACCATTCTCCATCCCTCACTACCCCCCAGTGACCCAGCACGGATCATCCTACACCCCTGACTCTCCCTTCTCCATCCCTGACTCTCCCCCACTGACCCAGCATAGATCATCCAACACTCCTAACTCCCTTCTCCCTCTCTGATTCTTCCCCCAGTGACCCAGAATGGACCATCCAACAACCCTGACCCTTCCCTCTCCATCCCTGACTCCTCCCCAGTGACCCCAAATGGACCATCCAATACCCCCGACTCTCCCCTCTCCACTCCCGACTCTCCCCCAGTGACCCAGCATGGACCACCCATCACCCCGATCTCCCCGAGTGACCATCTGACCATCAGACCGAGTGACCGTCGGCAAGAACCATCCGACTCTCCCTACTCCCCCCTCCAAGTGACCCGTTCTGCATTCAAACTCCTCTGGAAAGCCCTGATGGATTCTTCCTGCACAGCTTCCTGCGGGAACAACTTCCATATGCTTACCACCCGTTGTTTGAAGAAGGGTTTCCTTTTGTTTACTCGGTTTCTTTTGTTTGAAAATAGAATTGGGCACCCTAGGCTATGTAAGGCAATACCGCTAGTTCTTTCTTTTTTTGCCTTTTGCGTTGCAAAAGTTAGTTACTAAGGTGAAGAATATAGACTGTGACTAACGGAAATGGAAAGTGTCGAAGTGCTGATTTTGGTGATGAGCGGTGAGGGCACAGGTCTCCCCTCCCCTGCGGGCATCTTGGTGCCTCCGTTCTAGACCGAGCTCTGGACTGAGCTGCTTTTGCTCAAGTTCCTCATTTTGGATGGAAGAATTTGTGCGTCTCCCTACCGAGTTTTTTTTTTTTTACCAGCTGAGGAATCCGAGAGAATGAGGGGAGATGGTGTGAAAGGACGTTTATGGCACGCGGAGGATTGATCTGGAGAAAGATAATAGTTGCATCTGTTAAGGGCTTACTGTGTGCCAAGGACTGTACTAAGCGCTGGGGTAGATACAAGATCATCAGGTCCCATGTAGGGCTCACAGTCTGCGTAGGAGGGAGAACAGGTATTGAATCCCCACTCTGCACATGAGGGAACTGAGGCACAGAGACGTGATCTGCCCAAGGTCGCCCAGCAGACAAGTGGAGGAGCCGGAATTATCCATCTATTCACTCAGTTGTATTTATTGAGCGCTTACTGTGCGCTGAGCACTAAACTAGCGCTTGGGAGAGTACGCTATAACGATAAACGGATACATCCCCCGCTCACAATGAGCTTACAGATTAGAGGCGGAGATCGACATTAATATGAATAAATAAATGACAGATCTGGACATAAGTGGTGAGGGGCTGGTGGGGGTGATGAGTAATGGGAACAAGTCAGGGCGACGCAGAAGGGAGCGGGAGAAGTGGAAAAGTGGGGCTTAGTTAGGGGAGGCCTCTTGGAGGAGACGGGCTTTCGATAAGATTGTGAGGCGGCGGAGAGTAATCGTCTGTCGGATTGGAGGGGAGAGGGCAATCCAGACCAGAGGCAGGATGTGGCTGAGGGGTTGGTGGAGAGCCAGGTGAGATCGAGGAACAGTGAGAAGGTTAGTATTCGAGGAGCGAAGTAATAATAATGTTGGTATTTGTTAAGCGCTTACTATGTGCCGAGCACCGTTCTAAGCGCTGGGGTAGATACGGGGTCATCGGGTTGTCCCAAGTGAAGCTCACAGTTAATCCCCATTTTACAGATGAGGTCACTGAGGCCCAGAGAAGTGAAGCGACTCGCCCACAGTCGCACAGCTGACAAGTGGCAGAGCCGGGAGTCGAACTCATGACCTCTGACTCCCAAGCCCGGGCTCTTTCCACTGAGCCACGCTGCTTCCCCTGCTTCCACGCTGCAGTACGTGGGCTGGGTTGTAGTAGGAGGGTAGCGAGGTGAGGCAGGAGGAGGCCAGAGGATTGAGGACTTTTAAGCCAACGGTGGGGAGTTGTTGTTTGATGCGGAGGTGGATGGGCAATCACTGGAGGTTCTTGAGGAGCGGGGGAACGTGCCCTGAAGGTTTTGTAGAAAAATGATCTGGGCAGCAGCGTGAAGTATGGAGTGGGGTGGGGAGAGACAGGAGGCTGAGAGGTCAGCGAGGAGGCTGATCCAGTCATCGAGGCGGCATAGGATTAAGTGACTGGATTATCGTGGTGACAGTTCGGATGGAGAAGAAAGGGCCGATTTTAGCGATGTTGTCGAAGTGTAGCCCCTCTTTCCCCATAGCTCTAGTGTGCCCCTCCCCAAACCGTGCAGGGTAATAATAGTAATAATAATAATATTGGCATTTGTTAAGCACTTACTATGTGCAAAGCACTGTTCTAAGGTGATCAAGTTGTCCCACATGGGGCTCACAGTCTTAATCGCCATTTTGCAGAGGAGGGAACTGAGGCCCAGAGAAGTGAAGTGACTTGCCCAAAGTCACACAGCTGACAAGCGGCGGAGCCGGGATTCGAACCCATGATCTCTGACTCCCTGTCGTCTTCCTTCAACCCGTGACACGGGCCGAGTGTCGGCTCTGGGCGAAACATGGCTCTAAACTCAGGATAGGACAATGGAAGCAAAATAGCCAACTCCTGCCATCCCAGAGATTGAAACCGGGGGAAAGCAGGCAAAATTAGAGAAGCAGCGTGGCTCAGTGGAAAGAGCCCGGGCTTGGGAGTCAGAAGTCATGGGTTCAAATCCCGGCTCTGCCACTTGTCAGCTGGGTGACTTTGGGCGAGTCACTTCACTTCTCTGGGCCTCAGGTACCTCATCTGTCAAATGGGGATTAAGACTGTGAGCCTCACTTGGGACAACCTGGTTACCCTGCATCTACCCCAGCGCTTAGAACAGTGCTCTGCACATAGTAAGCGCTTAACAAATGCCAACAGTATTATTATTACTATTAAAATTGAATTTCCAGAAGAATAAGGTTTCCTAATTCTGAATGGCTTGGCAGGAGGATACCTTGCTTTTTGCTTGATGCTTTTGTTTTTCTAAAGCACTGTCATATCGACTATCACACAGCATCGATTAAGAGTATGTACTGAGCACCTGCTGAGTGCGGAGCGCTGTACCGAGCCCTTGGGAGAGGATAGCAGAGTTGGTAGATACAATCCTTACCCTCAAGGTGCTTCCAGTCTTCTATGTGCAGAGCAGTACACGGAGGGTTTGAGACAGAAAAGTAGAGTTCGTAGATACGATCCTTTCCCTCACGGAACTTCCGGTCTACTCCGTACAGAGCGCCGTACTGAGCGCTTGGGAGAGCACAATAAAGTTAGCCTGCTTGGCCTTGAGAAGGGTCTCATCTAGAGAAGCGGGGTCGTTATTCCGTCTTATTCCATCTCACTGAGGGGGTAAACTCCGCTCACCCCGTCTCCCCAACCTATCGGATTTCATTCATTCAGTAGTACTTACTGAGCGCTTACTATGTGCAGAGCACTGGACTAAGCGCTTGGAATGGACAATGTACAATTTCACCCGCCATTGTCCGTGAGGCTTCCCGGAGGAGCGATCCAGGCAGGGAGAGCACTTTGCTTTTCGCCCTTGAGCTCTTCCGTTCCACAGATGCCCCAGAAGAGCAATGCAAAAGTGAAAGGTCTGGTCAGGAGCGGAGACAGGAAGGGTTTAAAAGCGGGAGGCAAATACAGAAACCAGATGTGTTTAATCTCTCCCTAACCACTCTCAGGCGGAACACGTAGAATAGTTTAATGTTCTCAAAGCCCTTTCACATGAACTATCTCATCTTTCCTTAAAATAGCCCCTTGAGGTAGGGACATAGATGATTAATCCCATTTAACAGATGAGGAAACTGAGGCTCAGAGAGCGGCTTCCCCAAGGTCACACAGCAAGCCAGTGGCACAGTGTCTGACCCTCAGATCCCTGGGCTCGCCCCTCTGGAGTTCTCCTTAGTCCCTCTTTCCCCATAGCTCTAGTATGCCCCTCCCCAAATCGTGCAGGGTAATAATAATAATATTGGCATTTGTTAAGCGCTTACTATGTGCAAAGCACTGTTCTAAGTGCTGGGGGGATATAAGGTGATCAGGTTGTCCCACATGGGGCTCACAGTCTTAATCGCCATTTGGCAGATGAGGGAACTGAGGCCCAGAGAAGTGAAGCGACTCGCCCAAAGTCACACAGCTGACAAGCGGCAAAGCCGGGATTCGAACCCGTGATCTCTGACTCCCTAGCCCGGGCTCTTTCCACTGAGCCACGCCGCTTCTCTAAAGATACCAGGGTAGATACAAGATAGGTCAGACATAGTCCCTGTCCTACGGGGCACTCACAGTCCTCCATTCATTCATTTCCTCGCATTTATTGAGCGCTTACTGTGTGCAAAGCACCGTACTGAGGGCTTGCGAGAGGACAATATAACAGTAAACAGAGACGGTCCCTGCTCACCACGAGCTAAGTAGGGGAACGGGTATTGAATCCCCATTGTCCAGATGAGGAAAGTGAGGCCCAGAGAAGTGAGGCGACTTGCCCAAGGTCACGCAGCGAGCCAAGCGGCAGAGCGGGGATTAGAACCCAGGTTCTACAACTCTCAGGCCTGGGCTCTTTCCACTAGGCCTGGCTGCTTTTCTCGAGGTACAGCGACGACGCGATCCCTGCCCTCAAGGAGCGTCCTGTCTACTCTGTGAGGAGAACCGAACTGAGCGTTGGGGAGAGGACAATAAGGTTAGTAGACACAACCCCCCGCCCTCGGGGAGCTTGCACTCTCCAGCAGCGCCTCACCCCAAACGGCTCACTTTTAGAAAGCGTGTCTCACTCTCCGCCTGAGAGGCGAGGACGGAGGAGGCCGGCTTTTCTAGCGAAAGAGCAGTGATTCATGCCGCTATCGCCCTGAATGTTCTGTCCCGAGGACGAGGAGTTACTACAGGTCCTGACAAACACTATAGGTCTGCCTTTAGAAAACATCAAGTTGGCTTTTAATTTCAAAGCCAGCAATATTAGTCTCTGGAACTTCAGAATATTAATTACATCCACGATCTCTTCTGACACGGTGAGGTTTCCTATAAAGGGACAATTCATCATGGTGAAAGGCAGATAAACACCAGCGCTAATTTCTCCCATCCAGAAACCCCCTTTTCCTGGAAACGAGGGGGTGTTCAGATGATCCAGTTATTTTCACGGGGGGCTATGCTGCAAGAATCGGTGGCGACTCAAGAGGTGCGGATGACTCTGCTCTCGGAGAGACATCTTTTTCCTTAGAGGACGGGCCTGGGAGACAGGGAACCTGGGTTCTAATCCGGGCTCTGCCCCTCACCTGCTGTGGTACCTTGGGCAAGCCACTTTGCTTCTCTGGGCCTTGGTTTCCTCATCTATAAAGTGGGGATGAAATAGCTGTTCTCCCTCCTACCTGTGAGCCCCATATGGAACAGGGACTGCAGCCAACCTAATAATAATAATAACGTTGGTATCTGTTAAGCGCTTGCTATGTGCCGAGCACTGTTCTAAGCGCTGGGGTAGATTCAGGGTGATCAGGTTGTCCCACGTGAGGCTCACAGTTAATCCCCATTTTACAGATGAGGTCACTGAGGCACAGAGAAGTGAAGTGACTTGCCCACGGTCACACAGCTGACAAGTGGCAGAGGCAGGATTCGAATTCATGACCTCCGACTCCCAAGCCCGTGCTCTTTCCACTGAACCACACTGCTTCTCCTGATTATCTTAGATCTACTCCAGTGCTAAGCGCGTAATAAGTGCTTAAATATCACTATCAACCCAGTCGCTTTTATTGAGTGCTTATTGTGTGCAGAGCGCCTAAGAGGTTGGGAAAATGCAATATAACAGAGGTTGTAAACACAGTCCCTGCCCACAAGGAGTTTACAGACTAGAGGCTAATAGAAATACATAAATTACGGAAATGTACGTAGGTGCTGTGGGGCTGAGGGAAGGGTGAATAAGGGGAGAAAATCTCAATGCAAGGGTGACTCAGAAGGGAGTCGGAGAAGAGGAAATGAGGGTTTAGTCAGGGAAGGCCTCTTGGAGGAGATGTGGCCTTTGAAAGTGGGGAGGGTCATTGTCAGACAAAGATGGATTGGTAGTGAATGAATGAGTGATATCTGACAATGACTCTCCCCCCTCTTTGAAGCCTTATCGAAGGCCCATCTCCTCCAGGAGGCCTTCCCCGACTGCGCCCTCCCTTCTTCTTCTCCCGCTCCCTTCTGCATCGCCCTGACCTGCTCCCTTTATTCATCCCCCCTCCCAGCCCCACAGCACTAACGTACATCTCTGTAATTAATTGATTTATATTAACGCCTGTCTCCCCTTCTTGACTGTAAGCTCGTCGTGGGCAGGGAATCCGTTTATTGTTATGTTGTACTCTCCCGAGCACTTAATACGGAGCTCTGCACATAGTAAGCGCTCAGTAAATACAATTGACTGACTGAATAGGTGCTGAAATAGAAGAGAAATAAATTGGTATGTTCAATCATTCAGTTGTATTTATTGAGTGCTTACCGTGTGCAAAGCACTGTACTAAGCGCTTAGGCGAGTGCAGTAGAACCATAAACAGGCACCTTCCCTGCCCACAGTGAGCTTACAGTTTAGAGAGGGAGACAGGTATTAATTCAAACAAATAAATACATACGTATGGGGCTGGTAGTTGGAAGGCTAGAAGCGGAAAGAGTGAGGATCTGGGTTCTAATTCCAGTTATGTCCTGTGTCTGCTGTGTGACCTTGGGCAGGTCACTTTGCTTCTCTGCGGCTCAGGGTCCACAGGTGTAAAATGGGGATTCAGTCCCACTCCCTCCTATTTAGACTGTGAGCCCCATGTGGGGCGGGGACTGTGTTCAACGTGATTAACTTTTACCTTCCCTGGCGCTTAGGAAAGTGCTTGGCACATAATAAGAGGTAAGAATATAATAAGTACAGAGCTTGGCACTGTGACAAGTAAACCAGCAATAATAACATTAATACCATTATTACTATTAATAATAATAACAGACGGTATCTGATCTACCTACATGGCATCTCCCCCCAGGGTTTAGTTCAGTATTTGGACCAGAGTAAGCATTTAACCAATACCCCAATTATTATAATTACTATCTAGAGAGGAGATTCACTGTGGAAAGTCTCCTGAAGGAGGGAGGATTTGGGGAAGGCTTTGAAGATGGGGAGAGCTGCATCCTAGCAGATTGGCTGAGGGAGGGAATCCCAGACAGGGAATTCTCAAGGCGGGAACCAGGAGAGAAAAATCCATGTCAACGTTTTGACAAATAACCCAAGAGAGAATGAGCCTTTCCTGATGTGGCTGGACGGGAGGAAGGACGGAGGACTGGTGTTATTACCGTTATTATTGCTCTTCTTCTTATTAATCAGGGGTCGTGCCCCAAGGATCTGGAATGGAGTCGGAATCTCTGCCCGGATCCAGCCAAGCCGGAGAAATAAATCCGCTCTCGGTGAACCCAGGCGGTCGGCTGGCCCGCTGGTTTACCACAAGATCAGACCTACTTGGGAAGGATCCAGGTTCGCACGGCAGAGATGGGGAGAGATGGATCAGATCGGGGAGGGCAGGGGGAGGACGGAGAGATGAGGGGGTGAGAGACGGGGTGTGGGCGGTGGAAGCGGGGGTGGGGGAACAGACAGGGGGAGGGCAATGAGAGGAAAAGGGCACCAGTCAGTCGTATTTATTGAGTGCTTATTGTGTGCAAAGCACCGTTCTAAGCGCTTGGGAGAGCACAATGTAACAGACGCATTTCCTGCCCACAACGAGCTTACAGTCCAGAGGGGGAGAGAGACGTTAATATAAAGAAATAAGGGTCGGATATGGACATGAAAGGTGTGGGGCCGGGAGGGGAGTTGATTGAAGGGAGCAAGTCAGGGTGATGTAGAAGGGAGTGGAAGAAAAGGAAAAGAGGGCTTAGGCGGGGAAGGTTCCTTGGAGGAGATGGGCCTTCAATAAGGCTTTGAAGAGGGGGAGAGTCGCTGTCTATTGAATATGAGGAGTGAGGGCGTTCTAGGCCAGGGGCAGGACATGAGCAAGAGGTTGGCGTGAGATGTGGGATGTCTAAGGTGACCAAAGCATCTCCCCCGTCCCCGTAGTCCCCGGCAGTACCCGACGGAGAGTGTGGATGAGTCAGTTCAAGCCATCCCCGCTGCTGCCGAAACAACAACGACCGTGGCAGAGGGTCCGGGTTGGAGGCTATTTCCCGGGGTGCAGGAGAGATATGTGCAAGGGATTCCCTCCGGGTGACCGTCACGGGAGCCTTAGATGGAGAGACCGGTGGCTGTTCCGCCGAGGGAGGTCCTGGCCGGTGCAGACGCGCCTGGAGCCGAGACAGGAGGACTCTAGGCCCAACATTAACGTCTGTCTCCCCCTCCAGACTCTAAGCTCGTTGTGGGTGGGGAATGTATCAATTGATTGTTAGATCGTACTCTCCCAAGGGGTTAGGGCAGTGTTCTGCACCAGGTAAGCGCTCAGTAAATACGACCGACTGATTGACCCATCGTCCTTTGGGCGGGTAGGGTGATGGCGCCCTGAAGAGTTTTTCCTCGAGGTGTTGGGGATTGCTCTTCCCTTTCTGGGGACCGGACCTCCCTTTCGGACCGCAACCTCCCCGCCGGCCGGGACCGGGCCAAGCCCCCGCCCTCCGGCCCCCCCGTTCCTGGCAACCTCCCAGGGAGCCCACAAAGTCACGGGCTCGATAAATGCTGATCACCTCCTTAATGGACCCCAGGTGAGAAGAGACAATTAAGAACATGATGAATGGGGACTCTCCCTTCTGGAGCGAGCCTGCCTTCGTTTATCCAACCGCGCGTCCTCCCCGGCAGAACTTCATTACTTCGTGTACGGTGCTAATTTTGAATCAGGCAGTACCACATCAATCCTCCTGAAAGATGATGCAATTAACCCAGGCTATTGGTGAGAGGAAGCCACGTGTCTAATTAGAATGGCTGAACATCTTGGCCCCCCTCTGACTTATTAGTGCAGTAATTAGTGTTTCTGCACTGAATATTGAGCAGAAGCAAATGACGGAGGCGGCCTGCAGGTCCAGGGACCGAGTCGCTCTTTGGAAAAGGGCGCCGCCGAGCTATTTGACTCCGCCCGGAGCCGCGTCCCATCCCGGCACGCTGACGGAGGAGGGAGATCAGATCCCGGAACGTTTTCACCAATCCTTCCCTTCGTCTTTCCCCAAGCCCCACCCCGAGCGCTAGGTAATTCCTCAACGCGCCGAGCCCGCTCGTGAGCTCTCGGAGTACGGCCTAGTGGAAAGAGCACTGGACGGGGAGTCAGCTCGTTGTAGGCTTACAGCGTACTCTCCCTCGTGCTTATTTACGGTGCTCTACACCAGTAAGCGCTCGATAAGTACGATCGAATGAATGAACGAATGACCAGCGTTCGCCGGCCTGCTGTGTGACCTTGGGCCGGCCACTGAACCTCTCTGAGCCTCGCTTTCTTCATCTGTTCTACGGGGTGAAGAGCCCTCCCTCCCTTCCTCTAATGATATGAGCCCCTTGGGGAGTGGGGGCTGTTTCCAATTCCACAACCTTGGACCTACCCTAGTGCTGAACACCTCGGAAGCGCTTAATGAATACCATAATTTTATTTAAGAGTACTCAGTTGTAAATCCACGTGTTTCCTGTCCTCAAGGAGCAAACGATCTAGTCAGGGAGACAGGCAGACAAAATGAGTTATAAACAATTGGAGGAGGAGGAAGAACAGGCTTGAGGGAGGATGGATTGAATGTTCTTCTAGAAAGTGACCCTGGCAGCAAAGGGAAGCCTAGACTGGGGTGGGGAGAGACAGGAGGCAGGGAAGTCAGCAAGGAAGCTGACGTGCTTAGTACGGTGCCTGTAATCATAATTGTTATTACAGAACTCAAGACAGGTTATGATAAATGCTTCAATCCATCAGGGTAATCAAATCCAAGAGAAGTCGATCTGATCTCTCAGGCTGCTATTTGGGTCTCCAACCTTTCAGTGTTGGACTTGTGACTTCTGCAGAAGGAGGGAAGCCCGGAAGCCGGTTCGAGGGGAGGGATTCAGAACGGCCCCCTCGGCCCTATTGGCCGGGTGGATTCGAGCCGGAGCTATCAAATATCCAGACGCTTTTCGTGGCTTGGTGGCACGAGCCCGGGCTTGGGAGTCAGAGGATGTGGGTTCTAAGTCTGACTCTGCCACTTGTCCGCTGGGTGACCTTGGACAAGCCATTTCACTTCTCTGTGCCTCGGTTACCTCATCTGTAAAGCGGGGATTGAGACCGTGAGCCCCACGTGGGGTAACCTGATTACCTTATATCTACCCCAGTGCTTAGAACAGTGCTTGGCACTGTTATATGTTATTATATCTTGTAAATTATTTATTTATATTAATGTATGTCTCTCCCACTAGACTGGAAGCTCATACGGGCGGGGAACGTGTCTGCCAACTCTGTTGCATTGTACTCTCCCAGATGCTTAGTTCGGTGCTCCGCACACAGTAATAGCTCAATAATTACCACTGATGATGATGAATCCTGATTCTTTCTATCCCTGAATCTCATGTCCTCTTCTCCCACTCCCTTCTGTGTCACCTTTGCACATGGATCCGTCCCCTTTATTCACCCCTCCCTAAGCCCCACAGCACTAACGTAAATAGCCGTTGTTTATCGATTTAAAACGTCTGCCTCCCCTTCTAGTCTGTAAGCCCACTGTGATCAGGGAAGGCCTCTTGGAGGAGATGCGCCTTCAAGAATACCGTGAAGGTAGATGAGAGTCAAATATGTAGAGAGAGGGCGTTCCAGGCCAGAAGCGGGACGTGGGCGAGAGCTGGTGGCGAGATAGTCGAGATCGGAGTACGGTGAGTAGGCTGGCGTTAGAGGAGTGAATTTCGTGGGCTGAGTTGTAGTTGGAAAGCAGCGAGGTGAGGTAGGAGGGGGCAAGGTGATTGAGCGCTTTAAAACCAATGGTAAGGAGTTTCTCTTTGCTGTGGAGGTGGATGGGCAACCTCCGGAGTTTCTTGAGGAGGGGGGAGACGTGGCCTGAACGTTTTTGTGGAACCATGATCCGGGCAGCAAGGTGAAGCAGGGACTGGAATGAGGAGAGACAGGAGGCAGAGAAGTCAGCAAGGAGGCTGATGCAGTCATCGAGGCAGGATAGTAGAAGGGATGGGATTAACTTAGTAGCAGTTAGATGGAGAGCAAAAGGTGGATTTTAGCCACGTCGAGAAGGTCGAACTGACAGAATTTAGTGAAAGATTGGATCTTTGGGTTGAATGAGAAAGATGCGTCAAGGATAATGCCAAGGTTACCGGTTTGTGAGACAGGAAGGGGGGTGGTGCCGTCGACGGTGTGGGGAAAATTATGGGGAGGACAGGGTTTGCCTGGAAGATAAAGAGTTGGACACGTTACGTTTGAGGTGAAGGTAGGACATCCAAGTAGAGATGTCTACTTGGCAGGAGGAAATGTGAGGCTGCAGGGAGGGAGAGAGAACAGGGCTGCACAGAGGAAGCGCTCAATAAATACTATTGAATGAATGAATAAATGAGAGGTGGGTTTGGGAATCACCTGCAGAGCAGTGTTTGTTGAAGCCATGGGAGCGAATGAGTTCTCCAAGGGAGTGAGTGGAGATGGAGAATAGAAGGGGATCCAGAACACTGTATTACGTGCTTGGGAGAGTACAATATAACATGGTTGATAGACACATTCCCTGCCCACAATGAGCTTACAGTCTAGAGGGGGGTACCTGTGAAATCTACCACCCCTGGCCCCCGGGATTCATTCATTCAGTAGTATTTATTGAGCACTTACTGTGTGCAGAGCACTCTACCAAGCTCTTGGGAGAGGGATATTGGCAAGGCAGAACCAGTCAGTTTAAGGTCGTTGGCAAGCACCTGAGCATGAGCTAATAATAATAATGATGATGATGGTACTTGTTAAATGCCTACTACGAGCCAGGCACTGTGCTGGGCGTCGAGGTGGGTACAAGCAGATTGTGTTGGACAGAGTCCCTTGTCCCACGTTGGGGCTCCCAGTCTCAATCCCCATGTTACAGAGGAGGTCACTGAGGCCCAGAGGAGGGAAGTGACTTGCCCAAGGTCATACAGCAGACAAGTGGCGGAGGCAGGATTAGAACCCATGACCTTCTGTCTCCCAGGCCCGTATTCTATCCAGTACAGCATACTGCTTCCCACTACCTTCCTGGTCTTGGTAGAGCGCTGATTCACTGAGGGAGAATCAGGGAACTTCTCTTCAATCCTTCAATCAATTATATTTATCGAGGGCTAACTGTGTGCAGAGCTTGGATGGGTATGACATAACTATCAATCAATCATAACAGTAATGATAATAATAATAATGATAACTGAATTAGTCAAGCACTGACTATTTGCCAGGCACTGTTCTAAGCACTGGGATAGATACAAGATAATTGGGTTGGACACAATCCCTGTCCCACACAGGGCTCACAGTCTCAATCGCCATTTTACAGATGAGGGAAATGAGGCACAGAGAAGCAGCGTGGCTCAGCAGAAAGAGCCCAGGCTTGGGAATCAGAGGTCACAGGTTCGAATCCCGGCTCCGCCACTCATCAACTGTGTGACTGTGGGCAAGTCGCTTCACTTCTCTGGGCCTCAGTGACCTCATCTGGCAAATGGAGATTAAGACTGTGAGCCTCATGTGGGACAACCTGATTACCCTGTATCTCCCCCAGTGCTTAGAGCAGTGCTCTGCACATAGTAAACGCTTAACAAATACCTACATTATTATTATAAGCAACTTGCCCAAGGCCATGTGGCAGAGCTGGAATTTGAACCCAGGCCTGGGCTCTAACCACTAGACCACGCTGCTGCCTTCAAGAATCCGACAGCCTAAAGTGGATGCGGAGGGTTGTCCTGGCAGAAAATAATTTCGAGAAGTGGGGGGGGCCCAGTGGATGGAGCCCGGGCCTGGGAGTCAGAAGGACCTGGGTTCTGATTCCGGCTCCCTCGCTTGTCTGCTGTGTGACCTTGAGCAGGTCACTTCACTTCTCTGGGCCTCAGTTCCCTCATCTGTAAAATGGGGATTAAGACCGTGAGCCCTATTGTGGGACGGGGACTGTGGACAACCCAATTATCTCGCATATACCCCAACGCTTAGAACAGTGTCTGGCATATGGTAAGCGCTTAACAAATACCGCAATTGTTCTTATTCATTCATTCAATCGTTTTTATTATTATCATTATTATTACTACTATCATTATTACAGATAAAAGAAAAAAACAGAAAGGTAAGGCGGGGAAGGGAATGAATGAGTTCTGCGATCATGGTGCCCCTCAATCAATTTGGATGTGAGCAACGGCGAGTCTTGGGGAGTGGAATGAATCGGGGAAGCCTGCCCGGAGGAGCAAGGATTTCAGGAGGATTTGGAGGAATTCACATTCTTGACTGATTTTCCCATAATAATAATAATAATAATAATGATGATGGTATTTGTTAAGCGCTTACTATGTGCCAAGCACTTTTCTAAGTGGTGGGGGAAGGGATACAAGGTAATCAGGTTGTCCCACGTGGGGCTCACAGTCTTAACCCTCAATTTACAGATGAGGGAACTGAGGCACAGAGAAGTGAAGCGACCTCCCCAAAGTCACCCAGCTGCCAAGCAGCAGAGCCGGGATTAGAACCCACGACCTCCGGCTCCCAAGCCCGGGCTCTTTCCACTGAGCCACGCGACTTCTCCCATTCTACGACGAGTTCGCCTGCCTTCCTGCTCCCTGGAGAAAGAGAAGAAAACATCCCCCGAGTCTCTACATTCGACCCACTCCCCTGCCTCCAGGATGGAGAAAGCTCCGTGGGTCCGTTATGCTTCTGCACCTGCTTGCCTCAAGCAGACAGGTGTGGGAGAAACGTCGGCCAGAGTGATTTAGTCTTTAAAAAGCTCCACGGCATTGCGCATGAAGATTCAGATTCCTCATTAGTCGAATGAATAATTTATCAGCAGCAGCTCCTGAAATCGGATAATGACACTTTTGTTGTCTGCTCAAAGATCAGCGGCACAGTTCGACAACCACCCCCGAAAAGAAAAAAAAAGAAGGATTCGTTTCAGGAAAATAAAACCCGCTCTCCCCGCGTTCGCAGACACATCAAAAGAGCAACCGCTCCGGACGGCACAGACGAGTCTTTTGTTTTCAAAGAAAAAAAGGGGGAGATTTAATAAGTTGTAAAGAGTTGTTTCCTGGGCGTAGACGTTCTCCCTTCCTGGTTCCTTCACAGTAAAGGACAGCGCTGTTCTTCTCCAGAGATCGGAAAACCTATTTCAACCCTGTTTCAGGAAGCTTACATCTGCAGTCGTTTCTGCTAGGACGTGACGGTGGTTTTCTTGAAGAGCTTCATATTGGGAGAAAATTGTGTCTTGGTAACCGTGGATATAACAGGAATTAAAGGGAAGGGGTGGGTGGCCGCTCTTGCCATTTTAGGATACAACTTCCTATCTGAGTGTCCCGACTGCTACTAGCAGAAGGCCTTACGCCCTGGGCGCTCGTCCCCGGTTTCTGGGCTGAAAAACCGTAGGGACACAAAGAGACACACGGTCCGGGGCGGTTCAGGGCGGCTGGGCTGAGGCGGAGGCGGCACCTCGCCCTGGCTGATGCCAGGCGCGTGCCGGCTCGGAGACCGTGTTCTACCTTGGCAGGCTCGTGCCGCGGCCCCTCGTTCCGCCAGCTGTACCGGAGACACACGGGCCGGGAGGACTGGGCGTCCCGGAGGCCGGCCTCGCGTCTCCGAGAGCCCGCGCTGGGGCCTCGGCGAGGCCCACTCTTGCCAACCGGCCGAGGCCCAGCGGTCTTTAGGCGGAGAACGTGCCTTGGACCGGCTGAGAACCGGTGCCCGGCAGGCCCCTGCCAAGAGAGGGAACGCGAGCCAAACCTGCCAGCTGCAGGACGACTCCGGGAGCCTCTCGGCCTGGAAGGAAACGGACGCTTTGCTCTCAACTGGAAGGGTGCCTTAAAGTCGCTCGACTTCTTGAATCCAGCTTTCTCCCCTCCGCCCCCTCCCCAGACGCAAGAGCGAAGAAACGTCTGGGGGGGCTGGGGAGGCATTAGCGGTAATTGTCCCGGAGCGATTCCTTCCCAGGAAATAGGCCTCCCCCTCCACGGCGGCCTGCCCTTCGGCCGCAGATGTTACCGATTCCGTTCGCTAGCGGTTCCCGGCTCCCCCGACGGGGTGAGAAAATAGGAAAAGCCATCGGTTACTATTAGATCCGCATTCTGCAGCCCACGGAGGTTTGGGCAGGGAGGAGTCCGTGGCCCGGATTAGAGACTCCGCGGTCATTAGCCGGGAAGGCAGGGCCAGCGAAGCCGGGCCAACGGTGAGGTCGAAGGCCTCGGGCCCTGCCAGTGCCAAGCTGAAGCTCTCCCCTCGCTGTGCTCGCCACCAGCCCTCAAGTACGGTTGCCAACGGGAACCGGGAGAGGGGTAGCGGGCAGAGGGAGAGAGAGACCACACACGACACCCAGGCCGGAATTCCCCCCGGGTCAAGCTCTTGGGGCCCAGAAATGGGGCCCGGGACTCTCAGAGGTCAGGGGTCAGGGTGGGATGACGTTGCAGGGAGAGAGTTGTCTTGGCATGGCATGGTTTCTGGTTCAGTCTGAGCTGAGAGAGGGGCATTCTAGGGATTCGGAGGTCTGAACACTGGGCACACTAGGCTGTGGTAGTATGGGGGTGGGTGGGAGGGGGAGGGTGGAAGAGGGTGTGAAGTAGAAGGAGGCAGAGCAAGCTGGGAGGTCAGAGAAAGGAGGCTGGCCCTGCCCCGTGGCCCTGGGGCTTGACACGAAAGCTGGTTGAGGGGCAGCTTGAGGTTGAAGGGGATCTGTGGGCAGCGGTCAGGGTCTGTGCATTGCCAGACCCCAGATCCTAAACCTCCGACACCAGCCCCCAGCCCCCCAACAACCATATCCTAGGACCTCTAGACCTTCAAACCTCCAGACCCCCAACTACCAGACCCCCAATCCCCAAACTCTCAGGCCCCCCAGGCCCCAGAACCTCAACACCCAGACCCTAGGACCTTCAGACGCCCCACCCCCACCCCCCAGACTCCTGGTCCTCAAACTCCCAGACCCGCAGGCCCTCAGACCCCCATACCCCAAACTCCCAGACCTCCAAGCCCCTGACTCCCAGATCCCGGACCTCCAGACTTCCAGACCCCAGCAACTGGACCCCCCCCACTCCCCACACCCCAAGACCCTCAAACCCCTAAACTTCAGATCTCCACACCTCAGATCCCCAACACCCCCAGATCTCTAGACATCAGATCTCCAGATTCCCAGACCTCCAGACTCCTAGGCCTCCAAATCCTCATCCCCCAGATCCCCAGATCCCAATTTCCCCCAACCCCGAGATTTCCAACCCCCTAGACCCCCAGAACCCTGACATCCAGACCTCCAGGGCCCCTACTCGCAGACCTCCAATCCCCAGACCTCCAACCTGAGGAGAGTCGGGGATGGAGAGGGGAGAATCATGGAGGTAGGATGGCCCACTTTGGGTCACTGGGCAAAAGTCAGGGATACAGAGGGGAGAATCAGGGGGGTTGGATGGTCTATCCTGGCTCACTGGGGGGACAGTCAGGGATGGAGAGGGGAATCAGAGGTGTTGGATGGTCCTTGATGGGTCACTGGAGAAGAGTCAGGAATAGAAAAGAGAACATCAGAGGTTTTGCATCAGAGGTATTGGACGATCCATGCTAGGTCACCGGAGGAGAATCAGAGATGGAGAGGGGAGAGTCAGAGGGGTTGGATGGTTTGTCCAAACCGTGAAGGTATGCGTCAGGGAGTACAATCAGTATACAGTTCCTCCCGGCATCCTGCCATCTGTTACCGATTTGTCCATTCCAAGCGCTTAGTACAGTGCTCTGCACATAGTAAGAGCTCAATAAGTACTATTGAAGGAATGAACGAATGCCATCTTGTCTGAGACAGAGTCTTGAGCCAAATGAGCCCCGAGGCTGACCTGGAGATGGCATGGGGAAGCAGCGTGGCTCTGGGGAAAGAGCCTGGGCTTCGGAGTCAGAGGTCATGGGTTCGACTCCCGGCTCTGCCACTTGTCAGCTGTGTGACTCTGGGCAAGTCACTTAACTTCTCTGTGCCTCAGTTACCTCATCTGTAAAATGGAGATTCACTGTGAGCCTCACGTGGGAAAACCTGATTACCCTGCATCTACCCCAGCGCTTAGAACAGTGCTCGGCACGTAGTAAGCGCCTAACAAATACCAACATTATTATTATTATTGTCCATCATCTGATGTGACGAAGGCTGGAAGGAATTTCCCAGCAGCCCTGCGTGGGTAAGTCTTGCTTTTCGATCTCTGGTGGGCTGGGGGGCGGGGGGGGGGACAGTGCTGACAAGCACCCCCATCCTAGTGTCAGGAGGAGAGGGTCTCATTCATTCATTCATTCATTCATTCATTCATTCATTTGTATTTATGGAGCACTTACTGTGCAAAGCACTGTACTAAGCTCTTGGGAAAGTACAACACAACAACAAACTGACACCTTTCCTGTCTGCAGCGAGCTCACAGTCTAAAGGGGGAGACAACAGCCTGGCTTAGTGGATGGATCGTGGGCCCGGGAGCCAGAAGGACCCAGGTTCTAATCCCAGCTCTGTCACATGTCTCCCGTGTGACCTTGGTCAAGTCACTTCATTTCTCTGGGCCTCAGTTACCTCATCTGTAAAATGAAGACTGTGAGAAGACTGTGAGCCCCACGTGGGACGGGGACTGTGTCCGACTCGGTGAGCTTTTATCTACTCAGTATTCAATACAGTGTCTGGCAAAGCGTAAGCACTTGACAGATACTAAAATTATTATTATTATTATGGGCTCCAGCCCATCGGGGTGAAGTCAAACAAAAAGTCTCCCAGTATTCCATGAAGAAAGTTTGATGAAAGTCCAGGGCTGACAACTGTCAGGGGACTTTTCTCCACCCCCTGCTCCGCAAAAACCAGGTGCAAGAATCAATGAATCGAAAGGATTTATGGAGGGCTTACTGTGTGCAGACCTCCGTACTATGCACCGGGGAGAGCACAATACAGCAGAGAGCACGATACACAATCAATCGTATTTATTGAGTGCTTACCGAGTGCAGAGCACTATACTGAGCGTTTGAGACTGTGAGCCCGTTATTGGGCAGGGATTATCTCTATTTGTTGCCGAATTGTACACTCCAAGCGCTTAGTATAGTGCTCTGCACATAGTAAGCGCTCAATAAATACTATCGAATGAATGAATGAGTGAATGAGACTACAATATTACAGAGTTGGTAGACACGTTCTCTGCTCACAACAAAATTTACAGTCTGGAGGGGGAGACAGACATTAATAGAAATAGATAAATTATGGATAAAGGATGGAAGCGGGGTGGGGCTGAGGATGGGAGGGAGAGTAAAAGGAACGAATCCAAATAATAATGCTGGTATTTGTTAAGCGCTTACTATATGCAAAGCACTGTTCTAAGCGCTGGGGGTTACAAGGCGATCAGGTTGTCCCACGAGGGGCTCACGGTCTTAATCCCCATTTTACAGAAGAGGTGACTGAGGCCCAGAGAAGTTAAGTGACCTGCCCAAAGTCGCGCAGCTGACAAGCGGCGGAGCCGGGATTAGAACCCATGACCTCTGACTCGCAAGCCCGGACTCTTTCCGCTGAGCCACGCTGCGAGGGTGACCAGAAGGGAGCGGCAGAAAAGGAAATGAGGGCTCAGCCGAGGACGGCCTCTCGGAGGAGACGGGCCTTCGATGAGGATTGGAAGGTGGGAAGAGTCGTTCTAGACACATTCCCTGCCCATAAGGAGTTTACAGCCTAAAAAAGGAGCTGACAGTCTAGAAGCCTGTCTACCCCGGCATCTCGGCCTTAATTCTCTCTCTCACACACCCCACCAAAGGTTTGTTTTTTTGTTTTTCTTGTCAGTGGTACTTGCTAAGTGCTTACTATGTGCCAGGCCCTGTATTAAGGGCTGGGCTAGATAAAGGCGAATCACACTGGACACAGTCCCTGTCCCACACGCTGCTCCTGGTCTCAACTTCCATTTCACAGATGAGAAAACTGAGGCTCAGAGATGTTAAGATGCAGAGAAGCAGCGTGGCTCAGTGGCAAGAGCCCGGGCTTGGGACTCAGAGCTCATGGGTTCGAATCCCGGCTCCGCCACTTGGCAGCTGGGTGACTGTGGGCAAGTCACTTCACTTCTCTGTGCCTCAGTTCCCTCATCTGTAAAATGGGGATTAACTGTGACCCTCAAGTGGGACAGCCTGATTACCCTGAATCTACTCCAGCGCGTAGAACAGCGCTCTGCACATAGTAAGTGCTTAACAAATACCAACATTATTATTATTGACTGGACCGAGTTCACACAGCAGACAAGTGGTGGAGCCAGGTTTAGAACTCAGGCCCGTGGACCCCCAGGCCCAGGCTCTTTCCACTAGGCCACGCTGCTCCTCTACTTCTCTGCCCCGACTGACTCTCTAACCCACCCCACCAGAGGTTGTGGTGCTGAAAACCTCCCGATATTCACCTCGTGACAGATGAAAGAACCGGACCGCGTTTTTCAGCTGCAGCTGAAGTCAAGGATTGGATAACTCCGAAGCCGGCTTGGAAAAGCACTTCAAAACGCTTCCCGTTTCCTCCGGGACTTTCAACAGCTCCGCTCAGGGAGCCACCGGGTGATATTCTCGTTCACGTTCCCGGGCAGGAAACAGCTCGTGCACATTTTTGTCTCTGAAAAACGCAGCCGCGACATCTGATCTGTGAGAAGATATTCTGACTCGGCTATCGCATGGTGAGAACTCAGCTGCAGAAACTGAGACCTCGCTTTTCTCGTCTTCCGTGCTCGGAAGCGCGTTCATATTCTGCTAGGGAGCAGTTTGCTCTTCAGAGCGCGACTTCTTGCCAATCCATTCAATCGTATTTATTCAATCGCATTTACTGAGCGCTTACTGGGTGCGGAACATGGGAGGTACAATTCAGTAATAAAGAGAGATGATCGCTGCCCACACCGGACTCACAGTCTAGGCGTAAAAGCTAGAGCAGAGCAAAGGATGGCGGTCCCGGTGCCAAGAGCGTCAACTGAACGTTGACCGGGTGGGGTGCGCCGTGGGGGACGGAAGGAAGGTAAAGACGAGGGGCCTGCCCTCGAGGGGTTTCCAGTCTAAGGTGGCAAACAGTAGGAGTACATTGGTGAGTTTGATCTGGACCCTGGGCCAGAGGAGGGTTGTGGTTCCAGCCCCTTGGGACCACAGGCCTTGGGCGGTAGAAGAAAGGGACCGTAGACTGTAAGCTTGCTGTGGGCGGGAAATGTGTCTGGTATATTGCCCTCTCCCAATTCCTTATTACAGTGCTCTCTGAACTCAGTAAGCCCTCAGTAAATACGATCGACTGACTCACTGACTGAGGGAACGATCCGCCTCACATTCACTTCCAGGTGAGCGCCCCTTGGGCGGCACCCGGGACCCATGAAACAGGCAGTCCTCACTGGTGGGCTGCCCGCTGACCAGATATGAGACCGGAATGGGGCGGAGCCCGGCCCCCCAAATGGCAGCCAGCTCAGGGCTTTCCCCTTTCTCCACGGAAACGAGCAGGCTGGCACGTCCTAGGGGCTGATTTTGCAAGTCTGATGGACACGCGAACTTGTCTTGACAGGAAGGAGTGGCTACGGCGTGGAAACCCAGCTCCTCCTGCCCGGACGTAGAAGGGTTAACCGGGAAGAGGGATCTCTTTTTTTCCCCTTCCAGTTTCAAAGAACCGAACGGATTCCCTCCCCGAGTCTTCTCGGCAATCCGTTTCTGGACCGAGATCAAACACGGGAATGCTTCAGCCCCAGATGTGAGTTTCTCAGAAAGGTCTCAGGAAGGAAAATGAGAAGATTAGACTCAAAGGGCCTTCCGCAACCTTCGCTTTGGGCTTAGCTTCGGGGTCGGCTAACTCCGGAGTTAACTTTGAGGTTAAGGGAGGCTGGGGGAGGACGGAGAGCAAATAGCGCCGGCTTTTGGGCGGCTCGGTCAAGCCTTCCCACCTCGAAGCGGTGTCTGTGACGTCAGACGAAGGGAGTCGTCGGAGGGTGGAAGGATCTCAATACGGTGCTTGGCACGTAGTAAGCGTTTAACACGGACCATTATCATTATCATTATTTTTACGTTTTCCTTCAGTGACGTAACGGTCCTATTGGTTAAAGAAAATATCTCTTCAGTGCGTGGCTGACGTGGCCAATCTGCGACCCGCAGTCCTTCGGAGTCTTGTCTACTTCGAATCCCGATACTTTGTTTTTGAAGAGCACTTATGTATTTCCAAGTGTTTTCACGCCTCCAAATCTCATTTTATTTTTACACTATTCCCCAGCGGTAGGGAGAGGCAGATGTTGTTTTCCCTATTTGATAGATGAGGAAACCGGTCCAGAGAGTTTAAGCGCTTATCCAAGGTCACACAGCGGGCCAATGGCGGAGTTGAGACTGGAAGCCGGGTCTCCTACCTCCCAGGCCCGGTTTGTCCAGTAGGCCAAACTGCCTCAAGATTTCTTGACCCCTGAATCGGAAGGAATTTTAATAATAATAATAATAATTGTGGTATTCGTTAAGCACTTACTATATGCCAGGAATGATATTAAGCAACGGGGAAGATATGGGATAATAGGTTGGACGCAGTCCCTGTCCCACACAAGGGCTCACGGTCTTAATCCATTTTACAGATGAGATAAGCGTAAACTGAGCCAGAAATATAACCAAAACAGCCACAGTGGCACGACGGGTTGGATGCAGACACATCTGCCCTTAAATTTCAGAATTGGGGCTGCAGCTAAAGAAAAGCTACTGAGGGGTTGCTCCTTAAAATGGTATTTGGTAGTTGTTCTTCGTGTTCAGGGGGGTGTCCAGCTTTTCAGTGATGGAGATCACCTGTAGCCACCCTGCAAAGGTGAGTCTATCGAGGGTGAGATACGTGCAAGGGGCATGAGGCCGGTCTGTAAGCCACAATCCTTTGCTCATCACGCGTGGGCGAAATTGGCGCCCCGCCGCTCTGCTGTATTGGAGACCCATCGTGCCTGGCCTTATCTTTATTTCCCTCCCTCCCTTGGGGTCGTCTCCTCTTCTGGGAGCTCTGGATCTGAGACGGGGACCCCCGTGTCCGTTGCCCCGACGGAGAAGTGAATCCCCTACTTGAGGTCTCGTGTTCTTCCTCCGTCCGCGACCCGATAGCCCTGTGAATGGCCCAGAGCTGCACAGAACTGCAGAGTTCCAGGGAGCGGGGAGAACGTCCGCAAGAGGTCGGCGACGGGAGAGACGGAGATCGAGGCAACGTGAGTAGGTTGTTCTTAGAGGAGCCAAGTGCGAGGACTGGGTTGTAGCGAGAGACGGACCTCTTCAGACTCCATGCCTTCCAGAATTCTGGTTTCTCTTCCACAACTTTCAAGAGCCTATAAATTAGTTAAGCACAGTCCGACTAATTCCATTTGCGATTTCAGGCACATTAGCGGAAGTAAGTTTTTTCCAATTATATCTTTGGGGGTATTTCTAATAATTATTATTATTAGAAGTCTGAGCCATCTCCAGACAGATGGCTGGGAATTCCAACTGTTAAGGATATTTTCCGTCAGCCTCGGGGTCCGCGATCTTTAAACTGCCTCAGGCCTCTCTGGCTCTCTAGCAGTGATGGTATTTGTTAAGCGCTAACGATGTACCAAGCACTGTTCTAAGCACTGAGATAGACACGAGGTCATCAGTTTATCCCATGTGGAGCTCACAGTCTTCATCCCCATTTTACAGGTGAGGGCACTGAGGTCCATAGAAGTTAAATGGCACGGCCAAAGTCACCCAGCTGACAAGTGGTGGGGCCGGAATTAGAACCCACAACCTCTGACTCCCCAGCCCCTGCTCTTTCCTCTAAGCCACGCTGCTCTGATAGCAGCCATTTGCACGGCAAACATCTTAGGGAGTTTGAGATTTCGAATCCAGTTTATATTAAAAAAAAGTATTTGTCAAGTGCCAGGCACTGTACTAAGCATTGGGGTTGCTGGGGTAGATGCAAGACAATCAGGTTGGACCCAGGCCCTGTCCTACATGGGGCTCAAAGTCTTAATCCCCACTTTACAGATGAGGTCACTGAGGCACAGAAAAGTTAAGTGGCTTGCCCGAGATCATACAGCGGACAAGTGGTGGAGCACAGATCGGAACCCAGGACCTTCTGATTCTTAGGTCTGTGCTCTATCCACCGCACCGCGCTGCGTCTCGATGTACCGACCATGTACTAAACGCTGGGGTCGATACAGGACACAGTTGGACACGGTTCCTGTCTCACACGGGGCTCAGGGTCTTAATCCCCATTTTATAGCTGAGGTAACTGAGACCCAGAGAAGAGAAGTGACTTTCCCAAGGTCACACGGCAAACAAGTGGTGGAGAAGGGATTAGAACCCAGGTCCTTCTGAATCCCAGGCCTGTGCTTTAACCACCAGGCCATACGGCTTCGTTTCGTTGCGAGCCAGAGAGCCGCCGGTACCTAATAGGTAGCCGGTTCTCGGAATGGAGCTGCGATCTGAGAGAGGAGCCAGCTTCTAGAGTTCTGGAGCCTAGAAATCCCAAATCTTGGGAGCCGGAGGCTCCCTCCTCATTTATTCATTCATTCAATTGTATTTATTGAGCGCTTACTGTGTGCAGAGCGCTGTGCAGAGCTTGGAAAGTACAATAATAATAATAATAATTTTGGCATTTGTTAAGCGCTTACTATGTGCAGAGCACTGTTCTAAGTGCTGGGGTAGATACAGGGTAATCCGGTTGTCACACGTGAGGCTCACAGTCTTAATCCCCATTTTCCAGATGAGGGAACTGAGGCACAGAGAAGTTGAGTGACTTGCCCACAGTCACACAGCTAAGTGGCAGAGCTGGGATTCGAACCCATGACCTCTGACTCCCAAGCCCGGGCTCTTTCCACTGAGCCACGCTGCTTCTCTATTTGGCACCAGATAGACGCCATCCCTACCCAACAGCGGGCTCGCAGTCTAGAAGGGGGGAGACAGACGACGCAGCGAAGCAAGTAGACAAGCATCAATAGCATCAAAATAAATTTATAGAATTATAGATCTATATACATCATTAATAAAATAAATAGAATAATAAATATGGACAGATATAGACAAGTGCTGTGGGGCAGGGAGGGGGGTAGAGAGGAAGGAGGGAGTCGGGGCGATGGGGAAGGAGAGAAGGTGCACTTTCAGATGTCTTTTACCGCTGAGCGTTTACTTTGAACATTTGATATTCGCTCCGCCCCCAACCCACAGCACTTACGTACTCATCTTTAAAATGTATATCATAAATTACTTATTTATTCATATCGGCGCCTGTCTCCCACTCTACTACTAACAGTTTTGGGGTTTCATTTGATCATATTTATTGAGTGCGTACTGGGTGCAGAGCAGTGTGGCTTAGTGGAAAGAGCCCAGGTTTGGGAGTCAGAGGACGTGGGTTCTAATCCCGGCTCCGCGGAGAAGTCAAGTGACTTCTATCTACCCCAGGGCGTGGCACATAATAAGCACTGAACAAATACGGGGAGCAGCACGGCTTGGTGGAAAACGCACGGGCTTAGGAGTCAGAGGTCGTGGGTTCTAATCCCACTTGTCAGCTGCGTGACTTTGGGCAAGTCGCTTCACTTCTCGGTGCCTCAGTGACCTCATCTGTAAAATGGGGATTAAGACCGTGAGCCCCACGTGGGACAACCTGATTACCCTGTGTCTACCCCAGTGCATAGAACAGTGCTCGGCACATAGTAAGCGCTTAACAAATACCAACATTATTATTATTATTTAAAAGAAATCAAACCCCCATTTCATTTATACCGCCGTTCTTTCGGGAAAACAGCATGGGAAAATAGCTTCCATGGAGAAGCAGCGTAGTATACTGGATAGACCCCGGGCCTGGGAGTCAGAAGGTCACTGGTTCTAATCTCGGCTCCGCCACTTGTCTGCTTTGGGACCTTGGGCAAGTCACTGCTCTGGGCCTCGATCACCTCATTATTGTTGGTATTTGTTAAGCGTTTACTATGTGCCGAGCACTGTTCTAAGCGCTGGGGTCTGTAAAATGGGGCCGGAGACTGTAAGCCCCACGTGAGACTGTGTCCAACCCGATTCGCTTGCCAGCACTTAGTACAACGTAAGCACTTAGCAAATACCGTGGTTATTACCAAATACGGTGATTATGGACTGGTTCTGATTTACGAAGATATCGACTCAAGGCGCCGCCTTTGAAGACCGAGGGGGTCTCATGGCCCGCGACTACCTGTCCCGGCCTCGTTGTAATGGGGAATGGAAGGTGGGCCCTGAACACTCCCAAACGCTTAGGACAGTGCTCTGCACCCAGCAGGCTTTCGGTACAAACGGGCGGTTCAGAGGTTGAATACGGATCTCCCTGAAAGGGGGTGGTCTCGCTGCCCCCCGCGAGCTCGGATTTACGGGTCACGTAACTCCTCGCACCTGCACGCTCGCTCGCTCAGACCAAAGCTTTCCACTGTCATCTGGGCGCCCCGAGGGATTTATGCCACGTCTGATTTTCCTCACACCTCTTTAAAGAGACGCATGGCCCCATATGGCAGAAGAGCTTGTTTACACCTTGGAGTGCAGCTGGGGGAAACACGTTCCCCCGTAAATGTTTTCCTATCGTAAGGTGGGGGTTTGTGGAGATTCGGAGATGAGAACACGATGTTTTGGCCAGACCTCGGGGGCCTATGGAGGGCGATTTTCAGAGAGGGCGTCCGTAAAGATTAGATTGATTAGATTAAAGATTGATTAGACCGTAAGCCCGTCAATGGGCAGGGACTGTCTCTATCTGTTGCCGATTTGTCCATTCCAAGCGCTTAGTACAGTGTTCTGCACATAGTAAGCACTCAATAAATACTACTGAATGAAAGTAAAGGAGAGAAGGCTGGGACCGCCACTTCGTTTCACCTCCTCTTTCCTGGAGATTGGGATGAATCCCGGAAGATTAAAGACGTTTCCTGGAGGAGCTGGAGAGGGAAATCGGGGGCACCCGTTGAAACAGGAACGCGGCAGGTTCAAAACAAGCCAGAGGAAACGCTTCTTCACTTGGAGGGCGGGCGAAACACATGGAATCCGTGATCTCAGGGAGTTGTGAGGGTGGAAAATAGCAGCAGCTTCAAGTATGTTTATTGTCAGGGACGGAGAGGGGAGAGTCAGGAGTGTTGGATGGCGTGTGCTGGGTCATTGGGGAGAGTCAGGGATGATGATGTTGATATTTGTTAAGCGCTTACTATGTGCCGAGCACCGTTCTAAGCGCTGGGGTAGACACAGGGGAATCAGGTCGTCCCACGTGGGGCTCACGGTCTTAATCCCCATTTTACAGATGAGGTAACTGAGGCACAGAGAAGTTAAGTGACTCGCCCAAAGTCACACAGCTGACGAGTGGCCGAGCCGGGATTCGAACCCATGAACTCTGACTCCAAAGCCCGTGTTCTTTCCACTGAGCCACCGCTGGATCGCTGGGGAGAGTCAGGGATGGAGAAGGGAGAGTCAGGGGTGTTGGATCGTCGTGCCGGATCACTGGGGAGAGTCAGGGTTAGAGAAGGGAGAGTCGGGGACTGAGAGGTTCCATCTTTAACTCTGGAGCAGGGTGCGGCGGAAAAACCAGCATCTGGTTTTTCCAGTCATATCAGTGCCTCCCTCCAAGGGATGATAATAATAATAATAATAATAATGTTGGTATTTGTTAAGTACTTACAATGAGCAGAGCACTGTTCTAAGCATTGGGGTAGATACAGGGTCATCAGGTTGTCCCACGTGAGGCTCACAGTCTTAATCCCCATTTTACAGATGAGGGTACCGAGGCCCAGAGAAGTGAAGTGACTTGCCCACAGTCACACAGCTGACAAGCGGCAGAGCTGGGAATCGAACCCATGACCTCCGACTCCCAAGCCCGGGCTCTTTCCACTGAGCCACGCTGCTGTTCCACGCCGGTTGGGAAAACGTGTCGCTCTCTGTCACTCGGCGCTCGCTGGCCACGGCGCTGACTTCGGGGTGGAGGTAAGGTTTGGGATAGAGAAATGAAGGGCCTAGGTAAGAGTCAGCAGAACCACACGCCGCAACGCTGGACTGTCCTCGGCACAGCGAAGGTGCTTAATAAATACTACAGTCGTTACTGAGCGATTACTGTTTCTACCAGTCGTGGTATTTGTGCTATTTGTTGAGCACTTACGACGTGCCAAACACTGTACCGAGTGCTGGGGTAGACGCGAGATAATCACGTCCCGCGCGGGGGTCGCATTCTAAGTAGGCAGGAGCACAGGTATTCAATGCTCATTTTGCCGATGAGGGAAATGAGGCCCAGAGAAGCGAAGTGACCGGCCCAAGTCACACGGCAAATAGTGGTGGAGCCGGAATTAGAAACCAGATCCTCTGGCTTCCGGGCCCGGGCTCTTTTCACTAGGCCACGCCGCTTCTCCAAGCTGCTGACTGGGTCCGGTGCACTGTACTGAGCGTTTGGTTGCACCTCAGGCAGACAAAAATTATTTACCAGCGGTTGGAGCAGAAGGAAGAACAGTTCCCACCCTTGGGGGAGAGTTGAGAGCGAGTTATATATATTATGGCATCCGTTAAGCGCTTAGTGTGTGCCAGGCACTGTACTAAGCGTTGGTTGGATGCAAGCGAATCAGGGCGGACACAATCCCCGGCCCACGTGGGGCTCCCAGTCTCAATCTCCGTTTTGCAGATGAGGTAACTGAGGCAGAGAGAAGTGAAGTGACTTGCCACGGTCCTACAGCAGACAAGTGGCGGAGCCAGGATCAGAACCCGCGACCTTCTGACTCTCAGGCGCCGGTCTCTAGCCACTACACCGTGCTGCTTCTATCTTATTCCCCTTTTCTAGAAAAGGAAACTGAGGCCGACAAAGATGAAGTGCCTTGCCCAAGGCCACCCGGTAGGCCAGGGGCAAGGTTGGGGTTGGAACCCGGCTTTCCGACGCCCGCCTCTGGAAGGTCTTTCCACCAGGCCCAGCTCCCTCACCGCCTCAAAATCTCGGGTCTTCTGAGTTTCCTCGGAGTTTCCCAACGACGTGGCTACCAAGGGGCCGAGCAGATGCTGGAAGAGTCACTGCCCCCTGACCATTTCGAGGCGCGGGCCTCCGCGGCGGCTACCCCCGCGACCCTCTGGGCGCGGCCCCCGCGGGGTGGGGGAGAAAGTTCGGCCCGGCGCGCCTCGCCAAGCACATGAGAATTTTCAGTGTGCGCATTTGAAGGGAAATGCAAGCCATATGTTTCTGATTCATTTACATGTAATCCATCAAAATATTATTTTGGAAGAGATATTTAATGTCCAAGAAACCTGCCAAGACTTTTTATAAACAGTTTTGGATTGTTTTTTTTTTTTTTTCCTCAGGACCAGCTGCACTTCGGCAGCTGCACATGAACCCGCTCCCTCCCGCCTTCCCTCCAGCCGCAAACCAGAGCTCACTTCAAAACCCAGAGCCCGCAGGTCCGGGGGGAGTTCTGAATTTCTCAAAATGCTTCACGTCCATCTCCGTGGCCTCAGACCGCTCCTGGGTGGGTAATAATGATAATAACGTTGGCATCTGTTAAGCGCTTACTATGTGCAGAGCACTGTTCTAAGCGCTGGGGGAGATACAGGTTAATCCGGTTGTCCCACGTGAGGCTCACAGTCTTAACCCCCATTTTACAGATGAGGTCACTGAGGCACAGAGAAGTGAAGTGACTTACCCACAGTCACACAGCTGACAAGTGGCAGAGCTGGGATGATAATTATGGTATTTGTTAAGCGCTTACTATGTGCAGAGCACCGTTCTAAGCGCCGGGGTAGATAGAGGGTAATCAGACGGTACCACGTGGGGCTCCCATTTTTTAATCCCCATTTTGACAGATGAGGTCGCTGAGGCCCAGAGAAGTGAAGTGACTCATCCAAGGTCTCGCGGCAGACAAGTGGCGGAGTCGGGATTAGAACCCACGACCCCTGACTCCCAAGCTCGGGCTCTTTCCACTAAACCACGGTACACCCACGCTGAATGAAAGAGCGTCTTGGAGGGCGGGGAGATTCCGGTTTGGGGGACCCGACCTCATCTGAGAACATGGCTTAATGGATAGAGCCCGGGCCCGGGAGTCAGAAGGACCTGGGTTCTAATCCCAGTTCCGCCACCTGTCTAAAAGGTGACTTGGGGCAAGTCGCTTAGCTCCGCCACTTGTCTGCTATGTGACCTGGGCAAGTCACTTCACTTCTCTCTGCCTCAGTTACCTCAGCTGTAAAATGGGACTGTGAGCCCCATGTGGGACGGGGACTGTGCTCAACCCCAATTGCTTGGATCCATTCCAGAGCTTAGTAGAGTGCCCGGCGCTCAGTAAGGGCTTAACAAACACCAGAATTATTATTTTACAGCTACCTCACCTGTAAAATGGAGATTAAGAGCGTGAGCCCCATGTGGGACAGGGACTGTGTCCAACTTGATTAACTTGGATTTGCCCCGGTTCATAGAACAGTGCCGGGCACATAGTACACATGTGACTGTGGGCAAGTCACTTCACTTCTCTGGGCCTCAGTGACCTCATCTGTAAAATGGGGATTAAGACTGTGAGCCTCACGTGGGACAACCTGATGACCCTGTATCTCCCCCAGCGCTTAGAACGGTGCTCTGCACATAGTAAGCGCTTAACAAATACCAACATTATTATAGTAAGGGCTTAACAAGTACCATTATTATTATTACTATCTGGGCCAGCACCCTGAACTTCCTTCCGGGGAGAGTTGTGTTTTCCCCAAAACTCTCTTCCGACTCGAGCGAGCCTAACCGACAAACTCTCCTTCAGGGGAATCCGGGCAGCGACTGATACTCACCCCACTCTCAGCCCCACAGCACTTTTGACCGTATCCTTAATACTCTGCCATTTCCCTTAAAGATTTTTAATTTGAATGTCTGTCTCCCTCTCCCAACTATAAGCTCCTTAAGGGCGGAGATCGGGTCTTCGTCCTCTTCCGTATTCGACCTCCGTCTCCCAGCCTCCCAGCGACTCTATTTATTGCCATTGTTCTCGTCTGCCCGTCTCCCCCGATTAGACCGTGTGCCCGTCAAAGGGCAGGGACTGTCTCTATCTGTTGCCGACTTATACATTCCAAGCGCCTAGTACAGTGCTCTGCACATAGTAAGCGCTCAATAAATACTATTGAATGAATGAATAATGTCCATATCTGTGGGGTTTTTTTATATTAATGTCTGTCTCCCTCACTAGATGGTCAGCTCTCTGTGGGCAGGGAATGTGTCTGCTATATTGTTATTTTTTATTCTCCCAACCCCTTAGTAGAGTTTTCTGCACACAGTAAGTGCTCAATAAATATGACTGATTCACTACTATTACTAATTAATCCTACGACTGCCCACTCTTGGTGCCTATGTATATATCCCAGTTAGATCCCCTTTGAAGTCAGAAAACAGCAGTTAGAGAAGTTAACTTGCTTTGGCCGGCCGGCCCCAAGTGTATAATGCGGTGCTCAGTATACGTAACTCCGTAGGCATTCCGTTAATCCCCACCGATGGGATGAATTTGCCAAGCTTTCTCTTGAAATCCCGACCGTGAGCCCGTCACTGGGCAGGGATGGTCTCTATCTGTTGTCGAATTGTCCATTCCAAGCGCTCAGTACAGTTCTCTGCACATAGTGAGCGCTCAGTAAATGTTACTGAATGAATGAATGACCGGTCGGAGGGGCCTTGGCTGTGAACCCGTTGTCGGGTGGGGATTGTCTCTATTTTGTACTGCGCCCTGCACACAGTAAGCGCTCAATAAATACGACTGAATGAATGATCACTCAGAATCAGCGTGGCCTAGTTGACCGAGCCCAGGCCTGGGAGTCAGAAGACCTGGGTTCTAATCCTGACTCTGCCGGTTGCTTGCTGTGTGGCCTTGGGCAAATCACCTAACTTCTCTGTAGCTCAGTTTCCCCAACTGTTGATAGGGGATTTAATCCTATTCCATCCTTACTTAGACTGCGAGACCTATGTAGGACAGGGATTGTATCCAAACTGATTAACTTGAATCTACCCCAGGATTTAGAACAGTGTTTAACACATAGTGAACGCTAATCAAATACCATAATGCAAATGATCGTATCGATCACCCCACTCAGCCTGGCTGATCCCGAATTTGCCCCTGGAGAATTCAGGGGGACCCAACTTCTTAAGCCTCCTCTGTATATCCTTACCATGTCCACAGCACTTTTTCCACCCACGATCTCGTTTTATCCCCCTCTAGACAAAGCTCGCTGTGAGCCGGGAACGTGTCTCACCGAGAAGCGGCAAGGCTCAGCGGAAAGAGTCTGGGCTTGGGAGTCAGAGGTCATGGGTTCTAATCCCGGCTCTGCCGCTTGTCAGCTGTGTGACTCTGGGCAAGTCGCTTCACTTCCCTGGGCCTCAGCGACCTCATCTGGAAAATGGGGACGAAGGCTGCGAGCCCCACGGGGGACAACCCGATTACCTTGTATCTATCCCAGCGCTTAGAAGACTGCTTGGAACATAGGAAGCGCTTAACAAATACTGTCGTTGTTATTATTGTTATATCATGCTCCAGCAAGTGCTCAGTACAGTGTTTTCACACAGTAAGCGCTCAGTGAATGGATCCTTAAGACATTCCCTGGCGGGGCGGGTAGAGAGAGGAAGGTCGTCCCCATTTTACAGATGAGGAAAGTCAAGGCCGGAGAGGGTCAGTGACTTACCCTAGATCGCCCGGAGAGCCAGGGACAGACCGGGGCCCAGAACCCGGGTGTCCTGGCTTGGAGTCCCGCGCTCTTTCCACGAGGCCGGGCTGCCTCTTCTGGACCCTTCGCCTCGCCTCTCCCCACAGGAAGCAAAGGCCACGGAGCGCTTAGAGCAACACAAGAAATTCCACTGATTGATAGTTGGATCGCGGGGGCGAAAGAAGCCAACACGAGGGGCATCCAGAGGTGATCCTCAGTGAGACGGTGCCCTCCGGGCCCTGACTCCAAATGGCCGTGACCAGACGGGGGAGGCTCAACGACCGGTCGATAACGTTTGCGTGTCAGGAAAAGCCGGATCTTCCTAGAAGAAACATCCCGGGGAGCCGAGCGTAAGGAAACAACCCGTAGCTTCCCCGCATTATCATATTTCCACATAATTAGTTTGTTTTCCACTTGAAATCAGACAACGATCCGACGTTGCCCTCGGTGCCTCGGGATGCTCCGAGCGGAGGAATTCTCCTGCGAAGGTTCATATGTTGAATAATTAGGAAGAATTAATCTGTTGAAATTAAAGTTTGGAATATTATAGAACTCATGAATAGTACATGGGACAATCGAGTAAATTAAACCAGAAACAAGGACTGGAGTGGGCAGAGGAGAGCAGATGGCTGCTGGCTATCTGTTTTTTAATCAGGGAGCTTCGAGCCAGAGGGGTGAATAGCGTTACCGTCGCCGTGGAAATATTGGGAAACCCGGGCGGACACGAGGAAGGCCTATTCGGTGAGCAACCTCTTTTGTTTGTATTAATAATAATTGTTAAGCACTTATTATATGCCAGCACTGTACTAAATGCTGGGGTGGATGCAAGCAAATAGTACCGGACCAAGTCCCTGTCCCACGTGGGGTTCACCGTCTTGATCCCCATTTCACAGACGGGGGAACTGAGGCCCAGAGAAGTGAAGCCACTTATCCAAGGTCACACAACAGACAAGGGGAGGAGCCGGGATTAGAACCCAGGTCCTTCTGACTCGCAGGCCTGGGTTCTATCCACTAGGCCACGCTGCTTCTCTCTATTTAGGAGGGTCTTCGGAGGAGGACGGCTGAAGGAAGCCAGTGTGGAGATGTTGCAACGGGCCAGGGGGAGCGAGCGCCTGCCCGAGATTCTAATCCCGGGTCTAATCCAGGTCCGGCCAGCTGGCTCGGGATGATGATGTTGACGCTGATGGTATTTGGGCACTTACTATGTGTCTAGCACTGTTCTAAGCATTCCGGTCAACACTGGGGTAGATCAAGATAATCAGACCAGGCACCGCCCCCATCCCTCATGGGGCTCCTAGTCTAAGAGGGATGGAGAGTGCTTATCTTATCCCCACTTTATAGAGGAGGAAACTGAGGCAAGCAGAGATGAAGTGGCTCCCCCAAGGTCACACGGTAGGCCACGGGCAGCGTTGGGCTTAGAACCCGGCTTTCCGCCATTTGTCGGCCGGGTGACCTTGGACGAGTCACTTCACTTCTCTGAGCCTCAATTCCCTCATCTGTAAAAAGGGGATTAAAACCGTGAAGCCCATGTGGGACGTGGAACGTGTCCAACCCGATTCGCTTGTATCTACCTCAGTGCTTCGTACAGTGCCTGGTACCCAGAGAGCGCTTAACAAGTTGTCTAGTCTTAGGCCGTCGAGTCGTTTCCGACCCATAGCGATATCACGGACACATCTCTCCCGGAAGGCCCCGCGCTCCATGTGCGATCGTTCTGGGAGTGGATCCACGGAGTTTTCTCGGTAAAAAGCCGGAAGCGGTTTACCGCCGCATCCTTCCGCACGGCAAACTCGAGTCTCCACCCTCGACTCTCTCCCGTGCCGCCGCTGCCCAGCACGGGCGACTTTTGACTCGTAGCCGATGGTTTTCCACTCGCTAGCCACTGGCCAAGCTGGGAATGGAATGGGTAGGCCTCTGCTCGACTGTCCCTCCGGTAGCCCGGACAGGTAGAGGACTGGAAACTCTCCAGGTGAGACTCTGAGAAGGGGGCTTAACAAATACCATAAAAAAAAATGATCGATTGATGAATATAACAGACACACTCCCTGCCCACAACGAGCTTACGGTCTAGATGGAGAAAAAATGCCATTCACCACTCCCTTTCGTGAGGTCAGCTTACCTGCGGAAGAGCTCGACCGGGGCCCAGGATGACGGAAATAGCTTCAATCCAGTCAGGGTTGCGTGGGAGAGGTGGAAACAAGAACGCGGGGGGTGGAGGAGAACGGGGCCCAGAGGGGGGATTCTTCTTAGAAGCTGAGAGAAAAGCGATCCTTCTCCTAGATTATAGGCTGGTTTTGTGTTACAGGACTACACCATACTTAAAGGATATTTATTTACAAGTCCTGATTCAAACAGGACAATATGGTGTCCAGAGATGGGGGCGGGGAGGGAGCTGGGAGAGGGAGGGAAAAAGAAGAATGTGTGAGTGCTGCAGTCTGGGAACAAAATGCTGCCCCAGATCCGGAGAGGCCCGTTTTCCTTACGAAAGGGTCTCCCTCTCCGCTCCCTCTGGAAAAAGAGTGGGGCTTTTAGTTGGAACGGGAATGGGACCATGAGGTTACGGAGAAGAGAAGTGACTCGCCCCAAATCCCACAGCAGACAAGTGACGGAGCTGGCATTAGAATCCGTGACCTTTTGACTCACAGGCCTGTGCTCTATCCGCTGGGACAACGCCGCTTCTCCGATCCACAACCGGCCGGGGGACACGAACTTCACAACCTTTTCCGTGTTTGTCAAGATCCCTGCCAGCGTGGAGAAGGTCCCTCCCTGGAAAGAGCCCGGGGCTGGGCGTCAAAAGGACCTGGATTCTAATCCTGGCTCTGCCACTTGCTTGCTGTGTGACCTCAGGCAAGTCTCTTCACTTCTCTGGGCCTCAGTTTCCTCAACTGTAAAATGGAGATACATGTTCTCTCCTCCTACTTAGACTGGGAGCCCCATACGGGACAGGGACTGCGTCTGAAGTAATTAACTTGTATCTACCCCAGTTTTTAGAACAGTGTTTGACACCTAGCAAGCGCTTGACAAATGCCATTAAAAAAAAATAAGGAAAATCTCATCCCTAGATTGTCTCCAAAAAACAAGCCCGCTCTCCAGAATGCCGATGCCGTGGCCTGCCTTCACGCCACCCCCTCGTCCCGGACAGGATAAAATATCTTTTACTTAGAAGATGAAAACCACTATTGATTTATCATCCGAACATCAACAGCTAATTTATTAGCGTCGAACTATGTACCCAGCTATATTAGAGTGCCCATCAAGACTTTCCGTACGGATCTCTTTCGTTCTTGGGTTTATAACTCATCCGTTTAGTTCCGTGATCCTGAAACCTGGCACACGGGGTCTCAGTGGGAGAATAAATATATTTATACAAAACGTTGAAGAAAGGCTGCCCACATTTGAGTTAGAAAAATAAGCATATGTTAGTGCTGTCTGGCACTCTCTCCCGCTCCTGAAATGCGGGGCGGGGGAAACATCCCCCCTCGACTCAACATTTTTATTTTAGTTTTCAATGAAATTTGCTGGCAATCAACATGCAATCTGGACCTGATGGTTTGGGCCTATTCTTGAGGAAAAGTAGGACAGCAACAAGTGAGTTTCTTTTGCTCTCGGTGCAGACTGGTGAAGCAGGAGGGGCAGAGGTAATAATAATGATAATAATAACGGTATTTATTAAGCGCTTACTATGTGACAGGCACTCTACCAAGCCCTGGTGTCGCTTCTCCTCCCCGCCGCTCCCTCCCCGCCTTCGGAGCCGTTCTGCCTCAGCGTGGCCCGTGTGTGGGTCACGGGATAATTCTCGTGACACTGACTGGGGATCCATCTTGGGGAGCCACACTGGGGAGAGGGCCGTGGCAGTCATTTTGGCGACCCAGGTTGCGGGAGAGGGCGGTGGCAAGCACCATCGGGAGCCACACTGGAGAGAGGGCCGTAACAGCCGCGTCGGAAAGTCATGTTGGGCCACCTTGGGGCATGATGGTGGCGAGAGGGCCACGGCGGCCATAGCGGAGAACCATCTTGGGATGAAGGTGGTGGCGGCCGCCTTGGGCCGCCATCGGGGAGAGGGCCATGGTGGCCATATTGAAGTCGAATAGGCGGAAGGAGGAGGAGATGGTCTGAACCCATGGGGCGAGGACACCCTAGATTCTTTTCCGGGACGGCGGGAAAGCCTGCAGGGGAGTTTTCACCATGTGGAATCTGCTGAGCCCTCTCCTCTCCAGCCCCCCTCACCTAGCGCAGGGAGAGCTGCGTGATTGATGCGGGTTAGTGCCTGACAGAAGTGCTCACTGTGCAGGTTTTTAATGCGAATCAGATCGCCGGTTTCTTCACGAGACAAATGCGCCTTCCTTCTCATTCCGAAATTGATCGGGCGCAATGCGGAGGCATAACGACTCCCATCAGTTCTACCGAAAGGCCAAATCCCAATTAAAAGCAATTATCTGTCCTTGAGGAAATGCTTAATTCATGGCGTAAGGACAACGTCTTGGCGGGTTTGCTCAAGCCCTGACATTTCCTCCTCCGGTTTCCCGCACGAATTGTGCTTGCGTACGGTCTTCGGGTTCCTCCGCGGCCCGGTGGAAAGAGCGCGGGGCGGGGAGGCGGGAGACCGGGTGCTAATCCCAGCTCTCCCACCCGCCTGCTGTGTGACCTCCCGACGTGAGGTCCAGTCTTGAGCCTCTGCGTCCTCATCTGGAAGTGGGGCGTAGATTGCCGCTCTCCCCTCCTCGTAGACCGTGAGCCCTGTGTCTCACTTACAAAATAAGTGACGCTCACTACGGTGCTGGTCCGGAAGTCAGTGATTAAGAGAAACCCGGCTACCTAATGAACTGATTATTTTCTATCTAGCCTAGCAGCATGGCTTAGTGGAAAGAGCCCGGGCTTGGGAGTCCGAGGTTGTGGGTTCTAATCCCTCCTCCGCCACTTGCTTGCTGGGTGACCTTGGGCAAGTCACTTAATTTCTCTGGGCCTCAGTTACCTCATCTGTAAAGATGGGACAATCTGATTATCCTGTGTCTACCCCAGCGCTTAGAACAGTGCTCTGCGCATAGTAAGCGCTTAACAAACACTGTAATTGTTATCTAGCAGGTAGCGAGTAAATACCATCACTAACAATTACCATTTTACAATAATAATAACAGTATAATTACAAAACTAGGAGAGGAACAAATCTTGTGGAGCAGGAGGGGCTCTCCCGACCCCCCGACGCTCCGCTCCTTGGAGGTGACAGCGAGAGGCGTCACTTCTTCTCCCCATGGTTCCCCCCTGGCCCGTGAAGTGGCTCCGCCTCAGCGTGCCCCATGTGTGGGCCGCTGAATAATTCTCCTGACGCTGACCGGTTGGCCATCTTGAGGAGCCACACAGGGGAGAGAGCCGTGGCAGTGATAGCAGCGTGGCTCAGTGGCTCTTGGGAGTCAGGGGTCATGGGTTCGACTCCCGGCTCTGCCACTCGTCAGCTGTGTGACCGTGGGCTAGTCACTTCACTTCTCGGTGCCTCAGTGACCTCAACTGTAAAATGGGGATGAAGACTGTGAGGCCCACGGGGGACAACCTGCTGACCCTGTATCTACCCCAGCGCTTAGAACACTGCTCGGCACATAGTAAGCGCTTAACAAATGCCAATATTATTATTATTAGCGAAGAGCCCCCTCGGGGAGAGGGTGTTGGAGAGCCACGTTGGGGAGAGGGCCAGAGTAACCACGCTGGAGAGCCGTCTTGGTGAGCCACACGGGGGAGAGGGCCACGGCAGCCATATCGGAGTGCCATTTTGGAGAGAGGACTCCTTCTTGCACTCTCTTTCCTTGCCCTCTCTCCCTTTGGACTGGAGGAAAGCCCCAAATAAGGCTCTGGCTCAAACTTTCCTCTTCGGACGCCTTTCCTGTGGGTACCAAGGCAAGAGGGCGTTGAGGGCCGGTGACCTGAATTCCCACGGATCGGAGTTATCCGATGTGATATCGGGGAAACGTTGATGGCTGGATATGCTAATCCTTAAAAAAGTCAAATTTGCATACATTTCAAGTGACCCAACGCTATTTACCTTAGAGCGAAGTTTCCTATTTTTCTGACAATTGCCCGCATGAGAGAAGTGACGCGTTCAGCATATCTAAGCACCATTATGTCACAGGGATTTACCTCTGAGTTGTTTGAAAGCAACACAGAGATGAACATCTCTGTCCGCCGTTCCCGGCGAGCTTAATTTGATTTGACAAACGATGTTGATGTTGATAGGGTCACTGGCTATTGAAGCTGCGGAGAACAAGTAGGGCTCAGAAGCCCGGGCTAAACTGAATAATTAAATAGTTTGTTATGCAAATGCGTCCGCTACCTGTCAGTAGGGACTGGAGGATAGGGTTGGGAAAGCAGGTGGGGGAATCTTATCCCCCCTGGAAAAGAAGTACTGGGACGGGACCCCATCCCTCTCACTGGCCATTAGAGTGGGCCACGAGGGAGAGGAAAAGTAGCCTCCCTCCCCCAGCAGTCTGGGGCTTCTAGACTACAAATCCCAGAATCCAAACGGAAACGTCCCTGATCCCGGACGGAGCGTGCTCCAGTTGGACGGCCAAGAATCGTCGGCTCAAGAGAGCAACCGGGGGACCAATGCGGAACGGGAGTCCCGGGGACGTTGGTTTAATAATAATAAAAAATGAGAAGGGTGGTGTTTGCAGGCGTATACTACGAGCTATACACTGTACTGAGCCCTAGGGTAGATACAAGATTATCAGGTCGGACCCAGTCCCTGCCCCTCGTGGGCTCACAGTCTAAGGGGGGATGAAAATAGGCATCGAATGCCCAATTTACGGATGAGGAGACTGAGGCACGGAGAAGTTCGACGGCTTGCCCAGGGTGACCCATCTGGCAAGCCTTCCTGACTCCTTGACGCCTTCCTGGCCCAACACTGAATCAATGAATCAATCAATCAATGGTATTTATTGAGCGCTGACTGTGTGCAGAGCACCGCACTAAGCGCTTGAGAGAATACAATATGACAGCGTTGTTAGACACATTCCCTGCCCACAGTGAGCTGACAGTCTAGAGGGGAAGACCGACATTAATATAAGTAAATAAATTACCATTACGGACATAAGTGCTGAGGGGCTGAGGGAGGGGTGAATAAAGGGTGAAAATCCAAGCGTAAGGGTGACGCAGAAGGAAGTGGGAGAAGAGGAAATGAGGGCTTAGTCAGGGAAGGCCTCTAGGCCACACTGCTTCTCAAGTTTCTCGGGCGGGGAATGGGGCAGGGTGAGACATTTGGCCACCGTGAGGCGGGGGATAATTCAAGTCTCCCTCACGCTCCGTATCACATCGTTACGTTCTGCCACGCACGGCACAGCGGCTGTTTGGTGTCACCTGGCGATGTCATATGGGAATTTCGTCCCCTGCCCCAGAGGTTGCTACGCCCGGCAGTGAGTACAGGTGCAGGTCTGGGTCGGTGGAGCCAGCTCAGTCCGGCGACCCCACGGCGGCGGCCGACGCTGCCGAGTCCTCGCACGCTCCGGGAGTCATCGCCGAGCCGGCCCGGCTCGTAGGATGGCTTAATGGTGGCTTCTGGCCGCGGGGGCCACGGGGCCCGGCGGAGCCATGCGGGGCCGGTTCAGTTCGAGCCCCGTCAGCTCCGGGAATCAGAATCTCCAGGACAGACAGGGCACCCCCGGCGTGCTGAGCACTCCACTAGGCCTGCGGAGAAGGAAGGAAATCCTGGGTCCCTGCGGGAAAGTCAGGGATGGAGAGGGGAGAGTCGTAAGCGCTTGGGAGAGGACAATATAACAATAAGCGGACACACGCCCTGCCCGCAACGAGCTTAAGTGACACACCGCACGGCCCGAACATTTAACATATCCCTATGCCCTCCTTTCCTCTTCTCCGCTCCCTTCTGCATCTCCCTTGTTTGGATTTGCACTCTTTATTCAACCCTCCCTCGGCCCCACGGCACTAACGTCCAGATCCGTAAATTATTTATTTCTATTAATGTCTGTCTTCTCCCTCTAGACTGTAAGCTCACTGTGGGCGGGGAATGTGTCTAACCACTCTGTTTTACTGTACTCGCCCAAGTGCTTAATACAGTAGAGAAGCAGTGTGGCTTAGTGGAAAGATCCCGGGCTTGGGAGTCAGAGGATAGGGGTTCTAATCCCGGCTCTGCCACCCGTCAGCTGTGTGACCTTGGGCAAGTCACTTCATTTCTCTGAGCCTCAGTGACCTCATCTGTAAAATTGTCTCTGATCTGTTGCCAAATTGTACATTCCAAGCGCGTAGTACAGTGCTCCGCACATAGTAAGCGCTCAATAAATGCTATTGAATGAATGAATAAAATGGGGATTAAAAGTGTGAGCCCCACGCGGGACAACCCGATTACCCTCTATCTCCCTCAGCACTTAGAACAGTGCCTGACGCAGAGTAAGTGCTTAACAAATAACATATTTATTATTATTATGACTCTGCTCACGATAAATATGACTGACTGCCAAGCACTCTGCCCAGCGCTTGAAACAAAACAATCAGATTGGACCGTGAGGCCCGCGAGACCCACAGTCCAATCGATCCATCAGTCAATGCTATTTATTGATCAGTCGATCAGTCGGTGGTATTTTTTGAACGATTACCGTGTGCAGAGCTCTGTCCTGAGCGTTTGGGAGAGCACGTCGCAACAGGGTTCTTAGAGGTGTCCCTTGCCCACAAGTAGCTTTCAGTCAAGAGGGGGAAGTAGACATTAATGTGAATAATTTATAGATGGGGTTGAGGGTGAGGCCAATGCCAAATGCCCGGAGGTCACAGATCCAAGGGCATAGAAGAAGCGGAAGGGAGAAAGAGCCAAGGAAAAGATGGCTTAATCAGGGAAGACCTCTTGGAGGCGGTGACCTTGATCAGGTTCTGAAGGTGTGGAGAGTGGTGGTCTGGCATTTATGGAGGGCGATGGAGTTCCAGGCCAGAGGGAATATGAGGGAAAAGGGTCAGCGATAGACGAGCTATCGAGCGCCTGCTTCGGGCAAGGCGCTGTATTAAGTGCCCGAGAGCATCCAGTGGGGTTACTGGACATTCTCTGACTTCAGAGAGCCTGCGGCCTAGGCGATGAGAAGGACGGAGCACGTGTTCATCGTCACGTTCCATTGAGAAAACTGAGGCAGGGAAGGAAAACTGAGGCAGGGAAGTGTCAAGGCTGGGAAAAAAGTCTCTCTAGCCCGACAGCTCTTTATGAGCAGGAAACGTGTCTGCTAATTCTGTCGTATTACGCTCTCCCAAGCGCTCAGTACGTAGTAAATGTTCAGTAAACAAGATCGATCTATTAAAGTCCAGATTTCCTGACTACCGGTCCCGTTTCTTTCCGCCAGGCCGCACTGCCTCCCGATTAAACCCCATTATTCCGAAGTCACCCATTCCCCAACTGCACTGGCGATATGGATTGCAGACATCTCATTGCCTTTCTCGCGCCTCTTTGCCGACAGGGCGCTTTGTGGTCTTTGTTTGTTTTTCACGATGAATGACAACCGGAACATATGTTTTTCCAGCTCATTTCGACCGTCTAAGGGGTCCTGGGTTGACATCGGGCTTGGAAAGCAGGGAAAGAGAGCGTAAGAGTATTAACGGTAGGGATGATTGATTGATTCATCGATCGGGGTTGGAACTTGAGGCTGGGGGAGGAAGGGAGGCTGTTTTTCCTTGATGCTCCTGTGGTTTGGACCATCGCGGAAAAAAAAAAAGAGGGACGAATGGGGTTTTTTTCTGTTGTCGGGAGACTGAAAAATCGGCCAGGATGATTAACGTCCAACGGTGACGGTAAAAGCGGATCGCCGGTAGACTCAGCTGCCTGGAGAGAGCCCAAGCCCGCTCGTCTGGGCTTTTGCAAATGCCTTTCCCGGAGAGTCAGAACGCATTCTGTGTCCCTGAAAGAGACGTGAGGAGAAGCCAGACGCGATTAGGCTCTGCCGTGGGCATCCATCACGGACCGAACGGGCGTCCGTCCGCGCGTGTCCCGACACGGTGCGGGAGCCATGTTGGACCTGCTGGCCAAGTCGCTCCATCGCAACCCCAACGGGGACCGCGGGGCCCCTCGGTGTGACTCGGTTGTTTGCGGGGTCTGCGGAGCGGTGCCACATCTCACCCTCAATTCCCCCACCTGTGGCCTCTTGCTCGCGGCCGTCCTCCAGCAGGAGCCACCAAAAACAGCGTGGCCTCGTGGGTAGAGCAAAGGCCCGGGAGTCAGAAGGGCCTGGGTTCTAATCCCGGCTCTGCCACTTGTCTGCCGTGTGACCTCGGGCAAGTCACTTCACTTCCCTGGGCCTCAGTTCCCTCATCTGTGAAACGGGTGATGAGACCTTGAGCCCCATGTGTCCAACCCTATGAGCTTGTATCCACCCCAGTGCTTAGTACAGTGTCTGGCGCACAGTAAGTGCTTAACCAATACCACAGTTATTATTAGTATTATGACACACAGAGACAAGAGAGTGTTCGGCAGGAAGACGGAGCAGTGAGGGTTTTTTGCTGGTTCGTTTTGTTTTTTATGGTAATAATAATAACTGTGGCATTTGTTATGCATCGACTGTGTACCGAAACACTGTTCTAAGCGCTGGGTGAGACACAAGTTAATCAGGTTGGACACAGTCCATATCCCACATGGGGCTCACGGTCTTAATCCCCCTTTTACAGACACTGAGGGACAGAGAAGTCAAGTGATTTTGCCTGTGGTCACCCAGCAGATAAGTTGAGGTTGTCATGGGGGGGGTCAGGTGGCCGGCTGACGTTGGGGTACTCGAACCGTATGTCCGGGTTGTGGGGTGGGGTGGATACTGGAAGCGGTGGAGCAGACCGATCCCGAGAGTAACAAAAGGAACAACTTTAATCATAAGGGGAAAAGGGGAGTAGGACCTTGACAAAAATAAATAATTCATTCGTTCAGTTGTATTTATTGCACTTACTGTGTGCAGAGCACTGTACTAAGCACTTGGGAGAATCCAATACAGCAATAAACAGACACATTATCCCGACTCTGCCACTTGTCAGCTGTGTGACTGTGGGCAAGTCACTTGACTTCTCTGTGCCTCAGTTCCCTCATCTGTAAAATGGGGATTAAGACTGGGAGCCTCACGGGGGACAACCCGATGACCCTGTATCTACCCCAGCGCTTAGAACAGTGCTCTGCACATAGTAAGCGCTTAACAAATACCAACATTATTAACATTATTACATTCCCCGCCCACAATGAGTTTCCAATCTAGAGGTGGTAATCCCATCACCACCGGGAAAACTATTGATATTGGCAATATGGAAGCCGCAGGAAACCTGTCACCACCCACTTCCTTCTCTGGGCGATCAACCCAAGAAATGATAATAATAATAATGTCGGTATTTGTTGAGCGCATACTATGTGCCGAGCACCGTTCTAAGCGCTGGGATTAGTTATTAGGTTATTAGGCTGTCCCACTTGGGGCTCACCGTCTCGATCCTCATTTTACAGATGAGGGAACTGAGGCACAGGGAAGTGAAGTGACTCATCCAAGGTCATACAGCGGACAAGCGGCGGAGCCGGGATTAGAACCCACGACCTCTGACTCCCCAGCCTGAGCTCTTTCCACTAAACCAAGTCATTGTGCTCCTCTAAGTGCTTACTACAGTGCTCTGCACATAGTAAGGACTCAATAAATATCACTGATTGGTTGATACTGACTCAACCATGACCCTCTTTTTTTTTTAACGATTTTTGTTACCATGGGCCGTCACTGTACTAAGCGCTGGGGTAGGAACAAGCTAAGCAGTTTGGACACAGTCCATCTTCCACAAGGGGCTCACAGTTTTAATTCCCATTTTACTGATGAGACAACTGAGGTACAGAGAATAATAATAATGTTGGCATTTGTTAAGTGCTTACTATGTGCCGAGCACCGTTCTAAGCGCTGGGGTAGACACAGGGGAATCGGGTTGTCCCACGTGGGGCTCACAGTCTTAATCCCCATTTTACAGATGAGGGAACTGAGGCACCGAGAAGTTAAGTGACTTACCCAAAGTCACACAGCAGGGATTAGAACCCAGGCCCTTCTGACTCCCAGGTCTGTGTTCTATCCACTAGGCGACGTTGCTTCCTTAAAGTGTCTGGCGTATAATAAGAGCTTCACGAATGCCACCGTTATTTCTCTTATCGTCATTAATGAGTAAAAAGAATTAATCAAAACATGATTTGTCTGCTGTATGACCTTGAACAAGTCACTTAACTCCTCTGTGCCTCAGTGACCTTCTCTGTAAAATGGGAATTCAGACCGACAGCCCCGTGTGGGACATTGATTATCTCCAACCTGACTAGCTGATATCTATGCAGCAAGCAGTACAGTGCCTAGCACATATGAAGCACTTAACGAACGCCATAAAAAATTTTTTTGAAAAAGGATTTGGTAACAGAGACATTCAAGATGAGGTTCTACCAGTTATCTCCAGTTTGGCTCTGTACCTTAGGAAACCGGTGTCGGTCCTTGAACTTTCCTCTGACTCTCAGGAACTCTGAGTTTCCTATGCAACTTTTATCGTTATTATTATTAATAATAATACTCGTGGTATTTGGTAAATGCTCATTACGTCAAGCACTGCGCTAAGCGCTGGGGTAGATACAAGGTGATTGAATTGGACACAGTCCCTGTCCCACATAGGGCTCACAGTCTTAATCCCCATTTTACAGATGAAGGAACTGAGGCACAGAGAAGTGAAGCGACTCGCCCTAGGTCACACAGCTGACAAGTGATGGAGCTGGGATCAGAACCCAGGTCCTTCTGACTCCCAGGCCCGTGCTCTATCCACTAGGCCACACGAAAGAGCACGGGCTTTGGAGTCCGAGATCATGGGCTCGAATCCCGGCTCTGCCACTCGTCAGCTGTGTGACTGTGGGCGAGTCACTTAACTTCTCGGTGCCTCAGTTACCTCATCTGTAAAATGGGGATTAAGACCGTGAGCCCCACGTGGGACAACCCGATTCCCCTGTGTCTACCCCAGCGCTTAGAACGGCGCTCTGCACATAGTGAGCGCTTAACAAATACCAACAACAACAACAACACCACTACTTCTTTTGAAACTCAGCTCCCCTTTGAGTTCAGAGGATGCCTTCATTTCCTTTTCTCCGACTCCCTTCTCTGTCGCCCCGATTTGCTCCCTTTATTCACCCCCCCTCAGCTCCCCAGCACTTATATACACATCCCTAATTTATTTATTTATATTAATGTCTGTCTACCCCTCAAGGCTGGAATCTTGTTGTGGACAGGGAATGTGTCTGTTACCTTGTTACATTACACTCTCCCAAGCGCTTAGGACAGTGCTCTGCACGCAGTAAGCGCTCAATGCATACGATTGAATGAAAGGACGGCGTGCCTTGATTTCAACAAAATCATTTCAGGAAAGCAGCATGGTCTAGTGGAAAGAAAACGGGTCTGGGAGTCAGAGCACCTGGGCTCTGCCAGTTGCTGGCTGTGTGACCTCGGGCAAGTCACTTCACTTCTCTGTGCCTCGGTTTCGTCTGCCGTAAAGTGGGGATTCACTCCTCCTCCCTCCTACTTAGACTGTGAGCCCCATGTGGGACGCGGACTACGTCCACACTGTTAAGCTTATAACAGAAGAAGCCGCTTGGCCTAGGGGATGGGGCTTGGAGGCAGAGGGAGCCGCGTTCTAATCCTAGCTCTGCCACTTGTCTCCTGTGTGACCTTGGCCGAGTCATTTCACTTTTTCTGGGCCTCGGTGACCAAGTGGAGATCAAGGCACTGAGCCCCGTATGGCACGGGGACTGTATCCAAACTGATTAGCTTGTATCCACCCCAGTGCTTAGAACATCGTCTGGTACATACTGAGCGCCCGACAAGTACCGTTTTTAAAAAGAGAAGCAGTGCTTGACACGTAGTAAGCGCTTAACAAATACCACCCGGCAGAGGACGGGGGCGCGGAGAGTGACAGATTATGTTACCGGGAGGAGTAGGCAGCTGGGGAAAGGAGGGCTTTGACGATGGGTATCAGCAACAGCTGGAGCGTGGGCGATCTGGGCCGCCGCTCGGTGGGTTGCCCGAGGGGCCGAGAGCTAGCCCGTGGCTAGCAGAGCTCACTGGGTGAGGATGATTGAGAGGTGGGTTTCCCTCCCCTGAGCGCGTCCATAAAAGCCTTCTGCTCCCACTCGCTGTTTGGGAAGTGGCCCATCTGCTGTCTTGCTCCCTCTTTAAAAGTTGGGCGCCTCACCCCTCTCTCCAAGCCTGGGGGGGGGGGGGGGCGTCGTGTGTGTCCGTCAAACTCCGTCCAGGCGGCTGCTTAATGGGGGAGGAGGGCTCGTCGAAACGTTGGGACCGCCCTCCCCACCCTCCGGCCTGCCCATTTCAACGAGGCAGGGGAGTCCAGCTTGAGTTTCACCAGTGGGCGATGGGTCGACGGGGAGGAGGGACACCTCTGACTCCACGGTAATAGTAATAATAATGTTGGTATTTGTTAAGCGCTTACTACGTGCAGAGCACTGTTCTAAGCGCTGGGGGAGATGCAGGGTCATCAGGTTGCCCCATGTGAGGCTCCCAGTTAATCTCCATTTCACAGATGAGGTAACTGAGGCCCAGAGAAGTGACCTGCCCACAGTCGAACAGCTGCCAAGTGGCAGAGCGGGAATTCAAATGCATGACCTGTGACTCCCAAGCCTGGGCTCTTTCCACTGAGCCGGTAATAATAATGGTACTTGTTAAGCACTTATTATGTGCCAAGCGCCGCTCTAAGCGCTGGGGTAGATATCAATTAATCAGGTTGGACACAGTCCCTGTCCCACTTGGGGCTCATACTCTTAATCCTCTTTTTTGAGGTAACTGAGGCCCAGAGAAGTGAAATAATAATGATGGCATTGGCTAAGCGCTTATTACGTGCCAAGCACTGTTCTAAGCACTGGGGGTAGGCACAAGGTTATGAGTTTGTCCCACTTGGGTCTCACATTCTTAATCCCCATTTTGCAGATGAGGTAATTGAGGCCCAGAGCAGTGAAATGACTTGTCCAAGGCCACACAGGAGACACGTGGAGGAGCAGAGATTAGAACCCGTGACCTTTCGACTCCCAGGCCCGTGCTTTAGGCCTTTCGCCACGCTGCTTCTCGTATATATAGGGAAGGCGCAGGATGGAATCGAAATCCGCCAGCTGACTCCCGTCAGACAGACAGTGTTATCCCGACCTAATTGTGCGTCAACTCCCTCCCGCGATAATGTTGCTGTTAGCGTTTCTGAGCTTACTTGGGTCCCAAGAACCAGTCGTTTGGGTCCGGGACAGTGTGCCTAATTTTAGCAAATTGAGAGTCACGCAGAAGAAAAGAGATAAATACTATGTTGTTATTTTTCATTAGAGAGTTGCTGTATTAACAGGCTGCAATCCAGCTGTGTTTGTTTAAATAAAAGTGTGATTTGAATACCTCCTACAGCTACGTGTCTGCCAATGAATAAAAGATAAAACGCAGCCCGAGAGGGCTGCTCGTCCCCGGGTCCCGGCTGAAGCCGGAATTTATTGTGGACACGGGGAAGCGGGGAGCGAAGCGGACCGGCTCTCGGGGCCCAGGAACGGGTCGTTCCCGGAGGTACGGCTAATAGATTCGTTCCGCCGCGGTGGGCGGCGATTCAGGCGGGCCAATGTGCCCCTTTTAACTGCGGAAAAAAAATAATAATAAAATCGCCGTTAAGGCTAAGTGGCCAGGATGGCTGGGATCGGCAGCGGGAGCCAAGTCGGCGAGGCCCGACCCCAGCCCGGGCCGGGTACTTTCGCGTCAATCGATCAATTGATTGTATTTATTGAGCGCTTTTTGTGTGCAGAGCACTGTACCAAGGGCTTGGGAGGTAGAATATAACAGAGTCATATGGGACGAACTCACAGCCTAGAGGGGGAGACAGACGTTGATATAAAGAGATAAATTACGGATGTGGACCTAAGTGCCGTGGGGCGGAGGGAAGTGGGAATGTAAAGAATAAATCTGGGCGACGCGGAGGGAGTGGGAGAAGAGGAAAGGAGGGCTTAGTCGGGGAAGGCTTCTTGGAGGAGATGGGCCTTCGATAAGGCTTTGAAGGTGAGGAATCTGTCGGGGTGACGATGTTCCGGGCCAGAGGCGGGACGTGGGCAAGAGGTCGCTGGTGGGATAGGCAAGATTAAGCCACGGTGAGTCGGTTGGCGTTAGAGAAGCGAAGTGTGCGGGTTGAGTTGTAATAGAAGGCCGGCGAAGTGAGGTAGGAGGGGGCAAGGCGATAATAAAATTAAGGCTTCTTTAGTCCCACCAAACAAACCCTATAAATTAATCCTCGACTCCCACTCTGTGCAGAAACTCACACCGCTAACTAGAGCAAGCTCCAGCTCCGAGATCGCTCTCTGTTTCCGACGGGGCTGGTGTAAAGAGACGGCTCGGAGGGGGTTGGGAGGCTTTCCTGGCTTGATGATCCAGACTGAGTCCCTCTTCCCCACTCAGGCCATTTTGGGTCTGGGAAAAATCCTGGCAGCTGGGAATATGCAGCGCTCCTTTCTCGCCTCATCGCGTCTATCTCTTCGCCGGCCTCTCGTTCACATCTTATCTCTGGCCCTGGACACCCCCCCTCCTCATATCCGACAGATGATTGCTCTCCCCCACTTCAAAGCCTTATTGAAGGCGCATCTCCTCCAAGAAGCCTTCCCCGACTAAGCCTTCCTCTCCTCCTCTCCCAATCCCTTCCGTGCCGCTCTTACTTCCTCCTTCATTCATCCTCCCTCCCGTCTCCACAGTACATATGTATATATCAGTCATTTATTTATTTATAGCAATGTCCAGCTCCCCCTGCAGACTGTCAGCTCGTTATGGGCAGGAATGTGTCTATCCGTTGCTATATTGTACTCTTCCGAGCACTTAATACAGTGTTTTGCACACAGTAAGCGCTCAATAAATATGATTGAATGAGTTCCTGACGGGTCTTGGTGCCCGGAGGAAACAGAGGCTGCTGTTCTGGAGGTTTGACTGGGTGAGTTCCGCCCGATTTGCTGGGACCACAGGCCGAGACCAAGCTGTCCGGAGCTTGGGTCACGGAAAGGGTTCAGCTCTAGCTGTGGGTTGGTCGCTCCTGGATGGAATTTTCTAGGAAAGGGACCAGAGCCAGGGCCCGGGAGGCAGAAGGACCCGGGTTCTAATCCCGGCTCCGCCTCCTGTCTGCTCTGTGACCTTGGGCGAGTCGTTTCACTTCTCTGGGCCTCAGTGACCTCATCTGAAAAATGGAGAATAAGACTGTGAGCCCCATGAGGGACAGGGACTGCTTGGCACACAGCGAGCGCTTAATTAATGCCGCTCTTACTATCGTTGTTATCATTATTATTACTATCTTACCCTGTGCTTAGTACAGTGGCTGGCCTTCAGTAAGTGTTTAGCAAATACCAAAAAAAATTTAAACAAAACGGTTGTCTCGCTGGCAGATCTTGGCCTAATCCCAGATCTGCCCAGAACGAACCCAAACGCTCCAGAGGGCCATGGGTTTACCGGAGTGGGCTGGGGTGGACCAGGAGGTGGAGAGGGTGGGTTTCGGGCTCGGAGCTTCTTGGGTCTCCCTGGTCTCCCATCAGAGGGGCAGGAGCAGGTCGGGACCAGGACACGTGCGGGACTATGCATCCCGGCTCCGGTTTCCTCCGGCCTGACTTGGGCAGAGCGCACGAACAAAGGACGAAAGTAATGAGAGAGAGAAATCTGAAACCAGCCAAATCACTGAATTATCCCGTCGGGGATGGGGTGGGGGGCAACGGGGGCGTGCGGGGAATAACGGGGTGGGGAGGGAGAAGCCGTCGGGGGAAGCAGAAGAGAGAATGTTGGAAATGTCCGCAAAATGTAACTCAATTATCTGAGATCAGCCATAACAAGGGGGGATGGGGGGGAATCACATCAGGTTGTAAGAGACATTAGTATCAAATAGTTACGTTCGCTGCATTTATAAGCAGATATCTTTTGGCAAGAGAATCCAAAAGGCCTCCCCAAGACATGAGAGTCTGGGCTCCGATCCATTCACTCCGTGAATTAATTGACTGGGTTTGAACTCTCCTGTTTTCAATTGGAGAATTCACTGTGAACATGTTGAACATATCTTGGATATCAAATAGGGAACGTGCCGCAGCCGGATCCTGAACCGGAGCCAGAAAGTTTTCATTAATCCGCCGGCAGCGGTCTCGGGGCCCGGGAGATGTGGAACCCCGCGATCGGGAACGGTCGCCCCATCCCTCCGTTGCCCGCCGGGCTTCCCGGAGGCGATCCGGCCTGGGGAGACGCCCTCCCCTGACCTCAGAGTGGTCACCTCTGGCCCACCCGGAAGAGACAGGAGCTGGCGACCTGATGGCCGTCCCCCCGGTCACGTGACCTGGTGGAACGATGGGGTGCGGGACCCTTAGCGATGGGGGGACCGGTGGGGACGTGAACTCTGACCCCCCCGCCTTCGCTCTAGAGTCGTCGCATCCTTCTCCCCACTCCGCGGGCGACCAGGAGGGCGCCTTCACTCTGCGTTGGAGCCGCAGGGTGATCTAGTGGACAGAGCTCAGGCCTGGGAGTCAGAGGACCCTCATTCGAATCCAGCCTCTTCCTCCTGTCTGCCTTGTGGCCATGGGCAAGTTCCTTAACATTTCCGTGCCTGTTTCCTCATTTGTAAAATGGGGGGGTCAATACCCGTTCTCCCTTCCCCTTAAACTGTGTGGGGCAGGATTGTGTCTGACCTAAGACCGTAAGCTTGCTGTGGGCAGGGAATGTGTCTGTTAATTGTTATGTCGTACTCTCCAAAGCTCTTGGTAGAGTGCTCTGCACACAGTAACTGCTCAATAAAGACGATTGAATGAATGAATGAATAAATGTTTCTCCCCCCCAACAGTGTTTAGCACAGGGCTGGGCACATGGTAAGCCCTAAATAGATACCTTAATTGCCCTAAACAGATACCATAATCACCATAAGCCTTAAAAGAGATTTCAGGAGCAGGTATCAATCCAGCAAGCAAGCAGTCGATGGTACTTATTGAGTGGTTGCTATGGGCAGAGCACTGCACTAAGCGCTTGGGAGAGTTCAATACAGTAGAGTTGGAAGGAACATTCCCTGCCCTCCAGGCATTTACAGTCTGGCGGGGAAGACAGACATTTAAAATAATTTACAGGAAAGATGAATAAAGAAAAGGGGATACGGACATCAGTCAAATATTAGGTCTGGATGCCTTAATAATAATTGTGTTATGATGATTATGGTATTTGTTAAGCGCCTGCTACGTGCCAGGCACTGTACTAAGCTCTGGGGTGAATACAAGCAAATCTGGTCGGACACAGTCCCTGTCCCACGTAGGGCTCACGGTCTCCATCCCCATTTTTCAGATGGGGGAACTGAGGCCCAGAGAATTGAAGCGACTTGCCTGAGGTCACCGAGCGGGTACAGAGCAGGGCCGGGATTAGAACCCAGATCCTCTGACTCCCAGGCCTGTGCTCTCTCCACTAAGCCCTACTGCTTGAGGACAGAGATTTAAGCACTTGGAGGCCGACTCCGTTCCAGTCCCACAGCACTTATGTTCTATCCTTATCCTCAATGGCTTCCCCTACCTCTCCTCTATTTTAACGGCTTCTACCCTACTAGATTGTAAACTCCTTGAAGGCAGGGATCGTGTCTCTGTTGTACTGTACCCTCCTAAGCGCCGAAAGCAGCGCTCTGCAAACAGGAAGCGCTCAATAAGTACCACTGATTGACTGTTTAAGTGTTCCTCTCCTGGCCCCTGGCAGTGGGGGCGGGAAGCACCTTGCCTTAAGCACTTGTCAGCTGTGTGACTGTGGGCAAGTCACTTAACTTCTCTGTGCCTCAGTTATCTCATCTGTAAAATGGGGATTAACTGTGAGCCTCACGTGGGACGACCTGACGACCCTGTATCTCCCCCAGCGCTTAGAACGGTGCTCTGCACATAGTAAGCGCTTAACAAATACCACCATTATTATTATTATTATTATTATTAAGCAGATTTCCCCAAGACACCCACTGGGCATGGGGCTTGACTATGTCCCAGTGGTTCCAATTATTATTATTAATAATAATGGTAATAATAACTATGGTATTTGGTAAGAGCTTACTATGTGCCAAGCATCGTAGTAAGCAAGCACTGGGGTGGATGCGAGATAATCAGGTCCCACGTGGGGCTCACAATCTAAGTAGGAGGGAGAACAGGTAAGGAATCCCCATTCTGCAGATGAGGGAACTGAGGCCCAGAGAAGTGAAATGACTTGCCCAAGCTCACCCAGCAGGTAAGTGGTGGAACCGGGATTAGAACCCAGGGCCTCTGACTATTCCGCTGCTATCCCTATGGAGCCGGCTCTGCCTAAGAGAGGACGAGGGCAATCTTCTTGCTAGCTGCCTTGAGATGGCGGGCTGTGAGACCTCGGGCGAGTCACTTCACTTCTCTGGGCCTCAGTTCCCTCATCTGTAGAATGGGGATTAAGACTGTGAACCCTCTTTGGGGCACAAACTGTGTCCAACCACATTAGCTTGTATCTCCCCCAGCGCTTAGTACAGTGGCTGGCACATAGTAAGTGCTTAACGAATTCTATTAAAAAAATGCAAGGGTTACAGAGCAGTCCTTGAAGAAGAGCACGCGGTAGAAACCTTCTCATTGCTTTTTGCTTTTTACCTCACGAAGCCTTTTTTTTCCCCCTCGACTGTCGCTTAAACACCTCCTTTGGCGGGAAAAGGTTTCCCGCTTTGAGTCTGAGGCAATTTAATTGAATCTAGACAACGGCTGTCTTGTTGGAATGAAATATGAATATGTATTATTACCAAAAACATGAATTATTTACACTACTTCTATCAAACAGAATGAGGCTCAAAGCATCTCCGAAAGAAAGGCTGGCTGCATTGCCATCTGGAAGACGACAAAACTGCTCGCCACCCAAGACGGTGCCTGGTCGGAGCGGGATCTGGGAGAGGGAAAAATCTCGCTTCTTTTCAGTGCGGATTTCTGGATGGCCTGGAGCTGCCTCCGTTTCTCGGGGACAGCGGCCTCCGTCTCCCCTTGGCTTCGATCAGAGCTCAAAGGCAACGCGAACACGCTGACGATGATGGTATTTGTTAAGCATTTATTACGTGCCAGGCACTTTTCCAAGTGCTGGGGTGGATAGAGGCAAATCCGTCCCTGTCCCACGGGGGGGCTCACGGTCTCCACCCCCATTTTACAGATGAGGTAACTGAGGCCCAGTGAAGTGACTTGGCCAAAGTCACATAGCATGTTTGCCAAACTAGCACACTTGCCCCGTTCAACGCCCTACTGAAAGGTCACCATTCATTCATTCATTCATTCATTCAATGGTATTTATTGAGCGCTTACTATGTTCAGAGCACTGGACTAAGCGCTTGGAATGGACAATTCGGCAACAGATAGAGACCATCCCTGCCCGATGACGGGCTCGCAGTTACCTCCTCCAGGAGACTCCTTCCCAGACTGAGCCCCCCCTTTCCTCGGCTCCTCCTCCCCTCCCCAGCCCCCCGACTCCCTCCTTCTGCTCTACCCGCCTCCCCGCCCCAGCGCTTGTGTATATCTGTCCATGTTTATTATTCTACTTTTTATTAATGATGTGTATATATCTATAATTCTATTTATTTATATTGATGCTATCGCTGCCTGTCTACTTGTTTGTTTTGTTGTCTGTCTCCCCCCCTTCTAGACTGTGAGCCCGTTCTTGGGAGGGGATTGTCTCTATCTGTTGCCGAATTGTACTTTCCAAGCGCTTAGTACAGCGCTCTGCACACAGTGAGCGCTCAATAAGTACGATTGAATGAACGAATGAATAGCAGACAAGTGGCGGAGCCGGGATTAGAACCCACGACCTTTTGACTCTGACTACTGCTGCTTCTCAGGGCTGGGAATCGGGAGATGTGAATTCTAACCCTAGATCCACCCCTGGGGGGCTGGGTGGCCTTGGGCGACTCACCTGGCCTCTCTGAGCCTCAGTTTCCACAATTTCAAATGGCACTCGTTAAGCACTTACTATGTGCCAGGCACCGTACTAAGCGCTGGTGTAGATACAAGCTAATCAGGTTGGACATCGTCCCGATCCCACACGGGGCTCACAGTCTTAATCCTCGTTTTACGGGTAAGGGAACCGAGGCACGGAGATGTTAATCATCTGAAAAATGGGGGTAAACTACCGGCTCTCCCCAAGCCGCAGATTATAAACCCAGGGTGGGCCAGGAACGATGTCCAAACTGATTATCGGCAACTAGCCCGGCGCTCTGGCACATCGAAGGGACTCAATAAATATCACAATTAAACCTTTACTACAAGGAAAGCATAATTTTGACATTCATTATTACCCTGAGTCAGGTTTATTGAGAAGAAAAATCTTGGAAACAGCATTTCGAGATTGACTTTCTTTTCATTAGTATGAGTTACTGAAAGATCTCTATTCCCCTAATCAAGCAGATACCTATGCAGTGATTAGCCCATATGTATTAATAAGGCCCAGGACATCTACCTCTGGAAGAAAAACTGATAAACTTTCCGCGTCGCATATTTTAGACTGCATTAGGCAATGAAAACCGGCTCTGATGCAATAGATTTTTCTGTGGTTTTAATCATAACAGTTGTATCAAAATGACTTTTTCACATGCGATAACATCATAATGGAACATTGGATCAATAGCACGTTTGTCTACCTAATTATTCCCTGCATTTTAAAATGGTCTTAATGAAATCGAAAAAGCGGTGGGAGGGAAACCGGAGGAGGGGAAAAAAAAAAAACCAGCTAGAGAACAGACCCTTCAGTGGACAGGGTATAAATATAAAATATGGGAGGCGAGTTTTATTTTAGCAGAGAGGTCCGTTGTGATTGCATTTTAAGGAAAAGGCATTAAGAATTTATGCACACACAGCATGAAGCAGCTGAAAATTAAGAATGATATGAGGCTCACCTCTTCCTCCAGAAAATCACCCCGGGGGAGAAGAGGGGAGACCAGAGGGTAGGGACAGTCGAGGAATTCGGCCGATCGTAGGCTCCCTGAGGAATAATCTTTATCCTTCGGACGAAATGCCGGAGTCGACCGAGAATTTAGGCTGTGCGCTTGTGTGTTCTTGTGTCCGTGGGCATTAAGTATGTGTACGCGTGCGTGTGTGTGGGAAGAGAAGGGGAGGAAAAGAGCGGATAGGTTTTATCACTTAGTACAGTGAACTGCACCGAGTGGGTGTTCAATAATCACCGCTTCTACTAATAATGATAGTATTTAAGCGCATACTATGGGTCAAGCACTGTTCTAAGCGCTGACCACTGTTCCACTAAACAGCACGGCATAGTAGATAGAGCATGGGCCTGGAGGTCGTAGGTTCTATACCCGGGTGTGTCACTTGTCTGCCGTGTGGCTTGGGAAAGTCACTTCACTTCTCTGTGCCTCAGTTACCTCATCTGTAAAGTGGGAATTGAAACCGTGAGCCCCTCGTGGGACAGGGACCGGGTCCAATCCGATTGGCTTGTATCCACCACAGCGCTTAGTACAGTGGGTGGCACATAGTACGCTGAACAAATACCATAATCGTTATTAACAATTATTACTGCTACTGCTAGCTGAGAGCACGGGCTCGGGAGTCAGAAGACTTGGGTTCTAATCCCGGCTCCGCCACTTGTCTGCCGGGTGACCTTGGGCAAGTGACTTAACTTCTCTACACCTCAGTTGCCTCATCTGTAAAATGGGGATTAAGACGGTGAGCCCCGCGTGGGATAAACTCATTACCTTGTAACTGCCCAGAACTGGGAACAGTGCTTGGCACAGAGTAAGCACTTAACAAATACTGTAATTCTTCTTCTTCTTCTTCTTCTTCTTCTGCAGAGCAGCTGACAATCACCTGAGGGTCTTTTGGAAAGTATGTCCCTAGAATGCCACAGGCTGCTAATGGCCGTTTCCAGATGTTACCTCCAGGAGGTTCATTGCTGCTTGAGAAGCAGCGCGGCTCAGCGGAAGGAGCCCGGGCTTAGGAGTCAGAGGTCGTGGGTTCTAATCCCGGCTCCGCCGCCTGTCAGCTGTGTGACTTTGGGCGAGTCACTTGACTTCTCTGCGCCTCAGTTCCCTCATCTGTAAAATGGGGATTAAGACTGTGAGCCTCACAGGGGACAACCTCATTACCTCGCATCTACCCCAGCGCTTAGAACGGTGCTCGGCACATAGTAAGCGCTTAACAAACGCCAACATTATTCTTATTATTTAGGGCCCTTTGAGCTGAAGGAGAAAGAGAGAAAGACAGAAAGAGAGAAGGAGAAAGAGAGTGTGTACAGTCTATTATATTTTCCCAAGAGCCTGGTGTAGTGTGCTGCAGAGAAAAGCACTTGAGAAAGTGTTTTGTGTTTGGGTCGAGGCCTTCCCCGATCAAGCCCTCATTTCCTCTTCTTCTACTCCCGTCTGCATCACTTGAATTTCCGTCCTTTATTCATCCCCACTCTTCAGCCCCACAGTCCTTATGGCCATATCTGTACTTTATTTCTATTAATGTCTGTCTCCCCCTCTAAATAATAATGTTGGTATTTGTTAAGCGCTTACTATGTGCAGAGCACTGTTCTAAGCGCTGGGGTAGATAGAGAAGCAGCGTGGCTCAGTGGAAAGAGCCCGGGCTTCGGAGTCAGAGGTCATGGGTTCGACTCCCGGCTCTGCCACTTGTCAGCTGTGTGACTGTGGGCGGGTCACTTCACTTCTCTGGGCCTCAGTTACCTCATCTGGAAAATGGGGATTAACCGTGAGCCTCACGTGGGACGACCTGATGACCCTGTATCTACCCCAGCGCTTAGAACGGTGCTCTCCACATAGTAAGCGCTTAACAACCAACATTATTATTACAGGGTCATCAGGTTGTCCCACATGAGGCTCACAGTCTTAATCCCCATTTTACAGATGAGGGAACTGAGGCACAGAGAAGCTAAGTGACTTGCCTACAGTCACACAGCTGACAAGTGGCAGAGCTAAAGTGACAGCTTGTTGTGGGCAGGGAATGCGTCAGCCGACTCCGTTATACTGTCCTCTCCCAAGGCCTTAGTACAATGATCTGCGTAGAGTAATCAATCAATCGTATTCATTGAGCGCTCAGTAAGCACGATTGATTGATCGATTGATAAAGGCTTGATTGGCTGAGCGGTGCCCGGTTGCTGCGCCCAGCCTGTTTTCCTTGGGATTAGACCGTGAGGCCGTCGTTTAGACTGCGAGCCCGTTACTGGGCGGGGATTGTCTCTATCTGTTGCCGAATTGTTCATTCCAAGCGCTTAGTACAGTGCTCTGCACATAGTAAGCGCTCCATAAATACTACTGAACGAGGAGAAGGCGGCCAGCCCCAGAGCCCCGTGCTCTCAGAGGGCTGTGAAACAGCAGCACTCAAGGCCTCGGGTGGGAGACCCGTGCCTAGGTGGGGTCCAGTACGGGATTCTGCGCCAAGGAGGTGCTCAATAAGTGCTGTAGAAGTCCGTCCCGCTCGGGTCGCGACTCCGGCCATCTTTCATCAGATACCGGTGGTTTCCAGTTCCCCGATTCCTCGCTCCAGCTCTCTGGCTGCCCGGGGCCCCAGCCGGGCCTGCCGGATCTCGCCGTCAGCCTGCTCCTCATTCCCGGGACTTCCGAATCGTCTGGATCGGAGCCAAGAGCGGGCCTGGGGCGGGAAAAACCCCCCACCTTCAGAACCTGAACTGATGTCATTCAGCTGGCGCCCACCCCCAAGTTCCCCGGCGCCGGGGCCCGGTGTTCCCCGGCTGGGAGTTGCCGTCTCCCGGATGACCGCGGCTCGACCCTCTGCACCGAAGCCCCGGCTACCCGGCTTCCGGGGGGTCGGGAAGAGGGGGCCGCCCCCGTGCCGTCTGTCGACCGTTTGACTCAACGACCACAGACGTTTGTGAACCCGGGACCAAGTGGCCTGGTGGAAAGAGAAGCTTGTCTGCTATGTGACCTCGGGCAAGTCACTTCGCTTCTCTGGGCCTCAGTTCCCTCATCTGGAAAATGGGGATTAGGACTGTGAGCCCCGAGTGGGACAGGGACTGGGTCCAACCAGATTAGCTTGCGGTAATAATGTAATAATATTAATGTTGGTATTTGTTAAGGGCTTACTATTTGCCGAGCACCGTTCTAAGCGCTGGGCGAGAAACAGGATCATCAGGTTGTCCCACGTGAGGCTCCCATTCTTAACCCCATTTTACAGATGAGGTAAACGGGGCACCGAGAAGTCAAGCGACTTGCCTAGGGTCACACAGCAGACAGGCGGCGGAGCCGCGATTAGAACCCATGACCTCTGACTCCTAAGCCCGGGCTCTTTCCACTGAGCCACGCTGCTTCTCTGTATCTACCCTAGTGCTCTCCTATCTACCCCAGATATCCTTGTATCTACCCTAGTGCTTAGAACAGTGCCCGGCACATAGTAAGCGCTTAACCAGTACCGTAAAAAAAAAGGTGTTTAACAAGTACCACTAAAACAAAAATTGGGTCCAGGGCTCAAGCGATCTGGCTTCTAGCCTCAGAGCCACCGTTGGCCTGCGGTGTTACCTTACCCAAGTCACTTACCATCTGGAACTGGACCTCAGTTGCTTTATCTGTTAAAATGGGACCGTCATCACTCTGCTTTCTACCTCTTAGTAATAACGATAGTACCTACGTGCTTACTATGTGCCCGGCACTGTAATAATAATGTTGGTATTTGTTAAGCGCTTACTATGTGCAGAGCACTGTTCTAAGCGCTGGGGTAGATACAGGGTCATCAGGTCGTCCCACGGGAGGCTCACGGTTAATCCCCATTTTACAGATGAGGTCACTGGGGCCCAGACAAGTGAAGTGACTCGCCCACAGACACCCAGCTGACAAGCGGCAGAGCCGGGAGTCGAACCCATGACCTCTGACTCCGAAGCCCGGGCTCTTTCCACTGAGCTGTGCTGCTTCTCTGCTCCGCTCTGCGCTCTGTACTACGCGCTGAGGTAGACACAAGCAAATCAAGTCGTCTACAGTCCCTGGCCCATGTGGGGCTCACAGTCTCAATCCCCATTTTCCAGATGAGGTAACTGAGGCACAGAGGGGTGAAATGACTTGCCCAGGGTCACGCAGCCGACAAGTGGCGGAGCCGGAATTAGAAGCCATGACCTTCTGACTCCCAGGCCTGTGCTCTATCCACTACACCAAGCTGGGCGCTCATGGAATACCATCATTTGACCGAGACCCACAGGGCTCTCCTCTTCCCCGCTTCAGGGCCAAGAATCCGGAGATCCAGGCCGGCCCACTCCGGAGCGGGATTGGGAATTCCCTGAGAGCGGCTTCCAGTACAGAGCTCCGCTTACAGTAAGCAAGAGGCCGCAAGGTCGAAGCGGTCACCTGCCAGAGCCGGGGCCCCTGCCGGGGGGCGGGGGGGTCAGATTCCCGGCTCTCCATCTCTCTGGTCGGGCCAGGGCGCTATCCCCGCTCCGCACCCGCCGCTTGTCACGTTTCCGCGGTGCGCCTGGTGCCAGGATGGGAAGGGGAGCAGGCGGAGGAGGGAGTGTGAACGGAGCCAGCTGTTCCGCAGCTGGAGTGGGGGCGAAACCTGATCGCGTCTGCCCGCTGGGGGGGGCCGTGGCGAGGGGGGTCCCTGGGATGGGCCCGCTCAGCCGGAGACGCGACGGCTCGAGGTCGGGTGACCGAGCGGTGCGGTTGAGGTGGGTGAAGTGGCGGGGGTCCCAACTCTGCCGCTTGTCAGCTGTGTGACCGTGGGCAAGTCACTTCACTTCTCTGGGCCTCACTTACCTCATCTGTATAATGGGGATTGACCGTGAGCCTCACGGGGGACAACCTGATGACCCTGTATCTCCCCCAGCGCTTAGAACGGCGCTCTGCACATAGTAAGCGTTTAGCAAATACCAACATTATTATTATCGTCTCTATTGCTGAATCGTACTTTCCAAGCGCTTAGTACAGTGCTCTGCACACAGTAAAACACTCAATAAATACGACTGAATGAGTGAATGAATGTATGTATGTAGGAGAGTACACTAAAGAAATTCCCTGCCCGCCACGGCCTTATAGTCTAGAGCAGGACGCAGAGCGGCACGGCCTGGTGGATAGAGCACGGGCCTGGAAGTCAGAAGGTCAGGGGTTCTAATCTCGGCTCTGCCACTTGACTGCTGTGTGACCTTGGGCAAGTCACTTAACTCCTCCGTGCCTCAGTTACCTCATCTGTAAAAAGGGGATGGGGCCGGTGAGCCCCACATGCGACAGGGACTACATCCAACCCGGTGACCTTGTACCTCTGCCAGTGCTTAGTGGAGTGCCCGCTTAACAAATACCACAGTTATTATTAATAAGAATAAGTATGGTATTCGTTAAGCACTTATTATGTGCCGAGCGCTGTTCTAAGCGCTGGGGTAGATGCAAGGTAATCAGGTTGTCCCACGTGGGGTTCACCGTCTTCGTCCCCATTTTACAGATGAGGTCACTGAGACACAGAGAAGTTAGATGACTTGCCCGGGGTCACACAGCAGACAAGGGGCAGAGATGGGATTAGAACCCCCTCATCTGACTCCCAGGCCCGGGCTCTTTCCACTGAGCCGCTTATTATTACTAGGTGTCAAGGCCCTGGGCCCTTCAAGATGGGGAGCGTTTGGGGAAGAAAGCAGTGATTGTGTTAAGAAATGAGGAAAGGCACCACAGATCGAAGCAGCGTGGCTCAGTGGAAAGAGCACGGGCTTTGGAGTCAGGGCTCATGAGTTCGAATCCCAGCTCTGCCACTCGTCAGCTGTGTGACTGTGGGCGAGTCACTTAACCTCTCGGTGCCTCAGTTCCCTCATCTGGAAAATGGGGATTAAGACTGTGAGCCCCACGTGGGACGACCTGATTCCCCTGTGTCTCCCCCAGCGCTTAGAACAGTGCTCTGCACATAGTAAGCGCTTAACAAATACCAACATTATTATTATTATTATTATTAGATCTTGGGAAGTCCTCAATCCCCTCACCCCCTCTTACCTCACCTCACTACTCTCCTTCTCCAGCCCGCACGCTTTGCTCCGCTAACGCCAACCTTGTCACCGTGCCTCGATCTCATCTATCTCACCGCGGACCCCTCACCCACGTCCTTGCCTCTGGCCTGGAACGCCCTCCCCTCCTCATATCAGACAGACAGTGACTCTCCCCATTTTCAAAAGCTTATAGAAGGCACATCTCCTCCAAGGGGCCTTCCCTGACTAAACTCTTTCCTCTTCTCCCCCCGCCTTCTGCATCGCTCTGATTTACTCCCTTTGTTCCCCTCCCACCCCCCCAACCCCCCCAGCACTTACGTCCACATCTCTCATTTATTTACGTCTATTAAGGTCCGTCTTCCCCGCTTCAAGACTTTAAGCTCATTGTGGACAGGGAATGTGTCTATTATTGTATCGCACTCGCCCGAGTGCTCAGTACAGTGCTTTTCACACGGTAAGGGCTGTCTGTGAGTCCCGCGAGGGACAGGAACTGTGTCCAACCCGATTACCTTGTATTTACTCCGGCGCTTAGTACAGTGCCTGGCACACAGTAAGCACTTAACAAATACCACAGTTATTAATATTTGTGAAGCAGCGTGGCTCAGTGGAAAGAGCACGGGCTTTGGAGTCAGGGTTCATGAGTTCGAATCCCAGCTCTGCCACTTGTCAGCTGTGTGACTGTGGGCAAGTCACTTAACTTCTCTGTGCCTCAGTTCCCTCATCTGTAAAATGGGGATGAAGACTGTGAGCCCCACGTGGGACAACCTGATTCCCCTGTGTCTACCCCAGCGCTTAGAACAGTGCTTGGCACATAGTAAGCGCTTAACAAATACCAACATTATTATTATTATTATTATTAATATTTCCTCTCTGGGCCTCAGTTACCTCATCTGTAAAATGGGGATTGAGACCGTGAGCCCCATGTGGGACTGTGTTCAACCCGATTTGCTTTTATCCACTCCAGCGCTTAGAACAGTGCCTGGCACATAGCAATCACTTAAAAAATACCGTAATTATTATTATTATTATTACTTAGACTGTGAACCCCACACAGAACAGGGAATGTAACCAACCTATTTCACTCGTACCTACCCTAGTGCTTTGAACACTGTCTGACATATAGTAAGCCCTTAACCAATACCATAAAAAGGGGTCACACAGCAGACAAGTGGCATAGTCAAGTTTAGAGCCTAAGTCGTATCTTAGCTTGGCTCCACCCTGCTCTGCTCAGGTTCTAATCAATCAATTAATCAATCAATTAAGTGGCATTTATTGTGTGCTTACTGTCTTCAAAGCAGTAAAGCAGGTGCCGGGGAGAATCAAACACAGACAGAGCCACGGTTGTCCTCGAGGAACTTCATTCAATCGTATTTTACAAGCTAACGGCGAAGACAGATGGATAAATCATTTACAAATGGTCAGTGCAGGGGGGATAGTATTTATTAAGTGTTTATTGTGTGCAGTGTACTTTATTAAACGGTAAGAAGAGCAAGGATATAAACGTACGACGGATGTTGGGACAGAAGAGTGGAATCATAATAATTGAATCTGTTCACTTACATCAGTGCTAAGGATGGGTAGGGGAGCAGCATGGCCTAGTGAAAAGAGCACGAGCCTGGGAGTCAGAGGACCTGGATTCTAATCCTAGCTCTATCACAAGCCTGTATGACGCTTGGTAAATCACTTTGCTTTTCCCTGCTTCGGTTCCCTCAACCGTAAGATGGGGGATTCCATATGCTTATGAGAAGCAGCGTGGCTCAGTGGAAAGAGCCCGGGCTTTGGAGTCAGAGGTCATGGGTTTGAATCCCGGCTCTGCCACCTGTCAGCTGTGTGACTGTGGGCGAGTCACTTCACTTCTCTGGGCCTCAGTTCCCTCATCTGTAAAATGGGGATTAAGACTGCGAGCCCCACGTGGGACGACCTGATTCCCCTATGTCTCCCCCAGTGCTTAAAACAGTGCTCTGCCCATAGTAAGTGCTTAACAAATACCAACATTATTATACGCATTCTCCGTATCACACAGAAAATCCTCCCCATTGGCTTTAAAGCCCTCAATCCCCTCGCCCCCTCCTACCTCACCTCGCTACTCTCCTACTCCAGCCCAGGCCGCACACTTTGCTCCGCTATTGCCAACCTTCTTATTGTACCTCCATCTCATCTATCTCGCTGCCAACCTCTCGCCTACATCCTGCCTCTGGCCTGGAACGTCCTCCCGCCTCAAATCCAACGGACGATGACTCTCTCCACCTTCAAAGCCTCACTGAAGGCCCATCTCCTCCAAGAGGCCTTCCCTGACTAAGCCCCCCTTTCCTCTTCTCCCGCTCCCTTCTTCGTGACCCTCGCACTCGGATTTGCTCCCTTTTTTTCACCCCTCCCTCGGCCCCAAAGTTCTCGTATCCATATCCGTAATTTCTTTCTTCCTATTAATGTCGGTCTCCCCCTCTAGACCCGCAAGCTCTCTGTGGGCAGGGAACGTGTCTACTAATTCTGTGGATAGAATTCAGGACCGGGAGTGAGGAGACCCGGGTTCTAATCTTGGCTCGGTCACTTGCCTCCTGGGAGACCCTGAGTAAGTCATTTAACTTCTCTGGGCTTCAGATTCCTACTCTCCAAATGGCGGTTAAAATAATAGTAATAATAATAATGATGATGATGGTATTTGTTAAACGCTTACTATGTGCTGAGCTGTTCTAAGCATGGGGAGAGATACAAGGTTATCAGGTTGTCCCATGTAGGGCTCACAGTCTTAATCCCCATTTTACAGATGAGGTGACTGAAGCACAGGGAATAATAATAAAAATATTGGTATTTGTTAAACGCTTATTATGTACCAAGCACTCTAAGCGCTGGGGTAATAATAATAATAATACTGTTGGTATTTTAGTGCTTACTATGTGCAGAGCACTGTTCTAAGCTCTGGGGTAGATACAGGGTCATCGGGTTGTCCCATGTGGGGCTAACAGTCTTCATCCCCATTTTACAGATGAGGTCACTGAGGCTTAGAGAAGTGAAGTGACTTGCCCAAAGTCACACAGCTGACAAGTGGTGGAGGCGGGATTAGAAACCCGTTACCCCTCCCCCTTAGACTGTGAGACTCACGTGGCACAGGGACTGTGCCTGGTCTGATTACCTTTCGTTGGTTCGGTCGTATTTATTGAACGCTTACTGTGTGCAGAGCACTGTACTAAGAGCTGGGAGAGTACGATATAACAACAAGCAGACACGTTCCCTGTCAACAGCGAGCTTATAGTCTAGAAGGGCAGACTGGGATCCACCCCAGTGCTTATTTGGGAGGTATATACTCTGTGCCAAGCACTGTACTAAGAGCTGGGGGAGATACAAGCTTACCCACTTAGATAGCGCTCAGAGACTAAGAGGAAGGGAGAACAGTTAATCAATCCATCCATCCATCCATCAATCAATCAATCAATCAATCCGTCAATGGTGTTTATTGAGAGCTTACCGTGTGCAGAGCATTGCACTAAGCACTTGGGAAAGTACATATAATAGAGTTGGTAGTCAAGTTCCCTGCCCACAACCAACTTGCGGTCCAGAGGATATTGATACCTGCCACTTCCTCCCCCCCCGGGGGTCCTGGGGATAAAAGGAGATAAAATGATGTCAAAGTGGTTTGGCAAAATCAAAGCGCTCGGCGCAAACCAAGATCTTTCGGCCGTTTGGAAAGAGGAGCAATTTCTGCGGGAAACTGGTGCCAAGCCAAGCAGAAAAAGCATCAGGAGAAAGAGAAACCTGAGAAAATACAGGGAAGGGAATGATGAATGTTTAGTCTGGGCCTAAACGTCTGTAAAGAACATATGCGAGTCATGAAGCTGTTCTGGGATTCATCACACGCCTCCAGCTGTCCTCGGAGGCGCGTGGTTTATGAATTTCCAAATCATCCGACCACTGGCTCAGCAGCCTTAGGTCCCCTAGCTGGGAGCCGTGGCCGGGAGGAGAGCTCGGTCTCCTACATCTCGAGAGCCATCAGTCAACCGGTCGGTCGATCGATCGGATTTATTGAGCGCTTAAGGTGTCCGGTGCACGGTACTAGCAAAGCGCTCAATAAATACGATCGAACGGATGAGAGTACGATAGAACGGAGTTGGTCACCTCCGCCGCTGGCCTGGAAATCCCTCCTCCTCCTATCGGACACTGACTCTCCCCGCCTTCAAAGCCTTATCGAAGGCAAATCTCCTCCAAGAGGCCTTCCCTGACTAAGCCCTCCTTTCCTCTTCTCCCACTCCCATCTGTTTTACCTTGACTTGCTCCCTTTATTTATGTCACGGCCCCTGAGTCTCACAGTACTTACTTCCGTAGCTTTAATTGATTTATTTATATTAATATCTCCCCCTCCAGACTGTAAGTTCAGTGTGGGCAGGGAATATGTCTGTTATTATATCGTACTCTCCCAAGCGCTTGGTAGAATGTTCCGCACACATCAAGCGCTCAGTAAATATGGTCGATCGACTAGACACGTTCCCGGCCCGTGATGAATTTACAGTCTAGAGGGAGGGGGGGATCATTCAAAGCTTGCTCGCCCGGTGTCTGGGAAGGGGAGTCAGGAAATATCGGGGTCTATTGACTGCCACTGGCCTGCTGTGCAACCTTGGGCGAGTCGCTTCGCTTTCCTGGGCCACGGTTACCTCACCCCAAAAACGGGGTTGATAATCTCCGCCTCTCTTCCTCCCTCGCAAGGATATGGAGAACAAAGTGTGAGGGGAAAGCTCCAGCCTTCGCCCCACGCTGGAAGTGTGATTACAGGACAGGCTACGGATGGATGTTTGAAATCTCAGAGGAATGGTTGTTTAGGGTGTTTCCTAAATTCGCACTATGTGCTGAGCAATGGGGTAGACGCAAGATGATTACCTCGAAGCAGCGTGGCTCAGTGGCAGGAGCCCGGGCTTGGGAGTCAGAGGGCATGGGTTCGAATCCCGGCTCTGCCACGTGTCAGCTGTGTGACTGTGGGCAAGTCACTTCACTTCTCTGGGCCTCGGTTCCCTCGTCTGGAAAATGGGGATTAAGACTGTGAGCTTCACGTAGGACAACCTGATTACCCCGTATCTACCCCAGTGCTTAGAACAGTGCTCTGCACATAGTAAGAGCTTAACAAATACCAACGTTATTATCAGACACAGTGTTTCCGCCAGGGCTTCCAGGCTAAGAGGGGAGGAGAGCAGGTCTCTTCCCTGTTATACAGAATAGCCAACTAAGGCTTCCTCCATATCTGCCAGACCGCACTTCTCCCCTTTTTCAAAGCCCTTCTTCACTTACATCTCATCCAGGAGGCCTTCCCTAATTCATCTCTAATATCTTCCCCTCCAAGACTCAGCTCCCATATCCCTGAAGCACTTTCTTTGAAAAAAAATCATATTTGTTAAGCACATACTCTTTGTCAAACCCTGTTCTAAGCACTTGTTAACTAGGTTAGACACATTCCCTGCCCTGCGTGGGGCTCAGAGTATCAGTAGGAGGAAAAAACAGATATTTCATCCCCCTTTTACAGTTGAGGAAGCTCAGAGAAGCTCAGTGACCAGCCCCAGGACACTCAGCAAATAATTGGCAGAGTCCGGATTAAAACCCAGGTCCTTTAACTCCCTGGACCGTGCTCTTTCCCCTAGACCTCACTGCCTTCTTCTTATAATAAAAAGCCCAGAGCTCTTAGGTACATATCTTATAAACTCCAATTACCCTTTCCATCTGCACTCAAAAGCAGAACAGTTTAGTGGGAAGGGCACGACTTGGGAGCCAGGGGACCAGGGTTCAAGTCCCACCTCTGCCACTTGCCTGCTGTTTGATCTTGGGTAAATCACTTAACCTCTCTGTGCCTCAGTTTCCTCATTCGCCAAATGGTGATTCAATTCTTCTTCTGCTTCCTACTTAATCCCGTGAACCTCAGTAGAGACTGTGTCTGACCTGATTATCTTGCATCTTGCCACACCTCTCACAAAATACCTACCCAACCAAATGTTACCGCTTCTCCGTCTAAGCGCCCATCTACCCTGCGAGACTGTAAGCTTCTTGAGGGCCGGGAGCACTTCTCCTCACTCCTCCCGAGTGATTATTAGTTCCTCGCTCCGCGCTCGACAGGCACTCAATAAGTGCTTTCGACCGATTGCCTGGTTACGGCTTCCTAATTCTCTAAGATTTAGGAACACTCTCATTCAGTACAACGGGAAAGCTCGACGGTCGGTTGAGGAGACGAAAAAAACCCCCGACAGTGACCAGCACAGAAACACTTCCGAAGGAGAAAGGAATCAGCATCCATTATATTTTAAAGGCAGCCCCCGCGGGGAAGTTGAAACGAGCTTTATTATTAATGTCGAACCGTCCCTTTATGCTCCGGACATAAATCCTGCCTCTGCCATCGAGTGGATTCCGGGGGATTTATACCCTTTGACCAAGGAACTAGTCCTTGACCAATGCCTTCTAAGTCCTGATAGAATTCGGCTCAGAATATAGAGTGTCATTAATGAGGGCGAGACGAACGCTTTGATTTACTTGTCCGCTCGGGACATAGGGTCACTGCGAACCGGAATACGGCGGGTGGAAAGGCGCTGGTTGGCGGGAAAGTTTCCTTCTTATGACGATCCCAAAGCTTCTACTCTCTCCTGTCTTTTGGATCCAGGTAGGGCTGATTAGCAACACTCCAGAAAAATAGCTGGTTGGTGCAGTGATGAATCATACCCGGTCGACTGAATTTATTTATATTAATGAATTTATTTATATCTTGCGATATAGTTTATGTAATTTATGTATAATGTATTTTGTGTAATTTATTTATATTTTAATCTGTCTCCCCCTCTAGACTGTAAGCTAGTTGTGGGCAGCGAATGTGTCCGCTGATTGTTATTTTGTACTCTCCCAAGCGATTTTATTTCTATTAGTGAATTTATTTATATCATGTAATATAGTTTATGTATTTCATGTATTATGTATTTTATGTAATTTATTTACTTATATGAATATCTGCCTCCCCCTCTAGACTGTAAGGTAGTTGTGGGCAGGGAATGTGTCCGCTGATTGTTATATCATACCCTCCCATGCACTTGTATTTATTCATATTATTGAATTCATTTATATTATGTAATATAGTTTATGATTTTTACGTATAATGTATTTTATGTAATTTATTTACTTATTTTAATGTCTGTCTCCCCCTCGAGACCGTAAGCATGTTGGGGGCAGGGAATGTATTTGCTTATTATTATGTCGTACTCTCCCAAGCACTTAGTACAGTGCTCTGCACACAGTGAGCACTCAATAAATGCAACTGAGCAAATATTTGCTCTTGCCCACCGGGATTTGCAGTCTTGAGTTGACAATATTGACTGTATTGAGGGCTTACTATGTTCAGAGCACTGTACTGTAGGGAAGCAGCGTGGCTCAGTGGAAAGAGCCAGGGCTTCGGAGTCAGAGGTCATGGGTTCGACTCCCTGCTCTGCCACTTGTCAGCTGTGGGACTGTGGGCAAGTCACTTCACTTCTCTGGGCCTCAGTTACCTCCTCTGGAAAATGGGGAATAACTGAGCCTCACGTTGGACAACCTGATTACCCTGTATCTATCCCAGCGCTTAGAACAGTGCTCTACACATAGTAAGCGCTTAACAAATACCAACATTATTATTACTAAGCAGTAGGGAGACTAAGCCCCCCTTTTCCTCAGCTTCCCCTCCTTTCCGCGTCACCCCGACTCGCTCCCTTTTGCTCTACCCACCCCCCACAGACCTGTGTATATAGGTACATATCTATAATTCTATTTATTTACATTAATACCTGTTTACTTCTTTTGACGTGTACATATCTCTAATTCTATTCATCTATATGATGTCTGTTTACTTGTTTTGATGTCTGCCTCCCCCCTTCTAGACTGTAAGCCCGGTATGGGCAGGGATCGTTTCTCTTTATTGTTGAATTGTTCTTTCCAAACGCTTAGTACCGCGATCTGCACAAAATAAGCGCTCAATAAATACGATTGAATGAGTGAATGAGAGTACAGTGGTGTGAAGAGACTCTACTCCTGCCCTCAAGGAGCGTCCAGTCTACTGTGTGCAGAGCACCGTACTAAGCCCATGGGAGAGGTCATCAAAGTGAGCAGACATGATCGCTATCTTTGTTCTGTGGTATTTGTTAAGCGCTTACCATGTGCCAAACACTGTTCTAAGTGCTGGGGTAGACACAGGTTTATCAGGTTGGACACTGTCCCTGGCCCACATGGGGCTCGCAGTTTTAATACGCATTTTACAGTTGAGGAAACTGAGCCGCAGCAAAGTGAGGTGACTTGCCCAAGGTCACACAGCGAGCAGCCGGCAGGGCCTGGATTAAAACCCAGGTCCTCTGACTCTCAGGCCGGTCCCCTTTCCACTAGGCCGTGCTACTTCTCCTTAAGGAGTTTCCCCTCTAGCAGGAAACACGGATACTAAAATAGTTTATGGCTACGAGGCAGAAGGAAAAGGGAATATGGACATAAATGAGCACTGAAATAATTTAGTTGGGAGTGTTGAAGTGGCTCTTGTGGGGGTGGGGAGGGGGCTATAAAATGGGGAGATGAGAAATTAATCAGGGAAGGCCTCCTGGAGGAGGTGTGACGCCAGGTTGGACCCCTCTTTTTAAAATTAAATTAATTTTTTTAATGGTATTTATTAAACGCTAGGCACTGCACTAAGCACTGGGCCAGATGCAAGGCTGTCAGGCCGGACCCAGTCCCTGGCCCGCATGGGGCTCACAGTCTTAATCCCCATTTTACAGACGAGGAAACCGAAGCGGAGAAGTTAAGTGATTTGCCCAGGTCACCCAGCGGTCAAGTGACGGCGCCGGGATTAGAACCCAGGTCCTTCTGACTCTCGGGCCCGGGCTCTGTCTACTAGGCCGTGTTACTTCTTGGGCACTTTTGCTATGAACTGTGGTTATAATAGCTCAGCAATGTTTGCTTTTGTAAGTGTAATTGCACCCTGACAGAACGCTTGCCAAAATGAGTGAGAGAATTAGCTGTGGCCAAAATGGTTCGTAAAAGAAGATTTAAAAAAAAGGCCAAAGATCACTTAAGCCCTGAATGCTGAAGCAGGGGAATGGTGGGACTGGAAATTCACAGCAAGAAACTCACCCACGACTTTCGCAAAATCCATTCGTTTCTAAAATACTTGCCTTGCCAGGCGCACGGAACAGGTCATAAAATAAATGATAAATAAATAAATTTAAAAAAATCATAAAAGAATAAATAAACCAGAGATGTCTGTGTAGTTTAGCAGGGCAAGACTCTCTAAGGCACCTTGCAGTTTGGAAATCGTCCGATTCTTCTTCCACGTGCGGAGAGAGCTGCAACTGAGCAAATCAATCAATCCGTCAATCGTATTTATGGAGCGCTTTCCGCGCGCAGAGGACTGTACTAAGCTCTTGGGAGAGTATTAGTAATTATGGTATTTGTTAAGCGCTTACTATGTGCCGAGCACTGATCTAAGCGCGGGGTTAGATATAAGGTCATCAGGTTGTCCCACGTGGGGCTCGCGGTCTGCATCCCCATTTTACAGCTGAGGGAACTGAGGCCCAGAGAAGTTGAGCGGCTTGCCCAAGGTCACACAGCGGATAAGCGGCGGAGCTGGGATTAGAACCCATGACCTCTGACTCCCAAGGCCGGGCTCTTTCCACTGAGCCACGCTCCCTGCAACAGAATCGGTGGACGTATTCCCTGCCCACAGTGAGTGACTTGACCAAGGTCACACTGCAAGACAGGGGCGGAGCTGAGATTGGGACCCAAGCCACGGGTGATCGATCGATTGTATTTATCGAGAGTTTACCGTGTGCAGCGCACTGTACTAAGCTCTCGGGAGAGTCCAAAACAATAGAGTTAGTAGATATGTTCCCTCTCCACAATGGGGGTGGAGATACATGAATAAATGAATTAAAAAATGAATAAATTTCAGATCTGCCTATAAGGGCCTGAGCGAGAGGTGAGTAAAGAGTGAAAATCCTAGCAAAACATGTCGTAGTTGATGATGATGATGGTATCTGCTAAGCGCTTACTATGTGCCAAGCACTGTTCTAAGCACTGGAGTTGATCGAGCCCAGGGCTGAGAGTCAGAAGGTCATAGGTTCTAATCCCGGCTCCACCGCTTGTCTGCTGCGTGACCTTGGGCAAGTCACTTCTCTTGGCCTCAGTTCCCTCATCTGGAAAATGGGGATTGAGACCGTGAGCCCCACGTGGGACAGGGACCGCGTCCAACCCGATTCGCTTGTAGCCACCCCAGCGTTTAGTAAAGTGCCCGGCACATAGTAGGCGCTTAACAAACACCGTTATTATGATTATTAAGTGCAAAAATGATGCAGGAGGGAGGGGGAAAAGAATAAATGAGGGGTTAGTCGGAGAAGGCCTCTTGGAGGAGATGTGCTTTTAATAAGACTCAGAGAAGCAGCGTGGCTCAGTGGAAAGAACCCGGGCTTGGGAGTCAGAGGTTATGGGTTCGAATCCCGGCTCTGCCACTTGTCAGCTGCGTGACTGTGGGCAAGTCGCTTCGTTTCTCTGTGCCTCAGTTACCTCTTCTGTAAAATGGGGATTAACTGTGAGCCTCATGTGGGACAACCTGATTACCCTGTATCTACCCCAGCGCTTAGAACAGTGCTCTGCACATAGTAAGTGCTTAACAAATACCAACATTATTATTATTACTTTGTCAAATGAAAAGTTTCAAGTCTCCCGGGGTGGGGGGTTTCTAATAGGTCAAAGGGTTTTCATAAAGGCCGTCATTACTGAGCTGTTTCTTTACAAATTCAAGGTGTTATTACAAGGAAACCCCTTAAAGCCCACAAATGTTTTCACAGGCCTCAGAGGGTGTGGACTTCACGTGTACCTCTATAAAACCATGGGTGCGTTGCAAATGTGCTATAATCAGACCCCCGGGACCCTTCAGGTTGAAACGCAGTGTAAAAATCTGTGCTTATACAAAGGGATGCGAATCTCCTCTTATCGCCGCGCTTCTCGACGGAAAAGCCGGGGACACGTTTCTCAGAAATGCTGTCGGCCCGGGAGACGTACGTTTCCATCCCTGTCGATATTCATTCGAAACGAGGCGACGCTGGATTTTAGAACCCCAATCTCAAGGGACTCTCGCCTTCGCTTCGCCGGGTCGTCAAAGGACACAGAAACACCCCAACTGCCCCTCTCCGGGGCCTCCAGGTGTATTTACAGTAGATTAATAAAGAGAGCTCCGAGCCCCCTAAATTCCCCAGACCTTTATTTGAACTCTTCGCCGGAGCATAATTGACGGCGGGAATTAGAGTGGATATTAAGAGCCGGGACTGAACTTTTTCAATCGTCTCGGCTCCCCTCACATTGCTCATGATATTAGAAGCTGCCATGATGATATTAAATGATGCCATACTGTCGTAGATTAACAGAGGATGCAATTAGATTTAAACGCTCTAATTGGAGCATGCTGTTAAGTGCCTACTGTCAGTCCCGGATTTCCCTTTATGGCAAGAAACCACCCCCCCCCCCACCCCCGGCCCCCATCGCTGTGAACTTAACACCATATTCTCCAGACAGGAAAAAGAAAAGGAGGAATATTACAGGAGAAATAAGCAAGAAATTATCCCAATACTGCCCACGCACATTAGGTAGGGACTGAAAATCCAAACCCATTTCGCAGGTGACTCGAGGGGCAGAAGGCAGCTCCACGATTTGGTGAGGGGTGGGATCGGAGACGGTCGAGGTCTCCTCTACCCCGGAAGAGGATGGGAAGCGGGGGCCTGGATGGGAGGGTGATTGGGTCACTCGCCGGCCGGGTGATTTTGGGGCAAGGCACTTGATCGCTGTGTCTCAGCGAGCTTTATCCGCACCGTGGTGGACCCCGGGCCCGGGAGTCAGGAGGTCACGGATTCTAATCCCGGCTCCGCCACTTGTCTGCCGTGTGACGCTGGGCAAGTCGCTTCACGTGTCTGTGCCTCGGTTTGTCTCATCTGTCAAATGGGGATTGAAACCACTAGCTCCACGAGGGACAGGGACTGTGTCCAACCCGATTTACGTGCGTTCGCACCAGCTCTTAGTATGGTGCCTGAATGTAATAATGGCTTCCCAAATACCATAATAATTATTATTCTTATTAAAATGGCTGTTCTCCTTCCCCCTTCCACTCTAAGCCCCAAGAGGAACAGGTTCTATGAGAGCGCCCTGCTGATTTTCGAGATTGTTTTAGTGTTGTGTTCCGTCTCCTGCTAGATGTTAAACTCCTTGGGGGCAGGGAACAGGTCTACCACCCGTGTTATATTGTACCCTCCCAAGTTCACACAGTAAATACCATGGATTGATTATGTATCTCTCTCCAGTCCCCTCTTCCCCTTTTTATTTTCAGATAGTGAGCTTCCTGAGGCCCAGGGATCGGGTCTAACCCCTACCTAGGTATTGTCTCCCGGCTGCCTCCACAGAGGAGGCATTTAATAAACGCTCTTTCTACTGTGGGAAGCAATGTGGCTTAATGGAAAGAGCATGAGTCTGAGAATCAGAAGACATGGTATCTAAATCTGGCTCTGCCATTTATTATTATTATATTATATAATAATGATAATGGAATTTGTTAAGTGCTTACTATGTGCCAGGCACTGTACTGAGCACTGGGGTGGATACAAGCAAATCGGGTTGGACACAGTCCCTGTCCCTCGTGGGATTCATGGTTTCAATCCCCATTTTAGACTGTAAGCCCGTCAAAGGGCAGGGACTGTCTCTATCTGTTACCGATTGGTACATTCCAAGCGCTTAGTACAGTGCTCTGCACATAGTAAGCACTCAATAAATACTTTTGAATGAAATTTACAGATGAGGGAACTGAAGCTCAGAGAAGTGAAGTGATTTGGCCAAGGTTACACAGCAGACGAGTGGAGGAGATGGGATTAGAACCCACGACCTTCTGACTCCCAGGCTGTATTCACTGCACCATGTCGTGTGACATTGGGCAGGTCACTTCACTTCTCTGTGCCTCAGTTACATCATCTGTAAAATGGGTCCTTCCGAGACCTTAAGCCCTACGTGCGTCAGATAGGGTGTCGGGCCTGATTATCTTGTGCTCGGCACACAGTAAACACTTAACAAATACCATAATTATCATTACTCTACCCCAGTACAGTGCTTGGCACATAATAGGTACTTAATAAATAGCACAGTAATAAGTATTATGAGGGGGTTGGGCAGAGTGGCTGTTGATCTACAGTGACAATTCTGTCAGGCACTTTTACCCCCTCTCCACTCCAGTCACCCACACGAGCAGACAACTGATCAATCAATCAATTGTATTTATTGAGTGCATACTGTGTCAATCATATCGAGTGAGCACATTCTGTGTCAGTCAATCGTATTTATTGAGCGCTTACTCTCTGCAGAACACCCAGTACAGTCTCCTTCCAGCATTCCATATGGTTGGGGGAGGGGAATGATGAAAGCCCCCCTCCCGGAGTTGACCACCTGTGAGCCCCATTTCTCTGTGCCTCAGTTACCTCATCTGTAAAATGGGGATTAACTGTGAGGCTCATGTGGGACAACCTGATTACCCTGTATCTATCCCAGCGCTTAGAACAGTGCTCTGCATATAGTAAGCGCTTAACAAATACCAACATTATTATTATTATTATTATTTGAGTCGGGGAATGTCCACTCTGGTTACCTGATTATTTTGAATCTACCCCATTGTTTAGTACAGTGCTCCACACATATTGAACATTTAACAAATGCCATAATTATTATCGCTGTGTCTATCCCATTGCTTAGTACAATGTTTGGGTCACATCAGAGAAGCAGAGTGACTCAGTGGAAATAGCCCGAGCTTGGGAGTCAGAGGACGTGGGTTCTAATCCCTGCTCCGCCACTAGTCTGCTGTGTGACCTTGGGTAAGCCACTTCACTTCTCTGGGCCTCAGTTCCCTCATCTGTAAAGTGGGGATGAAGACTGTGAGCCCCACGTGAGACAACCTGATTCCCCGTGTCTACCCCAGTGCTTAGAACAGTGCTCTGCACATAGTAAGCGCTTAACAAATACCAACATTATTATTCTCTGGGCCTCAGTTCCCTCATCTGTGAAATGGGGATTAAGACTGTGGGCCCCATGAGGGACAACTTGATTACCTTGTATCGACTCCAGCCCCTAGAACGGTGCTTGGCATATTAGTAAGCACTTAACAAATACCAATAAATGTCACCATAATAAGGAGTATGAGGAATTAATGTCTCTCCCTCTAGAATGTGAGTTCTTTGTGGGCAGGGAATGTGACTCTTATATTGTTCTCTGCGTCTCAGTTACCTAAATGTAAAATGGGTATTAAGACTGTGAGCCCCATGTGGGACAACCTGATTACCTTGTACGCCTCAGTGCTTAGAACAGTGCTTGGCACATAGTAAGTGCTTAACAAGTGTCATCATTATTATTATTATTGTTATGCTGCACTCTCTCCAGCGCTTACTACAGTGCTCTGCACTCAGTAAGCACTCAATCAGTACTGTTGACTGGCTGATTGGGATTGGGCAGATCAGCCGTTGGCCTATAATGACAATTCTCTCTCCTCAGGCCCAAATGAGGACACCTGGGCCCAAATGGCGAGCAGCGGTTTATGGCGTTTAGGGCTGGGCCTGGGTCTTGGTCTCAACTCGGGACAGAGAGAAGATGAGGAGGGTCAAGAGGAGGAGAAGGAGAAGGAAAAGAGAAGAAGAAGGAAAAGGATGAGATGGAGGAGGTGGAGGCCCAGGCCTGTGAGTAACCCCAGTTTTTCGGGTACAGGTCGATGCTGAAGCGCAGCCTTTCCAGGGTCCCCAGGTCTGGCTTTCCATCCCCAACCCTGGCCTGACCGTTATTTATGCTTTGGGGTCCTATCGACGTTTTGGGGGGTGCCTGTGTGCTCTCAGATGCAGGCCTACCCCCTCAGTGTTTCCCTCGGCCTCCCCAGGGCCCTACTTCTCCCTCCGCTTTCTTCCTCTTGCAAACCGTCAAGGCTCCCCCACTTCAACCCCCAAATCTTGCTGCTTCTAGGGGTCACCGGCCGGGGAAATCGGCCTCTTCCCTCACCCCGGCCTGTTTTGCAGGCGCTTTTGGACAGGAGGGTGTGTTTTTCTAGGGGGGGTCTTTCATGGGGAGGGGTCTTTTGAAATGCAAAACTAGGGTTGTGTCTCCTCCCCCCTCCACCACCTGTGGTAACACCATAAACCTTCCAAATCCCTTCCCTCTATCGTCAAGTTGTTATATATTAATTAGGGATTAGTCGCTAAGCACTTTTTCGAGATTTAATGAGGATCCCATACAAATCGGGCCCGTAATGTAATTAATTCAAAATGATGTCAGCCATCAAGGTGCGCTTACTTTTCTATCAATCAAGGTGTAATTGCTTTGCGGCGTGAAAGCTTGAAAGGAATTCGGTTAGCATTTGATGGGGCTTCCAAGATTTAACTCTGCTCAGAAAATAAACAGATGGTCCAAGTGTGTCGGGGGGCGGGGGAAGAGATCTCGGCGGAAAGTGAAGGTTTTTGGAGACTTCGTGTCCTCTTCGCGATTCTGTAATGGAAAAGCAGAAGGGGTGGCCAACAGAAGAGTGTATGATGTAGCCCAGGGCACAGTTGATTATAACCCTCTAAGCCTTTCTATAATGTGAGCCCGTCGTTGGGTAGGGATTGCCTCTATTTGTTGCCGAATTGTACTGTCCAAGCGCTTACTACAGTGCTGTGCACGCAGTAAGCGCCCAATAAATACGACTGAATGAATGAACGAACAGCTCCTCCTTTTCTCGAAGGACTTTGCAGCTAGAGTTTGCACTGGGGAGCACCTTGCTGAAAAGCTCCAAGTTTGCCAGTGAGAGAGGAAAGCTGCAGAAACAGCAGGAGGGGCCTGCCTGGGCCAGGCCGAGGGAGTGATTGCAAATCAGTGGGGGGTTTTTTGAGCACTTACTGTGAGCGGGACGCTGTGCTGAGCGCCTGGGAGAGTACAAGAGTTGGTAGGGGAGCCTCTTGCCAGGAAGGACGTTGCAGTCTAGAGGGGGAGACAGAATTCCTAGAAATACATAAATTATCGTTGTGTTCACAAATGCCCGGGGGCTGAGGGTGGGGTGAATATCAAGTGCTTAAAGGGGACCGTTCTGAATGCTTATGATCAATGCAGATGGGACAGGAGTGGGGGAAAAAGAGGGTTTTACTGGGGAAGATCTTCTTTTAAAAATGGTATTTGTTAAGCACTTACTACGAGCCAGGCACTGTACTAAGCACTGATGTAGATAAAAGGTAATCGAGTTGGACACAGTCCACGATTTTATTTTTTAAATTATTATTACTGTTATTGTGGTATTTGTTAAACTCTTACTACCTGCCAAGCACGGTTCTAAGCGCTGGGGTAGACACAGGGAAATCAGGTTGTCCCATGTGGGGCTCACAGTCTTCAACCCCATTTTACAGATGAGGTAACTGAGGCCCAGGGAAGTGAAGTGGCTTACACAAGGTCACACAGCAGACGAGTGGCGGAGCTGGGAAGTTATTACTCTATTTTGTTAATGATGTGTGTATATATCTATGATTGTATTTATCTTGATGGTATTGATGCCTGATTACTCGTTTTGTTTCGTTGTCTCTCTCCCCCGTTTAGACTGTGAGCCCGTCGTTGGGCAGGGATTGTCTCGGTTGCCGAATTGTACGTTCCAAGTGCTTAGTACAGTGCTCTGCACGTAGTAAGCGCTCCATACATACAACTGAATGAATGAATTCACGTCCTCCGACTCCCCAGCCCATGCTCTTTCTCTATCGAATGATATAACAAATGATATCTGTTAAGCACTTCCCAAGCATTGGATTAAGCACGGGGGTAGATACAAGATAATCAGGTTGGATCCAGTCCCTGTCCCATCTGGGACTCCCAGTCTTAATCCCCATTTTACAGATGAGGTACCCGAGGCCCAGAGAAGTGAAGCGACTTCCCTAAGATCACACAGATGGTGGAGCCGGGGCTAGAACCCAAGTCCTCTGACTCCCGGGCCTGTATTCTTTCTCTTGGAGATGTGATCTTAAAAAGGCTTGGAAGGTGGGGAGAGGGATCGTCTGTCCGACGCGAAGGGAGGGAGTTCTGGGCCAGAGAGTTTCGGCGGTGAGATCGATGAAGTCGAAGCGCTAGAGCAGCGAAGTGTGTGGACTGGGCTGTGGGAGGGGGCGAGTCGATCTAGTGCTTTAAAAACGATGGTAAGGGGTCGCTGTGATGATTTGGAATTGAGAAGCAGTGTGACCTAGTTGATAGAGCACGAGCCTGGGAGCCCGAAGGATCCGGGTTCTAATCCCCACACTCCCACTTGTCTGCTGGGTAAGCGTGGGCAAGTCACTTCACTGTGCCTCAGTTTCCTCATCTGTAAAATGGGGAATAAGACTGCGAGCCTCTTGTGGGAAAAAGACTGTGTTTGACCCGGTTATTTTGCACCCACCCCAGTGCTTAGAGCATAGTAATCTCTTAACAAATTACCACTATTATCATTATCACCATCATAATCAATCCTACTGGTTCAATAGTAGAAACTGAGCTCCAACCAGGTGTATTCATTCAATCATATTCATTCATTCAGTAGTATTTATTGAGCGCTTACTATGTGAAGAGCACTGTACTAAGCGCTTGGAATGTACAATTCGGCAACAGATAGAGACAATCCCTGCCCATTGACGGGCTTACAGTCTAATCGGGGGAGACAGACAGGCAAAAGACAACTTAATCGCGAAAAATAGAATCAAGGGGATGTACCCCTCATTAATAAAATAAATAGGGTAATAAAAATATCTACAGGTGAGCACAGTGCTGAGGGGAAGGGAGAGGGGGAGGAGCAGAGGGAAAGGGGGGTGAAGGGGGGAAGGGGAAGGGAGCAGAGGGCTGGGGCGTGGGGCACTATTTCTTGTCCATTCCCTGACATCTATGATTGGCCCAGCTCCTTGAACATAAGGCATTTAATACCATCAACTTACCCTTATTGGGAAACAAAGAGGAAATGGTTTAGTAAACCCTTAAGTAAAATGAGCCTAACCTTCGACTAAAGGTTGCGGGTGGCTTCTAAAAAATGGCCATTTGCCACAGCAGAGGGAGGGCAAGTAACTTGTATATATTTTTATTACCCTATTTATTTTGTTAATGAGATGTACATCCCCTTGATTCTATGTATTGCTATCGTTCTTGTCTGTCCGTCTCCCCCGATTAGACCGTAAGCCCGTCAATGGGCAGGGATGGTCTCTGTCTGTTGCCGAATTGTCCATTCCAAGCGCTTAGTTCAGTGCTCTGCACATAGTAAGCGCTCAATAAATACTATTGAATGAATGAGCAGAGAGGGAGCAGAGGGAGCAGAATCATATTTAGTAAGCACTCAATAAATACAGTTGAATGAATGAATTGGGGATTTAGTGATTGAATATATGGGCTGAATGAGAGAGAGCAGGGTGGAAGCAGGGTGGCCCAGTGGACTGAACATGGATCTAGGAATCAGGGGATCTGTGTATTAATTCCACTCTGCTACTTGCCTGCTCCCCTCTCAGGATGGTACCTGGAGAGTTTCCAGTCCTCTACCAGTCTCGGCTACGGGAGGGAGAGTCAAGCAGAGGCCTGTCCAGTCCATTCCTAGCTCGGGCAGTGGCTAGCGAGGGGCGGGCCACCTGCTACGAGTCAAAACTCACTCGTGCTGGGCAGCAACGGCACCGGAGAGAGTCGAGGGCGGAGACTCGAGTTGACTGAGCGGAAGGTGGCATCGGTAAACCACGGCTGTATTTTTACCAAGAAAACTCTGTGGATCCACTACCAGAAGGATTGCAGATGGAGAGCAGGACGTTCTGGGAGAGACGCGTCCGTGACGCCGCTATGGGTCGGAAACGACTCGACGGCATAAGATAAGACTCGCCTGCTACGACTCTGGGCAAATCACTTCCCTTCTGTGTGCCTTTGCTACCTCACCTCACAGATGGGGGTTAAATGTCTGTTGTTATTATTATGGTATTTAAGCGCTCCCTATGTGCCAGGCACTGTACTAAGCGCTGGAGTGGATACAAGTAAATCAGGTTGCACACAGTCCTTGTCCCATGTGGGGCTCCCAGTCTCAATCCCCAATTTACGGGTGAGGTAACTGAGGCCCAGAGAAGTGAGTTGACTTGCTCAAGGTCACACAGCAGTCAAGTGGCTGAGCCGGAATTAGAACCCATGACCTTCTGACTCCCAGGCCCGTGCTCTATCCACTCCGTCATGCTGCTCCTCCCTCCCCCTTTAGGCCACGGGCCCCTTCGAGGGGTTGAGATTGTGTCCAGACTGATTTTCTTGCAACTTACCCAGTGCTCAGGCTTGGCACATGATAAGGGCTTAAGAAATATCCCTGTTATAGTATTTCTGAGCTCTTACTGTGGGCACAATAATAATAACTGTGGTATTTTTTACGTGCTTATTATGTACCAAGCACTGTTCTAAACTCTGGAGAGTTAATCGGTCTGCTATTTGGCCGACAGTCTCCGCTCACTGTGGACAGGGAACACGGCTACCAATTCTTTCATATCCTACTCTCCGAAGAGTTTAGTACAGCGCTCTGCACACGGCAAGTCCTCAGTAAATGAGATCGATTGATCGTCGGTGAGGAAACCGACCCTTTTGAAATGCCACCCGCTGTCCTTCTGTTGCTGGAGCCCGGTCTTATGTCCGTGAACAGTGTATTCTACCTGCTGTGTGTGTACACGTGTGCCCACGCATGCACCCGTCGCCCAAGTTCTCCCCGGCGGAGGGGACTGTGACCCAACAAGGCTGAGCCAGAGGCCGTTGGGATGTCGGGCGACTCCCCGTCGACCTGTGAAAGTGTCCCGGAAGCCGGATGGGCCTTCAGTGGGAGGTTCCGGCCTTGGAGCGAGCCAGACGTCACTGTAGATGCTGATTAACACCAGGAGTTACCCACCCAGGATCATCATAGGAGACAGTTTTCCTAAATTCAGCCGGGATAGAGCTGGGATAACTGGTCACCAGTAATCCTGGCCGGGCAGACGGCTGCCTAATAAATTCCTTGATTTTTTTTTTATGGTATTTAAAACCTTATTATCAATCGGTGGTTTTTGTTCTGTTGTACTCTCCCAAGAACTTGGTACAATACTAAAATGCTCAATAAATACAATTGAGTGCTTAAGGTGTGCAGAACATTGTACTAAGCACGTGGGAGAGTACAGTACAACAGAGTTAGCGGACACGTTCCCTGTCCGTGATGAGGTTACAGGGGAGACCGACATTAATATGAATTAATGAGGCAGGCGTCCTTACGAAGTGTCAAGCCCCGTTGGAAGCCCTGGGGTAGATACAAGTTAATCAAGTCTCCGTAAGAGGTAGAATAGGTATTGTATCCCCATTTTGCGGATGAGGGAACTGAGGCCCAGAGAAGCCAGGTGACTTGTCCAAGGCCACACATCCCCTCGCGTTCAAGGGGACAACCGAGCGTCCTGCCGCAGGCCTCCAAGCCTGAGGCTCCGCGACATCACGGTGACACGTCGGCCTTGACGTCACGGTGCCGTGACCTCGCGCTCGTTCAGAAGCGGGGTCCCCTCCCAGGTCGGCACCTCCGATCGGATCTCCGGGCTGGCTTCGCTGTCGTCCGAGCGCCCCTCCGACTCATCCCAGGTCTCCCTTTCTTGGAAACGTTGATTCCCTTGGGAGCGTAAGAATGAAAGTTGTGGTCTAGTAAACGCAATTAGCCGTGTAAATTACGTGGTTCTCGCTCGCTCTCTCCCCGAATAATTACAGCCATAAGCCCTTGGAATTACAGAACACGCTCTCCGAACGGCTGAATTTGTCAGCGTACTTTAATTAGGTGTGCCGTCCAACGGAGTCAGCTAACGCGGGCCGCGTCCCGGAACGTATAGAGCGCGTATCCTTGTCCCCCATGGGAGAGACTTAGGTCCGGCGGGGGCTAATACAACCAAAAAAATGGACGGTGATGGGTGAGGGGTATCAGGAGGGGGTGAAATAGGTATTCTATTTTCGTGTAAGCATTAGAATCCATTTGGGTTGGGGGGCTAACTGAGCCTAGATGAGGTGGGGTACGGGAGTCTGGGTGCCGCGCAGCTTGGGAAAACGAAGGCCCGATTTCTCTGCTAGAAAACGATTCCTCCAGAGGTTCCCCGAAACCAGACTCACTCACTGGTTGGGTTTTCCATCTGCGGCATATCCTGCACGTGCCGGGCCTTCAGCGAGGGAAATTCGTGCTCGAAAAGAGGTCTATCGACTCATCGTTTTGTGGGAAGCGGTTTGGGACAAGTCTGGGGACTAATTTCCCCACCCACCACATCTCTGTCTTTGGAAACTTATTTTCCTTCTCATTTTGGGGGTTCAGATTGGCAAACCCCTTTGTGCCGCCGCTAGGGGGCGGGCTCGTTGTTAATTAATGATGATGATGATTATTATTATTAAGGTATTTGTTAAGCGCTTGCTATGTGCCAAGCCCTGTTCTAAGTGCTGGGGAAGATCCTAGGTAAGCAGGTTGTCCCCCGTGGGGCTCGCGGTCTTAATCCCCATTTTACAGATGAGGTCACTGAGGCCCAGAGGAAGTGAAGCGACTTGCCCCAGGTCACACAGCAGACAAGTGGCGGAGCCAGGATTAGAACCCACATCCTCCTGCTAGGCCGTGCTGGTTCTCTGTCAGTCTGGACCGTGGCTTGCGCTTCTGTGGCGGGTAGTACATGGAACGGCAGCAAGGGGTTGCTCCCCAAACACCGCCTCTAATAATAATAATAATAGTATTTATTAAGCAGTTACTATGTGCCAGGCACTGTTCTTATGTGGGACAGGGAACGTGTCCAACTCAGTTACTTTGTACCTTCCCCAGCACTTAATACAGTGCTTGGCACATCGTAATAAAAATTATAATTATAGTATTTGTTAAGCGCTTATTATGTGTCAAGCACTGTTCTAAGCCCTGGGGTAGATATAAGGTCATCAGGTTCTCCCACATGGGGCTCACGGACTTAATCCGCTTTTTACAGATGAGGGAACCGAGGCACAGAGAAGTGAAGTGCCTTGCCCAAGGTCACCCAGCAGACAAGTGGCGGAGCCGGGATTAGAACCCACGTCCTCTGACTCCCAAGCCTGTGCTCTTTCCCCCAAGTAAGAACTTTCCACTAGTAAGCAGTCAACAAATACCATTATTATTATTATCAATATTAGCACCTGAAGAGAGATGAAACAAAGCCCTTTGACAAAGTAAAGGTGGAAACAGAGATCAGAAGGGAAAGAGCTCTGTGGCTTGAGGAGCAGAATTTCGGAATTCACGGTCACCCCCGCAGCCCCGGTCGGGCCTCAGATCCCTCCTCTGTAAAATGGAGACGAAGACTGCGAGCCCCACGTGGGACGGGGACTGAATCCAACCTGATTCACTGGGATCTCCCCCAGTGTTTACGACAGGGCCCGGCGCATAGCAAGCGCTGAACGAATACCACCCAAAAAAATGGCGTGGGAGTCGCTCCCGCCCCCATCCCAGTCATTCCCGGCAACGGGAAGACGGTCTCGGCATCCCCGGCGACGCCTTCGGGAAGGTAAGGCGGCGAGGGATGAGCGGTGACCCAAAAGCCACCGCAGGGGAAGTCCGGTGGTCACCCCTTGGGCCGCTCTTGTTCTCCGGGGGTGGTGGGGAACGGGCTGCCTCGGCCGATCCCTCACCCCCCAGTGCGGGAGGGACTGGTGACCCGCCAGCCTGCCCTTCCCGTTCCCGCCCTCTCGTCCATGGGGTCGGGGAGATTCTTCCACCGCAGCTCCAGAGAGCCGGGCACTCGCGTTGGGTCCGTCAAACCGATTATGCAAACTAGCTGCAGACAGGGAGAGACCAGACCGAATTAGCCTGCGTAGAGAGGCCGGAGGCAGAGGGCGAACGAAACCTGGGCCGAGCGGCCCAGTGATATTTACAAATCCCCCGCCCGGCCCCCGGCGTCCGCCCGCTCCCACCTCGCCCGCGGTTCGGACGCCGGTTGGTGGGTTCTGGGACGGAGGTGGATTGGGGATGAGCCGGGGGGATCTCGTGGATCTCGGAGAAGGAACGTAGCCTAGTAGATGGGGCCCGGGCCTGGGAGTCGGAAGGACCTGGGTTGCAGTCCCGGCTCCGCCGCTTCTCTGCTGTGGGACCTCGGGCGGGGCACCTCACTTCTCTGGGCCTCAGTTACCTCATCTGTAAAATGGGGATTAAGAGTGTGAGCCCCACGTGGGACAACCTGATTACTTTGTATGTATCCCAGTTCTTAGAACAGGCCTTCCCAGATTAAGCCTCCCGCTTTCCTCAGCTCCCCCTCCCCATCTCCCCAATTCGCTCCACACCTCCCTCCACAGCGCTTGTGTATGTATGTACATATCTTTAATTCTATTTATTTATATTAATGCCTATTTACTTGTTTTGAGATATATATATATATATCTAATTCTATTTATATTGATGCTATTGATGTCTGTTTACTTGCTTTGATGTCTCCCCCCCCTTCAGCTGTGTGACTGTGGGCAAGTCACTTAACTTCTCTGTGCCTCGGTTACCTCATCTGTAAAATGGGGATTAAGACCGTGAGCCCCAAGTGGGACAACCTGATTCCCCTGTGTCTACCCCAGCGCTTAGAACAGTGCTCTGCACATAGTAAGCGCTTAACAAATACCAACATTATTATTATTATTGTTGTTCTAGACTGTGAGTCCGGGGTGGGCAGGGATTGTCTCTCTTTGTTGATAATAATAAGAATAATGTTGGTATTTGTTAAGCGCTTACTATGTGCCGAGCACTGTTCTAAGCGCTGCGGCTGATACAGGGTAATCAGGTTGTCCCACGTGAAGCTCACAGTTAATCCCCATTTTACAGATGAGGTCACTGAGGCCCAGAGAAGTGAAGTGACTGGCCCACAGTCACACAGCTGACAAGTGGCAGAGCCGCTGATTTGTACTTTCCAAGCGCTTAATACAGTGCTCTGCACACAGTAAGCCCTCAATAAATACAACTGAATGAATGAATGAACGAGAACCATTATTATTATTATCTCGGAGTCAAACCCCTCGGAAGGTGAACGATGTGTCCGGCTACCGTCGCTGAACCGTGATTCCGGGGAGGTGCCTTGGGACGAGATTTAGGGGTGTCTGCTCCACTCTCTGTTGGAGTCGGGGGGAGCAGGGTTTGTATTCGGGGTCGCGTCCGCCGAGGGAAGGGGGCGGGCAAGGCCGAAGCGTCCCCCATAAATGGGAATCGGCGCACTTCTTTAATCTGTCTTATCGAGAATTTTCAAAGACGCCCAAGTCTAATCAAATCCCTTCCGTGATTGTACAAAATTACTTCGCCGCATCAGAGCGGCAGCGGCACCGCTCCGCGGGGACGGACGTGGGAAAATGGCTTTCCAAGATGCAGGGCAATCTTTCAGGTGATTTAGGAAGGACAGCTCGTCGCCGAAGAGACGCGTTTCACTTCGGCTTCTGAGATCAAAACATCAGAGCCATTATTGGAGAGGCGGTCTGATAGATGAGAGTCGTTTTCCTTATCCGTTTGGTTATTAGAGGGAATTTAGCCAGCTGATCATTCCTTTAATTTCTTCTTTCTTTTCCTTCCACATCTCCGAGGGAGCCTCCTCACCACCGAGAGGGCAGGAAATGGATCCCGAGGAACCGGGATCTTGCCGTCGCCTGGATAAAACACTAATGAGGCAATGGGGATCTGAACGGTCATTGCTCGGTCATTGAATCGACGGTATTTCTTGGGTGCTTACTGTGTGCAGAGCACTGTACTAAGCATTTGAGAGAGTACAATATAACAGAGTCTGGCAGATACCAACCCTGTCCTCAATGAGCTTACAGTCTAGAGGGGGAGACAGACGTTGATATGAATAAATAAATTACAGATGTGTAGTCAGTCAATTGTATTTACCGAGCTCTTACAGTGTGCAGAGCACTATGCTAAGTGCTTGGGAGAGTACACTATAACAGACACTTTCCCTGTTCACAACGAGTCTAGACAGTCTAGAGTGGGAGACAGGCATTGATATGGATAAATAAAATCACAGATACGTCCGTAAGTGCTGTGGGGCAGAGGGGGGGATGAATGAAGGGAGCAAATGAGAGTGATGCAGAAGGGAGTGGGAGAAGAGGAAATGAGGGCTTAGGCAGGGAAGGCCTCTCCTCTTCCCTCCCCTCCCATCCCCACGGCACTTATATCCATATCTGTCATTTTATTTATTTGTTTTGATATCTGCCTCCCCTCCTTCTAGACTATATCTTGTTGTGTGCAGGGAATATCCTGTTTGTTATTGTATCGAACCGTCCCAAGCGTCTAGTACAGTGCTCTGCACATGGTAACCTCCTCCAAGAGGCCTTCCCAGACTGGGCTTCCCCTTTTCCCTCTGCTCCCTCTCTGCTGCCCCTTCACCTCCCCTCAGCTAAACCCCTTTTCCCCCCTTTCCCTCTGCTCCTCTCCCTTCCCTTAGCACTGTGCTCATTTGTATATATTTTTATTACCTTATTTATTTTGTTAATGAGGTGTCCATCCCCTTGATTCTATTTATCGTGATTAAGTTGTCTTGTTTTCGTCCGTCTGCCTCCCCGGATTAGACCGTGAGTCCCTCAATGGGCAGGGATGGACTCTATCTGTTGCCGAATTGTCCATTCCAAGTGCTTGGTCCAGTGCTCTGCACATAGTAAGCGCTCAATAAATACTATTGAATGAATGAATGAAAAGCGATCAACAAATACAAATGAATAAATAATAATAATAGTGATGGTATTTGTTAAGCACTTACTATGTACCAAGCGTTGTTCTAAGCACTGGAGTGCATACAAGATAAGCGGGTTGGCCCATGTGGGGCTCGCAGTCTTCACCCCCATTCTACAGATGAGGTAACTGAGGCACAGAGAAGTTAAGTGGCTTGCCCAAGGTCACGCAGCACACAAGTGACAGAGCGGGGATGAGGACCCGCGTCCTCTGTCTCCCGAGCCCGGGCTCTTTCCACCAAGCCACGCTGCTTCATGGGTTTTCGTGCTCAGACAGAGTCCTGGGCTGGCTTCCTCGTCGTCTCACCGTCTGTGAAATGGGCTGATGGGGTTCATTCATCCGTTCGATCGTATCTATTGAGCGCTTACTGTGTGCAGAGCACTGTATTAAGCATTCCTCCATCTCCCGTCCGCCTGGTTAGGGTCGGGGCCCCGTCTCTGTCACCCGGCTTGGGGCGGGAAAGTTCACCTGGGAGACGACCCTCGGTTAGAGGAGCTTCCAGTCCAGTGCGGGAGGACTGACCGGGTGGAAGCGATAAGCACACAGTGGGAGCCAGAGGGAAACCAGAGCTACAGCCGGTAATGAGAGCGTGGGAAAAGGAATAAATGAATACGTGAAAGGGGAACAGAAGTTGCAAGTCCAGCAGCACTGAGGTTGTCTGCTGGTTGTCCGGCCCAGAGCTGCTGACTGGCTTTTGGAGGGGGCGGCGAGGGAGGAAGCTCCAGGGGCTTCAGGCAAGGATCTTTGGTGCCTTATTTTTAACCCACTTTTTTTATTTTTAAAAATGGGATTTGTTAAGCACTTACTATGTGCCAGGATCTCTACTGAACGGGGTGGATACAAGCTAATCAGGTCGACACAGTCCATGTCCCACATGGGACTCACAATCTTAATCAATCCGAGGCTAGAGACGGCGAAGATGCTGAGGAAGAACCATTTCCCTTGGCTGCACTGGAGGAGGCGAGAGGGCACAGCAAACAGCTTGAGGGGAAAGGAATCTCTAAACAAAGGCCGGACGGTGTTTCTCTAATCCTAAAAATAATAATAGTAATTGTGGTGTTTAAGTGCTTACTAAATGCCAGGCACCATACTAAGCGCTGGTGGATGCAAGCGAATCGGTTTGGACACAGGTCCCTGCCCCTTGTGGGGCTCTCCCAGTCTCAATCCCCATTTTAGAGATGAGGTAACTGAGGCCCGGAAAAGGGAAGTGACTGGCCTAAGGTCACACAGCGGACACGTGGCAGAACCCCGTGACCTTCTGACTCCCAGGCCTGTGCTGTATCAGCTACACCACGCTGCTTCTCGGATCTAATCTCTAACCTCATCCCTGGCGCTTGACCTGATCTTTCCGGAGCGGCTCTCTCTAACGTTCGTTCGGTCGTATTTATTGAGCGCTTACCGTACGCAGGGCTCGGTACTGAGCGCTTGGAAGGGTACGATGCAACGATAGACACATTCCCTGCCCACAACGAGCTTACGGTCCAGAGTCTAAGAGGATCATATGTTTGACGCCAAGCCGCGGTGGAGTCGGGGAGAAATAAGGCCCGGGCCAGCAGTGATGAGCCACTATCGCGTTGGCAGTGATGCGCCACGACTAAGTCGAGGTTGGGTACGTCGCTCGTGCGGGATTGTGAGTGAGACGCCCTGCCCCTCTGAGAAAGATGTCCCCTGGTGTCACCGTGAAGGGCGTGCCCATGGAATGAAGCAGCGGGGCCTAGTGGACTTGTCTGCTGCGGGACCTTGGGCAAGTCACGCCACTTCTCTGGGCCTCGGTTCCTGTGAAATGAGGATTAGGACCGAGAGCCTCACGTGGGCCGAGAACTGGGCCCGACTTGGTTAGCTCGTGTCTACCCCAGCGCTCCGAACGGTGCCGGACACATAGTAAGCGCTTACCGAATACCATTATCATCACGACGTTGTTGGCTTGTGGCAGGCCACAGACGGCCGAGCCGGGGGAAGATAAATTCACTGACGGGAAGGCTGGGCCCGATCGCTGAGGAGAGGCGGGGGAGTCGGGTGGTCTGTGCTGGGTCACTGGGGGAGAGGCAGGGATGAAGACGGAAGGGTCGGGAGCGTTGGATGGTCGTCATTAGGGGAGAGTTGGGGGGTGGGCGGGCATTGCCTAAACATGAAGATGCCGTCCAGGAGGGGAACTATCACATGGCTCTTCCGAGCAACCTGCTGCCTCAGTCAGAGATGGGGTCCCGGGCTTGGTGGGGCCATGGATACCTCCATTTGCTATTGTTCAGTAAGCGTGTAGCGTGTCCGGAGCCTACAACCCAAGCCAGAAGACCCGGTCGCTGCACCCGGGACGGACGACCGATGGAACGATTCTCACCCAGACCGTCGGCGGGGGCCGAGCAACGGCCGGCCTGGCCGAGGGGGTCACGGCCCAGCCGCCCCAGGTGCGTCCCGCCGTTTCCCCGATAGAAGCGAGGTGCCCTCTGCCGGCGCGGTGCCCGGCGTCTCTTCTCCGAGGGGGCCGGGGGTGACGGCGGATCCGGAAGACCCCGGGCTCCCCACGGGGCAGGTCGGGGCAGCCACGCCTCTCTCCCAGCTGCACGGAGCCGTCGCCGGAGCCCACGGTTCAATGCTCCATTCTGGGCGCCGCGAACAGAACCCCTCTTTGTTTCCCCCTGAAACCCATCCCGTGAAACCCAGCCCCGCAGACATCCATGGCCCGCCGGCCCCCTGGACACCGGGCCCCCCTCGGGTCTGCCCGCAAGAATGGGCACTTTGTGCTCCGCCGAAAACCACGCTCCCTCCCGGGGCCCGGGCCGAGGCCCGGGACCTTCCGACCGGCGGCCAGAGCTTCCGGTGGCGGCCCTGGCCTTCTCCCTCTTCGTCCTCTCCTTTCCCAACCTTTCCTTCCCCCCTCTCTCCTTCTCTCCCTTCCTGCCGCTCCACCTTGGTAATTACTGTGCTATTTGTTCAGTATTTACGAGGTGTCAGGCGCTGTTCTAAACGCTGGAGCGGAGACAAGCAAATCAGGTCAGACACAGTCCCTGTCCCACTCGGAGCTCACACTCTCCATCCCCGTTTTACAGATGAAGTAGCTGAAGCCCGTAGAAGTGAAGTGACTTGCACAAGGTCACGCAGCAGACAGCTGGTGGAGCTGGGGTTAGAATAGTAAAAATAACGATGGTATTTGTTAAGTGCTTTCTATGTGCCAAGCACTGCGGTAGATGCACGGTAATGAGGTTGATATTGGTATTAGTTAAGCGCTTACTATGTGCGGAGCACTGTTCTAAGCGCTGGGAGAGATCCAGGGTCATCGGGTTGTCCCCCGTGAGGCTCACAGTCTTAATCCCCATTTGACAGAGGAGGGAACTGAGGCCCAGTGAAGTGACTTGCCCGCAGTCACACAGCTGACAAGCGGCAGAGCGGGGATTCGAACCCATGACCTCTGACTCCCAAGCCCGAGCTCTTTCCACTGAGCCACGCCGCTTCCCAGACCAGCCCGTACTAGAGTGCTCTGTACACAGTAAGCGCTCAATAAATCCGACTGAAAGAATCCTTCTGACTGCCAAACCCACGCTCTATCCACTAGGTCAGCCCTGCCTCTCTAGGAATTGTGGCGATTGTTACCGACTCTCTGGGAGCCTCCTGTCCCTCCCCATTCCCAGGATCCGTGGCTCTCCTTTTCCCGGCCCTCCCGAGGGAAAGACGGGCCTCGCCCAGGCTCAGTGGAAAGAGCCCGGGCTTGGGAGTCAGAGGTCACGGGTTCGAATTCCAGCCCTGCCACTTGTCAGCTGGGCGACCGTGGGCAAGTCACTTCTCTGTGCCTCAGTTCCCTCATCTGGAAAATGGGGATGAAGACTGTGAGCCTCACGGGGGACGACCCGATGACCCTGTATCTCCCTCAGCGCTTGGGACAGTGCTCTGCACGTAGTAAGCGCTTACCAAATACCAACATTATTATTATTATTATTATTTTTAGGATCGGGGAGACGTAGACATGTTTGAAAGCGGAGGGGAAGAAGCCATTGGAGAGCAAACGGTTGAAGATGGCGGTCAGGGAGGGGGCAAGGGTCTGGGCTCTAGCCACTGAGCCACACTGCCAGTGCCCGGCACATAGTAAGCGCTTAACAAATGCCATCATCATCATTATTATTATTATTGTTGTTGTTATTATTATTATCCCAGACCGTGATAGCTTTCAGCTGGAGGCCTCGTCTTCCTAAAATGATGAAGTGGACGCAAACTGGAAGCCGAGTGGAAAGAGCCCCGGGCCCGGGAACCAGAGGTTGTGGGTTCTAATCCCGGCCCTGCCACGTGATTTGGGCGAGTCACTTCACTTTTCTGTGCCTCAGATACTTGACAAGCAGCGTGGCTTAGCGGAAAGAGCCCGGGCTTGGGAGTCAGAGGTCGTGGGTTCTAATCCCGGCTCCGCTGCTTGCCAGCTGCGTGACCTTGGGTAAGTCGCTCAACTTCTCTGGGCCTCAGCTACCTCATCTGTAAAATGGGAATGAAGACTGTGCGCCCCGCGTGGGACAACCTGATTACCTTGTATCTACCCCAGCGCTTAGGACAGTGCTTGGCACATAGTAAGCGCTTAACAAATACCGACATTATTATTACACTTCATCTGTGAAATGGGATTCAAGACCGTGAGCCCATGAGGGGCAAGGACTGTGTCCAAACTGGTTACCTTGTATCTCCCCCAGCGCTTAGAACAGTGCGTGGCACATAGTAAGCGCTTAACAAATACCACAGTTATTATCATTAGTGACCACCGTCCCTCTCCCTTCTGTGGCGCTCTGACTTACTCCCTCATCCTCCCCTCCGAGCTCCACAACACTCACGTCTATATCTGTGATTTATTTATTTGTGTTAATGTCTGTCTCCCCCACTCCTAGACTGCAAACTCATCCTGTCATATTGTTATACTGTCTTCTCCCAAGCGCTTAGTACAGTGCTCTGCACGCAGTAAGTGCTCAATACTAGCGCTCTGCCTGTCTACTTATTTTGTCGTCTGTCTCCCCCTTCTAGAATATGAGCCCGTTTCTCGGTAGGGATTGTCCCTGTTGCCGAATTGGACTTTCCAAGCGCTTAGTACAGTGGTCTGCACACAGTAAGCGCTCAATAAATACAATCGAATGAATGAATAGGATCGAGGGACCGAGTCAGGGCCCGTGCCCGGTAGTCAGAAAGACCTGGGTTCTAATTCCAGCTCCGCCAACTGTTTGCTGTGTGATCGTGGGCTAGTCACTTCACTTCTCAGGGCCTCGGTTTCCTCAACTTTCAAACGGGGATTCCTGTTCTCCCGTGAGCCCCGTGTGGGGCAGGGACTATACCCGACCTGATTTTCTTATATCTACCCCAGCGCTTAGAACAGTGTTTGGCTCCTAGTATATCCTTAACAAATATCTTAAAAAATAATAATCTAATGCAAATCCAGGGGCAGAGAAGGTGAATAAAATAAACCTGCAGGACGTGCCCTCCGACCTCCATCCTCGGGTGACACTTGCCGCGCTGGGCGACAGGCCCCCGCCATCCAGTTCATTCATGCGATCGTATTTATCGAGCGCTTACTGTGTGCAGAGCACTGTACTAAGCGCTGGGGATGTACAGTTCGGCAACAGATAGAGACAATCCCTGCCCAACAACGGGCTCACAGCTCTCCTCCCGTTGTCCAGGGTCCGGCCGTGGGGGGAACCCCACGTAGGACATGGACTGTGTCCATCTTAATTATCTTGTATCTCCCCCCCGCCAGTTCCCAGCGCTTAGTACAGTGTTTGGCACATAATAAGCACCTTACAAATGCCATTATTAGTTGCTTTTAGGATCACCATCGTTGTTGGCCCAGCCCAGAAAACTTCCCTCCTTTTTTCCACAGATTCATTCATTCAATCGTATTTATTGAGCGCTCACTGTGTGCCGAGCACTGTACTAAGCGCTGGGGATGACTGCTCGGCCGTCCCGCTGAGGGTCATCACTGTGGATTGGAAGGATGGTGGCAACCTCTTCTGTAGATTGCACTCAACACGCTATCGTGTGCAGCTATATATGTTTTAAAGCGCTTACTACAGTGCCTGATTACCTTGTACCCCTCCAGGGTGTGGAACAGTGCTCGGCACACAGCAAGCGCTTAACAAATGCCATCATTATCGTTTAGACTGTGAGCCCGTCACTGGGCAGGGCGTGTCTCTATCTGTACATTCCAAACGCTTAGTACAGCGCTCTGCACAGAGTAAGCGCTCAATAAATATGATTGAGTGAACGAATGACCTCCAGTGGGTGCTTAATGAATTCTCTTAATAGGAGGGAGCGATTGCAGGAAGATCGTATGCGTCCTTAGCGTTTCGCTCCATATATATATATATTTTTTGACCCTAAACAAGAAGCAGCGTGGCCTGCTGGGTAGAGCACAGATCTGGGAGTCACGGGAACTGGGTTCTAGTCCCAGCCCCTGCCATTTGTCCCTAGTGTGACCTTGGGTAAGTCACTTCACTTCGTTGGTAAAATGGGGATTAAAAGTGGGAGCGCCACACAAGAACAGGGACTGTGTCCAACCTGATGAGTTTGTATTTACCTGAGTGCTTAGAAAAGTGATTGGTGCGTAGAAAGCACACAACAAATACCATTTAAAAAAAAAAAATCGGCCTGCCGACCAGTTTCATCTTTAGTGTGGCTCAGTGGAAAGAGCACGGGCTTTGGAGTCAGAGGTCATGGGTTCGAATCCCTGCTCCGCCACTTAGCTGTGTGACTGTGGGCAAGTCACTTAACTTCTCTGTGCCTCAGTTACCTCATCTGTAAAATGGGGATTAAGACTGGGAGCCCCACGTGGGACGACCTGATTCCCTTGTGTCTACCCCAGCGCTTAGAACAGTGCTCTGCACATAGTTACCAACACTATTATTATTATCTTTAACCTGTGGGTAGAAGTTCATTTTCTCAACAACCTGCTGGGGCATGGCTTTGTCGGGAATATTTCCGTCATCCCAATAAAAAAAAAAAATTGAAATAATAATTATGGTACCTGTTAAGCACTGTTTATGTGCCAAGCTCTGTTTTAAGCATTAAGGGGAGATAAAAATTTAACAGGTTGGACACAGTCCCTGTCTCACGTGGGGCTCACGGTCTTTCCTTCGTTCATTGAATCTTATTTATTGAGCGATTACTGTGTGCAAATCACTGTACTAAGTACTTGGGGGAGTACGGTATAACAACAGACGCGTTCCCTGCCCACACACAACAAGCTCACAGTCTAGAGGGGGAAACAGACATTAATATACATAAATAAATTATAGATACATACATGTGCTGTGGGGCTGGGAGCGGGGACGAAGGAAGGGAGCGAGTCAACGACGCAGAAGGGAGTGGGAGACGAGGACAGGAGGGTCAGGGAAGGCTTTTTGGAGGAGATGAGACTTCAATAAAACTTGGGAGTGGGAGAGAGCAATTCTCTGTCCGATGTGAGGACGGAGGGCATGCCAGGCCCGCGGTAGGAGGGGGGCGAGGGATTGGTGGCGAGACAGAGGAGATGGAGGGACAGGGAGAAGGTTAACATTTAAAGGAGCGACGTGTGAATTAGGAGAGTAGCAAGTAGGAGAGGTAGGAGGGGACGAGGTGATGGAGGCCTTTAAAGCCGACGGTGAGGAATTCGTAGCGAATGAGGCCCTCGGCCCGATCGATTTGAATAACTTATTAATTGCCTGCTGAGCACTAAGCACTGTACTAAGCCCTGGGTGAGGACCACCGCGGTGGAAACACGGACTCCCTGACGTGTCCCGGATAGAGGAGGCAGATAAAGTAAGCTCGTTATGGGCAGGTATTGCCGTTTATTGTGGTATTGTTTTTTTCCCAAGCGTTTAGTACAGTGCTCTGCACACGGTTAGAGAAGCAGCATGGCGTAGTGGATAGAGAATGAACCTGGGAGCCAGAAGGTCATGGGTTCCGATCCCGGATCCACCCCTTGTCTGCTGTGTGACCTTGGGCGAGTCACTTCACTTCTCTGTGCCTCAGCTACCTCATCTGTAAAATGGGGATTGAGACTGTGAGCCCCATGGGGGGACAGGGACTGTGTCCAACCTGATTTGCTTGTATCCATCCCGGGGCACGGTACAGTGCTTGGCACATAAGTAAGCGCTTAATAAATATCACCAATTAATTTAAGCGCTTAATAAATACCGACTGAATGAAGGAATAAAGACGACGGAGCGTCGGGGCAGGGCGGAGGGTGAACAAGCAGGCAGTGGGAAATTTGGACCGGAGGGTCCGGTCGAGGCAGTTGAACGAATGGGTAAATAGAGCGATTGAAATTCACGTGTCCTTTCTGAGCCGAGGCCTGTGGCGGCCCCCAAGCCCTTAAAACCAGTGGGGTCAGGGGGCTTGCGGTCCGCTGAACCCCTCCATGGAGGACGGCGGCCCCTCCCCGCGCTGACACTCCCCCCAGCAACTGCTAGTGGTGGGCCGGCCTGGTGACTTCAGCCACAAAGAGGCAGCGTGGATAGAGCCCAGGCCTGAGAGTCAGAAGGACGTGGGTTCTAATTCCGGCTCCGCCACTTGTCTGCTGTGTGACCTCAAGCAAGTCACTTCGGTGGGCATCAGTCCCCTCATCCCTCAAAATGGAGACTAAGAGAGTGAGCCCCATGTGGGACAGGGACTGTGTCCAACCCGATTAACTTGTATCTACCCCAGCAGTGCTTGGCTTAAAGTAAGCGCTTCACAAGTACCGTGATTATTTAGTATTGTTACTATTATTCTGCGCCCAGGCTGGCCGGCATCCGGCCCACGCTAAGGGCTCTTCCTCCGGCTTGGAGCGCATCTTCCCTCGGTCTGCTCCGAACGTGAAGGCCGGATCAGGCCGGGATCGAGCGTGTGGTTTTCCACAGGGTCCCGTGCTCGATTCCGAGGCCGTCCGGAACGGAAAATTCACTCCCACCTCTCCCTGCCTCCCTCCGAGAGGCAGTTGGGCCCGTTAAACCCGGCCCCGTCTGAGCGCGGGACGGTCGTCCAGCTCCGTGTTCCGTCCGTGGCTTAACTCGCTGGGGCTAGGGGGTTTCGGGGGCTGTTGGCCGGGGGGGGTAGGGGGTGATTTTTGGGCCTTTGAGAATCGTAATACCCCCTACCCCGGCCCCACATCCTCTCTGTCCTCCCCGCCACGCCTGGTCATCATTCTCCAGGCAGCCGGCGAGGCCTGGGATGCCAGAGAGGAGAGTAGGAGATGCCAAAGAGTTTTTTGTTTGTTTGTTTTTTGGTATTTAAGCGCTTACTATGTGCCACTGCATGGCGTAATGGATAGAGCACAGGCCTGCGAGTCAGAAGGTTCTAACCCGGCTCTGCCACTCGTCTGCTTTGTGAAGCAGCGTGGTTCAGTGGAAAGAGCCTGGGCTTGGGAATCAGAGATCCTGGGTTTGAATCCCGGCTCTGCCCCTTGTCAGCTGTGCCACTGTGCGCGAGTCACTTCACTTCTCTGTGCCTCAGTTCCCTCATCTGTAAAATGGGGATGAAGACTGTGAGCCTCACGTGGGACAAGCCGATGACCCTGTATCTACCCCAGCGCTTAGAACAGCGCTCTGCACGTAGTAAGTGCTTAACCAATACCAACATTAGAATTATTATTATTGTGGCCTTGGGCACATCCATTTACTTTTCTGGGCCTCAGTTACCTCATTTGTAAAATGGGGATTGAGACTGTGAGCCCCCCGAGGGACAGGGACCGTGTCCAACCTGATTTGCTTGTATCCACCTCAGCGCTTAGTACAGACAGTGCCTAGAACATAGTATGCGCTTAACAAACACCGCAATTACTAAGTGCTGGGGTAGCTATAAGCAAATCAGGTTGGACACAGTCCCCGTCCTACTTAGGACTCACAGTCTTAACCCCATTTTACAGATGAGGGAACTGAGGCCCGGAGAAACGAAGCGACTTGTTCCAGGTCACACAGAAGACAAGTGGCGGAGCCGGGATTAGAACCCCGTTCCTTCCGACTCCCGGGACTGTGCTCTATCTACTAAGCCACGCTGCTCCTATATTGTGCTCTCCTGAGTACTCAGGACAGTGCTCTGCACCCGGTAAGTGCTCAGTACATAGGATTGAGCGTCAGTCGTTGGCCCCCAAGGTTGCCCAGCAGGAAGCCATCGGTAGCGGCCGCTGACCGGTCGTCCATCGCCTGCCCTGGCGTTGCTCAGGCTCTGGCTCAGGGAGGTGGTGACGTCTCAGACCACCCAGCTGGCCGGCCTTGTAGCGAAGCCCCCCGAGGGACGCACTGTCCACCGAGTAGATAATCGAGCCCCTCTTTGGAAACGAGCTGCCCCCCCCCCCCCACCGCATGTCTTCCCACCTCAGATCCTCGGATTCCGCAGCCAGCGCTGGACAGAAATGGGAAGGGGCCGGAACTCCGCTCCGGCAAAAGAAAATTTCCAGGATGGAAGTACTATAGTAGCGAAGGGAATGGTCTCATCGCCGGGGTGGGCTGGCGGCGCCACCCTCCTGGGCCCGGGCTGGGGAGGGGCCGAGGGGCTCCATCCCCAGTCACGGAAGCCGAGGTCCCGGCGGGGAGAGGGTTGCGGGGGCGTCTTTCCTCACTCCTTGCTCTCTTTTGGCGGGGCGCGGCTCCCAGCCCAGAAGGTTGTGGGCTTTCCGGTCCGGTCCCTTCCCCTTGGGGCAACGGCCATCCCCTCGGCCTCGTGCCCACATCCCCTCACCCCCCAGCCCACCGGACCCTCTTGCTGCGACGGTTATGGCATTCATCCCCTCTTCAAAGCCTTTTTAAAGGCCCTCCTCCTCCAAGAGGCCTTCCCTGACTAAGCCCCATTTTCCTCTTCTCCCACTCCCTTCTGCCCTCCCCTTTTTCACTCTCCCTCCCAGCCGCTTATTATTTATTGTTTCTATTAATATCTGTCTCCCCTACTCCCACCCCCGTCTGTAAGCTCACTGAGGGCAGCGAATGTGTTCACTGTATATTATACTCTCCCAAACGCTTAGTACAGTGCTCTGCACACAGTAGACCCTCAGTAAACAAGATTGAATGTATGAATGAGTTCACCAAGCACTTAATCTGGGGCAAGCACCGAGCTCGAGATCTGCATCGGAGAGATGATCGGTTCGGATTCGGTCCCGGTCCCACCCGGGACTCCGAGGGAGAAGGGAGATCTCGCTCCCATTTTCCAGGTGAGGAGACCGAGGCCCAGGGAGGTGAAGCGACTTGCCCGTAGCCCCGCAGCAGGCCGGGCCGCATCTGGGACGGGACCCCAGGCCTCCCGGCTCCTGGCCGGCGCGCAGAACCGTCCCCTCCTCCTCCCGAGGCCCCGGCCCGTGGACGGCGGCTCAGCGCTCGGCGGTTTTGAGAACCTCCGCCTCGTCGCCCGTAACCGTCCTCACCGGTCGCGTCCTGAAGATATTCGATCGGTTCATTCAATTAGTCCAAACAAGCCCGTGTCTACGCTCTTGCCTCGGAGGGCCTCGCGCATAATAAAACATCCTTTATAAACCCCACGAAGGCAGTAATTAAATTCACCAGCCGCCTTCCCCACAAGTTTAATGAAAGAGGTCTGAATCGTTGGGGTTTTTGTTTTTGCGGGGGTCTCCGCTCCCTCTCTCTCGACGGGCTTCTAAAAACCGGAAAGCCAGATCGAGTGGGGCCGGGTCTTCCCCCCGCACCCCCCCCGCCCCTCCGCCGGAATGGTGAGGGGGGTCGGTGATTTCACTTGTAACACGAATCCGTCGAGAAAGGGTGGGGGGAGCGGCTGGCGTGGGGAGAGCAGCCCCACTTGACTGCACATCTTGGCTCAACCAGCAGTCGGAAACAGATGGTCCTTGCGGCTGGCGAGGCCCCCGCTCCCTCACTGCCAGCCTGTGGTCGTCGGCTGCCGGCTCTCGGCGACTCGAGCACGGAAGGACGGTGGCAAAAGAAATCAAATCTTTCCCATTGAGCAGCGCGCCGGAATGAAATTTGACAGATCTGACATTCTACACCCAACATCTAGTTAGAATATATTAACCTTTGGGTTTTCCTAAGCTCCTCTCCCACAAGTTGGGAATCGGCTGACGAGAGAGGTTGTCGGGGCTCTTTCGGGTGGTTTGCGTTTGCTTGTTTTGGGGGGTTTTTTTTTAAAAATACGCGTGTGTTCTGGGGCCGGTCTCGGAGGGTTTCCCGCTCCTTCGGGACAGGAGCGGTCGGGGAGGCAGCGAGGCCTAGCGGAAAGACCCCGGGCCTGGATTCTCAGCCCACCTTTGCCGTTCCCCCCTCCGGGTGACCTGGAGCGGGTCGCTTCGGCCGTCCCGGGCCTCGGTCTCCTCGTCTGGGAAACGGGGATGCGATGCCTCCCTCCCTCTTAAACGGTGGAACCCGGTGCGAGGCGGGGACCGCGTCCCATCTGATAAACCCGTAACCTCCCCGACATTTGGCATAGCGGCAACGCTTCATAAACACCGTCGTCCTCGTTGTCACCGCTGGCGTGATTTTCGTGAGGTGAAGGGATCCGCGCTTCGCGCGGGCCGCGAGGAGAATACGTCCAGCGGTGCGGAGGAGACGCTATTCCCACCCAAACGTGTGGGTATATTTAGCTTTCTGGTGACAGGCTTGGGTTTCAGAAGCTCTCTGGGTTTTCCCGCCTAAGGAAAAGTCAATGGGGAGACGGGAGAAAGTTCCAGACCACCGGATGTGGAGGATCTCTGGCGGGAGAGTCAGAGCGCCATTCATTCAATAGTATTTGAGAAGCAGCGTGGCTCAGTGGAAAGAGCCCGGGCTTTGGAGTCAGAGGTCATGGGTTCGAATCCCGGCTCTGCCGCTTGTCAGCTGTGTGACTGTGGGCGAGTCACTTCACGTCTCTGTGCCTCAGTTCCCTCCTCTGTAAAATGGGGATTAAGACTGTGAGCCTCACCTGGGACAACCTGATTACTCTGTATCTACCCAGCGCTTAGGACAGTGCTCTGCACATAGTAAGCGCTTAACAAATGCCAACATTATTATTTATTGAGTGCTTACTATGTGCAGAACACTGTACTAAGCACTTGGAATGTACAATGGCCCTTGGGTCCTGACCACTGTGGGGGTGACGAGCCCTTTTCACTCATTCAGTAGTATTTATTGAACGCTTACGAGGTGCAGAGCACTGGACTAAGCGCTTGGAATGGACAATTCGGCAACAGATAGAGACCGTCCCCGCCCACTGACGGGCTCGCGGTCTAATCGAGCCCTTGACACGGTGACCTCCACGAGGGCGCGCCCGTCCATGAAGCTTTCGGGGCGGCCACCCCGGAGAGTCACCGGTGGCCCTCCCGGCGGCCGCCAGAAGCCCGGGCCACGCGGTCATCCGCGTCGTCACGCCGGGCCCGCCGCCGGGGCCGAAGCCGGCCCGTGTTCCGCTCAGAAATGCTCTGGGCACGTGTCCGCCCGCCCCACCCTCAAAAATCTCCAGTAGCTGCCTCTCAGAATTCGCACGGGGACTTGGGCGTTCCCCGCAGCTGGCCGGTGAGGTCACGCTAGCGGACGTGACAGAGGTTGGGGAAGGGGGGGCGAGATCCAGTCGATTCTGGGGGAAGAGAGCGAGAGCGGGCGAATGAGGCCACGCTCCCCAAATGCAGATGTTTGGGTGCTCAGTAAGGATCATCTCTCTTTCAGGGCATCGAGCGGAAGGGAGTCAAGGTACTTGAAACCCTAAATTGCACATCTCTAAATCTTCAGCCCCGGGAAATCTGTTCTACTGACACCCGGGCATCGGGGGGTGGAGAGGCCGCCAGGAAGAGAGAAGGGATCTTTGCTCTCAATTGATAGCGTCTATTAAGCTCATACCGCGTGCAGAGCACCACGCTAAGGCGGGGGGAGCGAACGGTCGCGTTCGAAGATATGAATCCTACTTCAGAGATATGATCCCTACCCTCAAGGAGCGTGGTGGAGAGGAAAGAGCCCGGGTTTGGGAGTCAGAGGTTGTGGGTTCTAATCCTGGCGCTGCCCCTTGGCAGCTGTGTGACTTTGGGCAAGTCACCTCACGTCTCTGTGTCTGTTATCTGTAAAATGGGGATGAAGACTCTGAGCCCCACGTGGGACAACCTGATTACCTTATATCCACCCCAGCGCTTAGAACAGTGCTTGACACATAGTAAGCGCTTAACGAATACCATCCATCATTATTATTATTACAGTGTAGCACAGAAGCAGCTCCGTCCAGAAGGAACACGGGCCTTAGAGTCCGGGGACCTGTGTTCTAATCCCTGCTCTGTCACCTGGCGTGACCTCGGGCGAGTCGCGACTTCTAGGGGGCCTCAGTTTCCTCCTCCATAAAATGGGGATTTGGGACTTTAGACTGGGAGCCCCATGTAGAGTCGGGGCCCGGGCCTGAGTTGATGAGACCCAGAGAAGCAGCGTGGCTCACCGGAAAGAGCCTAGGCTTGGGAGTCAGTCAAAGGACTTGGGTTCTAATCCCGCCTCCGCCACTTGTCTGCCCTGTGTCCTTGGGCAAGCCACTTCACTTCTCTGTGCCTCAGTTCCCTCATCTGTAAAATGGGGTTCAAAAGTGTGAGCCCCACGTGGGACAACCTGATTGCCCTGTAGCTACTCCAGCGCTTAGAACGGTGCTTGGCATGTAGTAAGCGCTTAACAAATACCATGCTTATGAGGATGATGATCTTGTAATCTGGCTCAGCGTTCAGTACAGTACTTGGCACATAGGAAACGCTTAATGGATACAACAGTGAGGATTATTAATAACTGCGGTCTATGTGCCGGGCGCTGTACTAAGCGCCGGGGTGGCTAGGAGCAGTTCGGGTGGGAAACGGTCCCTGACCCACGTGGGGTTCACAGTCTCAATCTCCGTTTTAGAGATGGGGGAACCGAGGCACAGAGAAGCAAGTGACTTGCCCTAGGTCACACAGCAGGCAAGCATAGAAGTCAGGATTAGAACCCAGGACCTTCTGACTCCCAGACCCGTGCTCTATCCGCTACGCCATGCTGCTTCTAACGGGGGTGATAGAAGCCGAAATCATTTGCAGGGAGGAGGAGGAGGAGGCATCTCCACCCCAAGAAGATCACGGATCGTCTGCCCGGAGCGCCGGGCTTCGAAATCACTCACCACCGAAAGGAGAAAGAGGAGCAGTCGAGGATTAGTGAGGGCCCGGTCTCCTTTGAAGAGTCAAGGTGAGGACGGCTCCCCGAGAGCCTCCCCCGATACCCGGGCTTCGGCCTCACGCCAGACCGCTCCTCTCTGCCATCCGAGCGCGTTCTCCGCCATTCCTCCCGCTGGGAGCCGCAACGAAGGGGACCGGAAAGCAAGTCGGTGATTCCGCAATTGCCGGGAGCCGTCGCGATAGAATCAGTCAGTCAGTCGTATTTACTGAGCGCTTACCGTGTGCCGGGCACTGAACCGAGAGGTCGGGAGAGTACAAAATGACAGACTCATTCCCGGCTCACAGCGAGCTTAGAGGCTAGAGCCTCCATCAGATCTGCCGCCGGGAGGAGGCCGGAAGTTGTGTTTGCTGGCCGCCCGTTTCCCGTGGCCGTGAGCCGCCTCGAGATCTCCTCCCTCCTTTCTCGAAGCTCGCCCGCCTGGCCCGGGCACCCGGGTTGGGCCGGGTGGGTGGGGGGGATCACATGTCGGGAATCCCCCTGGTCCTCCTGGGAACTCCCGCACCGTGAGTTGTTCGACCCCATCCGTGCTCAGCGATGGAGCCAGATCATTATGGGGAAGTCGGCCAGGGCTCTTGCATGGCACCACGGAGAGACTGAGAAGACCCCTCCCCCAGCCCCCCCAGCCTGGCTTGGCATTGGGGTTCCAAAGCCGTGCCCCGTTCCCCGGCCGCAGACCGAGGGCCTAGGAGTCAGAAGGACCCGGGTTCTAGTCCCGGCTCGGCCCCTCGTCTACTGTGTGACCTTGTGCAAGTCACTTCACTTCTCTGAGCCTCAGTTCCCTCATCTGAACATGGGGACTTAAGACTGTGAGCCCCACGTGGGACGGGGACTGCGTCCAACCCGGTTTGTTTGTATCCACCCCAGCGCTTAGTAGGCTCCCTGGTGCATAGCGCTAAACAAATACCGCAATTATTAGTGTCATGATTAGCTTCCTCCAGGGACCCTCCGGTCCTCTCACGTCTCCTCCAGCCCCTAACTCTGGCACCGTCCTTCACAGGTGCCCCGCAGAGAATCCAAAACCCGGGGTCTTGGGGGAACAGAGGGCGGTGGTCGTGGGTGATGGATTAGGCGCCCCGTCCCGCAGACCGCACACGGGCCTTGGCAGGAGAGGGATGTCGGGTCACAAGAATTAAATTTGAAACATGTAACCGCTTTCTGGTGTCACTCTTTCTTTCCCCCCGCTCTTCCTCCTGACCAAAGGCAAACCGTTTCACTGTTTGTTTCCAAAAAGGCATCTGTCAGCAATCAAAATCGGGGAAGAGGCATCGAGCGAACGCAATTGTTTGGAGTAGCGTTTTCCTGGATCCTGTTAAATGCTTGAATTGCTCCCCATTATGCTCAAATAATTTTATTTTCCACAATAATTACAATATCGAACGTGTGGGACCCAACCGGGTTTTCAAGCGCTTCGCGGCGGCCATGTTGCGGGCGGAGGAACCGGCCCCGGGCGGCCCCCAGCGGAAGGGGCGACGATAAAGTTAAACGCGCCTAATTGTTCTGGATTTGAAATGCCATTATCCAATAATATTTATCACGTCTTTGTTCAGAACTACCGGGCCATCTGGAATCGAATCTTCTCAGGCTTCCATCATTCACAAATCGAAATCCGCGCGCCTCTCTTCGTCGCTTCCCCGGCGGGCCATTCGTAAATATCGGAAGGAGAGGACCGTGGAAACCGGGCGGGATCCGGGCGGCTGCCCGGATCTGCCGAAGCGGCAGCGAGGGCCCGGAGGACCGGCGGCTCCGTCGCCGCGGATCGCCCGAGTCGAGACGGGCAGGAGCGTAGAGTCACGAGGCCGGGACGCCGGCGGAATTGGGCACCCGGAGGGGAGAGGGAGGGCAGAGATGGGAGCGGTGGCGGTTGGGGGGTGGGCCCAAGTAAGTCCCCTCGTCTTGTGAGGGGCTGCGTCTTTGGAGTCACTTGAGGGGGCAGAGTGTGACTCGGCCTCATTTGTTTTCTGCTCGGCTTGTCCTTGCGTGGCCACGTTGGGGGAGTCTGTTTTTCTTTCTCTCTTTCTCGCTCTCTGGCAGGTCATGCGAACAAGGACAGAGCACGGGGGTTGGAGCTGGGCAGGAGCAGGCCAGGCCCCGATCGCGGGCCCGCCGTGCTCCCGGACGCCGAGCAGATCTCGGTACATCCGGTACTGGTTCGGCCCTTTGGGCGCAAACCGGACGGGCTTCAGCGATTCCGCCGGGTTTAACTCGACCGGGTTTAACTCGACCCTCGCTCCCCGCCTGAAATTTAGAGCAGATCGAAAGGAGGGGAGCGACAGAGGGAGGCCTCCGCCGGGGTCGTCCGCGTCGGTGACGGCGGTCGGATGTCGGCGTCGCGTTGACGGATCGGCCGACCCCGACCGTCTCGGAAAGCGGCGGGCTTTCGCGGAGGGGCCGGGACCCCCGGCCAGACCCCGGCGAGCGGGCTCCGTGCCCCGCAAGCGGATCCGGCGGTCCGGACGGGGTTGGGGTCAGAGCTGAAGCGTTCGCTGTGTTCACTGGACTGAAAAAACTCATTGCCTTTCCTCTGCCCAGCACAACCGGGTCAGGGTGGGGGCCGGTGCGGGGGAGAAGTCTGGCGCCGGGCGTGCAGTCGGCGCTCAGTAAATGCCGTCGGTCGATCGGGCCGGAGGCTGAATGGGCAACTCTGAGCCATCCCAGTTCTGCGGGGCTAGAAGGGAGCGACGTCAGGAGGCGGCCCGGTGCGAGTTCACAAGTTCGCCGGTGGCGTGCTTGAGGGGCAGGACGAGAAAGTCCCAGTACGAGACCCGCCGCCTCCCCCCGGGCCCGCCGAGCTTCGGCGTCCAGAGCCGGAGATCCCGGGGGCGCCGAGCGCCGTTCCCGGACGGCGGCCTCGCGGCCCTTCCGAACTTCAGGTTGGGGGACGGATGGGATCGCGAGGACCGACTCTGGGCCTCCCCCGCCGTCACCGCCGCCTCCCGGGCCGTTCTCCCGAAGGAGAGCCGTGCCCGCGGGGTCGCCCGGTTCACGCCCGGAACGGTGGCTCTTCAACCCCGGTCCCCGGCGGCCTCTGCTCCCGGGGGGGGAGAGCCCGACGCCTCGACGTCCCCACGGTCCTCCCCGTTCCAACCGGCGGAGCGGGACCGGCCGTTTTATTGAGAGAGTCGGAGGAAGCCGGAAGGACGCGCTTCTCCGGAACGGCGGGAGCCGTCCGTGCGGACTGGGTCGGGATCGAGGTTACCCGGGGAGCGTGGGCCCGACGTGGACCCGACGCGTGCAACCGCCCGTAAATGCGACCGTCGCTACCCTGCCGCCCAACTCGGCGGTTCGGGAGACGGTGGCTCAGACACGGACCGCTTCCGAAAAAGCCAAAAGGATACTCCTTTATTTCGCCGTGGGCCAGGGTGGCCTTCCCTTCTGTAGCTTTGGAGAACTCCTCGCCTTTCGGCGTGAGGGATTTGGAAGCGGGAGGCAGGGACTCGGCCGAAATCTTTAAAACCGGGCACGGGCTCCGTCGCTCGCATTCACGAGTAGAGTGACTGTGAAAAACAGACACTGAATCCGACTGAAAATCGGGGCGGGGGGTGAGCGGGGGGTTGGGGGGGCGAGGGAGAGCTGGAGCCCAAAACATCGCATGATAGTCTCTAAGCAGTTCCATCTGTCAAGCAGAAATTTTAGGCTAATAGCCTGTGGCAATCTCTCAGCAGTCCACTACCTGCCTTTGTCCTATTAAATCTCTTTATTCTCCTTAAAAAAAAAACACACACGAGAGAGCGAGAGGGAGAGAGAGGGAGAGAGCGCGAGAGAGGGGTTTGGGGGGGTGGGGGAGAGAAGGATAGGGGGAAACCTTGAGACCGAAATCATCGGAGTGATGAAGCCTTAATTTTAACTGCCTTGCTTTGATGTGAAGCGGTGGGTTCTCGTGGAGAGCCGGAGAGAGAAAGGGGAGAGGAAAGACGGGGGCTAAGAGCCGGTGACTTTTCATCTCCACTTCACCTTGCTCCTGGGTCTGAGAGAGATTCGTTCTTTGTCAAGGAGATGGGGGTTGGTGGGTGGTGGTTTTTTTTTTTTTTTTTTTACCCATGATTCCATATGGTATGGACCGGGCTACATGTTGCCCAACATGCCAGTGTAAATGTTTTCTCAATTAGGTGTCTTATCTCCCGTGAGCTAGCATCAGATGAAGCTTGCTGACAGCATAATGGCAGGGAAAGCCTCCGACGGCTCCGTTAAATGGCAGCTCTGCTACGACATCTCGGCCAGGACTTGGTGGATGGTGAGTTGGCAGCTGGTCTGGGTTGTGTGTGTGCGCGTGTGCGCGCGAGTGTGCGTGTGCGCGCGTGTGTGTGTGTGTGTCTGTGTGTTCCCCTCTCCCTCCCTTTCCCCTCTTTGCCTACTTTCCCTCCCCTCTCAGACAAAATGTCCCAGACCTCACATTTATCAAATTAACATTTCGAATTTTTTTTTTCACACTCTCCAGGGGAAGCGGCTTCACACACTAACCCCCCTCCCCATCAAACTGCTCCTGCCACCACCCCCCCCCCAGACACACGCACGCAGCACACCGTCCCGCACTCTGGGTCAAGAGGCCGAGGGAAGGGCACCCCCTCGCCGCCCCCCTCCGCCCACACCGACACCCCTTCGTCCGCCCAGGACGGCGTTTCGAACTTCGTTCCTCTTCCAAACCGAATCCCCGAATGTCCCGAGCGGAAGTGTCTATCACTGTTGTTATTCTGGACGAAACCTTGCCCGGTGCCGGAAACGTGGAACACCCCCCTCGGCACCCCTCCCCTCTCCCGCGGGTCCCGTGTCGCTTCCGAGTTTGCTTTTTTCGCCGTTGGGACGCGGTTTTCTTTCCAAGCGGTATTGCCTTCGGGAGCGTGGTGGGAAGAAGGTGGCTGGGAGGGGGCCGGGGGAGAGATCACCAGGCGGAGACGGCGAGGGGACCTGCGCAACTTTGGTACCGGAGACGGTGGAGGACCACCGTCACCCGTCCCCATTCGTCCCGGGGTCGATTTTCCCCCTCCCGTCCCGACCCCGAGTCCTGGGCCCTCGAACGTTCCCACCGTGCGTTTATGTCCGGAGAGGTCGCCGCTCCTTTCCGAGCCGCAGCCGGGAGAGAGGTCAGTCCCGGGCAGGCCGGGCTCCCAACCGCGCCGAGAGCGATTAAAGTTGCAGTCGAGTTCCGCCGGGCTCCGGGGGGACCCGTCCGCTCCGGGCCGGCCGGGCCGGGCCCCCCGGACATGGCCGCCTCCGGGAGGTGACGGCGTCGGGAGGATGGACAATAGCCCATTGTGGCACCGGGGGCCCGTCGCTTCTCCCCCGCCCCCCCCGGCCAGACCCCCCAAGACCGCTGCGAGCGGGGAGGTTCGTTAGGGACGTCTTCGTTAGCGGTCGCGATTTGAGTTTTCGGTAATTATTATTCCTGCGGCAAGCGCGAGCCCTTCCAGGGGAGAGGGGAAGTTTGCCGCCAGCACAATGCGTGCATTATCCGTTCCTAACTGGACCGTGAACTTCAGTGTGTTTCACAGAGATATCAGTCCCAACGGGGCCGGTCGGGGGGAGGAAGAGGGGGCCCGGGTAACGGCGGGGCATCCCGAGGCGTCGCCGAGACCCCCTCTGCCTTCCCCGTCCCGGGCCGTCCTGGGTATCCCTTGGAAAAGTTGAGGACAAAGTGAGAGAGCCCCGGGGGGATTTTATTCCCCAGCCTTGCCGGGGCTCCCAGGGTGGATCCGGTGACTTGAGTGGAGGTGGCTGTGTGTACCGCGTGTGAGTGTGTCTACCGTGTGCGTGCGTGCGTGTGTGTTTTTACGTTTAATTTCTTAACTGTACGTTAGAGACCTGCCAGGAGGTGCCTTGAAAACGTTCCATGCAGCCTTCGGTTAATTAGGCCAGTGGAAAAACGGACCAATTAGCTCCCGAAATTTTATTCAGACTACTTATTTTCCAATTAGAGTTTCTGCCAGGGAGGGCGAGGTTTGCCTGCGTGCTCGTCTGTCCTCGGCTCGTTCGGCGTCCCGGCTGGATCTGGCGATCAAACCGGCGGTCGCGCCGAAAACAAAAGTTGGAAGATCGCGCCGTGGTTTTCTGTTTTGTTTTGGTTTGGTTTGGGTTTCTCCGTGCGCGGTCCCCGGGTCCCACTCTGGCTTCTACGACTCTACCGCTTCGGCGGCGTCTAAGGGAACCCGGATTTTATAGACGGTGTTATATTTTTATCGGTGAAGTGACACCTTGGGCATCTCGGAGGGAACGCCGACTCTCGTTTCGTCCGGGGACGAGTGTAAAATCATCCTGGGAAGTTGGCTTGGGCGATGGGCTTTCGTTTTGAAATTATTTTACAGATGGCTTACTGCCGGGCTTATAAAATAGAAAATAGCTGGAAACATTTAGTAATGCACTTGACTAAAAATAAACAATACTATAACCACACATGCCGCTGTTTAGATTAAATGCCGCACAAAAAGTTCCCCCCGAACTTTAATGCGTCGTAGGTATTTTTCTTCCGGGTGGCGGAGGCCGGGGAGGAGGACGAGCCGCCCTACCTTTTGAAGAAGGCGTCGGGTTGGATCCCAGAAGAAGTGGGCTTAATTGGAACCGAAAGGACCGGGCGAGATGGTGTCCGCTAGCCCGGGATCGTTCCGATTCTGACGTTCCGTCCCCGACCCGGGCCTGGGAGGGAGACGTCCGCAAACGTAACGGGAACTCGGATCCCGCACCCTCTTTCCCCCACCCCGGCCGCCCGCTCGGGGACCCCCGCACACCCTCTCACCCTCGTCGCTACCCTCGCCCCCTCAAAACGTGCGTCGCGTTCCGTCTCGGAGGCGAGCGGAGCCACAGGGAATTACCTCCCGCCTGCAACCATCTGACTGCCCGACCTCTCCTGGGCGAAACTTGGTCGGGTCCTCCCGGCTCGCAAAGGGGGTCCCGTCCATCGCGGGAGACCCCGCCGCCCCGGGGGCCGGCGGTTTCGCTCTTTAACGAATCGGAAACCATCCGGGGGACGACCGAGCCTGCTCGTCTTCCCTGAGGTGCCGTTCCCGGATGCCGAAGGAGGACATTTGTTTAGGACCCGTTCTGACCAAAGACACCGTCTTAGGCGGGTGGGGGGACGGGGGGGACTACGATCTCTCCTTCTCCCTTCTCTTCCTCCACCTCCCCCCACCCCGTCCCCTACCTATCTCTCCCCGCACCCCCCGGCCCGACCCCCCGACCCGGCTGAGCTCCGGCTTACTACGGTCTGCAGGGTTTTAGCGATAGCCAGTTGGAGAGGGATCCGTTTGGCCGACTGCTGGGGAAAAATAAATAAATTAAAGCCAGTGGGTCGCCACCGTCGGTTCAAGCCCCCCGCGCTTTTACGCGAGGAATTATTGGCTTTAAAATCCAGGCAGTGGAGCAGAACCTCCCCGCCGCCTCATAAATACCCCCTTTCCGTGCTAATATTCTCTCTTTAAGCCTAGAAGGCGATGGCGGCTCCATTCCGCTCTTTGTGCCGAAAATAGAACGACAAGTCTGAAGGGCCACGGGGTAAAAAGAAAACTTCTCTTTTCAGCCCAGAGAACCGTAAACAAACCAGAAGTAACCAGCGTCCCGGCTGGGAGGACGTGTACATTTTAACAATAATTACATTTGTCGCCGCCGCTTACGAGAAATCTTTTGAAATCCGACCCTCCCCTCTAATGCTTTAATCATGCAAATCAAGAAATAGATATTATATATCAATTTAGCTTAACTATGTTGTGACATTGCCCGTCGAAACCTTCCGACACGAAAATACTCCCAAACCGGCATGAGATCTTGGTCCGGTCTAAAGGTTTTCAAATATCGGGTGAGATATCGCGGGGTCTAGCCTTATGCCACCAAATGTAGTTTTTTTTTTTTATCAACGGTCGGTGTTTTTTTCACTTAACTTGAAATAGAAGGAAAGCCGAGACCGTTCCCCGGCCGTGCTCCACTGATAATGAGGCGAATGCGACTTTCTGGGGTATGTCTCTTTCCAGCTATGATTTGCCTTGACTTTGTGGCCGGATCACAGTTGGGGGGGGGGGGGAAGAAAAACCCCAAAACACTCCCCCCGCGTGGGTGGTTGGCCAAATGGATCTCCGCTAGAGTTTCGCTCCTACCGTGGGGGACCAGGAGCGTCATTTTCCGGTCACGCTACATTTTTGCACCCGAGAGCCGTCCGCCCCATCTCGGCTCGGGAGATCTGGGGGGTCGGGGAGGGGTTTAGCGGCGATGGCGGTCGGTGGCTCACAGAGGTGAGTGGACGTGGCCCTAGAGGTCCGGTGGCGGACCCTTCCCTCTGCCCCCGTGGCAGCGGGGATGGAATGGGCCAACCGGCCCCTCTTCGACCCTCTCCTGCCCCCCTTCAATCCATTCAGCGGAGACTTCGACCACACGCCGAGCACCTCCTGTCCCCCCGCTTGAGAGGGAGGCCGGCCCCCCACTCGGCCCCCGACCCGGGACACATCATGGAGAACGGTCTCTCCACTCCCCTCCCCCTCGCCCCGGGGGACGGCCCAGTTAGCCCGTCCAGTGACGCAAAAGCCACCGGTAGCTTTGTGCCAGAAGTTTCTTCCCACCGGCCGGGCCGGGGACCAAGTCAAAGGAACGTTAATTCTCGAAGAGGAACAGGGACAACCGCCCTCTCCGCTCACGGACACACGTGGGGAGGTGGGGAGGGGCGAGGGGGGATGAGGTCACCGGGCGGCATCGACGACAACGGGCGATCTCCTCGCCCGGGCCCCGACGGCGAGCTGGGCCGGCCACCGGCCGGACGACACAGCCGCCGGGCTTCCCCGCTGACTCACGCCGTCGGCCCCCCAAATGTCCTTTTCCTTTCCTGCTAGGTCAGTCCCAAACAGCAGTTGCTGGACTTGGCCTCGCCGCTTTAAAAAGGGGTCGGGGCCGGGGGGGGGGGGGGGGGTGGAGAGAGACCCAGAAAGGCCGGGCGAGTTCAAACTTGCGTTTCAGCTCTGTAGCTTTAATCAAATCCTTCCCCCATTGCAATTTCTTCGGCAATGTGTGCTCGGTTACTCTATCTGGTCCGGGGACTTCTCCTATCTTGGAAATATCTTGATTTCCTGCCGCTGCCCTCAGATTTCTCCTGTGAACTTTATACAGTAAAATATACGCTTTGTCCTTGCTTATTTTCTATTCTATTTTCCTTCACCTGTCCTGAATATCGTCAGGAATGTTTCTAATTTAAAGCCAGGGGGCTGATTAGAAGACAGGAAATTGGAGGATTAAACTGTCTGGTTGAACTTCCTTTACTTATCAGCACTCGGTAACTTACACTGGATTATAAACTCAACAAGACAATTTTTACAATGTATTGTTCCTTCTGGTTATTATGTATGCGGGGCGTGTGCACGGGTGGAAATATGAAAAATCTGCGGGAGAGCGGGAAAAGCCACACACAGCCTCATGCTCGGAACCCGGATGCGGACGGGGAAGGGTTTCAGAGCGAATACGTCTCGTAGGGTCCTCCGGGCTGTAAACTCGTTACGGACAGAGAACGCGCCCGCTGATTCTGTCGCGCTCTTCCAAGTGCTCAGTACCGTGCCCCGCACATAACGAGCTCTCAATAAATACCGCCGATGGATTGGCCGAAGGGTCTCGTCCCACGGGTGACGGCGCTCGGTCCCGTCCTCCCCTCCCGCCCCTGTCGTCGGTGAACTCTCCCCGAAATCGACCGGCAGCGGTCCAGCTGAAGGGGAGAAGCGGCGGGTTAAAGGAATCGCTTCGGGGAGCCCCCGGGCCCTCTGCTTCTACCTCAGTTTACCGACCGGGCCGGAGCGGGAGAATGACGCGCACCTATTTTACCTCCCCATCCAAGAAGGCCCGGAGGGGGAGGGATTCGATCCCGGTGGCGTCAGCCGTCCCGGGACCGGGGGGACCCAGCCGGGCCGGATTGCGGGGGAAGGGGCGGCACGTGTGCCCGGAGGGGAAGGTGGGGTGGAGAAAGGAGCCCCCCGCCCCACCGCCGGCCACGGCCGACTCTCGCGCCGGACCCGCGTCCCGGTTCCTCCACGCGCTGGCTCGGTCGCGGGACAGGAGTGTCAGTGGACCGGTCGTATTTATCGAGCGCTCGCTGCGTGCGGAGCACTGAGCTGACCACTCAGGACGGTACAGTGTAACAGTAAAACAGACACGTTCCCTGCCCACAGCGAGCTTAGAGTCTAACTGTAAGATGCCAATCCCGTTCCCGCCTCTCGGCCTGCCCGGCGATTCCGGGACCGTTAGATCGGAAGGGGTCGGGGGGCCGGCACGGTAGTCATTCATTCGATCCATTCGATTCATTCAATCGTATTTACCGAGCGCCTACCGTGTCACTTCTCAAATCCCTCGACTGCAAAACGGGGCGTCGGTACCCGCGCTCCCTCCTACTTAGTCTGTGAGCCGCACGTGGGACCCGATTACCTGGTATCTACCTCGGCGCTCAGTACGGTGCTCGGCACCTAGGAAGCGCCTAACAAATGCCACGGTTCTTCATCATCTCTTCAGTGGGAGAGACGGACAGAGGGTTGCCGACCCCTGCTACCTTCTTCCCGACTGCTCAGTACGGCGCTCTGCCCTCGGTAACTATCACTGATTGACGGGAGCCACTCCCCATGCACCCCAATCTCACCCTGGGGGACCTCCGCACCTCCGCCACTCTCCTACTACAACTCGGCCCGCACGCTCTGCTCCTCCGATGCCAACCTTTTCACCGTACCTCCCTCTCGCCTATCTCGGCACCGACCCCTCGCCCGTGTCCCACCTCCGGCCTGGAACGCCCTCCCTCCTCGAATCGCACAGACGGCGTCTCGCCCTCCCTTCAAAGCCTCATCAGAAGCCCGTCTCCTCCGAGAGGCCTTCCCCGACCAAACCCTCCTTTCCTCTTCTCCCGCTCCCTTCCGCGTCGCCTCGACTCGCTCCCTTTATTCATCCCCCTCCCGGCCCCGCACCACTTATGTCCAGGTCCGTCACGTTTCTTTCTATTCTTGTCTCTCTCCACCTCGAAGCTGGAAGCTTGTTGTGGGCGGGGAATGCGACCGTCGTGTTGAACTCAGTACAGCGCTCTGCACACAGTAAGAGTGCTGAGTGCAGAGGGCTGTACTGAGCGCTTGTACTGAGTAAAGGAACCGGGTTTGGGAGTCAGAGGTCACGGGGTTCGAATCCCGGCCCCGCCACTTGTCAGCCGCGTGACTGTGGGCGAGTCACTTAACCTCTCTGTTCCTCAGTTCCCTCATCTGTAAAATGGGGATGAAGACCGTGAGCCCCACGCGGGACAACCCGATTCCCCTGTGTCTACCCCAGCGCTTAGAACGGTGCTCTGCACATAGTAAGCGCCTAACGAATGCCAACAGTATTATTATATAATAATTAGATATCTCGGGGGCTCAGTCACCCGACACTGGGCAGGGATCGTCTCTATCCGTTGCCGAATTGTACGTTCCAAGCGCTTAGTACGGTGCTCTGCACCTAGTAAGCGCTCGATAAATACTGTTGAATGAATGAATGAATCGTTCTCAGGCCCACCCAATGGTGGGTTCTCCCCTCAATCCCGCTTACGTAGCTGCCTCCCGTCTCGGAACGCGGCCCCTCTCCCGGTCAGTCGGCCCCAGGCCGGGCGACCGCCGACCCGACAGCGGCCTTTCTCGGGCCCGGGAGGCAGCTGTTCTGTCGGGCCCGACCCTCAGGGGGACGTTACCGGCCATTCCCTGGATGGGTCCGTGAAGACCACCCGACCAGATCATCAGGGCCCAGAACTGGATATTTGGGGGTCTAGACTGATCTGGAGTGTCTGCCCAATTGCCTAAATGAACTGGACAGTGGGCAGCTCTCCCGACACCCTGCAGTTGGAGTTGGGGAGGCTAGACGGGGGGCGGGACCAAGGTATAGAACCCTCACGCTGTCCTGCCCAATGATCATCATCATTATCATTAGCAGGAATCATTATTATTATGGTATTTAAGTGCTTACTGTGTGCCAGGCACTGGGGTGGGTACAAGCAGATCGGGTTGGACGGTCCCTGTCCCACGTGGGGCTCACAGTCTTGGGGAGAGGCAGCGTGGCTCAGTGGAAAGAGTCCGGGCTTGGGAGTCAGAGGTCACGGGTTCGAATCCCGGCTCTGCCACTTGGCAGCTGTGTGACTGTGGGCGAGTCACTTCACTTCTCTGTGCCTCAGTGACCTCATCTGTAAAATGGAGATGAAGACCGCGAGCCTCACGTGGGACAACCCGATTACCCTGTATCTACCCCAGCGCTTAGAACAGTGCTCTGCACATGGTAAGCGCTTAACAAATACCAACGTTATTATTATTATTATTAATCCCCATTTTACAGATGAGGGAACTGAGGCCCAGAGAAGTGAAGCGATTTGCCCAAGATCACACAGCAGACATGTGGTGGAGCCGGGATTAGAACCCATGACCTTCCGACTCCTAGGCCCGTGACCTATCCGTTACGACGAGCTGCTTACTAGTGTTATTATTTCTGACATTTGTTAGGCGCTTGCTCTGTGCAGGGCACTAGGGTGAGTAGAAGGTCATCAGGTTGACCACATTCCCTGCCCCCGACAAGGCCCCCTAAGGGGGAGGGCAGCGATAATAATAATAATTACGGTATTAAGCCCTTACTATGTGCCGGGCACTGTACTGAGCGCTGGGGTAGATACAAGCCAGTCGGGTTGGACACGGTCCCTGTCCCACGTGGGGCTCAGTCTCGATCCCCATGCCCCGTTTCCCCTCCCTCCCGACCCGAGCCTCGTGGAAGTTTAATGCACGATCCCTGCCCACGACGGGCTCGCAGTCCGGGTGGGGGAGGCAGACGTCGATACAAGTGAACGGGCATCGCTACAAATAAATAGAATTATAGCTATATACATAAGCGTTGGGGGGAGCGGAGCGAGTCGAGGACATCGAGCTCAGTCATCGGGAACTTGGGGTTAGGTGGTGTTGCCTACATAGCTGATGCTTTCTTGTCTTTAATGGTATGGTACCTGGTGAGCGCTTACTATGTGCCAGACGCTGTGTTATGTGCTAGGGTAGGTACAAGATAATCCCCCTCTGGACTGTGAGCTCGTTGTGGGCAGGGAGTGTCTGTTTATTGTCATATTGTACTCGAGGGCTCAGTCCAGTGCTCTGCACAGAATAAACGCTCAATAAATGCGACGGAATGAATGTACGAATGAGCCGGAGTCCCTGTCCCACGCAGGGCCGGCAATCCAAGTGGGAGGGCGTGGCTTTCAACCCCATTTTACAGCTGAAGTGACTGAGAAATGAAGCGACTTGCCCAAGGTCACACGACAGGCAAGTTGGCGCGGCTGGGATTCGAACCCAGGCCCCGGGAAGCCCGGGCCCAGGCTCTTTCCACGGTTCCCCCGCGCCTGTGTGTCCGAGGCAGTTGTCCGACTTGGACAGCGGTTTCATTTGTTTCCCGTCTCGTTGACCTTTCAGTCGGCTCATCTTACCCTCTCGGCGGTGGCGCGATGTGGGAGAGCCCGGCTTATTCTCCCTATTTTCCCGCTGAGGGAACGGTGGCCCGGAGGTCACGGGCCTCTCCCGGAGTGGAGTCGCGGTTGAGTCCGGGCATCTCCCGCACCGTCGCCCCACGTCTCCTCCCCCTCCTTTCCCACCCGACGGACGGGTTTTCCAGGACTCGGGAAACGACTGCTCGGCGAGAGGAACGGGGGCGACGACCCCCGAATGCATTAGCCGTCCTCCTCCCCCGTCCTTCGAGAGCCATTAAACGGTCGGAACGGGACGCGCTCTGTTTTCTTCGCCCCCCCCCCCCCGAGCTCGAGTGTTTTAGCGGCGAGCCGGGAGTTTCGAAGCCGCTCCAGAAAGAGATCTGAACGAGGACTCGAATGCGGCCGCACGGGCGGGCTGGGGCCGGGGGGGAGGGACGGACCCCCGTCCCTTTCCCCTACTGCATTGTTCCAAAAAGGAAAATCGCTCAGTGTCATCAGACGCCGCTTGGCCCAGAGGAGGACGCAGTGTGTGGCCAAATGGAAAGAGCCCGGGCCTGGGAGTCAGAGGATCTGGGTTCCGCCACTTGGCGGAGGTGTGACCTGGGGCCGCCGCCCTCTCGAGATCACATCTCCTCCGGGAAGCCTTCCGCGAGCGTTGCTGGACGTGTCTTTGGTCCTTCTGCTTTCCTTGTTTGTCAGCCATCTAGGTCGTCCCGTGTCCTATATTACAGTCTCATCTGCTCAAGGAAAGGTCCACGTTTCTTCCTCTTCTCAGACCCTCCCCGGCGTCCAGTACAGCGCCGCGTACCCAGTAGGCCCCCGTCTCACCCTCTGGCGGGGCCGACTTTAACTCTGCCTCGTGCCACGAAGGCCCATCTCCCAACCTCCTCCGGGTCAGGGAACGAATCTGTTTGTTCTTGCGCTGTACTCTTCCAAGCGCACAGTACGGTGCTCTGCACGCGGTAAACGCTCCGTAAATACGATTGATTGAAAGAATGAATGAATCTTGTCCATTTGAACCCAGAGCCCAGAATGATAATATTATTAGAGGTACTCGTGTACTGATTCTGTGCCGAGCACTACGCTGAGCCCTGGGGGAGACACAAGATCATCAAGTTGACCCAGTCCCTGTCCCACATGGAGCTCAGAGTCTATGTAGGAGGGAAGACAGGTGTCAAATCTCTGTTTCACAGAAACGGAGGCCCGGAGACGTAAAATGACTTGGTCAGGATGACACACACAGCAGATAAGTGGCAGAACCGGCATTAGAACACAGGTCTTCCGTCTCACGGGCCTGGGCTCTTTCCACTGGCTCTTTATCTAAAGCCAGATTTGGGCACGGGCTGGCGTCTGAGAAGACGAACCCCTCCACCCTCTTCAAATTTATTCTTTTTATGGTATTTGTTAAGCACTTATTATGTGTCAAACCCTGGTCCAGGTTCCAGCATAAGTTTAGGTTAATTAGGTCAGACACGGTCCCTGTCCCGCGTGGCGCTCGTAGTCTAAGTAGGAGGGGGTATAGGCATTTAATCAGCGTGGCTCAGTGGGAGAAGTCCGGGCTTGGGAGTCAGAGGTTGTGGGTTCTAATCCCGGCTCCGCCACTTGTCAGCTGTGCGACTGTGGGCAAGTCACTTGACTTCTCTGGGCCTCAGTTACCTCATCGGTAAAATGGGGATTAACTGTGAGCCTCGCGTGGGACAACCTGATTCCCCTGTATCTACCCCAGCGCTTAGAACAGTGCTCTGCACATAGTAAGCGCTTAAAAATACCATTATTATTAATCCCTATTTTACAGTTGAGGAAAGAGGCCCAGAGAAGCCAAGTGACTCGCCCAAAGTCACGCAGCAGACAACTGGCAGGGACGGGATTAGGAACCTCGACCATCTGACTCCCAGGCCAGTGCCCTATCCGCTAGGCCGTGCTGCTTCGAATAATGATGGCATTTGTTAAGCGCTTACTAGGTGCCAGGCGCTGTACTAATCGCTGGGGTGGACGCAACCATCTCGGGCCTTCAGACCCCGTTCCCCCTCGGGGGAGAGGATTTGGAGTCGGGTCTTCAAGAGCGGCGTCTCTTCCTCTCATCGTCCCCCGGAGACCGTGGACCGGTTTCGGTCCGTTGTGCCGGAGCAGGGGGGCAGATCAGGGCGATGCTGCGAATTCAAATCCGTCGTATTTATGGAGCGCCTCCTCTGTAAGGGGAGCCCGGGCCTGGGAGTCAGAAGGCCGTGGGTTCTAATCCCCTGTCTGCCGTGTGACCTTTCCATTCATTGTCGTATTTATCGAGCGCTTACTGTGTGCAGAGCACTGTACTGAGCAACCGGGAGTGTGCAGGACGACAATAAGCAGACACATTCCCTGCCCACAACGAAATGACAGTCCAGAGAGGGGCAGACGGACGTCAACGCAAATAAAACACCTCGTACAGTGCGCGTTCAATAAATGCTACTGGACAAATGAAATAAATCACAGATATATAAATTACCGATACGTAAACTACAGATTTATAAGTAAATTACAGATATATAAAATAGAGATATATAAGAAAATTACGGATATCTAAATTACAGATATATAAACTACAGAATTATAAGTAAATTACAGATATATAAATTAGAGACATAAAAGTAAATTACAGATATGTAAATTACAGATATGTATATAAATTAGGCAAGCCACTTCACTTCTCTGTGCCTCAGTTCCCTCATCTGTAAAATGGGGTTAAGTCCGTGAGCCCCACGTGAGACAGGGACTGTGTCCAACTTGATTTGCTTCTATCCACCCCAGTGCTTAGTCCAGTGTCTGGGCACATAATAAGCCCTTAGCAGATCATCATTATTATTACCGGGTGCTAGGGAGGGGACGGTAGAGTTAGTAGACACGCTCCCTGCCTCCGAAGAGCATTTAATCTACTGTTTACTGAGCGCGTAGTAGACGCAATCCCTGTGAGCGACTGCTTGACGCACTTACTAGGTAGTTCATTCATTCAGTAGCATTTACTGAGCGCTTACTATGTGCAGAGCACTGGACTAAGCGCTTGGAACGTACAGTCGGGCAACCGTTGGAGACCATCCCTGCCCTATGTCGGGCTCGCGGTCTAAACGGGGGAGACAGAGCACAACAGAACAAAAGAAAATCAAGACGACATCATCGAGATAACCGTCCGTCGACCCAGAAGCCCTATTTATCCATTTATTTATCGATCGCCCCAGAAGCCCTACAGCGGGTTTTATTTATCCATTTATTTATATTAATGTCGGTCTCCCCCTCTCGTCCTGGGCAGGAGTGTCTTTCGGTATATCGTACGCTCCCAAGCTCTCAGTACAGTGTTTTGCACACGGTAAGCGCTCAATAAATATGATTGAGAGTTGTGTCTTTGGTGTAAGTAGTTGGAGAAGGATGTAACCCAGGGGGAGGAAGAGAAGTGAATTGGGGGAGGCTTCCCGGAGGAGGGGAGATTTCAGAAGGACTCAGAAGAGGCGCGATCTGGCCCAGTTGTAGCCAAATCCTTTCTCCCCACCCCGGGATCCCTTCTTCTCCCGCTCTGCCTGCCCATCCTCGGCCCCCTCGGCAGGAAAACGGCGAGCCCCGAGGGGACGGTCTTGTGGACGGAGAGCGGACCCCGTTGGCCGGTTCGATTGCGTGTGAAGCGCTAATCACGCGCCGAACGCTGGGGTAGATAATGTCGGCCGGTCAATCGTGTTTCTTGAGCACTCACTGGGTGCAGAGCGCTGTACGAAGCGTTCGGGAGAGTGCAATAGTACAATAGCACGGGCACATTCCCTGCCTACAGTGCGCTTAGTCTAGAGGCGGGACTGGGTGATAATGGTAAAGGAATAAATACATTTAAATTTAAATGTTTCGTTAAATAAAATCCTTCTTTATATTAGTGACCGTCTACCCCCCTAAATTGTAAGCTCATTACGGGCAGGGAACGTGTTTGCAACGCTGGTATGTTGGACTCTCCCAAGCACTTAGTACGGTGCTGTGCACACAGTAAGCGCTCAGTAAATGCCATCGATTACTGGGGGTTGGGAGACCCAGCTGCGAGTCCCAGCTCTGCCCCGGTGTGCTGTGTGACCTTGGCCACATCACCTAACCTCTCTGGGTTGTAAGATGGGGGAAGGAGCCTCGGGGGTGATGGCAAGCGACTGAGGTAGATAATGGGGAAAGCACTCTGGAAAAATGAAAACGCAAGTAGTAATAACAATAACGATGGTGTTTAAGTGCTTACTATGTGCCAAGCACTCTTCTGAGCACTGGGGGAGACAATCAGGTCAGGCGCAGTCCCTGTCCCACTTGGGGCTCGCAGTGTAAATAGGGGGGAGGACAGGTATCGAACTCCCGTTTGACAGAGGAGGAAACCGAGGTGCAGAGAATTGAAATGACTTGCCCAAGGTCATACAGCAGGCAAGTAGCGGAGGCTGCACTGGAACCCAGGGCCCTGACTCCCGGGCCTGTGCTAGTCCCACTAGGCCTCGCAGCACCGCTTTTTTTTATATACGGCATTCGTTAAGCGCTTATTACGGGTCAAGCACTTGACTAAGGTCTGCGTTAGATACAAGATCACCAGGGTGGACCCGGTCCCTCTCCCACACGGGGCTCACGTTCTCGATCCCCGTTTCACAGATGAGGGAACTGAGGCACAGAGGAGCGAGTGACTCGTCCAAGGTCACGCAGCAGATACGTGGAGGAGCGTGGGATTAGAGCCCAGGTCCTTCTCGTGGTCTAGCTACGAGGCCACGCTGCTCCTCCTTGTTTCCAAGACACTTCGTAACCTCGAAGTTGTTTTCTGCGCCTCATCTCCCTCACCCCGCCTTCCTCCTTGCTGTCTTCTTTCTCCGCTCTCTCAGCATCCCAACTGACCAAATAAGTGGCTAACACCTCCCCCTTTCCCGGGACGTCCTCCCACCCCCCCACGGAGGTGACCGTCCCCCGCTTCGAACACTCGTTCCCCACCGAGCCGGAGGAGTTCGATCATTCGTTCAGTCGCGTTTATTGAGCGCTTACTGGAGCACTGTACTGAGCTCTTGGGAGAGTACGATACAAGAACGCTCACCCCTCAGTAAATTCCGCCGAGTGACTTTTTATTGAATGGTACTTGTTAAACATTCACTCTGTGCCAGGCACTGTTCTGAGCACTGGAGCGGAGGCAAAGAAGAAACGGGGTGGCTTAGTGGAAGGAGCCCGGGCTTGGGAGTCAGAGGTCGTGGGTTCTAATCCCGGCTCCGCCACTGATGAGCTGTGTGACCTTGGGCAAGTCACTTGACTTCTCTGTGCCTCATTCCCTCATCTGTAAAATGGGACAACGTGAGACAACCTGATCACCTTGCATCCACCCCGACGCATAGAACGGCGCTTGGCACGTGAGCGCTTAACAAATACCATCATCGTCATTATCATTAATAAAGTCATCAGTCCAAGTCCCACAGTCTTAATCTCCATTTTACAGATGAGGTAACTGAGGCACAGGGAAGCAAAGGGACTTGCCCAAGACCTCACAGCAGACAGGTGGCGGAGGCAGAATTAGGATGATAAATGTGGTATTTGTTAAGCACTTACTATGTGCCCAGCACTGGTCTAAGCGCTGGGGTAGATACAAAGTAATCAGGTCGCCCCACGTGGGGCCCACAGTCCTAATCCCCCTTTTACAGATGAGGTAACTGAGGCCCAGAGAAGTGAAGAGGCTTGCCCTAGGTCACACAGCAGACAGGTGGCGGAGCCGGGATTAGACCCCGCGTCCTCTGACTCCCAAGCCCGGGCTTGGAATTCAGGTCCTGCTGACGTCCAGGCCCGTGCTCCATCCACGAGGCCACGCTGCTCCTGCTGAGCGAATGATTCCCGTCTTCTGTTTCTCTCCCGCATCCGCCCGGCCCCCCGCGCATTCATTCATTCAGTCGTATTTACGGAGCGCTCACTGTGTGCAAACCACTGTCGGCTGCGGGGGCCGGACCCAGCAGGGAGGAGCGGCGTGGCTCAGGGGTTAGAGCCCGGGCCTGGGAGTCAGAAGGTCGTGGGTTCTAATCCCGGCTCCGCCTCTTTGCCGTGTGGTCTCGGGCAGGCCGCTTCGCTTCTCTGTGCCTCAGGTCCCTCATCCGTACGATGGGGGTGAAGACCGTGAGCCCCGTGGCGGGACAGGGACCGTGTCCGACCCCATTTGCCCGTATCCACCCCGGCGCTCGGTACGAATCCCGGCTCTGCCACCTGTCGGCTGTGTGACCGTGGGCAAGTCACTCAACTTCTCTGTGCCTCGGTTACCTCATCTGAAAATGGGGATTAAGACTGTGAGCCTCGTGTGGGACGACCTGATCACCCTGTATACCCCAGTGCTTAGAACAGTGCTCCGCACACAGTAAGCGCTCAATGAATCCCAACGTTATCATTATTATTATTATTACAGCCCTTGGCACGTAGTAAGTGCTTAACGAATGCCACGGTTATTATTAGCCGAAGCCTCTGAGCCCGCCGAGCCGGGGCCGCAGACCGGCCTCCGTCGGTCGGCCAGAACGAGCGGCCGGCGGGGAGCGGAGAGGAGGAGCACGGCGGTGGAGTCCTCGCCGGGCCGGCCGAGGGAGGGAGAGAGGGGCCCGCGTCCAAGCTCCTCATTGTTCCCTTCCCGGGGCGGCATATGGGGCAGGAGAAAGCGGAGGCGTCGTATGTTTCCATTTAAACCGCACGGCGCTGCCCTCTGAGCGAACGGGCCCGGGTCACATCCACGCCATATGCCGCCATCCCCGGTCTCCCCGGCTCGGGAGGACCCGCTCAATGGCCCGTATTGTTCCCCGGCGGCTCCGCCCCGCCGCCGGGCAGGCCCGGGGCCCCTTCCCTCCGCGGCGCGGGCAGCCGCCGCGGCCAGGTGCCCGGCGAGCCCCGGGCCTCTGGGGCGGGGACCACCCCGACCCTACGGAGAGAAAGCCACGCGCGTCGTCGCGTGGCTGAATGGGCCCGTGTGTCTACGAGAGAACGTTCGCGTAGCCGGCGCGCGGGAGAAAACGGTCGATCCTTTCACTCGTTCCTTGTGGTATCTACTGAGCGTTTACTGTCTGTCTCCCCCCAGCCCGGACTCTAAGCCCGTCGCGGGCAGGGATCGTCTCTCTTCGTTGCCGGGTTGTACTTGCCGAGCGCTTAGTGGAGTGCTCTGCACACAGTAAGCGCTCAACAAATACGACCGAATGGATGAACGTGCGCAGAGCACCGAAGTGCTTGGGAGAGTACACTATAGATATTTATTCACGGGCATCGACGCGTCTCCCCCTCAAGACCCGTACTCGCCCAAGCGCTTAGTACTGTACTCCGCACAAGCGCTCAAGAAATACGATCGAATGAACGGATGAACGATAAACAGACGCATTCCCTGCCCGCAAGGAGCTTCGAGTCTAGAGGGGGAGGCAGACGTTAATAGAAATAAATATAAATAAATTACAGATACACCGTGAGACGCCGCTCCCGGCGGGGAGAGCCCGGCTCGGACGCTAGTGACCGGTGAGCCGGTAGTGTCGCCCGAGCATCTGCCCCGGGCAGAGCGCTGCGCTGAGCGCTCGGGACGGCGCGGTAGAGGCAGGAGAGGCGCCCTTTGACCCCAAGGAGCCGGCCCTTAAATGATGGGAAGGACAGAGAGGAAGAGAAGGGGGATGAGGCGGACCCAGATGCCAGCGGCCGGAGGGAGGGGGCGTCTACCGGCCCCGGGGGTAGGCCAAGCCCGGGAGCCGTCGGAGGGTTTGGGAAACGCCGCGTTAGTCGGGAGGAGGGATCTCCGCCGGGGCGCCGGAGGGCGCGAAACGGAGAAGCGAGAAGCACCTGGCCCACTAAATGAGGTTTGCCGTTCTCCGCACAGCTCCGTAACTCTGCTTATTAATGCCTGGAACAATCTGCAAAATAGAAACAAATGCACCAAGGAAAAAAAAAAATATGTTTGGAGTTATTTGTTTATGTGACAATTTAAAAACACACACACTCGCGCGCACACACACACAGGAACCCAACTGCCACGTTTCCGTCACTAAATATACCATATGTGAAGGCTCTTATCGATCAAAATATTGCCGCAACCTGGATCCGGCCCCCGCTTCCTCCTCCTCCTCCCCGCCCGCCCTCCCCTCCTTCGGCTGGCCGGGGAGGGGGTCGTGGATGTGGAATTTGGGGAGCAGCTTGGGGGGGGGGGGGTGAGGGGAGAGTCTCCGCCTTCCCCCACAGCGAAGGGTGCGCCCCACGTCCCCAGAGGGGGCCGAGTCTAGAACCGGATGCGGGTCGAGGTGGCGCCGATTCTCCCGGGGATCTCCGGGGAAGGGGTGCTCGGTACAGTGCCCGGCACGTAGTAAACGCTTAACGAATACCGTAATCATTATCGTTCCTCCAAGCCGCCTTGCGTCCCGGAAGAGCCCCGGGTCTCCCGAGCCCAGCCTGCCGGGGACCGTCCCCCCACGGACCCTCGAGGGGCAGCTATCGGTCGAGGCCCGGGCGTGTCCGCACCCAGATTTGAATTGATCAACTGCAGGTTGGCTCCCGACGGAGGGAGAATCGGGAACAGGCGTTCTCGGCGGCGGGACGGGAGTCAGGTGCGGGTCGGCCAGGCCACCTGGAGCCGGGGGCGGGTCTCCCCCTCCTCCCAGCAGCGTTCCCAGCCGAAAGAACAGAGCAGGAAGCTCAGAGGACGAAGACGACGAAAGTCACGGGACGTCACGGGGGAGGCCGGTTAGGGAAAGCGAGGTCCGGAGAGGGGAAGTGACCGGCCCGTGGTCACACAGCAGACCGGCGGTGGAGGTTAGAAGCCAGGACTCCGGGCTTGCAGGCCCGTGCCCTTTTCCTCCCCGAAGCCTCGTGTTTGAGGTTAAGAGACGGCTGAGTTCCTCGGGGCTGACCGGTAGCCAGGAGGCCGAGATGAGGGGCGGTTCTCTGCCCTCTGATCTCTGTCCTCCCCTGCTCCCGGACATCCTGGGCCTTACGAGACAGACCGGGAAAGGGGGTGTGGCCCGCCCGGCTCATCCCAGCTCTGCCCCGGGCCCGCCGACTCACCTCGGGTGAGTCGCTTTTCCCTCTCTGGGCCTCAGTCTCCTCCTCTGTCAAATGGGGATCGGATCCCCCGCTCTTTCTCCCGCTCAGGTCCCGGACCCGACGCGATTAGACTGTGAGCCCGTCACCGGGCAGGGACGGTCTCTATCTGTTGCCGAATCGTCCATTCCAAGCGCTTAGTACAGCGCTCTGCACATAGTGAGCGCTCAATAAATACTATCTGAATGAATGAGACAGTCCCCTGAGAACATCTCCTGTCTTCCCCGGTGCTTTGCACGGGGTTTGACACCCTTAAATGGCACGGTGGTGATGGGATCGTCTGTTCTTCCCCTCTGCGATCGACGTCCAAAGCCTTTCTCTCGCCCGTCCTGCCGTCACCGTGAGCTTCCGTGGGGGAAGTGGCCCCCCCCCGAACCTCCCCCCCAAGAAAGGAACTGAAATCTTCCCCCTGCTAGGAACCCGTACCCTCACCGTCCACCTCCTCCATCCCCAACGGCCCCTCTTTAATCATACTTTGTGGTGGAATGAAAGATGCAATTGTCTGGAAGTGATGAATATGGGATCCACGCTGGCTCAGGGTGGTGGGTGGGGGGAGGAGGGAGGGAGGGTCGGAGGTCAGAATACGTGAAGGTCCCTTTCTCTCTGGCACGGCTTCCTTTGTGTAGCCCGGGTTGGCAGCCGGCTCCGCGCGCTTCGGCTACCTGCCAATGCAGCTGGTACCGTCTGCAGCAGACAACAAAGCATCACTCGGCAACCAGCGGGCCCACAGGACGCCCCTGGCCGCCGCCGACAAAGAAAGATGGTTTCTTCACCCTGCCACCCCGCCCCGCCAGAAGGACGCTGGAATCGCATCGCCACGACCCGCCGTTAATTATGCAGTAGTCACCGGACCCGGGGGAGCTTCGGAGGCGGAGAAGGAGGCCGGGCCGGAACGGGGAAACCGACGGAAAGGGGAGGACCTGGATTCGGGGACGGCGGGCGATCCGGAGGGCCGCTCGGCCGCGCCGGCGCCCGCCGGGCCCGAACCGGGAGCGTCGGGAGGGACGGGGCGGGAGGCTCAGATCTCGCGCCGATGTCACGGCGAGCCCGCCCGGAGTCGGGTCCCGGTCGCGCCGTGGCAGATGCCACGTGGAGGACCCGCTGGGTCTTCCCGGGCCTGGGACTCGGGGGACCCGGGTTCCAATCCAGTCGGTTAGTCGATCGATCGTTGGACGCTTACTGCGTGCAGAGCACCCTACTAAGTGCTCGGGAGCGTACCCTGTAACGGAGTTGGGAGACGTGTTCCCTGTACATGACGGGTCTACGGTCTGGGACACAGATATTAATGCAAACGAGTAGATTCGGTCTGTGGACATAAATGCTGTGGGATTGAGGACGGGGCGAATAAAGGGTACAGATTCAAGTGGAAGGGTGACATAGAAGGGAGTGGGAGAGGATGAATTTAGGGCCTAGTCAGGGAAGGCCTCTTGGAGGAGGTGCCTTCAATAAAGCTCGGAAGGCGGGGAGAGAAATTGTCGACTATGACCAGCGAGGGCGTTCCGGGCCAGAGGCGGGACGTGGGCGACGGGCCGGCGGTCCTGCCTCTTGCCCGCTGGGTGACCCTGGGCAAGTCATTCTCTGGGCCTCGGTTTCCTCCTCTGTAAAACGAAGATGAAATACCCGTCCTCCCTCCTATTCAGGTAGTTACCCCGTGTGGGACGGGGACGGCGTCTGACCTGATGATCTCCTATCTATCCCTGCACTTAGTACGGCGCTCGGCACCTAGTGGGCGTTTGACAAAGACTTCCCAAGTAGCGCGGGCAGGCGGCATCCGGGGCTCCTGCCGGGATTCCCCGGAGAGGATCTGCGCCCGGACGGGAAGCCACGTTTTCCCGAGAAGGCCCTCCTCCCCTTCCACTCGAGCGGCCCCGAGCGCGTGCGGGCCGGCGGCGAGATCCTCGCCGGCGACCGGCCCGCCGGAGCCGTCGCCGTGCCCGGCGCCCACCTCTCCGGCCCCCTTCCCTCCCGGCGCTTTCCCGAGGCGGCGGGCGCGGGATCCCCGTCCGGGCCGGGGAGGCCGTCGGTCCTTTTCCGACCGCCTCGGCCCCCTCAGCCCGCGTCGCCCACCCTGCGTGGGTCCGGTGAGCCGGTCCCGACGGGTCCCAGATTCTAGCGGGCAGGGTAGCCCCGTGGGGGGGGGGGGGCGCCGCCAGAGCGGGACTCAGTTGCGCCAGCTTCCCTCCCCGCAGCGTCCTCCCTTCCCCCACCCGGCGGCCCCCTCCCCTCCCCTCCCCTTCGTTCTCCCCCATTTTGTTCCATTGAAAAGAAAATCTGAAAGACACCAGACCCGAGAAGGGCAGGTGCAAAGTGCCCTGTCTTTAGTTTCTCCCTCTCTCCCCTTCGTGGGTCTAATTTTCCATTTCTCGCTTGTTCCGACGGCGGCTTTCTTGCGCGAGTTATATATAATTTAACATTATACAGAAGTATTGTCATATCAAACATAAGGAAATGGATTCCAAAAACACCATCTGGTATTTGGGAATGCACTGCGAGTTGGGAACGTGAGAAGAGATCGTCTTTGCCACTTTGCTTGGGACCCAGCCATTAGCGGTTTAATTGCCAAGAAAAGGTGACAGGCTTCAGGCTTAATGCGAACAGAGTTTGCTCGCCCCCCCTCCTCCTCCCCCCCCCCAACCCTTCCTCACGGTTAACTCTTCGGAGCCCTGAACAATGCGGTCTGAGCGAAAGCCCGCCCGGGACAGAGCGCTTCGGCGAAAGAGGCAGGCCGAATGGGAAACGAAGAAGGACAGGAGGAAAATCTCCACCGGATCTCTGAAAGGGGATTAATAAAGGGGAAGGGAAACACGCCAGCAGCCGGGGAAACGTGTGCTTGTGTGCGTTTGGGCAGCGTGGTGAGGCCCTTACGCTTTCGAGTGTACAGCGGTGGGGTAACGCAGCCCCGCTCTCGAACAAAAGTGGATTTGCAATTGCGATGATTAGAGGTTTCCAAGCCGGGTTGCGGAGCGGCGGTCGGCTTCCTTATTAGTTTCTTCTAATCCAGCCCGAATTGCGAGACCTAGATCCCCGGCATCATCGGGCCCGAACCTATCCGCTGTAGGGCAGCTCGACTTCCCTCCCCGATCCACCGCCTCCGGTCTCCCCTTCCCCGTCCCTGCCTCCCAGAGCCCGGCACCTGAAGGGGGGCGGTTCGGTCTCTGGGCCGGCCGCGCCAGAGAGCGTCGCGAGGAGGAGGCGAGGGAGCCATCGTCGCCGTTAAGTGACCTCCCGTCAGGAGAGTGTCGCCCGTGGAAGTCGGGGGACCCGGGGGGGGGGGTGGGGGATCCCCCACGGAGAGCCGCCCCTGTCCGAGATGACCGGGATGGGGTCACTCTCGTCTGCAGAAACCCTCTACGATTTAGAAAGATACGGCCGATCATCTATCTCACTTGATCTTCTGGCTGGCCGCCTCCATCGTTCGTTCGTTCGTTCGTTCGGTCCTATTTATCGGGGGCTTACTGTGTGTAAAGCACCGTACTGAGAACTTGGGAGGGTACGCCACGACAACAAGCAGACCCGTTCCCTGCCCGCAACGAGCTCGCGGTCTAGAAGGGGAGCCGGACGTTAAGATACACACGTTTAATGAATAAATGACACATATATAAGTAAGCGCTGCCGGGCTGGGCCGGGGGGTGAAGGAAGGGAGAAAGTCGGGGTGGCGCCGAAGGGAGTGGGAGAAGAGAAGAGGGCTTAGTCAGAGAAGGCTTCTTGGAGGAGATCTGCCTTCAGTTGGACTCTCCCAAGTGCTTAGTACAATGCTTTGCACACAGTAAGTGCTCAGTAAATGCGACCGAATGAACGAATAAGCTTTTGAAGTGGGGAAGAGCAATCATCTGTCTGATATGAGGAGGGAGGGCGTTCCAGGCCAGAGGTAGGACGTGGGCGAGAGGCGAGAGAGACGAGGTGGAGGCGCAGATGAGCGGTAGAGGAACGGAGTATTAGAGGTTCGTCACCGTGTCCCTGTGAGGCAAGGAGAGAAAGGGGTTATTCTTGTCTCCGTCTTACAGACGGAGAAGCCGAGGACGGGAGGCGCTTCGCGTGACTCGGCCACAGTGCCACGTTAGGGCCGGGGGCGGAGGCAGGCCCGGGCCCCGGCTCTCTCAACGCCCGGCCCCGGACGTGTACGCTTTCTCCGCCGCTCCGTTGCCTCCCTTGGAGAGGGGACAAAACTCAAGCCTTCCAAAACGGCCACCGGTCGCTCCGCTCTGGCCACAGTCCACCCCATTTCAGCGGCGTGGCCTAGCGGAGAGAGTCGGAGGATCTGGGTTCTAAACCTGGCTCTGCCAAACGCTTGCTGTGTGACCTCGGGCGAGTCACTTCACTTCTCTGGACCTCAGTTTCCTCAGCTGTAAAACGGGGATAAAACACCCGGTCACTCTTACCTTAAGACCGGGGGCCCCGTGGGGGGGTGAACTGACTGTCTCCTAACTCCGCTGATTCTTAGACTCATCATCATCATCATCATTATCAACAATGGTATTTATTGAGCACTTACTGTGTGCAGAGCACTGTACTAAGTGCTTGTTCAGCACAACCCAGTCGGTAGACACGTTCCCTGCCCATGGCGAACTTAGTAAGAGCTCAGTAGGTACCACCACCATTTTCACTGTGACTGTGGGCGAGTCACTTAACTTCTCTGTGCCTCAGTTCCCTCATCCGTAAAATGGGGATTAACTGTGAGCCTCACGTGGGACGACCCGATGACCCCGTATCTCCCCCGGCGCTTAGAACGGTGCTCTGCACGTAGTAAGCGCTTAACAAACACCAACATTATTATTATAATTTCTCGTGGTATTTGTTAAGCGCTTACTGTGTGTCCGAGACTGTATAAAGAGCTAGGGAAGTAAGCCCGTCCAAGGGCGGGGACCGTCTCTATCTGTTACCGATTTGTCCATTCCAAGCGCCTAGTCCAGTGCTCTGCACATAGTAAGCGCTCAATAAATACTATTGAATGAAAAGATACAAGTTAATTAGGTGGGACACAGTCCCCGTCCCACCTGGCGTTCCCAGTCTCCTCCCCGCATGGTGCTCTGTCAAGCCTCCAGTACGGTGCTCTTCACCGAGTCTTCGAGTCGCCTCCGACCCTTAGCGAGGCCACGGACCCATCTCTCCCGGAACGCCCCGCCTCCACCTGCCATCGTTCCGGTAGCGGATCCAGAGCGTTTTCTCGGGAAAAACCCGGAAGTGGTTTACCATCGCCTCTTTCGGCGGGGTCAGCTCGAGTCTCCGCCCTCGACTCCCTCCCGTGCCGCTGCTCCCCAGCACCGGTGAGTTTTGACTTGTAGCGGATTGCCTTCCGCTCGCTGGCCGCTGGCCCGCCTCGGAATGGAATGGGTAGGCCTCTGCTTGACTCAACTTCTCGCGGTCGGCGATGACGACGACGGTACTGTTAAGCGCTCATTATGCGCCAGGCACGGTACTAAGCGCCGGGCACCGTACCGAGCCCTGGAGACTGGTAGAGTCCTGGAAATTCTCCAGGTTGCGACCCCAAGACGAGGCTTCGTTGAGTTGGCCATCGGTAAACGCGATCCGTTGACCGAGCCGGGAATGTTGCCTCTCAGAGGCGGCGACCCGACCCTTCCAGGACCCCATCCCGACCTTCAGCCGTGACACCGGCCCGTCGGCTTCCCGATCCGGAGGTGCCTTCCGGGGTCGGACACCCCGTCGGCCAGAGCACATGAGGCCCATCCGTCCACCTGCCTCGTTTGCCCGCGAGAGACTTCAGCCTGCCCCCCTGCTCCCCAGCACGCTGTGGGGATGGGCGCTTGCTGGATGACTCTCCCAAACGGCAGACCGAGGCCCCAGATCAGTGGTATTTGTCGAGCACCTACAGTGTGATGATGATGGTATTTGTTAAGCGCTTCCTATGAGCAAAGCACCGTTCTAAGCGCTGGGGTAGATACAGGGTCATCAGGTTGCCCCACGTGGGGCTCACAGTCTTAATCCCCATTTTAAGGGAACTGAGGCACAGAGAAGTGAAGTGACTCGCCCACAGTCACACAGCTGCCAAGTGGCATAGCTGGGATTCGAACCCATGACCTCCGACTCCCAGGCCCGGGCTCTTTCCACTGAGCCACGCTGCTTCTCTAAGATGAGATCGTTAGGCCCCACGGGAAGCTCTAAATTGGAGGGCGGGGGGGCGACGCGGGTACTGAATCCCCATTTTACAGATAAAGGGACTGAGGCACCGAGAAGTTAGGCGGCTCGCCCAAGGTCGTATGGGAGACAGCGTGGCTGTGTGGAAAGAGCGCGGGCTTGGGAGTCGCAGGTCCTGGGTCTAATCCGGGCTCCGAAACTTTTCAGCTGTGTGACTTTGGGCCGGTCGCGGTTGCCTCAGTTACCTCATCTGTAAAATGGGGATTAAGACTGTGTCCCCCAAGTGGGACAACCTCATTACCTTGTATCTACCTTAGTGCTCAGAACAGTGCTTGGCACATAATAACTGCTTAACAGATACCATCGTTATTATTATTATTATTATTAATAAATACCTTTAAAAAACAAATGAAACCAGAGCGGCTTCGGTGCCGAGGTGGCTGAGGCGTAACCGTACCGCGGACGAGCTGAACTCTCAGCTGGACCCCGGTCACTATTAATAATAGAAATAGAGAGGCAGCACGGCTTAGTGGTTAGAGCACGGGCCTGGGAGTCGGAAGGTCGTGGGTTCTAATCCCGGCTCTGCCACTTACCTGCTGCGTGACCTTGGGCAAGTCACTTCACTTCTCTAGGCCTCGGTGGCCTCGTCTGTAAAATGGGGATTGAGACTGTGAGCCCCACGTGGGACAGGAACTGGGTCCAACCCGATTTGCTTTGATCACCTCGGCGCTTAGTACGGTGCCTGGCATCAAGTGAGCGCTTAACGGATGCCATCAGCGTTATTGTTATTTTTATTGGTAAGAAGAACTGTGGTATTTGTTAAGTGCTTACTGTGTGTGAAACTTCTTCAGGTGCCGTCGAGTCGTTTTTGATCCATAGCGACTTCACGGACACTCCCTCTCCAGAATGTCCCACCTTCTGCCTTAAAGTCGTTCCGGCCCGTGTAACAGTAATGATAAGAATGGTATTCATCAAGTGCTTACTATGTGCCAAGCACTGTTCTAAGTGCTGGGATAATAATAATAATAATAATAATGATGTTGGTATTTGTTAAGCGCTTACTCTGTGCCGAGCACTGTTCTAAGCGCTGGGGTAGATACAGGGTTATCAGGTCGTCCCCCGTGAGGCTCACAGTTAATCCCCATTTTCCAGATGAGGGAACTGAGGCACAGAGAAGCGAAGTGACTCGCCCACAGTCACACAGCTGACAAGTGGCGGAGCCGGGATTCGAACTCACGACCTCTGACTCCCAAGCCCGGGCTCTCTCCACTGAGCCACGCTGCTTCTAGCTTTCTTTGGTAAAGATAGAGAAGTGGTTTACCGTCGTCGTCTTCCACGCAGTAAAGTTTCTGATGTTGTCTCTGCTCATCGTTTCGATCACCCGATCATCCGTCTCTGACCCTTTCCCGTGCCGCCGCTTGCCCAGCACAGGCAAGTCGAATTTGTCCCACTCTTCGGTTTGGACCTTTCCGTGACGGGTTCCCCTTCGTCGGCAAACGCAAACTCTCCTGACACGATAAGGAGAGACTCCGTGTGGAGCACTGTGCTGAATGTTGGGGTAGATACAAGCTCTTCAGGTCCCACATGGGACTCTCAGCCCAAGTAGGAGAGAGAACAGGAACTGAATCTCCCCATTCTGCGGATGAGGGAACTGAGGCACGGAGAAGCAAAGTGACTCACCCAAGGGCACGCAGGAGGCGCGTGGCGGAGCCGGGCCGAGGACCCGGCTCCTCTGACTCCCGGGCCCAGGCTCTTTCCTGCGAGGCCACTCTGCTTCCCTAATAAGAGCGAAGGTAATAATTAGGCGCTGACTCTGTGCTAAGTGTTGGGGCAGATGCAAGATAATCTGGGGGAACAGTCCCCGTCCCAGACGGGGCTCGTGGTCTAAAAGAGAGAGGGCAGCGGGCATCTTAACTCATTTTACAGAGGGGGAAACCGAGGCCATGAGAGGTCGAGTGACGTGTCTGAGGTCGCCCGGCCGGCCAAGGGCAGAGGTGGGATTAGAACCCGGGTCTCCTGGCTTCCGCCCCCAGGCTGGTTAATAATAAGAAGAAGAACTGTGGTATTTCTTAAGCACTTACTATATGTGCCAAGCACCGTACTAGGCACTGGGGAAGATAGGCGGTAATCGGGTCGGGCGCGGTCCCTGTCCCACGTGGAGGTCGGAGTCTTGATCCCCATTTTCCAGGTGAGGTGACTGAGGCCCAGGGAAGTTTAGCAAATTGCCCAAGGTCACACAGAAGATAAGTGGCGGGGCGGGGATTAGGCCCCTGCTCTTCCCATTAGACCACACTGCCGACTCCCCCCCCCCCGCCGGACCCCTGCCCTGCTCCACGCAGTTCTTGGGGGGCCCGGGGTAGGGTCGAGGAGAAGAGGGACGTGGTTCTGGGATCGAGGGCGGTCGCAGGGGCCGCCCCGCGCCCCAGGCCGGAGGAAACTCGAACTCCCTGGCCCGGCCCTCCCCGGAGTCCCTCCCGTCCCCGACTGAGCCTCGAGCCACCCGGTGCCCGCAGTGCCCTCGCTGAGGTCCGGGAAACACCCTTCGCCCCTTTCCGATGCCCGTTCCTGCGGCCGGCCGCCCGGCCCAGAGCAACACCCGGCCCGTCGTCGCCGCCGTCTTGAAAGAAGCGTCGAGGACGGATCCCCCAAATGCCCACTCGGAACCCCCCCCCCCCTTCCCACCCCCTTCCTCCCCCCCGCCCGGCGGCAGCCCGGGCACGCAGCTGCCAAGCTGGGAAGGTTTTTTTTTTTTTCAAGCAGCAGCATCTGGCGCCTTGGCAGGCTCCAGCAGCGCTCGGGCGGACCGTTCCGGAGTCGCCTCTGGCTCCGCCACGTGCTTCGCCGTCGGCCGGCCGGCCCGCGTGGGCACGCGGGGGTCCGAGCGTACGGGCGGGGCGGGGGACGCGTGTGGGGCCGTGCCCCGGTCCCGACGCCCTCTCCGTCACGGCTCCGCTCTCCCCATCTTCAAAGTCCGTCTGGAAGAACGACCCCTCTGGAGGGGCCTTCCCAGATTTCTTCCCTCTCCCCGAGGTTGTGACAGCTCAATAGGCCCCTGGGACTCCTGGATTCCAGCCCCCCTAAAATGCGGAGGTGGAAAATGTTGGATTTCTGAGCCCCGATCATCTCTCCCTCCTGTCGTGGCACCCAGTTGTCTGCCTCGGAGACGAAACCACCGTACGTCAGACGGTCAGTTCCTCGGCTGTCTTCTGCCTCCATCGCAACCTCTCTGTGGCACCCGGCGGATGCCCAATACGGTGCTCTCTACCTGGTGGGCATCCGGCACAGCTCCCTGTAGCCATTACGGTGCTCCGTCCCCAGCAGATGCCCAGGACAGTGCTCTGTCTTTAGACGATGCCCAAGACAGTGCTCTGTACCCATTGGATGCCCAGGAGAACGCTCTGTACCCAGTGGGTGCAGGACAGTGCTCTGAACCCAGTGGATGCCCGGTACAGGATGGCGCAGTGGATAGAGCACGGGGGCTTGGGAGTCAAAAGGATCTGGGTTCTAATCTCGGCCCCGGCACACGTCTGCTGTGTGACCGTGGGTGAGTCACTTCGCTTCTTTGGGCCTCAGTGACCTCATCTGGAAAATGGGGATTGAGAATGTGAGCCGCACTGGGGATGGGGTCTGTGTCCAGCTTGCTTAACTTCTATCAACCTCAGGACTTAGAACAGCGCTTGGCACATAGTAAGCGCTGAACAAGTGCCATAATTATTAGAATTACAATTAACTGCTCTAATAACAATAAAATAATAATAACTGGGGTATTTAAGTGCTCACTTTGTGCCGGGCACTACACTAAACGCTGTACCAGTGGATGCCCAGGACAGCGCTCTGTACCCGGTGAGTGCCAGGTGCCAGCGGGTGCTCAGCACAGTGCCCAGTACCCAGTGGACGTCCAGGTCAGCGTCCTGTAGGTGCTCAACCGGTACTGATGATTCATTCATTCATTCAACAGTATTTATTGAGCGCTTACTATGTGCAGAGCACTGTACTAAGCGCTTGGAATGTACAATTCGGCAACAGATAGAGACGATCCCTGCCCACCTGACGGGCTTACAGTCTAATCGGGGGAGACGGACGGACAGAACAAGACAGCTCGTGTTATTGGATTGGGGCAAATGACTTGGGCAAGAGCAGTCACCTCGGTCTTCAGGGACGCTCGCCAACACTCCGAGAAGACAAACGGGATGAGGGATTCCCCGCAGATTCCAGTCGATTCCAAGGAGCTCCCCCTCCTACGAAAACTAGGAATTCGAGAGCGGAGAAATGGGGAAATCTCCACCGGGCCGGGAGGGTCGGAAGCCAGAATGGACTCCCACTTGCCCGTGGCTCAGCGGGCCATTAGCAGAGTCCCGGCCCGGCGCCGGGGGTCGCGAGGCGCTAGCGGGCGGGGGACGGCGGGGATTCTGTCGGTGGCTCCGTGACTCAGATCGGCCCGAGCCGTCCTCCCGGAGGGCCGGGCCCGGTCTCCCGGCGGCCGCGTCCCGATAGCCCGGGCGGAGAAGCGGCGGAGAGCCCGGGTTACTCAGGTTATTCCGGGTCGGGGGTGAAAGTCCGTGGCAGGGAATGTCTACCATCTCTCCAGGAAGTGGGCTGGCTTCACAATAATTGTACTAGTGTCTGTTAAGCGTTGACTGTGTGCCGGGCACCCTACCGGGCGCCGGGGCCGATGCTCGTAAATCGGGTTGCATACAGTCCCTGTCCCGGGTGGGGCTCGCACTCTCAGTGCCCATTTTACAGATGAGGTCAGTGAGGCCCGGAGAAGCGAAGTGAGTTGCCCGAGGCCACCGAGCAGACAAGCGGCGGAGCCGGGATTAGAACCCATGACCTTCCGACTCCCAGATCCGGGCTCCATCCTCTACGCCACGGTGGCTTACTCGAGCTGCCAGATCACTATTTTCCCCTCTAGGACGTGAGCAGGGAGTGCGATGTTTGTAATAATGATGATGATAATAATGGCATTGGTTAAGCGCTTACTATGTGCCGGGCACTGTACTAAGCGCTGGGGTGGATACAAGCAGATAGGGTTGGACACAGTCCCTGTCCCACATGGGGCTCAATCCCCATTTTACAGATGAGGTGACCGAGGCCCAGAGACATGAAGTGACTTGCCCGAGGTCACACAGCAGACAAGTGGCGGAGCTGGGATTAGAACCCGTGACCTTCTGACTCCCGGGCCCGTGTTTCGCCCACTACGCCATGCTGCTTCTTGTGTTAGAACAGCAGGGAATGCGTCTGTTGTACTGTGCTCTCTCGAGCGCTCAGTACGGTGCTTTGCACACAGTAAGCGCTCAGTAAATACACTTGACCTCTCTGCACATAGTAAGTGTTCAATAAGTGTGATTGATTGATTTTCCCTGTAAGAACACGTGAGAATTTGGATGGAAAAAGGAGGATTAGATGTAGACAGGAGAAACAGCATCACGGACCGCCCCTCCTTTCTCACAGGTGTCAGGAAAGGAGGACCCCCTCCCCCCCCAAATTCTTCTTCTTTTTCTTTTATGGTATTTGTTAAGCACTCACTATGTGCCAAACATTTTAATAATGTTGGCATTTGTATTTGTTAAGCGCTTACTGTGTGCCGAGCACTGTTCTAAGCGCTGGGGTAGCTACAGGATAATCGGGTCGTCCCACGTGAGGCTCACAGTTAATCCCCATTTTACAGATGAGGTCACTGAGGCACAGAGAAGTGAAGTGACTCGCCCAAGGTCACACGGCTGACAAGTGGCAGAGCAGGGATTCGAACCCATGATCTCTGACTCCAAAGCCCGGGCTCTCTCCACTGAGCCACGCTGCTGCTTCTTTACCGTGCACTGGGATAGATTCAAGATAATCAGGTTGGACACAGTCCCCGTCCCCCGGCGGGCTTCCCAATCTAAGTGGGAAGAAGCGGGATTTAACCCCCATTTTACAGATTAGGCAACTGAGGCCCAGAGAAGTTAGGCGACTTGCCCAGGGGTCACCCGGCGGACCGGTGGCGGACGGGGATCGCAGGTGCTCTGACTCCCAGACCCGAACGCTTTCCGCCGGGCCACGCTCCTTTCCCTAGTCACCCGGCGTCGGCTACCTCGGCCGGTGACCGCGGGCCTCGGTTTAAAACTGACGGATCATTGAAGCCGAGCGGATCCCGGGCACGTGGGCCTACGGTCTGCTTCTCAGTTACTTCCAGTCAAAGCGGAAACAAAAAATAAGCCCAACAGACTGCTTGCCGGTGGACGTCTCGAAGCTCTGTTCCTTTTCCTTTCGTCCGGAGGGAAGGCGTCTATCTCGCCGCCGCCCCCTTCCCCCCCGTCCCCGCCCCCGGCCTGGAACTCTCTCCCCCTCCATATCCGCCAGACCACCACCCTCCCCACCTTCGAAGCCTTATTAAGGTCACACCTCCTCCAAGAAGCCTTCCCCGATTAAACCCTCTTTTCCCCACTCTCCCTTCTGCGTCATCTGGATCTGTGACCTTCGGGCCCCACGGTACTTAGGTACATATCTTGAGATTTCCTATCATAAACCCGTGTTTTTCTGGTTCCACTAGCCCTTGCCGCCTATTCCCGTGGCCTTCTCGTTACGAGGAGGGAACGTGTCTGCTAATTCTCGCCCAAGCGCCCCGTACAGTGCTCCACGCATGGTAAGCGCTCGGTAAATACTCCAGAGTCATCGACTTACCGGCTCGCTCGGGCTGTCGGGTCGCTCAGGTTGGCCGCCCTTGAAGCGGAAGTGGCTGCCCCTCCTCAGCGGGACTCGGCGAGGGGGCCGGGGCCGCTCGGGGCCCAGCGACGCCGCTCGGGGTCGCACCACGCAGACCCAGGCGCACGCGGGGGCCGTTTCCGGGGACCCCGAGGTTACCCCGGGGGAGGCGGAGAGGCCGGGACGAGACGGGGAGAGATTAGCCGGGGAAGGGAAATGGGACACCAGCGGCCTCCGCCACCATCCTCGGATCAGTGATCGGGGGATGGCCGTGTCTGCCGGTGACCTATTTTCCTTCCCGAACAGCGGGAGCACCTAGGGGATCCTGGAAAAGCCGCGGCGCGGGCCGGATCCGCTCTCCCCTGACCCGGCGCCGTTCTTCCCGCCCGCGAGACTTTATATCCCGCCTCACGCCGCTGCCGGACCCCGGACCCTCCCTCAGAGCCCTCGGCGAAAGTCGCCTTAACGGCTCCAGAAGCGGCTGGGCCTAGTGGATAGAGCCCGGACCTGCCGGTCGGAGGACTGGGGTTCTCATCCCGGCTCTGCCTCTTGTCAGTCCAGCAGTCAGTCGTATTTATTGAGCGCTTACTCTGTGCGGAGCACTGTACTAAGCGCTTGGGAGAGCTACAACAGTAAACCAGCAGAGTGACTTAGTGAAGTGAAGTGACTTACCCAAGCTCCCGCCGCAGACAGATTTCGGATCCGGGATGAGAACGTAGGTCCCCGTGACGGCCGGGCCCGTGTTGTGGCCACTTGGCCACGCTGCTTCTACCCTCTTGCGTCTCGGCTACCATCTCCTCCTCGGTTTTCTCGGATTCGTCTTTCCCATTAGATCTGAAGCCCCTCGAGGGCAGGGATCCCGGCTTCCGTCTGCCCTCGGGTCCCGGCCACGGGTGAGGGCTGAGGGAATCCGCGAGATCTGATGTGCCCCGGGAGGGCGGTCCGTGCCGGTTGGGTTTTCTGTGGCATTTTTTCAGCACTTATTCTGTTCCAGAGCTGGGGTAGATACAAGATAATCCGATCCGCCGCGGGTTCACAGGCTAAGTAGGAAGGACAACCCGGGTCGAATCCCCATTTCACAGATGACGGAACTGAGTCGCGGAGAAATGAAGGGACTTGCAGACGAATGGCGGAGCTGGGATTGGAACCGAGGTCCTTCCGACTTCCTGTGCTTCACCCGCTAGGCCGTACTGCTTCTCTGCTGTGTGACCTTGGGCAAGCCGCTTAACCTCTCTGAGCTTCAGTTACCTCATCTGTGAAACGGGGATTCAGACGTGAGCCCCACGTGGGACAACCTCATTCGCTCGTATCTACCCCATTGCTCAGAATAGTGCTTGGCACATAGTGAGCGCTTAACAAATACCATAATAATAATCACCAATTGGCAGAGCTGGGATTAGAACCCAGGTCCCTCTGACACCTGGGCCCAGGCTCTTTCCACTAGGCCCTACAGCTTCTACAGCTTCTATACAGAGCTGGAAGCAGCGTGGCTCAGTGGAAAGAGCCCGGGCTTCGGAGTCAGAGGTCATGGGTTCGACTCCCGGCTCTGCCGCTCGTCGGCTGTGTGACCGTGGGCGAGTCACTTCACTTCTCTGCGCCTCAGTGACCTCGTCTGCAAAATGGGGATTAACCGTGAGCCTCTCGTGGGACGACCCGATGACCCTGTATCTACCCCAGCGCTTAGAGCAGTGCTCGGCACGTAGTAAGCGCTTAACAAATACCAACGTCACGTTACAGAGCATCCCGGCTCTAGCCACCTCTCAGCTGCGTGACCGTGGTCAAGTCGCTTCACTTCCTCTGTGCCTCAGTGACCTCATCTGTAAAATGGGGATTAACCGTGAGCCTCACGTGGGACGACCCGATGACCCCGTATCTACCCCAGCGCTTAGAACGGTGCCCTGCACGTAGTAAGCGCTTAAATACCAACATTATTATTCTTATTCTATTTTGTCCTTCCTTTCCGAGCGCTTAGCGTAGTGCCAGAACTCAGAGAGGCCTCAATAAAGAACAGGCCTCTGGCGCTTAGAGCAGTGCTTGGCGCATAGTAAGCGCTTAAGTACCATTATTATTATTATTTCGGTGACTTAGGCACCGAGACGCCCCGTCCCCGCCCCTCACGCCTCGCCGTGCTCCCCCAATTCCAACCGGGCCTGATGTTCTGGAAAAGATTCCGTCAGGGACGAAAATAGCCTTCCCCTGCTGCACGGAACATCTGGTGTCACAGATTTGTGCCGAGAGCCGTAAAATCTCTAACTTGTAGAGCAGCCTCGCTTTTACGGGGGGGGAGGAAAAAAAAAAATCTCTGCCTCTCCACTCACGGGATGGATGGGGTTTGACGTGGTCGGAGCGACCCCGTCTTCTGTCCGTCCCCTGTCCCGGGTCGGAGGCAGTGTGGTCCGGCGGAGAGGACGAGGGACTACGGGCAGAGGCTCTGGATCCTCGTCCCAGCTGCGGAGAAGCAGCGTGGTGTAGCGGGTAGAGCCCGGGCCTGGGAGTCAGAAGGTCAGGGGTTCTAATCCCGACTCCGCCATCCGTCTGCCCCGTGGCCTTGGGCTTCGCTTCTCCCGGCCCCGCAGCACTCGCGTCCGTATCAGCTGCGCGACTGTGGGCGAGTCTTAACTTAACTTCTCGGTGCCTCAGTTCCCTCGTCTGTAAAATGGGGATGAAGACCGGGAGCCTCACGTGGGACGACCTGATGACCCTGTGTCCACCCCGGCGCTCAGAACAGTGCTCTGCACGTAGTAAGCGCTTAACAGATGTCGACATTATTATTATTAGATCTGACTTCTGTTTATTTAAATTTGGAATCTGTCTCCCCCTCTAGACTCTAAGCTCACTGTGAGCAGGGAATGTGTCTGCTTATGAGACACGTAAACGCTGTTGAGAAGCAGCGCGGCTCGGTGGAAAGAGCCCGGGCTTGGGAGTCAGAGACCGTGGGTTCGAATCCCGGCTCTGCCACTCGCCAGCTGTGTGACTGTGGGCGAGTCGCTTCACTTCTCCGGCCCTCAGTGACCTCATCTGTAAAATGGGGATGAAGACCGCGAGCCTCACGTGGGACGACCTGATGACCCTGTGTCTACCCCGGCGCTTAGAACAGTGCCCTGCGCAGAGTAGGCGCTTAACAAATACCAACATTATTATTCCTTATGGTTGTATTGTGTTCTCCCAAGCACTTAGTAGAGCGTTCTGCACACAGTAAGTGCTCAATAAATGCGACTGAATGAATGAATGAATGAATGAATGAATCCAACTCCCTCCTGTTGTCCCACCCACTGCGATACTCTTCCCTTAACGGATTTCCCAGGACCCTGGGCCAAACCATCCCTAAGACCAACTCTAGCACCCCCTCCCAACCCCGTCTTTTTTTTAATGGTGTTTCTTAAGCACTTAATAGGTGTCAAACGCTGTCAATACTAATAACGTTGGTATTCGTTAAGCGCTTACTCTGTGCCGAGCACTGTTCTAAGCGCTGGGGGAGGATGCAAGGCGATCAGGTTGTCCCACGTGGGGCTCACGGTCTTCCTCCCCATTTTGCAGATGAGGGAACTGAGGCCCAGAGAAGTGAAGTGACTTGCCCGCAGTCCCCCAGCTGACAGGTGGCAGAGCCGGGATTCGGACCCATGTTCTAAGCGCTGAGATAGGTACAAGTTAATTAGTTCCGGGTCTCTGTCCCGTGTGGGGCTCACAGAAGGAGAACGGGTGCTCTCATTTTACAGCTGAGGAAACCGAGTCACCGTTTCTCTGGGCCTCAGTTACCTCATCTGCAGAATGGGAAGACCGTGAGCCCCACGTGGGACAGGGACTGTGTCCAACCCGATTAGCGCGTGCAACTCTCAGTGCAGTGTCTGGCACGTAGGAAGCGCTTAGCAAGCGCCATCACAGTGCTCCGCACACAGTAAGCGCTCAGTAACTACGGCTGATTGAATCGTCATTATTATCATTCCGTTCGGGTACGGCGGGACCGAGGAGGCCATGGATAAACGCTCCTACTCGGTCGCTGCCGCTCTCTGACAAAAGGACCGGGGCCTCAGCTTTCCGCCGGAGGCTTGTTCCCGGGTGTGGCCGGCGGCCAGGAGGGAGGAGGACGGGAGCCCAATCCGAATAAGGAGTAATAATAATCGTCAGGGTGTTTGTTAAGCGCTTACTATGTGTCGAAAAGTGTTCTGAGCGTTGCGTACCGGCCGGGGGCCGCCTGTTCCGACATTCGAGTCCTCTGAAGCCTCGTCATCGCCCGTGGACCGGCTGGAGCCCGCCGGTTTCCCCGGTGGCGGTCTCACATTCCATAGCTCGTTGTGGGCGGGGAATGGGTCTGTTCGCTGCTCCGTTGTCCTCTCCTGAGCCCTCAGTACAGCGCTCTGCGCACAGGAAGCGCTCGGTAATTCCGGATTGGGGGGGCACGGGGGCCGCCCCTGGGCACTGTAGTTAGCACCGCCGGGGGGTACGAGCTAATCGGGTTGGACCCGGGCCCTGTCCCAACATGGGGTTCACAGTCTTCATCCCCATTTTACAGATGAGGGAATCGAGGCCCAGACTGGTGAAGTGACTGGCCCCGAGTCACACAGCAGATGGCTGGAAGCGGGAGAGTGGGACATCACCGACCTCCAGGGTGGGTCCTTAACGTCGCCCCCGACACCTCTCCCCAGAGCCCTCCTCGAGGGCAGGAATAGGGGCTGCCAACTCCCTCGTGCTCTCCCAAGTGCTCGGAAAGTTCGCATAATAACAATAATACTAATTGTGGATTTTATTAAGCGCTTACCAGGAGTTCCCGCAGAGGCCATGTTCCGCCCGGCCTCAGTTCCCTCACCTGGAAAATGGGGATTGAGACCGTGAGCCCCGCACGGGACCTGATTACTCTGTATCTACCCCAGCGCTTAGAACAGTGCTCGGCACGTAGTAAGCGCTTAACGAATACCAACATTATCATTATTATTATTATTTTCCTGGTCACGACTTGGTGGGTGTCCCCGGGGGCGGGACGATGAGCATTCTGAGTGAGTGTGGGTGAGCCCCAAGGGACGCACCAAAGGATGGGAGAGTGGAAAACCACGGCCTCCTGCCGTGGGTCTCTAGTGCCGCCCCCCGCCCCTCTCCCCGGACCCTTCCCGGATGTATCCCAAGCGCTCGGGAAGTACAATTAATAGTAATGATAACTGTGGTATTTGTTAAGCGCTTACGATGTGCCAGACACAGTACTAAACTCTGGGGTGGATCCAAGCAAATCCAAGCAAGTCCCTGTCCCACTTGTTAAATCTGTAAAAAAAAAATCTGAAGTGACTGTGGGCAAGTCACTTCACTTCTCTGTGCCTCAGTTACCTCATCTGGAAAATGGGGATGAAGACTGTGAGCCTCACGGGGGACGACCCGATGACCCTTGTATCTCCCCCAGCGCTTAGAACGGTGCTCTGCACATAGTAAGCGCTTAACAAATACCAACGTTATTATTATCAAAATCCCCATTTTACAGATGAGGTAACCTAGAGAGGTGAAGTGATTTGGCCCGGGTCACGCAGCAGACAAATGGAGGAGCCGGGATTAGAACCCGGGTCCTTCTGACTCCCGGGCCCGGGCTCTAGCCGCCAGGACACGCTCTTCGGCCCAGGGCGGGCGCAAAGTCCGTATTCCTGCTCAGTGGATGAACGAGGCCAGGAATGCTGAACCCGCTGGACTGTAGACTCGAAACGGGCGGAGAACGTGTCCGTTGTATTGTTGTGTTGTCCTCTCCCAAGCGCTTAGTACAGTGCCCGGCACACAGGAAGACCTCAATAAATACAACTCAGTGATGGATCGACCACCACCCGCTCCGGCCTGCTCTCTTTCCATCTTCTGAGGGTCTCCTGCTTCCGTTGGGCTGGCCCAACCACTGAGCACAGCGCACCGCACCCCAAGGGCGCTCTGTAAATCCCGCCCGCACTCCCGGGAGGCCCGGGAGAGTTGGCGAGTGTCCGCTGGGGTCATCCCGCGACCCCGAGCGCAGTGCTTGGGCGCGGAGCGAGCCCTCGGCCCGTGCCGTCGTGGGGAGGCGACCCAACGCGGGGTTCGGGGACGCGGACGGACCCCTCTCTTGCCGGAGGCCCAGCCCCTCGCCCCCTCTGGGAAGGGACCGTCGAGGCCGCGTCTGCCCTGAGCGGAAACCGTGACGACGTGCCCGCGTGCCGCAGAAATTACCCATCAAAACGTGACCGGAGAGCGCTCCCGACTTTGCCGGCGGGCACCCGGCTCCATCTGGAGAGAATATCTTCCAACTGAGAGGTGGCCAAGGTGCCCTTCCCGGCACGGCCGGCGGCGAGCCCACCGCCCCCCTCCCGAGAGCGCCCACCTCCCGCCGCAGCTGGCGCTCGTCCCGGGGCCCGCGGGCCCTCGTGCCCTTTTCGGACGCCCCGGCCGGGAGACCGGGCGAGGGGAGTGAGGATGGCTCGGTGCTGACCGTTCCCCACCGCTGGAAGGAAGGAAACGACTCGCGCTCACGTCCCGCTGGCTAGCACTACGAAGGGTGCTTAGCACATAGTAAGCGCTTTACGCACGCTGTGATCATCAGCGCCTCTCCCTGAAGGCCCGCCGGTCGTTCACACGAAGGGCAGGGAGCCGGGAAAGGGGCACACCAGGGTTTGCACGGGCGGGGGGGGGGGGGGGCCCGCGGGTGAGGGATCGTCTCGGCGACACCGGTCACCGATGCGGCCGCCTGGCTTAGAGGAAAGAGCCCGGGCTTGGAAGTCAGAGGCTGTGGGTTCTAATCCTGGCTCCGCCACCTGTCGGCTGTGTGATCTGGGGCAGATCACTTCTCTGGGCCGCGGTTACCTCGTCTGCAAAATGGAGATGAAACCGGTAGCCCCACGTGGGACAACCCGATTACCTTGTACCTACACCAGCGCTTAGAACAGTGCTTGGTACGTAGTAAGCGCTTAACTAAGCGCCACCATCAATCAGTCAATCAACATCGGCAGCATCCTCTTCGCCCCGAGGGACCGCTCCCCGGACACCCCCGATGGCCCCCCCAGAGGGTTTAGCCGAGCTACAGAGGATGAAAAGGGGGTATACCATACTCACTGGCTTTATCCGTTCATCCCTTCGTGGCAGATTTTATTCGATCAGGGGTATTTATTGAGCACTTGCTACGTGCAGAGCACAGTACTAAGCGCTGGGGAGAGTACAGAGTTGGCAGACACGTTCCCTGCCCACAACAAGCTTCCAGTGTCACGCACTTGACCTCGGGCACTTTCCGCAGCTTACGGCCGCCCGTCTTGGCTGGATCGCGGGCCTTCTGCCAACAGGGATTGGGCTGTCGTTTGACATCTCTCAGCCCCCGGGTACCCAAAACAATCCCGGCTCCGCCACCCGTCTGCTGTGCGTCCTCGGGCAAGTCACTTTACCTCTCTGGGCCTCGGTCACCTCATCTCTAAAATGGAGATGGAGACCGTGAGCCCCCTGTGGGACAGGGACCGTGTCCAACCCAATGTGCTCGTATCTGCTTAGTACGGAACATGGTAAGCGCTCAACAGATACCATAATAATTATTAGTAGTAGGATAAACTAGTCAGTCTTTATTTATGGAGGGTTTATTGGGTAACTATGCCCTTGGGAGAGGACGATATAACTATACCACAGGCACATTCCCTACCCACAGCGAGCTTCCAGTCCAGTCCCTGACCCGAGCAGTTCAGAGAAAACACAAGCTTTGGGGATTCCTGCCCTCGAGACGTTTACAACCGCACAGGGGGCAGACTGACTGAGGGCAGATAGGAGGAGGAATTAGGGGAGGTAAAGAGGAAATGCGGTGCTTGAATAATAGGATCTGGGCTGGTTACGCGCTTACCAACTGTAAAATGGGGATTAAGACCGTGAGCCCCACGTGGGACGACCCGACAACCCTGTATCTACCCCAGCGCTCAGAACAGTGCTCGGCACATAGTAAACGCTGAACAAATACCATCATCCTCCGTAAGTACCATCGATCGATAGATTGATCGACTGAAGTCTCTGGGAGGAAGTGGGTGCAGAAACGATAGTCCGGGAGAGGGAATTTAGGGCTAATGGGAGCGGGGGGGGAGTCTTGTGAAAAATCAACGGGCTGTCGGGGGGGGGGGGGTCGTAAAAATCTGCTTTAAAGCGTTTCAGATCGATCCCTGGGAGAAGCCCTGGTGGATTTTTTTTTTTTTTTTAAACGGCGATTGTTAAGCGCTTACCCTGTGCAAGGTATCGTTCTTAGCGTTGCGGGAGAGACGAGCTAATCGGGTTGGACACGGTCCACGCCCCATATGGGGCACACGGTCTTAATCCCCTCTTGGCAGATGAGGGAACCGAGGCTCAGAGAAGCAAAGAGACTTTCCCAAGGACGCACGGCACGCAAGCGGCGGAGGCAGGATTAGAATCCACGTCCTACTGACTCCCGGGCCCGGACTGCAGTCGCTGGGCCGCGCTGCTCAGTTTGGTCTCTGGCAAAAGGTCGGCTTGGCGAGACCGACCCGCCTCAGCGTTTGTTTCCCCCGATCAGAGGGAGAGGCAGCGGGGCTCAGTGGAAAGGGCCCGGGCTTGGGAGTCAGAGGACGTGGGTTCTAATCCCGGCTCCTCCACTTGTCTGATGTGTGACCTTGGGCGAAGCCACTTCACTTATCTGGGCCTCGGTTACTTCACCTGGAAAACGGGGATTAAGATTGTGAGCCCCGTGTGAGACAACCTCATTACCTTGTATCCACCCCAGCTCTTAGGACAGTGCTTGGCACATAGTAAGCGCTTAACAAATACCATAATAGTAATAATAATAATAATAGTAAGAGGGTCCGGGCGAAGCGATGGGTTGGTGCCGATGCCAGGGGGAGGCGGAGGCCCGTTCCGCCCTGGGAGAGAGGCCCGGTTCGATCGACGGCCGGCCGCAGGGGTGCCCACGGGGGCCGGTTTCTTTCAGGGGCCGATGCTCGGGCAAGGGTCCGGCCACCGTGGGCACTGTGTCCGATCCCCTTCTCCCACAGCGGGGCGGGCACGGTCTCGTACGTTTTCAGGGCCATCCCCTGGAGAGGCGGGCTTCCGCCACGTCCGGGAGGGCTGCCCGGCTTGGGCCGGCCCAGCCTCCGGGGTTCCCGGGAGGCGGCGTCGCCCAGTGGTCCGAGCGCTGGGCCGGAGGTCCGCAGCCCCGGATTCGAGTCCCGGCTCTGCCCCTGCCCGGCTAGGGGGCCTCCGAAAAGCCACCTAGCCTCTCCGGGCCTCAGTTTCTATGTCTTTAAAATAGAGCCGAGACACGTGCATTCTCCACCCGCCGGGCCGCGAGGGATGGGGAACGCATCCGGTGGGACGGCCTCGTGTCCTCCCCGACGCCGAGCGCGCTCGGAGCCCGGGGCGAACAGCTCGACTGGCTCTCCGCTGCCGGCCCTTGACCGCGGGCACCCACCGGATCCGGCTAACCCTTCCGGTCAAAGCGCGCTGCCCGGCCACGGCCAGCGGCCATCGCCTTGGCGACGCCGTCGACTAACGGGTCCGTTTTGGTTCGGGGAGGAGGGGACCGCGAAGGGGGAGGGGGCGCGAGCCGGCCCGTCAGATCTCCTCTGCCAAGCCTCGTCCACGTGCCAAGCCTGCCAGGTGTCCTTCTGTGTTATCGCACACAACTGACATCATTTTTTTTTTCCCCCCCGGTCTCGAAGAGGTGGGTCCGAAATGTTTAAACTACAGTAGTTGTAACATGTCAGAGTGGGAATTTATTATCTCAGCCCCAATAGGTCTTAATAAGCCTTCCACAACTGTTTAGGCATTTATTCTATTAACGGCTGTTCATTCCGGAGGCCTTACCTGAATATTCATGATCCTCCAATTCCCTCGTCTCGACGGAGCAGCTGTCTGAAATCCGCAGCAAATGTTCGAGAGAGCTCCCCAAATATAAACACCGGCGCAGCTGAGGGTCCGGGCCTCCGACGTTTAGCGCCGGGCCGGGGAGGCGGGGGACGTCCCCTTCCCCCCCCCGCCCCCGGCGACGGCTCCCCCGAAAACCGTCCGGCCTCCGCGAGGGTGGTCTCGGGGACTGCCCGCGGAAGAAACCGGGGCGAGGGGGTGGCGGTGAAGACGGGCACCTCGCTTCTCTGGGCCTCGTCTCCCTCGTGTGTAAAATGAGGGTCGAGACCGTGACCCCCCACGCGGTGAGGGTGATGATGATGGTATTTGTTCAGCGCTCACGGTGCGCCAAGCACCGTTCTTCGAGACGGTGAGCCCGTTGCTGGGGAGGGATTGTCTCTGTCTGTTGTCGAATTGCACTTTCCAAGCGCTTCGCACGGGGCTCTGCACTCGGTCAGCGCTCCATAAATACGATTGAATGAATGAATGATGATGATGATGGTATTTGTTAAGTGCTTACTGTGTGCCAAGCACTGTTCTTCTAGACGGTGAGCCCGCTGTTGGGGAGGGGTTGTCTCTGTTGCCTAATTGTGCTATCCAAGCAGTTAGTCCAGTGCTCTGCACACAGTAAGCACTCAATAAATATGATTGAATGAATGTTCTAAGCGCTGGGGTAGATACAAGGTCATCAGGCTGTCCCACGTGGGGCTCACCGTCTTAACCCCGTTTTCCAGGTGAGGTCACTGAGGCACAGAGAAGTGAAGTGACTTGCCCAGAGTCACACAGCTGGCAAGAGGTGGAGTCCGGGATTAGAACCCACGACCTCTGACTCCCAAGCCCGGGCTCTTTCCCCTAAACCACGCTGCCTGTGCCCAACCCGATTTGCTTGTAATAATAACGTTGGTATCTGTTAAGCGCTTACTGTGTGCCGAGCACCGTTCTAAGCGCTGGGGCAGATACAGGGTGATCAGGTTGTCCCACGTGGGGCTCCCAGTCTTCATCCCCATTTTCCAGATGAGGTAACTGAGGCACAGAGAAGCGAAGCGACTCGCCCACAGTCACACAGCTGACAAGTGGCAGAGCCGGGATCCGAACTCATGACCTCTGACTCCCGAGCCCGGGCTCTTTCCACTGAGCCACGCTGCTTCTCCACCTCACCGCTTAGATCGGCGCCTGGCATATAGTAAGCGTTTAACAAATACCACAGTCGTAAATATTATTATGATTATTATCATGATTATTACGAGTACCCCCCTCTGAAAACTCAGCTGAGGTGACCCAGAGCAGCGTTTCTAGTCCTCGTGTAGCTTGCGCGATGAGGGGGGGGGTGACTGGTGGGGCCGTTATTTACGGGGAGTGGGATCCCAATATATGCTTGAATGCAGTCAGCCAGTCGTATCTGTTGAGCGCTTACCGTGTGCAGAGCACTGTACTAAGCGCTTGGGAGAGGACAATACAGCAGTAAACAGACACAATCCCTGCCCACAACGAGCTTCCCGTCGAGTCCACGTGTGTGTAAAGGCTGCGTGCCCGGCGGGACAGGGTTTGTCGGGAGACGGGGAGAGGGGGTTTCACCTGCGTGTCGCCACCTTGCCCGTAGGCATGCCCAAACCGATTTGCTTGTGTTTCTCCCCCAACCGCAGCGCTTAGAACAGGGTCTAGCACACAGTAAGCACTTAAATGGGAGTCAGAAGGACCTGGGTTCTAATTCCCACTCCGCCGTATGTCCGCTGGGTGACCTTAGACAACTCGCTTCTCTGGCCCTCGGTTCCCTCATCTGTAAAATGGGGATTAAGAGCGTGAGCCCCATGTGGGACAGGGACCGAGTCCAACCCGGTTAACTTGTATCCACCCCAGAGCTCAGAGCAGTGCTTGCCACATAGTAAGCGCTTAATTTGTATATATTTTTATTACCCTATTAATTTTGTGAAGGAGATGTACAGCCCCTTGATTCTACTCATTGCTATTGTTTTTATCTGTCTGTCTCCCCCAGTTAGACCGTAAACCCGACAACGGGCAGGGATCGTTCCTATCAGTTGCCGAATTGTACATTCCAAGCGCTTAGTACAGTGCTCTGCACATAGTAAGCGCTCAATAAATATTATTGAATGAATGAATAAATGAAGTATCATCATCATCAGAGGCCGAGGTCCCGCAGCTGGTGAGGGGCCGGCTGCTGCGGGACCTCGGGCAAGTCACTTGGCTTCTCTAGGCCTCGGTTTCTTCATCTGTAATAGGGGGATTAAGACCGTGAGCCCCGTGTGGGACAGGAACTGTGTCCAACCCGACGATCTCGCAAAATAATGGCAGTAATAATAATAACCGTGGTATTTGTCAAGCGCTTACTGTGTACCTCATCTGTAAAACGGGGATTAACCGTGAGCCTCACGTGGGACAACCTGATTACTCTGTATCTCCCCCAGCGCTTAGAACAGTGCTCTGCACATAGTAAGCGCTTAACGAATGCCAACATCATTATTACGTGCCAGGCACCTTACGGTGAAAACAAGCAAATCGGGTTGGACACGGTCCCTGCCCCACTTAGGGCTCACCGTCTCAACCCCCATTTTGCAGTAGAGGGAACTGAGGCCCAGAGAAGCGAAGTGACTGGCCCAAGGTCACCCAGCAGACAAATGGCAGAGTGGGGATTAGAACCCATGACCTGCTGGCTCCCAGGCCCGGGTTCTAACCACCACAGTATCAACCCCAGCGCTTAGTATGGTGCCTGGCACCTAGTAAATGCTTACGAAACACCACAGTTTAGCTCCGAGACCTTTGGATTTCCCAGCCTGAGGCCCGCCGCCTCCCCAGTGCCTCCCCGCAGACCTCCGCCGTCCCGCACCCCGGCAGATTCGGGCCCGCTGGTCGACGCGCTCGTCGTTCGAGGTCACGGCCTGCTCGGGAGAGTTCATTCTCCATCATTCGTCCTATCTACTGAGCGCTTACTGCGTTCAGAGGCCGTCCTAAGCGCTCTGGGAAGTCAACCCGACGAGAAACAGACACATTCCCTGTCCTCTACGGCGCGGGCTAGGACGTCCCCGACCTCTCAGGCCTGGAGCCCTTTCCGGAAACGGCTGGCCGCCCTCCGCCCCGACCGCCTCCCCGGAGCCGGGCCTTCCCGGAGCTCGCCCTGGAGGGGCATTGTTCGTGCTCGGCCCCGAGCTCCGGGAACGGTAACGGTTTCAGGAGAATCGTGAAATGATCCATTTTTACGAGATGAAAGCAGGGGGGATCGGAAAGGTAACCCGAGCCCCCAGTAATCACCGGACCGGCGGGGGGTGGAGGGGACGCTTAGAAGGGAAAATATCTGAAGAATCCGAGCCTCCCTTTGTTGGGTATGAATGATTTCTTTTTTCTCGGGAAAAGCGAATGACAAACCTGAGAAGCAGGGACCGAGCGAGCTTCATAGAGAGGGCTCTGTCCGCGGGAGAAAGGCCGGGGTTGGGTTACGGGCCGGACGCATCCCGACGGTACCTAACGGGGAGCGCCCGTTGAAAGACGTCCGGGCGTTGAGCGGGGAAGGGCCGCGACCCCGGAGCCGGTCGTCCCTGTCCCCCCGGTCCCGCCCCGCGCCCCGACTCTGCCGGGACCTCCGCCGGGGGCGGCGGTTGGATGGGCCCGGCCTAGCGGACGAGGATCCCGGCCCGGGAGGCGGAGGACCTGGGCTCTGATCCCGGCTCTGCCCTTCGCCTTCTGGGTGACCTCGGGGTGGGTCACTTAGCTTCTGTGGGCCTCGGTTTCCTCTTCGGTAAACTGGGGATTCCATTCCTGTTCTCCTCCCCGCACCTTAGAGCGGGAGCCCTGTGATGATCGGGTATCTGTCCTAGTGCTTCAGCACGGTGCTGGGCACATCATCATCATCATCATCAGAAGAAGAAGAGTAACGATTGTGGTATTTGTTAAGCACTTAATAATAATGATAATAGTATTTGTTAAGCACTTATTATGTGCCAAGCACTATTCTAAGTTCTGGGGTAGATACAAGATTGTTTCACTTGGGGCTCGAAGTCTTACTCTCCATTTTACAGATGAGGTAAGTGAAGCACAGAGAAGTGAAGTGGCTTGCCCAAGGTCACACAGCAGACAAGTGGTGGAGCCGGGATTAGAACCCAGGGCCAGGCCACTAGGCCGTGTACGTACGGTACTAACCCCTGGGGTGGATACAGGCAAATCGGGTTGGACACGGTCCCTGTCCCTCGTGGGGCTCACGGTTTCAATCCCCACTTTCCAGATGAGGTCACGGAGGCCCAGGGAAGTGAAGCGACTTGCCCGAGGCCACACAGCAGACAAGCGTCCCTAACTCTGGCATCAACCTTTCCATCCATGTTCTCCTTCGGGTGATCCATCGTTCTCCGTGGGGACAATCAATCGTCATCTCCACCACCCCCGCTCTCGGAGTAGAAAAAAGAAACACAGTAGAGTCCTAATCACCTCGGGCCGGTGACCTGCTCCGTGCCTCTTTTCCTGATCTTTTTTCTTTACGGCGTTCGTTGAGCGCTTACCGTGTGCCAGACGCTGTACTAAAGCGCTGGGGTTGGTACGAGATAATCGGTTTGGACACAGTCCCTCTCCCACACAGGGCTCACGGTCTTAATCCCCATTTTACAGACGGTAAGGTCGTTCCGGGCAGGGGCCGGGTCTGCTAATTCTGTTGTACCGGACTCTTCCGCGCCTTTAGTACAGTGCTCTGAATGTAGCGTGGAAGAAAAACTATGCAGACTCTACGACGTGGTCGGAAATAAGTTTTATTTCTACTAGAGCTTCGTCCGGCACTAGCAGAGAGAGGCGTTGAGCGGCAGAGATTCCCCTAGTCAAGGTCAGCTCAACTTCGAGCAATACAGAGCTTCTTTATAAACCATTAGGACAGCGTTATTATTATTATGGTATTTGTTAAGCGCCTACCATGGGCTTCATTTAATCAATAAATACGATTGGCTGAACGTGCCGGGCACTTTACTAAGCGCTGGGGGTGGATACAAACGAATCAGGTTGGACACGGTCCCTGTCCCGCGTGGGGCTCACGGTCTCAATCCCCCAGTAATAGATTATTTATTTGATTAATGATGCACAGATATCTATCATTCTATTTATTTATTCCGATGCTGTCGATGCCCGTCTACTTGTTCGGTTTTGTCGTCGGTCTCCCCCCCCGCTGGACCGTGAGCCCGTCGTTGGGTAGGGATCGTCTCTCCCCTGTTGCCGTATTGTACTTTCCAAGCTCTTAGTCCAGGGCTCTGCGCACGGTAAGCGCTCGATAAATACGATTGAATGAACGAATGACGACGAGAACAATACAGTGGGAAAAATATTTGAGGATAGAAAGCAGCGAGTCCCTGGGCGGTTTTCTGCTGAGTGCCGGACTTCCTTCGATAAGGTGATAAGTAAGGCCAGTGGGGTGGCCGGGGGCGGCCCGTAAAACCTCCGACCACGCGAGCTTCAAGTAGCGTCCAGCGGCTTAGGGAGGGTCCTGGGGTCTTTTCATAAGAATAATGTTGGTATTTGTTAAGCGCTTACTACGTGCGGAGCATTAAGCGCCGGGGTAGATACAGGGCGGTCAGGTTGTCCCACGTGAGGCAGTCTTAATCCCCATTTTACAGGTGAGGGAACTGAGGCCCAGAGAATAATAATGTTGGTATCTGTTAAGCGCTTACTATGTGCAGAGCACCGTTCTAAGCGCCGGGGGAGATACGGGGCGATCGGATTGGCCCGCGTGAGGCTCACGGTCTTAATCCCCAGATGAGGGAACTGAGGTCCAGAGGAGTGAAGTGACTCGCTCACAGTCACCCAGCTGACGAGCGGCACGGCCGGGATTTGAACCCGTGACCTCCGACTCCCAGGTTTTATCACCTTCCCGCCGAAAGCCGGGGGACGGGCGAAAAGCCCGGCACGGCGAAGCCAAACGGAACACCACCGGCACGACCCGAGGAGCCGATGTTTGGCGGTTGCTTCTTCCTCCTCTCACCCTGGGCTCTGGTCCAGTCGTCCCTTCTCCGATTAAAAGGAAGTTTATCTCCGGACCCCATCTCTTGGAAGGGATCCGGAAAATTCCCCAACAGGCGTGAAGGTCCTCCCCATACGCCCTTATCTGTTCGGGAGCAAAGAAAGAAAACCAATCCGGAAGGTGAATGATTGCAAAGTCCTGTTCCCTGAGTCGGCTTGGGATGAACTGTGAGCCGGTCAGTGGGCGGGGGCGGTCTCTATCTGTTGCCGGATCGTCCATTCCAAGCGCCCAGTACAGCGCTCTGCACATAGTAAGCGCTCGATAAATACTACCGAATGAATGGATGAACGGGATCCAAGCATTGCTGCATCGCTCTTGCTCTTGGATTTGGACCCTCCCTCAGCCCCGCAGCGCTGATGCTATGGCATTTGGTAAGCGCTTACTGTGTGCAAGCACTGTTCTAAGCGCTGGGGTGGATAATAATAATAAGGATGACGGCATTTGGTAAGCGCTTACTACGTGCCAAGCACCGTTCTAAGCGCCGGGGTGGATACAAGGCGATGAGGTTGTCCCCCGTGGGGCTCACGGTCTTAGTCCCCGTTTCACAGACGAGGTCACTGAGGCCCAGAGAAGTGAAGTGACTTGCCCAGAGTCGCACAGCTGACGAGCGGCCGAGCCGGGATTAGAACCCACGACCTCTGACTCCCAAGCCCGCGCTCTTTGCGCTGAGCCTCGCTGCTTCTGTCCGTATCCTTCATTTATTTATTTCTATTAATGTCTGTCTTCCCCTCTTGACTGGAAGCTGGTTGTGGGCAGGGGAGGTGTTTGTTTATTGTTATATCGTACCCTCCCAAGGCTTAGTACAGTGCTCTGCACACAGTAAGCAGCGTGGTGCAGTCGATAAACCCCGACCTGGGAGTCGGGAGGTCATGGGTTTTAATCCCGGTTCCGCCACTTGTCCGCTCTGTGACCTTGGGCAGGTGGCTTAACTTCTCTGTGCCTCAGTCACCTCATCTGTAAAATGGGGATGAAGACTGCGAGCCCCACGTGGGACAAACGGATGACCCCGTATCTCCCCCAGCGCTTAGAACAGTGCTCCGTACAGAGTAAGCGCTTAACAAATACCGCAGCGTGGCTCAGTGGAAAGAGCCCGGGCTTGGGAGTCAGAGGTCGTGGGTTCGAATCCCGGCCCGGCCGCTCGGCAGCCGCGTGACTGTGGGCGAGTTACTTCACTTCTCTGTGCCTCAGTTCCCTCATCTGGAAAATGGGGATGCACTGCGAGCCTCACGTGGGACGACCCGATTCCCCTGGGCCTACCCCAGCGCTTAGAACAGTGCTCTGCACGTAGTAAGCGCTTAACAAATCCCAACATTATTATTATCATTATTAAGTCACTTGGCTTGGCTGGGCCTCACTTACCTCATCTGTAAAATGGGGATTGGGATCGGGAGCCCCACGTGGGACGGGGACTGAGTCCACCCCGATTTGCTTGGATCCACCCCGGTGCTTAGAGCAACGCCTGGCATATAGTAAGCGCCCAACAGATACCATAATTATTATTTTCATTATTATTATCGTTATTATCATCATCCTCTGGGTTTCAATTCCCTCACCTGAAAATGGGGTTGAGGACTGTAAACCCCCTATGAGACAGGGATTGGGTCCAACCCGATTAGCCCTGAGCCTCACACGGGACAGGGACTGCGTCCAACCCGCTTCGCTTGCATCCACCCCGGCGCTCAGGACGGTCCTCGGCACGTAGTAAGCGCTTAACAAATACCATGATTATTATTATTATCTACCCCAGCACTCGGTGCCTGGTACATAGTAAAGCGCTCAACAGACCTCTCTGTTGCCGAACTCTGTTGCCGAGCTGTACTTTCCCAGCGCTTAGTAGAGGAGCAGCGCGGCTCAGTGGCAAGGGCCCGGGCTTGGGAGTCAGAGGTCGTGGGTTCGGGTTCCGGCTCGGCCGCTCGCCAGCTGTGTGACTGAGGGCGTGTCACTTCACTTCTCTGCGCCTCAGTTCCCTCCTAAAATGGAGGACGAGGAATATGTCCAACCTGATCAGCTTGGATCTATCAGGGCTCGGCGCATAGTAAGCGCTTAACAAATACCATTATCATCATCATCTGTCCCAGAGCTTAGGACAGTGCTTGGCACGTAGTAAGCGCTTAATGGATGCCACAAAAAATAGTGCTGTATGGGTTGGCGGAGGAGGAGGCGGGAGTGCGTTCGGGGAAGCAAATCTGATGAGGAGTAATAATAATAATAATGATCTTCGTATTTGTTAAGCGCCTACTATGTGCAGAGCGCTGTTCTAAGCGCTGGGGTAGATACGAGGTAATGAGGTTGTCCCCTGTGAGGCTCGCGGTCTTAATCCCCATTTTACAGATGAGGGAACTGAGGCCCAGAGAAGTGAAGTGACTTGCCCCAGGTCACCCAGCTGCCGAGTGGCCGGGCGGGGATTCGAACCCATGACCTCCGACTCCCAAGCCCGGGCTCTTCCCACTGAGCCGCGCCGCTTCCTGTCCGGGATTCAGAGGGATGATCCTTACCGGTCTCTGTTGTACCGACTCCTGTTACATCGTCACCTCGGGAGCGCTTAGAACAGTAGCCTGCACGTAGTGAGCGCTCAGTAAAAGTAGAGAAGCAGTGTGGCTCAGTGGTAAGAGCCCGGGCTTTGGAGTCGGGGGTCATGAGTTCGAATCCCAGCTCTGCCACTTGTCAGCTGGGTGACTGTGGGCGAGTCACTTCACTTCTCTGTGCCTCGGTTCCCTTATCTGTAAAATGGGGATTAAGACCGTGAGCCCCACGTGGGACGACCCGATTCCCCTGTGTCTACCCCGGCGCTTAGAACAGTGCTCGGCACATAGTAGGCGCTTAACAAATACCAACATTATTAAAAGCCGTCGATTTTGCCCCCGCAGGGCTGGGGGGGGGGGCTCCAAATTGTCCGGCCGCCGGTTCCTTCCGCCCTCTGTCTGGGTGAGCCGGGCCGGGGGGGGGGTGAGGGTCGGTCCCCGATGTCCCCGACGCCCGGCGACCCTGCGGGGACAGGAAGGGGAGGAATGGGAAGGGTCCGCGCGCCCGTGGCTGCGAGGGCACGGCCAGTTGGACAGGAAGGAGTTGCCGTGAGCGTGACGGGTGGGCGGCGGGGTCAGAGGTCATTCCTTCAGTAGTATTTATTGAGCGCTTACTATGTGCAGAGCGCTGGACTAAGCGCTTGGAATGGACAAATCGGCAACAGATACAGTCCCTGCCCACTGACGGGCATACGGTCTGATCGGGGGAGACGGACGGACGAGAACCGTGGCAATAAAGGCCAGGCCCGGGGTGAGCCGACGGGCAGGAAGGGTGGAGGGGGGCGGCCGAGGCGACGGGCCTCGGGCATAATTGATCTGACAGCGCGCTGCCCGCCCCGGCCTCGTGGCCGAGACACGGTCCGGCTGCCACGCGGCCACGCGTGCCAGCCGGGCGGTCCGGGACCCGGGCCGGCACCGGGGGAGAGCGCTGAGGGCCGCGGCGCCGGGCCGCGGCGATTGGCGGGGGCGGATCGGGCGGCGGGAGGAGCGGGAGGGGACTGGTTTAATCGGCAAAGTCGCCGTCCCTTCGACCCAAGCGTGTTACTTCCGACTCGGAGCGCCGGGTCGGAAGGGAAAATTTAAAAAGCCCTGCCCTCCTCCTCCTTCCTTCCCCTCCCCGCTCCGTAGTAGTTATTCGTTTATCTTGTGGTATTTGTTAAGCGCTTACTAGGTGCCGGGCAGCATACTAAGCGCCGGGGCGGGTACAGACCAAGGGGGTCGGACGCGGTCCCCGTCCCACGTCTCCGTCCCCATTTCACGGATGAGGGGACTGGGGCCCAGAGACGTGAAGTGACTCTCCCAAGGTCACACGGCAGACAAGTGCTAGAGCCGGGATTAGAACCGACGACCTTCTGACTCCCGGGACCGGGCTGCGTCCAGTGCGCCATCCCCCTGCTTATAGAGGGAGCGGCGAGGCAGTGCGGGCTAATGGGAAGAGCGCGGGGCCGGGGGCCGAGGGCCCCGGGTTCGAATCCCACCTCTGCCCCCGGCCGGCTGGATGGCTTCAGCCGAGTCGCTTCACCTCTCTAGGCCTCGGTCCCCTCCCCTGTAGAATGGGCTGACGCCTGCTCTCCCTCCTCAGACCGGGAGCCCCCGCTGGGACGGGGGCTCGTGCAGCCCGATTGCCTTATCCTGCCTCGGCGCGTAGCGCAGCGCTCGGTGCAGGACAGGAGTCAGCGTGGCTCAGTGGAAAGGCTTGGGAGTCAGAGGTCGTGGGTTCGAATCCCGGCTCTGCCACTTGGCAGCCGTGTGACGGTGGGCAAGTCACTTCACTTCTCTGGGCCTCAGTTCCCTCATCTGGAAAATGGGGATGAAGACTGTGAGCCTCACGTGGGACCAGCTGATGACCCTGTATCTGCCCCGGCGCTTAGGACAGTGCTCCGCACAGAGTAAGCGCTTAACAAATACCGATATTATTATTATCATCCATGCCGTCATTGTAGAACCGGGGTGTGGGCCCTGAGGGGTCCTAAGCCCGGTGGCTGGCAATGTTCTCGCTCTCCTTCGCAGACTGTTGTGTCCTGGCCGACCAAGTAATAAGGTTGGTATCTGTTAAGCGCTCACTACGTGCCGAGCACCGTTCTAAGCGCTGGGGTAGACGCGGGGGAATCGGGTCGTCCCACGTGGGGCTCCCGGTCTTGATCCCCGTTTTACAGATGAGGGAACTGCGGCACCGAGAAGTTAAGTGACTCGCCCAGAGTCACACAGCTGACGAGTGGCCGAGCCGGCATTCGAACCCACGACCTCTGACTCCACAGCCCGTGCTCTTTCCGCTGAGCCACGCTGATTCCCACCCAAGGAAAAAGGGATGGGGCGGGACGGGGAGTCCCGGAAGGAAGCAGCGTGGCCTAGTGGTTACAGTCTGGGCCCGGGAGTCGGAAAGATCTGGGTTCAAATCCCGGCTCCGCCACTTAATAATAACGATGGTATTTGTTAAGCGCTTACTATGTGCAAAGCACTGTTCTAAGCGCTGGGGGGATACGAGGTAATCAGGTTGTCCCACATGGGACTCACGGTTTTAATCCCCATTTGACAGAGGAGGTAACAGAGGCCCAGAGAAGTTAAGTGACTTTGCCCCAAGTCACACAGCTGATATGCGGCGGAGCCGGGATTAGAACCCATGACCCGTGACTTCCATGCCCGGAGTCTTTCCACCGAGCCTCGCTGCTTCTCTGCCGCGTGGCCTCGGGCAAGTCGCTTCGCTTCTCTGGGCCTCGGCTCCCTCACCTGCAAAATGAGGACTAAGACCGCGAGCCCCACGTGGGGCGGGGACTGGGTCCAACCTGATTAACTTGTCTGTTCCCCCCAGTGCTTAGCACAGTAAGCTCTGCCACTTGGCAGCTGTGTGACTGTGGGCAAGTCACTTCACTTCTCTGTGCCTCGCCTCCCTCGTCTGGCAAATGGGGGCTAAGACCGTGAGCCTCACGGGGGACGACCCGACGACCCCGGTATCTCCCCCGGCGCTGAGAACAGAGCCCGGCACGCAGTAAGCGCTTAACGGATACCGACACTGTCGTTAACGTAGTGTCTGGCACATAATAAGCGCTTGACAAATACCATTTATAAAAAAAGTAACTTGGCCGGGGAGGCGGCGACTTGGATCTGGGGAGAAAGAGGGCTGAGGAGAATTTTTTTTTGGTAGGCCGGGATTTCAAGCAGGAGGCGGATGGGATCCTCGAGCGGGCCCGAGGCGGGCAGAGGAAGCGGCTTGCCCCTTTGGCGGGGCGAGGCAGCCGACCCTCGTGCCCGCCCCACCCCGGGCGGCGACCGCCAACTCCTACTACCGTGCCGAGCTCAGACGAGCTAGAACCCGGGAGAGGAGAATCTCCCTGTGGGCGGTGAACCTGGCACTCCTGGATCGTGCCCTCTTTTTTTCCCTGGGACATTTGTTAAGCGCTTACTATGTGCCAGGCACTGTATTAAGCGCCGAGGGGGGGTGCAAGATGATCGGGTTGGACACAGTCCGGTGCTCCCAGTCTTAATCCCCATTTTCCGGATGAGTTTACTGAGGCGCCGAGAAGTGACGTGACTTCAGGCTGTCGTATTTATTAATAATAATAATAATAACGTTGCTATTGGTTGAGCGCTTACTCTGTGCAGAGCACTGTTCTAAGCGCTGGGGGAGATACAGGGTAATTCATTCATTCATTCGGTAGCATTTATTGAGCGCTTACTCTGTGCAGAGCACTGTACTTAAGCGCTTGGAATGGACAGTTCGGCAACAGACAGAGACGATCCCTGCCCATTGACGGGCCGACGGTCTAATCGGGGTACAGGGTAATCGGGTTGTCCCGTGTGGGGCTCACGGTCTCAATTCCCATTTTACAGATGAGTTCACTGAGGCACCGAGAAGTGAAGTGACTTGTCCGAAGTCACCCAGCTGGCAGGTGGCGGGGCCGGGATTAGAACCCGCGACCCCTGACTCCTAAGCCTGGGCTCTTTCCACCGAGCCACACTGATTTATTGAGCGCTTCCTGTGTGCAGAGCACTCTGCTAAGCACTTGGGAGAGTACAATGCGATAAACAGTCACATTCCCTGCCCGCAACGAGCTTACGGGCTGCAGACTTGTCCGAGGTCGCCCAGCCGACAAGCGGCGGAATGAGGATTAGGACCCGGGTCCTTCCGACTCCCGGGCCCGGGCTGTAGACATCAGGCCAAGCAGTGCCCTGCACCCAAGGGGCGCTCAGGAAATACCATTTCCACCGCAGCAGGGTGACGTACATATCTTTAAATGGTGCTTTATAAATGACTTCTCTTTTCACATCGATGTCTGTCTCCCCCTCTAGACGGTAAACCCGTTACGGGCAGGGACCGCGTCCGCTAATTCGGTTGTATCGTCCTCTCCCGGGCACTTAGTACGGTGCTCTTCACACGGTAAGCGCTCCGTAAGTACGACTGCCTGGCCGGTGGACGGAGTCCCCACTCCCCCCTCGCCCCGTAACCCCCGGGTGGGCCTCAGCGGGGCGCGTGAGTGAATACGCCAACGCGGGCGGTGCTCTGAGAGCCGCGTTATTGGGGATCATAAGTTTCCCTGAACCTGTTCTGGGGGGGCCGACCGCTTCAAAACCTTCCTGAATCTCCTCCCAGAGGCCTTCCCCGACTAATCCCCGCTTTTCCTCATCTCCCCCTCCCTTCCGCGTCACCCCGACTCCCAGCCCCAGAGCATTTTTGTGCGTATCTGTCATTTTATTTATCCCTCCGCTCTTCCCCTCTCCCAGCCCCAAAGCCCTCACGTCCACATCTGTGACTTTATTTACTCGTATCGATGCCGTCCGGCTCCCCCTCTGTAGACCGTGAGCCCGTCGTGGGGGGGGGGGGGGGGGGATGCCACGGTTGACTGTCGTATAGCACCCTCCCAAGCGCCGAGTACAACGCTCTGCACACGGGCAGTGCGCAATAAGTACGATCGAACGAGCGAATGGAGGGGAGCGTTCCCAGTTGTCCCCTTGGCGTGACTCAGGGAGCGCCGGGCGGGCGGGGCCGCCCACCCTTCACCCCGTGACCTCGGGGCAGCCGGGTAGGCCTTCCCTGGGTTCCCCCCAAACCGGGAGGGTCCCCGGGGTCTGTCGGCCAAGGGGCTGAGGGGCGATGGCGGCTGGGGAGAGAGGAAACGTGGCAGCGGGACGTGCGAGCGGAGTGTAGAACGTCGTCTTTTACAGTAGGTGGTGTTCTCGTTCCGCGTTGCCGTAGGCCGGGCGGCCGCCTTCCAGGCCGCGTCGTTCACATCGCCGTTCCCCTCGCTCCCAGACGCCCACGCCGCCAGGCCCAACCGGCCCGACCGCTCCGGTCGGCTCCTCGCTCGCCGCCCGCCCCGGGCCCCGGGCCCCGGCGAAGCTCACGCGTTCATTCGGTCCCGGTTATCGCACGCTTACTGCGTGCAGAGCGCCGTACGAAGCGCTTGGGAAAGTACAGCCCAACAATAGAGTGCCAACCCCTGCCTACAGTGAGCTCACAGTCTAGAGGAGGGGAGAGGGACATCAACGCTAGTAACAGTCGCGATAATCACGGTATCTCTTAAGCGTCTGCTATGCGCCAGGCACCGTACGAAGTGCCGGGGCGGGCGCCGGCGAATCGGGTCGGACGCAGTCCTTATCCCACATGGGCTCACGGTCTCGATCCTCATCTTGCGGATGAGGTCACGGGCCCGGGGGAGTTACGTGACTAGCCCGACGTCACACAGCAGGTGGGCGGCGGAGAGGGGATCAGAACCCGTGCCGTCCTGACTCCCGGGCCGGGGCTCTATCCGCTCCGCCACGCTGCTTCTAACGGACATCGATACGAATGTATAATATGACAGAGATATAAATGAGTGCTGCGGGGCGGGGAGCGGGGGGACGAGCCAAGGCAGCCGACGCTAGGGGGGTCTCGGAAGGGGAAAGCGGGTCTGACGGGAGCCACTTGCGTTCATTTGTCGGGTGCTTACTGTGTGCAGAGCACTGTCCTAAGTGCTTGGGAGAGGACGACAATAAACATTCCCGACTCACTAAGAGCTTACGGTCTAGAGGGGGTCCGGGCCCCGAAAAGGAGCCCCTCGCTCGAAAGCCGGGAGGGTCCGGGGTGGCCTTCCGACAGGCGGAATCGGAGGACCCCATTTCCACGTGGCCCCGCTCCCAGCCCCCACCCGGAGGGGGGTCACCCCTGCTTCTGAACTCGCCGCGACTTCATTAGCCTCAGTCCGCCCCCGTTCCCGGAGGGGCTGGGGGCGGCGGGTCGATCGCAGACAGTCGACGAGGTGTCTCCGAAAGCCGGACAAACTCCCTTTGTTTCCCGCCTAGTCAGAATACCTCCCGTCCGGTCCCGCGGCCAGAAAAGGCCGGATTCGCATGGGCTTCTCCCCTTGGACCCGCGCACAGACGTGTCTCTCTCTTTCCCTTGCTTTCCATCTCCCCGGCTGGGGAGATGGAATGGATCGGTCCCATTTATGGAGCACCTACCGCGTGCAGAGCGCCGTGCTAAGCGCTCGGGGGAGTACAGTAGAACAGGAGCGGTAGACACGCTCACTGCCCATAACGAGCAGGGCCAGGCCGGGGCCAGGGTGAAGACCGGTAGGGCTCCGGGAGACGCTCCTCGGGGCCGGGCACGGCCCGCTTCGGGATGGGCGCGAGGGGTCCGGCCGGCCCTCGACCGGGCGGAGAGGCGACGGGGAGGGGGCCGGACCCCATCCGCATCCCTGGAAACGGTCAGGAGGGACGCCAGCCTGCCGCTCCAGAGGTGACCCCGGTCCCGAGAGCCCGCCGTCGTCCCGGCTGGCGCCGAGGTCTCCCCTCGGCCGCGGATGAGGGGCTCCGGGGTCAGCCCGTCCCCCCGAATTGCCGCTCACGACGCAGTCGCCGTCAGCGGCGTCGGCCGGGTCGACTCAGTGCCCGGCACGGTCCCTGGAGCGCAGATGGGGCTCGGCACAGCTCCCTGCAGACCACCGGCGCCCGGCACGGTCCCGTGCCCAAAACCGGTGCTCGGCACGACCCTCCGCCCGCAGCCTTCCCTCAGTATGGTGCCGTGGCCACCGCGGGCCCGGGTCCCCGGGTCAACGGCAGAAGCAAAGCGTCCCCCGCCACCGGGCAGGGTGTGAGCGAGCCTGCAGCCCTTCTCCACTTTCGGGTGATTCCGCCCGTCCGGACGACTCGGTCGCCTCGAACCGGGCGCCCCGGCCGTCTGCCCCTCGCGGGGTGGGTCTGGCCTGTGGGTCGCTGGGGGAGGACCCCGGATCTGGGAAGACTGGCGTGGTGGGGAGGGGGCTGGCAAAAATGAGGCAGGTTGGACTGCGCTACCTCTCGGGTCAAGTGAAGCAGCTTGGCTCAGTGGGAAGAGCCGGGCTTGGGAGTCAGAGGTCATGGGTTCGAATCCCGGCTCTGCCCCTTGTCAGCTGGGCGACTGTGGGCAAGTCACCCATTTCGTATTGTTATTATTATTATTATAATCGTTATCCCTGTCCTCAAGGAGCTCCTAGTCTGTGTGCAGAGCACTTCACTGAGCGCTTGGGATGGGAAAATAACTAGACGTGATCCCTGCCTTCAAAGGGCGTCCCGTCCAGTGGACACAGTGAGCGCTCAATAAATACGACTGAATGAAGGGTGGACTCGGGAATCAACTCCAGGAAAGAGGAAGAAGAGCGTGGATCCAACCTGTGGTTTGGCGGATGGGCCCGTCATTCGGAGCGAGCCGACGTGACCCCGCGGGGGTCTGCGTGTGGGAAGGGCTGGATTCAGGGGGTCTAGTCTCCGTGAGACCGGCTGGACGCCACCCACCTCCTCCGGGTGCCCCCACGGGGGTGGTCCGCAGGCGGGAAGTGCCGGAGTCAGGGGCTTGGTCTCTGTGAGGTTGTGCCCGGGCGGCCCCCACTTAATAATAATAATAATAATAATAATGTTGGTATTTGTTAAGCGCTCACTATGTGCAGAGCACCGTTCTAAGCGCTGGGGGAGATACGGGGTCATCGGGTCGTCCCTCGTGAGGCTCACAGTCTTCATCCCCATTTTCCAGATGAGGTCACTGAGGCCCAGAGAAGTGAAGTGACTTGCCCACAGTCACCCGGCTGACGAGTGGCGGAGCGGGGATTCGAACCCGTGACCTCTGACTCCCAAGCCCGGGCTCTTTCCACTGAGCCACGTCCTTTCTAAGTGTTCAGTACTGGCGCAGCACGCAGTAGACTGTAAGCTCCTCGAGGGCAGCCCTAAGAAATGGACCACTCGGCCACGTCCTGCCGTGTGACCTCGGGTGAGTCGCTTCACTTCCTCCGCCCTTCAGTTCCCGCACCCGCGAAATGGGGATTCAATACTGTTCTCCCTCCCATTTAGACGGAGAGCCCTATGTGGGACCTGATGATTTTATACGAATCCCAGCGTTCGGTACAGTGCTGGGAACATAGTGAGCCCTTAAATACCACCATTATTTTACGATTACTCTATCGGTCGATCCACGGCACTTTCTTCGGCACTTCCCGCGTACGGGGTCCGTACTGAGCAATAGCGCGGTGCGATAGATTTCGTAGTCACGATCCCTGACCCCAGAGAGCTTTCGGAATAGCCGTTCGTCTGTCCGGTAAAGTTTAGGAATTGGGCCCTGCGGCAGGGGGATGGGTGGGTTGACCCTTTCGGTGATTATTTCTTTTCTTTTTCAATATTTTTATTTTAAGGGGAAAGACCCCCAGCCTGGGAGTCAGAGGACCTGGCCTCTGACGCCGGCTCTGCCAACTGCTTGCTCTGTGACTCTGGACAAGTCATTTCACTTCTCTTTTCCTCAGTTTCCTCAGCTGTAAAATGGGGAATCAATACCCGTTCTCCCTCTTACTTAAACCGCGAGCCCCATGCGGGACAGGGACTGCGTCCGACCTAATTAACGCGTACGTTAACGTGAGAAGCGGCGTGGTCTAGTGGATAGAGCGCGGGCCTGAGAGTCAGACGGTCACGGGTTCTAATCTCAGCTCCTCCACTTTGCCGTGTGACCTTGGGAGCTTCTCCGGGCCTCAGTTACCTCATCTGTCACATGGGGATCGAGAATGGGAGCCCCACGTGGGACGGGGACTGTGTCCAACCCGATTTGCTTGAATCCCCCCCGGCGCTTAACACAGAGCGGGGCACACAGTAGGCGCTTAACGACATTATTATTATTATCACTACCTACCCCGGCGCTCAGAAGAGGATTTGGCACTTAGTGAGCTCATCACAGAGTCCATAAAGTAAGGCTGGGAGAGGCAAGAGAGGGTTAGGCCCTGCCCCTCGCTTAAAGGTCCGAGACGGTGTTGGGTAGGACGGCCGAGGGGGTGGACCGTGGATGAACAGCCGGCCGGAGGAAGGCCCGCTGGCTGCATTCTGGGGGGGCCAGCTTTGTCTGGCAAAGGAGGAGGGCAGAGCGAGAGAGGACGACGGAGGGAAATCGCCGAAGCGGACCCCCCCCCCCCCGCGCGCCGGAGAAAATTCAGCCGGGAAAAGGGCCGACCGTCCCCGCCTCCGCCGTCTCCTTCCCCCCGGGGCCCGGGGGGGAAGCGGACGCGGACCGGGGCCGCGTCCCGCCCGTCCGCCGCTTCCCCCCCGCCGAATGACGTTAATTAACGTTAGGTAAAAGTTTATAGTTTGGGCCGAATCATCTCATAAACGTTTATTGGTACGCTAATGGGCAGCGAGGGCCCAGGACGAGCTCCGGGTGAGCCTGGGAGGCCGGAGCCCTGGGTTCCGGTCCTCCGGTTCCGCCCCTCACATCCCGCTCCGCTGGGTGACCCGGGGGGAAGCAGCGAGGCCTAGCGGCTAGTCCGACCCGATTATCTTCCATCTACCCCGGTGCTTAGAAGAGTGCCTGGCACATAGTAAGCGCTTAACAAATACCATAATCAATGTCGTTATCCGCGAACCTCTCTGCGCCTCGGCTTCCTCATCTGTAAAATGGGGATGAGATCAGCAGCGTGGTGTGGGGGAAGGAACACGGGCCCGGGAGTCAGAAGGTCATGGCTTCTAATCCCGGCTCGGGTATTTGTCATGCACTGGGGGAGACGCAAGGTGACCGGGGCAAGACACGGACCCTGTGCCTCATGTAAGCCGAAGGATGAACCGGGACTGAAGTCCCATTTTACAGAGGCGGAAGCAGAGCCCCGGGGACGTGAAATTGAATTCCCATTTTACAGAGGCGGAAGCGGAGGCCCGGAGACGTGAAACGACTTCCCCGAGGACACGCAGCTGGCAAGTAGGAGGGTCAGGATTAGAATCCAGATCCTCTGACTCCCAGACCAATGCCCTATTCAACCGGGCCACGCCGCTTCCTTTTTGCTCAGCACTAAGACCCTGGGTTCGTTAGGCTGAGTGGAAGATAGCGCTTCAGACTCCTCTCCTCCTTCTCCGCCTCTTCTACGTGCCAGCGCTCAGAACAGCGCTTCGCACATAGTGAGCGCTTAACAAATGCCATCATCGTTCTCCTCCTCCTTCCCACTCCATCTTTTCCCGCCTCCCACACCCTCGTCTCTATCGAACTATCGCCGTTTGTTCTGCGGAGAGCGAGCGGAGGTGAGAGAGTTCGGGCCATTGGTCTGAAAGTCCTTGAGAGCACTTCGGTGGAGTCTTCTGCACAGTGCGTCGCACAAAGTAGGTGCCCAGTGCAGCCGCCCCTGGCCCCGGCCTCGCCTTCGGCCCGATGACTACGGCGGCTTCCCTCCGCCCCGTAGCCCAGTGGATAGAGCCCGGGCCTGCGAGTCGGAAGAACCTGGGTCCTAATCCCGGCTCTGCTATTTCATTCATTCGCTCGTATTTACTGAGCGCTTACTGTGTGCGGAGCACCGTACTGAGCGCTTGGAAGGTACAGTCGGGCAGTAATAATGATATTTGTTAAGCGCTTACTACTGCTAATAATAACGTTGGTGTTTGCTAAGCGCTTACTATGTGCAGAGCACTGTTCTAAGCGCTGGGGCAGATCCAGGGTGATCAGGTTGTCCCACGTGAGGCTCACGGTGAATCCCCCTTTTACAGATGAGGTAACTGAGGCCCAGAGAAGTGAAGTGCCCCGCCCACAGTCACACAGCTGACGGGTGGCAGAGCTGGGAGTCGAACCCGTGGCCTCTGACTCCCAAGCCCAGGCTCTTTCCACTGAGCCACGCTGCTTCTCTACGTGCCGAGCACCGTTCTAAGCGCTGGGGTAGATACGAGGTCATCAGGTTGTCCCACGTGGGGCTCGCCGTCTTAATCCCCATTTTACAGATGAGGGAACTGAGGCACAGTGTGACTTGCCCAAGGTCACACAGCTGATCAGTAGCAGAGCAGAGATCAGAACCATGACCTCTGACGCCCAAGCCCGGGCTCTTTCCATGCTGTGTGACCCCGGGCAAGTCACTTCCCTTCTCTAGGTCTCAGTGACCTCATCTGTAAAACGGGCCCCACATGGGACAGGGACTTGCTCGTATCCACCCCGGCGCTTAGCACAGCTCCCGGCACAGAGTAAGCGCTTAACAGATACCGTCGTCATTATGACTTTTCCCACCGCACCGGGCCCACAGACACACCTCCGGCAGAAGGCTAAATATTTACCTTGTCAGGAAAGCGATATTTTTTCCTTCTAATGAAAGGCTGGTGTTTTTTTGTTATTTTGGGGTGGTTTTTTTTCCTTTTTCACAATAATCTCCAACCGGGGCAGTTAGATTCTCCCGACAGAGGCTTCCCTGGGAAAACATTTCTGACGAGTACAAAAGTTCAGGCGGCGAAGGAGAAGGGCCCCCCCACCGCATCAGTCACCCGGCGGGGGGGCGGGGGAGGCTGGAGGGGGGAGAGGTAGAGGCGGAATCCCGGACTCGAGGCCGGGAAGGTCTCGAGGGTGTCGTCCCCAGGCCTAGGTAGAGGGGAGAGCGAAAATGAACCTCGGGACGGAATGTTCCGGAACGTGGCCGCCTCCAGCACCCCCGGGCTCACCGAGACGGCCCGAGGCCGGGCCCGGACAGGGATCCCTCGTGCCCGATCCCCCCGCCGGGGCTCAGCGCCCTCCCCCCCCGGTACTTCATCAGCTCTGGTCGCGGAGAAGCAGCCGAGGGGAAAGACCCCGAGCCTGGGAAGCAGAGGGCCTGGGTTCTAATCTCAGCTACGACCCCGGTGTGCCGGGTGACCGTGGGCAAGTCGCTTCATTTCTCCGGGCCTCAGTTGCCTCATCTGTAAAATGGGGATTGAGGCGGCGAGTTCTCACGAGGGACGGGGACCGTGTCCAACCCGACTTGCTCTTATCCACCCCAGTGCTTAGTAGAGTTCCTGGCACATAGTAAGCGTGCAAAAAAAATCCATCATCATTATTATCATCTGTAAAATGGGGAGTCAATGTTGGTTCTCCCTCCTAATTAGACTTTGAGTCCCTCACCTTCTAGACTGTAAGCTTGTTGAGGACAGGGAATGTGTCTACCAACTCTGAAGCGTTGTACTCTCCCGGGCATTTAGTAGAGCAAAGCACTCAATAAAAACCCAGCGCTTAGAAGAGCGCTTGGTACATTCATTCATTCCAGAGTATTTATCGAGTGCTGACTATGTGCAGAGCACTGTACTAAGCGCTTGGAATGTACAATATGGCAACAGAGAGAGACAATCTCTGCCCGGTGACGGGCTCGCAGTCTAAACGACGGGCTTGCGGTAGGTAGTAAGCGCTTAACAAATACCATTATTATTATTATTATTACAGTTGATTGATTGTGTCTACCCCGGCATTTAGTGCAGCGCTTGGCCCATAATAAGCGCTTAACAAATGCCACAGTTGCTATTATTATTATCGGCATTATTCTTCTTGTCTTCCCCCTGAGCCAGGGATGTTGGAATCCCACCTCCGGAATCATGTGGACAGTGAGCTGGGCGGGTAAAGATCTTTTGGGGAGCTGCTCCAGCACTCTGCAGCTAGTAGCGTCAGACGATTGTGAGCTCTCTGCTCTAATTAGGATATTTATTAAGCCCTTTCTGGGTGCTAAACAATGTTCTCGGCGCTGGGGAAGATAGAAAGTAATCAGATGGAGCACGGGCCCCCACCCCACACGGGGCTCACAGTCTAAAAAGGAGGGAGACCAGGGATCTTCTCCCCATTTTGCAGGTGAGGAAACTGAGGCCTGGTGAGGTGAAGCTTAGTAATAATACCGATAGTGTTTGTTAAGTGCTTACTATGTGCCAGGCGCTGTTCTAAGCGCTGGGGTAATAATAATGATATTGGTATTTGTTAAACGCTTACTACGTGCAGAGCACTGTTCTAAGCACTGGGGTAGACACTCGGGTCGTCCCACGTGAGGCTCACAGTCTTAATCCCCATTTTACAGATGAGGTAACTGAGGCCCAGAGAAGTTAAGTGACTTGCCCACAGTCACCCAGCTGCCAAGTGGCAGAGCCGGGTAGATACAAGCAGATCGAGATGGACGCTGTCCCCCAGTGGGCTCACAGTCTAAATCCCCATTTTACGGGTTACTGAGGCACGGAGAAACGAGGTGACTTGCCCAAGGTCCCCCAGAAGACAAGTGGCGGAGTCGGGACTAGAACCCATGACCTCCTGACTCCCAATTCCGGACTCTATCCACTTATGCCATGCTGCTTCTCCTGGCCCAAGGCTTCACCGGCCCAAGGGCCCACGGTAGGGCTGTGGTGGAACCGGGATGAGTATCTCGGACCCTTGGACACCCAGACCCGTGCTCTGCCCACCGGGCCACCCTCCCACCCCCACCAGGACTGCAACCCTAGTACTTCCTTATTCCCCCGTAAAAAGCTCCACCATCTCAGGGGAGAGACAGAGATCATACCTAAAGAAAAAGGCAGCCCCGTGACCCAAGCCGGTTCAGAAGAGTGTCCCCCACCCGCCGTGCGATCTCCCCGGCCTCCTCCCCGGCTCCGATGCCCCTCCGGGGGGCTCTGCTCCTGGGGCTGGACACCGAGGCCCGGACTGTCCGCACGGCCGACCCTCCTCTCGTTCGCGGTCCCTGGCCCGGCCCCGGGTCTGGGGAGGAAGCTCGGGCGGTCTGCAGAACCTCCGGTCCTTGCGGGGTGGGAGGCGGGTAGGACGGAGACAGACAAGTAGAGACATCGATAGGGTGGTGGGATCGGGCAGAGACAGACAGGGAGGGACCTAAAGAGAGAGGGAAATAGAGAGATCTAGCGAAAGAGACGACAGTGACAAATAGAGACAGAGACATAGAGACAGAATGATGGAGAGAGGTAGGGAAATAGACGGCGGAGACAGATAGAGATAGGCGATAGAGCTGGGCAGAGACGGACAGAGAGAGAAGATCTAGGAAATTAGAGATGGAGAACCAGGCTTTAGCCCAGAGACTCGTGTGATCAGAGGCTGGAGGAGACCGACCTACCGAGCGCTTTCGGAGACGTGATCTGAGGGAACGGTTAGAAGTTTCCAAGGAGGACTCCGGGTCATTTTCCATTTTACGCTTGTGTCCGGCAGCGGAGTCGCCGCCCGGGGGATGCCTGTCAGCCGGCCGGGAAGCCCCCAGGACTGGGACCGGGATGACACTGGGCCCGACGGCCTGTGGGAGGATGGTCTCTTGGGGGTCTTAGCTCCCTCTAGACCGTGAGGACGTTGTGGGCGGGGAACGTGTCTTCCGACTCTTTTGTATTGGACTCTCCCAAGCGCCTAGTACTGTGCTCTGCCCAGCAAATACGATTGATAAAATGCCCCCTCAGCCCTATTTCCCCGATTCGGGCGGGACTGCGCTTTCGCCACAGCCAGGCCGGGGATCCACAGCTTTTCCGCCGCGGTTCCCCGGGGGGGATTACGGTATCTGCATGCCCGACGCCGTGCTAGACGCTGGGGTAGAGACAGGAGAATCGGCTGGGCCACCGGCCACGTTCCCCCACGGCGTTCTCGATCCAGGAGGGTGGGAGAACAGCATGGCGTAGTGGATAGAGCACGGGCCTGGGAGTCAGAAGGTCAGGAGTTCTAATCCCGGCTTTGCCACCGATCTGCTGTTTGATCCTGAGCGAGTCATTTCACTACTCTGAGAAGCAGCGTGGCTCAGTGGAAAGAGCACGGGCTTTGGAGTCAGGGCTCATGAGTTCGAATCCCAGCTCTGCCACTTGTCGGCTGTGTGACTGTGGGCGAGTCACTTAACTTCTCTGGGCCTCAGTTCCCTCATCTGTAAAATGGGGATTAAGACTGTGAGCCCCACGTGGGACAACCTGATTCCCCTATGTCTACCCCAGCGCTTAGAACAGTGCTCGGCACATAGTAAGCGCTTAACAAATACCAACATTATTATTATTATTATTATTACTCTGGGCCTCAGTTACTTCATCTGGAAAATGGGGATTGAGACTCTGAGCCCTACGTGGGACGGGGACTGTGTCCGACCCGATTTACTTATACCTATCCCGGAGCTTAGTACAGTGCCTAGCACGTAGTAAGCGCTTAACAAATACCATAATTATTATAATTTTTATTCTTATTAATAATAGAGATCTCCCAAGCAGTCAACCAATCACATTTATTTAGTGCTTACTGTGCGCAGAGCACCGTACTAAGCGGTTGGGAGAATAGAAGGACTTACCTTTCTTGTTTTTCATCTTATTAGTAATTGTAGAGACCTGTTGACCTTTCTCTTTCATTTATTTTTGCTTTTATTAGGCCTCCTAGCCATAATCTGTTTAAATATCTGCCTCCCCCTGTACACACCGCAAGATGGTTGAGGGCGGGGAACGTGCCTACCAACTCCATTGTACTGTCCTCTCCCCGACCCCCATCTTCCGCCGTTGACTTCCCGACGGCCTTTCCCCCGCCGCTTTCGAACACGGTCACGGCTCCCCGTCCTCCAAGAAACAAAAACCCCTCCCTCGACCCCACGGCTCCCTCCGGTTATCGCCGATTATCCTTGACCCCCTCCAATCTGGCTTCCGTCTCACTCCACAGAAAGACCTCGCCCTCTCAGAGGTCACCGGTGATCTCCTTCTCACCGAATCCGACGGCCTCTACTCCACCCTAATCCTCCCCCTCCTCTCGGCCGCCTCCGACACCGTGGAGCGCTCCCTTCTCCTGGAAATATCATCCAACCTCGCTTCACCGACACCCTCCTCCCCGGGTCCTTCTGCTGGCTCTCTGGCCGCCGATTCTCCGTCTCTTTCGCGGGCTCCTCCTCTGCCTCCCGCGCTCTCTTTCTAGTCTCCGTCTACCCCCACTCCTCTGGAGAACTTATTCGCTCCCCCACGGCTTCAACTCCCAACTCTATGCAGACGATTTCGAAATCTCCCTCTCCAGCCCCTACCTCTCTCCTTCTCTGCAGCCTCACATTTCTTCCTCCCTTCGGGGCTTCTCTACCCGAGCGTCCTGCCAACGCCTCCAACTAAATATGTCCGAAAAGGGACTCCTCATCTTCCCGTCCAGACCCTCTCCTCCCCCTGGCTTTTCCGTCACCGTAGACGACAGTGGGAGAAGCGGCGTGGCTTAGGGAAAAGAGCGCACGGGTTTGGGAGTTACTGGACGTGGGTTCTAATCCCGGCTCCTCCGCTGGTCTGCTGTGCCACCCTGGATAAGTCGCTTCACTTCTCTGGGCCGCAGTTCCCTCATCTGGAAAATGGGGATTAGGACTGTGAGCCCCACGTGGGACAAGCTGATTACCTTCTATCTACCCCAGCGCTTAGAACAGTGCTTGGCACATAGCAAGCGCTGAACAAATAATAGTACTGCAACACTCCTGATTCCCTTCTCACAAGCCTGCAACCTCGGTTTGCCCTAGATCATAGTGAGAAGCAGCGTGGCTCCGTGGAAAGAGCCCGGGCTTGGGAGTCAGAGGTCATGCGTTCGGATTCCGGCTCTGCCACTCGTCAGCTGTGGAACTGGGGGCGAGTCACTTCACTTCTCTGTGCCTCGGTTCCCTCATCTGTAAAATGGGAGTTAAAACTGTGAGCCCCACGTGGGACAATCTGATAACCCTGCGTCTACCCCAGCGCTTAGAACAGTGCTCTGCACATAGTAAGTGCTTAGCAAATACCAACGTTATCATTATTATTATATCTTCTTTGACCTGTGTATTCAATCTGTCACCAAATCGCGCTGGTTCCCTTTACGACATCGCTAAAATCCGTCCTTTCCTCTCCATCCAAACTGTTACCACACTGATGCAAGCATTGATTCCCCCTCCGACCTCACTTCACTCCTCTCCTTCCACGGCCCGGACGCACACTCTACTCCTCTAATATTACCTTCTCAGTGGGCCTCCACCTTGCCTATCTCGCCGCCGAACCCTGGTCCACGTCCCGCCTCTGGCCTGGAACGTCCTCCCTCCTCAAATGCGACAGCCAGTGACTCTTCCCCCCTTCGGAGCCTTATTGAAGGCCCATCTCCTCCAAGAAGCCTTCCCTGACTGCACACCCCCTTTCCTCTTCTCCCACTCCCTTCTGCATCGTCCTGGCTTGCTCCCTCTCCCCACCTCCCAGCCCCACGGCACTTCCGTCCGTATTTGTAATTTCATTTATTTCTATTGACGTCTGCCTCCCGCCGTCTAGACTGTAAACTCACCGTGGGCAAGAAATATCACTGTTTAGTCCGGCATTCTCCCACGCGCCTAGTACAGTGCTCTGCACACAGTAAGCGCTCAGTAAATACGGTTGAACGAATGAATGAAGAACTTGGGTTCCAGTCTTGGCTCCGCCGCTCGTCTGCTGGGTGAAATTGGGCAAATCATTCACTTCTCTGGGGCTCAGTGACCTCCTCTGTAAAATGGGGATTAAGACCGCGAGCCCCAAGTGGGAAGGGGATTGGGTCCAACCTGGTAACCTTATCTACACCGGCGCTTAGAACAGTGACTGGCACATAGTAAGCGCTTAATAAATACCATAAACAAAAAGTAGCCACGGTCCCTATCTTCAAGGGATTTAGAGTCTAGTCCGGGAGACAGACGTTTAAATAATTTATTGGTAGGAGGAAGCAATAAAGTGTAAAGATCTGTGCCTACATGCCGCCGGGGAAGGGTTGGGTGAGTTCCCGAGGATTTGGTGACCCGGAAATGTTCAAGCGACAGTTGGGGACACAGCTGACATTCAGCAGGGAAGACCTCCTGAGGGAGAGGAGGGAAGGAGGTGAGGAGGAGGAGGAATTGTTAAGGCGACGTTCACTCAGTTGTATTTATTGAGCACTTACTGTGTGCAGAGCACTGTACTAAGCACTTGGGAGAGTACACTACAACAATAAACAGACACGTTCCTGCCCACAGCCAGTTTACAGTCTAAAGGAAACATCTTCCCAACCCCTCCATCCTTCCTCCTCCAGTGGCAGCTCTTCCTCCCGGCGCCATTTTGTGTGCCCCGACGGTCTGCCCGCCCCCGCTGAGCAGAGGGCTTAGCGGACGGGACTACAGCGAGCCTCCCAGTCCCCGCCCGGAGGTCACGTGCCTCTCCCACCGGACGGCGGAGTTAGACGGGAGGCCGTGATTCCCGCCCCCGCCATCCCCTCCGGGGGATCAGGGTCGTCGTCTCGGATGGGGATCGCAGCCCCCACCCCTGCCGCCTCCACCCACCCACCCTGGAGGGACGGGGCATCATCCACGGGTCCCAGGACGCCCGGGCGGCCGGAGGACGGGCCGCCCCGCGCGGGGCCGGGAGCCGACGGCGGCGGGGCCGAGACCCTTCCCGTCCAGCCGTGGCCGCGAGCGGATTCCAGCGCCGCCATCTTCGATTCGGCGTTATGCTGGGAAGGTTGTAAATTAATTACAATTATGCCTTCTTTGTGCCAAGCGATAATTTACCGCAATTAATTATCAAAAGATCTACTGCTGTCAATTACGACACTTGCTCTTTCAGAAACACCGAACCGGGGCGCCGCCGAAACTGGTAACAAAGTTAGATTTAGCTCCCCCTCCCCCCGGCGCCCTCCCCGTCTAATTAAGCGATTATAATTTGTTTTCATTCTTTGCGAGCACAATAGTGAAGCGAACAATGTTGTTCTAACCTTTTTTTTTTTTTCCCCTCTCCTTCCCCCTCCATCTAAACCCCATCCAGACTCCCACGGAGTCAATCCTCCTCCCGCCACACCTGCACGTAGTACCCCGAGAGAAGCGTACTTCAGAATTCATGAGCACAGCTGCGGCTGCTCGTACATTCAACGCTCGTGAAATAGACCTCTCGAAGTGCCATTATCACAATATTGATAGAGTTATTTATAGGCCGGCCAGCGCTTCCAGTCATAACAGAGTCCCCGTTCAGACCCCGCTCCGGCCCTCCAACCTGACGCGGCCTGGCCCCGGGCCAGAGTGGGGGATCCGGGGCCAGGTGGACCGGGCGGACGGGGCTCTCGGCCAGCAGGAAGGAGGGGAGATTGGAGGCCGGTGGGCGCCTTTGGGGCGAGGGGAAGGTGGGGGCCGGTGCGTCCAACCGGGGGCGAGGGCGAGGTGGGAGGCCCGTCGGGGCGAGGGGAAATTTGGGGCCACCGAGGCCAGGGGAAGGCGGAGGCGAGCGAGACTCACCGGCCTGCCCCCGGCCCGGCGCAGCAGGAGGCTGAGCTGCCCGTAGGGAGCGAGTCCGCGGGTTCCCAGGCCGGGAGGAAGGCGGGCGCGCCTTCAGCGGGTCACCGGTCCCACGTCCCCCGCGGTCACGCCAAGCCACTTATCCACCCCCTTCTGAGCATCATACTGTTCCTTCCTCGTCGTATTTATTGAGCGCTTACCGTGCGCAGTAATACACGGTGACGTTCCCTGCCCCAAAACGGGCTCACAGTCTAGCGGGGGGAGACGGGCGTCAGTACAAATAAATAAAATGACCGACGGGTAGTGGGAGAGAACATAACGGCTAAGTGTCGCTTCCCGTCCTCCTGGGATTTTAGGGCTCACCAAGGGTCCGCCCAGGGTTCGTTGTCCAGGCCGGAGGTGTGAGGGGTGTTGGGTTGACCCGGGGCCGTGGGGGAGGGTCCGAGGGGCGGGGGCTCCCCACCGGACGGCGGCGGCGAGACTCCTCCTTTGCATCCGAGCACGTCCAGGGGCGGGTGTTTCTTTACGGAGCACCCGCTGAAGGCGGCGCGCTGTACTGAATGCTCGGGAGAGTGCACCGGGAGCGAGGCCCGCTCTCCCTGCCCTATAGGGGCTGCAACTCGAAAGGAGGCAGTTACCCGCTAACGGGCCCGTACGGTTGCGGGTGGGAAGGAGGAGATGGGGCGGCGGGGTCGGACGGGGATCTCTCCGTTTCCTCCCTGTGGCGTGTTTTGAACTCCTTGGCCTTATTGTTTAGATCTCCTCGCTCTCCGTTCACTACCGTCTACTCGTCTCTTTCTGCCCCGGTCTCCCCCGGGGGGTTATTTGGAGGCAGGGCTGGCATCTTGAACTCCTTCCCGGTATTCATTCATTCATTCGATAGTATTTATTGGGCGCTTACTATGTGCAGGGCACTGGACTAAGCGCTTGGAATGGACGATTCGGCAACAGATAGAGACGGTCCCTGCCCATTGACGGGCTCGCGGTCTAATCGGGGGAGACGGACGGACGAAAACCGCGGCAGTAAATAGAATCAAGGGGATGTAGATCTTAATCCCCAGCAGCGTGGCTCAGGGGAAAGAGCCCGAGCTTGGGAGTCAGAGGTCGTGGGTTCTAATCCCGGCTCCGCCACTTGTCTGCTGCGTGACCTTGGACAAGTCACTTCACTTCTCTGTGCCTCAGTTCCCTCGTCTTGACGTCGGCGCCCAGTACGCCATCTGGACGGCGCCCTACCCGCGGACCGTGTTCCATCCAGCGCTCCGCGCCCGGGACGCCACCCAAACAGCGGCCCGCCCGTAAACGGCGTTCGGTACGGCGCTCCGGGCCGGGTACACGGTCCGGACCGTGCTCTGCCCACAGGCGGTGTGGGAGATGGTCGTCTGTCCCCGGCAGATCCCCGGGCGGCGCTCTGACCGTAGCGCTCCGTGTCCAGAGGTCGCTTGGGGCCTCGCTCAGCTCCGAGCACAAAGGGCAGCTCTGCAGGCGCAGTTGAGCGTCGGGCCGGCGGGTTCATTCCAAAGGAGGGAGGGACGAGGGCGGCGTGCCCACGGGGGCTACGCCGGCCGCCCCTTGCCGTGACCCGTGACCGAGGAGGACGAGGCCCCGTCGGAGGCCGCCGGCCGAGGCCGTGCCCGACCAACTCCACGCCTCGCCAGGTCGGCCTGGACTTTGCCACTTGGCTCCCCTGGTCAGCTGGGCCCGAGCCGACACCCCGGGCCGTCCCCGCCCCCGGCCCAGGCAGGGGCGCTTCGGATGGGATTTTGTGGCGTTTGCGCCGGGAGCTTCCCGAGGAGCCACGCGGCGCTGGAAGTCGGTTTCGTGGAAAGCCGGATGGGGTCCGAGGCTCCGGATCAGTTCTCCGTGCCGGCGGATCCCGGCTCCGACGCGAGGCCCGGGGGTCGGGGGGTCGACTGGATGGGGAACCCAGAGAAGCAGCACGGCCTAGCCGATGGAGCACCCGCCTGGGTGCCAGAAGGACCCGGGTTCTAATCCCTGCTCCACCGCTTGCCTGCTGGGTGACCTTGGGCAAGTCCCTTCCCTTCTCTGGGCCTCAGTTCCCTCTTCTGGAAAATGGGGACTAAGACCGAGGGCTCCATGTGGGACAGGACTGGGTCCAACCTGATCAATTAGAGAAGCAGCGTGACTCAGTGGAAAGAGCCCGGGCTTGGGAGTCAGGGGTCTTGGCTTCTACTCCCGGCTCCCCCACTTGTCTGCTGTGTGACTTTGAGCAAGTCACTTCACTTCACTGGGCCTCAGTTCCCTCCTCTGGAAAATGGGGATTAAGACTGTGAGCCCCAAGTGACCTCGTATCTCCCCCCGCGCTTAGAACGGTGCTTGGCACGTGGCAAGCGCTTAACAAATACCGCCATTATTATTATTGGGAGAGTACAATGTGACGGTAAAGAGACGCGAGCTTAGGGTCAAGAGCGGGAGACAGACATGAATATGAATAAATCGATGACAGATATGGACACGAGTGCCGAGGGGCTGGGACGGGGGATGAATAGAGGGAGCAAGTCAGGGCGATGCAGAAGGGAGTGGGAGAAGAAGAGAGGAGGGCGCAGTCAGGGAAGGCCTCTCGGAGGAGACGGGCCTTCGATAAGGCTTTGAAAGCGGGGGAGGGTCACTGTCTGTGGGATTTGAGGAGGGAGGGTGTTCCAGGCCAGAGGCGGGACGTGGGCGGGGGGCGGTGGGAGGCCCAGTGAGAAGGTGGGCATTAGAGGAGCGGAGTGTGCGGCCCGGGTGCAAGTAGGACAGCACTAGGCTTCAAGACTGTCCATCCCCTCGCCCCGTCCTACCTCTCCTCCCTTCTCTCTTTCCCCCGCCCACCCCGCACGCTCCGCTCCTCTGCCGCCCGCCGCCTCACCGTCCCCCTCTCTCGCCCGTCCCGCCGTCGACCCCCGGCCCGCGTCCTCCCGCCGTCCCGGAAGGCCCTCCCTCCTCACCTCCGCCAAACTCGTTCTCTTCCCCTCTTCAAAGCCCTACTGAGAGCTCACCTCCTCCGAGAGGCCTTCCCGGACCGAGCTTCCCCTTTCCCTCTGCTCCCTCTGCTGCCTCTCTGCACCCCCCTTCACCTCCCCTCAGCTCAGCCCCCTTTTCCCTCCCTTTCCCTCTGCTCCTTCCCCTCTCCCTTCCCCTCCCCTCAGCGCTGTGCTCATTTGGATATATTTTTATTACCCTATTTATTTTGTTGATGAGATGTCCATCCCCTTGATTCTATTTATCGCTATCGTTTTAATGAGATGTCCATCCCCTTGATCCTATCTATTAGGACTGTTTTTGTCTGCCTCCCCCGATTAGACCGTGAGCCCATCAGTGGGCAGGGACTGTCTCTATCTGTTGCCGAACGGTCCATTCCGAGCGCTCGGTACAGTGCTCTGCACATAGTAAGCGCTCAATAAATGCTATTGAATGAATGAAAGGAAGGTGAGGTAGAAGGCGGGGCGAGGTGACCGAGGGTTTTCGAGCGCTTTACCCGTGAGCGTGCCAGCGTTTTCCTAATCGTGCGGCTCCGAGCCCCCATCTCCCCCTCCGGCTCCCGCCCCGATAGCATCAGCAAACGTCTCGTGGGGCGGCTCGATCCCGGGACCGGAAGACCTCTCTGACCCGATCTTCCCGGCTCCCGGACCGGGGCCCGGAGCCGGCGGGAAGGGAGGAGAGGGGTCGCCTTCTGACCGGTCCGATCCCGGTGTGAAGACAGCACCTTGCCGTTGTTTTTATGAGACGTTCTTCCCCTCGACTCTATTTATCGCCATTGTTCTCGTCTGCCCGTCTCCCCCGATTAGACCGTGAGCCCGTCAAAGGGCAGGGACTCTCTCGGTGGCCGATTTGTCCATTCCAAGGGCTTAGTACGTAGTGAGCGCTCAATAAATACCATCGAATGAATGAATGAATAGAGAAGGCGGTGCCGACCTTCCTTCCGGCCCGCATCTGTGCCAGGATTGACGGGGGCAGGGGGAAGGGACACTCTGGCAGGACTGGTGACAGACGGAGCCCATCCCGCTTCCCCATTTCAACGTTATCATACTAATAGTAATGATGATACTTGTTAAGCACTTACTATGTGACAGGCACTGGACTAAACGCTGCGGTGGATACAGGCAAATCGAGTTGGACACAGTCCCCGCCCCATGTGGGGCTCACAGTCCCCATCCCCATTTAAGAGATGCGGTGACCGAGGCCCAGAGCACTGAAGCGACCCGTCCCAGGTCACCCAGCAGGCAAGTGGCGGAGCCGGGATCAGAACCCGTAACTCGACTCCCGGCCCCGGGTTCTATCCGCTACACCATCCCGCTTCTCCCCAGGGTTCCCGGGGGGGGGGGGGGGTCCCTGCGGTGCCGGGAGAGGAGGCGGACGCCACGACCAATCGATTAGTGGTACTTACTGAGCGCTCGCTGTGGGCCGAGAGCACTGTTCTGAGAGTAGAGTTAGAAGACGCAGTCTCCTCCCTCGAGGAAATTCCAGTCTACTCTGCGCAGAGCACTGTACTGAGCGGTCGGGTGCGGTCCATAGCGGCGGTAGGCCCGATCCCCGCCCACACGGGGTTTCCGAGGTTGACCAGAGAGGGAAGCTGAGGCCGGGAAGCCGGACTGGAGCAGGAAATGGAGGCCGGGCTCAGTGGCCAGAGGGAGAAAGCTATTTTAGGGGCCACTGAGCGCCCCTAGGAAAGGGGATGGCCGCCTCCCAACTGCCCCCAGGGACCCCATTTACTCAGTCAACCCGGAATGTATCGAGCACCTACTGGGCACACTGTACTGAGCAGCTGGGAGAATTCAACAGGCTGAGAAGACGGGATGCCCGCCCTCCAGGTGCTTCCAGCCTACCGTGTGCAGAGCACTGTGCTGAGCGTCTGGGAGAGAACAGGAGAGTCAGAAGGCAGGATCTCTGCCCTCAAGGAGTTTAGAGACTAACGGGGAGAGACCGTCTCTCCGTCGCTAAGAGTCTCCAGATCTGGGGGGGGGAAGGGAAAGAGCTGAACCGTGGGGGAGTGGGTGGTTCCGTGGCGGGGTGTCTCGGGTGGGTCCAGAAGGCCGTGGAGGCGGAGGGGCCGTGACCCGGGGTGGGGGGGATAGAAAATAATAATAATTATTGTATTTATTCAGTTGTATTTATCGAGCGCATACTGTGCACAAAGCACCGCACTACACGCTTGGAAAGTACGATTCAGCAATAAAGAGGGACGATCCCTGCCCGCAACCGGGCTAAGCGCCTACCTGAATGCCAAGCGCCGTTCTAAGCGCCGGGGTGGATACAAGGCAATCGGATTGTCCCACGTGGGGCTCACGGTCTCGGTCCCCATTTTACAGATGAGGGAACTGAGGCCCAGAGAAGTCCGGGGTCACCCAGCCGACAAGTGGCGGGGCCAGGATTAGAACCCACGACCTGACTCCCAGGCCCGGGCTCTCCCCCCGCTTCGACACGCAAATAAATGAAGATGGGGGCGGGAGGGGGGAACCTGACCTGAAATCACCCCGCTCCTTCTCCCTTCCCAGAAACTTCTCCTTTTGGCCGTTGCCGCGTGGTGACCCCGCGCGAGGCCTGTCTGTCCGAGATAGGCGGCGAGCTCCCCCCTCCCCGCCCCCCACCCCCGGCCCCCGGTGCCGCTGTCCGTTACTCTGTCGGGGGGGGGGGGTAGGAGGTTTGGGCGTCTCCCCCGTGCCCGGGCCGGCCTCGCTTCTGGCTACCTCGGCCGGCCCGTCCCCGCGGTTCCCTAGAGAGAGAGGAATCAGACTCCCGAGGCCCCTGATAATAGCACTCGCGATGGCATCTGTTAACCGATCGATCGGTGGTATTTACTGAGCGCCTATCGGGCGCGGGGCGCTGTACTGAGCGCCGGGGAGAAAATACAACAGAGTCGGTCGACGCGTTCCCCGCCCTGGACGGGCTTACGGTCTAGAGGATGAGCCGGTTAGGGGCTTCCCGCGTCCCAGGCACTGGTCTAAGCGCCGCTTCCGTCGGCCTCGCCCCGTGGATGTCAGAGAAGCAGCGTGGCTCGGTGGAAAGAGCCCGGGCTTGGGAGTCGGAGGTCACGGGTTCGAATCCCGGCTCTGCCCCTCGTCAGCTGGGTGACTGTGGGCGAGTCACTTCACTTCTCTGGGCCTCAGCTCACCTGTAAAATGGGGATGAAGACCGTGAGCCTCACGAGGGACAACCTGATGACCCTCAGAACGGTGCTCTGCACGTAGTAGGCGCTTAACAGACACCAACGTTATTATTATCATTATTAATAAAGAAAATCGATTCCGTTCACGGATATCCCTCGTTCGTGTCGCTTGGTTGTCAGAGGCCCGGCTTTTGTGTCTGCGGCTGTGCCGTGGGCTTTGGGGGAGAGAGCTTGGCTCTGGGAATGTGAGGACCGGGGTTTTTGTTTTTTTTTTTAATATACACTGTGGTATTTGTTAAAGAAAATGTTCAACAAATACCATTTAAAAAATATAGCTAAAGAGAGGGTCCCTCTCTTCAAGGATATTTTATCCTTGAAATCCTCTAGCCTGTAGACTGTAGTTCTCGAGACTAAAAGCTCGCTGTGGGCAGGGATCGTCACCGGTTATTGTTGAATTGTACTTTCTCAAGCGCTAAATACACCGCTCGGCACACAGCGGCTGCTCAGTAAATACGACTGAACAGATTCGAAGTGATTCGGTTGAATTTTGTGCCGTGCAGATGATGGTCTTCCGACCACTTTTGGCCATTCACTTCCAAGGAGCCCACTTCATTCACTCAATCAGTCGTATTTATTGAGCGCTTATTGTGTGCAAAGCACTGTACTAAGCACTTGGGAGGGTCCCAAACAACCACAAACCCTGCTGAGCTGACAGGCTCAGCTGGTGTTGGTTGATTACGGTATTTTTTTTTTTCAGTGATATCTGTTAAACCCTTACTGGGTGCCACACACTGAACTAAGTATTGAGTTGGGCACAGTCCACGTCCCACACGGGGCTCCAAGTCTTAACCCTCATTTCACAGGAAGAGGTCACCGAGCCACCGAGAAGTGAAGTGACTTGTCCAAGGTCACCCGGCAGCCGAGCGGCGGAGCCCGGATTAGAACCCGGGTCCCCCGACTCCCGTGCCCGGGCTCTATCCGCTAGGCCAGGCGACTTCTCGAGCACTCACCCGGTGGGCCGAGCGCCGCAGGGAGAGAGGGTGGGAAGGCAGGGCGGCTCAGAGAAGCAGCGTGGCTCGGTGGAAAGAGCCCGTGCTCGGGAGTCAGAGGTCGTGGGTTCGAATCCCCGCTCCGCCACCTGTCAGCTGGGTGACTGCGGGCGGGTCACTTCACTTCTCCGGGCCTCGGCTCATCTGTAAAATGGGGGGGAAGACCGTGAGCCTCACGAGGGACAACCCGATGACCCCGTATCTCCCCCAGCGCTTAAAACGCTGCTCTGCGCAATAGTCAGCGCTTAACAGACACCAACGTTATTATCATTATTCATCCCCATCTTACAGATGAGGCAGCCAGGGCCCAGAGAGATCGAGCGAGGCGCCCGGGGACACACAGCATATCCGGGGCCGGGCCTTGAATCCTGGCGTCCCGGCTCCCGAGCCGGGCTCTCCTCTAGCCCGGGCTGCCGGATGGGAAGCAGCGTGGCTCAGTGGAAAGAGCCCGGGCTCGGGAGTCAGAGGTCGCGAGTTCGAATCCCCGCTCTGCCACTTGTCAGGTGTGTGTCTGTGGGCAAGTCACTTCACTTCTCTGTGCCTCAGTCACCTCATCCGTCAAATGGGGATGAAGACCGTGGGCCTCACGGGGGACAACCTGATTACCCTGTATCTACCCCGGCGCGTGGAACGGTGCTCCGCACATAGTAAGCGCTTAACAGATAGCAACCTTATCATCCCTCCGTGTTGGGCCGTCTGGAACAAGACGGGGCACCCATCCTGCCCCTCCCTGACCCCCCCCCCCCCCGAACCACTCTGGCCCTTAGGGAGTATCGGGTTCCTTCACAGGCCGCGGGAAAGAAAAGCCCGGTGGAAATCCGGGCTCGGAGCGATACCCGGTCCCCCTCCGTAAATCGTCGCTCGCTACAGAGCGATTCTTCCGCTCGTAATTAAGGGTTTGAAAGTCAAATGATTTAAGTGCTAGTTTTAATTACGGCTCGGTGAACTTCAGCGGGTTCGAATTGTCACAACTTTCCTGGAGGATTAATCTCAAGCCAAGCAATACAGTGGGAAATTATTAACTCCCTCCTTTTGGTACCGGCAATTATCTGCATTACAAGGTTTATGCAATTAGCCGTTTAAGATGTCATTATATTTTGCCATCTGGTACACAGGAGTTTATGCATATGAACAGGCACGCGTTGAAGTGATTTTCACTATATGACTTGTTCTCGACCCAAATCATCCCGCTAATGAGGGGAAGTAGCGGTGAGTCGCACATTAGCGGCAGGTGTACGCTATCTAACTCCATTTTCCTCCAAGACCTTCGGCGCTCTCCCTCTCGCGCGCTGGCTCTCTTTTCCGACGGTTTTGAAATACTCCGCACGACTGCGGGGAAATGAATCCGCCGCTCGCAACTGGGCCGCGGAGGGCCCGACGGGCGCCGGGACCTCTCCCGTGCGCCGAGCGCTTGCTACGCGTCGGACACCGGACCGGACGCCGGGCTGGAGCCGAGTCCCACGCGGGGCTGCGTCGGGCGGGTGACTCCTCCCTCCTCCTCCGGGCAGGGAACGTGTCTACGGGTTATTTTTGCCCTCTCCCGAGCGCTCAGTACGGTGCTCTGCCACGGTAAGAGTTCAATAAGTAACGATGATGCCAGTGACGATTTTCGTTAAGCGCTTACTACGCGAAGCAGCGTGGCTTAACGGCAAGAGGCCGGGCTTGGGAGCCAGAGGACGTGGGTTCCAATCCCGGCCCCGTCGCTCGTCTGCCGGGTGGCCTTGGGCCAGCTAGTTCTCGGTGCCTCGGTCACCTCGTCTGTAAAACGGGGATGAAGCCCGTGAGCCCCCCAGGTGGGACAGCCCCATTACGTCGCGTCTTTCTCAGCGCTCAGCGCGGTGCCTGGCACGCGGTAAACATTTAACAGATGCCATGATGATTACTATGTGCCAGGCACCGCGCTAAGCGCCGGGGTGGATACAAGCAGCTCGGGTTGGGCACAGTCCCTGTCCCGTGTGGGGCTCCCGGTCTTCATCCCCATTTTCCAGATGAGGGAACTGAGGCCCGGAGAAGTGAAGCGAAATTTGCCCAAGGCCACACGGCGGATGAGTGGCGGAGCCGGGATTAGAACCCACCACCTTCTGACTCGCAGGCCTGTGCTCTATGCACCAGGCCGTGCGTTAGGCACTCAGTAGAGTGCCGGGCGCATAGTAAGCGCTTGACAAATATCATCCTTATTATGATCTGTTGGCCGATTTCTTCTCTCCCCGCTCTTGGCCTTCCCCGTCCCAGCCTGACCGTTTTCTCCGGTGGAGTTTGGCAGCGGCTCTCGGGCTTTCTTGAACTCGCCTCCTCCCCGAAGGCGAGGGCTGGGAAGGGGTTTCCCGCACCGGTTCGCCCCTTCGGTCGTGCTGGTTGAGCGCTTACCGTGCGCAGGGCACAGAGTACTGAGCGCTCGGGAGAGTAGAGTAGAACGGGGTTGGCGCTATTTATTTGCTCTTGATTCTATCTATTTGCTGTCGTTTCAATGAGACGTTCATCCCCTCGATTCTATTTACCGCCATCGTTCTCGTCCGCCCGTCTCCCCCGATCGGACCGTGAGCCCGTCAGAGGGCGGGGACCGTCTCTATCCGTTACCCATCCGTCCGTTCCAGGCGCTCGGTACAGTGCTCTGCACATAGTAAGCGCTCAGTAAATACTACTGAATGAACGACACGTTCTCTGCCCTCCACGAAGGCACCGTCTAGAGGGGGAGTCGGACGTTAAGGTAAAAGAATACGTTAGGGACAAGGACATCAGCGCTGCGAGCTGAAGGAGGGGTGAATAAAGAGGGAAAATAATAATAACGATGGATGGAAGCCCGCGGCGGGGGGCGGGGGGACCCCCGGCGGGCCGAGCCGTCGGAAGTCTCGTCCTCGAGGGCCGGGAAACGGAAAATATCTCAGCGACGTCGGGTGGAACAACACCCCCTTGTATTCCGGCTGCCCTTAATAGAGACGACAATCGCCCTCCTTCTCCCGGGCCCTCGTTTTCGGGGAGAAGCCCTTCGAGCGGTCATTCATCCCGGGAACACAAAGGACGCTCTCTTGTCCGGACCGGGCCGCCGGGGAGGGACGGCCGGGCTCCTCCGGGGGTCCGCCCGAGGCCCGCCGGACCGCCGGGAGGGGAGGGGGGTCCCTCGCCGGCCCCTCCCCGTCTCCGGCCAGCGAGCGTAAGCTCGCCGGGGGAACGGGCCCGCCACCCGTCAGCCGGGTGACCGTGGGCGGGTCACTTCGCTTCTCTGGGCCTCGGCGACCACATCCGTAAAATGGGGCGGAGGACCGGGAGCCCCGCGCGGGACCACCCGACGGCCCCGGATCTCCCCCGGCGCCGAGAACGGTGCTCCGCACGTAGGAAGCGCTTAACGAATGCCAACGTCGTCGTCGTGGGGCTGTGGGGTACTCGCCCCGGGCGCTCGGCACGGCGCTCGGCGCGCCGTCATAGTCACGGCATTTGTGAAGCGCGTGCTATAATAACGTCGGGATCTGTCAAGCGCTCACTACGCGCCGAGCGCCGTTCTAAGCGCCGGGGGAGATCCGGGGTCGTCGGGTGGTCCCGCGTGAGGCTCACCGTCTTCATCCCCGTTTTACAGACGACAGTAATAATGATGTCGGTATCTGTTGAGCGCTCCCTATGCGCAGAGCACCGTTCTAAGCGCCGGGGGGGGGGGACACGGGGGAATCGGGTCGTCTCACGTGGGGCTCACGGTCTTCATCCCCATTTTCCAGAGGAGGGCACTGAGGCCCAGAGAAGTGAGGCGACTCGCCCGCGGTCACACGGCTGCCGAGTGGCCGAGCTGGGGTTCGAACCCAGGACCCCGGACTCCCAAGCCCGGGCTCTTGCCACTGAGCCACGCGGCTTGTCAGCCGGGTGACTCTGGGCAGGTCACTTCGCTTCCCCGGGCCTCAGCGCCCTCATCTGGAAAATGGGGATGAAGATGGCGAGCCCCACGGGGGACGACCCGGCGCTTAGAACGGCGCTCTGCACGTAGTAGGCGCTTAACGAACACCGACACTATTATTACCGAGCGTTTAGGAAAATCCAACGGCAGTCGAAGGTGCGGCTCGGTGAAAAAAAGCCCTGGATTTTTCTCCCGCTGGGTGATCTCGGGGGTAGCACGGCTCAGTGCCTGGACCCCCCCCCCCCCCCCGGGGAGGTCTTGGGTTCTAATCCCGCTTCGATGCGCGTCTGCTGTGGCAACCTGGGCGAGTCGCTTCACTGCCCGGACCTCGGGGACCTCATCGGTAAAACGGGGATCGGGGCCCCGCGGGGGACGGGAGTCTGCGTCCCACCTGATTTGCTCGTATCTTTCGTTCGGTAGTATTTATTGAGCGCTTACTACGTGCAGGGCACCGTACTAAGCGCTCGGAATGGGCAATTCGGCAACACGTAGAGACCGCCCCTGCCCAGTGATCTATCTACGCCTTCGCTGAGAACGGTGCTGGGCACGCAGCGAGAACCTAACAAGTAATAACGTTGGTATCTGTCAAGCGCTCGCTACGTGGCGAGCACCGTTCTCAGCGCCGGGGCAGACGCGGGGGAATCGGGTCGTCCCCCGTGGGGCTCCCGGTCTTCATCCCCGTTTTACAGAGGAGGGAACTGAGGCACCGAGCAGTGAAGGGACTCGCCCGCGGTCACACGGTTGACGAGTGGCAGAGCTGGGATGAAGGGGTGTGTTAAGCGCTTACTCTGTGCAGGGCACTGTACTAAGCGCTCGGAACGGGCAGTTCGGCAACAGATAGAGACCGTCCCTGCCCAGTCATCTATTTACGCCAGCTGGGCACGCAGTGAGCGCCTAACAAATAATGAGGATGAAGGGATGTGTTAAGCGCTTACTATAATAATAATAACGTCGGTGCCTGCGAAGCGCTCACTCTGTGCCGAGCCCCGTTCTAAGCGCCGGGGGAGAGACGGGGGTCATCGGGGCGTCCCGCGTGAGGCTCACGGCCTTCATCCCCCGTTTTACAGAGGAGGGAACTGAGGCCCAGAGCAGTGAAGTGATTTGCCCCGGGTCACACAGCTGATATATGGCGGAGGCGGGATTCGAACCCACGACCCCGGACTCCCGAGCCCCGGGCTCTACCCACCGGGCCGCGCTGCTTCTCTACCAGGATGATTAGATGACCGAGGCCGCCTCTAGACTGTAGGTTTGTGGTGGGCAGCGAGGGCGTCTATCAACTCTCCCTCAGTGTCCTCTCCCGAGCGCTCTGTCCCCGGGAAGCGCTCGATAAATACCACTATTATTATCATTATTGATAATAATAATAATAAATTACAGAGGCCTCCCCCTCTGGACGGTAAATTGGTGGCGGGCGGGGAGCGCGTCTACCCACCCTACCCCGCCGCCCTCTCCCAAGTGCTCTGTCCTCAAGAAGCGCTCGATAAATAATGCGATTATTATCGATAACTATAATAACGTGATCGTTAATGATTATTAATAATCACGAATCACAGAGGCCGCCCCCTCTAGGCCGTAAGTTGGTGGCGGGCAGGGAGCGCGTCTACCGACCCTACCGCGGCGTCCTCTCCCAAGCGCTCTGCCCCCCGGGAAGTGCTCAACAGACACCCCTAGTATTATCATTAATCGTTGTATTATTATAATTATCAATAGTCATCAACCATAGAGGCCTTCCCCTCTAGATTGTAAGTTGGTGGCGGGCGGGGAGCGCGTCTACCGACCCCACCCCGCCGTCCTCTCCCAAGTGCTCTGCCCTCAGGAAGCGCTCGACAAATAAGGCGATTATCATTAATACTAATTATGATAAGGAGATATCGTGATTAATAATAACGAATGATAAGAATGAACGACAGAGGCCGCCCCCTCTAGACCGTAGGTCGGGGGAGGAGGCAGGGAGAGCGTCCACCGAACCTACTCCGGCGTCCTCTCCCTAGCGCTCTGCGCCCCGCGGAAGGCCTCGGCAGAGACCGCTATTGTGGTTATTATTATTATTATTATTAATAATAGCACTAATAATCAATTAGAGAGGCCACCCCCTGTAGACCGTAAGTTGGTGGTGGGCAGGGGGGCGCCTCCCGGCCCTACCCCGGCCAGCGGCCTCTTCCCAGCCCTCCACCCAACCCCGCCATTCCCCTCCTCCCCGCCAAGGACTCGGGTGCGGAACTCCGCGCAAGTCGCTGCGTTGGGGGGGGGGGGGGCAGAGACACGGACAGACACAGAGACGCAGAGACACAGGCGTACAGAGACGCACAGAGACGCAGAGACACGGACACAGAGACGCAGAGACATCCAGAGACACAGACACAGAGACATCCAGAGACACGGACAGACCCAGAGACAGAGACATCCGGAGACACAGACAGACACAGAGACGCAGAGACAGACGCAGAGACATCCAGAGACACAGGGAGACGCAGAGACCTACAGAGACAAGGACAGACACAGAGCCGCAGAGACAGAGACACGGACAGACCCAGAGACAGAGACATAAGGAGACACAGACACAGAGACGCAGAGACAGACGCAGAGACGCAGAGACAGAGACATCCAGAGACACAGACAGACGCAGAGACAGACGCAGAGACCTACAGAGACAAGGACAGACACAGAGCCGCAGAGACGCAGAGACAGAGACAGAGACATCCAGAGACACAGACAGACCCAGAGACGGAGACATACGGAGACGCAGACAGACGCAGAGACGCAGAGACAGAGACATCCAGAGACACAGACAGACGCAGAGACAGACGCAGAGACCTACAGAGACAAGGACAGACACAGAGCCGCAGAGACAGATGCAGAGACGCAGAGACAGAGACAGAGACATCCAGAGACACAGACAGACCCAGAGACAGAGACATACGGAGACACAGACAGACGCAGAGACGCAGAGACAGAGACATCCAGAGAGACAGACAGACGCAGAGACATAGAGACAAGGACAGACACAGAGACGCAGAGACATAGAGACACGGACACACACAGAGACGCAGAGACGCAGAGACAGAGACATACAGAGAGGCAGAGACAGACGCAAGAGACACACACAGAGACACAGGCCCACAGAGATACAGGCGCAGAGACACAGACCCGCAGAGACAGATGCAGAGATCCGCAGAGACACAGACAGGCACAGAGACACAGAAAGAGATTCAGAGACACAGAGACACACACAGACCCGCAGAGACACAGAGACGCAGAAACAGGGACACACAGAGACAGGCACAGAGACACACACACAGAGACACAGACCCGTAGAGACGCAGGGGCAAATAGACAGAGACACAGGCCCGCAGAGACACAGACAGGCACAGAGACGCAGAGAGAGACGGAGAGACACACCCAGGCCCGCAGAGACACAGACGGGCCCAGAGACACAGAGAGAGATGCAGAGACATACAAAGACCCGCAGAGACACAGACGGGCACAGAGACACAGAGACACACGCAGACCCGCAGAGACACAGACAGGCCCAGAGACACACAGAGAGATGCAGAGACACAGAGACACACCCAGACCCGCAGAGACATAGACGGGCCCAGAGACACAGAGAGAGATGCAGAGACACACAAAGACCCGCAGAGACACAGAGAGCGATGCAGAGACACACGCAGACCCGCAGAGACACAGACAGGCCCAGAGACACACAGAGAGATGCAGAGACACACAAAGACCCGCAGAGACACAGACAGGCCCAGAGACACACAGAGAGAGGCAGAGACACACAAAGACCCGCAGAGACACAGACAGGCCCAGAGACACACAGAGAGAGGCAGAGACACACCCAGACCCACAGAGACACAGAGAGAGATGCAGAGACACACGCAGACCCGCAGAGACACAGACAGGCACAGAGACACAGAGAGAGATGCAGAGACACACGCAGACCCGCAGAGACACAGAGAGAGATGCAGAGACACACGCAGACCCGCAGAGACACAGACAGGCCCAGAGACACACAGAGAGAGGCAGAGACACACAAAGACCCGCAGAGACACAGACAGGCCCAGAGACACACAGAGAGATGCAGAGACACACCCAGACCCGCAGAGACACAGAGAGAGAGATGCAGAGACACACGCAGACCCGCACAGACCCGGACGGGCCCAGAGACACACAGAGAGATGCAGAGACACAGAGACACACCCAGACCCGCAGAGACACAGACAGGCCCAGAGACAGGGACACACGGAGACACACACAGAGACACAGGCCCGCAGAGACAGACGGAGAGACGCAGACGGAGACAGAGGCCCGCAGAGCCGCGTTAAGAAAAGAAAATCCAGGCGGGAGACGGAGCGCGTTGCAGAGGCGAAAATCCCCATTTGGAGGAGCGCAAAAAAACCAACCACCACCAACCCAAACCCCCAAACCAAAGCGGTTTTGAGAAAGCTGCCGTTGGACCAGTTTTCGGATTTTCCTCTTTCAACGGTTCCGACTGCAGCTCTTTTTCAGAAAGACCCCCCCCCCCCCCCCCCAAAAGGGAGTAGCCAAAAGAGCCCTTCCTCCCAAACCTTTAAAGTTTCTCGCGTTCTCTCTTCTGTGATTATAATTATATATCATATCAATATCCTGACGATAATAACACTTACGATAATAGGCTGACCAGTCGCACACTGGTCAGCCGTGTGACTGTGGGCCAGTGACTTCACTTCTCTGGGCCTCAGTTCCCTCATCTGGAAAATGGGGATGAAGACCGGGAGCCTCACGTGGAGCAACCCGATGACCCTGGATCTCTCCCAGCGCTTAGAACGGCGCTCGGCACATAGTAAGCGCTTAACAGATACCGACATTATCATGATCATGTCTTAACCTTGCAGTGGTACGTGGCGCAGCCTCACCTTTCTATTGAGACGGGGGCGCGTTGTGTCGAGGACGAGCCGGGGAAAGGGCTGGGCAGGGACGGTCTCTTATCTGTTGCCGAATTGTCCACTCCGAGCGCTCAGTACAGTGCTCGGCACATAATAATAATAACGTTGGTATTTGTTAAGCGCTTCCTAGGTGCCGAGCACCGTTCTAAGCGCTGGGGGAGACGCGGGGGGGGGGAATCGGGTCGTCCCCCGTGGGGCTCCCGGTCTTCATCCCCATTTTCCAGATGAGGGAACTGAGGCCCAGAGGAAGGGAAGCGACTCGCCCACGGTCACCCAGCCGACGAGCGGCGGAGCCGGGATTCGAACTCATGAGCCCTGACTCCAGAGCTGCTGCTTCTCGATAGTTAGCGCTCAATAAATACTACTGAAGGAATGAATGGGGCGTTTCACGACCCATTCGGGCAGCCGGGCCTGCTTATTGAGCGCTCCCCGCCTGCACAGCGCTGTCCTGAGCTCTTATTGATAATCTCGTTAATAATCGTAAGCTACTAATAATGGATGAATCGGTCTTATTAACGATAGCAATAATAATGGTGGCATCTGTTCAGCGCTTACTATAATGATGTCGGTCTCTGTTAAGCGCTTACTATGTGCCCAGCGCTGTTCTAAGCGCCGGGGGAGCCACGGGGTCATCGGGTTGTCCCACGTGGGGCTCCCGGTCTTCATCCCTATTTTCCAGATGGGGGAACTGAGGCACAGAGAAGTGAAGTGACTTGACCAAAGTCACACAGCAGATGAGTGGCGGAGCTGGGATTGATAATAATAAGAAGAAGAATGGCATTTGTTAAGCGTTTACTATGTGCAAAGCACTATTCTAAGTGCAGGGGGTGGGGTACAAGGTCATCGGGCTGTCCCACGTGGGGCGCACAGTCTTCATCCCCATTTTCCAGATGAGGCCACTGAGGCCCAGGGAATAATGTTGGTATTTGTTAAGCGCTTACTAGGTGCAGAGCACCGTTCTAAGCGCTGGGGGAGATACGGGGTCATCAGACTGTCCCCCGTCAGGCTCACGGTCTTCATCCCCATTTTCCAGATGAGGGAACTGAGGCACAGAGAAGTGAAGTGACCCGCCCACGGTCACACGGCTGACGAGCGGCGGAGCCGGGAGTCGAACCCGTGACCTCTGACTCCCAAGCCCCGGCTCTTGCCACCAAGTCATGCTGCTTCTCCGCTTCTAAGCGCTTAGTGCAGTGCTTTGCACACTTAACCCCCTTCCAAGCCCTACCGAGAGCCCACCTCCTCCGGGAGGCCTTCCCGGCCTGAGCCCTCCCTTTTCCTCCGCTCCTCCTCCCCATCGCCCCGACTTCTCCCTCTGCTCTACCCCCTTCCCCTCCCCACAGCGCTTGTGTATAACTGTCCATATCAATGATTCTATTCGTTTTATTAATAATATATATATATATAATTCTATTTATCTATTTTGATGCTATCGATGCCTGTCTACTGGTTTTGTGGCCTGTGTCCTCCTTCTGGCCTGTGAGCCCGTTATCGGGCAGGGATCGCCTCCCTCCGTGGCCTAACTGTACTTTCCCTAGCGCTTAGGCCAGTGCTCAGCACCCAGTAAGCGCTCAATAAATACGACCGAATGCATGAACGAAAGCAAGAGCTCAATAACGACGATTAATAATAACGACAATTAGCGGGGAAATCCCCGTGCTAAGACGAGGGATGGCTTCCTTTCTGCAATATTTTATTTCTGCTAAGCGACCGGCGGGATCAAAGGGGCGGATCTGCACCAAAGATAAGGGGGTTTTCATTTTATCATCATTATTGTTATTATTATTTTCGTGGTCGGATTTTATCCATTTTTTGGCTTTTTCTTTCCTTTTCTGTCGCGTTCCACAAAAGAGGGGAAGGGGGGGACCCCCTCCTATTCATTTTGTTAATGAGGTTAATAATCTCCTTGATTATATTTATCTTGATGATGTTGTTTTATTCTGTTGTGCCCTGCTGTCCGTCTCCCCCGATTAGAGTGCGAGCCCATCACTGGGCAGGGATGGTCCCTATCTGTTGCCCAATTGTACACTCCAAGCGCTCAGTACAGTGCTCTGCACCTATATCTCCTTGATTCTATTCATCTTGATGATGTCTTGTTTTGTTCTGCCTGTGCTTTGCCACCTCTCTCCCCAGGTTGGATGGCGAGCCCGTCATTGGGCAGGGATGGTCTCTATCAGTTGCCCAATTATATATTCCAGGCGCTCAGTACAGTGCCCTGCGCACATATCTCCTTGATTCTGTTCATCTTGATGATGCCGTCTTGTTCTTTTGTGCTTTGCTGTCCCCTCCGTTTAGGCTGCGAGCCCGTCCCTGGGCAGGGACGGTGTCTATCAGTTGCCCCATTGTCCATTCCGAGCGCTCAGTACAGTGCTCTGCACATATAGCTCCTTGCTTCTATTCATCTTGATGATGTTGTTCTGTTCTGCTGTGCTTTGCTGTTTCCCCCGTGTAGACTGCGAGCCCGTCCCCGGGCAGGGACGGTCTCTATCAGTTGCCCCATTGTCCATTCCGAGCGCTCAGCACAGTGCTCTGCACATAGTCAGCGCTCAATCCATCCGACTGAATGAAGGAACCGGCCGGGCCCTCGGAGTGCAGGGCGAAGAGCGGCCCGTTCCCTCCCAAAAGGCGGAACCCGAAGGCCATTGACTGGCGACGGCCAGGACGGCCTGATTGACGGGGGTCTCCCGCCAATGGGGAGGCGGTCCCGGGTCCCCTCTGGCCTTCAAAAATAATAATAATAATAATAATAATAATAATAATGTTGGTATCTGTTAAGCGCTTACAATGTGCAGAGCACTGTTCTAAGCGCTGGGGTAGTCACAGGGTCATCAGGTTGTCCCACGTGAGGCTCCCAGTCTTCATCCCCATTTTCCAGATGAGGTCACTGAGGCCCAGAGAAGCGAAGTGACTTGTCCACGGTCACACCCGATTGCAACTTTCCCAACGTTCCCCTCCCAGGCCCTTTGCGCTGTCGTCTTTAATAATAGCCATAATGTTGGTATTCGTTCGGCGCTTACTCTGCGCAGAGCACTGTTCTCAGCGCTGGGGGGAGATGCGGGGTCAGCAGGTTGTCCCACGTAATCCCCATTTTACAGATGAGGTCACTGAGGCACAGAGAAGTTAAGCGGCGTGGCTCAGTGGAAAGAGCACGGGCTTGGGAGTCAGAGGACATGGGTTAATAATAATGATAATAATAATGTCGGTATTTGTTAAGCGCTTACTATGTGCGGAGCACCGTTCTAAGCGCTGGGGTGGACACAGGGGAATCAGGTCGTCCCACGTGGGGCTCACAGTCTTCATCCCCATTTTACAGATGAGGGAACTGAGGCACAGAGAAGCGAAGCGACTCGCCCACGGTCACACAGCTGACGAGTGGCCGAGCCGGAATTCGAACCCATGACCTCCGACTCCAAAGCCCGGGCTCTCTCCACTGAGCCACGCTGCTTCTCTCTAATGCCGTTCTAATGCCGACTCGGCCGCTTGTCCGCTGTGTGACCTTGGGCAACTCGCTTAACTTCCCTGGGCCTCAGTGACCTCATCTGTAAAATGGGGATGCAGCATGGCTCAGTGGAGAGAGCCCGGGCTTCGGAGTCAGGGGTCATGGGTTCGACTCCCGGCTCTGCCACTTGTCAGCTGTGTGACCGTGGGCGAGTCGCCTCGCTTCTCTGGGCCTCAGTTCCCTCATCTATAAAATGGGGATTAACTGAGAGCCTCACGTGGGACGACCCGGTTACCCTGTATCTACCCCAGCGCTTAGAACAGTGCTCTGCACATAGTAAGCGCTTAACAGATACCAACATCATTATTAAAACTGTGAGCCCCCCGTGGGACAACCTATCTCGTATCCACCCCAGCACTTAGAACAGTGCTCGGCACATAGTAAGCGCGTAATAAATACCCTAATTATTAATAAGTGACTTGCCCACAGTCACACAGCTGACAACTGGCGGAGCTGGGATTCGAACCCATGACCTCTGACCCCCGAGCCCGGGCTCTTGCCGCTGAGCCACGCTGCTTCTCAATAACGCTTGCTCACGCGGCTTTAATAATAACGATGACGATGACATTTGTTAAGCGCTTGCTATGGGCAAGGCGTTCATTGGATCGTATTTATTGAGCGCTTACTGTGTGCAGAGCACTGGACTGAGCGCTTGGAATGGGCAATTCGGCAACAGATAGAGACCGTCCCCGCCCAACGGCGGGCTCGCGGTCTGAACCCCGGCTCCTGGGGCGAGCCGGGCCCAACACCCCACCACGCTACCGGAGCCCCAGCCCAGGTGGAGAGCTTGACCGGTTTTCTTCCCCGACACGGCGGGTCGCTCTCGGCAAAGCACTGGTCTAAACGCTGGGGACGATAAAGGGTGATCGGGTTGTCCCCCCCGTGGGGCTCGCAGTCTTCATCCCCATTTTACAGCCGAGGTCACCGAGGCGCAGAGAAGTGAAGTGACCGGCCCAGTGTCACGCAGCCGGCGAGCGGCGGAGGCGGGATTAGAACCCGCGACCTCCGACTCCCACGTCCGTGCTCTTTCCACTGAGTCACGCCGCTTCTCATAAACGACAGAGTATGGCGTTTGCTGATAATGATGAGGGTCCTTGTTAGGCGCCGACTACGGACCACGAGGCGCGGTGGGTACCAGCAAGCGGAGCGAGCTGCGGCGGGACGTTCACGGTCTCCCATTTTCCAGAGGAGGGAACTGAGGCCCGGAGAATGATAATGATGGTATCTGTGTAAGCGCGTACTATGTGCCGAGCGCCGTTCTGAGCGCTGGGGTAGATACAGGGTCTTCAGGTTGTCCCACCTGGGGCTCACAGTCTTCATCCCCATTTTCCAGATGAGGGAACGGAGGTCCGGAGAAGCGATGCGACTTGCCCAAAGGGGTGGAGGTGGGATTGGAACCCACGTCCTCTGACTCCCAAGCCCGGGCTCTTTCCACTACTAAGCCAAGCTGCTTCTCTGACTATTATTATCTAATAATGAAAATGATGGTATTTGTTAAGCGCTTACTATGTGCCAAGCACTGTTCTAAGCCCTGGGGTAGAGACAGGGTCATCAGGTTCTTCCACGTGGGGCTCATAATAATAATAATAATAATAATAATAATGTTGGTATTTGTTAAGCGCTTACTATGTGCCGAGCACTGTTCTAAGCGCCGGGGTAGACATAGGGGAATCGGGTGGTCCCACCTGGGGCTCCCGGTCTTCATCCCCATTTTACAGATAATAATAATGTTGGTATTTGTTAAGCGCTTACTATGTGCCGAGCACTGTTCTAAGCGCTGGGGTAGACATAGGGGAATCGGGTTGTCCCACGTGGGGCTCACGGTCTTAATCCCCATTTTACAGATGAGGGAACTGAGGCACAGAGAAGTTAAGTGACTCGCCCACAGTCAGACAGCCGACAAGTGGCAGAGCTGGGATTCGAACTCATGAGCCCTGACTCCAAAGCCCATGCTCTTTCCACTGAGCCACGCTGCTTCTCCAATGAGGGAACTGAGGCCCGGAGAAGTGAAGTGACTGGCCCACAGTCACCCAGCCGACGAGTGGCAGAGCTGGGATTCGAACTCATGAGCCCTGACTCCAAAGCCCGTGCTCTTTCCACTGAGCCACGCTGCTTCTCCACTTTTAATCGCTTTTAATTTAATCACTTTTAATTAGGCTCACTCTTTTAATCCCCATCTTAATAATAATAATATCGGTATTCAAGCGCTTACTATGTGCAGAGCACTGCTCTAAGCGCTGGGGTAGAGACAGGGTCATCGGGTTGTCCACGTGGGGCTCACAGTCTAAATGCCCATTTTCCAGATGAGGTGCCTGAGGCCCAGAGAAGTGAAGCGACTCGCCCACGGTCACCCAGCTGACGAGTGGCGGAGCCGGCATTCGAACCCACGCCCTCCGACTCCCAAGCCCGGGCTCTTTCCGCTAAGCCAGGCTGCTTCTTTATTTAGGAAAAGTCGTGAGAACTCCCGGCTGGTGGGGAGGGGGCGCCCCTTATCTAAAAATCGATTATCCTGGCATTGTTGGCTCAGGAACACTTTGGGAGTCTTCCCAAGTTTCCAACAGGAGAAGCAGCGGGGCCCGGTGGACGGAGCCCGGGGCTGGGGGGTCGGAGGGTCACGGGTTCTAATCCCGCCTCCGCCCCGCGTCCGCTGGGTGACTTTGGGCGAGCCACTTCACTTCTCTGGGCCTCAGTTAACCTCGTCTGGAAAACGGGGATTGAGACTGGGAGCCGCCCCCCCCGGGGACAGGGACTGTGATCGACTCCATTTGCTCGTGTCTACCCCGGCGCTTAGTACGGTGCCTGGCATCTAGTGGAAAAGTGGAAAGGAGCCCGGGGCCTGGGAGTCAGAGGTCACGGGTTCGACTCCCCGCTCTGCCACTCGTCAGCCGGGGGCGAGTCGCTTCGCTTCTCTGGGCCTCGGTTCCCTCGTCTGTAAAATGGGGATTAACCGTGAGCCTCACGTGGGACGACCCGATGACCCCGTCTCTCCCCCGGCGCTTAGAACGGTGCTCTGCACATAGTAAGCGCTTAACAGATACCACCATTATTATTATCTAGTACCCGCTTAACAAATGCCATTATTATTATTATTATTATTACAGGGCGCCCACCCCCCCGCTAGGTTTCGGCTAGGTCCAGTTTTTCTGAACCCTTGGCTCTGCTGGTGGATAAGTAGTAATGTTGGTATTCGTTAAGCGCTTACTAGGTGCCGAGCACTGTTCTAAGCGCTGGGGGAGATGCGGGGTCATGGGGGTGTCCCACGTGGGGCTCACACACTTCATAAGTGACCTGGAAAGGCACACAGCTCCAAGCTCGAGGCCTAAATCGCCAGCCCCCCCCCGGGCCGTGTTGCCACAGGGGGCAGGAAAGTTTGTTTTAATAATAACGTTGGTATCTTTTAAGCGCTTACCGTGTGCCGAGCACTGTTGTCAGCGCTGGGGTAGACGCGGGGGAATCAGGTCGCCCCACGTGGGGCTCACGGTCTTAATCCTCATTTTACAGACGAGGGCACCGAGGCACCGAGAAGCGAAGCGACTGGCCCGGGGTCACACAGCTGACGAGCGGCCGAGCCGGGGTTCGAACCCATGACCTCTGACTCCGAAGCCCGGGCTCTTTCCACTGAGCCACGCCGCTTCGCCAGGCACCGTACTGAGCGCCGGGGGTAGATACGCGCAAACGGAGTCGATCACAGTCCCCGTCCCCGGGGGGCGGCTCCCAGTCTCCATCCACGCTGCTGGTCTGAGGGGGTGGGTGAGGGTGAGTTTAAGTCCGTTGGAGGGGCGGAGGGGCGCGACTTTTGCCGAACCTAATTAATGATGATCGAACTCAAGGCCCGCTGGCACAGGAACGGTGGGGTGACAGGGATGGTGGGGGGGGGGGGATAAATAGAGAGGGAAAGGGTAATGGAGGGAGAGAGAGCGCGAGATCGAAGCGGTGTGGCGTAGTGGGTGGAGCCCAGGCCTGGCAGTCGGTAGGTCATGGGTTCTAATCCTGCCCTCCTCGGTGACCTCGGGCAAGTCGCTTCACTTTTCCGGGCCCCAGTTCCCTCGAGTCTGTAAAATGGGGATGGAGACGGTGAACCCCACGGGGGACAGGGACCGCGTCCGGCCCGGTTTGCTTGCGTCCACCCCAGCGCTCAGAACGGGGCCTGGCGCGTAGTAGGCGCTTAAAAAATACCATCGTGATAAGTAGTAGTATTATTAGAAAGGGAAATAGTGATGGGGAAGGCAGAGGTTGGTTCAGGGAGACGAGGAGAGAGGAAGAGACTTACAGCCCGAGAAGGAGAGACAGGAATCAGGGAGGAGGAGGGAGAGATGAGAGAAGGGGAGGGAGGGGAGACGTAGAGGCTCCGAGGGAGATAGAGACTTGGAGAAGGAGCCGTAGGGACCCCGAGAGACGGACTGGGAGGGAGACATCAACGCTCTGAGGGAGATGGCGAGGGAAAGACACATCCGGTGTGGTCGGGAGACGGAGAGGGGAGACACAGAGATCCAATGGCAGAGACAGATGGGGAGGGAGACGTGGAGACCTAGAGAGACGGACCGCCGGGGACGGAGACGTAGAGACATAGTGGGGGTGGGGGTAGGGGGCAGAGACGGGCCCGCCTATCTGGTCTCCCCTTCCCCGGGGAAGGAGAGCTGCTGGGAGGAGGAAGGACGGAGCGGGGCCGGAGGGCCACGGGCGGGGGCGAGGGAGAGCCGGGCCACGGAGCCACGGGAAGGGACGAGAGCCCGGCTGGAGCGCCACGGGGAGGTACCGGGGAGCGGCGCCGGCCGCCGGAGAGCCACGGCCGGGGGCCGGGGAGAGCCGGGCCCGAGAGCCACGGGCGGGGGTGAGGGACGGCCGGGCCGGAGAGCCACGGGAAGGGGCCGGAGTCCGGCCGGAGAGCCACGGGCAGGGCCGAGGGAGAGCCGGGCCGGAGAGCCACGGGAAAGGACTAAAGCCCGGCCGGAGCGCCACGGGGGGTTGTGGGGGAGAGCGGCAGGGGGCAGGGCGATCCAGGCCGGCGAGTTACGGGGAGGGCGAGGGAGAATCGGGCCAGAGCGCCACGGGGAGGGGCGAGAGCCGACCAGACCGATCCCTCGGGCCTGCGGACACTCCCCCCGGTTGATCTGTCCCCCGGGGAGCGGCCTTCAGAGGCCCGGTGGGTGGTGGGTCAGGGGTCAGGGGTCGGGACGCCCTCCATCCGCACGCCCGAGGGTGGGGGGGCCAGATCGGGGAGGGGGGACCCCGGGTGTCGAAGCCAAAACCGCATTAATCCACCTCGCCGTCAGCCCCTCGGAAAAAAGCAAGGTATTCGGGATCACGTCTCAAGTGAAACCTTATTGACGTAATTTATATATCTAAGAGGATTTCGCTCGCTCTGGCAAGGTAACATTTCTGCAAATAAAACACAGCAAATGCAGTGCCGGGCGCCGCGCCAGAGCAATATGGACAGCAGCGCCGGAGCGGGCCCTTCCCCTCCCCCCGGACCCCCACGCTCCCCAGCCCCCCGACCCTGCCGGCCCCCCGCCCCCCAGCCCCCCAGCCCGGTCCTGCCCGAGGGAGCCAGGAGGCCCCGGGCGGACGATGCAGCGTCGCCCCTGCTGCCCTCCTCCCTGGTCCTGCCCCTTGGATGGTGGGGTGGGGATGGGGGTCTTCAGGCCTCCCCTCGCCCCCGTGTGGGGGTCTGCGGGCCTCCCCAGCCCCCCAGCCCGGTCCTGCCCGAGGGAGCCAGGAGGCCCCGGGCGGACGATGCAGCGTCGCCCCTCCTGCCCTCCTCCCTGGTTCTGCCCCCTGGATGGTGGGGAGGGGGGACGGGGGTGAGGTGGGGGTCTTCAGACCTCCCCTCCCCCCCGTGTGGGGGGTCTGCGGGCCTCCCCTCCCCGAGCCCCCCCCCCCCGGGAGGGGGTCTGCAGGCCTCCCCTCCCCCCCAGACCCCCCAAAGGCCCAGCTCCCCCATCCAGGCCGCCTCCCAGCAGGGCAGGAGAGCGGGGATGATTCCCTGCCCGGCCCTCAGTTGGGGGTGGGTGGTGGGGGGACGGACAGGGGTTTCTCGGTGGGCTTTTTGGCGGGGCCGATGGTGCGGGTGAGGGCGGGCCGGGGGGTCCAGCCTGCGGGCGTGGGGGAGGTGAAAAAAGTTCCCAAGTTTTTCCCCCGGAAAAACTCTAACTCTGCCGTTTCCCGCCGGAGCCTGGAGTTGGAGCGTCAAGTTATGGACGGGGAGGGAGGAGGAAGAGGGAGGAGCGGATGTGAAGAGCTTTGGCGTTGAACTTGAACCCAGCCCCTGGCCTAGAGGGCGTAAACAATGGTCCCGGATCCAAAAGTCTTCACGCAGGGCTCCGGAAGTCACTCGGGATCCCGATTGGTCACTGCACGGGCCCGGGAATCTCGAGGCAGCCGCAACCAAAAGAGTTTTTCTTTATCATAATAACAATTACGATGGTATCTGTTAAGTCCTTACTATGTGACGAGCACCGTTCTAAGCTCTGGGGTAGATACAAGGTTATCGGGTTGTGCCGCGTGGGGCTCGCAGTCTTCGTCCCCGTTTTACAGATGAGGGAACGGAGGCCCGGTGAAGTGACTTATCCAGAGTCACACAGCTGACATGAGGCAGAGCCGGGATTCGATCGTCCGTCGCCGAACTGTACGTTCCAAGCGCTTAGTACAGTGCTCTGCACCCAGCGAGCGCTCAATAAATGCGATCGGACGAACGAATTAGGTCCCACGACCTCCGACTCCCAAGTCCGGGCTCTTTCCACTAAGCCACGCCGCTTCTCAGTAATAATGGTATTTGCTAAGCGCTTACTATGTGCCAAGCATCGTTCTAAATTTTATTTTATTTTTTAAAGTGGAAAACATCCGCGTCGACACCTCTCTCCAAAGCGGCCGGGGGTCGGGGCCTGTCAGCTCCCAGAGTCGGGGCGCGTTGTCGGTTTTCGGGCGTATCTGGGCGCGCCATGTATTTTTAGGTCCTTTCCTATATAGTGATAATAATAATACGTTGATGGTCTTGGTTGAGCGCTCACTATGTGCCGGACACTGTACTGAGAGGCAGCGTGGTTTAGGGGCAACATCCCCGGCCTGGGAGTCAGAGGACGTGGGTTCTAATTCCCAGGTCCGCCACTTGTCTGCTGTGTGACCTTGGGCAAGCCACTTCACTAATCTGGGCCTCAGTGGCCTCATCTGCACAGTGACTGTGAGTCCCACCTGGGACAACCCCATGACCTTGGATCTACCCCAATGCTTAGAACGGTGCTTGGCACATAGCGCGTAACAAATACCATTATTATCGTTACACTCTTTGCCTCAGTGACCTCATCTGTAAAATGGGGATGAAGACCGTGAGCCCCACGCGGGACAACCCGCCCTTCTTGTATCTCCCCCAGCGCTTAGAACGGTGCTCGGCACACAGCGAGCGCTTAACGGATACCATTGTCATTATCAATATAGTTGTTATTGATCCCGGTTCCGTCACTTATCTGTTGGGGGGCCTCGGGCAAGTCGTTTCACTTCTCTGGGCCTCAGTTCCCTCATCTGGAAAATGGGGATGAAGACCGGGAGCCCCCCGAGGGACGACCTGATGACCTCGTATCCTTCCCGGCGCTTAGAACAGTGCTCGGCACAGAGTAAGCTCTTGACAAATACCATTATCATTATTATTATGATTATCACGAAGCCCTGGGGTGAATATAAGGAGATGGAGTTGGGAGGGAAGCCCAGGCCAAGTGCAGCTTTCCCAGAGTGAAAAGGGGGGCTTGGGCCAGTCGGGGGTCACTCGCCAGTCCGGTCCGGACGCGGCCCAGGCTGGCCCAGCCCACCAGCCAGAAACTTCTCTCGAGGAAACTAATGTTCTGGGGCAGGGTGGTCTATTATACATATATAATACATAAAATTGTATTTTTTCCAGTGCTGACTGTGTGCCAGGCACTGTTCTAAGCACTGGGGTGGACACAGGCAAATCGGGTTGGACACAGTCCCCGTCCCGCGTGGGGCTCCCGGCCTCCATCCCCATTTTACAGCCGAGGGAACTGAGGCCCAGATAATAATAATAATAATAATAATAATAATAGTATTTTTAAGTGCTTACCGTGTGCCAGCCACTGAACTAAGCACTGGGGTACATACAAAGTAATCGGGCTGGATGCAGCTCCTGCCCCACGTGGGGCTCCCGGCTTCCATCCCCATTTTACAGCTGAGGGAACTGAGGCCCAGAGAATAATAATAATAATAATAGTATTTTTAAGTGCTTACCGTGTGCCAGCCACTGAACTAAGCACTGGGGCACATACAAAGTAATCGGGCTGGATGCAGCTCCTGCCCCACGTGGGGCTCCCGGCTTCCATCCCCATTTTACAGATGAGGGAACCGAGGCCCAGAGAATAATAATAATAACGATAAAAATAATAACAACGGTATTTTAAAGGGCTTACCGTGTGCCCGGCACCGTACTGAGCGCTGGGGTAAATGCAGAGTAATCGGGCTGGACTTGGTCCCTGTCTCCCGTGGGGCTCTTGGCCTCCATCTCCATTTACAGATGAGGGAACCGAGGCCCAGAGAATAATAATAATAATAATAACGATAATGGAATTTTTAAGCACTTACTGTGTGCCAGGCACTGTAATAAGTGCTGGGGTAGATACAAAGTAATCGGGCTGAATGCAGTCCCTGTCCCATGTGGGGCTCCCGGCCTCCATCCCCATTTTGCAGATGAGGGAACTGAGGCCCAAACAATAATGATAATGGAATTTTTTCAGCGCTTACTGTGTGCCAGGCACTGTAATGAGTGCTGGGGTGGATACAAAGTAATCGGGCTGGACACGGTCCCCTGTCCCACGTGGGGCTCCCGGCCTCCCTCCCCATTCTACAGATGAGGGAACCGAGGCCCAGATAATAATAATAATAATGATAATGGAATATTTTAAGCGCTCACTGTGGGCCAGGCACTGTACGGAGCGGGGGGTGGATACAAAGTAATCGGGCTGGACGCGGTCCCCTGTCCCACGTGGGGCTCCCGGTCTCCACCCCCGTTTTACAGCAAAGGAAACCGAGGCCCGGAGAATAATCATCGTCACGATGGCATCTCTTAAGCGCTTACCGTGTGCCCGGCACTGTACTGAGCGCCGGGGGGTAGCTCCAAGCTGATCGGCGTGGACGCGGTCCCGGGCCCCCCCCCCCGCCCCGTTTTGCGGGCGAGGAAACCGAGGCCCCGGAGGAGGGAAAGGACTGGCCCAAGGTCACCCCGCAGAGGGGCGGCGGGGGCCGCCTCGTCTAATACGTAGCCTGGGTCTTCGGCCGGGGGGGGGGGAGATGGACGCCCCCGGCCCTCTCTACATCGTCAGGACGGCGGGGGGGAGAGAGAGGGGCCGGACCCCCCCCAAAACCAGATCCCCCCCGTGCAACCCTGGAGCGTCACCTGGAGGAGGGGTCCCTGTCACCTGGAGGAGGGGTGTCCCCCCCCCCCCCAAAAAAAAGTTTCCTCCGACATCCGCAGTCTCTAATTCGATTATTATAAGGAGGGTTTGATTTCCACCCCTCCCAGGGGTCGTGACCTTGGGCATCTGGGGAGGGGGCGGCCCCTCGCCCCGGTGGGGGCGTCCAGTCCGCTCCGCAGCGGAGGGGGGGGGGGGGGAGAGAGAGGCGGGCCCGGAGGAGGAGGAGGAGGCCGGGCGGCATTGCAGCCTGCCCCCTCCTCCTCCTCCTCCTCCTCTTCCTCCCCCTCCTCCCGGCAGGCAGCGAGCGAGCAGAGCGTTTGTCTGGGGGTGGAGGCGGTGCGGTGCAGAGGAGGAGGAGGGTCAGTGCGGGCAGGGGCAGGGGCAGGGGCCGGCTATGCCTTCGACACCCCCCGGGCCCGGGGGCCATGCCTAGCAGCGTGTAGCCCGGGGGGGGGGTGGGGGGGGGGCCCGGGGGGGGCGTCGAGCCCAGCCCCGGCCGGTGCCCAGCCCGTGCCCGGCCCGTGCCCGCCTGCCGCAGTTGGGCAGAGTTGGAGATGTGAAAGGCAGAGGGGCAGCCTTGATTTTCTTCCCTCCCTCCCTCCCTTCCCCCTCCCCCCTCTCTCTCTCTTCCCTCTCTCTTTTTTCCACGCACACACACACATACCCACCCCTCTCTCCAAACCACAACCCCCCCCCACCCCGGTCCTGCCCCCCAACCCACCCCCCCCACCCCCTCCAGCAGTTATGTATTCTCCGCTCTGCCTCACCCAGGTAAGGACCGGCCTTTTTTTTGGGGGGGGGGGGGTCGGGGGGTCGGTGCCCACCCCGGGGAGGAGGGCCCGGTTTCCCAAAAGTAACTTTGGGGGCCCGGGATGGGGGGGGGGGTCCCCTTTGGCCGGCCGGATGGGGGGGCGGGTGAGGGACGGGGAGATGGGGGGACCCCCCCCCCGTGCCCCCCGAAAGGTGCGAGGGTGGGATGGCGGGGATGGGCCATCGGGGCTGGGAGCGAGCCACCCCCCCCGTGATGTCGACCTATCGGGGACCCCCCCACGGGTGGGAGTGACTTTGGACCCCCCCCCCCGGACCCCTCGACCGGCCCTGGATCGAAGGAGGCCCCCCGCGAGGCCGGCGCGGGGTGTCGGGGTCCACCCCCCCCGGATTCCTCGGGTTGGGGAAAGTTTGGGCCCCCCCGTCTCGGAGGAGTCCGGGTGAGGGGGGACCCCCGGATCCCCTCCCCGAGGACGGGGTCCCCTCTCCTGGAGCGGGGGGGGGGGGTGGGTCCCGGGGTCCCCCTCTCTGTCCCGGTGCTTCCCTCGGGTTGGGGAAAGTTTGGGCACCGGGCCGGCCGAGCCGCAGCGCACAACTCCGGCACAAGTTGCCGGCCCGCTCCAGCGGCCTCCGCTCGGGCGACGTTGTCGGGGGTCGGCCCTGCCGGCCCCAAGTCCTCCTCCCCTTCCTCCTCCTCCTCCTCTTCTTCTTCCTCCTCCCGACCCCCTCCCCCGGGGGACTGTCCGTGCCGGGGGTTGGGGGGGGGCCGCCCGGGGCCGGCCTCCCCTCGCGCCCCCCAACCCGGCAGGACCGGCCATGCGGGGGGTCCCCCCCTCCCCCCCCCCGCCGGACCCCTCCCTGTCCGGGCCCCCTTCCCCTCCAACCGCCGCCCCCCCACCGTGGGCGACCCCCTCCGCCCCGAGCCCCCCGGGATGATGAAGGGCGGTGGTTCTGCTCGCAGCCGGGGACACGCAGAAGTGATGATTTTGGGGGGGCCCGGAGGGGTGGTGGTCATTTTTCGTCGCCCTCCACCTCTCTTTTCCCTCGCACGCCGGAGAGGAACGGGCATCGTGCCCCGGCACCCCTTCTTCCGAGTCCCCCGTCCCCTCCCATCCCCGCCGGGAGACGGTCGGGGGCCCCCGGATCCAGACCCCCTTCTCTCACCCTCCTCCTCCTCCCCGCTAACTGTCCAGACATGGCACTCTGCACACGTAGCGGGAGATAACGGTTTAATCGCTGCGGACCAAAGCCCCCGGAATCCCCCCCCCCCCCGCCCCCCGTCCCCCGTCCCTTCCTCCCACCGGGCTCCGGCTACACCTTCCGTATGGCCCCGTTTTATCATCGTTCCGGCCGAAGAGTGGTGATGATAGTTATTTCATCTCCAAAGACTCCCGATCGCATCTCTCTCCGGTGAAGGGGGTCTGCTCGGAGGCCTCGCGGGGCGGGGGTGGGTGGGGTGGGGGGGAGACTTGGAAACTTTTCCCGGAGCCGGCGACCGACTTCTGGGTTCGGGAACTCGGAAGCCCGGGAGGAGGAACTCCGGCCGCTTTTAATTCCAAGCCGGCAGCCGCTTCTAGGAAGCACGGGGTTGAAAAAGAGCGGGCGGACGTCGCCCCGCGAGAGTCGGAGCGCGGCGGGGGAAATGGAGGGTCCCGGAGGAATGGTCTCCGGGGCCGCCCCCCATCTCCGAATCAGGGAGGGAGAGAGATGGGGAATAAAGGAGGGGAAGTCAGAAGTTTGCCGCTCAAGTCCAGCCGGGGTCAGAAACCCGTCTCTCGAAAGGCAGGACGGTTCTCCCGCTCCCCCACCCCCAGAAGGCGTGGGGGTCTCAGGGCGCTCCCCGGATCCCGGGCCTCGCTCGCGCGCTCCTCCGGATTTCGGGTCCGGTCGACCGGGCGGCCCGAGTCGGGCGCCTTGGCCGTTCCGGCGATTGTCGGGGCCAACGCCCCGGGTCGCGTCCTGGGGAGCGTTCCCCGGCCCGGTGGATCCGGGAGGCCCGGTGGAAATCCGACCGGGAGACTCGGTTGGGCACTCCGACCCTTTCGCGAAGAAGACGAGGGCGAGATCGTTAAGCGGGGTGGGGGGCGGGCCGTTCGGTCTTAGGTTCTGCGATGGGAAATCAGTTCGGGGGCCGGGGTCGGGGGGGGGGGGTTGGGGGGAGGAAAGAACAAAAGTTGAAAAGCCTCCCAAAAGGCGGTCTAAGTGTCCGGCCGGTCAGAGAGGGGAAAATAAAGCGATTTATGGATGAAAAGAAATTAATCCCCGAAAGACGGGAACGAGAGCGGGCTGCGGACCGTAATGGCAGGACACGTGGACCTGGGGGAGAGATTTTTGTTCTCGTTACCGGGGAAATCTGAGCCGCCTTTAATTTACGTGCGCCTGTCATATCCCAAGCACATATCCCAAACTTTGGTCCCGCGGTCTCCCATCCTCGATTTATATCTGGGGGTGATGCTCGGATGATCGTAGTTTGCAGGAATATCAACGTGAAGCGGTTCCTATCTCTGGCTCGTTTCCAGGCGGACCGACGCTTCCGATGCCGACTCGGAGCGGAGCTTTCGAGCGGGAGTTTGGGTCTGATTCTGTCGATGGCCCGCACGGGGGGGGTCTCGCCCACTCGGCCTCTGTCTGGACCCTGCAGACCTGCGGGCGATAGTTGGATCCGATTCCCAGATTTTTCCCATGTGGGAGAGTGCGGGGCCCGGCTCTAGACAGTACGCGGGAGCCTGGCGCGAATGCGTGAAAGTGGATCTGAAACAAAATCAATGACAAAAAACCGGAGCCGTAAACTTAGCGGCCTTGGACGGTTTTGGGAGGGGGAGGTCTACCTATTATTATTTTTTCTTCCCTTAAAGGGTAGTGCCTTGTAAAAATTCCCTCCTGCTGTAACGCGTTTCAAAGGGTCCTCGAAAAAAGTTATTTTGAATCATTATTTTTTTATCGCTAGAGTGCGAGTTGCCACTGCAGGGATAATGCCGATTTTTCTTGGCCTTCCTTCAAAACTTTTAGGGAATAATAAATTAGAAAGGCTTCCGATGTAAAATCCGAGCGAGTTCATCGTTTTCAAAAAGACAAGCCCCAAACTAGTTAGTTTGGTGCATTCTTATTCCTAGGTCGGCCCAACGTCTTCATGTTGGATAAACTGAGTTTACGGGTCAATTGCGATTTCGGAGACGAACTGGAGGTGAATGAGACGCTGGATTCCTTTTACGAGAAAACCTTCAGTTGAGCACCCCGGTTTTCAACATCAGTTTAGAATATAAATGTTAGAAATCTTTCTTGGAACAGGGCTGCTTTTTGAGGAGATAGAGATTTTTCCACGCGAACGGCGAATCCCTCGCCAGGAAGGGCGAGCTATTCTTTTCATGAGAAAATGGAGCTGGGGCCTTTAAAGGTTTTTTTTTTGTGTGTGTGTGTGTGTGTGCGCTTGTGTGTGTATTTGTGCCTGGGTGTGTGCGCGCTCACTTTATATTTCAGCTTTAAGGCAGAATAACAGAATTTGTCGCCGAACAGCCCCGTCCGCTATATTTGGCCGTGTGTGTGTGTGTGTGTGTGTGTGTGTGTGTAAGGGGTCGGGGGGGCGGGGGGGATGGTTCCACGGGAAGTCGTGTTTAAAAGCCTAAAGTGTAGCCGTTTTCTCGTTCCCGACCATGTGCCCCGAATCCAGTCACATCTCAGTTTGATGACAGGGTTCTGCCAGTTCATCCCGAGAGCCGGCGTTCACCTCAGCAGATAAACTTTGACTCTGGGAAAGGCCCTTCCTTAGTTTCTCGACTTCCCCACGGGCGGGGGGCGCCGGCGGCGAGGGGCACGGAGCCACCGGCCCTTTCTCCGGTCTTCTTTCTGAGAAACTCTTCCTCCCGCCCCTTCCAAAAGGCGCCGGCCGCTGCCTTCTCCCGCTTCTTTTGAATTTCCTGGCTGAAAGCAGCGAGCCTTTTAGCAAACTTTATTGAAACATGAAACCAGAATCTTCAACGGGAGAGGAGAAACATAAAGGTGCCAGTGCCCGGCGTGATTTATTTCATTTCTCATGGAGCACGTTAGTGCCTATTTGCTCCCAATTACCACGAGGTTGGCCCGGTGGCTGGGACTCCTCTTTGTTCCAGCCCCCGGGATTTTCCCATTTCCCCTGTCTTCCCGGGGAAAAGGAGAATATTTACCTCTCTTCGGGCTGTTGCTTGAGGGATCGCCGTACGGACGCGCTCCAGAGCCGACAAAGGGCTCCGTGCGGGAGTCGCGTTGGCGGGGTGGGGGCCTGGGGGGGGGCTGGGGGTGGAGAGTGGGGGCGGGGGGGGGGTCGGGAATAGTCGGACCACGCACGTTGGAAAGTAGCTACACCGTCAGAGAGACCCTTCGAGTTGGAGTGTGCCAGAGGCCATTATTTAATTTATTTTATTTTTTCCCTCCCGAAGGAAAAAAATATAAAAACTAAAACCCGCCGACGAAACAGGACCTTCCCCGTTTGAAAGTAAAGAGCCCGTTTTTTTTTTCAGGGGGCAGAAATGTCACGGAAGACCAAGTCGGTGACAGGATTTGGGTGCCGGGGGAGGGCCCGCCGGATATTTTTTTCTCGGCCTCTCTCCGTTTCCTCGGGAGCCGCACGGCGTGCGGCTGCCGAGGAGCCAGGCCGAAACCCACCGTCCCCACCCTTGGAATTCCGTTTGGTTACCTGGCAGTCGCCCCCTTTTCGTTTTCAAGAGCCGAGCGGGCAGCCCTCCCCGCAGGATATTTATTGACGTGCCCGAAGCCGGAGTCGCCCTCGCTCTTCCCCTTTCCACAGGCGACAGAACCTGCAGCGGTACTTTTACCCAAAGCCCGTAATCCTGTTAGGCGCAACAGATCAGCATGTATGTTTTATCAGTTGCTCCGACCCAGAAATAATTAGATACATATTTGGAATGTGGTGGGAACGTCCAGGTTGGGGCTCCCTCTCGGTTCTCTTCCCCTCCATTTATAAATTCCAAGGAGCCGAAGAGTTTTGCTCTCGGGGCCCCAACTTTGGAGCGACTCTCGGACAACGAGGTGGAAGCCCGCTCGCACCGGGCCGTAGAGGGTCCGAGCGATTCCCCCCCCCCCCCCGCCCCCAACCCCGGTCCCCGCGCGATCCGCCAGCCGGGAGGAAGCGTGATAAATGGGGATACCGCGGCCGCCGGGTCGTTTCCGTGGCCGGCGGGAAACTTTCCCAGCGCCACGGGTCCGCCGTTTGTAAATACACCTTGAGAAGAAGCGGAGAAAAAAAAAAACCAAAAAGAAAGAAGGCATTTCCCCCTGCCTTCGCCCTCCACGTGCGAACACCGATTGGCACCGAAAGGTTTCGGGCCTGCCAAATTGGCCGGTGCGTCCTGGCTCCCCGCGCGCCGGTGGGGTCAGGGCGGGAGCAGAGTCGGATCCGCGGAGGTCAGCTTCCTGCAGGGCGGGCCGCCCTCAGTCGATGCGGAAAATGGGCCCCGGTGAACCGAGGGGACTCCCGAACCGGGGCGGGAGGGGGATTGAAGAAGGCCGCGCTTCGCCCTCCTTTCTGTCGGGGGGCACCCGGGGGCCGCGGGGTGGGCGCGGGGCCGGTGAGACAGGGTCTGGCCTCCGGCCGCCGCCTTCCCCCGGGACGTCGGCCCGGGCGGACCCTGTCGGAGTTTCCCCCGACACGCGAGACGCGGCTCGCCGGGCCGGGGAGCCTCGCTCGGGTGCTGACGGGCCGCCTGTCTCTTGTCCTCTCTTCCAGGATGAGTTCCATCCCTTCATCGAAGCACTTCTGCCCCACGTCCGGGCGTTTGCCTACACGTGGTTCAACCTCCAAGCCCGAAAGCGAAAATACTTCAAGAAGCACGAGAAGCGCATGTCGAAAGAAGAAGAGAGGGCCGTGAAGGACGAACTGCTGAGCGAAAAGCCCGAGGTCAAGCAGAAGTGGGCATCCAGGCTCCTGGCGAAACTCCGGAAGGACATCCGGCCCGAGTACCGCGAGGATTTTGTGCTCACCGTCACGGGGAAGAAGCCCCCGTGCTGCGTTCTCTCGAACCCAGACCAGAAGGGGAAGATGAGAAGGATTGACTGTCTCCGCCAGGCCGACAAGGTCTGGAGGCTGGACCTGGTCATGGTGATTTTATTTAAAGGTATCCCGCTCGAAAGTACTGATGGCGAACGCCTGGTTAAGTCCCCACAGTGCTCGAACCCCGGGCTGTGCGTCCAGCCCCACCACATAGGGGTGTCCGTTAAGGAACTCGATTTATATTTGGCGTACTTTGTGCACGCGGCAGGTAAGTGTGCGGTCGAGGCGTCGGCCCGGTCTCCCGGGCGTCCGTCCGTCTGTCGTCTGTCCGGGGTCCCGCGGCCGGCGGGCCGGCCGCCGGCGGGGGCGGGTTGGGGGGATGTGGGGGGCTCGGCGCCGGGGGCGGGCCGCCCGGGGGCAGCGGGCCGGGCGACCACCGCGCAGCGCAGAAGGCAGGCCGCGTCGAAGCGCGGGTCGTCGCGGGGTAGGCCCGACCGTGGCCGGGCCCGACCGTGGCCGGGCCCGCCTCTCCCGGTGGGCCCTGGGGCGTGGGGGGACGGGTCGGGGTCGAACGGGAGGGGCCGGGGGGGTCTCCCCGCAGCCCGATCCCAGTCCCGGGAGGAAGACCACGGACGGAGGGTCCGATCTCCTCCCGGACAGAGAGGGGAGCCGCGGGGCCCGATGGGCCCGGGGCCGAGGGCGCGTGTCGAGAGAGGTGCCCGGGCCCGTGGTACCGAGGCCGTGAGCGGCGGGTCCGGGTCGGGGCGACCCGACCCCGGCCGTCGGGCGGGACGCCGCGCCCGGCCCAGGCCGGCCGGGGGTGGGCCCGGCGAATCGGATGGAATGATGCATTTTTACCTTCCCTCCGCCGGCCTCTAGACAAAAGGCATATTGTGTTATCGAAAGCTCAAGTCTTGTGTAACGTGTTGACTTTTCGTATGTACATACCGGTCTTGCTAGATTGCCTTCATAGTAATTATTGAGCCGGAGGGAAGGAGGTGGTGGAATCTTACCAGTAGCTTTGTTTTTTTTTTTTTTGTTTTGTTTTGTTTAGTTCTTTCCTTCTCTCTTCTTCCTCCCCCGCCCCCCAACTCCCTTTGTAAGAAGAAGATCTGGAAATTCGACAGGGTCCGATTTTTCCTCGGCCGCCAGTGTGGGCCCAAACCGGTCCGGTCAGGAGGGTGGACAAAGCACTGGAGCCGGTGGGCGGGGAGGGAGCGCCAGGCCCGATTGCGGTTTCCAGACCCCGGCACCCTCCGAAATACGGTCCTCCCGTGGCCCGAGCCCCCCGGGGTTCCCCGGCCAAGAGCGACAGAAGTTAAACGGTTCGCTCTCGGGGAGCGGCTCGTCGGCCGAACGTGGTGACCTCGACCCTCCGGGTCCCCCGCGTTGGGTGGCGGGGGCGACGAGGCCCCGTTTCGGGGTCGGCGGTCGGGTGTGGAGGCCCTGGGCGAGAGGGAAGCTGGCGAGTTAAGGAACCGACTTCCACCCTGGGTTCCCCCCTCCCGTGCCTTCGGGGCCGGAGGAAGGCCCGGGTGCGACCGGCTGAGAAATTTGAGCCACGGGCGGGGCGGGGCGGGGCGAGAGAACGGCCAGCCGCGGGGCACGAGGCTTCGGAAGCGGCACCGCCGCGCGAGACGTGGCGCATCCTCCTCGACCGTTTGCACGCGTCGGTCCGGCGGTCCGTCCGGGGGCCCGGTTGGCGCCGGCCGGCCCCCCGGTGCTCCCCACCGGGCGACCCAGTGGGACCCGGGGGGGTGGGACACGGCGGGACCCGCCCTCCCTTGCCGAGCGATCCGTCGAGAGCGCGGATCGGGCTACCTCGGCTTGATGTTTCCCGTTGTTTCCCAGAATCCTCGGCCGCGCCTGAATTTCAGCCAACTCGACAGCCATTGGTCCTGGTAGGCCTGCAGTAATGGCAGCTTCTGCTGTGTGCGCAACAGGAAAATCACAAAAGAAAATATTAAGGGCTCTTTGTCCCGAAATGTCTTAGCCCCGCGCGAAGGGGTTTTTTGGAGACCTGCGATTTAGGAAAGGGAAGTTGCCAGGACAAATATTAGGTGGGTTGGTCAACTTGCCTATAACTGATTTGACAAGCATCTGTTAGAGAACTGAAGATTTGTAAACACGAAACAATGTTTTTACCTCCTTAAAAGTTTTGAGAAGTTGCCAGGATTGGCAAGAGGCACAGACTCTGAAACGTGCTTGAAGATATGTGCCAAAACCATTGTGGACTTTTCACCCACAGCGCTTATTCCTCTCTCCCGTTTTCGTTCTCTCCCTCTCTCGGTTGTGCACGCGCTCACTCGCTCTCCCTCACTCGCTCTCCCGCTCCTCCGATTCTGCGGCCTCTTCTAAGACGGCTCATTCTAGACGTCTCCCAAAGATGAGACCTCCCCGTGCTTCCTCAAACGGGCGGGCCGGTTATCGCTCGGGACCCCCCCGTTTTCCGGGAGGGAACGCGTCTTCAGTCAGGCGGGAGGGAATCCTCGGAGTCCGCGCGGATCCGATCGTATCGAAGGGACGGCCATCTCGCTCCCGCGGACTTTTTTGGGGCGCGGAACCTCAGTCCAGGAGTTCGAGTGGCGATTGAAAGGGCGGGGGAGATTTTGGTTTTGGTGGACGGAGCGATAATAATAATAATAATAATAAAAAAGAATAATAATAGCGGTACTTGTTCAGCGCTTACCGTGTGCCGAGCACCGTTCTGAGCGCTGGGGTAGAGACCGGTCAATCGGGTCGGGAGACGGGGCAAGAAAGAGGATGGAGACCCGAGGGGCAGCGTGGCCTAGGAGAAGGAGAACCGGGCCCGGGAGTCGGAGGACCCGGGTTCTAATCCCGGCTCTGCCGCTTGCCCGCTGCGAGTCCTCGGGCGAGTCGCTTGACTGCTCTGGGCCTCGGTGTTCTCTTCTGTAAAATGGCGATTCCGCATCCGTCCTCCCTCCGACCGGGTCCGCCCTGGTGATCGCACGCCCACCCCCTTACCCCCGGCTCGGGGCTTGGCCAGTACTAAGCGCTGGACCAACCCCGCGTTTATTCTGCTCCGGCATTCCACGTTTCGCCGTCCGGACAGAGGTCACCCCCGGAGCGACACTCCTCTCCTTCAAAGCAGAGAAGTCCAGTAGCATTTCTCCCCGGCCCGGATCTCCCGACCGCTTGGAAACCCCGTCTGAGCGCGGCCGAGACCGTCCCCTTGGCGAGTCGGGACGGCGGAGCGGATTTACGACCGGGCCTCCAGCGGGCGATGTGTATCGAACCTCCCATATATACCAGGCACGTGGCAAGGTCACCGTTTAAGTTGTTAAGGCTGTAACCCCAGCCACCAGGCATCTGACCCCGGAGATAAAGTTAACCTCTGTTCATTAGTAGGCACTCAACCGAGAACTTTCCAGAGGGGCTTTTTTTTCCCTTTCTGTTTTTTTTTTTTTTTAAGCGGCTTCAGTCGAACTTCTGCTAATGTAATCAGATGGGAGAAAAGAGTCAATTGAGGTAGTTAAATTTTGCGAGAGGTCAGACTTCTGAAAGACCCCTCTCCCGGACAAAGGTGGCTTGTTATCGGCGAGGTCGCGAAGAGCAGCGAAGCGCTTTATTTTTCGACGCTCGTCGCGGTCGGCTTCGGGGGCGGGCCGAGTCGGCCGCGGTCGGGGCCGCTCCCCGGGCAGTGTGACTCTCCCTCCCCCCTTGCTCCTTCCCCTTTCCCTCCCAAAATCACGGCCTAAATGGGGTGATCCGGGAGGTCGTATGTACATCGTTTCGAGAGAGGAGGCCAGAGCCCTGGGAGACTTGGGCTGCCTCCATCCAGGAGAAATCAATACTAATAATTATGGTGTCGGTTAAGCGCTTACTGTGTGCCGGGCACTGTCCTAAGCGCTGCGGTAGATACGAGATAATCGGGCTGGGCGCGGTCCCCGTCCCACGGAGGGCTCGCGGACTTAATCCCCGTTTTACAGACCCGATAACGGCGGCGTAGGTATTATGGTATTTCATAATCCTGCTATTTGTCAAGCACTTACTATGCGCCAGGCGCTGTACTCAGCGCTGGGGTAGATACAAGCAAATCGGGTTGGACAACAGTCCCTGAACCACGTGAGGCTCACGGTCTCAATCCCCGTTTTCCAGTTGAGGGAATTGAGGCCCAGAGAAGTGAAGTGACTTGCCCGAGGTCATCCAGCTGAAGACGGGTGGCGGAGCCGGGATTAGGACCCAGGTCCTTCTGACTCCCAGGCCTTCTAGGCCGCGCTGCGGCTGAATTTGCTGAGGGGCCCGACACACTGTGAGCATCTCAATCTTGAAGCGGGCCCGGTTAGGTTGAACTTGGGGCAATTTTATTTCAGATTCACCACCCCCAACCGAGATAACCACGGTGCAATTTCAAAAGGGGACCGCCCCAGTCATTTGAAATACAACTCGGGGGTCCTGGGGGTGGCCCACCCATTCTCAGCCCGAGAGGAACATGACTTTCTTTTTTTTTTTTTTTTTGCACGGTAATCTTTGAGTACAATTGTTATCGATCGTGACTGCATTAATCCAGTTAATAGCTTCAGACTGTTCGGACTGAAGCCGGGGCCTGATGTGAAAAGTGTTCTCGGCTCACCAAACGTCAGAGAAAGAGCCGCCCTGGTGTCTTGGCAAGCGCCGAGAGCTGCTCTCGGAAGGTGTTTAACCCGATAAAGAATTGCCGTTTGCCACATTCCATCCACCATATTGTTAATTTAATTATCCTGTGGTGAAAGCTCATTCTCAATTATTCAGATGACTTTCCTGTTTTGCTCCCAGACACCCTACTCCCTCCTTCGCCACGCGTTTCGAAGACGTTGAGTTCGATTTCGGCTCTGGCGTTGCCATTCCTCCGTACAGTCACGGAGAAAGCCCGCGGTACGCAGGTCGACCAGATGGCTGCGTTGACAGATTGAGAACTCACTTCCCACTGCTAAAGAGCAGGTGTAAGATCAGGAGAGACAGAGAGAGACACTGAGAGACAGCGAAAGAGATGGGGTGGGGAAAGGAAGGGAGAGAGAAAGAGAGTGGAGAGATAGAAATCCCGGGTGGCACTTCCACAACGCTCTGTATACCCCTGTTGCACGGGGCATTTTCCAAGACCTGCTCTTCGAAGGCAGGCAGATCCCGAACTCAGCCCCGGGGCGTGCGAAGTAAAACATCCTGAGGCCCGCGTGGGATCTGGCTCTATTGTTTCTAACTCAGCGTTTAACCCAGTGCTAGGCACGTAGTAAGTGCCGAAGAGGCCGTTATCGTCGCTACTCTTCTTGTTGTCGTCATCCCTGGGCGAAATCTCCAGGATCGTCTGGGATCCTTTTATTTAAAGATCCTGGCTGCCTGCCTCTAATTCTGCTGTGCTAAAAGCCCTCCTCCCTCTCCAAACCCACATCAGCCCTAAACATCCTAAACATCCGAAATACAACGTGAATGTGGAGGTTAGATCTTATATTTCCACTGGGTGGGGGGAGGAATTAAATAAAAGAAAAAAGTTCCCCCAGGAGCTGTTTATAGGTTTGTACCCGGATTTCCATCTTTGTGTGTGTGTGTGTGTGTTTCTGGTTCGCCACCCCCAGAACGAACTTGTATTTGGGAAGAGGGGCCCAGTGGCGTTTGCCAGAAGCAGGATTTCGTCCGAGACACCTGCTTTCTCCCCGCCGGCTGGGATGGGGGGTGGGAGGGACGTGCCCTTGGCACGGCAGCGACAGTGCCCGCCCCGGCAACCCCCCGCCGCCCCCCCGGGCCAGGAGCGGCCGGGGAAACCGCCGTGCTCTCGCCCGAGACGCTGGCACCGGTACAATCATGTGTTTTAACTTTCTCCTTTCTCCCACCCCGACCAGCCAACCCCAAACCAACAGGGCCTCAATGTGCTTTTAATACTCGCGGGATGTCTTCTAGATACGAAAGCATGATTCGTTCAGCGTGTGGCACAAACAGTAGCCGGGAGGGAAGCGGGGAGGTGGGGTGGGGGTGGGCGTCCCAGCCGAGCGAGAGAAACTTGGAGCCCCTCTGGCCGCCACATTGAAGCGGCGTCTCTGAGCGGACGTCATCCCGTCGCCAGCCGCGAGGCCTGCGGAGACTCCCCAACGCCTCCGGCCGGGTTTCCGACAGTGCCTGCACTTTTGCATTCCCCTTCTTTCCCACCCCGCGATGAATAGCATTAATTTCAGTCTATTTAAGGCAAGTGTGGGAGAAACCACAGGCTTTGTTGTGGCCGCCGCACACAGCCGAGCGTTCGCCGAGGACCCGGAGCCGCGCGCGCCTCTTCGTCTCCGTCGGCGGCGTCCTCGGCGGCGGGAGAAGTCCTAATTGCTCTCAAATGGCCCCGCCGATTAGGGAAAACAACCCGCGCGCTCGGAACCGAAGGCGGAACGGAGAAGACTCCCTCTCCGAACGGAGCGCGGGCAGGTCTGCCCTCCCGCCCAGCTCCCCGCTTCCCGCCGGCGGCCCCCCGGCCCCTGGACCGCTCCCGACGCCGAGGTCCGGCCCGGGCGATCGGGCCGCCCGGCCGTCCAAGGGGCAGACCTCCCCCTCCCCGTTTCGCAGAGGAGGAAACTGATGCCCGTTGTTAATGATCTCGTGCCTACAGACCCCCCCCCCCCCCAGCGCTTGGTTTGATGCCGTGTGTTTCGTGAGCGCTTAACGGATACCCCGGCGGGTATTGGTTGGTTTTATTCCTCGGAAGTCACCCAGCGAGCCGAGGGAAGAGCCGGGCTAGAAACCGGGGGTTCTGACTCCCAGTTCCGTGCTCTTCTTCTAAGAAGCACCTCACTTTCTGGGAGAGGTGCAGACTTGGATTTTATGTATATATATTTCTTGTAACCATCCCAACGCTTAGTACAGTGCCTGGCACATGGTAAGCACTTAACAAATACCATTATTATTATTATTATTATTTTATACACAGACACACACTCTATATGTATATACGTGTGTGTTCATATATATGGATTATTCAGTTCAAATCGTCAGAAGTTTCATTTCAAGCAGTCACCAAAGCCTCAACCAAGTCTCCACCCCCGTCCATCTTCCCTGCCACCCCCCGCCCCACGAGCCCCTGGTTAAAAAACACTGCCCCATCAGGGTCCGGCTGATTCTCGGCCGAAGGGTCGGGGTGGGGAAGGGGCCGGAGGAGATGCAGGCGCAGGTTCTCTCCCACCGCCCCGCCGTTAGCTGCGAAGAGACATTCATTTCAGGAAACTCTCAGCTGGTCCCAGAATCCATAGCGGAGGCCCGTCTTGGTGAAACGGGATTTGGAAGGGGGCGAGTCCGGTCTGGCTGGCGGCAGGGAGATCTCCCCCCGGGGCCCCCCGTCTCTCCCCTCTCCGCTCCCACCATCTCTCACCCTTTCTCCCCTTTCTGTCTCTGCTCCTCTCTCTCTCTCTCTGTCTCTCCCCGTCCAGTCCTAGGGAACCCCCGCTCCCCCCTGCGTTTTCGGCCTCCCCGGGGTCTAAAAGAGCCCCAGTCTTCCCATCCCAGCGTGTTCCGCTGGCGAGCGGGGCCGGGGCCCGGCGCACGGGGTGGAAACGGAGGGCTGAACGTTGGCGTGGGCCCATTCATGGTCAGTGCCGGTGCACTGGGGGAGAAGTAAAATCCAGACAAAAGAACCTCTTTAATTTTTTGTTCTTGGGGAGGTTGATTTTTTCTTTTTTTTTTTATGAGGTGCAAGCAAACAAATTATCAAAGAAAAGGACCCCGGCGGTAGCACGATTTTGTTTTGTTTTTTTCCAAGTTGAACTAGGATAAAAGAGTCTCCGGGGGGGAAAAGAAAAAGACCACCACAAACTCCACACCCCAAATCCCTCCCACTGAGATTTTTTTCCCTTTACTGTCGGGCAGGAAAACTTCAACAGCCACAGTGTAAAGCTCCCTTCCCGGCGCCGGATCCGGAGAGCGGGGACGGTCTCCGTCCCGGTCCGAGGTTTGGTTCCAGAAAGTCTCCCTCTAGAGAGCTTAAAGTTTGAACGTCTTTCGGGGAGGGGCTTTGAAGGGCCGACGGGCCTTGGGTGCTCTGGTCAGTGAAGCCAGCTCCTAAGGAGCAACGATTCGGGGCTCTGGTCAGTGTTCACCCCGCATTCTTCCTCGGGGGCTCACCCGGCAGATATCCCCGAGCGAATCCCCGGGAAACGGAATGGAAATTCTTATTCATTCATTCGATCGTATTTATTGAGCGCTTACTGTGTGCAGAGCACCGTAGTAAGCGCTTGGAAAGTACAGTTCAGTCACAGATAGAGACAATCCCTGCCCATAACAAGTTCATAGTCTAGAAGCGGGGAGACAGGCATCGAAACAAGTGAACAGGCATCAATAGCATCAGTATAAATAAATGGAATTATAGATGTATACGCATCATTACTATTGATTTCTCACTCGCTAGTATTTATTGAGCACCCACTGCGTGCGGACCGCTGAATTGAGTGGTTGGGAGCGCACGGTAGCATTAACAGACATGATCGCGGGCCTTGAGGAGTGGTCCGTCCGCTTGAGGGAGGCGTGCTGAACCGCTTTCGGGGCAGAAAGAAGAGTGGATCCTTAGGTGGCTCTTTATGAAACCAGGTAGAAAAAGGTCCAGACTCTGAGAAGAGGGCTGTGATCAGGCAGACAGACTCTCATTTCCGGTGGAGTAAAGGGAAAGAAGGAGGAGTCTGTAACGGGTTTCAGCCGAGCGGACTCAGCCGACTCTGGGTGGAATCGCCGGTGCTGGACGTGGACTGGGAAAGGCCCTTCCGACCGGAAATTGGAAGCGATGTGAGCAGCATTTCGGGCAGGACTTCCCTTTTATCACTCCCAATCGGGAGTCTCCGATGGGTGGCGGGAAAGGCCGATCGGAAGATGAGTCGTTAGGAGCGCGTCGCCCTATTCCGCCTCGGCTCTCGGCTTCGAATGACCCCTCTGGGGACCCTCGGATGGTCATTTTGGTGGGGAGGATGGAGTGCAGTTGTCTGAGTAGGAAGGAGCACGGCCTGGTGGATAAAGCACAGGCCTGGGAGCCAGAGGATTTGAGTTCTAATCCCGGCTCCACCACTTGCCTACTGTGTGACCGTGGGCAAGTCCCTTCCCTTCTCTGGCAAAAAGAGGATTCAATACCTGTTCTCCCTCCGACTTAGGCTGGTAGCCCCGTGTAAGCCGATTAACTTACATTCATTCGTTCATTCAGTCGTTTTTATTGAAAGCTTACCGTGTGCAAAGCACTGTAGTAAGCGCTTATCTACCCCAGCGCTTAGACCAGCGCTTCGATGCCCGGAAAGCTCTTTAAACAGATGTCCTTAAAAAAAAAAAGGAACCGGACAGAGGCTCTGAGTGAGCGGGCGAGGATATTTGGGACCGGCCTTCTTCCCCAGAAAAATACCGCGACGCCCCATGGTTCTCAAAGCAGGTGTGACTCTCCCCATTTGGTGGAAGGGAAAACCGAGGCGCCTAGAAGGCGAAGGGGTCTCGCCGAGGTAGCGGAAGGGTCGGCCGACCCAAAAATCACGCGAGAGGAGAGGGTGCTGACGGCCGGCCCCTCCCCACCCCGCTCAACCCGTGCTTTATCTAGCTGCCAAGTGGGTCCCCGTGTTGGGAAGAAAGTAGAGACAAAAGGTGGTCACACTTAAGCAGCTTTCCAGAGTTCGAGGATGCACGATCACCCGTTCTTCTCCTTCTGGGGCATGGCTGGTAGCTTACGTTCCATGGCCCACTGGTGGTAGGAAGAGTGAAAATGACAATGCGGGGGACTTTTTTAGGAAAGCAGTTTTAAAATTTGTATGTTTTTGTGCGCAGCAGCTGCCTTGCCAAGCTGTTGTCTTTGTTGCCATGGTTTTTTGTGGGGTTTTTTTTTTTTTTGTATGTGTGCCAGGACACGATGGGAGAGCGCGTTATTGGGTGAGATGTCGCTATGGTGAGTCACCGAGCTCGCCCTGATTGGCGGATGCGGGGTTGGGAGAACTATTTGGCAGGGAACGACCCGGGAGCCGTGATGGGACCGTGTTCCCTTTTTTGTGTCTGGAAAATCGGGAAAATCCACCGCTCCCTCCCCGCCCCCACCCGCGAGGGGTCGGTGGTTCCTCCGGCGCGACGACCGGGCCGTCGGCGGCGTCCGGTCTTCCGTGCGGAGCTTCGGGTCCGCTACCGAGCACTTCAGAGAGGACGGCGGGGTTAGTACACGTGATCCCCGTCCTCAGGGGACTTCCACTCTCCTGTGTGCAGAGCGCTGGAGTACTTGGGAGCGTACATCTAGAGTTGGTAGACCCGATCCTTGCATTCCGGGAGCTTCCGGTCTAGTGCGCGCGGAGCGCTGTCCCGAGCGCCTGTAGAGTTAGTAGACACCATCCCTGCCCTCAAGGAGCTTCCAGTCTACTCTGTGCAGAACGCTGTGCCGAGCACTTGGGAGAGAAGCGGCGTGGCCTAGTGGCAAGAGCGTGGGCTTGGGAGTCAGAGGACGTGAGTTTTAATCCCGGCTCTACCACTTGGCTGCTGTGTGTTCTTGGGCAAGTCACTTCACTTCTTTCCGCCTCAGTGACCTCATCTATAAAGTGGGGATTAAGACCGTGAGCCCCATGTGGGACAGGGACCGTGTCCAACCTGTTTACCTTGTACTACCCAACGCTTGCAACAGTGCTCGACACAGAGAGAGTGCTTAACAAATACCATTATAAATATTACTATTATTATTGGACAGTAGAGTTGGTAGACATGATCAGGAGCTTCCAGTCTCTGTTGTCCCCCCCCGCCCTTCAAAGCTTGGGTCACTCTTCATGGCCCCAGCCCTATCAGTTACGTATTTATTCATATTAATGTCTGTCTCCGCCTTCTAGACTTTAAACTCGTTACGGGCAGGGAACGTTTCTGTTGGGTCATCCCGTTGGATTATCCTCTCCAAAGGTGGTCCGCCGAGGACGGGGCTCCGCGCTGAGCAGGCGCTCAACAAATCCCGTTGTTGGGTCCATCGCAGGCTTTCCGTGGACAGGTCCCCACTGAGCTCCGGGAGCGCCCTGGCCCCAGAGGGAAGGGCCGAGACGGGGACCGCGGGACAGAGGGCCCGGCCGATGCTCGATATCCGAGGTTGGAGACGCCTCCGAGGGGAGCCGAGCCCCGTCGGCCGGGAGGTGCCGGGGGAAGATGCGATTCCGCGTTCCCCCCGCTCTTCCTTCCGGTCTGGAATGGTTCGCGCTCGTCACTCTGCCGCAGCCGAAAGCCGGGAGGCATCTTATTTGTATCTTTCCTTTGTTTTCTCTTTTGGTGGTATTTGTTAAACGCTTACTTTGTGCCAGGCACCGTTCTTAGCGCCGGGGTAGAGAGAGGGCAGTCAGGTTGGATACAGTCCCGATCCCACATGGGGCTCACAGTCTTCATCCCCATTATGAGGGAACTGAGGCCCAGAGGAGTGAGGTGACTTGCCCCAGGTCACTTAGCAGACGTGGCCGGATTGGAATCCAGGTCCTTCTGACTCCCGGGCGCGGGCTCTATCCCAATATGCCATGGTGCATTGGCAAGCTCGTTCCTGTCAGCCTCCAGCGCTGGGTGAGAGGCCCTTCGGGAATGGCAGCTGGGGAGAGGGAGGGTCTAGAAGGTGCGCCATGGTGGAGGCGATCGGTTTGCTTTTCAACGGACCGGGCCGCCCCCGTTTTACAGCGAGACCCTGGGACCCTCCCCCCTCACCCGGGCTTCATAGCTCAAGGGATGGGGGACCACCCGCCAGCCCCCCTCCGCCCCCCTAGAGCGAGCAGAGATCCGTCGATCGGCGAAGCCTCCGCGGCTGCCGAAGACGCCCAGGTTGGGGCGATTTTCGGGAGCGGTAAGTTCACTTGGTTGGACGTCTCCAACGGGGTGGATTTTCTGCTCCAGAAAAGTAGTTTCGAGTTACTTGTGAGAATAAAGTCTTTGTCATCGTGCCCTTTCAACAACGTGGCTATTGTGCATCCCGACGGAGGGAAGAACAGTCCCTGAAATGCGTGGTCTGTGCTGCCTCTAGCCCCGAGAACGGTTTGGCCGGGAATACCCCGAAAACTGGCTGGACCCCCCTCAAACCCAAGCTCTACTAAGTGGGGTAGAGGCGAAGCTCGCCTGATGTGCAAGGACTGTCCTAAGCGCTGCGGTAGGAGAAGTAGAAGCAGGTCGGTCCCCGTCCTACTCGGGGCTCACGGTTTCAAGAGGGGGAGAGAATAGGGTTAAGTAGTAGTCCTTTTTGACAGAGGAGACTGAGGCACAGAGAAGACGAGTGGCCAATGATAAAATAACAATAATAATCGTGCTGTTTGTTAATAATAATAAAAATAATGGTATTTGTTAAGCGCTTACTATGGGCCAAGCACTGTTCTAAGTAAGCAGTGGGGGAGATACAAGGTAATGAGGTTGTCCCACTTAGGGCTCACAATCTTAATCCCCATTTTACAGAAGAGGTCACTGAGGCACAGAGAAGTGAAGTGACTTGCCCCAAGTCACACAGCTGATAAGTGGCGGAGCCGGAATTAGAACCCATGACCTCTGACTCCCAAGCCCGTGTTCTTTCCACAGAGCCACGCTGCTTCTCTAAATTGATGATCTCCATTCATTCAGTCGAACTTATTGAGCGCTTACTGTGTGCAGAACACTACTAAGCGCTTGGGAGAGGACAGTGCAAGGTAAAACAGACACATCTCTAGAAAGCTCAGTGAGCAGCAAAGATTTCCTTGGAGGCAGAAAGTACTGGAAGGAGTTTGTTCCCCTCTTTAATTTCATTTTTACAAGAAGGCCATGAGGGATTTCCATTATTTAAACCGAGCGAGGTGGAGAATGAAAGCACCGGGCCCTGAGGATGGGTTCCCCCAGATTATTATCATTATTAATATTAATATAATAATAGTAGTAATCATTGTGGTATTTGTTAAGTGCTTCCTTTGGGCCAGGCACCGTACTAAGCACTGGGGTAGATAAAAGGTAATCAGGTTGGACACAGTCCCTGTCCCACGTGGGGCTCACGGTCTTTTTCCAGATGAGGGAACCGAGGCCCAGAGCAGTGCAGTGACCTGCCCAAGGTCACGCAGCAGACAAGTGACGGAGCCGGGATCAGAACCCAGGTCCGTCTGACTCCCGGGCCGGGGCCCTAGCCAGTAGGCCACGCCGCTTCTCTATTCCCACCGGCCGTTGACGGATCGGAGCCCGTACGTCGGTGGAGGGGGAGCCGGACCCCCCAAACGTGGCCCCCGTATGGACGCTCCCCACTTGCGGGTCTCAGCGGCACACAGCCTTGTGCTCCTCTGGTAAGGTCAGAGGTCACAGGGCAAAACCTCAGCCTTCCTTTCTGGAACGCAGGACCCGATTCGGGGCAGGGCCGGGCTCAAAGGCGACTCCGTGCCTTAGGGAGAAGAGGGATTCTTTTCCGGCCCTGAGAGAGCAGGGCGAAGACCTGGAGGCCCCTTCCTCTCGGCCTGGCTAGTCAATCTGGCGATGGTATTTACGGAGCGCCTCCTGTGTGCCCAACGCTGGGCTGAGCGCGTGGGAGAGGACCATCCGGTGTGGTTAATAATAATAATGATGGTATTTGTTAAGCACTTACTATGTGCCAAGCACTGTTCTAAGCGCTGGGGGAGATTCAAGATGACCAGCTTGTCCCACGTGGGGCTCACAGTCTTCATCCCTATTTTGCAGATGAGGGAACTGAGGCACAGAGAAGTGAAATAGCTTGCCCAAGGACACACAGCAGACAAGTGGCGGAGCCGGGATTAGAACCCACGACCTCTGGCTCCCAAGCCGCTAAACCACGCTGCTTCTTAATAGACAGGCTCCCTGGCCTCAAGGGGCTTCCTGGCTAGCAGGATATTGGGCTGAGAGGTGAGAAAATCGCCACTTCCCCATTGCTGGCCCTTCCCAACGGGATGAATGTCGTATTGGCCATTCCCAAGAGCTTAGTACAGCGCTCTGCTCATGGTAAGCGCTCAGTAAATACAATTCATCGATACACTGTGGACAGGTCGATCAGCTTTGTTGTACCGTGCTCTCCCAGACGCTCAGAACAGTGCTTTACACGCGGTAAGCACCCGGTCATAATCGATCGACTGAATTCTAGGATTACCGAAGGGGTTTCTTAGTGCCGAATAATGAGGCAGGTACAAGGTGGTCAGGAGAGACCCAGCCCCTGGCCCTTAGTCCGAGGTGGGAAGAGCGGGTATCTTATGTCCATTGTGCAAATGGGGAAACTGAGGCCCAGAGGGGTGAAGTGAGTTTCCAGCAGGCTCATGCCCTTCCTCCAGCCTGGAGTTTCCTCTCCCGCTGAAATTATCTATATTAACATCTGTCTTCCCCTCTCTAGACTGTAAGCGTGTCATGGGCCGGGGCCACGGCTGTAGTATCGTACTGTCCCGAGTGCTTGATACTGCGCTCTGCACATAGTGAGCGCTCAACAAATACCGTTGATTGATTGATTTGATTGAAGTCTGCCAGTCCATAGCCTTCCTGGTACCCCTCCTCCTCTGAGATCCCTTCCCTGATTAATCTCCACATTCCCAGGTGGCGCCCATCCAGTAGTCTCCCGGCTAGGCCGCCCACATTTATACACTTTAGCACATAGAGATAAAAAATATCTCTATAATGATGGTATTTAAGTGCTTACTATGTGCCAGGCACGGGGGTGGCTACAAGCAAATCGAGTTGGACCCAGTCCCTGTCCCACGTGGGGCTCGCAGTCTCAATCCCCATTTTACAGATGGGGGAACTGAGGCCCGGTGAGCGACTTGCCCAGGGTCACGCAGCAGACAAGTGGCGGAGCTGGGATTAGAACCCATGACCCTCTGATTCCCAGGCCCGGGCTGTAGCCACTGCCGATTGCCTGGATTAGAACCCAGGTGTCCCTACTCTCGGGCCTGAGCTCTTTCCACTAGGCAATGCTGCGTCTTTAATGGCTTGTGCTCGTTTCTTCCATTAAACTGTAAGGTTCCCGAGGGCGGGGACCGAGCATCTTACCGTTGTACTTTCCCGGGAGCTCAGTACGGCGCTCGGCACGTAATAGCCTGTACTAAGCACTCGGTAAATGGCGCCGATTGATCGCCTGGGGTCGAGGGTGACGTGGTGTCTTTCCCGTTTTGAAATCAGCCACCCTCTCCCCACCGCGAACCTCCCCTCGCCGAAGGCTCGAGCGGGTCGGCGGGTCCAGCGGCGGGGGGTGGGGATTGTCGACGCCCTCCCTCCCGCCGTTTCTGCCGCAGGGTTCGCCGGATCGCCCCTTTGCTCGGCAGACAGAAGAATCAGAGCCCGGCACGCGGGGCGAAGCGGGAATTATTTATCCGTTAGATTTCTCCTCGAGACGAGAACTTTTAATTAGGAGAAAAAAGAAATCTTTCAAGCATTACATCAGCCAAACCCAGCAGAGGCACCGCTGAGGGAGACCCCGGCTGGGCGGGAGTCGGTCCGGGCGCCCTTCTGCGAGAGTTGGTCCCCGACGGGGCCCAGGAGGGCGATGGGACCCGAGCACCGACCCTAGGGTTGTTCTTTTTGGTCTTCCCGTTAGCGGACAGGGCTGGCCCCGAGCCATCCGCACTCCCGCCCGGCCGCGGCAGGTGGCCGGGGCCGCCGGAGGGACGACCCGAAGGAAGCCGCCCATCGCTCCGCCCCGTTCGCCGGCCACCTGGCGCGCGTGAGGCGCCGGGTAGAGCACAGCGGAAACGAGGCCGTGGCCCCGGCCCGCGGGGAGCTGCCGCTCTGCTAGACGGGCAGCCCACCCGCCGCCCACCCAAGGGGCGAGTTCTGGCCCGGGAAGTTGCCTCGAGGCTTCCCCGAACCGCCCCACCAAGCCTGAGTTTGGGCCGCTCTGCCTCGTCCCGATTTCTAGTAAATATGGCCGGAACACGCATGGAAGGGGGCGGGGTTTACGTGTATGTGTGTGTGCGCGCGTGCGTGCTCGCACACGTGTTGGGGGATGTGTGTGAAATGGCACAGCTGCGATGGCCTACTGGGAGAGGGATTACAGATGGTGGAGGTGACGGAGAGAAGGCAGGCCCCCGAAGGCCCCCCGAACCCGGGAGCCGCCGTCCTCTTCTAAGCTCGGGGGGTGTCGGAGGCGCGGCCATCTCGGGGATCGGCGTCCCCCCGGGTCTGGCTCCCTCGGCCGAGGAAGGGTTGGGGCAGATGACGTGTCCCGAAGTCATTCCGAAAGACAGCAAGTGTGTGTCGGCCACATTTAGAACGGCATGAGATTGTCATAGAGACTTCTTCTGTACACTCTAATGAAACCCGTTCTGGATTAGTCACAGGAACATGTGGGGCTTTATGAAACTCAAGACAGATTTCTTTGTTTTCCAGGCAGTGAGAATGGCAAAGTCAGCTCGATAGAGTTCACGGGACGTTAGCGGTTCAAATCCTCCAGAGGAGGAAGAAAGAAAGCGGGCGGGCGCTGTCCGGACGAAATGAACCATCTGGGTCCCAACGCCACGGTCGACCTGGCGCTCGGTAGCGCCGTTTTGTCCTTTCCGGTATTTTGGAGAGGTCCGTTTCCGGGCGCCCTGCTCGGCGGCCCCCAGAGCAGCCCAGGTTCGACGAGGCTAACGCGTTTTCCGTTGCTCCCGGGGAACGATCCCGGTCGGTGTAACGTTTCGCTAGATTTTTTTTCTTTTAAATAATATTTGTTAGGTGCTTACTATGTGCCAGGCACCAGACTGAGCCCCCGGGGTAGATTGAAGCTAATCGGGTTGGACACAGTTCCTGCCCCAGGTGGGGCTCACAGTCTTAATCTCCGTTTTACAGACGAGGGAACCGAGGCACAGAGAAGTGAAGTGACTTGCCCAAGCGGAGGGGCGGCGGTGTCAGAATTCGAACCCAGGTCCTTCAGACACCCAGGCCTGGGCTTTTCCTAGCAGGCCACACTGATTCTCATGCGGTTCTTTAGCGTGTCCCCCTCACGGCTCTTTTTCCCAACCCTGCTCCGGGTTCTCCATTCCTTTGGGTGCTTATTCAAGGGTAATAATAATAATAATAATTTTGCGGTATTTAAGCGCTTTCCGGGTGCCAGGCACGGTACTAAGCAGTGGGGTAGATAAGAGAGAAATCGGGTTGGACGCAGTGCCTGTCCCACATGGGGCTCACAGTCTTAATCCCCATTTTACAGATGAGGAAACTGAGGCCCAGAGAAATGAAATGACATGCCTGAGGTCACCCAGTGGGTGGGTGGCAGCCGGAATTAGAACCCAGGTCCTCTGGCTCCCAGGCCCGGGCTCTTTCCACTAGGCCACGCGGCTTCTCATGCAGACACTCTCCTTCCTCGTCGGTTGCCTGTTCCCTCCCAGCTCTTCCCTCAAACAGATTTTTTCAGCGGATGAGATGCTTCAATCCTGCCATTTATGGTATCTGTCGGGCACTTACTGTGGACCTAGTACTGTACTAAACGCTGGGCTAGATACTTGCCAATTAGGTCGGACCCATCCCCAGTTCCCCCGTGGGGCTCCCGGTCTAAAGCAGCGGAGAAGCAGCGTGGCTCAGTGGAAAGAGCACGGGCTTTGGAATCAGAGGTCATGGGTTCGAATCCCAGCTCTGCCACTCGTCAGCTGTGTGACTGTGGACAAGTCACTTAACTTCTCTGGGCCTCAGTTACCTCATCTGTAAAATGGGGATTAAGACTGTGAGCCCCACGTGGGGCGACCTGATTCCCCTGTGTCTCCCCCAGCGCTTAGAACAGTGCTCTGCACATACATAGTAAGCGCTTAACAAATACCAACATTATTAAAGGGGAGGAAGGACAGGTATTGCATCTCCATTTTACAGCGAGGCCCAGGGAAACAAAGTGACTCAAACCAAGATCTCACAGGCAGGCGAGTGGCAGAGCCGGCATTAGAACTCAGCACCTCGGCCTCCCGGGTCCATACTCTTTCCTCTAATAATAATAATAATGTTGGTATTTGTTAAGCGCTTACTATGTGCCGAGCACCGTTCTAAGCGCTGGGGTAGACATAGGGGAATCGGGTTGTCCCACGTGGGGCTCACAATCTTAATCCCCATTTTACAGATGAGGGAACTGAGGCACGGAGAAGTTAAGTGACTCGCCCACAGTCACACAGCCGACAAGTGGCAGAGCTGGGATTCGAACTCATGAGCCCTGACTCCAAAGCCCGTGCTCTTTCCACTGAGCCACGCCAAGCCACCTGCCTCATCTCCGGCTTTCCGTCCGCCTGGAAGGGAAGCGTTTGGCGGCTGGAGGCCCTGAGGGAGGATCCGCCCGGTCTTCCGTTGGGGCCCCCTGAAGCGGCCGTGCCGTTTCCGGTGGAGGAGGCAGGAGGAAGACACGTTTATCGTGTCGAGGTCTCAGGACGCTGACTTCTTGAACCCCAGCGGTGGGAAGCCCGGTCCTCAATAGGGATCAGAAGTCTCGGGGAGCCCGGGACCAGTGTCGGTTGGCTTTCTTGCCTTTGATAGGGACTATTGAAAATCGCTTTGTGCGGCGGGCCAGGGGAATTCCTTAGGGCGGGTCACGGGCACGAGGGGCTCACAGGCCCCTCGTCTCCACCAGCCGGAGGCAGGCGCCGAGCGGAAATCCCACCGGCGAGCGTCGTCGTTGCTCGGTGTATCGGGGGATGGGGGTGGGGGAGCGGGATCCCCGCCGGGAGGAACAAAAGGATTTGGAAAATCTGGGCTGGGCCGCAGGTGAAAAGGAGAGGAATCGCGGCATTTCTGTGGCATTTCTGTGGCGTTTCCTGTGGGCCGGGCACTCTGCTAAGCGCTGGGGACCGGTGTGAGGTAATCAGATCAGACGCAGCTACTCTCTCACAAGGGGCTCTCAGTCTAAGGCGGAGGAAGGACAGGCACTGAATCTCCCTTTCACGGATGAGGCCCAGAGAAGGGAAGCGACTCATACAAGGTCACGCACAGCAGGCAAGAGGTTGAGCCGGGATTAGAACTCAGGTTCCGCCGACTCCCGGGCCCGGGCTCTTTCCACTAGGCCAGGCCGAGACCCGTTCAACCAAACGGATTAAGTCCGTGAGCCCTGTGTGGGGCAGGGACCGTGTCCAACCCAATTTGCTCGAATCCGTCGTAACACTTAGTAAGGTTCCTGGCACATGGTAAGCACTTAATAAATGGCGCAATTATTATTACTAAACTGGAAGGCTGCGACTCTCTGAGCCCGGGAATCCCGGGCCGGACGGGGACTGCGTCCGATCTGATTATCGTGTGTCTGCTCCAGTGCTCAGCACTTACTAAATACCGGAAATGAACATTATTGCTTCCCGACGCCATGGGACCGACAAGAGCTGACGGATAGCGAGGTCTCGTCGGAGGGACCGTCGGGTCCGATCCGGGGGTGGGGAGTTGGTCAGGTACCCCGGGACCCTGCCCTGTGCCCGTCTGCCATCCACCCTCCGCCGACGTGTGGAACTCCGGCGGTCCGGGCCGCCCACTTCCCTTTGAGCTTCCGGAAGATCCGACGGTGGCGGGAGGTGAAGCTGTGAGCAGCTCTGCCGCTGCCGAGTCAGCCTTCTGGCCTGTCCGGCGCTGGAGGGAATGGTGAGGAGGGGGCGCTGGGGCCGTAATGGACTTTCCCCGGCGCTTAGTACAGTGCTCTGCGCGCGGTAAGCGCTCGATAAATAAGATTGAGCGATTAAATCGCACGGTGTCACCCGTTAGAACGGTCATCCTCTCCGCATTGAGGGAGCGCCTGCCAGGTGCCAGACACCGTGCCGGGCACTGGGTTGGAGCGGGAATGGTAGTCAGGGAGCGCCCACTGGGCACGGTACATCGTGCTAAGCGCTGGGGACAGGGTAACGGAAGCAAGAGGCGTGTTCTTTACACAAAAGGTACTTACGCTCTAACGGGGATAAGGGCGGGCACGTCTACAGATCGGAGAACCAGAATTAATAGTCGCCGGTATAACCTATTATGCGGGTAAACCCCTGTGCTGCTGACAATCAGTCCATTGCATCGAGTGCTTACTGTGTGCCGGCCACTGTACTAAGCGCTTAGGAGAGGACAGCAATAAAGAACTACTTTAAAGCACTACATAAAAGCGTTTGTAAATGCTGACGTGGATTCCAGATAAACGGGTTGGATGCTCTCCGCTAGACTGTTAGCTCCTTGTGGGCGGGGATTGCCCAGGGCAGCGCTCAGCGCCCGGGAGGTGCTCAGTACATACCGCTGATTGGCGGGGGGAGTCTACGCCAAGGGTCAAGCAGGAGCAGTGGCCACCGGGGGCCGGGGGCGTCTCTCAAGGCCCGCTGGAGCTGTGGAGGACCCAGAACACTCGGGCTCACCGGGATCCATTATTTACGGGCCGGGGTCTCGACCCACGCCAGGGAGTAAACGTTTCCCCAGCCCTCACCCCTGGCTCGGGTAGCGGAGAACCGGACTTCTCCGGCAGAAGAACGGGACGCGTAATTTGCCGGGACCCGGGGTCAGATTTCAGCGCGATAATTAAAAACAAAATGGGGAAAAAAACACCGAACCCCCCCCCCCCCCCCCAGAAAATGTCAGAGAGAAGCAGAGTAAAGAAAGTAGGAGAGCGGCGGGCGGCCAGGGGAGGGAGGAGTGCTTTCCGTCCTCGGCGTTGGTTCCAAATTTGAACGCAGCCTTTGGGATCTGCTGTGGAGGCGCCCAAATGTTCTCATTCTTAGCAGATTATTCTGAATATTGCTGACTCCCGAGCGGTGGATGTTAATTGGACAGATCCCCTACAGATGCATAGCGCCACAGAGGAGGCAGATGCCTGCTCCTGGGTCCCTTTCTCCGCATCCCTGGCTGGGGCGGGATGCTCTTGGAGCACTGTTGAGCTGCTCCCGGAGCGTTGCCAGAGGAGCATTACCGGAACACCGGCATCCTCCTGCTCCTCTCTCCCAGACCGTCCCGGGCCTCACGTGTGGGAGAATTTAAAAATTTTCAATTAAAAATTTTAAAAGGAGCCTTTAAAAAAAAAAAAAATGGTATTTGTTGAGCGCGTACTATGTGCCAGGCCCTGTACTCAGCGCCGGAGTAGATACAAGCTAATCAGGTTGGACAAAGTCCACGTCCCACGTGGGATTCCCCGTCTTCATCCCCATTTTACAGACGAGGGAAGTGTAGGTCACGCTCAGCAGATGAGGGGCATAAAGTGGCCAGGATCAGAACCCAGGCAGGCCCTTCAGATTTCCAGGCCCGGGCTGTTGCCACTGGGTCACGACGGCTGATGTTCTGGATGCACATGGATATAATAATGGTATTTATTAAGCGCTAACTATGTGCCGAGCACTGTTCTAAGCGCTAAGGTGGATACAAGGTAATCGGGTTTTCCCAGGTGGGGCTCACAGTTTTAATCCCCATTTTACAGATGAGGTCACTGAGGCACAGAGAAGTTAAGCGACTTGCCCAGGGTCACACAGCAGACAAGCGGCAGAGTCGGGATGGGAGCGGATGGGTTCCGGTGTCCCCGAGCCCGGGGTAAACCAAACTCGACCACTGTCCTGGGAATCTCCTGTCTGGCCTTGTGGCCAAGGAATGTGTCTACCAACTCTGTTGTATTGGATTCTCCCAAGCTCTCATTACAGCGCCCTGATGATGATGACGACGATGATGGTATTCGTTAAGCGCTCACCATGCGCCCAGCACTTTTCTGAGCGCTGCAGTCGATACAAGGTAATCAGGTTGTCCCACGTGGGGCTCGCGGTCTTAATCCCCATTTTACAGATGAGGTAACTGAGGCCTAGAAAAGCTAAGTGACTTGTCCAGAGTCACACAGCTGACAGGTATTGGAGCTGGGATTAGAACCCAGGACCTCTGACTCCCAAGCCCGTGCTCTTGCCACTAAGCCACCTGCTAAGCGCTCAAATAGTACCGATGACCGGGGTGACGATGTGCAGAGCGCCGTGCTGGGCACCCCTTAGGTGTGCAAAACACCGAAGTCTGAGGAAATGAAGGATCTAATCCCTGTCTTGAAATAGCCATCTGTATTACGCGGAGGCAGGAGATAGAAATGGACAGATATGCTGTAGTTAGGAGTGAAATAATAGTCGAGTGAATAATTCAGTAACAGATAAACAATCAAATCCATGAACGTCGATAGATGACAGGGCCCAGGAAAGAGGAGGCAGTAAGCAGTCGGGACAGGCTTCCTGGAGGAGGTGACGTCTTTAGGTGGGCTTTGACTGAAGGGTGGGGCGAGAGGGCGAGGTACGGTGTGTTGCCCCTCGTGGATTCACTCGTGATCAGCAAATCCCGGAGGGAGAGAGCCGTCTTTAATAAAGTAGGCATGGTCAGGCCATCCAGGGTATTTATTGAGCACTTACCGTGTGCAGAGCACCGTACTAAGCGCTTGAGAGAGTAGACTATAACAGACTTGGCTGACCCGTTTCCTGCCAACTTTCCTCTAGACTGTTAGCGCGTTGTGGGCAGGGAAAGCCTCCGCCAACTCCGCTATACTGTATTCTCCGGAGCGCTTAAGGCGGTGCCCCGCACCCGATAAGCCCTTAATAAATATGATTAATCGATTGATTTCCTTCCCCTAATTCTGTAGTACTCTCCAAGTGCTACTAGTACTAGTACTACTAGTACAGTGCTCTGCACACGGTAAGTGCTCAATAAATACGATTAATCGATTGATTTCCTTCCCCTAATTCTGTAGTACTTTCCAAGTGCTTAGAACAGTGCTCTGCACACGGTAAGTGCTCAATAAATACTATTGATTGATTGATACAAGAAGCTTACAGTCCCGAGGGGGAGACAGGCATTAAAATCATTTATGGTTATGGACATGAAGGCCGTGGAGCTTAGGGTAGGGGGACACAGAAAGGGGAGGGGCTCCGGGGACAAAGGGGGCTTAATCAGAGAAGGCCTCTGGGAGGAGATGCCTCGCTCTCGCCATTTCCGCACCCGGAACCTCCCGTCCGCCTCCAAATCCACCCGCTCTCTGGAAACCCGCCTCCACCGACCGCTCTCCTCTGATTACCTCGCAGCCTCTCAGGCCCTACAGACTCACCGCCCCCCGTCTTGAGCACTTTTTTTTATCCAGTGGTACTTACGAAGCGCTCACTCTGTGCCAGCCACCGTACTAAGGGCTGGGGCAGATTCAAGCCAATCGGGTTGGACCCTGTCCCGCACGGGGCTCACACTCTTAATCCCCATTTTACAGATGAAGTGATTGAGGCCCAGAGAAGCCAAATGACTTGGCCACGGTGACGCAGGATCCAAGTGGCAAAACCAGGATGAAAACCCAAGTCCTTCTGACTCCCGGGACCGTGCTCTATCCACTAGGCCCACACGGCATCAAATCGTACCACAGAACGCTTCCGTACTTGATTCCGCCCTTCCACCGCTTTCTCAAGAAGACACATTTATTCCACCGTCCATTCAAGGATCGACTGCGCTCAATAAATACGACGGAATGATCGAGCGATTGATTCCGATCCCTCTGCCTCCCCCCGTTATAGTGGAAGCTTCTCGCGGGAGGAAGGCAGACAGGCAGCCCGTCCCATCTTCCTTCTCTCCTTCTCCAGACGTCAGCGAGCGCGTTTTCCCAGCATCTCATATATTTTATATTATCTATTCATATTAATGGCCATCTCCCCTTCTAGACGGTAAACTCATTTGTTCATTCAGTCGTATTTAGGGAGCTCTTACTGTGTGCAAAGCGCTCAGCTGTAAGCTTGGAAGCGTACACTAAAACGATTGGAGGGCAGGGAACGAATCTACCGATTCCGTCGTACTCTTCCAAGCGTTCAGTACGGCGCAGGTTTGGGATGTCTGACGGTTCCCAACCCACACTATCGTCGCCGTGAAGTCTTGGGGGGAGACGGACCCCATTTTGCAACCTCTTTATCCCCTCCCGCCCCCCGCCACTTTGAAGCTGCCTATCCGGATGTCGTCTCCGGCGTTTCTCACCCAGCCGTAACCCGACCGCGGTTACAGCGAAAGAGATGAGCCCCCTCGAGTTCGGAGCAGACCGCGGAATCACCGCTATTAAACAGTCGGGGCTTTTATTATGCTTCTGTATTTTCTTTACGTCTCTTCTTAATTGGTTGATTAATGTAAAGGGTAAGTCTCTTCCCCGGGCTCACCCCCCGCTCCCCAACTCTGCAGATGGGCCACCTCCGCCGCCATTGTGAAAAGCCGGAGGTCAGGGTTCAAAGTCAGAGATACAGAGTCACCACAGTAATCAATCATCGATCAGAGAGGGTCTTGTCTCGGGTGCCCGGCCAGGCAAAAGTTAGGCCCGAGGGACACCGCTGGGCTCTGGACGTCGCAGGGGAAATTTTCGGTTTCCTCGATTTTTATTTAGGGAAGGACTTCTCTGACGGGCGGGCGGCGTCTTGGGGAGATCCAGCGGCGGGCGTGAAGACGAACGCAAAAATGTGCCTTGCAGAGGTCCCTCCCTCCGTCCCCCCCGTCCTGTTCTGTCCCCCCCGTCCCCCTCCCATTCCGGGCTGTCGGCTCTCCCTTCGCTGCAAGGTGATTGATTCCAGCCAACTTCCTCCTCGGGAGCAAGGGGAAAATTACGCTCCGGTATTGATCCATAAAAGAGGATTTGCATTTTATTCATACTATAAAAGGGCTTTTAATGGAGACACCGCGGTAATTGGAGCCATACCGTGGATCACGATCAAAGGATCTTTTTAATTATTTTATGTTATTCGGCAACTAAATTTAAGTCGTCGGGCTGGGGACGGCTGTATTTCATATAAACGTATAGGTACATATATATACGTATATATATAATTTTTAAGCTGATAGTCTACGAGGGCCCCGCTGCAGTGGACATTCTTTTGTCGAGTCCAAAAAAAAAAAAAGACGGATTGCATTCCATTCAGCACAGTATGAAACTAAGTCAAAGTAGTTTTGTTAATTAAATTCAATTGCCATCCATTAGACCAATGGAATGAGATGAATCTGCTAGAAAGCTGACACAGCACAGGTATGCATTTCGCTCAATGGCCATTTCTTAACTGCAGCACACACTTTCTCCTCGCTCTCCCCCCCCCTCCCTCTTTTCTCTCTCCCCTCCCTCTCCTCTTTTCTCTTTCGCTCTTCTCTCCTTTCTCCTCTCTCCCCTCTCGTTTATGTCTTTTTTTTTCTTTTTCGGTACGGTATTTAAGTGCTTACTGTGTGCCGGGCACTAGGCTAATCGCTAGGGTAGATACGAGCTAATCAAGGTTGGACTCGGGGCGTGTTCCCTCAAGGGGCTCCCATTAGTAACCCTTATTTTGCAGATGAGGTAACTGAGGCACAGGAGCTTGCCCAAGGTCACCCAGCAGAACCCCGGTCCTTCTGACTCCCGGCTCGTGCTCTAACCACTAGGTCGTGCTGCCCCTCACGCTGCTGTCTCCCTTCTCTCCCGTCTCTCCTCTCTTTCACCCATCTCTTTCCCTTCGTCCGTCCGCTCTCTCTCTCTCTCTCTCTGACCCTTCCTCCCCACAAAAAGTTGAAACCCGGATGTCTGGATCACGGAAAGGCGTCCTTTAGAACAGGCGGTCCGGCTGGCGGGAGGAACCACGGGGCGCTCCTGGGAAAACGGACGGATTCGGCCCGAAACCCTCAGGGAGAAACGGCCACGTTTCCCATTTGCCCGGGAGAGCCGAGCAGGGACGCGTGCGCGTGCTAATCACGTACGCGTCCCCCTGTACACACTCACGGGCATTATTTATTCAGGTGTCTAATCGGATCAGGGCGTTAAGCTCTGTTTTCCTTAGCTCCCCGGTGGCACGGTGAGGATTGGGGGGATACGCTTTTGGGAGGGCGGGGGGCACGGCCTGACGATTGGACCAGCGTCTGCTGGGGAGGGGACCCTCCGGTCATCCGCCTTCCCCCGGCCACCTCGAAGAAGGAAGTGAAGCCCCTGTAGCGGTGACGGCCCTCACGGAGCCGCCCTTCCGCCCCGGATTAAAAAGGGCGTGATGGGATTGTCGCTTTAAGACTCCGTCTTCTCCCAATCGCTCAGTCCAGTGCTCTGCACGCAGTAAGCGCTCGATCAATCCGATTGAATGAAATGAACGAATAAATGCGATGGCTCGACCGACCGGTCGAAAGCGAAATGACAGGCTCGACCCTTGAAGGAGCGTGGGGCCGTGGCCGTGGGGGAGACCAGCCCGGGACCTGCTCGGGGGGGGTTGGCCGGAGGCCCTCTCTGGGTCGGGAGGCCAGATGGGAGGGTCCCCGTCGTTGGTCCCGCCTGGGGCCGGGGGCTTCTCATCTGCCTGTGGGTCGCTGGGGCCTTGGAGTTCTTACAAAGGGGGGAAAAGAAAGCCACATCCACACGGATGTGCCCACGCGCAAGCTCCATGGTGTAGTGGATAGAGCCCGGGCTTGGGAGTCAGAAGGTCGTGGGTTCTAATCCCGGTTCGCCACTTGTCTGCCGTGTGACTGTGGGCAAGTCGCTTCACTTCCCTGGGCCTCAGTTACCTCATCTGGAAAATGGGGGATTGAGCCTGCGAGCCCCACGGGGGACAGGGACCGTGTCCAATCCGATTTGTTTGTATCCCCCCCAGTGCTTGGTACAGTGCCTGGCACATAGTGAGCGCTTAATAAATGCCATCATTATCATTATTACTATTACACACGCACACAGACGTGTGCACACACAAGCAAACGTGGGGCACGGGCGGACATGCCTGTATAGACACCCACAGGACACGGTATAGACACCCATTCACTCGCGTGAGTTTTACCCTCCCAGGCCAATTCACGTCAGCCCACACGCACACCCTCACACGCGCCCGTCCCCCCGCACGCACAAACACCCGGTGCCTGCGATTGGGCACATGCCAACATACAGACACACGCGGACTCACAGCCACGGTCCTCTGCACGCGATAAGTACTCAATAAATACGATCGAATGAACACACAGAAGTGTGCGCTCACGGGCGAAGCCCGTACGCACCCACTCCCGCTTTCTTCCCCGTACGAGGAAATTCACTCACTGTCGGATTTATTGAGCGCTTACTGTGTGCAGAAACGTACGGGTGGGCAATCGGCATACGGACCACGAGAGAGGCAGGCGTCACACCCGCCCCGCACTTCGCCGCCCGCAGAACGTCTTTTCTGAAGCCTCGTCGGAGGGCCCGAACCCGGCGGCCTCTGGGGCGAAGGAAGGAGACGTGGGAACGCCCGTCGACCGTCTCCCCGGGGGTCTCCGGCCTCGAGCCCCCCGTGAGGGAGATCCAACCGATGTGCGCCGTATTAAATCCTGCCAGTATGATTAATTTAGCGGGCCGCGTCGAACTGAACCCTGGTGCGGTCGCTCTTTGTCAACCCACAGCCGCGGCGAGCGAGGGTGCGTGTAGCATTTATCAAAACTTTCTGCGGAGCCCTCTCCCCTCATTAGCATCTGAATCTCTATTCAGCGGTTAATGTCCGTTACCGGGAGAGCGTCAATGGTTGTTTTCAATAAGCCAGTTGTAAAATGTCAGACTGTCACTTACAATATAAAAAAGCCAAAATGATGGTATTTGTAAAAATGTTATCACCTCATAAAAACAAATTGTAAAGACATGAAAGGCGCCATCTCCGTGCACGCTGGGTGTGCGGGGCGCCGGGGGGAGGGGGTCCGTGTGGCACGGAGGGGACGCCCACCGCCCGGATTCCCACACTCGCCCGGCGGCCAGTGGGGAGGTCTTCCCCGGGCTCCGTTTCAGCCACGACCGCCCGATTTAACATCCCATTTGCATAAATGGTCAGAGTCAAAAACAACAAAGAATTGCGTGAGCAGTCTAATCCTGTTTGTCCAAAACAGGAGGATGGTTCTTGGGGGGAAGCTGAGGGGAGGGTTGTTGCTGGTGGGTTGTTGTTTTTTTTCTTAAACTAGGCAGGAAAGATCGATGAGGTCCGCGCATCTCGCCTTCCCTACCCTCCCAAGCTCTGAGAACAGTGCTCTGCACACGGCGAGCGCTCAGTAAATACCACCGATCGATTGACTGATTGATTGAGAAGCCACGTGGCCTAGCGGAAAGAGCCCGGGCCCGGAGGAGCGGGCTTTAATCCCGGTTCCGCCACGTGTCCGCCGTGTGACCGTGGGCAAGTCCCTTAACTTCTTCCACCTCCGGTAGCTCATCTGGAAAATGGGGATGGAGAGCGTGGGGGCCATGGATGGAGTCCAACCCGATTAGCTCGTGTCTGCAGTGCTCAGGACAGTGGTAAGCGCTTAACAAACGCCATTAAAAGAACAGTAAACAGAACTTGGTCGTGTCCCTTTAGTACAGACTTCGGGCTTTTTCTAAGAATGCCGAGCACCGCTTTTCTCTCTGCGGGGCCCTTCCTCCGTGGAGAAATCTCACTCATCTCTGGGTCCGAGGGAGGCGGCTTTTATTTCCAGAGAAAGAGCGGCTTGCCCCCTCTCCCAAAGCCTGGAGCGGGAGGGCAGGCCGGGCCAGACCAGGCCAGAAAATGAATTTTAGAAGTAGCTTTGGTGTCTCCTGAGCGCTCACTGGGTGTCAGACGCCGTACGAGGTGCCGGGGGAGAGGCGAGATAATGTAGATGGACACGGCCCCTGTCCCACACGCGGCTCACGGTCCAATCTCTGGGTCCCTTCAAGTTGCCTGGACTTGCATGACTCCCTTTGACTGAGCCCCGGGTTCCAGTTTGGCTAAACTGCCGGGACCGGGAGAACCCGCCGGCGTCCAGCACGCGGCGGGGTCGGACAAGGGGAGAACTCCGGGGCTCGCGTCTTTCCTTAAGGTGCGGCGTTGTGGAGAAGTCTTGGGCGTCCCTTGGGCACGGCCCGTGGTCGTCTCTCAGCGTCCGAGCCCTCCGCCCGTGTGGAGGGGTTCTTTAGGACACCCACTCACCCCCCCGCCCTCCACACCCACCCACACGTGTGCACATATATGTAGTGGTGGAGCCTGGTGGAGCCGGGGGGATCACTGTCCTCCCCTTTCTTCCCTGCTGCCCCCTCGTCCTGAACCAGCCCCGTAGACTCGAAGCTCGTTGCGGGCAGGGAATGTTTCTGCTAACTCTGTTATATCGTCCTCTCCCAAGCGCTCAGTACAGTGCCATGCCCATAGTAAATGCTCGATAATCACCCCGGATGGTGATGATGACGATAATGAACCGGGACGACATTTGACTCGGTTTGCCCGGGCTAGTGGTAGCACTCGGCGGTGGCGTTTCCTGGCAGTGGGGTCGGATGGGGGTCTCCGGGGGATAATGGCCATGCCCCTCGTAGTTTTTTCCGAGTGCCCGCGGTGCGCAGAGCGCTGCGCTAAGAGTTCGGGGGAGTTAGCGGAGATCCTGGCTCCCCCGGGAAGCCCTGGAGCAGACGTGGCTGAGGCCGTAACCTCTTTGTGGGCAGGGAATGTGTCCATTTACTCTTCTCTTACACCTGGGGTAATTTTTTCCTTAATGGTATTTAAGTGCATACTATACGTCAGGCACTGTTCTAAGCGCCGAGATAAAAACAAGGTAACCAGATTTGACTCCGTCCCTTTCCCACACAGGGCTCACCGTCTCCCTCCCCATTTTGCCGATGGGGTAACTAAGGCTCAGAGAAGTGAAGTGACTGGCGCATGGTCTTGCAGCAGACAAGTGGCCGAACCGGGATTAGAACCCAGGCCCTTCCGTGCTTTATCCCCTAGGCCGTGCCCCTTCTTGTCTGGAGCTGGTTAGCTGGTTTAGAGCTGCCCTCTGGAAAACATCCGAGCCTCGTGGCACATGCTAAGCGGTTAACAAATACCGTAATTATTATAATTATTATTATCAGTGGGCATAATCACCTCTGCCTCTGGTTTCCCACTCGCTGGCCACCGTGGAGAAAACGCTCAGATGCCAAGGTCTCGGCAGGCATGGGCGTAAGAATGATAATCATAATAATAATAACAATAATAATGGTATTTGTTAAGCACTTACTATGTGCCAGGCACCGTTCTAAGCGCTGGGGTAGATTCAAGCTGATCGGGAGGTCCCACGTGGGGCCCACAGTCTTAATCTCCATTTGTCAGATGAGGGAACTGAGGCACAGAGAAGTAAAGTGACTTGCCCAAGGCTACCCAACAGACAAGTGGCGGAGCGGAATTAGAACCCAGGTCTTTCTGGCTCCCAGGCTCATGCTGAATTCACCAGGTTTAACCAAAATCCCGGTTTTTAGCCAACCTGTGCTCTCTTTGGCTTATCTCTCTGTTGGGCGGTTTAACCGCTGCTGGGTTTGCTAATCACGTGTCGGATTCCTGCTCCCAAACCTTCATTTTTCATTCCTCCCCGAGCCTTCTGTTGGATAATCAATCAATCAGTCAATCAGTCAATCATATTTCTTGAGCACTATGTACAGAGCACTGTACTAAGCACTTGGGGGGAGTACAGTACAACAGAATGAACAGACCCGTTCCCCGCTCGTAACGAGCTTACATTCTAGAGGGGACATTAATATGAGTAAGGGAGTAATTTGTAATAATATATGATTTAAAGACGTACAAAAGTGTGGTGGGATTGGGGATGGGACGGATGTCAAATGTCCAAAGGTCACAGTTTGACTTGGAGCGCTTAGTTATTGATATTTCTTTAGCAGTTACTGTGTGTCAAACGCTAAACCGTAGAGTAAGTCCAAGTTAATTAGGTCAGATACAGTCTTTGCTCCACGTGGGGCCCGCAGTCTAAGTAGGAGGGAGAACGAGAGGAGAACCGAGGCACAGAGAAGTGAAATGACTTGCCCGGGGCCATACGGCAAGCAGTCGGAAGAGCAGGAATTAGAACCCGGGTCCTTTGACTCCCAGGCCCGTGCTCTTTGCCCTAGGCCACGCTGCTTCTGTTTGGCTAGAACACTCTACTGAGCGCTTGGGAGAGTACAGTATAGCAGAGTTGGTGGATACGTTCCCTACCCACAGCGAGCTTATAATTTTAGAGCAGCATGGCGTAGTCGGTAGAGCCCGGGCCGGGGAGTCAGAAGATCATGGGTTCTAATCCCGGCTCCGCCACTCGTCTGCTGTGTGACCTTGGGCGAATCACAACGTCATTATTATTATTATTACTTCACCTCTCTGTGCCTCAGTTCCCTCATCTGTAAAATGGGGATGGAGATTTTGAGCCCCATGCGGGAGGGGGGCCGTGGCCAACCCAGTTTGCTCGTGTGCACTCCTACGCTTAGCACAGTGCCTGGACTATAGTAAGCGCTTAACAAAACACCATAATATGTTTTATTTTTTAAATAGGCAGCATCTTAGTAAGCTGAGGGAAAATCCAGCAGCTGGCAACCCGGAGTGACATGGAAACGAGAAAATGATTCAGGGCGACCCCGTAGCCGCTCGAGACTGCGGTTTGCGGCGATCGAACGGTCCGAGGAGAAATAGCTTTCACATCATCAGCCGATCGTCACAGAGCCAATATGGCCGCTCTCAGAGAGCGTCCCCGCGTCCCCGGATTTTACCGTCGGGCCTGGGTTTTCCTTCTGCTCATCTTACGTGCCTCGTCTCGTGAGGGAGAGGGGAGGGAGACACAGAGACCAGGGAGGGAGAGACACGCAGAGATGGCGGAGGAGAGAGACGCAGAGGGAAAGAGAGGGCGAGTGGCAGCACGGAGACGTCTCCGTTCATTCATTCAGTCGTATTTATTGAGCGCTTACCGTGTGCAGAGCACTGTAATAAGCGCTTGACATCAGTTTGAGGGCGTCGAAGGAGCAAGTGCTCATGGAGCACAGTTCCCGTTCTGCTTTTCTGCCCTCCCGGGAGTGGTGGAGGGAGGGGGTGGGGAAGCAGGCGCGCTCTGTCCCCGCGAGGCTTTGCCGAACTGGGTCACGGTCAGGGTCACGGGCAGCTCCGGTCAGCTCCCTCAGGCCTCCGCCGGGCGGGCCATCCGCTTCCTGACGCGGGACGTAGAGGGGCAGGCCGCGGCGGGCCAGTTGACTCTCCGGGGCTTTTGCCTGGGCCTCTCTGGTTGAGACGCCCCCGTTGGGCTCGTGGATCCGGAGAGTCGCTAGCCCCCATCCGGGGCTGATGGGCAGCGACGAAGGAGCCCGGCCTAGTGGCTAGAGCACGGGCCTGGGAGTCAGAAGGTCATGGGTTCTAATCCTGGCTTCACTGCGCGTTTACCCTGCGGACTAGAGCACGGGCCTGGGAGTCAGAAGGTAATGGGTTCTAATCCTGACTCCGCCACTTGCCTGCTGTGTGACCTCGGGGAAGTCACTTCGCTTCTCTGGGCCTGTTACCTCATCTAGAAAATGGAGATTGAGACTGTGAGCCCCATGGGGGACAGGGACTGCGTCCAACCCAATCTGTGTCTACCCCAGTGCTTAGAACAGTGCCTGGCATATAGCAAGCGCTTGACAAATACCACAATTATTATTATTATTCCTCTTCCCCCTCCCTGCCCCTCGCCTCTCTGTCTCTCTCTCTCTTTCCCCCCCTTCCCCTTTTAATAATAATGATCGTGGTCTTTGTTAAGGGCTTACTATGTGCCAACCACTGTTCTAAGCACTGGGCTAGTTAGAAGGCAATCAGCCCCTCGTGGGACTCAGTCTTCATCCGTATTTTCCAGATGAGGCGACTGAGGCACAGAGAAGTGAAAAGGCTTGCCCAAGGTCACACAGCAGACAAGCGGCAGAGCCGGGATTAGAACCCACGTCCTCTGACTCCCAAGCCTCTTTCCACTAAGCCACGCTGCTCCTTTTCCCACTCCCCTGAGTCTTTCTCGTCTTCCTCTCCTCCTCACACCCCTTATACCCGTCCTCCTTCTCCTCTTCCTGCCTGGCAGCCTCCCGGAAAACTCTCCCTGAAGATCCCGAGGAGAAACTCTCTGATCCACAGAGAGTCAGTCGGTCAGGGCACGCCCAGCACTGTACTAAGCGTTTGGGAGAGTACAAAATAGCCATAGAGAGACACCTTCCCTGCCCACAACGAGTTTACGGTCCAGAGGGCCACTTGTCCCTCCTGCTCCCCGAAGGTGGCGGGAAGGGGTTAGCACCAGCCCTTCTCACCCCAGGGAAACCCGAGGACCGGAGTCAGGCGGAAGGCGGGCGGAGCGGGCGCTGAGAGTTGGTGGGAAGGAGGCGGCGAATTCCTCCCGACCGCGAACGTCTCGGCACTCCAGCTAGAACTTGTTGCGGGAGGAAGTGTCCCGGGGAAGGAAGCGGAGAAGTAATAAAAGAGGAATGCCAATCAAGCGCTAAGCCGATGCTGAATTTTAAGTACCCTCTCTTGCCTTCCACCGCCTCCCCCCTCCAACCCCCTCCGCCGCCCAAGTACTTTAAGTAAAAATGAAGACATTTTTCCACTCATCTGGAATCAGTTTTAACTGACGACGAACAGGAAGCGGGGACTACGCAGACGATCCATTGAGCCAGTCTGGTTGTTTTTACGAGCCCAAGAATTTGCATGTCATAGAGGACGGCGCATCCCGAAAGCCGTGTTTACACGAGACTTAAATAACGGCGGGCGGCGGCCCGCCGCCAAGCATTCCAGACCCCGAGCGGCTGTCAGCGGCGAGAAAGTTTGTTTTTCCCAAACCAGAAAGCACCGGGGTTTGGCTGTGACCCTCCGGCCGAGTGGGTGGCAGGCGGCAGAGCAGCGGGCTCGCGCGCCGACCGGAGCGTCTGTGCTCCGCGAGGCCTCCTCGTTACGGCGGCGTCGTTTACGCGCCGCTCCTCACGGGCCCGGCCGACCCGAACCGCGTCCGGTCATCCCCGGGCTCACGGTCGAGGGAGGAAGGGAGAGCGGGGTATTTTTATCTCCGTGCTGGCGAGGGGGGCAGAACGAGGCCCGGAGGAGATACGGAACTGGCCCAAGGTCACACGGCCGGTCGGCGGTCAGTCAGACTCCCAGCCCCGTGCTCTATCCGCTAATGATGATATTCGTAATAATAATAATGATGGTGTCTGTTAAGCACTTACTATGTGCCGAGCACTGTTCTAAGCGCTGGGGGAGATACAGGGTAATCAGGTTGTCCCACGTGGGGCTCGCACTATGAATGCCCATTTTGCAGGTGAGGTAACTGAGGCGCGGAGAAGTGAAGCGACTTCCCCAAGATCACACAGCAGGCAAGTGGCGGAGCCGGGATTAGAACCCACGGCCTCTGACTCCCAAGCCCGTGCTCTTTCCATTAAGCCACGCTGCTTCAATAGTAAACTTTCATAAGCATCATGGTATCTGTGAAGCGCTTACCATGTGTCAGGCACCGTATGAAGCGCTGGGGTGGATACACGCACTTTGGGTTGGATTCAGGCCCTGTCCCACGTGGGACTCACGGCCTTCACCCCCATTTAAAAAGCTGAGGCAACTGAGGCACCAGAGAAGCGAAATGACTTGCTCAGGTTTACGAAGGAGACAGGTGGCTGAGTCGGGATTAGAACCCAGGTCCTTCTGACCCCCCCCCCCCCAAGGCTCTATCCATTAGGCCACTGTGCTTCTCTCTCGTGCTCTCCTCATCTCACCCCTGCAAGTGGCCCCACCCCGTCGCCACCCAGCCACAAGGGCAGGTCCTGAGCACTGCAAGGTGCAGAGCTCTGAAGTGAGCGCTCGGGGGAGTCCAACAAGGTCGCTAGATATCACCCCTGCCCTCGAGGAGCTGGCCGTCCCTTTCAACAGTCATGCGTCATCGGAAGGATAATCCCTTGCCGGTCTCTGGTGAAAGCCCGTCTTTTGGAAGAGCCATCCTCACCTGAGTAGGGGGTTTGTCTCAGAATGACCCTAATGTTTCAATTTGCTTTAAGAGCACTTTGCAGCTTTGCTTTTCATCATCACCGGTTTTTATTGAGCGCTTACTGTGTGCAGAGCATGAAGACTGTGAGCCTCACGTGGGGCCTGTATCTCCCCCAGCGCTTAGAACAGTGCTCTGCACATAGTAAGCGCTTAACAAATACCAACATTATTATACTCCGCGCTTTCCCCCATAGTCCCAGGGCCATTTGGATCATTAAGTCCTTTCCCGAGGGACTGTCAATTATTTATTCCTTGGAGGAACAGTATGGCGTAGTGGACAGGGCACGGGCCTGGGAGTCAGAAGGTCGTGGGTTCTAATCCCGGCGTTGCCGCATCTGCCGTGGGAGCTTGGGCCAGTCACTGCACTTCTCTGGGCCTCAGTTACCTCATCTGTAAAATGGGGATTGAGAGCGTGAGCCCTGTGTGGAACAGGGACTGGGTCCCACGTGACTACCTTCTGTCTACCTCAGCGCTTAGAACAGTGCTTGGCACATAGTAAGTGCTTAGCAAGTACCATCATTATCATTATTATTATTACTATTAATGTCGGTCTCCCCCTCTAAACTGTAAGCTCGTTGTGGGCAGGGAACGTGTCTGTTTATTGTTCTAGTGTACTCTCCCAGGTGCTTAGTGGAATGCTGTGCACACAGGCAGCGCTCAATAAATACGACCGACTGACTCGCTCCCCATCTCCGCTCACCGGCCCGAGAACCGGTCCGCGTGGACAGAAACGCCGAGGCTGTTGGCGACGTTGCCCTGCGGACCCGAGGAAGAGTTACGGTAGCAATAAGACCGAATTAATTGTGGTTTTGGCAGGCAAATATGCCAGAAGGGTCATATTTTAAGGTTTTAGCCCAACCCACGTGGATCCCAGAGCGTGCTGCGGGTCGCTGGGGGCCCATCCGAGGGGCTGGTAGTAATCATTATTTTTGTATAGATTAGGCGTTTATTAATCAACCGGCCCCGTGCCGAGCGCTGCGTTAGACGCCCGGCCCGGGTCGCCCAGAGGGCCTCCCTCCCCATCTCCCCACCTCTGCATCCATTAGCAACTCCTCACCATTGGCTTTAAAGCCCTCACTCACCTGGCCCCTTCCTCACCTCGCTACTCTCCTACTGTATATCACGCAGCCCATGTGCCCGTCAATTTGTCCATTCCAAGCTCTTAATACGGTGCTCTGCACGTAGTAAGCGCTCAATAAATGCTATCGAATGAATGAGTATGCTTCGCTCTTCTAATGCCAACCTTCTCACTGTCCCTCCATCTCGTCTTTCTCGCCGTCGACCCCTCACCCGCGTCCCGCCTCTGGCCTGGAACGCCCTCCCTCCTCTCATCCGACAGACATTGACCCTCCCCGCCTCTTCAAAATGAAGGCCCATCTCCTCCAAGAGGCCTCCCCTGACTAAGCCCCATTTTTCCGCTTCTCCCACTCCCTTCTGCGTCGCCCTGACTTGTTCCCTTTATTCATCCCCCCTCCCAGCCCCTCACCACTTATGTCCAGATCTGTCAGTTATTTATTCACATTAATGTCGGTCTCCCCCTCTAGACTGTAAGCTCTTTTTAGGCAGGGAATGTGTCTGTTTACTGTTGCATTATCTTCTCCCAAGTGCTTAGGAGAGCAAAGTCAGTGCTCAATAAATACGATCGAATGAATCGATGGTTTAGTTGGGGTTGGACACGGGCCACTCGGTCCCAGGCCTGCGACTCTTTGGCGTAGGGTTCGGGGGCTCATGGCCCTCCCGTGCTTCCCGTCTTGGGGGGCATCTGGCACCCAGCTGCTCAAGTGCTGAGCCCCTAAAATATCCGTGCTACTCACAGAGAGGAAGACCGGTGGTCTTTTTTTTTTTAATGGTCCTTCATTCAATCGTTCATTCAGGACGATTTATTGAGTGCTTACCGTGTGCAGAGCCCTGTACTAAACACCTGGGAGAGTGCGATATAACAATAGACACATTCCAAGCCCACAACACACTTACAGTCAAGCGCTTACTGGGTGCCGGGCACTGTACTAAGCGCTGGGGTAGATACAAGCTAATGTGGTTGGACACGGTCCCTGTCCCACCTGGGGCTCACAGTCTTCATCCCCATTTTACAAGTGTGGGAACTGAAGCCCAGAGAAGTGAAGGGACTTGCCCGAGGTCACACAGCGGACGAGGGGAGGAGCTGGGAGGTTCTGACCCCCCCCCCCCCGACCCTCCTGCTTACCCTAGACTGTAAACTCACCGTGGGCAGGGAATATCACTGTTTATTGTTCTATCGTCCTCTCCCAAGTGTTTAGTGCAGTGCTGTGCACATAGTAAGTGCTCAATAGATACGATTGACTGACCGATTCCCAGTCCCGGGCGACATCCACCCGGCCATGCTGCTCGACAGACAGCGGCCCCCCCCCGAGGGTTACCCCACAATGAAGCTGCTCACTTTCCATCTCTGGGACCCTTTGGGGGGGGGGGGCCGCTGTCCGTCGAGCAGCACGGCCGGGTGGATGTCGCCCGGGACTGGGAATCGGTCAGCTTTTCTGCTGTGTGACCTCGGGCAAGTCAATTCACTTCTCTGTGCCTCAGTTACCTCATCTGGAAAATGGGGGTAAGACTGGGAGCCCCGTTTGGGACAGGGACTGTTCAACCTGAGTACCTTGTATCTACCCCAGTGCTCAGAACGGTGCCCGGCACATAGTAAGCGCTTAGCAAGTACCATAATTATCAAGTCACCGGACCTCTCTAGGCCTGTCTTTTCCTCTACAAAATGGGGGTCTCTTTGGGGGTTCGGGGGGAGTCAATTTTCCCTCTCTGGAAATAGCGAAGAATCCCAGAGGAACATCCGGAGAGCCCATGTCCGCCTGATTCAGGCTGCTGTCAGGGGTGGAGGGGAGGGAGGGCTTAGGTCGTGGGTTCTAATCCCCGCTCCGCCACTTGTCAGCTGTGTGACTTTGGGCCAGTCACTTCACCTCTCTGTGCTTCAGTTACCTCATCTGTAAAATGGGGATTAGGACCGTGAGCCCCGAGTGGGACGACCCGATTACCTTGTATCTATCACAGCGCTTAGAACAGTGCTTGGCACATAGGAAGCGGTTAACAAATACCTTTATAATTACTAGCCACTGTCCAGCTGTCTTGGGCGACCTGGGCCAGAGGACGGACGGACGAACAGAGGGAGGGAGACCGCAATGCATTTGGCCTGATTGGGGCGCCCCCCTCCATCTCCCTGTTCTGGGGTCTCCTGGAACAGCTCTGTTCTGCCTTTTCCTCCCAGTCTCAGAATCTGCCAACCGGTGTGGGGATTTCTCCGCCGGTGGCTCAACCAGAGCCCCCCTTTTCAATCGTATTTATCGAGCTCTCGCTGTGTGCAGAACGCTGCACTGAGCGCTTGGGAGAATACAATAGAACAGTCTAGAGGACGAGTTTCCAGTCTAGAGCTGTTCCCCCGAGGCTTCCCACCTGCCCGGCCCCAAACAGGTCACCTTGTAGCCTCAGAGGAACCATCAATCCATCAGTCGTATTTAGTGAGCGCTTACTCCATTCAGAGCACATATACTAAGCGCCTGGGAGGGTTCTATCAGAGTCGACAGACACGTTCGTTGCCCACAGCGAGCCTCGTGGAGATAGCCGGGGCCTGGGAGTCAGAGGACCTGGCTTCTCATCCCGGCTCTTCCATTTATTTCCCTGCCGTGTGTGACCTTGGGCAAGTCGTCTCACTTCTCTGGGCCTCAGTTTCCTCATCTGTAAAGTGGGGGGGATGAACATTGTGAGCCCCATGTGGGTCAGGGACTCTGTCCAACCCGATTAGCTTGTATAATAATAATAATAATAGTGCCGTGCACCAGGTGAGCACTGAATAAAAACGATTCATATGATGTAGATATGTAATATATAAATATAACAACTGTGGTTCAGCGCTTACTATGTGCCAGACACTGTACTTAACGCTGGGGGAGATACAAGGCGTATCTGTTAAGCACTTGCTCTCTACCAGGCACTTTTACATAGATCCCTTGTATCTACCCCTGCACTTAAAACAGTGCCTGGTACATAGTAAGCGCTTAACTAATACCATTTAAAAGAAAAACCACAAAAAAACCCAATCCGGTTACCCCGGTGGCCCATGGCCCGTGGCTCAACTTTTCCGCAGCTCCTCATGAGGGGATCCCCCGTCCCCGGACACCCCCAAAGAACGGCAGCTCAGGTCCTGGTCCGGGCCCCCTCCCCCGCCACCGCCCGATGAATTCAAATGGCAAAAGGCAGCCAGCGGCGGGAAGAGCGAGCCGGGATGTTCTCTCCCTAATTAGCGGTGACAAAAAGATCAATTAATGCTATAATTAAAAACAGTGTCTGCAGATGTGTTGGCGGCGGGGAACACATGTGGCCGGGACTTCGGTCGCTGACGTAGGAGGGCCGCGGCACTGGGGTCGACCGGCGGGTGGAGCGAGGGGGGGGTAGGGCTGGTGGGCAACGGTAATTACGGTGCCCCTCGGCGCGCCAGGCACTGGGGTAGACGCGAGGGAGTCGGCTCAGGCCGGACCCACCGGGGCGAGATCGATAGGGCCATCGTTCGTGTTTATTGAGCGCCTACCGGGTGCGCCGAGTTCACCGCCTGTCCCAGTCGGGGGCTCGGAAGTTGGTTGAGGGCAGGGAACGTGTCCGGCACCTCTGTTGGATCGTGCTCGCCCAAGAGCTTAGTACAGCGCTCTGCACGTAGGAAGCGCTTGGTAGATACTTTTGACGGGAGGAAGGGTCGGCGAGGCCCAGAGGAGGTGAAGTATCTTGCCCAAGGATGCACAGCAGGCCGGGGCCGAGGTGCGGGTAGAACCTGGGACGCCTGTCTTGTAGTCCCACCGGAATGGTGCTTGGCACATAGTGAGCGCTTAACAAAACCATAATAATAATGGAGTGTTATTATTGCTATTATTCCCGGCTGCTCCCCCGCCTCCCTTGCTGAGCGATTGGGCCTCTCCTGCCTCGGTCAGAACCATCCTTTTGATAATATTAATGATAATTATGTATTTCTTAAGCGCTTATTATGTGCCGAGCACTGTTCTAAGCTTTGGAGTAGATATAAGATAATCAGGTCGTCCCGCTTGGGGCTCACGGCCTTAATCCCCATTTTACCGATGAGGTGACGGAGGCCCAGAGAAGTGAAGTGACTTGCCCGAGGTCACACAGCAGACAAGTGGCGGAGCCAGGATTAGAACCCATGAACTTCTGTCTCTCAGGCTCAGGCTCTATCCATTACGCCATGACTATTTTTTTATTATTATTATTATAATAAAGCAGTTTGCTTTTCCAGACTGACCATACTAGGAACTGACTTCTGTCTTGGATCCCAGGAATTTGGGCCCTGCCCTATCCAGCTCTCCCCTCCCACCCCCCCCTCTCCCTTTCTAATCCTGATTTTACCATGGCTCTGCCGTGTGACCTTGGGCAGGTCACTTCATTTCTCCGGGCCTCAGTTCCCTCTGCAAAAATGGGGATGAAGACTGCGAGCCCCATGTGGGACAGGGGCCGGGTCCAACCCGATTCGCTTGTAGCCACCCCAGCGCTTAGAACAGTGCCTGGCACCTCGGACTTAACAAACACCACAATCATCATCATTGAACACTTGGGAGCCGGTACAATAGAAGACTCCCTCTAGACCGTAAGCTCACTGTTGGCAGGGATCGGGTCTGTTACATTGATGTATTGAACTCTGCCGAACGCTTAGTACGATGCTCTGCACACGGTAAGCGCTCAGTAAATATGATCGACTGGCTGACCAGAGGACAGAGTTGGTAGAACCGTTTCCTGCTCTCAGGGAGCTTTCGGTCCAGTTCTGCCCTCGTCAGGGGCCGGCCAGCCCTTACGTACAAAGCTGTAATTTCTGGATTTGTGATACGTTTATGGAATTTATTCAGCGCTTACTATGTGCCAGGCACTGTACTAAGCTCTAAGGTAGATACAAGCTATTCAGGTCGGACACAGTCCATACCCCCACGTAGGGCTCACGGTCTTATTCCCCAATTTGTATTAATTTGTATTGATTCTCCCCACTTCTAGACCGTAAACTCGTTGCGGGCAGGGAACGTGTCTGTTTATTGTTGTATCGTATTCTCCCAAGCGCTTAGTACAGCTTTCTGCATGCGGGAAGCGCTCAGTAAGTACAATCGAATGAATAAATGAACGAATGGCCGGCACTGCTGCTGATTTTATGGCAGCGGCGAGGCAGCGAACGTGTCTACCGACTCCGCTCTGCACACGGTAAGTGCTCAATAAACACCGATGATTGAGGAGTTCGGGGGGGGGGGGGACCCACTGCGGCCTGGGGTCGGCGAGGGCCTGGCTGGCTCTGTAGAGATCGCCCCCGGCCCGGGCCCCCGTCCTCCCCCTCCCCGTGACCATCCACAATGGCGCGTTTCTTCCCTTCCCAGAAGCCTCTGACATTTCCTTTCTTCCCCGCCCGGGAGCCAGCGGGACGATCTGACAGACGTTTCCTGGCTCTTTCCCTTAAGAGTTTTCCAAAAGCCAATAAAGCAGGCTTTCTCTCCTCTTCTCTGCTCTCCCCCGCATCGCCCAGAGGATTCGGCGGAACAGCGGGTGGCAAGCCCGCGCCTCTGTTCTAAGCGCCCTCTCCCCGGGGGGCGAGCGGGGCGGTGGTGGTCCCCTTCCCCAGCTGTGCCAGCCGGACGCCTCGTCCGAGGTCCCCGATCGCATCTGAAAGTTGCCCGTCGGGGTCGGAGAGCTTATTGAGCGCTTACCGTGTGCGGAGCCCCGTACTGAACGCTTGGGAGAGGACGGTGCAACAGTATAACGGACACATTCCCTGCCCACAACGAGCTTACGGTCTAGAGCCCCAGGATGGCGGCTCTCTGGCCCGCGTGGGCGGTTTGAAGCCCGCGTCCTCCCCACGCCCCTCAGCTACCCCCTTCCACCCCGTCCTCGTCCCCCTGCTCGCAGTGAGGAGCAGCACCCGGACTCCGCATTCCCTTCTGGTTCACCCTCGTCCCCGGTGGGTCCCGGGAGCGACGCGCCAGCCGGGGAAGCGGTCCGGTCCAGGAGGGCTGCCCGCAGGTCCCAGCCGGGAAGCGGATTGTGATTTTTGGGGACGTCGGAGTGACCGTCCCGGCGGGGAAGAGGAGGAGGGTTGGGCGGCGGGCACAGGAGGAGGTTGCCGAGCTCGTAGAACCACGTTGAACCGTCAGGAACGCGACGGTGGTTAAATGGTGATACTGATGATAATGATAATAAGAACAGTAATAACAGCGATCCATCTCGGTTGTGTGTATAGCCCCCTCTTCGCTGTAAGTTTGTCGTGAACAGGAAATGCGTACGTTATAATAATAATTGTGGTATTTGTTAAGTGCTTTCTATGTGCCAGGCACTTAGGGTAGATACGGAGTAATCAGGTTGGACACAGTCCTTGACCCACATGGCGTCCACAGGTTTGATCCCAATTTTACAGATGAGTTAACCGAAGCACAGAGGAGCGAAGCGACTTGTCCAAGGTCACACGGCAGACACGGGGCAGAGCCCGGATCAGAATCCACACGTCCTGTGACTCCCAGGCCCGTGCTCTTTCCACCAGGCCACACTGCTTCTCAGTAGGCCAAGCTGCTTATATTGTTAAAACACACTCTCCCAAATGCTGAAGGCGGTGCTCCGCACACAGTAAGCGCTCAATAAATATCATCGATCGACTGCGTGTTGTGTAACACTTCCGTGTATCCAAAGTACTCTCTCGCCAGTCACTTCATTTTGTCTTTACCATCCATTGATCATATTTATCGAGCGCTTACTGTGTGCAGAGCAGTGTACTAAGAACTCGGGAGAGAATAACAGAGTCGCTAGACAAGTTCCCTGCCCTCAAGGAGCTTCAAATCCAGAGGGGGAGACAGATATTGAAATAAGAAGTTACAGATATGGACTTAAAGGGCTGTGGGATAATCACAACCACCCTGTGTGGGAGGCAGGTATTTGTATCCCCATTTTACAGGTGAGGAAAATGAGGCCGAGGAAGGATAAGTAACAGAGCTCTGTTCCAGCGGGACAGGGGCAGAACTGGGGCTAGAACCTGGGTCTCCTGACTTCCACCTGGTCCTCTTTAATAATAATAATGATGATAATAGAATAATAAAAACAACACATTTTTGTTAAGTGCTTCCTATGTGTCAAGCGCTGTACTAAGCGCTGGGGTAGATACAAGATAATCAGGTCGGACACAGTCCCCGTCTAAGTATTCATTCAGTCGTATTTATTGAGCACTTACTATGTGCAGAGCACTGTTCTAAGCGCTTAGAATGTACAATTCGGCAGCAGACAGAGACAGTCCCTGCCCACTGACGGGCTTACAGTCTAATCGTGGGAGACAGATGGACAAAAACAAGACAACTTAATCGCAGTAAGTATTGAAAACCCATTTAGTGGATGAGGAAACTGAGGCAGAGAGCAGTTAAGTAACTCTGCCCAGGGTGACACAGCAGACAAGTGGTAGGGTCTGAATTAGAACCCAGGCCCGCTTTCAACTAGGCTGTGTTGATTAGGGGAAAAAAATGGATATAGGTGCAGCTGCAAAATGTTATGTCTACGTACGTAAATAGGATACTTAATTTTCCAAAGTGCCATCTCTCTCGGTCCACTCAGCCTAAATCAATCAGTAGTATTTATTTAGCACTTACTATGTAAGGAGCACTCTACTAAGCGCTTGGGAGAGTACAGCGTTAGGGATACATTCCCCGCCCAAAACAAGCTTACAGCCCAGAGGGTTTAAGGTGCATTAAGGCACCTTAATTTATTTCAGGGTCTTTCTCCCTCACTAGATTGTCAATTCCTTGAAAAAGAGCAAAGTTACGGATCATGGCAGTAGATAGGACGTTCTGGAGAAAATATATCCACAGAGCCGCTATGAATCGGAAGCGACGGCATTTGACGATGATGATAATGATGTTCTCCCTTCGATTTAGTACAGTGCTCAGAAAATAGTATTGATGGATTGATGGCTAAAGCGAGTGGCCATTATCTCTGCTAAAGAGCTCTGTCATTATCTGGTGCTAAATTGAAGTGGGCTATAAGCATTCAAGTCAGTCAGAATAACTCAGAGGGAGGGGGAACGGAAGTGCGCAAGACCAGGTAAAGGCTGGAGATTTTACTACCTTGAAGTGAGAGCTCCCTGTGAGTAATAACACCAGCTTTGGAATTCAGTGGGGCCAGCAGAGTGGATCGCGCGGCACAGTGGATGGCGTGGCGAGGGGGAGCTGAGGAAAAGGGGGCTTAGTCTGGGGGGGGGTCTCATGGAGGAGGTGAGTTTTCAGTAGGGTTTGATGGGGGAAAGGGTGATTGTTTGGCGGATTTAAGGAGGGAGGGTGTTCCAGGCCAGAGGCAGGACGTGGGCCGGAGGTCGACGGTGGGACAGGCGAGATGGAGGCCCAGGGAGAAGGTTAGCGGCCCCAGGGAAGCGGGGTGTGCGGCCTGCGATGGAGAAGGAGAGAAGGGAGGTGAGGTAAGAAAGGGGCCAGGGGATGGACAGCTTTGAAGTCATAGCGAGAAGTTTTTGCTTGATATAGAGATTGATAGGCAACCACTGGAGATATTTGAGGAGGAGGGTGACATGCCCTGAACGTTTCAGTAGAAAGATATTGCGGGCAGCAGAGTGAAGCATAGACTGGAGTGGGGAGAGGCAGGAGGTTGGGAGATCAGAAAGGAGGCTGATGCAGTCATCCGGTCGGGAGAGGAGTGATTGTACTAACGTGGCAGCCGTTTGGATGGAGAGGAAAGGGCGGATCTTGGCGATGTTGTGAAGGCGAGGCAGGATTTGGTGGCGGATTGGCTGTGTGGGGTGAGTGAAAGAGCGGAGTCAAGGATGACACCAAAGTTGCGGGCCTGGGAGACGGGAAGGATGGTGGTGTCGTCCACGGTGACGGGAAAGTCAGGGAGAGGACAGGGTTTGGGAGGGAAGATGAGGAGCTCTGTCTTGGACATCTTGAGTTTGGGGGGGGCGGGAGGACATCCAAGTAGACATGTCCTGGAGGCAGGAGGAGATACGAGCCTGGAGGGAGGGGGAGAGAACAGGGGAGGAGATGGAGATTTGGGTATCGTCCGCGTAGGGATGATGGTTGAAGCCGCGGCAGTGAATGAGTTCACCAAGGAAGTGAGTGAGCGGAGCCAGGATTAGAACCCGGGTCCTTCCGACTCCCAGGCCCGGGTTCTATCCTCGTTGTGGGCAGGGAATGTGTCTGCTTACTGTTATATTTTACTCTCCCAAGTGCTTACTACAGTGTTCTGCACACAGTAAGCGCTCAAGAAATATGAATGAATGAATGAATGAATACTAGGCCAGGCCGCTTTCCCTGCTCAGGGAAGAGGGAAGAGACCGTAAGCTCGTCTCTCAGTGCCCAGCACTTAGTACAGTGTCCGGCGCTTAGTACAGTGCCTTGTATCTCGTAAGCGCTTAACAAATGCCATTATTATTATTATTAGACTATAAGCTCGTCTCTAGACTCTAAGCACGTAGTGGGCAGCGAATGTGTCTGTATAATGTTGTCCTCTCCCAAGCGCTGTGTCCAACCTAATTATCTTCTCTCTACCCCAGGGCTTCGAACAGTGCTTTGCACATAGTAAGAGCTTAACAAATACCTTAATTATTGTTATTAGCACAGTGCTCTGCGCACAGTAAGAGCTCAATAAATACGACTGAACGAAGGAATGAATGAATCCCTCCGCAATCTTCTGGCCCGGGACAGACGGTGAATGAGGCAGACCCTCCCCGCCCAGCCCTGGCAAGGCAGTCAACGTTTTAAAGTTGATAAGGACCCTGAGCGCTCGGGAGGGAAGGACGAGGGGTCCGTAGGGGATGGGCTGGGTGGGGAGGAGGCTTCCTGAGTCTTGGGGAGCGCTAACCCCAACCAGAAGCCAGAGGAGCTGCAGGATTGATTGAGAAATGTGTTTTTCACTCAGCGTATTTATTGAGCGCCTACTGGGTGCACGGCACTGTTCTAAGCGCTTGGGAGAGGACGTGAGAACGGTATAACTGACACGTTCCCTGCCTAGAATGAGGTTGCAAGCTGGAGGGGGAGACAGACATTAATAGAAAGAAATAAATGACAGATATGGACATGAGTGGTGTGGGGCTGCGATAGGAGATGAATAAAGGGAGCGAGTCAGGGCGACGCAGAGGGGAGAGGAAGAAGGGGGGAGGGGGGCTTAGTCAGGGAAGGCCTCTTGGAGGAGATGGGCTTTCAGTAAAGCTTTGAAGGGTGGGGAGAGTCATTGTCTTGTAGGGCGTGGGGATGGAAGCAAGGCAGGTGCTCCTAAATTTTCTCCTTCATTCATTCATTCCATAGTATTTATTGAGCGCTTACTGTATGAAGAGCACTGTACTACGCGCTTGGAATGTGCAAGTCGGCAACAGATAGAGAGAGTCCCTGCCCTTTGACGGGCTCACGGTCTAATCGGGGGAGACGGGCAGACGAGAACGACGGCAATAAATAGAGTCAAGGGGAAGAACATCTCGTAAAAACAATGGCAAATAAATACAGTTCCCCGTCCCCAGAGAGATAGAGACACACCCACCCCCCCAGTACACCCTCATTCACTCACAAGCGCACGTACCTTCATTCGCTCATATTCACTCGTGCACACACAAAATCACCCATACACCCACCCACCCAATCACACGTATCCACACACCTGTCCTCAGACACACATTCCCTTCGGCACCCACAGTCACTGGTGTACTGAGCACTTACTGTGTGCAGAGCCCTGCCCTAAGAGCTGGGGAGAGTACGTTATCACAGAGCGGGTAGACTCATTCCCTGGCCACAACGAGCTTACAGGCTAGACCACTATTTCCCCTATCCCGAATCTATTTTAATGTCTGTCTCACCCTGTCGTCCACAAGCTGCACACGCTCAGTTGTTCATAAAAACACACACAGTCCCAGGTCCGCACACACACACACACAATTACGGGTGCACAAGCCCAGCCTGGCTCAGTTGAACGGGCCGTGGCCCAGCACAGAGGTCGCCATGAGCCCTGCTCCCCCGCTTTAATCATAATAATAATAATAATTGTAGTATTTGTTAAGCGCTTATTATAATAATAATAATAATGTTGGTATTTGTTAAGCGCTTACTATGCGCAGAGCACTGTTCTAAGCGCTGGGGTAGATACAGGGTAATCAGGTTGCGCCACGTGAGGCTCTCAGTTAATCCCCATTTTACAGATGAGGTAAATGAGGCTCAGAGAAGCGAAGTGACTTGCCCACAGTCACACAGCTGACAAATGGCAGAGTCGGGATACGAACCCGTGACCCCTGACTCCCAAGCCCGGGCTTTTTCCACTGAGCCACGATGTTATTATGTGCCAGGCAACGTACTAAGCACTGGGGTCAATGCACATGGTGCTCACAGTCTCAATCCCCGTTTTCCAGAGGGGTAACCGAGGCACAGAGACGCGAAGTAAATGGTGGTATTTGTGGTATTTGTTAAGCGCTTACTACGTGCAAAGCACTGTTCTAAGCGCTGGGGGATACAAGGTAATCAGGTTGTCCCACGTGGGGCTCACGGTTTTAATCCCCATTTTACAGATGAGGGAACTGAGGCACAGAGAAGTGAAGTGACTCGCCCAAAGTCACACAGCTGGCAAGTGGCGGAGCCGGGATTCGAACCCATGAACTCTGACTCCCAAGCCCGCGCTCTTTCCACTGTGCCACGCTGCTTGGGTCACACAACTGGAATTAGAGCCGGGATTGGGACCTTCCGACTCCCAGGCCCGGGCTCTACCCGTTAGGCCGTCCTGCTGCTCGCCGTAAGAACGTGGGCTGACCGGTGGTGGGGGCCCCGGCCCCTATCTCGGGGAGAGGTGGCCCGCGGGGCTTTTATCATCTCTGTGCACGGTTACTGCTGACTCACGCGGGTGAGCTGAAGTGCTCATGGTCAGGAGGAGGAAGAGGAGGAGGAGGAAGCCAGGGGAGAGCAGGGCAGTTAGGAAATTGGAAAGGTGTTGGGGTCCCGGGCTGACGGGGGGATTCTCTGTGGGGTCAGTGTTGTACTCTCCCAAGCGCTTGGTACGGTGCTCTGCACACAGTAAGCGCTCAATAAATATGATCGAATGAATGAATAAGACACGCGCTTGTGTCCACGTGTTATGGGCTCCGTTAAAGTCCCGAACCCGTGATGTGTTCGACTTTCTGCCTCCCTCTTTAAGCTGTAGGTTCCTTGGGGTCAGGACCTTGTCTGTTAACTCTTTTGTCGTCTCCCAGGCGCCCAATACAGCGCTCTGCACGCAGTAGACTGGGTGCACCTTGAGGGATTATCACTAATAATAACGATATTAATGGTGTTTGTTGGCCGCGGAGGCGGAGTCGCTCCGTCACCGCTCACCAGACCCGTGGAGTAAAAAAACATTTTCTCATCAACCTCTGCTGTATTGACCTACCGTGGGCAGAACCTGGTGCTGGGTGCCCGCTGTGGGCGTCGTACTGCGTCAGGATGCCTACTTCGGCCGGTCGTATTCACTGAGCGCTTCCTGGATGCAGGACACTGTCCTGAGCGCGCGGGAGAGTACGATGTAGCGGAGTTCGTAGACCCCTTTCCCGCCCTCGACGAGCTTACTGTCTAGAGGGGGAGGAGGACGTAGTGCTAACCTCCTCACAGGGCCTCCACCTCGCCTGTCCCGCCGCCGAGCCCTGGACCTCGTCCTACCTCTGGCCTGGAACGCCTTCCCTCCTCAAATCCGCCCTACTGAAGGCTCGCCTCCTCCAAGAGGCCTTCCTAGACTAAGCCCCCTTTTTCCTCAACTCCCCTGCCCCTCCCCGTTGCCCCGACTCGCTCCCTTTTTGTTCTCTTCCCCGCCCACATCACTTGTGTTTATATCTATAATGCTATTTGTTGTGTATAATGTGTGCATCTATAATTCTATTTATTTACGTTACTACCCGTTTACTTGTTTTGATATGTATATATCTATAATTCTATTTATATTTATGCTATTGATGCCTTTTTACATGTTTCGATGTCTATCTCCCCCCTTCTAGACCGTGAGCCCACTGTGGGCCGGGATTATCTCCCTTTATTGCCAAATTGTACTTTCCAAGTGCTTAGTACAGTGCTCTGCACACAGGAAGCGCTCAGTAAATACCACTGAATGAATGAATAATACAAATAGATAAATTACAGATAGGGTCATAAATGCCGTGAGGCTGAGGGAGGGATGAACACAGGTGCAAATCCAGGTGCAAGGGCGAGCCAAGCACTCTGTGCTAAGCACTGCATCAGGCACCTACCGGTGGGCAGAGCTTTACTATTCTAGGCAGCTGCCGGGGGCAGATTGCTGGACCGGGCAGCCTTTGCATCCAGAGCAGCAGCCTGAGCTTCTGCTGGGTTTTTGGGGTTCAAGAAGGAGGAGGAAAGGACAAGAGCCCTGCCCTCCCTCTGCTTACAGTCTAAAGCGAAGCATCTGCCGTTTCGAGGAGGACGCAGATGACGAAGAAAGCCTGAGGCTAGAGAAAAATCACCCGCCAAAGGGTCAGCGACTCCCCTTTAGCTCGCCTTTGGGTAGCGTATGTTGGACCCCCTTCCTCTTTGTCGGATTTCCTCGGGGGTGGGGAAGAGCAGGCCGGGGCCGGAAGTGGGACACGCCACGGGCGTTTCCATCCGGGACGTCGGGATCTATCCCAATCCCAGGTTTGCGGTCGATCTGTCGGCCGTGGGGAAATGGGGAGCGGGAAGGAGGAGGAGAGCTGGGCTGGTGTAGTTCCGGGACGTCGGAACTCTAAGTCCCATGTGGCCTAGTGGATAGAGCTTGGGTCTGGGAATCAGAAGGACATCTCCTCCAAGAAGCCTTCCCTGACTAAGCCCTCCTCTCTTCTTCTCCCACTCCCTTCTAAGCCACTCTTACTTGCTCCTTCATTCATCCTCCCTCCCAGCCCCACAGCATATATGTATAAATCCGTGTGTGTGTGTGTGTGTGTGTATATATATCTATGTATGTAATTTATGTTAATGTCGGTCTCCCCCTTTAGACTGCGAGCTCACTGTAAGCAGGGAACGCGCCTGTTTGTTGTTATATTGTACTCTCCCAAGCACTTACTACTGTGCTTCGCGCACAATAAGCACTCAATAAATGCGACTGAATGGCGAATGAGAGGACCCGGGTTCCAATTCTGACTCCGCCGCCTGGTCTGCTGTGTGTCCTAGGAAGAGTCACTTCTGTTCTCTGGGCCTCAGTTCCCTCGTCTGGAAAATGGGGATTAAGACTGTGAGCCCCATATGGAACAGGGAGTGGGTCCAACCTGATCCGCTTGTATCTACCCCAGGGTCTAGTACAGTCCCTGGCACGTAGTAAACGCTTAACAAATACCATTAAAAAAATAAGATTCTCCAGAATCTTCACCCACCCCACAAGCCAGAAATTATTTTTCTGGGTTCCTACTTGTCCGGAAACTGGCTTCTCTGGTTAGAAACTGTGGGGCGGGGGAACCGGGGCTATCTGCAAAAATAATAATGATAATAGTAATTGCGGTATTTAAGTGCTTACTATGTGCCAGGCACTGTATTAAGCTCTGGGATAGAGATAAATTCATCGGGTTGGACACGGGTCCCGTCCCACATGGGACTCACACTCTTAAACCCCATTTTCCAGATGAGGTACCGGTGGACTCCGCCCCCGCTTTAAACTCCCTCGTCGGTGCCCGGCGGCAGCAGCCGGGGCGGCTTCTGTGCCCGGGCCCGACGGTTTTCCGCCCCGGGCCGGGTCTGGCGGGCGGCCCGATGGACCGGCCGAGAACTGGATGGCGCCGCCCCGTCCCGGTGCCCGTGTCCTCAGCTGACCCCGGGCCCGCGGGCGGGGCCCACCGGCCGTTGGCGGGTTTATTGATTTATTTCATTTTCAGCTCTGCCCGAGCCACCCACCCTCTCAGACCCACCGGCCTGCTCTCCAGAGATAGCTCACTAAATGGAATCGACAGTGGTTAGTCGCCCCGGTTGCCCACACGCCCGAAACCGATCTCTGTCCCAGATGCTCCCGCCCACGATCTCCCCGGGGAGGGGGGCGGGACTGGGCAGCCCTGGGCCGGCCCAATCTGGACCCCCGGACCCTCGGCCCGGCTTCACCCGCCCCTCGGCCCGGGAGCCGACGGGAAGGCCAGCCCTGCCGCCCATCCACCCGCCGATAGATCCACCCGTCGGCCGGTCGGTGCTATTTATTGAGCACTCACGGGCTGCACGGCACTGGACCGGGAGCTCAGGAGAGGACACCAGAAGCCTTGCTCCCAATCTGGCTGGTTTTTTCTCTGGTTTTTTAGGGTAATAATAATTATGCTATTTCTTAAGCGCTTTCCGTGTGCCAAACACTGTTCTCAGTGTTGCGGTAGATACAAGATAATAGGTTGGGTAGATACCAGATAATCCCTGTTAGGGCTCCCGGTCTCGATCCCCATTTTACGGATGAGGTTACTGAGGCCCAGAAACTAAAGTGACTCGCCCAAGTTTACACAGCAGACAAGTGGCGGATCCGGGATTAGAACCCGTGACCTTCTGACTCCCAGGCCTGCGCTCTACCCACTACGCAGTGCTGCTTGTTGAGTGCTTCCCGTGTGCCTGATATCGTGCTAAGCATTGGAGTAGATACAGAATCGCCAGTGTGGACCCAGTCCATGTCCCATGTGAGATTCACCGTCTTAATCCCCAATTTGCAGGTGAGGGAACTGAGGCACAGAGAAGCAAAGTGGCTTGCCCAAGGTCACAGAGCGGGCAAGCGGCAGAGCCGGGATGAGAGCCCAGGTCCTCCTGACTCCCAGCTCTATCACTAGAGCCCGCTGATGGTGGTGTTTATCGGGAGCCTTGGAAGTGCAGCACACTGTACTAAGCCTTTGGGAGAGGACAGCGGGAGACTCAGTCCCCGCCCTCGAGGGGCTTCCAGCTTTCGCCAAGCGTCGATATCTAGAATGGGGAGGGGGGCCCGGGGCCGACCGTCCGTCCCAGTGGCAGAACGAGTCAGGCTCCCGGCCGGGCCCGGAGCCACGCGGATCCGCAGTGCGGACGGAGCTGGCGTCGGGCTCCCCGTGTCCATCCCCGACCTCCCCTCCATCCGCCTGGCTGGGCCCGGCCCGTTTCCGTCCTAGGGCGAGTTTGTCGGCTCCTCTGGACCGTAAGCTCGTCGCGGGCAGGGCTTGGGCCTCTTTATCGCTGTACCCTAGTCGACCAAGCCCTCGGTTTAGCGCTTTGCCCTCCGGAAGCGCTCAGTAAGTTCGACTGAACGAACGAATGAATCGTGCCGGGGGGACGCCCCCGGGGCCGTAGGTCGTGGCACCCCCTGGTACTGCCCCAGCTGCGGGTGACCCTACGGGATCCGAGCCACCGGCGGGGGGCTGCGCGGGCTCACCGGCCGATCGCCCTCGGAACGGCTCTGGCCGACCCGCGGTGACCGCAGATGCGGGTGGTCGGCGGAGCGGGAACGGCCCCCTTCAATCCGCCGATCGAGGGTATCTATTGAGCGCCTCCTGTGTGCGGGGCACCATGCGGTACAACGGAGTTGGGAGACGCGTTCCCCGCTCACCACGAGCTTTCAGTCCGGAGGGGACTACAGGCCTTCCGCCGTCTCCGGGATGTGGAAATCCAAGAAAACCCAAATCCGGAAGCCCAGGGCGCCCTCCCGGCGCCCGGCAAGCCAAGAGGCTGTGATTTTTAAATGAGGAATTCTGCGGCAAAGAGGAAAAAAAGTTGTATATTGTGGCTGAAAATTTTAATCACACAGGGGCTGAGGAGCTAAAAATAGACCATCCTGCCTTCTGTTTATGGTAAGCCTGGCTGGGGATCGGCACATTTCAAAGCTGAACATACTGTATGTTATTTTTGCTTAATTTTAGATTCTACATTTTAAAACGATTTCTTATAAGAAACATATTTCTGAAATATAAACTTAGCCCGGAGAACAGTGCACTCCAGTTCTGCCCATATTGAGCCGCCTCTAAATGGAGTAAACTGTGGTGGGAAGCCGGTGAGAGCTCCGGGCTTCCAGCCCCGGTGATTTAGCGCGCACCGCGTGCCGAGCACTGTACCCGACTCCCGGGAGCACGCGACGGGGTTGGCGGGCCTGGCCCCGGTCCTCTGTGGTTTCGTGACTGAGGAGGGTTTGAAGCTCATCCTCACGCCTGTCAACTCACTGTGGGCAGGGAACGTATCTTAAATTGTACTCTCCCAAGCACTTAGCAAGAGCACGGGCTCGGGAGTCAGGGATCCTGGGTTCGAGTCCCAGCTCCGCCGCATGTCTGCTGTGTGACCTTGGGGAAGTCTCCTAACTTCTCCGTGCCTCTGTTCCCTCATCTCTCAAATGGGGATGAAGACTGTGAGCTCCCTGGAGGGCATGGAGTGTGTCCAACCTGATTATTTTGTATCTACTCCAGTGTTTAGTACAGTGCCTGGCACATGGTGAGCGCTCGACAGATACCATTAAGAAAAAAGTGCTCTGCCCTCAGTAAGCGCTCAATAAATTCCGTAGCTGGATTAGAGAAGCAGCATGGCTTAGTGGAGAGACCCCGGGCTTGGGTCAGAGGACGTGTGTTCTAATCCCGGCTCGCACCATTTGTCTGCCGGTTGACCTTGTCAAGTCACTTCACTTCTCCGTCCCTCAGTTACTTCGTCTGTAAAATGGGGATTGAGACTGTGAGCCCCGCGTGGGACAACCTGATGACCTTGTATCTACCCCAGCGCTTAGAACAGTGCTTGGCACGTAGTAAGTGCTTACCAAACACCATCCTAATAATAATAATGATAATAACAGTGCTTGACAGCACATAGGAAGTGCTTACCAAATACCATCCTAATTAATAATAACGATAAGAACAGTGCTTGACACATAGTAAGCACTTAAACGCCATTGTTATTATTTTTATTATTAATAATTGATTTGTGTTCAGCACCAGATCTCATTCATTCAGTAGCATTTACTGAGCGCTTACTATGTGCACAGAACTGTACGATTCGACAAATGATAGAGACAATCCCTGCCCATTGACGGGCTTAGCGTCTAATTCGGGGGCTAATCTCCTGCCGCCGAATCCGTTGTCTCGGTGGTGCCACCCATGTCCATCGGGACCCTCGAGGGGGACGCAGTCCTCTCCCTCCTGGCCACCCGCCGGACACCTGTAGTTTCTGCGAACACTCGCAAGGAACCTCTTGGCGTGTGCCCCTGTGACGGGTCAGTCAGTCAATCCATCAGTGGTATTTACTGAGTGCTTACTGTGGGCAGAGCGCTGTACTGAGTGCTTGGGAGAGCCCAGTAGAATAGGTAGTCACGGTCCTTGTCCACGAAGAGCTTAAACTCCTGAGGGGTAGATGGATGATGAATTACAGCTAGGGGAAGTGGAAGGGTATAAGGCTGTAGACGTAAGCGCCCTGGGCGATTATCAAGTGCTTAAGGGATGTAGCTCCCAGGGCCCAGACCACGCTGGGGGGGGGGGGAGGACCGGAATCGAGATGACGGCTTAGTCCGGGAAGGCCTCTTGGAGGAGGTGGGATTTTTATTAAGACTAGGAAGGCCGGGGGAGTGGTGGTGTGTCGGATTCGACCGGGGAGAGAGTTCCAGGCCCGAGGGGGGACGTGGGCGAGGGGTCGACGGCGTGATAGACGAGATGGAGGTGCGGGGCGTAGGCCGGTATTAAGGGAGAGGAGTAGTAGGAGACAAGGACTCTCCCCGCTTCCCAAGCCTTCCTGAAGGCCCTTCTCCTCCAAGAGGCCTTCCCAGTCTAAGCCCCACTTTTCCTCACCTCCCGCTCCCTTCTGCGTCACCCTGATGTGCTCCCTTTGCTCTTCCCTCCTTCCAGCCCCACACCACTTATGTCCGTATCTCTAATTTTATTTATTTGTACTGTTGTCTCCCCCCGCCACCCCAAGACTGTGAACTCGTTGTGGGCAGGGGATGTCACTGTTTATTGTTGTATTGTACTTTCCCAAGCGCTTAGTACAGCGCTCTGCACACAGTAAGCGCTTAATAAAGAACACTGAATGCATAAGATCAGCAAAGTAAATTGGGAGGGGGCGAGCTGACGGGAAAGCCGATGACGGAGAGGGGTATCTGTTTGATGCGGAGATGGGTGGGCGGCCATTCATTTATTCATTCAATCGTTTCTATTGAGCGCTTACCGTGTGCAGAGCACTGTACTAAGCGCTTGGAATGTACTGGCGGGAGGTTCGTGACAGCCTCCTGTGATTTATATCATGAGGTCGGTGGGGACGGTCTGGAGTTCTCGGCGGTAGAGAAAGGGTCCGGGGGGACCCCGGCAGTCGAATGTTTTCTCCCCCTAGACTGTTAGCTCACTGTGGGCAGGGAATGTGTCTGTCGATTGGTGTATTGTACTCTCCTAGACGCTTAGTACAGTGCTCTGCACACAGTAAGCGCTCAATAAATACGATTAAATGGATGATTGTGTCATGGAGCACCGGTACACGTCTGTGGTGGTCTAGACAAGGTGCTGGTGAAATGGCTGACTTGGAAGTGGAAACTGCTTTGCGATTGGGCCCCATGGGTGCTTTGCGAGAAAGAGAAGCAGCGTGGCTCAGGGGAAAAAGCCCGGACTTGGGAGTCAGAGGTCGTGGGTTCTAATCCCGACTCCATCACTGATCAGCCTTGTGACTTTGGGTAAGTCACTTCACTTCTCGGGGCCTCAGTTACCTCATCTGTAAATTGGGGATTAAGATTGGGAGCCCCACGTGGGACAACCTGATTACCTTGTATCTACTCCAGTGCTCAGAACAGTTCATGGCACATAGTAAGCGCTTAACAAATACCGTCATTATTATTATCATTATTACTAGTTTAGTATTATTATCATTATAATTGCTATTGTCATCATTAGTATTATTATTAGTGTACTTGTTAAGCATTTAACTCTATGTCAAGCGCCGTTTCATGCACTGGGGTAGAGACGAGTTAATCAAGTCCGACACGGGGCTCACAGTCTACGTAGGAGGAAGATCGCTAGGGAATCCTCATTTTACAGCTACGGAAACTGAGGCCCAGCGAAGTGAAGTGACTAGCCTAAGGTCACGCAGCAAGCAGTTGGCAGAGGCGGGATTAGAACCCAGGTCCTCTGACTCTCAGGCTCTGGGCTCTTTCCATTAGACCACGTTTCTGGGCGTCAGAGCGGCTTATAGGGGTCAGATAACTCGGGGAGGGTGCGTGGAAGGAAGGATTCTACTATCAGTCCTCAGCTAAGATGACCCCACACGCACCCCGTGGAGGAAGTTCACTCTTTTTCTCCCTCTCTCTCTGGTGTTCTGTCTCCCTTTCACTATTGTTTTCTCTCTTTCCTTTTTCTCTCTCTCGCCCTCCGTCTCCCCGTGTGTCTCTGTCCCTCCCCGTCTCTCTCTCCGAGCGGCCCGCCTTCCGCCAGGGCGCTCCGAGGAGGGGGTTGAGCTCCAGTGCTTCCGCCACCCCGACCAGAGAAAACTGGAATAATGGTATCGAGCAATGTGTATATTACACGTAAGGCTAGTGTGAATGAAACACATTTGTTTAGTTGTTGGTGGGACGTGAATGCCGCCGTGTCTCCCCGTTGAGCTATTGCTAATTCTTGCTGCCTCGGTTGACTCTCCCAGCTGATGTGTAATTTTTGCCTTCCCCGGCGGGATATTTCACCGGAGGATAAGACTCCGTGGAATCCAAAGGCTCCGCCTCGGCGCCGTCCGGATGATTCCAGGGAAGTGAGGTGTGGAGCGGGGGCCACCCTGAGTGATCCCTAGATCGTGAGCGGGGGGTCCAGGCTGCTCTGGGTGGCCCCCCAGCCAGGAGCTCACAATCTTAATCCCCGCTTTACAGATGAGGTAACTGAGGCTCAGAGAAGCGAAGTGACTTGCTCAAGGTCACACAGCAGACAAGGGTCAGTGCTCTGCGCGCATGAAGCGCTCAATAAATACGATGGAATGAACCCAGTTCATCCGAGCCCCAGGCCTATATTCTGTCCTCTAGGCCTCCCTCTCTTCTCTGGGACGTATTTTGGCGTATATCGACCAGCCTTCCTCTTCCCCTCGTGGCCCAGGGGGCTTTTTGTCGTGAGGGGGCGAGGCTGGAATAAGCGGGCGAGGATGGGACCATGGGCGGTCAGATGCAGGCCATCCTGTCATTTATTCAATCAGCGGTGGTTACGGAGCAGCCTGACCTAATGGATAGATCCCGGGCCTGGGACTTAGAAGGACCTGGGTTCTAATCCCGGCTTCACCGCTTGTCTGACCCGAGCAAGTCAGTTTACTTTGCCTTTTGTATCTTTCTGTGCCTCAGTTACCTCAACTGTAAAATGGGGACAAAGACTGTAATCCCAGTGAGGGACTGTATCCAACCTGATTAATTTGTATCTACCCCAGCGCTTAGTACAGTCCCTGGTTCGTAGTAAGTGCTTAGCCAGTACCGTTTTAAAAAAAAAATTGATTACTTACTGTGTGCAGAGGACTCTACCGAGCGCTTGGGGGAGTACATTACGGCAGAGATGGCGGACGACTTCCCTCCTCTCCATGAGCTTACAGTCTAGAGGGGGAGACAGACACTAATAGAGCCATAATTATATTTATGTATTCTAATAATAGTTGTATTTACTTATATATAATAACTGTGGTATATGTTAGCCACTATGTGCCAAGCACTGTTCTAAGCCCTGGGGTGGATACAAGCCGGATTGGACACAGCCCTTGTCCCACAAGGGGCTCACAGTGACGCTCCCCATTTATAGATGAGGTGACTAAGGCACAGAAAAGCGAAGTGACTTGCCCAAGGCCTCACAGCGGACACGTAGCGGTGCTGGGATTGGAACCCATGACCTTCTGACTCCCAGGCCCGTGCTCTATCCACTACGCCGTGCTCCTTCAGGTGGCGTATTATATACATTAGGTATTTATAATGTATAATTTGAAGGTATGTACATAAATTGCTATAGAGTTGAGGATGGGGCGAAGCGCGAATGTCCCAAGGTCACAGATCCAAATGTGACGCTCATCCCAGATCCCGATGACGGGAATCTCGAGACAGGGCGGACGGACGAGCCTCCCTGGGTTCTGCGCCTTGCGCCCGGAGCCCCCCGGGTCCGTGCTCGCCGGTCTCCGCTCCCAACCGTCCTTCGGGTTCCCGCGGGGGCCGACGGCTGGGCCAGGGGCCTGTGAGCCCCGTCCTTGCTCGCTGGTCCTTCCCCCCCGTGGGCTTCCCGCGGGCACCGTGAGCGAGGAGCGGGGTTGGGAGCCGCCCACGACGAAGCGCGGGTGGAGGGGGTGGCCGTGCTCACGTCGGGATTCCCGCCGGGCCCGTCCGCCTCGGTCGGACCCCCGGCGGCCCAGCGGCCGTGCCCCTGCTGATGGAAGCCGAACTCGAACCCAGTTCTCCCGACTGTGAGAGCGGAGGCTTTCCCCTGAGGTGCCAGCGGGTGGGCCGGCCGTTCCCGGGATTCCCGAAGTCCGGTGGCTAAGTGAAGAGATTGGAAATAATAATCGTAACAATGCAGGTATTTATTAAGCACTTACTATAATAATAGTGGTATTTGTCAAGTGCTTTCCACGTGCCAAGCACTGTTCTAAGCGCTGAATGGTATTTGTTAAGCGCTTACTATGTGTCAAGCACTGTTCTAAGCTCTGGGGGCTATACAAGGTAATCGGTTTGTCCCACGCGGTGTTCACAGTCTTCATCCCCATTTGACAGATGAGGGAACCGAGGCCCGGAGAAGTGAAGTGACTTGCCCAGAGTCACCCAGCTGACAAGTGGCGGAGCCGGGATTAGAACCCACGACCTCTGACTCCCAAGACCGGGCTCTTTCCACTGAGCCACGCTGCTTACTATGTGCCAAGCACCGTTCTAAGCGCTGGGATACATACGAGGTTATCAGATCGGACGCAGTCCCCGTCCCACGTGAGGCTCACGGTCTTAATCCCCGTTTAGCAGATGAGGGGACTGAGGCCCAGAGAAGTGACTCACCCAGGGTCACACAGCAGACAAGTGGCGGAGCCGGGATTAGAACCCAGGTCCTTCAGGCTCCCAGGCTCGTGCTCTATCCACTGGGCCCTACCGCTTCTTACCCGCCCGCCTCGCCCCGCCTCGTCCGGCCTTCCTCGGGATGAAGCCGACGGGTGGCTGTTTATTCTGCCCTCCCTTTGGCTCTTAGGCCCTCATCATCCGGTCCATCGATCCGGAAATGAATTGCCGGGTCGACGAGGTAGCCGGCCTCGCGGAATTCCCTCTCGCCCCCCGGCGCCGGCCCCACCCCGCAGGGTCCGAACCCGCGACCTGCTGACCCCCCGCCCTCCGGCTCTAGGAAGCAGATCCTCTTCCCGATCCACCGAGGGACCCCCTGTTCCCATGCGGAGAGCCGGGGGTGCCCTTCCTGCCCGGAGGACGCCCCGCCTGGCCGGTGCCCCCCGGCACCTCCCTGCCCCGGCCTTGGTCTCCGTCCTGCCCCCTCGGCCGGTCTCCTTTCTCTAGCCGGTTTCGCGGAGGGCAGTTGAAGTGTGCTTCGTTTCTGTGGGTGCTAAGTATAGCCCAGCGCTCAGCACGTAATAGGCACCCAATTCAGTCCTCCCCTATCAGTAGGCCGGCGTAGATACCCGTTTAGGATTGATTGACTGGCATGAAGCGTCCCCAAACCGTGCAGGAATTCCCAGAAACGATCTTCCCTCCCGACCACCGGATCCCGACGGCCGGAGCCCTGGCGTGGGAGTCGGGAGGACCTGGGTTCTAATCCCGGCTCCGCCACTTCTCTGCACCTCAGTCCCCTCATCCGTCAAAGGGGATGAAGACGGTGAGCCCCGTGTGGGACAGGGACCGTATCCAACCCCATTAGCTCGTATCCACCCCGGCACTCTGCTCGGTACGTTGGAAGCGCTTGACAAAGGCCGTCGTCCTTATTATCATTACAGTGCCGGGCCCACAGTGAATGCTTAATAAATACCACGATCATTATCTCACCGTCCCTCCCGCTGTACCCGGCCCGTGAGGAGAAGCAGGGGGAGGGCAGGATTGGATGGGTCCGGGGCCGCGGAGCTGAGGGTTGCCGGGCCTCCCCCGCCCCCCCGGCCGTGGATGTCGTCGCGGCGAAGGCCACGCGGGGCGGTCAGCGCGGTCGGCGCTCGGAGCCGCGGGTCGATCCCGCCGCGCGCGGCTCGGAGGGGAACGTGGCGTTGGGAAACGTGGCAGCTTGCGGCCCCGGGGATGGTTCGGATTAAAGCTTTTTTTGGAAGCGCGGAAAGCGAGAGTGCTGGCTGAGCTTTCGCTCCGGAGCCCTCTGCTAATTCTCTTGGATCGTCCTCTCCCAAGCGGTCAGTACAGTGCTCTGCACCTAGTGAGCGCTCAATAGATACCGTCGATTGATTGATTGAACCCTAAATGGCCCCCGCCGCCCCTCGTTCGTTCGATCGTACCGAGTGCGTACAGAGCACTGTACTAAGCACTGGGGAGAGTACAGTACAACAGTAAACGGGCACATTCCCCGCCCACAACGCGCTTGCAGTCCAGCCGCCGTGGCCTCCGCCCGCCCCCCCCCGGCTCGGCCCGCCCAGTTTTCTCTCTCGCTCCCGTCGGCCGAGGGGAGAACCCGGTCGCTCCGGTGGGAAGGGGGGCGTTGTTCCCAGGGAGCCCGTGACGGAGCGTCCTACCCCTTTCATCGGCGGAAACTTCAAGGTTTAAAAGCTCGGTCTGAACATCCGGACGCCATTCATTCATTCAGTCGTATTTACTGAGGGCTTACTGGGTGCAGAGCACTGTACTAAGCGCTTGGAAAGAACAGTTCAGCAATAAAGAGAGACCTTCTTTGCCCCCACCAGGTTTAGTGGTCTTTCCAACCACCAGAGTCATCGATGTCTCATTGAGAAACAGCACGGCGTAGTGGCTAGAGCCGGGGACAGGGAGCCAGAAGGTCATGGGTTCTAATCCCGGCTCCACCACTTGTCTGCTGGGTAAACCTGGGCAAGTCACCATACTTTTCTGGGCCTCAGTTTCCTCTTCTGTAAAACGGGGAGGAAGACCGCCAGCCCCACATGGGCGGGGCCTGTGTCTAAACAGTCCAGCTCTGCCACTTGTCAGCTGTGTGACTGTGGGCAAGTCACTTAACTTCTCCGTGGCTCAGTTCCCTCATCTGTAAAAGGGGGATGAAGACTGTGAGCCTCACGAGGGACAACCCGATGACCCCGTATCTACCCCAGCGCTTAGAACGGTGCTCTGCACGTAGTAAGCGCTTAACAAATACCAGCATTATTAGAGAAGCAGCGTGGCTCGGTGGAAAGAGCCCGGACTTGGGAGTCGGAGTCATGGGTTCGAATCCCAGCTCTGCCACTTGTCAGCTGTGTGACTGTGGGCGAGTCACTTCACTTCTCTGAGCCTCAGTTCCCTCATCTGTAAAAGGGGGATGAAGACTGTGAGCCTCACGTGGGTCAACCCGATTACCCCGTATCTACCCCAGCGCTTAGAACGGTGCTCTGCACATAGTAAGCGCTTAACAAATACAACATTATTATTATTGTTAAACCAGTTGGCTCGTATCCACCCACCTCTTAGCACAGTGCCTGGCACTTAGTAAGCGCCTAACCGCTATTATTCCGCACACCCGGTGGATTTTGTGGTCTTGCCCAGTCTGGGTTCGGGGGGCGTGTGCGGACGCCGGGAACCGAGACGGGTCTCTCCCCCGCCCCCGCAGCGGGGCAGGCCCCAAACCAGAGGGTTATTTTTAAGCTGTGGTTAGCCAGTGACCACAGAGTTGATTCCCGGTTGGCCGGGTGTCGTGGGAAGGGCCGATCTGCCGTCGTGCGAAAATCAGTCCGGTCTGGCGCTGCCCGCGGCGTGAAGGAACACCGCCTTAGCTTACCCCGCCGGCCTGGGCGTAACCCCTTCCCGTTCGGGAGAGGGCCGCCCCTGTTTTCCAGTGTCTCCCGGGGCGGGAAGGTTGGAGAAGTGGGGACCGCCCCCCGCCCCCAAACCCGGGCCCTTTGTGCCTGGACGCCCCGGCCGAATTGCGCCGGAACTAATTGAAGCCATCGATCACTGTCTTGTTCTTTCCATCTTCTTCTCGGAGGATTCATTTCGTAGGGTGCTTTGCATCAGTCAAGAAAATGGCTTCACTGGAATTACCGGGACCCATAATAAAGGTAATTTAGCTCGTTTTTTTCCATAAAGGGTAAGACAGTATAACTGTCCCATGCCCGGTGCGAGCTTGAGTGATAACTTCTTAATCGGAGAGAGGCCGGGGACGGGGAGAGAAAGTCAAAGTTTGTCATTGACCCCGATTTCTAGAACGGTGTCGGAAGGCGAGAGGCTCCTGGCCTCGATCAGTCGAGGGCATTTATCGAGCACTTACTATAATAATGTTGGTATTTAGTAAGCGCTTGCTATGTGCCAAGCGCTGTTCTAAGAGCTGGGATAAATACAGGGGAATCAGGTTGTACCACGTGAGGCTCACAGTCTTAATCCCCATTTTACAGATGAGGTAACTGAGGCACCGAGAAGTGAAGTGACTTGCCCAAAGTCACACAGCGGACAGGCGGCGGAGCTGGGATTAGAACCCATGACCCCTGACTCCTAATGTGCAGAGCACTGTTCTAAGTGCTAGGGAGAGTTCTGAAGCAGCATGGCCTAGTGGGTAGAGCACGGGCCCGGGAGTCAGTAGGACCCGGGTTCTAATCCCGGCTCCGCCCCTTGCCCGCTGTGTGTCCCTGGGCAAGTCACTTCACTTCTCTCGGCCTCAGTTCCCTTTTCTGTAAAATGGGGATTGAGACTGTGAGCCCTATGACTGTTGTGTGACCTTGGGCAAGACACTTCCTTTCCTCTGTGCCTCAGTTACCTCGTCTGTACCCGCTGTTGGGTAGGTAGAGATTGTCTCCATTTGTTGCTGAATTGTACTTTCCAAGCGTTTAGTACAGCGCCGTGCGCACAGTAAGCGCTCAGTAAATGCGACCGAATGAATGATTGAATCTGTAAAATAGGGATTGAGACCGTGAGGCCCACGTGGGACAGGGACTGTGTCCAACCTGATTAATTTGCATCTGCCCTAGCGCTTAGAACAGCGCCTGCCACATAGTAAGCGCTTAGCAAGTACCATCGTTATTATTATGTGGGACAGGGACTGTATCCGACCCGATCGTCTTGTCTTCCCCAGTGCTTCGTACGGTGCCTGGCACGCAGTAAGCGCTTAGCGCGTACCGTAATTATTATTATTGTTGTTAGACTCCACCAGAATTAGCAGACACAGGGAGTGGAAATGATATTTACTGAGTGCTCATTAGGTGCCGTGTCACGTACTAAGCCCTCGGGAAAGTCCAGCAGAAGCCCAAGCCCTACTGAGAGCTCGCCTCCTCCAGGAGGCCTTCCCAGACCGAGCCCTCCCTTTCCCTCCCCTCCTCCTCCCCTCCCCATCGCCCCGACTCCCTCCCTCTGCTCCACCCCCTCCCGCTCCCCACAGAACTTGCGTATATTTGTAAATATTATTTATCACTCTATTTTATAAATGATGAGTGCCTATCTCTGATTCTATTTATTTTGATGGTCTCGATGCCTGACTACTTGTTTTGCTGTCCGTCTCCCCCTTCTAGACTGTGAGCCCGTTCTTGGGTAGGGATTCTGTCTGTTGCCGGATTGTACTTTCTAAGCGCTCGGTCCAGTGCCCTGCGCACAGTAAGAGCTTAATAAATACAACTGAATGAACGAATAAATGAACGAGACCTTTCCCCTGACTACAGGGGGTTTATACACTGGGGGGGGGGGGGGATGCCCACAGATGTTTTCAAAGGGCATAATTAAAATTAATCAATCGACTACAAAATTGGTAGTTTTATATACGTAGGTGCCAAGGGAGGATGTCAGTTCTAAGCTCCTTGAGGGCAGGATTGTTGTCCTCTCCCAAGGGCTCGGCGCACAATAGATTGGAAGCTCTCCGAGGGCAGGAATCCCCTTTACTACCTCTGTTGTCCTCTCCCCAGCCCTCAGGGCAGCGTTTTGCACAGCATAGATCGCTCGAGGGCAGGATTGTATCTACTAGCTCTGTTGTCCTCCCCCAAGGGCTCAGCGCAGAACTTTGCACGCAACAGATTGGAAGCTCCCTGAGGGCAGGGATCCTGGCTACTAACTCACCTCTCCCCAGGGCTCGGGGCAGTGCTTTGCGTACAACAGATTGGGATCGAACGAATGGTTGAGCCATCCTCGGCCGGGCCCCGTGTCGGCCCCTTCTCTGGGTGACCCAAGAATGCTGCCCGCTGCCGCGTTGGGGGGGGGTGGGGGTCGGGGCAATTTGGGGGGCGGGGGAAGGGGGCTCCAGCCGACCCCTCACCATTTCTGGGAGGTGGAAAATGGTAGCTCCGCAAGCTCTGTGTCGGACGAGACCCCGGAGCCTTCGCTTGGGTCCGAGGGGCAGGGCCCCACGTAATATAACCGGAAATAATAGCTACTGTTGTTATTATCGAGAGGCAGCGTGGCTCCGTGGAAAGAGCCCGGGCTTTGGAGTCCGAGGTCATGGGTTCGAATCCCGGCTCTGCCACTCGTCGGCTGTGGGACTGTGGACGAGTCACTTCCCTTCTCTGTGCCTCAGTTCCCTCATCTGTAAAATGGGGATGAAGACCGTGAGCCCCACGCGGGACAACCTGATTCCCCTGCGTCTACCCCAGCGCTTAGAACGGTGCTCTAGTAAGCGCTTAACAAATGCCAACGTTATCATGATCGTTATCATCATTATCCTCGGTGAGCCGAGCTGGCTGCGGCCGAGCAGCAGGGCTCTGCACCCCCCACCACACGATCCCACGCCGAGCAGTTCGGGAGAGAAAGGACCCCCATTCCCACCCCCCAATCCGTGCTCCCCCAGCCAGGGTGGTCCCGAGCCCGGGGCAGGGGCACGGAGGGGGGAAGGGGGAAGGAAGAAGGCCGGTGTTTGCAAATGGCTGAGGAGAAGCCAAATAAAGCAGCCGGAAAGTTTCGATAAAATATTTATGGCGGCGGCATCTTTCATCTCGTGTCACCGAAGAGTGGAGCGAGAGGCGAACCGGGAGTTACAGTACATTATCAGCAGCGCATTATAAATTCAGATCTCCAATTGAACGGTACCAGCCGCTAATGTGGGGTGCTTGCCCGGTGACTCACATCCGGGTCCCGGTAATCGACCGAACCCCGTGATGTATTACCCTGCCTTCAGAGAGAAACCCCGGAGGACGAATCCGTCGGTCAGTCGGTGGTGTCTCTCGAGGGAGAGAACTGTGCTAAGCGCTCCGGGGTCAGTCGGCGTTTACGTCCCCGACGGTACTCGTTAAGCGCTTACTGTGCGCCAGGCGCCGTCCTAAGCGCTGGGGTCGATGCGAGTAAATCGGGTCGGACGCGGTCCCCGTCCCGCGTGGGGCTCCCGGACTCAAATCCCCATTTTACGGATGGGGTCACCGAGGCCCAGAGAAGTGACTCGCCCAGGGTCACGTGGCAGACGAGTGGCAGAGCCGGGATTAGAACCCATGTCCTTCTGACTCCCGGGCCCTTGTTCTATCCGCTAGGCCATGCTGCTTTATATCTGCAATTTATTTATTTATAATAATGTCTGTCTCCCCCTCTGGGCTGTAAGCTCACTGTGGTCGGGGAATGTGTCTATTGGTTATTGCACTGTACTCTCCCAGGTGGTTAGTAAAGTACTCTGCACACGGAAAGCGCTCAGTAAAGAAGCAGCGTGGCTCAGTGGAAAGAGCCCGGGCTTGGGAATCAGAGGTCGTGGGTTCTAATCCCGGCTCCGCCACCTGTCAGCTGTGCCACTGTGGGCGAGTCACTTCACTTCTCTGTGCCTCAGTTCCCTCATCTGGAAAATGGGGGATTAAGACCGTGAGGCTCACGTGGGACAATCTGATTCCCCTGTATCTCCCCCAGCGCTTAGAACAGTGCTCTGCACATAGTAAGCGCTTAACAAATACCAACATTATTATTATTATTATTAATAAATGCGCTTGAATGAGGGACTGAATGAATTTATTGCGTGCTTACTGCGTGCTAAGCACTTGGGAGAGAAAGGACAATATAACATTATAACAGACACATTCCCTGCCCACAACGCGCTTACAATCTAGAGGGGGGAGACAGATATTAATATGAGTAATTTGTCCTAGATAATAATATATATAATTTAACAAACGCGAAGTCCCCCCACCCCCATACGGTTCTTCCTTCTGGACCCGGTGGTCCGGGAGGTCCAGACAGGCCTTCCTTCCTCCCAGGGCCCAGACCTGGCGTCGGCCCACGCGGTCACTAGGGAGAACCCGGAGATTGGTGACGGGCTTCCTCCCACCAGAGCGAGGGGGTGGGTAGATAATAATAATAATAATAATTAAGGTAATGATGTTGGTATCTGTGAAGCGCTCACTGTGTGCCGAGCACTGTTCTAAGCGCCGGGGTAGATACAGGGTCATCAGGTTGTCCCACGGGAGGCTCACAGTTAAACCCCATTTTCCAGATGAGGGAACCGAGGCCCGGAATTGAGGTGACTCGCCCGCAGTCACCCAGCTGACAAGTGGCAGATCCGGGATTCGAACCCGTGTCCTCCGACTCCCAATCCCGGGCTCTTTCCGCTGAGCCGCGCTGCTACGGGCACTGTTCTAAGCGCTGGGGTAGATACGAGGTCATCGGGTTGGACGAGTCCCTGTCCCACACGGGGCTGACAGTCTTAATTCCCATTTGACAGCCGAGGGGCCTGAGGCCCAGAGACATGAAGTGACTTGCCCAAGGTCACGCCGCAGACAGGTAGTGGAGCCGGGATTAGAACCCAGGTCCTTCTGACTCCCGGGCCCGGGTTCTAGCCACTGGGCCGGGCTCCTTCGATAGATTATGACTCCCCTTCCGGGAATCTCACTCCGATCTCCTGCCTGTCAGGCAGGGAGACTAGCCGCTCTACTATGTTGTCCTGCCCCAAGCGCTTAGTACAGTGCTGTGCACACGGTAAGTGCGCCATGAATACCGGGGATTGATTGATTTTGAAACTCCTGCGCTCTCGGGACCAAACCGGGGGCCGGTTTTGGCTTCCTCCGTCTTTCTTTCCTGGAATCCGGGCCGGAAAAGCTTCTTCGACGCTCTGATGTGCTGACTCTCGACAAATTTCTCCCCCTCTTTAATGATGACGGTAATAATCAGCATGATAATGAGGGTATTTATTAAGCCTTTACTCTGGAGCCGGCTCTTCGCAACCTCCGGACAGTGACTCTCTCCCCCTTCGGAGCCTTATTGAAGGCCCGCCTCCTCCAGGAGGCCTTCCCGTCCTGACCGCGCCCTCCTTTCCTCTTCTCCCTCTCCCTTCTGCGTCGCCCTGACCTGCTCCCTTTATTCATCCCCTCCCGTCCCCGCCGGCCCACAGCACTCACCTACATCTCTGTCCTTAATTAATTAAGAAGCAGCGTGGCGCAGTGGAAAGAGCACTGGCTTTGGAGTCGGGGCTCGTGAGTTCGAATCCCAGCTCGGCCACTCGTCAGCTGGGTGACTGTGGGCGAGTCACTTCACTTCTCCGTGCCTCAGTTCCCTCATCTGTAAAATGGGGATGAAGACGGTGAGCCCCACGTGGGACGACCCGATTCCCCTGTGTTTACCCCGGCGCTTAGAACAGTGCTCTGCACATAGTAAGCGCTTAACACATACCAACATTATTATTAATTAATTCATATTAATATCTGTCCCCCCCCCCCATCTAGACCGTAAGCTCATTGTGGGCAGGGAACGTGTCTGTTATTTAAAATAATAATGATTATTATGGCCTTTGTTAAGCGCTTACTATGTGCCAGGCTCTGTACTAAGCCCTGGGGTGAATTCACGCAAATCAGGCTGGACGCAGTCCCTGTCCCAGGTGGGGCTCACCGTCTCAATCCCCATTTTATCATTCAGTGGTATTTATTGAGCGCTTACTGTGTGCAGAGCACTGTACTAAGCGCTCGGAATGTACAGTCCGGCAACAGATAGAGACCATCCCTGCCCAACAACGGGCTCACGGGCTCAGTCTTAGAGTTGAGGTCACTGAGGCCCAGAGAAGTGACGTGACTCGCCCAGGGTCACAGAGCAGACAAGAGGCAGAACCGGGATTAGAACCCGTGACCTATATACGTGTCTGAGAACGCATCTACCAACTCTCTTACATCGTCCTCTTCCAAGCGCTTAGTCCAGTGCTCTGCACCCAGTAGGCGCGTATTAAATACCGTGGCGATTGTATCCCTGGGTATGAGCAGTGTTGAGTGTTAGAGAAGCAGCGTGGCTCAGTGGAAAGAGACCGGGCTTGGGAGTCAGAGGTCGTGGGTTCTAATCCCGGCTTCGCCACTTGTCTGCTGTGTGACTTTGGGCAAGTCACTTCACTTCTCTGGGCCTCAGTTCCCTCGGCTGTAAAATGGGGATGAAGACTGTGAGCCTCACGTGGGGCGACCTGATGACCCTGTATCTCCCCCAGCGCCTAGAACAGTGCTCTGCACATAGTAAGCGCTTAACAAATACCAACATCATTATTATTATTATTACAAGCACAACCGGTTGGACACAGTCCCCGTCCCACCTGGGACTCTTCATCCCCATTTTACAGATGAGGTGAAACAAATACCACGTAAAAGCGAAGTCAGTAGACCCAATTCCCTGCTTCACAAGCTCCATAAAAAAAAAGGAATGCGATTTCTTGAGCACCTTCTGGGAGCAGGGCACTGTCTGGGACGTTCGAGGAGTGGAAATAAGCCGGCGGCACATCCCCGACCCCCCCCCCCAAAGGGCTTCCACTCTAACGGAGGGAGGCGGGCATGAAGACGGTGCCCATTTCTGCTGAGGGAAGCCGGATTCCAGAGCGAGGCCCTTCCGAGCCGAGCGTCCCCGCTATTAAAAGCCCCTTCCCACTGGCGCGGCTGTCGACCGAGGGGGATGAAATATTCATGAAGCGGAGACCACTGTAGTAGACCTTCGGTGGGAACGTTTCTGCCGGGCCGCATCAACGTCTGCAGGCCTCATCGATTCGAGTGAAGCCGGTCTGCCTCGTCTCTAAGAACTTACACCGGTTTGAAAATCAATCCTCCTCCTATCGATCGGGACCACTCGAAACCGGAGCGGGGCCGGGGGGCGGTGGGATCGGCGAGCGCTCCCGGATGCCTCCGGCCCGGCTGGGGCGGAGGAGGAGGACGCCGCCCGGCCCCTTCCCGCTAGGCCCGCTGGAGTTTTCCGAGTTTCCTCCTTCCCGGGGTTTCCTGTTTGTTCAGGCGTCTCGTCCGTCGAGGGCAGGATGCTCCCGGGCGCTTCCGGGGAGAAGCGGGCGGGGGGCGGGGGGGCCGGGGAGGGCCGTGGCGGTCCTCTCGTGCCCTAGGGGATCGAGACCGGACCTGGGAGTCAGAAGGACCCGAGTTCTAATCTTGGCTCCGCCGCTCGTCTGCTGGGTGACCGTGGGCCGGTCGCTTTGCTTCTCTGGGCCTCAGTTACCTCATCTGGAAAATGGGGATTGAGACTGGGAGCCCTGGGTCAGACAGGGACTGCTTCCAACCCGATTTCCATGCATGCGTCCGTGCCGGTGCTTGGTACAGTGCCAGGCGCCTAGTAAGCGCTTGACAAATACTGAAATCGTATCTACCCCAGTGCTTAGTATAGTGCCTGGCACATAATAAGCGCTCAACAGATACAATTATCATCATTATTATTAATCAACCTGTCAATCTGAATTTGTTTGTGAGCACTGGGGGCTAGGCACTGTGCTGGGCAGGGCACTGTACTGAATGCCTAGTGTGAGCAGACCATTATAGAGAAGCAGCGCGGCTCAGTGGAAAGAGCCCGGGCTTCGGAGTCAGAGGTCGCGGGTTCGACTCCCGGCTCCGCCGCTCGTCAGCTGTGTGGCTGTGGGCGAGTCGCTTCCCTTCTCTGTGCCTCAGTTACCTCGTCTGTAAATGGGGATTAAAACTGTGAGCCCCACGTGGGACAACCTGATCACCTTGTATCCCCCCGGCGCTTAGAACGGTGCTTTGCACATAGTAAGCGCTTAACAAGTACTACCATTATCATTATATCGCTGGAAGTCTACTGTGTGTTGAGCCCCGCACCAGGCATTTGCTGTGTTGTCTCGATTTGTTGCCGAATTGAAGGAGACGAAAGGAAGAGCTCAATAAATACGATTGAATGAATGAATAAATGAATGAATGCTGGCCAAGGGCACCTACTTGATACAGGATTGTCCTGGGCGCCTACTCTGTTCGAAGCACTGAACTGGACCCCTATTTTGTGCAGGTTGCTGTATTGGGCACCTACCGTGTGACGAGCTCTCTAGTAAGGGTGCAACAGGTTAATAATAATGTTGGTATCGGTTAAGCGCTTACTACGTGCAGAGCGCCGTTCTAAGCGCCGGGGGAGATACAGGGTCATCGGGTCGTCCCACGTGAGGCTCACGGTTAATCCCCATTTTCCAGATGAGGTCCCTGAGGCCCAGAGAAGTGAAGCGACTCGCCCACGACCACACAGCTGACGAGTGGCAGAGCCGGGAGTCGAACTCACGACCTCTGACTCCGAAGCCCGGGCTCTTTCCACTGAGCCGCGCTGCTTCTCTAAAAGTAAATCTTCCCTGGCCGGGAATCGAACCCGGGCCGCGGCGGTGAGAGCGCCGAATCCTACCCTAGTGTGAGCAGAGCACTATAGAGAAGCAGTGTGGCTCAGTGGAAAGAGCACGGGCTTCGGAGTCAGGGCTCATGAGTTCGAATCCCAGCTCTGCCACTTAGCTGTGTGACTGTGGGCGAGTCACTTCACTTCTCTGGGCCTCAGTTCCCTCATCTGTAAAATGGGGATTAAGACCGTGAGCCCCACGTGGGACAACCTGATTCCCCTGTGTCTACCCCAGCGCTTAGAACAGTGCTCTGCACCTAGTAAGCGCTTAACAAATACCAACATTATTAACCACTAGACCACCAGGGAGAGACACGTTTCCTGCCCACATAGAGCTTCCAGTCCAGCGGGTGAGTCCTTCCAGTCAGGCAGTCAGTCGTATTTATTGCGTGCTCACTGTGTGCGGAGCACTCTACTAAGCATTGGAGAGAGTAAATAAATAAATGGTGGTATCCGTTAAGCGCTTACTATGTGCAAAGCACTGTTCTAAGCGCTGGGGGATGCAACGTGATCGGGTAGACTATAACAATACAACCGATACATTCCCCACCCACGGTGAGCTTAAGGTCTAGAGGGGGAGACAGATATTAATAGAAATAAGTGAATTTAAGCAAGTTACGTATATAAAATATAAGTCAATGAGTAATTACATCAATAATAGAAATAAATAAATGAGAGATACGGCCAGAAGTGCTGTGGGGCTGGGCGGGTGCCCGGCTGATGAGGCCCTGGGGTCACCGGGTCGGGGGGCTGGGGGATCCTCCACCCCCACCCGCCTTTACCCCGTACATTTATTCATTCATTCAATCGTATTTATTGAGCACCTACCGTGTACAAAGCGCTGTACTAAGTGCTGGGGAGAGTACAGTAGAGCGACAGACACATTCCTGCTCACAAACGAGCTCACAGTCTAGAGGGGGAGATGGATATTAATAGAAATAAATAAATGAATAAATGACAGTTCTATACGGCGTGGCTTAGTGGAAAGAGCCCGGGTTTGGCAGTCAGAGGACGTGGGTTCTAATGCCGGCTCCGCCACCCATCAGCCGTGTGACTTCGGTCAAGTCACTTCACTTCTCTGGGCCTCGGTTACCTCCTCTGTAAAATGGGGATTAAGACTTTGAGCCCCATCCTCATCTGTAAAATGGGGATGAAGACTGTGAACCCCATGCGGGACAGGGTCTGTGTCCAACCTGATTAGCTTGTGGCCACCCCAGCGCTTAATACGGTGCCTGGTACAGAGCGAGTGCTTAACGAACACCACGGTTATTATTATTAGGAGGAGGAGGGGAAGTGCAGGCCGCCGTGTTCCCGCCGGAGGAGGAAGGGCGGTCAGGCTTCCGCCGCCGCAGCTCGCCGGCCTGGGCCCCGGCTTCCCGGCCAGCGCCTCTGACCGGGGCCGGCGGCGGCCGGGGCCGGCGATCCATCCGTCGGTCGGTCCGTCCTGGCTCTCGGCTCGGCTCGGCCTTCTCCCTCCGCCGGCGCCGCGATAAGAGCCGCTTTGTTTTCCAAACAAACTGAGGCCCTTTGGCGGGCCGCGGGCCGCGCCGATAAGGAGGTTCAAAGGCAGGCCGGGCCGGGGTTAACCGCCTTTTCCGGGTGAGCGGCCCAGCCGGGCCCCGCTCCCTGACCCAGCCATTGGCGGGAAGGAACGGGGGGAGGGCCGGGGGGGGCGGGAGAGGGGACGTCTGGACCACCGGGACGCTCGCCGCCTCACCGACTGGGCCCTGGGATCTTCCCGGCAGCTCTCCTCTCCTCTTCTCCCACTCCCTTCTGAGTCGCTCTTACTCGCTCCTTCAATCATCCTCCCTCCCATCCCCACAGCACATATGTATATATCTGTAATAATAATAATAATGACGGTATTCGTTGAGCGCTTACTATGTGCAAGGCACCGTTCTAGGCACCGGGTTAGATACCAGGTATCTAATCTGGTCGGACACAGGCCCCGTCCTTCATCCCCATTTTACAGATGAGGGAACTGAGGCTTAGAGAAGTTAAGGCACTTGCCCGAAGTAACCCAGCGGACGAGTGGCAGAGCCGGGATTAGAACCCAGATCCTTCTGACTCCCAGGCCCGGGGTCTATATGCTCGGTCAGCGTGGCTCAGTGGAAAGAGCCCGGGCTTGGGAGTCAGAGGTCATGGGTTCGAATCCCGGCTCGGCCACTTGTCAGTTGTATGACTGTGGACAAGTCACTTCACTGCTCTGTGCCTCAGTGACCTCATCTGTAAAATGGGGATTAAGACTGTGAGCCCCACGTGGAACGACCCGATTCCCCTGTGTCTATCCCAGCGCTTAGAAAAATGCTCGGCACGTAGTAAGCGCTTAACAAATACCAATATTATTATTATTATTATTATTGTTATTGTGTTTTCCCTCACCTTCCTGCCTGGGGCGCACAGTGAACTCTGGAAGGTTGCCCCCCGAGATTCCCCAGAGGCGTCTTCCTCATCTCCCCGCCTCCCAGGGTGGAGACTTCCGCAGGGTCTCCGACGCCCTCTCCCAGGGCCACCCGGCCCGTTGTCCCGAGGCCGGGGAAGGGGCCGCTCTTCTCTCTCCCGACCGTCGCGGGCTCATGCCCACCCGAAAACCTCCTTGCCCATATCGACGCACGCATACCTAACTATATAAGTGCCTTCCCTACTTCTTTTTTTGAAGTGGTATTTGTTAAGCACTTATTACGTGTCCAACCCACCACAGTCCAATCTACCAAGTTCACCCGAACGGCCAGATGAAACCTTAAACTTGAGGTCGTGGCCGTCACAAGCATTTGCTCCGCCCTCGCCCGGGTGCCAGGACTGCGCCAGCTTCCCCGCTGGGAGCCAGAGGTCAGCGGGAAGCGTGGTGGATCCGGCCTGGGGTCGGACCGGACCGTCAGATCGGACACGGTCCCCGTTTAAGAGGGAGACGGGTATCTGATACCTATTTTCCAGACGAGGCAGCTGAAGCTCAGAGGGGTTGAGTGGCCTGCCCCGGGTCGCCCAGCAGGGCGGAGGGAGAGGAGGGAGTCGAACCCGGGACTGTTCCAGTGCCCCGGGCCCGAGAGGGGCGGAAGGGCCGCCGTGGGGACGGTGCGGGGCAGCGGTCGGAGGTCGCGTTTGGGAACCTGGGCCTCCGCCTCAGGCCCCGGCCTGGGAGCCGGAACGCCGGAACCGGTTGATGGAGCGGGCGGGACGCCGAGGGCCCGAGGAGACCTTCTCCCTCCCGCGGTGGTCGTCCCTCAGTGAGATCTTTCCCGAGCCCTCGGCTGCACCGACGGGAGCCGGCGGAGGCCGCCCGGGGTCGACCCCTGACCGCGGCCCAGCTGTCCCGGGGCCGGACAGGTGGGCCGACCGCCCCCGGAATTTCCCCCAGACGGGTCTCGGCTTCAAGCCGCCCCCTCCGCCTAAGACCCCGCAAAGCTTTCCGCCAACCACTGTGTATCGAACACTGGGAAGAGTTCAGTGGAATAGTAGACACGATCTCTGCCCTCAAGGAGCTTCCGGTCTGCTGTGTGCGGAGCACTTTACTGAGCGCTTGGGAGAGCACAGTGCAACAATAAGACCCCTTCCCTGCCTCCCAACGATCTTACAGTCTAGAGAGGGGAGAGAGACATCAATACAAATAAATAAACGACAGCTGTGGTGGACATGAGTGCTGTGGGGCTGGGAAGGGGGAAAGAACAAAGGGAGCGAGTCAGGGCGACGCAGAAGGGAGTGGGAGAAGAGGTAACGGGGGGCTTAGTCCGGGAAGGCCTCTTGGAGGAGATGGGCCTTCAAGAAGGCTTCGAAGGCGGGGAGGATAAGAAGAATAATTACGGTATTTTTTCATTCAGTCAGTCATATCGGTTAAGCGCTTCCTACGTTCCAGGCACCGTACTAAGCGCTGGATGCGGCTCCTCGTGTCCGAGCCCTTGGCCCACCTGCAAGGGCAGCACGGGCCTACGTGGGCACCCCGATCCCCGGGCCGGGCCCCGCGGCCCGGGCCGGTTCGGGGGTCACGGCTGGCGGGCCTCGCCCCCGGCGGATCAGAAGACCGGGGTCCCGGGCGCTCGGCCCTCTGGGACCCGGCCCCCGTCGCCCGAGGGGGTTCGGGAGGCAGCGGTGCGGTTAACCCGCCCTGCCTCCCCGTCCAGGTTTGGCCGGATCCGCTCCCTCCCCGCTCGCCCGCTGCACAATGGGTAATTGTGGCCTCTTGTTGGGCAGATGCTGTTGCAGATGGAATCCTGTACCTGCATGCATAGCAAATGAATTAGACTGGCAATCCCCTTTATAAAGCATAAATATGTAATTTGTTCAGCTGTTGTAATTAAATATGTATGTGTGAAACAGGCAGCAGCCAGGTCATTAGCGCCACGCCAAATTGGAGCGCGCAGGCAGTAAATGTACATCGGGCATCGAGGGAGCCGTCCCCGCCGCGCCCACGGAGTCCCGGCCCGGAAGGGGGTGGGGGTTTCCGGTCAGCGGTGCGGACCGGCCCTCTCGGCGGACGGGGGCACCGAGGGTTGGCATCGTCTCACGGCGTCCCGCGCGTCCCACCTCCCTCCGTCAGGTCCGCCCCGGCCCCTTCTTGCCCCCCCCCACGTCCACCGCCCCTTCCGGAAACGGATCCCCACGGCCGTAAGTTGGGCTCTCCTTCCGTCCTCCACCGAGGACTCGCGTCTGGCCAACCCTCGACCTCGAACGCTCCGGGATTCCCGCACGGATGCGCCTCGATCCCGGGCCTCTGCCGGGTCGCTCCGGAGGGGAACGCGTCCTGGCCCTGGGGGTGTTTAAGCAGATGCCCACGGCTCCATCCTGGAGGGGGTGTTTAGTGACCCCTGAAGTTGGTTTTTTCTTTCATTCATTCAGCCACTCAATCGTATTTATTGAGCGCTTACCGTGAGCAGTACTAAGTGCTTGGGAGAGTTCAATAAAGCAATAAACAGAAACATTCTCTGAGAAACAGCATGGCATTGTGGACAGAGCACAGGCCTGGGAGTCAGAAAGTCATGGGTTCTAAACCTGGCTCTGCTACTTGGCTGCTCCGTGACTCTGGCAAGTCCCTTGGCTTTTCTGGGCCTCAGTTGCCTCGTCTGTAAAAGGAGAATTAATAATGTCGGTATTTGTTAAGCGCTTACTACGTGCAGAGCGCCGTTCTAAGCGCTGGGGTAGATACAGGGTAATCAGGTTGTCCCATGTGAGGCTCACGGTTAATCCCCATTTTACAGATTGAGGTAACTGAGGCACAGAGAAGTTAAGTGACCTGCCCGCAGTCACCCAGCTGACAAGTGGCGGAGCCGGGAGTCGAACCCATGACCTCTGACTCCCAAGCCCGGGCTCTTTCCACTGAGCCACGCTGCTTCCCCATTGAGACTGTGAGCCCCTCATGGGACAGAGACTGTGTCCAACTCGATTTGCTCGTCTCCGCCCCAGCGCTTAGTACAGTGCCCGTCACGTAGTAAGTGCTTAACAATTACCATAATTTCTATTATTATTCCCTGCCCGCATGAGCTCACAGTCTAGAGGGGGAGGCAGACGTTAGCCGAAACTTCAGTGGAGCCACCTCTCCGAGCCTCCTGCCTGGGGCCGGGGGCTGGGGGTCGGGGGCCGGGCGATCTATTTTTAACTCGGATTTTGTTGTGACGGTCCATCCTGAGACCTCCCGCTCTCCTCATCTTGACCTTTGCGGCCACAGGGCGAAGCCTCTCAGAGTTAATTCCGTCTCGTTCGCCGTTGGGAACAGAACATTCCCCCCCCGGGATCGTCTTACACTGGCCCTCCCGGACTCCGTCCCTCACCTCGGGACACTCGGCACCGGGGTCTAGAGCCGACGGGCGGAGGTCGCCGTGCGCCCGGGACAGTCCGAGGCAAAGCGACGGGCGGCCTGGCCTCGAGTAGCTTTCACTTTGGCTGCTCTATGATTGTTAATTAGTCATAATGGTAATTAATTATCAGTGTGAGGAGCGGCATGGCAAGGTGGATAGAGCACGGGTCTGGGAGTCAGAAGTTCACGGATTCTAATCCCAGCTCTGCCACTTGTCTCCTGAGTGGCCTTGGGCAAGTCGCTTCACCAGAATGGGGATCGAGACCGTGAGTCCCGTGTGGGACGGGGACTGTGTCCCACCTGATTTGCTTGTCCCCGCCCCAGTGCTTAGTACAGTGCCTGGCGCAGTAAACGAAGCGCTTAACAAATACCGCAGTTATTGTAATTATTACTAATATCCAGAGAGGCCAGAATGAATAATGGCGTGTAATAATATAATAATAGTGATGATATTTGTTAAGCACGTAGTATGTGCCGGGCTCTGTACTGAGCACTGGGGTGGCTGCAAGCAAATCGGGTTGGACGCGCTCCCTGTCCCATGTGGGGCTCATAGTTTCGATCCCCATTTTATAGACGAGGTAATCGAGGCCCAGAGAAGTGAAGTGACTTGCCCAAGGTCGCACAGCAGACCAGTGGTGGAGCCAGGAGTAGAACCCGTGACCTTCTGACTCCCAGGCCTGTGCTCTATCCACTACGCCATGTACGGAGAGGGGCACGGAAAGAAATAATGTTGGTATTTGTTAAGCACTTACTATGTGCAGAGCACTGTTCTAAGCGCCGGGGTAGATACAGGGTCATCAGGTTGTCCCACGCGAGGCTCACGATCTTCATCCCCATTTTACAGATGAGGTCACTGAGGCACAGAGTGGTGAAGTGACTCGTCCACAGTCATACAGCTGACAAGTGGCAGAGCCGGGATTCGATCCCATGACCTCTGACTCCCAAGCCCGGGCTCTTGCCACTGAGCCCCGCCGTTTCCCTAAGTTTGCTGTGGGCAGGGAACATGTCTACCAACTCTGTGAAATTCTACTCTCCCGAGCACTTAAGATGGTGCTCTGCACGCAGTAAGCGTCCAGTAAATACCATTGACGATGAGCCGGTGGGTCTCCTGGTCCGCTCCCAGTCAGGAGCACCACCTCGGTCGTCCCCTTCCCGGCGGGGTGGCCGCCGACTGCTTCGGGGGAACCACTGAAAGCGGTTGGGGACCCCACGGTGAAGCCCACGGAGACGAGGGCCGCCCACAGGGTCGTCCCCGTGACCGACCCCGATTAGAATGGCAGAATGGCCTTCCGGGTCACCACCCAACACCTCCCTGCGGCCCCGAAACCGGCCTTTCTCCGGAGCGTCCTTCTCTCCCGCATCCCTCCCTCCCCGACCCGGGAAGATCCCCGGCCGCCAGCCCGGCCGCGGACTGTCCGGAGACGGAGCCGCAGGGCCCGGCCCCGGCGATCCAGCGAGCGGTGTGGACCGTCGCCGTCCGGGGAGCCGCCATCGCCCCGCACCCGGGAGCCTCCGTCAGTCGATCGATCCGTCAGCCGGTAGTACTTATTGAGCTCTTACTGTGTGCGGAGTCGGTAGGTTCGTTCCCGGCCCGCAACGAGCTCATAGTCCACGGCGGGAGACAGACACGAGTGTAAATCGGTTATGGATTTGGACAGAAGTGCTGTGGGAATAAGGGAGTAGAGGGAGCAAATCCAAGCGTGAGGGCGTCTCGGAAGGGTGCGGGAGAAGAGGAAACGAGGGCTCAGTCGGAGAAGGCCTTTTGGGGGGGACCCTGGGGGGGTCCCGGGGGGCCGGGAGAGGGTGTCCTCGCCGGACGGTTGATTCCCACGGGCCTCCACGGGAGCGGCCCAGGTTTCCGGCTCCGGGCGAGCCCGGGCACGGCCACGGGCCAGTGTCGGGCATCGTCATCGACCGTGTCGGTCCTCCCGCCCCGGGTCGTACGCAAAGGAAGCGCCGGTAGTCCGGCCCGTGGCGACGGGGCGCGGGACCGGTTAGCGGGCCATCCAGCGCCCGCGGGACCGCATCAGTCGGGGCCCGGGCTCCGTTGGCCGGGCCCCCTTGGCCCGGTCTGCAGTAAACACTTTCGCTTGGATATTGGTTTTCCGTTGGGTCTGGCAGCCTCGGCGGCCCTGCTTGAACTTCAGCCAGAGGCAAATATTTATACATCCGAGTGCGCGGCGTTCAACTGGTCGGGCCTAGCAGCGGGGAGGAAGGGCGAGATCCCGGGACTTTTTAGCCAGAGAGGACGCGTGTCTGTGTGTCTGTGCGTCCGTGTGGGTGTCCGTGTCCACGCACGACCCAGTGAAGCGGGATCCCCATCCGAGGTCGCCCGGACCCGGTCCCCCGACCCGGGCCCCCCGACCCGCCGGGGCCGGGGTCGGGGTCGGGCGGTGGGGGGACCCCCGGGAGAAGTCCGCCCGGACCCTCTCCCCCTCCGCTAATTCGTCTTGGAAAGCTTACAGTTAATATTTTCCCTGGAACGCTGTCAAGCTTTCGACAAAGCCCGAGTGTATGCCGAACTGTGAAATCGAGACGGGGAAGCAAGTTGTGAGAAATCTGTTTCTACTCAAACCGCCCCGGTTTATAAGAACTTCCAGCGGGGGTGGGGGCGGCGGGGGGCCGGGGGGAGGGTTTAGCGGAGGGCGGGGAGGCACGTCGTCGCCGTCGTCCTCGGAGGAGGAGGAACGGGCCGCGGCCGGAGCGGAGGGAGTCCGCCATTTTAAGAATTCAGCAAAGGGTGCAGCTCCGAGCGCCGTACATGGCGGCTGTATCTCCTGCCTCCCCGGCCAATTGCGCGGCCGTGCCGGAGCACGTGACCCGGCCACGGGCGAACTCCCATCCGTCTCCCGCTTCCTGAAAACTTCCAAACCTCCACGGGCCGGTCCTCCCGTCCTCCCCACTGCCAAAAAGCTTCCCCGCCTAACTCGTCGGGGCCGACTGGCCTCCGTCCATAAAGTTCTCCCAGTAGGTAAAAAGTCTCCGAGCCCTCGAGCCCTGGGCGTTCTTTATGTAAAATGGATTTCCCTCCCTGGCCCCCGGCCAAGGGCACCGCACACTGACGGGCTGAGAAACCGGGGGGACTGACGCGCTCGTGTTTTTTGGCTTCCGACCAAGCGTGCTAGACGGATGCCAAAATTCGACAGAATAACACGTTATTGTGTAATAGGAACAGCGCTCTAAGCGAGGAAGAGCGCAGTGGAGCCGGGCCCTTCCCACCCCCTCCGCCCCGCTTCCGGGACGGGAGCCCCGGCACTGCCTAGCACGAGGCCGCGGGAAGCCCGGGAGGGAGGAGAGGGCAGAACGGGATCCCGGGAGGGAGGAGAGATTTAGCCTCCGGCTGGGAAACGGGAGAAGGAGGGGAAGCCGGCCGATCGGGCGTCGCTCCCACCCAAGCGCAGCTGCACGCTCAGCTCCCGTCCTCTCGCCGGGGGCCGGCGGGCCCGGCTTTTATTCGGTTGCTCGCCGGGCCGGCGACGCTCCCGGATCCGCCTTCCCCGGTTGAGCGGAAAAGCCACCGGAGGGCGAGACCGTCGGCTCATTCGTTCGTTCGGTGGTATTTCGTGAGCGCTCGCTACACACGGAGCCCGTACTAAGCGCTTGGGAGAGGACGGTGTAACACTAGTGGATGGAACCGGGGCAGTGGCGTTCCTAGGTTACTCCCCCCGCCCAGTCATTCGGTCGTATTTATTGAGCGCTTGCCAGGTGCAGGACACTGTACTGAGCGCTTGCCCCCCACCCGACCCCGGCCTCCCAAGCACTCGGTACAGTGCTCTGCACCCGGTAGGTGCTCATTAAATACCACTGACTGACTGGCCCTCGTCTCCTCTGCCCCTCCCCGCCGGCCCCCGTCCTTTAGCTGCCCTGGGAAAGTTCAGTCAGTCATTCGAGTCAGTCAGTGACACGTACTGAGCGCTGGCTGCGTGCTCGGGAGAGTACAAACCAATCCAGTCCAATCCAGTACGGTGGTGGACGCCTTCCCTGCCCACAAGACGCTTTACGGGCTAAAGTGGAAGACAGATATTAAAAGTAATTACAGATCCGAGCGTGAGTGCTGTGGGGCGGAGGGTGGAGTGAACATCAAGTCCTCAGAGGGTGCAGATCCGAGGGTGTTGGGGATGCAGAAGGGCTCTGGGTAACCGAGATTCTTAATGGGAGAGAGAGGAGGAGCGCTTCCCCGGAGTCAGAAGCCCTGTTTCTCATCCCCATTCTGCCACTTGTCTGCCCAGTGACCTTGGACTAGTCGCTTCGCTTCTCTATGCCTCAGTTCCCTCGTCTGTAAAATGGGAACTAAAGACCGTGAGCCCCATGCGGGACGGGGGCTGCGTCCCATCTGATTATCCTGTTGTCTACTCCGGTACTTAGTACAGTGTCTGGCACAGAGAAAGCGCTGAACAAATACCATTTAAAAAAAAAAAAAAACAAAACAAAAAACAAAAACACAGCTGAAAGGAAGGAGAAATGTTCTCAGCCGCATTCTTGTAATTCGGAGAAGGGCCCCTCTCCGGAAACCCCTAGAAGTTCTGACTATTAATAACCCTGCTGAGGGCATGACAGACTCTTCCATTGTGCTCTGCCCGGGAAAGCTAGAGATTCCCTCGGAAACGAAGGGGTGTGGAGAGGGCCCGGGTTGGGGAGACCGGAATTCTCGTCCCAGCTCTGTCCCTGGCCCGCTCTGTGACCTCGGGCAAGTCGTTTGACCTTTCTGGGCCACAGTTTTCTCCACCGTAAAATGGAGACGACACCCGCTCTCCCTTGTGTTTAGAGCCGGAGCCCCGTGTGGGACGGGATCTGGGACTGTGTCTTCCTCTACGCCGAGCACTGTTCAAGGCGCACACGCCCTGAGCTCGGATAAACCCCCCCAGCTAAGTCCGGCCCCCGACCGGAGAGGGGAAGATCTCAGCGTTCCTCTCTGCCAACCGCACCCTCCACGCGGATCTCGGCGGGGGGAGAAAACCGTTAGCCAACGTCAGCGTCGCGGAGTTCGCCTGAAAATTGTCATAGTGATAGCGATGGTATTTATTAAGCGCCTACTATACGTCAAGCACCGCTCTGAACGCCGGGGTAGATTCAGGATCATCGGGTTGGGCGCGGTCCCACACGGGGCTCACGGTCTTCATCCCCATTTTTCAGATGAGGTAACCGAGGCACGGAGAAGTGAAGCACCTTGCCCGAGGTCTCCCAGCGGACGAGTGGCAAAGCCGGGATTAGAACCAAGGTCCTTCCGACTCCCAGGTCCGGGCTGTATCCACTAGGCCGTGTCATCCTCCCGGGTTCCGACGGCATCGCCCAATCCCATCTCAGCTTGCACCGGGACGGAGCGGCCCTGGGGGAAATGCATCTTAAATCGGAGGGTGGGGCTTGGTGACAGGAACCGGAGCCAGATTGGACCCCCCCCAGTGTGGGCTGGGACCCCCACCCTGTTCCCCTCCAGAAGAAGGAAACCGGGATTCTCCGGTGGGAAGTGGGAGAGGCAGTGCAAGCAGTCTGTTGATTTTGTTCGACGGCCCACAGTGTCTCCGGTACTCGGGCTTCCCTCAGAGAACCCCAGGATTTTCCCGTCGCGGATTTTTCCATCTCTCCCGGCCCTACTCAAAACTCTTCCGTTGGTTTGTTGCCTGTAATGGAGGTTTTGCCGTTTCTGTGGCCCGGGACTATAAAAAGCCCAGTCTCGGTGCCAGAGATTTTCCGAGGGCCAAGAAATGGGCTTTGGAGTCCACCCGAAATTCTGATAAAGAAATCAACTAAGGAAGGATTTGGGGAACGGGGCGAGTGAAGCCTCCGCATGCAGTTTGGCTGGATTTTCTTTGTATTTCATCTCGTTCTTAGCGGGCCTAACTCCGTCCAGATCAGTCCCGCGCTTGGATCGGAGGAATAGCGGACAGACCGTTTGAGGTGAAGAGCTTGCGTCTTTCAGAGTGATGGGAATTGGATGGGGATTTAGTAGTACCTCTTCAGGGGCGGGCTAGCGAGAAATATTCTGCATGAAAGGAAAGCAACGATGAACTCGAAAAATGAATGAAAAACGCAGTCGGAGAGAGGGAGGGAGGGTGAGGTGGGGAGTGGAATTCCCTCCTCCCCGAAGTTTTAGTCAGAGGTTGGGGGGAAGATTGAAGGTCTCAGTCTCATCCTGTGTGACTCTTTGTCCAGTTGTTGCTCAGTCTCCTCTTCCTCCTCCTCCTCCTCCTCTTCTGGCTCTGATCTGACCATTTCATATCTTCCCCAGCGTTTAAAACAGTGTGTGGGACACAGGAAGCATCTAATAAATACCACGATTAATTAAATTCTCACTCAAACTGAGCTCCATGTGGAGAGGTCCTGTGCCCGACCTGAAAATCTTGGATCAGCCCCGAATACTTGGGGCAGTGCTTGGCAATAGTGATCACTTAACCGATGATATTATTATTATTATTATTACTCCCCCTCTTGCTCCTCCCCTTCCTCTTCCTCTTCGAGCTGTGGCTTTATCCTCTGAGAAAAGCTTTCTCCATTTACTGTTTCTTCCCTGTTGAAATGGGAATGGGTGATGGACAGACAGGGCAAAATGAGTTTCAGTCAAGGTGCCTGCCACAAGAAAGCTCTCTCTCCCCGCCTTGTTTCCTCTTTGCTCTCTGTTGTTCGTCTTTCTTCTCCTTCTCCGTCTCTCTCTCCCTTAGTCCCTCTATCCTTCTGCCCTTTTTCCCACTATCCTTCTCTCCTTCATTCCCTTTCTCCTTTCCCTCATTCCTTTTCTCCTCTCTCCTTCGCTCCTTTTCTCCTTCTCTCCCTTATTCCCTTTCTCCTCTCTCCTTCATTCCCCCTCTCCTTCTGTCCCTCATTCCCCTTCTTCTTCTCTCCCTCATTCCCTTTCTCCTCTCCTTCATTCTCTTTCTCCCTCATTCCCTCTCTCCTATCCCCCCACTGTTTTGTTCTCTCCCCCTTTCCATCTCTCTTTCTCTCCCTCATTCCCTCTCTCCTTTTATTCCACCCCCCCCCCACTGTTTTGTTCTCTCCCCCTTTCCATCTCTCTTTCTCTCCCTCTTTCCCTCTCTCCTCTCCCTCATTCCTTCTTCCCTTTGCTCCCCGTTTCCCCCTCTCCTCCTCTCCCGTGTCCCCATCCGCTCCTGTTCTCCTCCCACCCCCTGTCTCCGTGTCTGTCTCTGTCTCTCTCCTCCTCTCCCTGCACCCTCAGTCCAACGTTGAGAGCGGTGTCCCTGGATGGAGTCTCTCCCCGGCAGTGAGAAGATGGTTTTCTAGTCCTCCCCTGAGGGCCGCCTCCTCCAGAAGGCCTTCCCGAACTAAGCCCCGCTTTTCCTAGGCTCCCTCTCCCCTCCCCATCGTCCCCACGGCACTTGTGTGGACATATGTAAATATCCATAATTCTATTTATTTTATTAATGATGAGTATATAGCTATAATTCCGTTTCTTTAAATTGATGCCATTGATGCCTGTTTACTTTTTTGATGTCTGTCTCCCCCCTTCTAGACTGTGAGCCCGTTGTGGGCAGGGATCGTCTCTGTTTCCAAGCGCTTAATACAGTGCTCTGCACATGGCGAGCGCTCAATAAATACGAGTGAATGAATGAACGAAAGCCGCCGCAGGCCCAGCTTGGGGAAAACGGCTGTCAAAAACCTCCGTGTCTGCTTCCCCCCGACGCCCTCCCCGTCCCACCAGACACCCTAAGTGGAGCTGGGTGGTTTTTTTTTGGCAGGTTTCGAGTGCCATAAGAAGGCCGAGTTTGAGGGGATTTTTCACTTCTGACATCTTTTACTGGAAGTGCCGAGGGGGCTCCCGGGGAATTCCAGGTCCCGAATGGGCACCGAGGACGTGGCCCGGGATGATCCATCGCGCGATCCGCTTGTTCGGCCCGCGGGCCTCCGCGGCTGGGCCGCAAGGGCCGTTTCTGGACATCCTCCATCCCCTCACTGTCCGGTGCCTCTTCGTAAGGCAGGAAAGCCTCGTCTGCCCCAGCCCTTGCTCCTGCCCTGCCTTTTTGATCTGTTGACGGGTCACCGCCTCCCCCACTCACCACCAAAACAAAACGGTGTAAGTTAGGCATTTATTATGTGCCAGACACTGCATTAAGCACGGGGGTGGATACTAGCAAATCGGGTTGGACCCGGTCCCTGTCCCACGAGGGGCTCACGGCCTCAATCCCCATTTTCCAGATGAGGCAACTGAGGCCCAGAGACGTGAAGTGACTTGCCCAAGGTCACGCAGCAGACAAGTGGCGGAGCCGGGGTTGGAACCTCTGACCTTCTGACTCCCAAGCCCGTGCCCTATCCACTCCATCGTACCGCTTTGCCACCAACCCAACAGCGTGGCTCACTGGATAGAGCACGGGCTTGGGAGTCAGAGGTCCTGGGTTCTAATCCCGGCTCTGCCGCTTGTGAGCTGCGTGACTTTGGGCAAGTCACTTCACTTCTCTGTGCCTCAGTTACATCATTTGCAAAATGGAAATTAAGCCTGTGAGCCCCACCTGTGACGACCTGATAACCTTGTATCTCCCCTAGGGCTTAGAACAGTGCTTGGCACATGGTATGTGCTTAACAAATACCATTATTATTATTACCTTCTCTCAGCCCATCTCCTCCGCCCAACAACTTCTCACACTTGGGCCGCTTAAACCTGGGTCGCCCTCGGCGGACGTTTTTTCGGTTCTCTTGCCACATTTCCTCCAGGTGCCAGTTCTGGGTGGCGGTTCCGTTGTCATCAGGAGGCAGGGAGATTTCCTGTTCAATCAACTCAGTCCGGGGGAAATCGAAGAAAGTTTCTCTTCGGGTACGCATGACTTGATGACAGAGTTTCAGACATTCGGGGTTTATTTATATATTACGGCAAACTTTTCTGTGAAGGGTAAAGTGGACCGAAATGCAGCGTGGTAATTAAGGGATAAAATTCTTGGGAAAAGAGAAGCGGTGCGGCCTCGTGAGAAGCAGCGGGGCTTAGTGGAGTCAGAAGGTCTAGAGCCGGCTCTGCCACATGCCTGCTGCGTGACCCTGGGCGAGTCACTTCACTTCTCTGGGCCTCAGTTACCTCATCTGTTAAAAAGGGGGGTTAAGAGTGTGAGCGCAGTGTGGGACAGGGACTGCGTTCAACCTGACTAACTTGTATCAGCGCTTAGAACAGTCCTTGGCACATAGTAAGCGCTTCACAAGTACGTGGCTCAGTGGAAAAAGCACGGGCTTTGGAGTCAGAGGTCATGGGTCCGAATCCCGGCTCGGCCACTCGCCAGCTGTGTGACTGTGGGCAAGTCACTTAACTTCTCGGTGCCTCAGTTACCTCATCTGTAAAATGGGGATGAAGACTGTGAGCCCCACGTGGGACAACCTGATTCCCCTGTGTCTACCCCAGCGCTTACAACAGTGCTGGGCATATAGTAAGCGCTTAACAAATACCAACATTATCATTATTACCATTATAATTATTTTTAGTGGAAAGAGCACAGGTCTAGCAGCCAAGAGCCCCAGGTTCTACTCCCGGCTCCATCACTTGGTTGCTATCCGACCTTGGGCGAGTCACTTCACTTCTGGGCTTCAGTTTCCTCCTTTGCAAGTTGGAGGTTTAATACCTCCTTCTCCCTTACACTGTGAGCCCTGGGTGAAACAAGGGCTGAGCCTGGTGTAGTGGATAGAGCCCGAGCCCGGGAGTCAGAAGCTCATGGATTCAAATCCCGGCTCCGCCACTTGTCCGCTGTGTGACCTTGGGCAAGTCAGCTTCACTTCTCCGTGCCTTAGTTACCTCATCTGTAAAATGGGGATTGAGACTGTGAGCCCCACGTGAGACAAGGGATTGTATCCAGCCTGATTTGCTTGTATCCACCCCAGCGCTTAGTACAGTGCCTGGCACGTAGAAAGCGCTCAACAGATATCCTAATTTTTATTATTATTATCTGCGATATCAACCCCGGCACTCGACGGTGCTGGATCCATAGTAAGTGCTTTACAAATACCGGTTCAACCAGCTGTCTGATTGACCAAGCTTGGGTGATAAAGGTTAATAGGTAAAGAGCGCGAATGCCCAATGTCATCAGTCAGTGGTATTTATTGAGCACTTACTGTGTGCATAGCACTCTACTGAGCCCTCTGGAGAGTCCAATTCAGTAGAGGCATTTTCCCAGCAGGTTCGTATTTTTAGAGCGGACCTATACGAAGGAATGTCCCTCCAGACTGAAACCTAAACGTGGTCAGGCAATACGTCTGTTTATTGTTGTATTGTCCTCTCCCCAGTGCTTAGTCCAGTGCTCTGGACGCACTCCGTACATAGGACGGACTGACCGATGGGTATCGAAAGCCCGGGAGGGCCCGCCCCTCACAGGCTGCTAAATGTCATCCGGTATCTCCCCGGCCCACCCGCAGCCATGACGTGTGAAGCCCGACCGTCCTGACGCTAATCTCCAGCTCGGAGTGCGGCCCGCCCTCTCCCACAGTCCTCCTTTCCTCCCGTGAGCCACGACAGCAGGGGTGCGTGCATCTCCTGAGGGGGGGCTTATCCATACCCGAATCCGTATTTATCCATTCCGCGGTTTATTCATTTATATTAATGTCTGTCTCCCCCTTTAGACCGTAAGCTTCTTGTGAGCAAGAAATGTGTCTACCGGCTCTGTTATATCGTGCTCTCCCAAGCGCTTAGTACAGAGGTCGACACGCAGTAAGTGTTCAGTAAATGTGATTGATGGCTCAATCAATTGATTGAGGCAGAGGGAAGTCCAGTGACTTGTCCAAGGTCAAACAGCAGCCAAGTGGCAGAGCAGGGGTTAGAAGCCGGGTTTCCTGCCTTCCAGTCCTGTATTCTTTAGTCTTTATTGCTGCTGCATTTGACTTTTCCACCCTAGGGGTGGCTTCTCCACGGGTCACATTGCCGAATATTGCCAGTTTAGAACCCAGGTCTTTTCACTCTCGATTCTTCATAATTTAGAAGGGATAGGCAGAAAGATTCCAAGCACTCCATCTTCGGCAAGCGTACCAAGGCTGCTCGGTGCTACAGTTTTCCCCTGGAGGTATCGGGCAGGTCCGGTCCAGGCTTCATAGGCAGTCCTCCAGTGCGGGCACCCCGCTCTGTCCACCGGACCTCCGGAGGGCGGACTGTCTCCTTCGGGTGGCATGCTGCCGAGGTAGCAGAATGCCGGGTCCAACCGGTGGCTTCCGTCGGTCAGGGTCTGCAAGCAGGAGGAAGCTTGAACACAGCCCAGAAATTTCCCAAGGTCCAAACGGGCCACCATCCATCGCCGCCGAGTCCAGTAGAGAGAGAAAACTCCCACTCGCTGACGGGACGTATGAGGCGTGACCGATCATCTGGGACCTTTCCGGAATTCCCTCATGTTGCCTGGGTAACCCACTCTGCCATCTGGCCAAGGCAAGTAGGACGCTCGGGCCTCGCAACCTGTGCCGGTGGGTGACCCCCTACCCCCCACCCCCCACCCCCGACCAAATCCCACGCCCTACTGGTGTGGCTCAAGTCCTCACCCCAGCGTGAAGGGAATATCACCTCAATGAGCTGATCCAGAGGCGAAGGTCTGCCAGAAGGCTCCTCGGGATGGACTCTGCGATCCGGGGTTGCCGTGGGAGATGAGAGGATGCTCTCACTGAAGCCCAAGGCCTCCCGAAACGTCTTCGGCCTCCATCCATCCATCGGCCAGTCGATGGTTGGTATTTGAGCGCTTCCTGGATGCAGAGCACTGGACTAAGCGCTTGGGCGAGCACAGTACCGTCAGTAGGCGTGATTCTCCTCTCTTGGGCTCACGCCTGCCCACCCTACCCCAAGGTCACACTCCAGCGGGCTCCACGCTCAGGTATCACCCGATCATCGATGGATTGATTGCACTTCATCCGGCCCGGCCCCGCGACACGGGGCCCCCGAGACGCGGGGCTCCCTTGCCTTGCCGACCGTGACTTGAGAGCGCGGGCCCGGTCCCGGACCCGGGGCTCCCAGCTGGTAGCGTATCGCCATATGTCATCGGCACATGTCGGCCTAATTAAAATTTGAAATCGCGTGCGTCGCTGTCTGCCAGCTTGCAGGCCGCGGTGGCAGGGACCGCCTCGCCCTCGGCTCCCTTCCCTCCAGCCGGAGGGATCCGGCTGCCTCCTTGCCCTCCTTGGGGGCGGGGGAGTGTTTCATATGGCGCCGCCCCACCGAATCCCACCCCCACTTCTTCCCTCCATTCATCCTTCCCTAGGGGAAGCAGGAGGGTGAGCCCAGCCAGAGTTCGGTCTGGTGTCCCCGGCTCCGATGGGGCCGGAGAGCGAGGTTGCGTCCCCAGCTGGACTGGACGCTTGGTCCGATTCCCGGCCTCCCCTTTCCCATCTGGGAGCCGGGATCATCTGTGCGTGCTGCTGGGAAATGCCAGGGGCTCCTTGCCTGGGGCAGGGGGACGACAGGCGTATCGACTGGGCTGCGCTGACCACAGGTGCATCGACGGCATCCCTCTGGGCGCCTACATCTGTCCAGCCCAGGACTCGTCTCTGCTCCGGGGACTGTGGGAAGGCCTGGGGGGAGTGGGGATCGGGAGGGAGGGTCTTCACGATGCAGAGGGTGCAAGTGAAGCCTCCAGAAAGCCCTCCCGGAGGCGGGGGTGGCCTGTAGAGAATGACAGCGAGCTGGTAAAAACCCTGCAGGCTCTTCCCCTAAACAGAGAAAGCTAATTAAGTATCCGTTAAGTCGCTTACTATGTTTCAGGCACTGTATTAAGGGGTGAAATAGTCATAGAGTAACCACCTTGGACACCGTCTCTGTCCCACATGGGCCTCACAGTCTTCATCCTTATTTTACAGATGAGGGAACTGAGGCCGGAAAGTTCACCTTAATCCTCTAAAGCCGGTCTCCCTGGGCGTATATGGAAGATTAATCAAGGGCATTTATTGAGCGCTTACAATGCGCTGAACCCTGAATTAAGCACTTGGGAGAGTCCAGTAGAGCAGAATTAGCAGACACGTTCCCTGCCCGTAACGAGCTTCCAGTCTTGATCCAGGTGTCTCTCTCCCTCGTCTGACTGGAAGCACCTCGTGGGCAGAGAACGGGGCCCCGTGCCTCCGTTAAACTTCTCCGAGGGCTCAGTCTGGGGCCTGGGGACAATCTGGGGACATCAAGCACTCGGTAAAGATAATAATAATGATGGTATTTGCTAAGCGCTTACCATGTGCCAAACACTGTTCTAATCACTGGGGTAGATACGGGTTCATCAGGTTGGCTCCTGTGGGCTCACCGTTTTACGCCCCATTTTACAGATGAGGGAAGTGAGGCCCCGAGAAGTTTGGCCAAGGTCACACGGCAGACAAGCGGCGGAGTCGGGATTAGAACCCACGTCCTCTGACTCCCAAGCCCGCACTCCTTCCACTAAGCCACGCTGCTTCTCTAAAGCGCTAATACCCGGAGAGTTCCCACTGATGGGGCAGAGGACGGCTGGCTGGCCTGACGACAGCAGCGTAAAGAATGGTGCCAGCTACCTTGGCAAAGCCGGGTCTGTTTACTGTTATATTGGACTCCCCCAACCACTTAGTACAGTGCTTTGCACACCGTAAGCGCTCCATAAAGTCCAACCGAATGAATGGTCCTTGCTGGAGATTCAGCAAATCAATCTGTGGGATTTATTGTCCGCTCCTCTGTTGCAGAACACTGGACTCGGTGCTTGGGAGAGGACAGTAGCCCGTCAAAAGTCTGTTACCGATTTGTCCATTCCAAGCGCTTAGTCCAGTGCTCTGCACATAGTGAGCGCTCAATAAATACTATTGAACGAACGAATGAATGACAGTACCGTAGAGTTGGCAGACGCCACCCCTGCCGACAGCGAGTTTACAGCGTAGAGGGGGAGACGGGCATCGAGGTAAATTGCAGATAGCGAGAGAAGCAGGATGTAAGGATATGTACGAAGTGCCGTCGGGCTGAGGGTGAGGTGATAATCAAGGGCCTAAGGGGTACAGATCCAAACGCAGAGGGGTGAGTGGGGAGATGAGGGCAATCAAGGAAGGCCTCTTGGAGGAGGTGCGATTCTAGTCAGACTTCAATCTGGCATCTCTAGTCTTGGCGGTTCACAACCCCGGGACCTAAGGGATTGGCCGCTCACAGTCCTGGGGTGCGGTGTATAATTATTAAGCACTTACTATGTGCAGAGCACTGTTCTAAGCGCTGGGGTAGATTCAGGGTAATCAGGTTGTCCCTCATGTGGGGGACAGTCTTAATCCCCATTTTCCAGATGAGGTAACGGAGGCCCAGAGAAGTGAAGTGACTCGCCCACGGTCACACAGCTGACAGGTGGCAGAGCCGGGATTCGAACTCATGACCTCTGACTCCCAAGCCCGTGCCCTTCCCATTGAGCCACGCTGCTTCTCACGGTATCCCCATGCCTCTTGTGGCAATTTCACAGGATGATCGCCTCCACCCCCTGTTCACACCCTTCCTTCCCCCCTGGCTTGGAATTCTCTCTCCCTCCTAATCCACCAGCCCAAAGCTCCCCCCATCTTCAAAACCACTTCCACCATTTGCCTGCCCTGTGACCTTGGACGGGTCACTTCTCTGGGCCTCAGTTTCCTCATCTCTAAAGCGGGGATAACATACCTACTCCCTGCCCCTCCTGGGGTCCGGGTGGAACAGGATTGTGTCCAGTCCCTTGTTATATCTACCCCAGCGCTTAATAATATAACGGTGCTATCTGTTAGGTGTTTACTGCGTGCAGAGCACTGAACTAAACACTGGGGCAGATACCAGGTAATCAGATCAGGTTCTTATGGGCCTCGCATTCTATGTAGGAGGGTGAACGGGTATCGAATCCCCATTTTACAGATGAGGAAAAGGAGGCCCAGAGAAGTTTAGTGATTCGCTCAAGGCCAGCCGGCAGGCAAATTACGTCGGGACTAGAACCCAGGTCCTCCGACTCCCATTCCCGGTCTGTATTCCTTATAGGGCCCTTCCGAAATTCCGCCTCCTCCAGGATGACTCCTGATTCATCTCTCTTTCCTCCCCGGGTCGTATCCTTCCATCTCCCGCCTCCGCACCTATGCACTCACAACCACCCGTAGCACTTTGGACGTATCGATTTCCTGCCTCTGCTCTTTAAGCACTGATTTATTCACCTCTCCATCTTTCCAGTCTCTCTCCGCTGCTGCCCGACTATCCGAAGATCATTCTGTGTCAGCTTCCCCCGTTCGATTAAAAGCTCCTCGCGGGCCCTCAGGAAAACACTTCGCACACGGTCGGGTGCCCGGTACGGTGCTCTGCCCCCAGGAGGGGGTCGGTAGAGCCGGATCGATGGACGGGTTGAGGGAGGGGGCGGTTCCTTCCGCGTCGTCTCGCAGAAGCCCCGAGTCCCTGCGGGGTCAGAGACGGGAAGGGCTCCTTGGCCGGCCGGTTGTCCGACGCCTGGGGAAGGGGGACCCTCCCGGTAGGAGGGGGGTGCGGGAGGTGGGTCGCGGGGCTCTGCCGGAGGGTCTCCCGGCCTTGGCGATCCGCTGAGGAAGCCCCTTCTCCGGCAGTTGACTCGAGCTCACTGGGCGGGGGGAACTGTCGAGTGCCTGCTTGGGACCCCGGGGACGGATCCCAGGCCCCCAGGCATCCTGACGGGCCCCGATGGGCTAAACGGCCCAACCCCGCACTCTCTCCCCGCCGGCTGCAGGCCGAGGGCGCCGTGGAAATGAGAGGGTGGGCGGGCAGGCCGCACCGCTCTCTGGAGGCCCCGGAGCACTGAATCGGCTCCATTTTGGGCGTCCGGCCACCTCCCTTCTGACTCCAAGGCGCGTACCCTGGTCACGTTGCTTCTTCCAAATTGCCCAAGTACCGTGTCCAGCCCTGGGAGCCCGACTCTGTGCGTGGTACGTCTCTCGTTTTGTCTCTCTCTACCCTCCTGTCTCTTCTTATCTCTCTCTCTGTCCTGGCTGTCTCTCTCACACACGCGAACACACACAAACACACACTTCATCCTCTTCAAACTGCCTTCGTGAGACTCCCGTTCCTTCCGTAGACTCAGTGGAACACAGCAAAGTGTGAAAAGAAGAGCAACCCCTCGGAACCTGATTTAAAAATAGGAGATGTTCCTCGGAGCGGCCGCCGATTTAGGCAGGAGAGGCAGGAAGCTCGCCCTCTTCTAGTGGGTCAGGGATCTTTTTTCCCGGATCCTGCGTGGGCAGCTCAGTTGTGCCCGTCCAGGGCGGCTGCTGGATCATCCCCTTCCTGCCCCACATCATGCGAGGTGGCGGTTCAGTTTTTTAGGGTATTCGTTAAGTGCTTACTATGAGCCAAGCACCGTACTAAGCGCTGGAGCAGATATAATCTAATCGGATCGGAAACGGTCTGTGTCCCGCGTGGGGCTCCCCATTTTGATCCCCGTTTCACAGATGAGGTAACAGACGCCGAGAAGTGAAGTGACTTGCACTAGGTCACACAGCAGGGGTGGCGGAATTAAAACCCAGGCCCTTCTGTCTCCTGTGCCTGGGCTGAGTTCTTTTCCAAGTCTAAATTGTGCTGAATTAGAGGCTTGTGTTCGTCGAGGTCTTTTTGTGTGCTAAATAGTAATGATGATGGTATTTGTTAAGCGCTTAGTATGTGCCAGGCACTGTACTAAGCTCTGGGGTGGATACAAGCAAATGGGATTTGGACACAGTCCCACGTGGGGTTCGCAGTCTAAGTCCCCATTTTACCGATGAGGCAACTGAGACCCAGAGAAGTGCAGTTATAATTATATATATTTTTATTACTGATGTGTATGGATCTAGAATTCTACTTATTTGTAAGATGCTACTGATGCCTGGTCTCCTATCTTGAGGATGATGTTTTGTTTCGTTCTGTTTTGTTTCGCTTTGCTGTCCGTCTGCCCCGTTGAGACTGCGAGCCCGTCACTGGGCAGGGATGGTCCCTATCTGTTGCCGAATTGTCCATTCCAAGCGCTTAGTACAGTGCTCTGCACATAGTAAGTGCTCAAAAAATACTATTGAATGAATGAATGAATGGAAAGGGCTCTGCCCGTGACCTCGAGCAAGTCATGTAGACCCACTGGGCCTCAGTTTCCTCCTCTGCAGAATGGGGATGACTTGCCTGCTCTCCCTCCCCCTTACTCTGTGCGCTTCATGTGGTACAGGGACTGTGTCTCACCCAATTATTTTGTTTCGACCCCAACTCCGGGCATGTAGCGAGTGCTCAACAACTGCCAGGGTGCTGGTATCCGAAGTCGCCGAACGTTCACCCCAGGTTCCAGCGGGGGCCTGGGAGTCAGGAGGACCTGGGTTCTAATCCTGGCTCCGCCACTTGCCTGCTTTGTGACCCTGGGCACGTCACTTTAGACTGTAGACTGTAAGCCCGGTGTGGGCAAGGATTGCCACTCTTTAGTGCTGAATTGTACTTTCCAAGTGCTCAGTAAAGCGCTCTGCACAGAGTAAGCGCTCGATAAATACGATCGAATGAATGAATGAACTTTACTTCTCTGGGCCTCAGTGACCTCTTCTGTAAAATGGGGTTGAAGACCGTGAGCCCCACCTGAGACATGGACTGTGTCCAACCTGATTAGCTTATATCTACCCCAGTGCTTAGTACAGTCAGTGGTACGCGGTGAGTGCTAAACAAATACCATTAAAAACAAAAAAAATTGTGGCGAGACCAGAGGAAAGATCACACTTTAAACATTCTTCGGCCCATCGGCCGTTCATGCCTTGAAACCGTACCCTGGTGGGCAACGCGTGAAGCGAGTTTTCGCTGTTAGGCCAGGATCCCCCAGCCCACCCACTCATTTTATGGCCGTGTATCTCTCACAACCGGATAAATCATCCCGGAAAAGAGCAGATGTTCTCCCCCGCTGATCCCCATGGTTCCCCCATAGATGGAGTGGGGAACTTGGGTCCATCCCCTGCGACCCCCGAGGTGGGGGGCGTCGGGACGCTTCGTGTCGTGCCCGCTTCGACCTGGGCTGTGCTCCCAGAGGGTGTATTTGCCCAGCAGGGGAGTGGGGATGGGAAGGGGGCCGAGCCCGGGCGCCTCGGGGTGGCAGAGAGGGGCCAGAGCTTGCTGGAGGTCTTCCCCAAACGCCGATCATCTCGGAGCTGATTGTCGGTGGATAGATGGCCAAAGCCTCGTGGACCTTGGTCCCTCCCGAAAGCCAGGGAGCCCTTCTGCCCGGGTCACGGCCTTGACCATGGCGGCTAATGCCCCCCGGGTCCTGCCTTCCCTTGATGCTGCCCTGACTTTTCACCTCACGGGGCAGGGGAGAGGGCAGAGGGCGGGTGCCTAACTCCGTCCTGTCGGAGCGGCGGTGACGCGTGATGGTGGGGAGCCTCCTGTGAGCCCCTTGTGCGACCAGGACCGCGTCCGACCTGCTGATCTAGGTCTCCCGCGGCCCCTAGCGCAGTGTTCGGCACGTGGTAGGGGCTCAACAAATACCCGATCACTGGGGCTTTATTATCGTTGTGGTTGTTTGTGGAGGGTGGGGTGGATTCAGACTTGCGCACTCCATCCCGGCAAGAAGGTCTCGGAGGGAAGCGGGTGTCGGGAACCGCCCTCTCGGGACATTGGACACAACAGAAGAAGCGGCGCGGCTTAGCGGAAAGAGCGCTGGACCTGGGTTCTGATCCCGCCTTCGCCGGTTGCCTCCTGTGTGACCTTGGGCGAGACGCTTATCTTCTGTGGGCCTCAGTTTCCTCAACTGTAAAATGGGGATTAAACACCTGTTCTCCCTCTTACTTAGACCGGAGATGCCAGCTGGTTTTTTCTTGGGCAGGAGCAAGGGGGGAAGAGGAAAGGGAAGAAGAAGGGGTCTGATCTGGAATGTTCTGGAACCTGTTGGGGGCGATTGGACGGGGGAAGAGGGAGTACCGGCCATTGTTCCGACTCCGGAATCGCATTTTACCCTACCCTTACAACCAATCTTCATTTCATTCAGATGAATCTCTGGAAAACATTTGATGGAGAAGCAGCCTGGCCTAGTGGAAAGAGCCCGGACCTGGCAGTTGAAGGATCTGGATTCCAATATCAGTGTTTATTGTTGTACTGCACTTTCTCAAGGGCTTAGTACAGTGCTCTGCACACAGTAAGCGCTTACTAAATACGATTGATTGAACGAATGAATGAATTCTGGCTCCGTCACTTGTCTGCTGTTCGACCTAGGGCAAGTCACTTCACTTCTCTGAGCCTCGGTTCCCTCATCTGTAAAATGGGGATTAAGACTGTGAGCCTCATGTGGGACAGGGTCTGGGTCCAACCTGATTAGCTTTTAGCCACCCCAGCGCTTAGTACAGTGCCGGGCACAGAGTAAGCGCTGAACAAAAATGCAGAGATGTGGGGAATTGGCTAGGGCAGAAGTCCCGGCGTCCCAACGGGACCGAGAGCCATTTTGGGATCGCCCTCCCTTTCCTCTCGCGCTCTCCTTGAATCGCTCGGAATGACCGATCACCACAGCCTGTTCGAGTTAGAACATTAACTCCCTCCCCCGCTCATCTCCCGACAGTGGGCGAGGTGGATTTCTGGCAGTGGAGCCTGAACTATCGGCAGGACGTGGGCTCGCTCGGCATTTAAGTGCGCGTGGGAGGAAGCGGAGGGGCCGCGGAGGGGGAGACCCCCGCCGAGGCGACGGCGGGGCCTGAGGTTCCCAAGGCTCAACTGGAGTTCCGTGAGGGAAGACGAGCGAGGACCTTCTCCCCATTTTACAGAGGAGGAGCCCGGAGCCCAGGGAGGGTCAGCGACTCGGCCAGGGTCTCGCCGCCGGCCAGGAGCAGAGCTGCCTTTTCCGACTGCCAGCCCGGCTTTCAGTCGATCAATCAATCAGTCAATGATATGTGTTGGGCGCTTTTTATGTGCAGAGCACTGAGCTGAGTGCTTGGGAGAGTGCTATACCGGAGTTGCTCGTCTCCTTCCCTGCCCAGAATGAGCTTACGGTCTAGAGGGGCTTTCTTTGCCAGTGGCTTCAACTTCTCCGTCTCGACCTGTCAGCCCCCCTCCAGGTCACCGGAGGCACGATAATAATAAAAATAATAATGATAACCGTGGTATTCGTTAAGATCTTACTACGTGCCAGGCCCCGAACCGGGCACTGGGGTGAATACGGGCAAATCGGGTGGGACACAGTCCCTGTCCCACGTAGTAATAATAATAATAATAATGCTGGTATTTGTTAAGCGCTTACTATGTGCCGAGCACTGTTCTAAGCGCTGGGGTAGACACAGGGGAATCAGGTCGTCCCACGTGGGGCTCACAGTCTTAATCCCCATTTGACAGATGAGGTAACTGAGGCACCGAGAAGTTAAGTGACTTGCCCAAAGTCACACAGCTGCTTCACGTGGGGCTGACGGTCTTCATCCCCATTTTACAGCTGAGGGAACTGAGGCCCAGAGAAGCGAAGTGACTCGCCCGAGGTCACACAGCAGACATGTGGCAGAGGCGGCATTAGAACCCAGGTCTTTCTGGCTTCCAGCCCGGGCTCTGTCCACTAGCCCTCGCTGCTTCTCCATGGGAAGGGAGGCCCAGTGACCCAGCGGCCTTGCCAATGTTGGTCCGTCCACGCCCGCACTCGGGTCAGGCCGACAGACTATCATCCTTCAGGCCCAGTTGTTCTTGGCTTCATTTATTTCAGAACTTTCAAGAGGTGCTGAAAGGGTGGGGAAGCTAGTTTTTCTTGTCATCAACCTATCAGTCAGTTGGTATTTATCGAGCACTTACTACGAGCAGACTCCAAACTAAGCGCTCGGGAGAGTCCAGCACAACGGAGTTAGCGGACACGTTCCTTGCCCACAACGAGATTACAGTCTAGAGTTCCCGTCCGGCTTTAGTGTCGCCACCCCTCCGCACGAAGATTTCTATTCCCAGCACAACGGATCCCACAACTGGGATCGCTCCAAACGCGTTCCAAATCCAAAGAGAGAGAATCTCATTGGCTTTTTATTCCAGCCTGGCTTTCTAGTAGAGTATTTCAGCCGGGGGCAGGGAATAAAGTAGCACAGAGAATGCCAATTAGGCATGGAGGAAAAAGCCCTTTGTCAGCAAAGGACTTCTGAAATTCTGATCTGGAGTGGGGTTAATTATCACCTTCGATTTTAGCCACGTCGGTCGGGATCGGCAGACCTCAATTTCTCCCGGGGTGTGTTCGTTTCCAAAAGCGAGAACGATTAGGATGAACGACAGTCAGGTCAGTTATCATATTTCATTCACGGCCCCTGCCCAGAGAAAGCCCCCTTTCTGGCCCTAGGGAGTCTTGCGGGAGTAAGGTGGACGTGACACTTCAGAACGGCCGACGAGCTTCCGTCTTGCCGGCGAACTTACGTCTTGCCACGGGCGTTGCTGCAGGGAAGCGGCGCGGCCCAACGGGTAGAGCAGGGCCTAGGACCCGGGTTCTGATCCCGACCCCGCCTCTCGTGCGCCGTGTGTAGGGGCTCGTTTCATTTCTCGGCGCCTCGGCTCCTTCACCCGTAAAACGTGGATGAAGACTGTGAGCCCCACGCGGTACGAGGGAGGTGTCCAACCCGATTTGTTTGTATCTACCTCAATGCTTAGTACGGTGCTTGGTACACAGTAAGCACTAGCCATCTATCCACTTGAAGTGGGCTCTGCCCACTTGAACATGGTGCCTCTTGATGAGAATCGGGCCGGGAGGAGTGAAGACCGTCAGATGGAGGCTCTTGGGTCCAGCGTGGCTCAGTGGAAAGAGCCTGGGCTTCGGAGTCAGAGGTCATGAGTTCGACTCCCTCCTCTGCCACTTGTCAGCTGTGTGACCGTGGGCGAGTCACTTAACTTCTCTGTGCCTCAGTGACCTCATCTGTAAAATGGGGATTCACTGTGAGCCTCACGTGGGACAACCTGATGACCCTGTATCTACCCCAGCGCTTAGAACAGTGCTCTGCACATAGTAAACGCTTAACAAATACCAACATTATTATTGGGGCTGGTTTTGGGGAAATATGTCCTTCCCTGGGCTTACTGATTGGTTCAGGAGTCTGCCCAACGGTTGGCCTCTGGAGGTTCAGCCCCGTCTTCCGTCCACCTGGTGACCCCTCCACCCCCCTCCAATCTATCAATCAATCAATCACTCCTCCTCTCCACTGTGACTCCTATAGTCATCCCCGCCATCCCTGAGCCAAATGATGGGGTCGGTTTTTCATTTCCCCAGGGTAGGGGGCCGATGTTCGCCCACATTAGGGTGACCCAAAGGGCCCCAGAGTTGGCATCAGGTTCAGGGAGAGGTTGCCCAAACGGGAGCCGGAGGAGCCCAGGGCCTTTCCGTAAAATAGCGACCGAGATTGGGAGCCTCACGTGGGACAGGGACCGTGTCCAGGTTGCTTGTATCCACCCCAGCGCTTAGGCCAGAGCCTGGCACATAGTAATCGCTTAACAGATACCGCAATTATCATCGTTATGTGTGTTGTCCTGGGCTGGGGCTGGGCCTGAGGGTAGACTGGCGGGACGGCGTCGTGCCCCCTCCTCCCCCACCGTCCGCCCCCACCCTCGCCCTCCCCCCGAAGCGTCAACGCCGCCATCGCCGCGGAGTTGTGAGGGGTGTTGGCAGAGGCTGATCCGAGTTTAATCACCTCAGGGACTGGCACGCATCCCAAGCGGAGACAGATGGGGTTGCCACTTACTGCCTGGATGATAACCGGACGAGCAGTGCCGGGGGGAGGGGAGAACTGCCGAGGTGGGGGCCGGGGGGGCTAGGGCGGGTGCCCCGTCGCGGCACCCGCCCCCTGCCCCGAGGAGCTGGGAGTCCCCCCCCCCCCCACCGCTTGCCCCGGGGCTGGCAGGGCTGGCGGAGAGGAGCGGAGGCGGGTCGCCCGACGAAGAGGAGGAAGGGGGTGGCCCCGGGCTCTGGTCATCGACCGAGAGAGCCCCCAGTTGGCTTGGCCGGAACGGGCCCGGAGGATCGGAGGCGAGAGGGCGTCAGGGGCGGAAAGCCACCCGCGGCCCGTGATAAAGCGAAGCTGCCTCCGAGGAGGACTGTGGGAAGCCCCGTGGCTTAGTGGGACGAGTGCGGGCCTGAGAGTCAGAAGGACCTGGGTTCCAATCCCGGCACCGCCCCTTGTCCACTGTGTGATCCTGGGCAAGTCACTTCACAAATGGGGATTCCACCCATGTTCTCCCTGCTACTTAGACTGTGAGCCCCTCGTGGGACCTGATTATCTTGCGTCTACTCCGGCGCTTAGTAGACGGGGAAGCAGCGTGGCTCAGCGGAAAGAGCCTGGGCTTCGGAGTCAGAGGTCACGGGTTCGACTCCCGGCTCTGCCACTCGTCAGCCGTGTGACCGTGGGCGAGTCGCTTCGCTTCTCTGGGCCTCAGTTCCCTCGTCTGTAAAATGGGGATTAACCGTGAGCCTCACGTGGGACGACCCGATGACCCCGTATCTACCCCAGCGCTCAGAACGGTGCTCTGCACATAGTAAGCGCTTAACAAATACCAACATTATCGTTAGTAGTAGTACAGTGTTTGGCCTACGGTAAGCACTTAGCAGACACCCCGGTTATTGTTGTTTCGATGAGAGCGGCACACGGCAGACGGTCGACCATTGGCCGATCCCGCACACCCAGCACTGTCGGTCAGCGGATTCTGGTCCCCGGGGAGAATTCCCTTGCCCGGCCGTGCCGGCGGACAGGATGGGCGTGGAGATGGGCGCCCTCCCCCCCGACGCCGGATCCCTACTTCTCCCACCCCCCGGCCCCTCCGAACAGCCGAGGTGTCCATCTGTCAGAGACAAAAGCCATAGCCTCATTACGGAGCGTAATTAGATGTGTGTGTAAATCACTCGGAAAATCAAAAACCCCCTCTGTGGCGATTCGGATGGCGTCCCTCGGGGTGACGGGGCGGAGGCCGTCGGGGAGCAGCCGTCCCCGGGGGGGAGGACCGGCAAGGGAGAGGCCGCGGGAGGTCCAGGCTGGTCCCCTCTGAGCCTGCCGATGACGTTCCGCTCGCTCTCCGGCCCCTTGCCCCGTCCTCGCTCCCGTTTGCCCTAGGTCCGGGGTAGGCTGCCCTGACCCGGGTAGGTACACGGAGTGCCAGAGCGCGGTGACCTTGGGCGTCGCCCAAGAACTGAGCTGGCGGGTTCCTCTCGTCCAGCGGACGACCAGCTCAGCGGATTTGTTCGTGGCCTTTCTCAGGGGCCAGATGGGTCACGGGGTGCCCGGGACTTGAGTTCCTCCTCTCAGGCTGCCGGGAGAGGAGGACAATAATAATAATAACCATAATAATAATAATGGCATTTGTTAAGCGCTTACTATGTGCAATGCTTTGTTTTAAGCTCTGGGGTGAACGTAAGCAGATCGGGTTGGACACCGTCCCTGCCCCGCATGGGACTCACGGTCTTAAACCCCATTTTACGGATGAGGGAACTGAGGCCCAGAGAAGTGGAGTGACTTGCCCAGACAAGTGGCTGAGACGGAATTAGAACTCAGGACCTTCTGACTCCCACCAGGCCACATTGCTTCATGCCCCGCCACGGCCTCGGCGGGAGCCTTACGTGTGTTGGGGAGGGTCGCCTTTGGGGTCTGTACAAGGAAATGTACAGGAGGGCTCCTGGCAGTTGGGTGAGCAGGAGGGCGTAGTTGGCGTCAGCTCGTCGAGGGCGGGGAACGCGTTTGCCGACTCCGTCGTCCACCCCCCCAAGCGCTCGGTACGGTGCTCTGCGCACACAGTAAGAGCTCAGTGAATATTGATTGAAATGTCGAGGTTGGGAGGGTTGCGGCGGGTTGGGGGTCGGGGTCTCTAACCCCGGGGAAAGGAGAAGCTGATTAGGGAAGACCTCCTGGAGGAGGTGTGATGATGGGGAGATGGGGAGAGCTGCGGCCTAGCCGATTAGAAACGGGGAGCGCCAAGCAGGGGGCGGGATAGTGAAGTAGGGTGGTCTAGCGGATAGAGCACAGGCCTGGGAGTCAGAAGGACTCGGGTTCTAATCCCGGCTCCGCCACTTGTCTCCTGTGTGACCTTGGATGAGTCACTTCACTGCTCCGGGCCTCAGTTACCTCGTCTGTCAAATGGGGATTGAGACTGTGAGCCCAGCCTGGGACAGGAACTGCGTCCGACCCCATTTGCTCCTATCGATCCCAGCGCTCGCTACAGTGCCCGGCACCTAGTAAACGCTTAACGAATGCCGTTATTTTTATTAGTAGTAGTAATGTTACCGTTATTATTTTCGGAATAACGTTCAGCAAGTAGGTGTGGTTGAACTGACCGTTGTGAGGGCTTTGAACACCCAGACCGAAGCATCCATCAGTCAGGTTAGAAACACCCCAAGACCACAGGTGCAGGCGATCGCGTAAAGGCGCTCTGAATCCGAGTGGGTTCGTTCATTCACGGGTTCGAATCAGAGGTCATGGGTTCGAATGCCGGCTCTGCCACTCGTCAGCTGTGTGACTGTGGGCGAGTCACTTAACTTCTCTGTGCCTCAGTTTCTTCATCTGTAAAATGGGGATTAAGACCGTGAGCCCCACGTGGGACAACTTGATTCCCCTGTGTCTACCGCAGCGCTTAGAACAGTGCTCTGCTCATGGTAAGCGCTTAACAAATACCAACATTATCATTCATTCATTCAATCGCATTTATTGAGCGCTTACCGTGGGCAGAGCACTGTACTAAGCACTTGTGAAAGTACAATGCAAAGAGCAGTGACATTCCCTGCCCAAAACAAGCTTTATAGTCTAGAGGGGGGAGACAGACATTAATACAAGTAAATAAAATTACAGATATGTACGTTAAGTGTCATGGACCCGGGAGGGGGGCAGAGCAAAAGGAACAATTCGGGGCGATGCAGAAATGACTGAGAGATGAGGAAAAGTGGGACTTTGGGAAGGCCTCTTGGAGGAGAGGTGCCTTCAGTAAGGCTTGGAAGGTGGGGGATCATCTGTCGGATTTGAGGTGACGTTCCGGAGGCGGGATGTGGGCGAGACGTCGGCGGTGAGATAGACGAGATGGAGATACAGTGAGAAGGTCGGCATTAGAGGAGCGAAGTGTGCGGGCTGGGTTGTAGAAGGAGAGAAGCGAGGCGAGGTAGAATTGGCAAGATGATGGAGGGCTTTAAAGCCGATCGTGAGGAGTTTTTGCTTGATCCGGGACAGGTTTTGGGGCCTCATGCGTGTGGCCCGTTCGGACCCCCAAATCCTGCTTCCTGGGGGGCCAGATGCTGGCTGTGCCCCGGCTTGGCCTTCTGCCCTTCACCACCATCCCATTCGCGGCCAGGATCGTCGCCTGGCACGACGCACCCAGGTCTCCGAGATCTCCGGGGGTGGCGTTCTGGCAAAACCCCGCGTCCTGGAAGACCGGTGCCAGGGGATGCCCGGGGACACTGCCGCTTCCTGTGTCCCGGCAGGCTGGCGCTGCCAGGCGGGCGTCCCCGGGTTCCCCGACGGCATCCTGGCCAAACCGCCGAGGAAAAACACTCCCTCTGGCAGACCCGAGGGTAGGCTCAAATGGAAACGTTAAAGTGTGTGTGCGTGTGTGGTGGGGGGAGAAGGGGGTGTTAATGGAATCCCAAATCTAAAAAGGTTTTTTTTGTTGTGGTTTTTTTTTTTTGTCTTTGAAGGATCCGGGAGGGGGGCGGAGGGGGTCTGGCATGTGTCAGATTCTGGGAGCCGTTGTGGCAATTACTAAGCATTGACTGGGTGCCAAGCCTGGAGCGGGAGGCCCCCGTGGCCCAGTGGGCAGAGCACAGTGAGTCAGGCGACTGTAGTCTGTAGTCCCAGCTCTGGCCCTGGCCTGCTCGGTGACCTCGGGCGAGTCTCTTAACCTCTCTGGGCCTCGGTGCCCTCGTCTGTAAATGGGCATGAGGTCTCTGCCCTCTCTCTCCCTCTTAGACTGGACCGTGTCTCTAATATCGATCCCGGGCTCGGCGCGGTCTCGGTCCTGATCGGGCCCTCGATGAGGAGTGTCAGTGTTATCGTCACGATGAGCACTGTGCTAAGCTCTGGGGGAGGCACGACACGGTAGCCGCCCCTGGTGGGTACTCAGCGGCCAGGCCCGCCCCGGCGGGCCGCAGCGGGGAACGCGGAGCCCGTAACCAGCCCACGGCCACAGCTCACAAAGAGCCCGGGCTCCACCGTGGCGGGGAAACCAGGGCTGCAGAGAGCGTTTCAGTGCCAGAGATCTGCCCCTGCCCTTTGTGCCTTCTCCTCAAGAATCTTCAGGGGTTGCCCATCCACCTCTGCATCGAACAGAAACTCCTCACCGTTGGCTTCAAAGCACTCAATCACCTTGCCCCTTCCTCTCTCTCCTCACTACTCTCCTAATTACCACCCAGTTCACACTCCTCTAATGCCAACCTGCTCGCTGTACCTTGAGCTCTGTCCTGGAACGTCCTGTCTCCTCATATCCGATAGACAATCACTCTCCCCCGCGTCAGAGCCTTATTGAAGGCCCATCTCCTCCAGGAGGCCTTCCCTGACTGCGCCCTCCTTTCCTCTTCTCCCACTCCCTTCTGCTTTGCCCTGACTTGCTCCCTTTATTCCTCTCTGCTCCCAGCCCCACATCACTTAGGTACCTATCTATTTTTATTGGTGTCTGTCCCCGCTCTAGACTGTAGCTCGTTGTGGGCGGGGACAGTGCTCGGCTCACATTAGGCGCTCAGTAAATACGATTGACTGCCTGAGTAACTGACAGAGAGAACCCCTGGAGTTGATGCCAGGGGCTACCGTTGGAAGGCCCCAGGTGGGGGAATTCGGATTTGTTTCTAGGCCCATTCTGGGGCAGAGTCAGCCGAACTCCCCGATGGATCCTCCGATGCCCGCGTCCCGAGTGGTGGCAGTTCACGTGTCAGGCCGTGGGTATGAGGAAGGCCCCGCGGGGGCCCTTTCCCCTTCAAGATGTTCCTTCTGGACTCCCCCCGACCCGAGAACGTTTTGCACCACCGTGCATAGAAACTGAGGCATGAACAGCCCTTTGCCCACCAGGCCACACGGACGTTTTCCTGACCAACGTGTCCGAAGGGATGGAGCCTACCCCGGAATCGTCCTTCCTGCAGACCCTTCACGCGGTGAGGGCCGGGAACCTGGCAGTTGTCCCTGGAGGCCGGAAAGGCCTCCAATGTCAGCGCGGTTCCGTTGGTTTCGGGGTGCGAGATGGCGGCCGCTTCTGGCCAGGCTCACGCACGTGCTCCTCGGCAGCGGCGAGAGCGAACCCGGGCTCCGTGCCCACAGAGGGGAGCCGGGAGAGCCGGGTCTGAACTGGGCTGGGCTCCCTCGGGGACCCGGCGTCCGAGTCGACCAGCGAGCAGAGTTCCTGCCGGCCTTCTTGCCTTGGAATTTCCCATTCGGTCGCGGTGCCGGGACGCAGTGACCCTCCGTGGCTGCCCCTCCCTTGTGGGGAGGGCCTCGAAGGGTCACTCGTGCTAAGCGCTGCACCGAGCTCTCGGGATGGTACTCCAGAAGCAGGCTGAGATGCCCTTTAGGATGGAGAGGGAAGGGCTGTCGCTGTAGCTTGTAGTATTCATTTAGCGCTTACTATGTGACAAGCACAATCCCTAGGGTAGTTACAAGATAATGGGGTTGGACGCAGTCCCGGTCCTACATAGGGCTCGCAGTCTTAATCCCCATTTTACAGATGAGGGAACTGAGGGATGGAGGACAAGGGGCTGAGGCGGGATCGGGACCCAGGTCCTTCTGACTCCCAGGCCCGGGCTCTTTCCACCAGGCCATGCCGCTTCTCTGCACCTGTGGCTCCTATTTTAGATTCCCCGCAGCAGACATGCATCGAAAAATCCCAATTTTCCGGATTTTTTTCCCCCGAAATGGCGTTTTGTCCGAATCTGCTTCGTCAGTAGAGTCTATTTCAGCAATCCAGTTTACCCAGGTTTCCCAGAAGTGCTTAGCAAATACCATAGTTATTTTTATTATCATTATTAGAAACAGTATTTCATCTGAATCCTCTTTGCAGTAGATATTGCCTGGGCGATCCGTATTTTCCAGAAATAGTACGGCAACGGGATCTGCTTTGCAATCTGCGCCGGTTGGGCCAATCTACCCTTTATAGAAATAGTTTTTCAGCTGAATCTAATAATACTACTAATAATAATGGTACTTTTTAAGCACTTAATAAGTGCCAACCACTGTTCCAAGCATTGAGAAAGGTACAAGTTAAGCAGGTTGGACGCAGTCCCCGTCCCACTTGGGGCTCACGGTCTTAATCCGCGTTTTACAGGTGAGGTAACTGAGGCCCAGTGACTTGCCAGGGTCACTCAGCAGACGAGTGGCGGAGCCGGGATTGGAACCGAGTCTTTCTGACTCCCAGGCCCGGGCTCTATCCATTAAGCCACACTGTTTTGCAAGTGGACCCCGACTGGGTGGGCAGTCCAGATGCTCTTCCATTTTCCTCTCCGTAACCCTAACTGAAGAACCCGCTCCCACGTGTCAGCTGAGGCAGGCAGCTTGCAGTGACTCTTAGACCACAAATCCTGCCCCTCTTAGCTCAGCCCCACTGTCCAGCGGCCCAGGACTCCGTCTCGACATGGGCCCCTTCTGGCTTGGAGGACCCGGGTGATAGTTGCCCTCCTGAACCCCCACCCTTCATAATTACGGACGGACCATCCAACTCATGTCGACTCTCCCTCTCCACCCCTGACTCTCCCCAGTGTCCCAGCACAGACCATCCCGATACCCCGAATCTCCCCTCTCTGTCCCCGACTCTCCCCGGTGTCCCAACGTGGACTGTGGCGTAGTGGATAGATCACGGGGCTGGGAGTCAGAAGGTGGTGAGTTTTAATCCTGGCTCCACCACTTTGCTGTGTGGCCTCGGGCAAGTCACTTCACTTCTCTGGGCCTCAGTTCCCTCATCTGTAAAATGGGGATTACGACTGTGAGCTCCAAGAGGGACAGGGACTGTGTCCAATCCTATGTGCTTGTGTCCACTCCAGTGCTTAGTCCAGTGCTTGGCACATAGTAAGCGCTTAACAAATAAAAATAATAATGATGGTAATAATAACAAATGCCACGATTATCGTAAATATTATTCCTCTCTCCATCCTTGACTCTCCCCAGTGTCCCGGCATGGATTTCCCAACACCTCTGACTCTCCCCTCTCCATCCTTGATTCTCCCCTTTGTCCCGGCATGGATTTCCCGACACCCCTGACCCTCCTCTCCCCATCTCTGACCCTCCCCAGCATCCCAGTAATAATAATAATTTTGGTATTTATTGAACACTAACTATGTGCCAGGCACTGTTCTAAGCGCTGGGGTGGATACAGGAGAATCGGGTTGGAAAGAGTCCCTGTCCCACATAGGGCTCACAGTCTCAATCCCCATTTTACAGATGAGGTAACTGAGGCACGGAGAAGTAAAGTGACTTGCACCGCTCTAGAAGTGAATCAGTAGGGGCTCGATAAATAATAATAATAATGGTATTCGTTAAGCCCTTCCTATGTGCCAAGCACTGTTCTAAGCGCTGGGGTAGATACAAGCTAATCAGGTTGTCCCCCGTGGGGCTTACGGTCTTAATTCCCATTTTACAGATGGGTTAAATGAGGTACAGAGAAGTTAAGCGACTTGCCCAAGGTCATACAGCAGACAAGTGGCGGAATCGGGATTAGAACCCATGTCCTCCGACTCCCAAGCCCGGGCTCTTGCCACTAAACCATGCTACTTCTTAGTGGGGAGGTGTCACCGGGGGCATGGAATCGAACAACCAATCCATCGATCGATTGATCGTATTTATTAAGCAGTTCCTGGGTGCAGAGCAACGTTCAAGTGCTTGGCAGAGTAACAATTTAACAGAGTTGGTAGAAAGGTTCTCTGCCCCCAAGGAGCTTACAGTCTAGAGGGATGGAAGCCTCATCAAGTGAATCGAGTGCGTACCGCGTGCAGAACGCTGTGTGCAGTGTTTGAAAATTAACCAAGGTGGATGCATATTCCACTCCTGTCTCCTGAGCTACCCAGATAGGTTTCCCAAGAGGAAAGGAAAAGGGTCCAGAGGACACCCCAGGACCCCGGACGGTCCCCTCCACAAAGAATACGGGCGCGGGAGGTAGCGGGGGACCAGCCCGTGGCAGGGTTTGCGGATTTCTCATCCCGGCATCTCAAACTCCGGTGCAGCGCGGGCCTCACTGTGTATTTAGCTAATTTATCGTGGCAATGTGGTATTTAGACCACTGATTAAGTGAAGTCTGTCAGTACAGTTAAAAGAAATTAGAGACCCTATCATTGCTAAATCACTTTACCATTCAAAGAAGAAATGGTAAACATATGCATTCATTTAATTATAATAGTGCCAATTATAAGAGAAATTGTAATGCTCAGAACAGTGGCTTTTATGTAATCATAATAATGGCATGTATTTATCTTGGTTTGGCAAGTTAAGCCTTTCTTTAATAGTTGGCTTTGCCTAAATAGACTGTGGTTTGCTCAAACCCACAATAACCTCCACACCCTGCCATTTGTTATTGCACAAAATACCCAACGATAATCATGCGGTATAAATGATTAATGTACGCATGAGTCCGTGAGTATCTTTGAGGTTTTAAAAAGTGTTTTTATTTACTTTCTCCCCTTGGCTGGGAGGGGACTGAACAAATAAATGTAAATCCTCTCAGTGTTTGAAACTCCACGGGGCAGGAACTGTCGGGAACAGAGGGTCAGACAGAAGGTCGGCTGAACTTCTGTGGGCAGGGACTGTGTCCAGCCTGATGAACTTGTACCCACCCCAGCGCTTAGGACAGTGCTTGGCACATAGCACTTAGTAAGCACGGTGGTCCCATAATCATCATCGGTTTTGCAGACCCGCGGAGTCCCTCACCGCCCAAACAAGAAACTTAAGGGGGAGAATTTCAGAAATCGCCACCCAAAAGCCCCAGGCCGACTTCCACGGGTCAGAGTCGATAGCACGCTCAGTTGAGCAGCGGCAGCGTCTTAGGAAAGACGAGACTGGAAGGGGGGCAGCCGAAAGAGGTGGAGGCCATCTCCCCGCGGATGGAGAAAACCCAGTTTTGCTCGTGTTTTCCGTGTAGTGACGGTCGGTCATTAAAGGAGGAGCGTGGAACATACCACGGGGGAAACCTGGGGATGTCTGAGCCCCATCTCAGTTCCGCTTCACCAAGGAAGGCGTCGTCGGCCCTTCGGGCTCCGAATCTGTCGAAAAGGGGCCTGTTGTCTTCCGCTGCCGGATCGCGGGGATTGGATCGTTTCAAGGCTACAGACCTTTGAGGCAGTGGCGTTTTCATGAGTTTCGGACTTCTTGAATTTATGTGGACCTTGCTTATGAAGAGCAAATACTTGTCACGATTTTGCCAAGTACTGCACGTTGCAAAATCGCCTTTCGACCAGTTTTTTTTTTTTTTAATTTTAAGAGAAGCAATTCATTTGACGTCACTTCTGGCCCCAAAGTGAAACCGGTCAACGGCGAGTGTCGATCGAGGTCCTGCAACGCATAGGTGCACTCCTGGAGACCGGTGAGCCCGCGTAGACCATCTGAAAGAGTTCATTTTTCTCGCCGCTTAAAACTTGATTAAAAACCCCCCGGGTCGGCGTGGCCGATCCGTGCTACGGCTCAAGTCCTTGATTATTCTTTTCTCGATAAATAAGAGTGGCACACAGTTGATTTCGGCACTGTAATTGAGCAAGGCATTCTGGGAAGCTGAAAAGCCGTCCGAGATGAGGAAATGTTTTCGAGACCGAAGCCCGAGAAGAAAGGGGCCTTTCACGGCCCATATGATGCTTTTGTCAGAGCTCAAGGAAGATAATGATTGGGTAATAATGGCGCTCTGTGAATATTGAAGCTGAAAAGATTTGTAGCGACCGAGCAGACGTTGCCGGTTTGCTAAACGGACCGGTTGGATCTTTGGGCTCCAGAAGCTCTCCGAACTCAAAAGTTTTCTCTGGGATAAGTCGGCTAGAGGATGATGTGGCAGGGTCACATGAAAATGCAGGTCGTGCTGAAGTTGATGGATGAGTTTCCCTACAAGTTTCTGTTTACAGTTAGAAATCGAATGGGAGAAGAAGACCGGGGTTTTATTTTGGGTTTTTTTCCACGGTATTTGCTGAGTGCTTTCTGTGTGCCGGGCACCGTGCTTAGCTCTGTGGTAGATACGCTGAGAAGCAGCGTGGCTCACTGGAAAGAGCACGGGCTTTGGAGTCAGAGGTCATGGGTTCGAACCCCGGCTCTACCACTTGTCAGCTGTGTGACTTTGGGCAAGTCACTTAACTTCTCGGTGCCTCAGTTACCTCATCTGTAAAATGGGGATTAAGACTGTGAGCCCCACGTGGGACAACCTGATTCCCCTGAGTCTACCCCAGCGCTTAGAACGGTGCTCGGCACATAGTAAGCGCTTAACAAATACCAACATTATTATTATACAAGTTAGTCAGGTTGGACCAGAGTCCATGTACCACATACGGGCTTACACCCTTAATCCCCATTTTTCAGATGAGGGAACTGAGGCCCAGAGATGTGAAGGGACTTCCCCAAGGTCACACAGCAGACAAGTGGCGGAATTGGGCTTGGAATTGGGATTGATTCCCAGTCCTGGACTCTATCCTTTAGGCCACGCTGCTTCTCATCATCTTTTGTCCCGTGAAGGTCTTCCCTTGAGGTGCCGTTCCAATTAGTAGGGGTACAGCTTATTAAGTGCCGACCATGCTCCAAGCGCTGTGTTCAGCATGTGCCCCGCTGTAGATTCATAAGCGGAGGGAGGGAGAGCCGAGATCTTATCCCCATTTTACAGAGGAGGAAACCGAGGCCCGGGGAGATTCAGCGATTTGCCTGAGATCACACAGCAGTCCCTGTGCAGAGCTGGAGCTTGACCTCGGGCCTAGTTCATTCATTCGATCGTATTTATTGAGCGCTTACTATGTGCAGATCACTGTACTAAGCGCTTGGAATGTACAATTCAGCAACAGGTAGAGACGATCCCTGCCCAGTAACGGGCCTAGTTTTGGACACCGTCTTTCAGCTCCCAAATCGAGGAAGCTCAGGAGCAAATAAGGGGGTGAATTTTCTTCTTTGGTGTCTCGGGTGAGCTACTGACCAGTTGCTGGCTGGGCAGCTGGACTGATGATGAAGGATTCATTTCCTCTGGCTAGAGCATCTTGGGTTGGGGAATTATCCTCTTTTCACATGCCATTAATAATAATGATGGTATTTGTTAAGCGCTTACTACGTGCCAAGCAGTCTTCCAAGCGCTGGGGGGGTTACAAGGCGATCAGGCGGTCCCACGTGGGGCTCTCAACCTTGATCCTTACAGATGAGGCAACTGAGGCCCAGAGAAGTGAAGTGACTTGCCCAAAGTCACACAGCTGACAAGCGGCGGAGCCGGGATTAGAACCCATGACCTCCGACTCCCAAGCCAGGGCTCTTGCCACTGAGCCACGCTGCTTCTCTTAATACCCAACCAGTCCTGAGCGCTGGAGTGTGTTACTGGGAACACTGGGACTTTCTCGTCTGTCCAAAGTGTGCCCCTACTCTGTGCAGAGCACTGTGCTCAGCACTTGGGAGAGTTCAGTAGAGGAAGCAGGGCGGCCTAGTGGATAGAGCCCGGGCCTGGGAGGCAGAAGGACCTGGGTTTCTAATGCCGGCTCCTCCACTTGTCAGCTGCGTGACTTTGGGCAAGTCACTTCCCTTCTCTGTGCTTCCGTTACCTCATCTGTAGAAGGGGGATTGAGACCGTGCGTTCCACGTGGGACATGGACTGTGTCCAATCTGATTATCTTGTATCTACCCCAGTGCTTAGTACAGTGCCTGGCACATAGTAAGTGCTTAAAGAATGCCAACAGAAAAAAAAAAGAAGACAGAGTCCCTGCCCGCAGCGTAGCTGGGAAAGGTAAAGTTTCTGTTAGAGAAATGGACCGTGAACTTCACGGGGCAGTTCATTCAATCGTATTTATTGAGCGCTTACTGTGTGCAGATAGCTCGGGCTAGCCTCGACCTCCGGTGCCCAGCCCCCTCAACGGGGGCATCTGGACCCCCTCCCTCGCTCTCTCCGACTTTCCAAACCGGATCTGAGGCTTCCTGTTCCGCTCTGAATGAGGGCCAAGAACACAGGCCCAGCCCCGCAGCACTTACGTCCAGATCCGTAATTTATTTATTTCTTTTAACGTCTGTCCCCACCTCTGGACTGTAAGCTCCTTGTGGGCAGGGGACGTGACTGTTATTGTGTCGTGTCGTCCTCTCCGGAGTGCTTAGTCTGGTGGTCTGCACCCAGTAAGCGCTCAATAAATACGATTGAGTGATCGATCAGGCTTGCCGACCCTTAAAGCCTTCTGCCCACTTCTCACAGTGAAAAGTTTGGCACCTGAGGGCTTCCCTACCTCAAAGTATTCCATTGTCATTGTGGTGGCTCACCCCTTCTGCTCCGGAAGGGAGGAGTGAGCTGTTGTTTGGATTTTTTTTATGGTATTTGTTAAGCACTTATTATGTGCCCGGCACTTACTAAGCATCCATTAGTTCATTTCATCCCTCACAACAGCCCTTTGAGGTAGGGAGAGTAAGCAGGTATCATTATCCCCATTTTACAGATGGGGAAACAGAAGTACAGAGAAATTAAGTGACTCGCCTACCGTCACACCACCGGTTAGCAGTACAGCTCGGATAGCGCTTTGCACACGGTACGCGCTCGGTAAATGCGATTGAATGAGTGAATGAACTTGAATCCAAGTCCTCCAGCTCTGCCACTCGGTCACGCCGCTCCCCCTGCGTAATTCTGTGGAATTGTACGGCCCAAACCACGGGCCGTGTTCTTCTCCCTAATCGCATGCGGCCACTTCGTGTCCACCTTAAAACAGTTGTCAGTTGCTAATTCGGGAACAGGAATCCTTCCAAGGTGGCGATGGCGTTTTAAAAATATGCTTTTTATAGGTGCCGTTTCACCCAGTCGATGGAACACGGCAGACGTCCTCACCTCTAGGCGCGCTTTTCTGGAGCCAAATGATTTCTTAGGATGCGTAGTTTCACATTTTAATCCAAAATAACTTTCTTAGTTTCTATTCCGCGAAGAGTTCTAGAATTAAAAAAAAAAAAAGCACAAAACAAAAAAAATTGCCGTATGTTTACTCCACCATTCGTTTTTATCCATATGCTTTAAATCTGTTTATTTGTTTAATTACACTTTGTTTATCTGAGAAGTATTGAATATTTTCCCCCCTTCACGGGAATTCCGTTCCCGAGACTCAGTTAACTTCAAAGAATTCACGGCACTTGTGACTCTTTGGTTCCAGGTTCTCTAGCAAAGGAACGAGTCCGGTCTCCCCCTCTAATCTGTGGGCTCATTGTACGCGGGGAACCTATCTACCCACTTTGTTATATATTGAACTCTCCCAAGCATTTAGTACAGTTCTCTGCATTCAGTAGCAACTCGATTAATGTGATTGATTGAATTTCCCATTGGTATTGTTGTTCAGTGCCGGGCAGGAAAGTACATGCTGGAAGAGGGAAACAGCAATTGGAAAGAGAGCACAGCTCTAAAGCAGAGTGGGTGAGGGAGTTCAGGGGTTTCCTAGGATCTCTCCGGAAGGAACTTTTGCAATGGATTTTAAAGCCGTCAATCCCCTCGCCCCCTCCTCCCCAGCCCGTACACTTTGCTCCTCTAATGCCAACCTTCTCTACCTCGATCTCTCCTAACTCGCCGCCGACCCCTCGCCCACGTCCTGCCTCTGGCCTGGAATGCCGTCCCTCCTCATATCCGACAATTCCTCACCTCCCCCTACCAAGCCTTATTGAGGGCTCATCTCCTCCAAGAAGCCTTCCTGACTAAGCCCCCATCTCCCCTTCCCCCACTCCTTCTACGTCACCCTTTATTCATCCCCCTTTCCAGCCGCACGCCACTTAGGTCCGTATCTGTCATTTCTTTATTTCTATTAATCTCCCTCTCTCCGTCTAGTCTGCAAGCTCACTGTGAGCAGGGAATGTCTCTTTATTGTTATATTGTACTCTCCCAAGCACTTAGCACAGTGCGGAGCACACAGTAAGCGCTTAATAAATACGATTGAATGAATGCATGACGGAGGGGGCAGGTAATTAGGATGAGATATACGCCCTTTGGGGAGGCAGAAATCAGCTCTTGGAACTGCGAGCCTAAAGGCTTAAATTGCTTATCACGGGCGGCTGCTATAGAAGCTATTGGCCCTTTCCCGGAATGATAATAATGTTGGTATTTGTTAAGCGCTTACTATGTGCAGAGCACTGTTCTAAGCGCTGGGGTGGATACAGGGTAATGAGGTTGTCCCACGTGAGTCTCAATCCCCATTTTACAGATGAGGTAACTGAGGCACAGAGAAGTTAAGTGACTTGCCCACAGTCCCACAGCTGACGAGTGGCGGAACCGGGATTCGAACCCATGACCTCTGACTCCCAAGTCCTGGCTCTTTCCACTGAGCCACGCTGATCTCAACTCAAAAATCATCTCAGATGGGATGGCGGCGTACGAGAGAGGCGGGGGAAGGGTCGCTCTCCTAATCGAGCTGCTTTCCAGACTGCCCGCCCACCCTTCCTGCTGGATCGCAAGACTTCTCCCTCTGTCAGCCCTCCCGCCCGGATTTCCCCTTGCCCGGCGGAGGGAGGAACGATGCGTCGGGAAGAGTTGTGGGTTGTGGGTTGCTGCCTTTCTTTTTTCACCCAGTTCCGTGACTGTGAGCTCGCTGTGGGCAGGGAGTGTGTCTGCCAATTCTGATGTTTTGTACTCGCCCAAGCGCTTAGGACGGTGCTCTGCGCGCTGTAAGTGCTCGATGCATACGACTGATATTAATTTAATAATCTGATTGACTCCTCTGAGCTCTTGGGAAGCTTCTGCCCTCTAGCTTGATGCTGGCCTCTGGAGAAGGAAGGGAATTCCTTCTCTCCCATCACGGGTTTGGGTTTTTTGGGGGGTTTGGTTTTCATTCACCTGCCATAGTCATCACTCCTTTCACCTCCAGACTAAAGCAGGCTGTGGGGGAGAGGCCGTATTGCATGGTGGAAGAGCCCGAGGCTGGGCGTCAGGAGGCCCGAAGTCTGCCCTTGGCCTGCTGTGTGTCCTCAAGTGAGCCGCTTAACCTCTCTGGGCCTCTGTTTCCTCAGATGTAAAGTGGGAGTGATGTTATCTGCAGGCCCCCCGCAACAGTGATTATCGTAGATCAGTTCTGAGGCATTCGGCTATGCATTCGTTCTGTCGTATTCATTGAGTGCCTACCGGGTGCAAAGCACTATACTGGGCGCTTAGGAGAGTACAAAGCAACAGAATTGGCAGGGACCTTCCCCGCCCACGACGAGCTCACAGTCACGGAACGGAATTACGCGTCTTGGCCGCCGACCAGCCTGAGCCACGTTTGAGGAATCTCCGATTCACAGACGTCGGGGTCGGTCCCCGCCCCCCAACCTCCACCCCGCATCTCCCGCTTCCCTCAGGCCCCCGTGTCCCCCTCCCCCGGCCCCCCGGGCTTAGATTTTGTGGTCACACCTTCCTCCCAGGCCCTCTTCACAGTTTGCCGAAAGCACTTCACACTACGTCCTTGGAAGAGGGCAGCCCCGGGCTGGAGCCGCTCCAACCTGGCACGGAGGCGGCCTCGTAAAGCTTGAAGGGGACCGACGGGGCCCTGCGGTCAAGAGCTGGCCCGGCCTGAGCTCTGGTTTCACAGACTCGCCCAGAGAACTTCTAAAGCTCTTCCTTGATCTCCCTTGGACTTCCCGGGCACCTGCCGATGGTGGTAGTTTTTTTTTTTTTTTAATTGTTATCACGATCATTATTATTATCGTCCCCATATTTGTTAGGCGCTCACTATATGTCACGCAATCTTCTAAACACGGGGTCAGTCAGGTCGAACACAATCCCTGGCCCACATGGAGTTCACAGTCTATGTAGGAGGGAGGACGGGTACTGAACGCCCATTTTACGTTAAGGAAACCGAGCCACGGAGAATTGAATAATAATAATAATTGTATTGGTTGAGCACTTACTGTGGGCCAGGCACTGTACTGAGCGGTGGAGTGGATACAAGCAAATCGGGTTGATCACAGGCCCTGTCCCCCATGGGGCTCACAGTCGCAATCCCCATTTTCCAGATGAGGCAACTGAGGCACCGAGAAGTGAACTGGCTTGCCCAAGGTCACGCAGCAGGCAAGCGTCCAGCCGCGATTAGGACCCAGGTCCTCAGACTCCCGGGCCCGGGCTCCTCCCACTAGGCCGCGTCGCTTCTCCCGGTGCTTCGGAAGAAAATACCACTGGTCCTGCCCCTCCCTGCCGAGAAGCGGGATGCGAACGCAAGGCTCCGTAGTAAAGAGTCCCCTGGGTGAAAACGGCAGGTGAACCCGGCCGGCTTGGAGAGGTTGGCCGCTTTCTTCCGAGTCCCTTGGGCCTGCCCGGTTTGCGGGGCTGAGCTCGGACGGCGGGGGGGAGGTGCGGAGGCCCGTCCGTCCTCATCTGGATTGACGGGGCCCGAGCGGGTGCTGATTCAGCAGCCTGCGCTCTTTCCATCCCAGGATCCCCCGCCTCCGTCCACCTAAGTGATTCCAAGGCCGGAGACGAGGCGAAGCACTCACTGGCGGCGTGATGGGTTGCGATATTTCTTTCGGTGCCCGAGCCACGGGGGGCTTTATGGTCCGCGGAGGGTTCCGCGCCGACCCCACCCACCCCACCGACGGCTCGCAGCGACTACTTACCAGACCTCTACTTATCAATTTCCAGGGGATTGCAACATAATTTATTAGCTAAGTAGCCTCCCTTTTTTTAAAAGGTCATAAATACATATTTAAACAATAATAGAAGTGGAATGGGATCCTGACAAATGATTCATGTAATCTCATTAGCTAATGTACCAGGTACGAGGGCTCGGAGCGTGCCCGGCGCGGTGAAGGCCGGGTCCCGGGGCCGCCCCGGCCGGGCCGGGGGGAGGGCCGGGGGGAACGCGGGGATGGCCGGGGCCCGGATGAGGGATGGGCTGAGGTGGCCGCTGTCCCCCGGAGTCCTGCTGGGGACTCCCACCCCCTGCCTGACGCCCGAAGCCCCTCGCCTCCGCGGAGCGTATCCTTTTTTAACGATGATGGTATTTGTAAGCTCTTACTGAGTGTCAGGCACTGTACTAAGCGCTCGCGGGGGGCGGGGGGGGATACAAGCATATCAGACTGGAGAAGTCCCCGTCCCACGTGGGGCTCAATCTCCATTTTCCAGATGAGGTAACGGAGAATAATAATAATTGTGGTATTTGTTAAGCGCTTACTACGTGCCAAGAACTGTACTAAGCACTGGGGTGGGTCCACATAAATCGGGTTGGACCCAGTCCCTGTTCTACATGGGGCTCACAGTCCCCATTTTCCCCATAGAGAAGCAGCGTGGCTCAGTGGTAAGAGCCCAGGCTTGGGAGTTAGAGGTCATGGGTTCTAATCCCGGCCCCGCCGCTTGTCAACTCTGTGACCTTGGGCAAGTCACTTCACTTCTCTGAGCCTCAGTTACCTCATCTGTAAAATGGGGATGGAGACCGTGAGCCCTACATGGGACAACCTTTCATTCATTCAGTCAGTAGTATTTATTGAGAGCTTATTATGTGCAGACCACTGTACTAAGCGCTTGGAGTGTACAATCTGGCAACAGATAGAGACCTGTATTGCCTTGTATCTACCCCAGTGCTTAGAACAGTGCTTGGCACATAGTAAGCGCTTAACAAATACCCACGGTATTATTATTATTTTCCAGATGAGGTAACTGCGGCCCAGAGAAGTGAAGTGACTTGCCTTAGGTCACACAGAGACAAGTGGCAGAGCCGGAACTAGAACCCAGGACCTTCTGACTCCCAGGTCGGGCTCTAGCCACTCCGCCATGCTGCCTCTCACCCTTGGTCGCGCCAAGGAGGCCACAGGGAGCCCTCCGCTTTCGCCCGGCCCTGGCTCTGTGCCTCTGTCCCGCGCGCCGCCTCGGAGGGCTTCTCCAGGGGACAACCAGCCTCACATGCCTCAAAGAGAAGCAGCGTGGCTCAGTGGAAAGAGCACGGACTTTGGAGTCAGAGGTCACGGGTTCGAATCCCGGCCCTGCCACTTGTCAGCTGTGTGACTGTGGGCGAGTCACTTCACTTCTCTGGGCCTCAGTTACCTCATCTGTAAAATGGGGATGAAGACTGTGAGCCCCACGTGGGACAACCTGATTCCCCTTTGTCTACCCCAGCGCTTAGAACAGTGCTCTGCACATAGTAAGCGCTTAACAGATACCAACATTATTATTATTATTATATGGACTCCGGCTCACACCCCTCTCGTGTCCATTGTCCTGCCACGCTCAAGCAGTCATCAAATTGTATTCCTGCCCCCTCCCCATCTCCGTTCCGTTATTTATATTCATGTCTGTCTCCCCTTCTAGTCTGTAAGCTCGATGTGGGCAGGGAATGGGTCTGTTTATTGCTCTATTGTATTCTCCCAAGCGCTTAGTACAGTGCTCTGTACACAATAAGGGCTTAATAAATACGACTGAATGAATGCCTCTGCACAGCCCGGGCTCATCCTTGCAGTCCGCCTCAGGTTCCGAGAAAACCGGCCTCTCCCACAGAGCCGCCCGTGCCCGGCCAAGCTGGCGGGGGGCCCGGGGAGGAGGGGACCCTCCTGTACGTCATAAACATCGAGAAGCAGCGTGGTCTAGTGGATAGAGCCTGGGCCGGGGAGTCCGAAGGACCTGGGTTCTAATCCCGGCTCCGCCACTTGTCTGCTGGGCGACCTTGGGCAAGTCACTCACTTCTCTGGCCCTCAGTTACACCATCTGTAATGATAATCGTAATGATGATAATAATGATGGTATTGTTGTGTGCCCAGGGGACGGGGTGGGGACGGCCAGAGGAGAGGCGAACAAGGAGGGTGCAGACTAAGGGGTCTTTCCAGCGCTGGCTCTCTTCTCCGCCCCCTCCCCCTCCATCTCCCCCCCACACTCCCTCCCTCCCTCCCGCTCATTAAACGAGGACTTGGAATCCGGCAGGCAGGTTCCGGAAGGGCTTCGTTGGCCGCCGAGATGCACTCTGCTCCGAAGCCCAGGAGAGGGTTCCCGGGATGAGGGAGAGAGAGAGAGAGAGCGCGCGAGAGAGAGGGAGCGGCGCGGGCGCTGCCATATGCGGCCGGCGGCCTGCCAGGTGTTTGCCAATATGCCCGGGCCACCTGGCTCCGCAGCCGGTCCGGGGTGCCAGCTTCAACCTCCGGGCTGCTTCTCAGCTCTTTACAAAGCTCCCAAGGCACGGCCCCAGAGCGGCGTCTGATCCCTCCCCGCCGCCGCCCGCCCGGGCCTCATGGTTTCCCTGGCCCGGTCTCCCCCCCCCGGCCTGCTCCCGGGGGGCCCTTTTGTGTCCAGCTGGGGCGACGTGCCAAGGGAGCACGGAAACAATTGCCAGTGGGCCTCCGCCGGGCACAGAGACCGACGAGGCCGGGCTCAGCTCCTGGTTCTGGGGTCCGGCTTGGCTGGGGGTGGGAGGAGGGGGCGTCCTGTACGTTATAAACATTGAGCAGCGGCATGGTCTAGTGGATAGAGCCCGGGCTGGGGGTCAAAAGGACCGGGGTTCTCATCCCGGCTCTGCCACTTGCCCGCCGGGCGACCTTGGGCAAGTCGCTTACACTTCTCTGGACCTCGGTCACCTCGTCTATAATAATAATAATGATATTTTTCAAGTGCTTACTATGTCAGGCACTGTATTAAGCGCCGGGGTGGATACAAGCAAATTGGGTCGGACACCATCCCTGTGCCACGTGGTGCTCACAGTTTTGATCCCCATATTCCAGATGAGGTCACTGAGGCACAGAGAAGTGAAGTGGCTGGGATTAGAACCCATGACCTCCTGACTCCCAGGCCTGTGCTCTTTCCACTGCACCATGCTGCTTCTCATGATAAGCACTAGACAAGTGCAGCGTGGCTCAGTGGAGAGAGCAGGGGCTGAGGAGTCAGAGGCCATGGGTTCAAATCCCGTTCCGCCGCTTGTCAGCTGTGTGACTTTGGGCAAGTCACTTAACTTCTCGGTGCCTCGGTTACCTCATCTGGAAAATGGGCATTAAGACTGTGAGCCCCACGTGGGCCAACCCGATCGCCCTGCATCCCCCCCCCCAGCCCTTGGAACAGTGCTTTGCACATAATGAGCACTTACAAATGCCATTATTATTATTATTATAAGTGCTTGCTCTGGGCCAAGCACGGTACTAAGCACTGTTCCCCGGGATGGGAAAGCGTGCATTGCTCTTTAAAGCACTTAGTCAGCTCACCCCCTTCTACCTCACCTCACTGATCTCCCGCTACGGCCCAGTCGCTACCCTTCGCTCCTCGGGCTCCAGCTTGCTCACCACGCCCCGACCTCATCCCATCCCTTTCCCACATCCTCCCTGTGGCCTGGAACTCCCTCCCCTTCCGTATACGCCGGAAGGCCCCTCTCTCCACTTTCAAAGCCTCAGTAAGGTCGCATCTCCTCTGAGAAGCCTTCCCGATGAAGCCCTCTGCTCTCCATCTCCCTCTCCCTTCAGGGTCATCTGGGTGACCTTTTGGCATCTGACATTTGCCCCCCCCCCCCCGCCCAATCCCACAGCACTTATGTACAGTTCTTGAAATTATACGTTGTAAATTGATTTATATGAATGTCTGGTCTCCCCCTCTAGACTGTAACCTCGTGGGTAGCAAACATGTCTATCAATTCTGCTCTACTGTACTCTCCCGAGCACTGAGGACAGAGCTCTGCGCACGGTAAACACTCAATAAATGCCGCTGATAGATCCATCGATCGATCGATCCGTAGCACTTGTGGAGCTCCTGTGGTTTGCCGGCAAGGAAATTCCTCTCCAGCCTAATGGGGCTGGGAAGTCTGATTAGGTAACAACTGCAAAGTCCTCCGAAGGGGGGGTCTCTGTGAGTTGTAGTAGAAATACGTTGTTGTTCCTTCTTCTTATTTTAATGGTTCTTTAATGGTTCAGAGCCCAAGGAGGTTTGAGCATTAGGGTGTTGGGGCATGATAATAATAATGATGGTATTTGTTAAGCGCTTACTAAGTGCTGGGGTAGATACAAGGTAATCAGGTTGTCCCACGTGGGGCTCACGGTTTTAATCCCCACTGTACAGATGAGGGAACTGAGGCTCAGAGAAGTTAAGTGACCTGCCCCAAGTCACACAGCTGACAGGTGGCGGAGCAGGAATTAGAACCCATGACCTCGGACTCTGTCCTCTGACTCTGGCATCTTTGCTCCCAGAGCACTTTCAGGCCCTCTTCCCTCTGAAAGGCTGATTGCCCCCCTCCCACCCATAGATGGTATTTTTTGAGCGCTTTGGGTGTGCAGAGCATAATACTTCTTAGTTCTTCAGAGAGTACAGTGCCATAGAGTTTGTAGAGGTGATCCCTGCCCACTAGGAATTTACAGTCCGCAGGGGGAGATGGACATTAGAATAGATAGGGGAAATAATAATGATAATAACTATAATTGAGGTATTTGTTAAACGCTTACTAGGTGCTAAACATCGGGGGTAGATACGAGATAATCACAGTTTTAATCCCACGTGGAGTTCACAGAGGGACCGTGAACACGTATTCGATCCCCGTTGTAGAGATGAGGAAACTGAGGCACAGAGAAGTTTAGTGACTTGCCTATGGTCACAATCAATCGTATTTATTGGGTGCTTTCTCTGTGCAGAGTATCGTACTAAGCTCCTTGGGTACAGTATGACAGAGTTACTGGGTGTGTTACCTGCCTGCAACGAGCCTCCAGTCTAGAATCTAGTCTTATAGTCTAGTCACACAGCAAAGTGCGGAGACGGGGTTAGAACCCAGGTCCTCTGGCTCCCAGGCCCAGGCTCTAGCCACTAGACCACTCTGCCTCTCTTTCAGCTGAATCAGTGGGCTGCTTTTAGAAGTCTGATTTTTCTAAGCCAACTTTCAGTGCCGTTTTTGCAAGGGATTAAGCCGAGTCTTCTCTCCCATAGCCCGGACCGCGATTGCGCTTCCGATTTAATGTGCCCGTAGGCCACATCGCTTCTTGTACCCTTGGAAGAGCAGAGTATAAGAATATTCACTTAAGTATTGTGGGTCTGGGGTGAGAATCAGAGGTGCTCAACTGTCAGCCGCAAGCCTGACCCCAAGCAAACCCTGGGAGGTTGCTTTGGCCTTTGACCTTTCTTTTCTTTAATGGTATTCCCTAAGCCCTTACTCTGGGCCCGGCAATGTACTAGGTATTCGGGTAGGTACAAGTGAATCGGGTTAGACGCAGTCCACATCCCACGTAGGGCTTTCAATCTTAATCCCCATTTTACAGATGAGAGAACCGAGGCACAGAGAAGTGAAGTGACTTGTCCAAGATCACATAGTGGACAAGTGGCGGAGCCAGGATTTGAACCCGACTTTCAGTGCCCCTTTTTGAGGAATATAGGCCGAGACTTCTCTCTGATGGCCCGGACCGTAGTTCAGATTTAACTTACCACAGAAACCGTCCGTGTCCATTGTCAGCTGTCAGTGGTATTTGTCGAGTGCCTCTTGAGCACTGGTTCTGGGAAGAGCACGCGCAGGGAGTCACGGGGCCTGGGTTCTAATCCTGGCTGTGCCACTTTCCAAATGCGTGACCCCCGATGCAATTCCCTTCACTTCTTTGGGCCTCCGTTTCCTCTCTTGTAAAAGAGAACTTCGACACCCGTTCTCCTTCTTCCTTAGACTGGGGGCCCTACGTGTAGCCAGAGTTACGTCCCATCTGATTGTCTTTATTCATTCATTAATTCAATCAATGGTATTTATTGAGCGCTCACTGTGTGCAGAGCACTGTACTAAGCTCTTGGAAAGTACAGTTCAGCAATAAAGAGGGACAATCCCAGCCCACAATGGGTTTACAGTCTAGAAGACCGTATTTAGTAGGGTGATCACTTAACCAGTACTATCTGCCTCTGCCACTTGACTGCTGGGTGACTTTGGGCAATTCACTCAGCTTCTCCGGTCCTCAGTTTCCTCATCTGTATAATGGAGGTCGAACACCTCTTTCCCCTCCTGCTGTGAGCCTTAAGTGAGCCTTAAGTGGGTCTGTGAGCCTTAAGTGGGTCTGTGGCCAACCTGATTATCTTGTCTCTACCCTGGTGCTGAGTTCAGTGCTCGGCCCAGAGTAAGTGCTTAACAAATGCCGCGGTTATTATTGTCATTACGATTTTATCCACCGAAGGATCTCTGGCACTGGGAGATGAAGGAAGCAAAGGCTGAATCCTGGCTGCAAGGACCGATAGGATTTCAAACATGCCCTTGGATTCACACTGAAAAGAGAGTGCGGGTCACCAACTAGAGCGATGAACCCATTCCAATTTACGATCTCTTTGCCAGCTCCCCTCTCCTCTCCTCTCCGTCTGTTGCGTTTTACTCTCTCTTCTGCCATCCTTATCCACAACCACACCTTCCCCCTCCAATTTATCTTTCCGCTCCTTGTCTCTCTCACTTTTAACCCATCCTCTCGGGTCAACAGAATAGGTAGTGCTGAAGTCGCCTCCAGCGTGCGGAATAACACACTTCCCTTTGTAACTCTGTTATGGAACACTCTCCCCACCACTTAGTACTGGGCCCTGCACACAGTCGGCGCTCAGTAGATACGACTGATCGATTGATTGAGCGGGCTTCACCAGTTTGGGAAAAACGGGATTTGGCCAGGGTCTCAGAGCAGCCTGCCGCATGGCGACGGGAAGCCGCTTTCAGGCGGGAGAGCGGCAGGATACTGTTCCGTGAGGACCGGTTCCTCTTCCGGTCCCTCTCCCGCGGAGTTTTCCGTATCGAACCACGGTTAAGCGTGGGCTCCGGCTTCCAACATCTTACCCTAGGACCCTTTTAGATATCAATCATACTCCATTAATTGAAAGGATTTGGTCTAATCTCATAAAGAAACAGGCAAACTCTTGGCTTTTCTCTAAAGTACAAATATATCACTCATGTCATCCATTACTGTGCTATAATTATGGTAAGTGAAGGGCCGGAGGATCGATAGAGTAATTCATCAATGCATCCCGGCCCTGCCCGGCGGACGCCCCGCGTCCCGCTGACATTGCCGGGCGATCGGGAGGGACCGGGAAGGGCCGAGGCGCGGCCGCGATCCTTTTCGGCCGACCAACCCCCACCGGGGCTTGACGGGACCCATTTCCGTCGCGGGCCTAACGAATGGCTCCTCCTGACGGGATGGTATCCGCAGGCGGGGACTTTCCGGGAATGAGGTTCCTGTGGGTGAGACGTAGCGGGGGGTGTGACGGGGTGTCGCTCCGGCCGCCCGCGTTTAAGACCTCCCGACGTTTCACCTCTGCTCCCGGAGAGCGCTCGGCCCTGGACGGGCCACGGCCACCGGGCATCAATCATCAGCGGGGGCGGGAGTGACCTCTGAGGTCCACCGGGAGGACCGAGGTGTGACTCGGAAAATACGGACTCTCCTCCCGGCGGCGCGCTTCAGACATCGCGCCCCTTCTAGTGACTCGAAATCAAGTTGCCTTTAATCCGGATCCCGCTTCTTTTTTCTTAATCATCATTCTTAGGGTCCCCCTCCAGAAGGAGAGATGAACATTTGCGGCGGGTAGAGCGGTCAGGTGAAGGCCCGCCTTACGGCGATCGATTCCCCGCACCGCTCGTGCATTTCCTTCCGCGCTCTGCCCCCGCTGCCCCTCTCCGTTAATCAGCCTCCGCGAACACGACGGTTCCAGCGGAATCTAGGCTAACTCTGAGGGCTCCCGGGGAGCGAGCGGAAAGCCGGCAGCGGCTCTGACATTCCAGCCAGGACGCTCAGCCTCCTCCGACCAGAACTTGGCTCGGAGGCGGGGAGGGAGAAAGGGAGAACAGAGTTCAGCACCACAGCTGCGAGCCACAGCCCAAGTTTCTCTGCAATCCCAAATAGAAACTGTCGCCCCCTGGAACGAAGCCGCTCATGGAACCGGCGGATTTAAAAAAAGAAATTCTATTTAGGAACGCCGCTTTTTTTTTTTTTTTAATTCTCCCCGGATGGAATTCCTTGACCAAAGGCAGGTCTGGCCTGCTTCAGAGTTCCGGCTCCAGTTTCCGTGGCCTCATTAAACATTAATGACGAAGGAGAGCGGGCGGGAGGGAATCTCTATTTGGTGGGACTCGTCCAGGAACCCAAGGCCCGGTGTCCGCGTCCGCGGGCCGGGTGGGTTGGAAGGGGGGCGGGCGGTCGTGTCCGCGGGGGCGCCCCGGCCTCGCGTCGTAGGGTGGCTCGGACCTCCGCGGGAGAGAGCCCGTTAAAGGGTTAAAGAGGCCGGCGCCCGCCTCGACGGACGTGAGGGCCGGGGCCGTCGGAACCGGATCCGTCGAGCGCCCCGTCACCTGCCGTCGGCCGGTGGTGTTTAATTTGGACTCCCCTTAGCCGGCGGTCTGGCTCCATCGTGTCAGGGAGCCCTGAGAGCCTGCCAAACCGATTCTCAAAATGGTTTCCAAGTCGTAAGATGGCCGCCAGGCTCAGCTCCCACCAAACAGGGCCAACATGGAGACCGAGCGCTCGGGAATTGGCGGGGCGGGGTGGCGGGGGTCCACCGGCACTCCTGGCACTTGCGGCCTCCCTCCCCCGCCCCCTCTCCCGCCCCCCCTCCCAGAGCGGGGAAGGTGTCCGACCCGGCACCGGGACCGGTCCGAGGGTTTTTAGCGTCGCCCGTAGATCCGAGTCATTAGCCGAGTTCCACTTGTGCGGCAGAACTTGGCAGCGAGCTCCCGGAGAGAAGAAAGAAGGTGAAATGGCTGGAGAGGAATCACGGGGGAGATTTCCCTCCCTCGGTCCGAAATGCCCGCCCCCCTCCCCCTCCGCTCGGATTCGGACCACGGAACGCCGGCCCCAGCTCCTGGACGGCGTGCTGGGCGGCGTCCCGGGAACGGGTACCCGCTTTTCCAGACAACAGGTTTTGGGATTTATTTTATTTTTTTAATTTTTTTAATTTTTTTTTTTTTTTGCCTGTGTTTACTTAAGTTTACAGCAATTGGTTTCTGGCAGTTGTGCTACTTAGCAGATTGAAATAAAATCATAAGGGTGAATTAAAACACACTGCTGTTAGCGCTGATTAGAATTTTAGCTTGGTGTAAATACCGGATGCAGTGTCCAACTTTTCAGGCTCTTGGCATGCATCTCAGTAGGGATCTCGAGGCTGCACGGGAGACAGTGTGTGTGCGTGTGTACAGACTTGGAGGCTTTTTACTTTCTTGGATAGGTGGAAGCGACGCGCTTGTGCCGGGTGCGAAAAGTGTGTCTCGGCTTGCGGGGGTCCCTGAAAGAAGCGCGGGGGGAATTAGATAATAAAGCGAAATCCGACGACCTTTAAAATACGCGAAGCCTCCCCGGCTCGGAACTGGATTTTTTCGGGTCCCCCCGAGTTCCCAGCGAAACGCTCGCCTGCCCGTCCAAACCACCAGCGGCAATCGCACCTGCGGCACGGAGATACGCCGGGAGCTGGAAGAAACAAAAACCAAACCCGCTTCTGGCTCGTAATTCCATTCGTTTAAAGAGTGCCCTGTCCAGACATGCCTCCTCTCTTGTCTTTCGCTTTCTCTTTTCTTCTGGACAGGGTGCCCTTTCTATGGGCAAGCCATCCAAACCGGCCCCCCTTTAAAGCCAAAGCACATCAAGGGAGAGAAACAGAGGCCGTATTCAGACGTCTACGCCGTGGAGACTCTTGGCTTAAACGTTAGTTGGTCTCTCGGAAAGGCGCTTCCCTGGTTTTCTGAACACTGAGGGAGCCCGAAGAGCCCGGGGGGAGTCCGGTTCAGGACGGCCCGACGCCGGGGGGATCCGTGCGGGAGTTAATCGGGGAAGGCGGTCAACATCTTCTCATCTCTCGCCTCTGTGGTCCTCATACCCGTGGTGATTACTTACTAGGCGCTTACTAGGTGCTGTGGGCTGGCCGGTTAGATCTAAGAACACCACTTGCCACGCTGTCCCACACGGACTCTGAGGGAGGGTGAACGGGCGAGGAAATCAGTCCATCGATCGGTGGTATTTAGGGTGCGCCGACTGTACGTAGCGCTGTGCTAGCCGCTTGGGAGGGTACACTATAACAGAGTTCCCTGCCCACACCGACCTCACGGTCTTAATCCCCATTTTACAGATGAGGTAACTGCGGCCCAGAGAAGTGAAGCGACTTGCCCTAAGTCACGCAACTGAGACAGAGAGAAGTTAATGAACTTTTCCAGGATCCCGCGGCGGGCCAGTGGCGGAGCCGAGCCTAGAATTCTGGTGTCCCAACTCCCAGACCTCTGTCCTCCCCGCTTGGCTCCACTGCTGATGGTTGTACTAGTCATTCATTCATTCGTTCGTATTTATTGAGCGCTTAGTTCAGCACCTTGCATTTGGAGGCCACTCTATAAATGCCCCGACTTACGCAGTCCTCAGCTCAAACGAGCCGGAAATATCTCTGGTCCCGCCTGGGATTCCAGGTCCGGCTGGGAGGGCCGTGGCTTTTCCCCGCACGGACCCCCGTGTTGCCCTTCTTCGTCAGACGCTTGGAAATCACGTCAGGTGTCGGTGCCGTGCCCGTGTCCGCGTCCTCTCAACGCGGCCGCCCGAGGCCCCATTAAATCGGTCGAACGAGCAATTATTGACAGCGATGGTCTCCGAACTCTGAACGTTGCAACGTGAGGAGATCGACTGTGGAGTGCTGATTGTAGCGGTTAGTCGAGCAAGCGTGTGTTAGGTCGGTCAGTCCATTCATGAGTTGGTGGTGATTGAGCATTTACTATGTGCAGAGCACTGTACTAAGCGCTTGGGAGAGTAGGCTCCAACAGAATTAGCAGACGTCTTCCCTGCCTGCAACGAGCTTATAGTGGAGAAGGGGAGCTGGATCATAACTTGCCTGATACACATCTTCTGCGTGTTAATAATAGTAATAATAATAATAGTACTTGTTAAGTGCTTACTGTGTGCCAACACTGTTCTAAGCACTGGGGTGGATACGAGTTAATCAAGTTGGATATAGTTCTTGTCCCACACAGGATTCACACCCATTTTACAGATGGGGTAACTGAGCCCACAGAAGTTAAATAGAGAAGCAGCTTGGCTTAGGGGAAAGAGCACGGGCTTGGGAGTTAGCGGTCGTGGATTCTAATCCCAGCTCCGCCACTTTGCTGTGTGGTCTTGGGCAAGCCACTTAACTTCTCTGAGCTTCAGTTACCTATCTGTAAAATGGGGATTAAGACTGTAAACCCTATGTGAGACAACCTACATACTTTGTATCTGCCCCAGCTCTTAGCACAGTGCTTGGCACATAGTAAGCGCTTACCAAAAACATCCTTATTATTATTATTATTTTTAAGTGACTTTCCCAAGGTCACCCAGCAGACATAGCAGAACTGGGTTTAGAACCCAGGTCTTCTGATTCCCAGGCCTGTGCTCTCTAAACCACGCTGCTTTCTAAGACACACATCTAGAGCTTGTTGCCAGTTAACAGAAAAAAAAATCACTTCGCCAAACCTAGGCTAAGCTGGGCAGCGGGGAGAGTTTTACCTCAAAAGCTAAAATGGTCATCCCTAATCATTGTAATCGTCATCATTATCATCAGTGGTATTTATTGAGTGCTTCCTGTGTGCAGAGCATTGTACTAAGCACTTGGGAGAGTCCAAAAAGCTTGCAGTCTCGAGGGGGAGACAGCCGTGACTATGAATATATAATTTATAGATATGGGCATAGAGGCCGTGGGGTCGAGGGTGGGGCGAATATCGACAGCCCAGAGGTCACAGATGCAAGCACATGGACGTCGGGCACTTCGGCGGGACGTTGCCGACTTCAATTTCACCCGAGGTTTTCTTCCGCCGCCGGTGGCGTTAGGACGGGAGGGGAGGCCTGAGAGCCCAACGTGAAGGAATTCCTTTCGTGTCCTGACTTTCTGGGGGCTGCGGTTAGGAGGGCAAACGTGGTGGATTCTTTGGCCGAGGTCAAGTCCCCGTTCGGGTGGGACGGGGGCGGTGGGGGGCCGTCGCCGTTGGGATAAACGGAGGGTGGCCCGTAGATGTCTCGGCGGTGGGAATCGGTTCGGCCAGTCGGAGCTCCCGGCGCCCCGCACGGCTGCAAAGCTCAGCCGGGGATTCGCAGGTGGATCCGAAGATGGAGTGAGGCTTCCGCATGTGGGAAGGGGACCGATTTCTCTGGACTGCATGGACGTCAGGCGCCTCCCTTCGCCTGTGGATTGTGGTGTTGGTTAAGTGCTTACTATGTGCCAGACCCTCTCCTAAGCGCTGGGGTGGATACAAGCCAATTAGGGTGGACACAATCCCTGTCCCACATGGGGCTCGCAGGCTTCATCCCTATTTGACGGATGAGGTCACTGGCACGGAGAAGCAAAGCGACTTGCCCGAGGTCACGCAGCAGAGTGGCGGAGCCGGGATGAGATCCCAGGTCCTTCTGACTCCCAGACCACTAGGCCGCACTGCTTTTCTGTGTAGAAACGGGCCGAGAGTGGATGCGTGCGTCGGGGTCACCAAATGGATGAAGCCACATCCCTTCTTCAGATTTAAAAAATACTCTTCCCGGCTGGGCCAGGCTTTGGTGGGGAAATTTGGGGCCTGCCCCAATCAGTGAGATCTAATGAACACTTACTATGTGTGGAGAACTGTAGTGCTTAGTACAGTGCTCTGCACACGGTAAGTGCTCAATAAATACTTTCCCTGCCCAAAAGGAGCTTACAACAGTGTCTTGACCCAGAAGGCCCCTCTGCTGCCCTCCCCCACGACAACCCCATTCGGTCTGGACTGTGCTGGCTCTTCCCATCGTCTTCACCCCCCAACCTCGGTCCCACCCCCAATTTCTCCATCTCTCCTATCCTCCCCTCTTCCTGAGCCGGTGCAAAGCAGCCTGGGGGTCAGAAGGACCCGGGTTCTAGTCCTGGCTCTGCTACTTGCCTGCTGTGTGACCTGGGACAGGTCACTAGACTTTTCTGTGCCTCAGTAACTTCATCTGTAAAATGGGGATTGAGCCCCCTGTGGGACAGGGACTGTGTCCAACCCGATTATCTCACATCTGCCCCAGCTCTTAATGCAGTGCCTGGAACATAGTAAGTGGGTGAAAAATGCCACAGTTATCATTTTAAAAGGTATTCATGTATGTATATATATATATATATATACACACACACACACACATGGACAGTACCACATATATGTATATATCTGTAATTTATTTGTATTAATGTCTGCCTCCCCCTCTGGACTGTGAGCTCACTGTGGGCAGGGAATGTGTCTGTTGTTATGTTTTAGTCTCCCAAACGCTTAGTATAGTGCTTGGTACACAGTAAGCACTCAAGAAATACGATTGAATGAATGAAGTGTTTGAAGAGGATGTGGTGTATATGTGTGCCAGAGTACACAAGATGTTCCTGCCTGAAAAGTCTGAAGACTTAGGGTTTCTGAACTCGGGCCCAGGTGGCCGCTTCGGACCTGACGTTCTCTACGGGGGCGGGGCCTCCACCTTCTATAGGGTATTGTGTCCGTCTATACATCCTATATGGAAGCTTTCTGCACCGGGCAACCCAAACAGCTGTCATTGCTTTTTATAGTTCGTTTAATCCCCGTGCCAAGTCAGTTTACAGAATCTGTTTTGTTGATGACTGCTACGATAATAATTGTGGTGTTTTGTGGCTTGGCAAAAGCCCGGGGTGTCCTCTGAGGCGCGTTGCCAGCGCCTTTGAAGGGGTTGAGGTGGATCCCATGCCAAAATGAGTCACCGCTCTGGGTTTTGTTCCGCGGGTCCTTCTGCCAAAGCCGGAGACGCTTTCTGTTTCCTTTCTGGGGCCGTGCCCCCACCCCGCACACCCTCCGTCCTCCGCTCCGTGGTTGCTTGGACGAGGGTTGGGCATCTTCCCCGAGGACCCCGGGTGAGGGTCGAGGCGGCGTTTGACCCGACGGGCTCGGGAGAGGACAATAAAATGATATAACAGACGCATTTGTTACCCACAGAGAGATTACAGTCAGTCAGCCAGCCAGCCAGTCCATTGTATTTATTGAGCGTTTACCGTGTGCAGAGCAGTGTACTAAGTGCTTGAGTGAGGTCTATAAAACAATATAACAGACACATTCCTGCCCACGACGAGCTTACAGTCAGCCAGTAAGTCGATTGTATTTATTGAGCACCTACCGTGTGCAGAACACTGAACTAAGCACCTGGGAGAGGACAGTATAACAGGCACATTCCCTGCCTACATCGAGCTTTCAGTCGATTGTATTTATTGAGCACTTACTGTGTGCAGAGCACTGTACTGAGCACTTGGGAGAGTAATAATGTTGGTATTTGCTAAGCGCTTACTATGTGCAGAGCACTGCTGTAAGCGCTGGGGGATACAAGGTGATCAGATTGTCCCACGTGGGGCTCCCAAGCAATACCCCTTTTACAGATGAGGTAACTGAGGCACAGAGAAGTTAAGTGATTTGCCCAAAGTCACACAGCTGGCAAGTGGCAGAGCTGGGATTCGAACCCATGACATCTGACTCCCAAGCCCGGGCTCTTTCCACCGAGCCACGCTGCTTCTGTACAATACAATACAATAGAACAATATAAACGGACACCTTCCCTGCCCACAACGAGCTTACAGTCTAGGGGGGGAGACAGGCATTAATAGAAAGATATAAATTACAGGAAACGCTGAATTCCTCTCTCAGGGTCGCACCTGGAGAGTTTCCAGTCCTCTCCCAGTCTCGACTACGGGAGGGAGAGACAAGCAGAGGCCTGTCCAGTCCATTTCTAGCTCGGGCAGTGGGTAGCGAGTGGCAGGCCATCTGTTACGAGTCAAAACTCGTAGCAGCGGCACGGGAGAGAGTCGAGGGTGGAGACTCGTTTACTGTGCGGAAGGAGGCCCTGGTAAACCACTTCCAAAATTTTGCTAAGAAAACTCTATGGCTCCACTACCAGGGCGATTGCAGATGGAAGCGAGGCGTTCTGGGAGAGATGCGTCCGTGGCGTCGTTATGGATCGGACACGACCCGACAGTCTAAGACAACCACAATGGATGCTGAACTCACGCCACGGTTATTAATGGATAAATTAGGCCGCACCGAATGGCAAACGCGGCGATGGAAACGAACCCCGCAGAATGCCGTAACCCAGCCTGGGTCAGTAGCCCATGGCTAGAGTCTCTGGTCAACGTGATAGTCCAATCAGAATACTCCCTTTCCTCAATTGTAACGCCGTGGCCTAGTGGCCTAGAGCACAGGCCTGGGAGTCAGAGGGATCTGGGTTCAAATCCCGATTCCGCCTCTTGTCCGCCTTGGGACCTTGGACAAGTCACTTCATTTCTCTGGGCCTCAGTTCCCTCATCTGTAAAATGGGGATGAAGACTGTGAGCCCCATTGGGGACCGGAACTGTGCCCAACCCGATTAGCTTGTACCTATCCCAGTGCTTGGTACAGTGACTGGCACGTAGTAAGCGTTTAATAAATGACATTTTCAAAAAACAAAAACACTCCCGGGGCTGCAGCCACCAGGGCCCAAGCTCTGGGCCTCAGTTCCCTCATCTGTAAAATAATAATAATAATTCTGGTATTCTGGAATTCTGGTATAATTCTGGAAGCGTTTGCTCTGTGCGGAGAACTGTAATAATAGTCATAATAATTATCGTATTTGTTATTTGGACATAGATGACGCAGAAGGGAAGAGCCAGACAGGGAAAAGAGGGTTTAAGTAGGAGGGAGAAGAGACATTTTATCCCCATTTTCCAGATGAGGAAAACGAGGCCCAGTGAAGCGACTCGCCCAAGGTCACCCAGGAGGCAAGCGGTGAATCCGGTATTAGAACCCGGGTCGTCTGACTCCCAGACCCGGACCGTTTCCCACAGGCCATGCAGCATTAGAGAGATCATTTGGTGGCTTTCCTGAAATAACCCGGCTTTGGTCTGCAGGAAAAAGGAAGTAAGGAGAAGGTGGTGTGCTTTTCTGTGGGGCATGCAAGCTGAGGAAAATCCAGGGGGTTGAGTCCAAACCCCTCAATGTGAGTGGTTTCTAGCTGAGGAGTTCCGGGTGCTGTCGTAGTAATATACTATGACTAATAATAATTGTGGTGTTTGTAAAGCCCTTACAATGTGCCAGACGTCGTACTAAGCGCTGGGTAGAGTCAAGGTAATTGCATTGGACAGTCCCTGTCCCATTTAGAGCTGACAGTCTTCATCCCCATTTTACGTTGAGGCAACCGAGGCCTAGAAAAGTGAAGTCCTCTAGACTGTGAGCTCGTTGTGGGCAGGGAATGTGTTTCTTGCTGTATTGTGTGTGTGTTTGTGCATTCGTGTGCGTGTGCACAGTGCGGCCGGGGCTACGGGTTTCACGGTGACCTTTCCCACACACCCACGTGGGGCATTTCACCGACGGCGACGTCTCCGTTGTGAACGAAGGACTCTTAAGGCCTGATACCGGCGATTCCCCCAACCATTCCCCTAGTATGTAAAGGGCATCCTTCAAGTTCAAAGTTCCAGGTCAGGGTTCCGATGTATTTCCAAAGACAGTCGGGGACCAAATCCTTGTCCCCGTGAAAAGATGAGAACCTTCTGTAAAACTGCCCATTATCTTATTTGTTCTTTTAATGGTATTTGTTAAGCGCTTACTGTTCGCCAGATACTGTACTAAGCGCTGAAGTAGATACAAGCTAATAAGGTTGGACACATTCCCTGTACCATATGGGGCTCACAGTCTTAAACCTTCTTTTACAGTTGAGAGAACTGAGGCACGGAGAAGTGAAGTTCGTTCATTCCATTGTATTTGTTGAGTGCTTACTGTATGCAGGGTGCTGCAGTGACTTGTCCAAGGTCACCCAGCAGGCAGGCGGCAGAGCTGAGATCAGAACTCAGGTCCTTTGACCCCCCCCAAGGCCCATGCTTTTTCCATTAGACCGTGGTGCTGCTTTACTCTATGATTGATCTTATCGGTCAGTGCTATACACTGAGCGCTTACGGTGTGCAGAGCCCGTTGTTAAGTGCTTGAGAGAGCACACAAAGTTGGTAGGCATGGTATCTCCCCACAGACAACTTGCAGTCTACCATCTAGTACAGAGCTCTGTACACAAAAGTGCCTTGTGCAGCGCTCAGCTCACCGTCTAGAGGGGGAAGACGGACATTAATATAAATAAATAAAACACAGTCACTTGGAGGAAGGAGACTCATTCGCTCAATCCCAATTAGTCCGTGGTATATATTGAGCAGTTACTATGTGCAGAACGCTGTACTAAGCGCTTGGGAGAGGACAGTGCAACAGAATTAGCAGGTGCGTCCCTGGACCATAATGAATAATGAATCTGATTCTCCTTGGCCTCCTTCTCCTGTCTCGCCGCCGACTTCTCTCCCACATCCTACCTCTGGCCCGGGCCGCCCTCCCTCCTCATATCAGACAGATCATTGCTCTCCCGGACTTCAAAGCCTTATCAAAGGTCCATCTCCTCCAAGAAGCCTTCCCTGACTGCACCCTCCTCTTCTCTTCTCCCACTCCCTTCTGCGTCGATCTGACTTGCTTCCTTTATTCATCCTCCCTCCCAGTCCCACAGCATGTATGTATATATCTGTAATTTATTTATTTATAGTAACGTCCGTCTCCCCATATAGACTGTGAGCTCGTTGTGGACGGGGAATGTGTCTGTTGTTATATTGTACTCTCCCACACAATCAGTACAGTGTTTTGTACAAAGTAAGCGCTCAGTAAATTTGCATGAATGAATGAACACTGTATTGATCGCTTGGGAGAGAACTGTAGAATTATTACTGTGTGTGCAGAGCACTGTCCTAAGCGCTTGGAAAGTACAATTCAGCTACAAATAGAGACAGTCCCTACCCTACAACGGGGTAAGCTCTGGGGAGAGGAAATTTGAGTGAATAGAGGTGAGCCTTCCCCTTGAGGATCTTCCAGTAATACTTGATTGATTGATTGATTGACTGATAAGTAAGAGTTGGGACATTTGTTGGACGTGACCTGGGGAAAAGAAAACTTGTTCATTTTCCCTCCTGCATCTCCGTTGCCCAAGTCAGCAGTTATAGCTGCATCTCCTGCCACTGAGGACAGGGAATGCGTCTGTTTATTGTTCTGCCGTCCTCTCCTAAGCACTTAGTACAGTGTTCTGCACACAGTAAGCGCTCAATAAAATACGACTGGATGGAATACAATTGCATGCATGAACGCAAAGCGACTTCCCGCCAGGCTCCGTGCCTCGGCCTTCCCCAGGGGTCCTCACCAGCCCCCATCCAGGCCGACACGTGCCACTGGACGGATTTCCCCTCCCAGTACCCCACCCGTAATGCCAGAGCGACACCTAACCGGATTCAGCCGGACCCCCGTTTCGCGGCAGCGACAGGAGCCTGGGGGGTCGGGGGAAGGGGCTGGTGAGGGTCTATCTTTGGATGGCAGGTCAGCCGGGGGGGCCGCAGAGATGGTCCACTCGGTCCCCAGAGCCTTGTGGACTACGGCTGCCTTCTGTTTGATCAGGTTGAAGCCAGAGGACCGCTGAGGCCTCAGTCAGTTGGACTGTCGTGTTTATAGAGCGCTTACTGTGTGCAGAGCACTGCACTAAGCACTCAGGAGAAGACGATAGAACAATAAACAGACACATTCCCTGCCCACAGCCCACAGAGGCTCACTTGAGAGCAGCCCGAAAGCCACCCCCCAAAACCTACCAGTGGTCACCCATTTGACCATAAAATGGGGCCGTTTCCCCCAATTGGTGGGATGCCTGAAGCTACCGTGTCGGTGATCGCGGCCCCCACTTCTTGCCGAGCCCATGGGAGAGAAAACATGGGGGGTTTCCGGGGCTCGCGCTCCAGGTAGTGGTGCCTCATGGGGCGATCCGGCGCTGGTGCCCGGACGGTCCTCCCACGGAACGCGCAATGAGGAGCCGGCAGCCCGCCCGTCTCCTCCTCTTCCCCCTTCCCCACGCTGGGTCTTGTCAGAGGCGGGAAGAAGCGAGGGCGGGAAGACCTTCTGAGAGGACGAAGGAGGGTTCTCGTGCCCTTCCCTTTGGGCATGATGCCCGTGGGGGCAGGACGCCACCCTTCAGTTCGCCCGGGGAGAAGCCAGCCAACAGAAGTGACACCATCATCACCGTTAGCATTACCCTATTTACCGAGCGCTTACTCGGTGCCGACCGCTTGCCAGGGCAGACAGGAGAATCAGATCGGACACCGAGGGGCAAAGGAGGGAAGGAAGAATGGCTCCTCCCTGCTCTCCAGGGCTCCCAGTCTGAGAGAGGAGAAGCAGGGCTCTCTTCACCATTGTACAGAGGAGAACACTGAAGCCCAGACAAGTTCAGTGACTCTCCCAAGGTCACCCAGCAGGCCACCTGCCACATGACTAGGGACCGGTCTCCTAACCGCTCTATGCCTCGGGTTCCTCGTCGGGCCTGGCAGCCAGAGGTTCTGGACCGTAATCCTGGCTCTACTACTTGCCTGCTTTATGAGACCTTGAGCAAGACATTTTACTTCCCCGTGCCTCGGTTCCCTCATCTGTAAAATGGGGATTAAATCCTCCTTCCAGTTTAGACTGTGAGCCCCATAGGGCATAGGGTTTAGCAGAGCACTTAGCACAGAGTCGGCACCTGATACGTGCCATCATTATACGGTCACCTGTTATTAAATCCTTGTCGGTTCTGTATCGTACGGTTTTTTCCCCCAGGCGTCATTCACACGGCCTGGACCAAAAGTTCCGAAGCAGCTGCTGGCTCCTTTGATTTTTCCGAGGCATCGTATTTTTTGCAAAGGGTCTGTCTGTGTCAGAGGGGTCCCCGTGGCTTTGGAGGGAAGAACGGAGTTTTTGTCAATGAAATCAGGAAAGAAAATAAAGGCTCCCACCCTTCACTCCCGCTTCGAACGCTGCAATTATAGACCTGCAATTAAAGATGGGTTTTTATTACCGCCCCCAAGTTCAGCGTGTTGAAAACGTCCTCGTTTTTGTGTCGAGGGCCGTCCCTCCGGAGTCCCCGGGTCCAGGGTTCCGCCGCTGGCGTCTCCGCCTCCCGCATGGGGGTGATCCCGTTTGGACCTGCCCTCCCCTCCTCACCTCCCGACCCCCACAGGCAAAACCCCAAATAGGACAAGCGGCATCCGACCCGCAGGGGAAGTCCGGGGTCAAATGCCAGCTGGGAAAGGCGGGCTGGGTATTTTTGAACGCGTGGTGCGTGGGACTGGTGGAGAGAGAGAGGTCTCACGGCAGGAGGGGTTGGTGGAGAGAGGGAGGTCTCGGCTCGTGGTGCGTGGGATTGGTGAAGAGAGGGTGGTCTTGGCTTCCACACGCTTCCCCCCCCCCCCCACCCGCTCCCCGTCGTCGGCAGCCTGACTCTCGGTGGATCTCTGGAAACGCGCAGGAGCCTCGCGGGCATCTGGCCGCTCTGCGTGTCTGCCCAACTGTGTTTTTGTGAGCACAGAGCTCCCCGAGGGAGCCCAGCTGCTGCCAACCCTTACCACCTTACCATTGATGGATTGCTGTGGGCAGCCAGGGTGCTCCGAAGGGCAGTGCCCCCTCTAGACTGAAGGGCAGGGAACCCGTCAACCAGTTCTGTTCGATTGTACTCTCCCGAGCGCTTAGTACAGGGCTCCGCCTACGGTAAGCGCTCCATAAATACCGTCGATCGACTTTTTTTAATGGTATCTGTTAAGCGCTTACTATGTGCCAGGCGCCGTACTGAGCGCCGGGGTAGATGCACGTTAATCGATTTGGACACAGTCCGATCTTCCCCATGGGGCTCATGGTCTTTTTCCCCATTTTACAGATGAGGTAACTGCGGCCCAGAGAAGTGAACTGATTTGCCCAAAGTCGCACAGCAGACGGGTCGGGGAGCTGGGATTAGAACCCCGGTCCTCTGACTCTCTGTTCTGAGGTGAGGGGGGCCCAGCCTATGTCTTGGGCGTCAGTCGTACCTGGTCCCAATCCACCCCAGCCCGGGTACTGCCCAGGTTTTTCTTCCACCTTCTGGCCTAGTTGAGGGCCTACTGGGGGCAGACCACTGTACTGAGCACCTTCTGGGTGCTGTACTGAGCCCCTTCTGCATACGGGGGACTTTACTGGACATTTACTGAGCATAGAGCACTGTGCTAAGAGTTGAGGAGAGCACAACTGAGCAGGGGAGCTTGCCATCCAAAAGACGGGGGTGGACTTACAGTTCGTTCATTCATTCGGTCGTACTTGACAGTAATAATAATTATGGTATTTGTTAAGTGCTTACTATGTGCCAGGCACTGTACTAAATCCCAGGGTGGATACATGCAAATTGGATTGGACACATTCCCTGTCCCACGTGGGGCTCACAGTCTCGATCCCCATTTTCCAGATGAGGTCACTGAGGCACAGAGAAGTGAAATGACCGACCCATGATCACACAGCAAAGTGGCAGAGTCGGGATTAGAACCCATGACCTTCTGACTCCCAAGCCCACACCCTTGACCCTGATGCCTGTCCCCCCCCGCTTCTAGACTGTAAGCCCAGCGTGGGCAGGGACTGTCTCTATTTGTTGCCGAATTGTACTTTCCAAGCTCTTAGTACAGTGCTCTGCACACAATAGGCGCTCAATAAATATGATTGAATGAATGAATGCCCTGCACACACCAAGCGCTCAATAAATACGACTGAATGAATGAATGCTTCTATTGAGCGCTTACTCAGCAAAGCACTATACTAAGCGCTTGGGAGAGGACAGTAGAACAATGTAACAGACACCTTCCCTGCCCACAAGGAGCTCACCGTCTAGAAGCAGCGTGGCTCAGTGGAACGAGCCCGGGCTTGGGAGTCAGAGGTCACGGGTTCGAATGCCGCCTCTGCCACTTGTCAGCTGCGCGACTGTGGGCAAGTCACTTAACTTGTCTGTGCCCCAGTTCCCTCATCTGTAAAATGGGGATGAACACTGTGAGCCTCACGTGGGACAAACTGATTACCCTGTATCTACCCCAGCGCTTACAACACTACTCTGCATATAGTAAGCGCTTAACAAATACCAACATTATTATTATTATCAGAAGCGGGAGCCATTAATACAAGTAAATAATACAATAAATACCTTCACAGCTCAGGCCTTTTGCAGAGAGGTGGAGGAGGAGGAAAACCCCCAGGGCTCCAGGTGCTCCGAGCAAGAGTGTCAGGGTAACTGAGTAGGCCCAGGAGGGTAGATGGGAGGGAGCCCAGGATGGCCACTTGGCCGGTTTTATCCTGACCAGGTAGCTTGTGTTGCGCAAACGGAATCGAACCCGGGTCCTTCGAAACAGCGGATCCAGAGAGGTGGTGGACGAGTCCCCCGTTTTTTTTATGATTATAGATGTCGTTGTTATTAGTATTAACAATAGCAATAATAATAATTGGGGTATTTTCTAAATGCTTACTAGGTGCCAAGCATTGTACTAAGGGCTGGCACAGATACAAGATGATCAGATGGGACACAGTCCCTGCCTCACACGTGGCTCAGAGTTAAAGAGATCAGGTGTTGGATTCCCCATTTTGCGGGGGAGGAAACTGAGGCAGAGGGCTGTTAAGTGACTTGCCAGGGCACTTTAGACCTCAGAAGGCGCACAGAAATTTCCCCTCTCCCGGGCACGTGGAAATCTCTCGGCAAATTGACGTGGCCTAGCGGATAGAGTAAGGGTCTGGGAGTCAGAAGGATCTGACTTAATCCCTGCTTTAATCCCTGCTCTACCATGCAATCGCTTTGTGGTCTTGGGCATGTCACTTGACTTCTCTGTGCCTCAGTACCCTCATCCCTCAGAGCCCCATGCGGGTCAGGGACTGTGGTCAATCCGATTAGCTTGGATCTACCCCAACCCTAGTTCAGTGACTGGCACATACTAAGCACTTAAAAAATACCATTTAAAAAAATTATGAAAGTCGGGGAAACCCCCCGTTCATGGTGTTTATCACAGAAAGAACCGAGGGTTAAGTGCACTTTGGAGTTGCAGACCAGTCATTCCCTGGATCAAATCTAATCAATTCATAGCAGCATGGCGTAATGGATAGAGCAGAAGCCTGGGAGTTAGAAGGTCGTGAGTTCTAATCCCAGCTCCACCACTTGCCTGCTGTGTGACCCTGGGCAAGTCACTTCACTTCTCTGTGCCTCTGTTATCTCATCTGTAAAATGGGGATCGAAACTGTGAGCCCCATGTGAGACAGGGATGTGTCCAACTTGATTTGCTTGTATCCACCCCCGTGCTTAGTGCCTGGAACATAGTAAACATTTAACAAATACAATCATTGGCTCGTTGTGGGCAGAAAATATGTCTGTTTACTGTTGTATTGTAGTCTCCTAAGTGCTTAGTATTCAGTGCTCTGCACACAGTAAGCGCTCAATTAATACGAGTGAAGGAAAGAATGAATCATTATTATTATATTGTACTCTCCCAAGCACTTAGTATAGTGCTGTGCACACAGTGAGCACTCAGTAAATAGGACTGAAGGAAAGAATGAATCATTATTATATTGTACTCTCCCAAGCACTTAGTACAGTGCTCTGCGCACAGTAAGCGTTCAAAAAATGCGATTGCATAAATGAATGAGTCTCAGCAGGCCCGGGAGCGACGAGGCCCCTGTCTTCATCGCTCTTTTCCCTTTCTTAGCCACTCTGCACCGATTTTCCGATTTAGAGCAGCCCTGCAGTTCAGGGGAAAAATACATCGATTTGCGCGCGTCTTCCGAAATGATCTGCGCCTCCCTCGAGGATTTTCTCTCTGGCCGGTTCACAAGTCTGCCGGGGTCTTCTCCGGTCTCAGCCCGGTGATCGCTCTCCAGGTTCAGGGGCAATGGAGGCCGCGTGACGGGCCGGGAGGGGAAGATCGGGAGGACGAGGAAACGTGGGTGTCGCGGCCACAGACAAAACTCGAGCGGGGGAAACCCCTCCCCACCAACCAAAGGTTGTTTCTCCTTTTCGCAACAAAGCGATCCAGGGCATTTTCGAAAGGGGGAAGGAAAAAAAAAAAGAAATTGCTGCTAGCAGTTTTCACCGCGTGCCAAAAAGCAGATGGTGGCCATGAATAGTGGGGGGGTTTGCCAGGCGCTTTCTAAAGCCATCAGCGTCGTGCGCTGTTCCAGATTCAGATTTCTGGTGCTCCACGCTCCCTTTTCCTCCGAAAATAGAAATGGAGGCTTAAAACGCAATCACACCGGGCCCGCTCGGAGCCCTGAGAGGATTGAAATCAGATAGCTGGGGGTCTCCCGGCCTGCCCTCTCCCCCAGACCCCACTCTGCCTCACAGACCCAGGTTTCCTAGCAGCCAGAGCCGGGTGAAGTGTCTTTAATTAACGGTGTGAAAGTCAGCGCTTTGAACTAACCTCTAGGTGGAATTCTCTTCGAGTCCGCTGCCTCCATACACGTGTTTTCCATTTCCCCATCCCGGAAACAATTTGATCTCTAAAGATCAGTTGCTCTCTGTGATACCTTTCCATCCTCTTTAGCTTGCAGGGCTAAGAGTTGGGGAGGTTGTGCTCAGTAGTGGGAGTATTGGGAATAATAATAATATTAAGAATAATGGTGGCATTTGTTAAGCGCTTACTGTGTGCCGGGCACTGTACTAAGCGCTGAGGTGGATACAGGCACGGGGACTGTATCCACTGGAGGCTCACGGTCTCCCTTCCCGTTTTACAGATGAGGTGAGAGAGGCCCGGGGAAGTGAAGTGACTTGCCTGAGGTCACCCAGCAGACAAGTGGCGGAGTCAGGATCAGAACCCATGACCTGCTGACTCCCAGGCCCCGGGCTCTATCCACCACGCCGTGCCGCTAGGAGTCATAGGCGAAGAATAGTGTTTATTAATAATAATAGTAGTAGCCATTGTAATAGTCGTAATATTAGTACTAGAAGAATTGATATTTATTGAGCGCTGCACTGAGAACTTGGAGTTTACAACAGAAGCTCGAGGCCCGTTCCTTGCCCACAGAGAGTTTACACTCCAACGAGGAGGCAGACAGGAAGAGTCACAGAGATTATAGACCCAACAGGTAACCACTCATTCGATTCAGACTATCTAGTGGATACAGCACGGACCTGGGAGTCGGAGGATCTGGGTTCTGATCCTGGCTCTGTCATTCGGCGGCTGTGACAGGGTCGTCCCCCGGAGGACTCCGAGTTCCGCCTGGCAGCCCGGAATTCGGGGACCACCCCTCTCTGCCCCAGCCCCTGCCCCCCGCTCCGGTAGCTCCTCCGTGCCCATCGCTGACCCTCCTTGGGGGCTGGGGAGGGAGGGAAGGTGGGGACGCTCCGAGTCACTCCCTGGGTCCCGGGGGACCCCCTCCCCGCCCCTTAGAGGACTTGGTTCCATTTCATTTGCGGTCGAATCCATCCCTTCTCGTTTCCACCTCTTCCGTGGCGGCCGGCGACCGTCCACCCCCCTCCCACTCCCGCCGGGTCCTCCCCCACTAAATTCCGCTACGCTGGCATCGCCCTGGGGAAGGAGGCCTGTCTCCCGGGGTGTCTTCCTCGGGCCTTCCCTCACGTCGTCATTATCTTTGTCTAAAGGTCACGGCTAAATTGAATGAAAGGAAAGCTGTGTGTTCCTGCGATGCACAAAGACAGTATTGACTTTCTTAATCCAGTTTGCTGAGGGGTGAGAGAATTAAATTAGATATCTAAGCACAGAAATTGAGAGCCTTTGAAAACAAAGATAAGGAGACAGACCGTATTTTCCTTTTCCTCCGAGCTCCAGACTGGAGATTTTGCAGGTGTGTCATCCGAGCCGAGGCTCGCATCGATCAGAACTGTACCAATGCATATTTAATTAGCAAGGGGAGTCTGGGCGGATTAGGGCTACCGGCCCGGTATTGAATGGACGGCCGGACTTTCTGAATGTTTCAGCGGCATTCACGGCCCGCCGGGCTCCCGCGCTCCCCCTCAACCCCCCCGACCTCTACCCCCGGCCCCCCATACCCACCCCGGCCCACCCCGGTCTTCCCCGGTTGTTTGGGGAAGCGTTGGCATTTTGTCTGAGCGGCTAAAAAGTTTCTTTGTTTTTCACCGCTGATGCATACGGCACCGCTGAGGAGAATACAAACAAGTAAAATCCCAAAGTGTTTATTTTGTCTAGGAAGAAGAGCAGAACCCCCATTTGAGGTCCTCTGGGCCGCGATTTTCCCGATCCCCTGGAAAACCCCGAAAAGAAGGGGAAAGGAAGGAAACGGTTGCCATCAACCTCGGTCGGGGCCCACGGAAAGGGAAAAGGGGATCTGTTCCGGAAGGCTGGAAAATCCGGGGCTGGGGATTTCGGGAGGAAACGGGGTCCGTGGCCCCGTGGAGCCAGGCTAGAAGCCACCGGGGCTAATCCGGGGAATGCTCCCGGTTGAAATTCAGAGTTCCCCGCGCGGGCCCTCGGAAGCCAGGCCGGGGGGAAAAAGTGTCTCGCTTCTGCCTTTTCGGATCGGCCCTTAGAGGTTCTGGAAAACGCCGTGTTTTGTCACATGATCCCAGCGTGTCCGTTGTGGAACCTACAGAGAACAAAGGACCGACTATTTACGGTGGGGCTTTGGGGGGGGGGGGGCGGGCAAATTTTGCATTTTTGCTTTCCCAAGTTTTGCTTTTTCCCCTTACAGGGACTTGGGGAGCTGCCAGTTGCTTGTGACCCCTGAAGTAACAGGAGGTTGGGGTTGGGGGAGAGGCGGGGAGGGAGTTTACCCCAGACAAAGTTCTCCGTCAGCTCGCCCGGTTGCCTATTTTCTTCACGTACAGGTTACAAAGCCCGGCTACCCAGACAGTGTTGCCTGATAAACAGATGTAATACACAGAATAAAGAGCCCCAGACAGAACACATGTTTGGTCTCATTGAGGCTCTTCAAGCCTCGTCTGCATCCAGTCTCCACCGAGGCCGTCCGTCAGCCCTCTCACTCGGGAAGCCACGAGGAATTTATTTTTTTATTATTTTTTTAATGTTATTATTACCGTCGGCACAAGCAGTTCGGGGCAAAGGCTCACGGGAACGCCATTTGCGCACATCTCTACATCTCATCACCCAAGGCCGACTACTTCCTGGCTTAGACAAAGTGTTGCCTGATAAACAGACTTAACGCACAAATGTCTGTCTAGAATAAACAACAGCAAGCTGTGATTTCCATTTCCATTATCAGCGATAATCTCTCTCCCAGAATCCGGGAATTAAGACCCTTCTTCTGTAGAAGCGGGCTCGCGCTTCGGAGATCTCCTCTGCCGAATCTCGAGGCGGTGTACTCTGCGTGGGGCCGAGGTTGGCCGTGCTCTTTGGTTCAAGGGTAGCGGTTTGGGACGCTAACTTGGCAGGGAGAGCTTGGACGGCAGATCACGACGAACCTCGCTCCGACAGAAGGAGCGGGACAAGTCCCCAGTACATTGGAGATTTATTTTGGAATTGGACGAGAGGTTTGGAGATACTCCGATGGGGTGTCCGCGGGGATTATTTGAAAGGCTAAGGGGTCTTAATTATTAGTATTATTATTATTATGGTACTTGTTAAGCGCTGACAATGTGCGCTGTTCTAAGCGCTGGGGTAGATACAAGGTAATCAGGTTGGACACAGTCCCCGTCCCACATGGGGCTCACTCACGGTCTTAATCCCCAATTTAAGATGAGGTAACGGAAGCTCAGGGAAGTTAAGTGACTTTGCCCAAGGTTGCACAGCAGACGTGGTGGAGCGGGGATTGGAAATCAGGTCCTTTTAGTCCCAGGCCCGGGCTCTAACCACTGAGCTTCATAAAATCAATATTAATGGTGGCATTTGTTGAGCACGCAAGCAGAGCCAGGCACTGTACTTTGTGCCGGGGATGGTGGGGGCGGCGGGGGGTGGGGGGGGGGGGTCTGGCCTGATAATCTATCAACGAAGGATATTATTGAGCACTTTACTCCTAAACTTTGACCTCTTGTGTGCATTCCGGTGACTTGCCAGACTCACTCATGCACCACCGCTTGCATGTCGTCAATCGGTGCTATTTATTGAGCGCTCACCGTGCACCAAGCACTATACTGAGCACTTGGGAGGGTTCCATGCAGTACAAGGACTTGGCTCGCATTTCATTCCACCGAGAAAAGGAGGGAAAACCTGCCGTCTCTCTGCAGAGATTTTTCTAGTCGAGGCTGGCGGACGGCTTTGAAGACGGCAAGAGACATCTCATCCGCGAAGGACCCATCTCGGGTGTGACTGTGCTCTGTAACCCTCCTGCAAGGAGGCGAGCTAAAATCCCAAAGTAGTGCGCCGTCACCGGCAGCCGCCGCGCCGCGCGAAGACGAGAGTCTAGAGACCGAGTTGTGATTCTGCCCAGCTGCGAACGCGAATCTTCTCCCGCTGGCACGACTCGACGGGAGCGGAGCCGGGCTTATTTTATCCTCGACTCGTGAAAAATACGCCCCGTCCCCCGAGCTCGGCGCGCACGTGGACAAGCAACACGTCTCTGACGAGGCGCTAGGATGGTTGAGTCACTCCTCACCCCGCCCGGCTGCCCGATCCGGGGCCGTCCGACAAGGCGGACGGGCCGCGGGGAGGCCAGGGCGACCCGCGTTTCTCCCGAGGTGGAACGCGGAGCCGCCCAGCTCAGGAAAGGGGTCGGTGGGGCTCTCGAGCCGGAGAAAGCCGAGCTACAGGCCTCAAGTGGGCCCGCCGTCTTGAGTGTGGTTCTCTGGAAAGCACCTGACGTGACGATGGTTGGAAGGTGATGCTTCTGGAGCTCTTGAGTGCTTCGACACGTTAGAATAATTGTAGTGATAATGATGAGGGCCTCTCTTAAGCGCCTTACTATATGGTGATGTTTGGGGTACGTACCGGATAATCAAATCGGGCACGGTCCCCGTCCCACATGGTGCCCGTGGTCTAAGGTGGAGGGAGAGCAGGGGTCTCGGCCTCATTTTACAGAGGAGGAAAGTGATGCCCGGAGAGGTGAAGTGCCTCGCTCAGGGTCACATAGTCGGCCAGTGGCCTCCTGGCTCCTGGGCCTTGTGCTCTGGCCTCTAGGACACTAGAGAAGATTTTCAAGGTGGAGCAGTTTCCGTTAGGGTCTCTTTCCCACCCACGGAGAGGGAAGAACCCTGTCTTCGTTATTCCCGTCTGCTTCCCCGCCCCCCCCCCCATCCATTGCTCTTTCTCTCTCCTGGGTTCTCTCTTCCCCGCCTTTGTCACGTGCTCAAGGAACACGTATGTGTGGCAATTTTCCAAGGCTCCAGGGGCAGAGGGAGGTCACATTCCCGACGAACCCTTCATTCAGAGAGGCTCACCCCGGAGTACACCTCCAACCCGCACACAACCCACTGCTTGCAAGGCTTATCTTAAGCTCTTAGTACCGAGTTCTGCATGCAGAAAGCACTCAATAAATGTGATCAATCTAGTATCTAAACTGAAGCGAGCAGTCAGGGGAACTTTCCAGGTTCTGGCATTCCATGCCAGACGTTGAGGAAGGCCCCGACCAGGAGAGACGTGCATTGTGGCTGGTCGGAGCCAGGATCCGTCGGCCCATGTGCCATCTTTTTCAGGTGTCTTTGTCGTGCATGTTTTCTGGAGGGCCGTGGATCTGGGTGTGTGTGTCCCTGGGCGGGTTTTTGAGGGAGATACCTGAATCGCACACATTATTAAAGGAACGCCTTGACTCGGCTGGCTTCGAAAGTGTGGCCAGAATCAACGATTAGCTATCCTGGGAGATTTTCAGACTTTGAGTTGGGCCACAAGAATGTTGTGCCTCGGAAAACCGGGATGCAGTTAGGTCGGAGGTGGGGAAAGATGGGCACTTGCAGGGACCCCCTGGAATCTGGGCTCACGGAGAGAGCGATTTGGTGAGGCTATTCTCCTAAGTGTTTAGTACAGTGCTTTGCACACCATAAGTGCTCAATAAATTCATTCATTCATTCAATAGTATTTATTGAGCGCTTACTGTGTATCGAAACAGGCTGTCAGCAGAGCCTGAGTTCGTGCCACTGGGAGTCAGGAGGTTTGGGTTCTAATCCCACCCCGGTCGCCCGACAGCTTCCTATGCAAGCCGATTAACCGCTCTGGGCCTCAGTTTCCTCATCGCTCAAATGGGGATAAGATCGCCTGCTCTCCGTCCCTCTTAGACGGCAAGTCCTCTGCAGGATAGGGACTTTGTCCAACCTGATGGTCTTGGATCCGATGCTTAGGTCTCATGTTGGGCATGTAGTAGGCGCTTAATAATTGTGGTATTTGCTAAGTGCCGTCTGTGGGCCAAGCACTGTACTAATCTCTGGGGTATATGCAAGGTCATCAGAGCCCCATGGGGCCTCCAGTCTAAGTAGGAGGGCGTACAGGTATTGAATCTCTATTTTGTAGTTGAGGGAGCCAAGGCCCAGAGACGTCAAGTGAGTTGTCCAAGGCCATACAGCAGCAGACAAGCGGCAGTCGGGATTAGAACACAGGTCCTCTGACTCCCAGGTCCGGACTCCTTCTACTAGGCCACATTGCTTTTCTAAACGATGCCCTGATTATTGACTATTACCATTAACCAACCCCTAAACCATTGCGGGCAAGGGGATAAGTCAATCGCTCTATGGTATTTATTGAGCGATGACCATGTGCAGAGACCTTTTCTGAGTTCTTGAGAGAGAGCAGTACAACAGTTAGTCAGTCAGTCAGTCACTCACTCAGTTACATTCAGTGAGAGCCTATTGTGTGCAGAGGACTGAACTAAGCGCTTGGGAGAGTTACAACATAACAATAAATAGACACATTCCCTGCTCACAACGAGCTGGCAGTCTAGACACGTTGTCTGTTCTTTCCTAAAGCAGAGCCTCCTCTGCCAGCGCTTAGTACAAGGCCTAGACTTAGTAAGCGCTTGATAAATACCATAATTTTTATCTCTGAGAAACTCTTCCTGCATCTGGCCACCCTTCAAGTCAAAGAGATAGATATTCCTCACGCCTTTAGTATAGTTTGGACCTCCCACTGTGGGAGAGGAAGGTTAAATTAGGGGGGCTGTGATCCCTGCCCTTAAGCAATTTACACTGTAGCAGGGGGGACAGACACTTCAGTAAGATTACCCTTTGGCAAGAGAAGCAGTGTGGCCTAGTGGAAAGAGCCCCGGCCTGGTAGTCAGATGACCTGAGTTCCACTCGCAGCTCCGCCACTTCTCTGCTGTGTGATTTGGGTGCCAGATTAGCTGGACGGCGGATATTCTCGGGGCCTCAATTACCTCACTTCTCAAATGGGGACTAAGACTGTGAGCCCCCCGTGGGACTCTGTTCAATCCAGTTAGTTTGTATCTACCCCAGCACTTAACACACTGCCTGGCATGTAGTAAGGGCTTAACAAATACCATTTTTAAAAAAGAGAGAGCGTGGCTCAGGAGAGGAGCGGTGTCTGCCATCATCGTGTCTGCTTTTTTATGACCCGGACGGGCGGGCACAAAATGGTGCCCGGGACGTAAAATCCCCCCAAAACATGACTCCCGCGGTCCAGTCTGCGTGCTTCCAGGAGGTCTCCGTCAGTCAGCTTCTCCCGGGTACCCCAGCCCCCTGCTCACAGGTGCATCCCCCCGCCCCCAGTTCACAGGCCCCCCCCCCCGTGAATAGACCAGACGAGCAGAGATGTAACCCCGGAGACGAGGGAGGGAGACCCACAGTGGCTCCGTGCCGGGTGGGGATCCAATTAGGAATGTCCGGGATCATAGCACTGCATTAAGATCTTTTAAAAATTTTTTCATACCCTTCCCCGGTGATTATATTGATAATGAAATATCTATGTCTGAGCATCCCAGGTCTATTGCGATGGGCGCCGTCAAAATGCCCAGAGAGATGGCAACGAGTTCAATTAAGAGCCCCGGTCCACCCTCCTACACACTCACCGTCTCTTTGAGGTTTAAATTTCTGTTCATAAATTTTTTAAAAACCCAAAAGAAGCCCAGCGTCTCTCAAGGTTAGGGGGAAGTCAAAGCTTCCTTAAACAAAAACAAAACCGGTCCCTGGATGAGAACTAAATGGAGAGAGCCCTTAATGCACTTCCTCCCTAAAATGTTTCCAGCCCCATCTGAAGTTATTTCAATCCGCCCCATCACCCCATCACTCACGTGGCGACAGTGGATTAGCTGGCTCCCCTTGCCCGCCCCCCCTCCCTCCCTCCACAGCTGTGGTGCGTCCCCGGGCTGTGGGGTCAAGAGGAACCCCCCCGATTTAACCTCCTCGTGCCTTATTTTAGGTGCCTTTCCTCCAAGAGGCCTTCCCTGACTTAGCACCCCCTTTCCTCTTCTCCCACTACCTTCTGAATCGCCCTGACTTGCTCCTTTTACTCATCCCCCGTCCCAGCCCCACACCACTCGTGCCCATACCTGTCATTTATTTATTTCTAATAACGTCTATCTCCCCCTCTAGACTGTAAGCTCATTGTTATCAGGGAATGCGTCTGTTTACTGTTAGATTATCCTCTCCCCAAGTGCGTAGCACAGTGCTCTGCACACGGTAAACGCTCAATAAATACAATCGACTGAATGAGCGAATGAACGAATACGCCCCAGTGCCCCCGATGACCTGGGTGGCAGCCTCCCTCGCCTACAGGCACGGCCACGGCACGACCAACTCGCCCACCCAAGGGCGCCTTGCATCCTGAAAAGTGGCGGTCAGTTAGACCGGGCCATGTGCAGGGAGGGAGGGAGGAAATGCAGTGTCCACCTCTCCTGGAGAGAGGGATTTTATCGATCCGATGCAAATGCTTATGAAAGAGATCTTTCATTTCTATCAATTATGTATGGGCAGAAATTAATTTATGCCCCGGGCTGGTCGTTTGGCCGCTATTTGCTCGGCGGCACGGGTCCACCTCTCGCGGTCCTAGTCAGGGCCGGGGTCTCTTCGGCTGGGCTCGCGCCACTCGGGGAGACTGTCATCTCCTTCAGCCCCCACCCTATTTTATATCCAAAGGAAAGGGCCTCCGGGGAGAGGGGAAATAAAAAAGAGGAAGACCCCCCACATCCTCCACGTTGGGTCGGGTTTTCCCCGCCTGTCTGGTGAGCCTTTGTTTTGGATGAAAAAGATCCAGGCCTCCCACCCGTTTGGATTTCAGGGCTCCCGGATAAAACGCAGGAAGCGGGATCCTCCCCGCCCGCCGTCTGCCTGCAAACATCCTGGCCCGGTGCCTTCATCGTGTCCATTCCCTGCACCAGCGCTCCGCTTCTGGGGGCCCTCACACCCGAAATCGGGTGCCGCGGGGGTGGGGGAAATCACAGAGGGGCCCCGGGGAAGGGGGCGGTCATCTTTCTATTGTTTCTGAAGCACCTGGACAAGGTTGAGACGGCTCACACCAAAGGATCAGTTGCGACTAATCCTAGAAAAATGATAACTACATTTTAGGGGCAGCGGAGACCTCCGGGAGTTCGGGGAGGGGAGAAGGGGCATCTCGTTGTCCGCGTAAACAGTGACCCTGATGCGGGTCACGTGATAAAGCGTTGGGCAGGACGTGGACAGCAAGGGAACAGAAGTCAGAACCGCGGGCCGTCCACCCGACCCGGGCAGTTCTTCCCTCCGACGCGGGTCGGCCGGGAACCTTGACCAGGCCGGCTCAGTGATGCAAATCACAAGCTAGTTCGTAACGCCCCCTTCCCCTGCGTTGAAAACTTCAGAGTCATCTTTATAAGTTCAAGTTTTTTGGGTTTGTTTTTTTTTTAGTGGAGGCGGGAGCAGTGATTGAAAGTTTCTGTAACTCTTCCATATTTATTCATCCCCAAATCGTATTGCAAAATAGTTCAGGAGTTTCACCCCTGTCGACTTGGAAACCAGATTGCAGTTTGCTCATCTTTTATTATTATGTTGTTGTTGTTGTTTTTTAATGTATACAGAAGTGTCCTTTAGGATGAGCTCTATAGTTCACACCAGGTTTTTTAAAAAAATCTGAATATTTAAAATAGGCATTTCCTTTGTAGTACTTTTCTGTAATTAAAATCTTCATTTGCTTAAAAGCAGGGAGCCTTTTTAAAGCAATAAATTTGCATTGCTTGACTTCAGGTCATCAGCGGGGCTGCCTCTTTCTGTGGTATTAATACCTCAAAGAAAAGCAAGGCGGGGGTGGGGGAACGTTCCACACCCTTGCAACAGAAGTAAGATTTTTCGATTTAATCACAGTTCCGTGTCACGACCTTTGGGATCTGGCATCGACTTCTCTCCGAAAAGCAGTCAGGTTTCAGACGGGCGACCTTAAACCCAGCCAAGTCAAGGTTAAGTCGGGATTTGGGTTTCTCTGGCTAAAGGCGTCTCAGAACTCTCAAGTGAACCGTTTCGGATCTTTGAAAACGCTAGGTGTCCAAAATCTGCCCTTTCTAAATTTTAGCCTGTCGGTGCTTTCCCGAGAAGAAATATCTGCCTCAAACCGTGACCTCTCCCCTTGTCTTTTGGAGATTGTAAATAACCAAAAACAGGTCCCCGGAAATCAATCGTGTCTTTCAGATTTTGGTCTGGAAGGCAGGATCTTAGGGGAAGAAAGAGTAAACTGAATTAGGGTGGTGGGTGAAAGTCAGCGTGTGCTTAGAAGAGCTTTTTAAACAGAAAAAGTCGCCGTGAAAACGTATGGGAAGAAACAAATCTATTTTGATCGCAGATAGAATGTATTTTGGAGATGATCCTCCCGTGTTGTCCTGTTGTTTCAAGGAAGGTGGGAGAGCGTTTTTCGGAGGCCGTGACGTGTGTTTGTTGAGACGCTCAGGCCTCCCCGCCGAACCCCACCACCAGCTCCCCATCCTCTTTCCGGGTGGACACGACCAATCCCTCCTCCATCCTTGGGGTACAGATTGGGTCAATCCTGAGTTTCCCAAGTCTTTGTGAGGCGTTGGGAGTCTCCAGGACATTCCCCGTCTGTCCCTTCGCGACTCAACTCCCCGCCGGGGCCCGGGAGGCACAGTGGCCGCAGTGGAGGAGATCCGGGGAGTTTCGTGAATGTCTTCCCGGGAGAAGAGAGGTCCAGAATGGCGAGCTCCTGGGCCGAAGCCCACAGGTGGGGTCCCCCCAGTGAGGGAGGTCGGCTCCCGTGATCCCCCGTCCCAGACGGACCCCGTAATGTTGGGCTGTATTTTCTCTTTTTCAGATTCAAGTCAGTCTGAGAGCCCCAGCCAGGCAAGTGAGGCGGATATCAAGGACCAGCCAGAAAATGGTAAGCTTCACCCTCAGCTGCCTCCGCTTCTCCTTATGCCCCAAATCCATCAGTCCACCAGCCGCCCGGACCCCCTCCCGCCCTCCCGCCCCCGCTCCCGGAGGGCTGGAGCCATGGTGGCTTCTTGTCTCCCCGGTGGCCGTTGTTACGGATACGCTGGCCGTCTCGCCCCCGGCCCCGTCTCCTGAGTTCAGAGCGGCACGGGGTGGGGGGGGCGGGAAAGGCCGGTCGACGCTCCCGACCTCCCAGGAGTTCATTACGGAGTCAGGCGGAGCCTCCGCCAAAGCGGGGGACATTGTTGGAACGGGCCCGGGGGGAGGGGGACTCTGATCGAGGCTGCGGAGAAACGACTGGTTTTGAGGCAAGACTGGACCAAACCGGGTGGGGGGGGCAAGAAACAGCCTCGTTTTGAATTTGAATTTCACCCTCGGCGTCGGTGTCCTCCCCGAGGCGCCGCGTTCCTGTGGATTACAGGCGATCCGTGAAAGCCTGCGGGGCACAAAACTTCCAAATTGGCCAAGTTTCTGAGCTGCCCCCTCAGGGCGGCCTCCGCCTGGAGACCTCAGCCTTCGGGGTAGGGAGAATACGGCCCCGGGCTGTCCGAGGGCCTTGGGGTCAAAATCTGTATCCCTCGATTGGATTTTTCCCTGAGCACCTTCATGCCATCACCTCAATCTGTCCTCTCAACATCCCCGGGAGGTGGGGAGCGACTGGAGACCGAGGTTCACGGAGGCTGAGGGTCTCGCCGGGCCGACCCGCCTCCCGCCGCCGCTCTGGAGGTGTGACGTTTGGGGTCACGACCTCTTCCGTGTTTGGGGGGCTCAGGATGGAATGGGAGTGGGTGAAGGTGGCGGCTTCCGCCATATCCCCAATCCTCCTTGCTCTATACAGGTCCCCTCGATCCTCTGCCCCTTGTATTCACCTCCATCCCGGGAGCAGAGCAGGGAGAGAGAATGGAGGGAAAAAGCAGTCCAAAGTCAACCCCCACTTTCTCTCATCTTCCGTTCGCACGCCCTTCCTCCTCCCACCCTGCCGTATTTTATGGGGCCCTGTGTATCGAGAGGTGGGTGTGAAGCCATCTCGTGGGCCGGGACTGGGCGGGACTACCAGCGAGCCTCCGGGGCCTCCTCGTGATCTCCCTCGGCTGGCGAGGTTTCCCGGGGTCGGCTCACGCAACACCCAGCTGTCCCCGGGAGCCGGGCCCTCACCCCACGAAAGCCTCTACGGCCATTTGGTCCCATTGGTCCGTGGTCATTTCCCCTCGTGACAGCACGGGACAGTCTGTGTGAGGACATGGTGCGGCCAGGACTCTGGCCTCGGGTTGGCCTTTGCAGACACACACACGCCATCAGAGGCATCTTCTTCCAAGTGATAATGATTGTATTTGTTAAGCATTTCCTCTCTGCCAAGCGCTGGGTAAATCTCTTAGGGAGGTAAAAGATCAGACAGTCCCAGGCCCACGCAGGGTGGGCCATCTAAGAGCAGGGAGAGTAGTTGCCTTATCCCCGTTTTACAGATGAGGAAACTGAAACACAAAGAGCAACCATCATGGCAGCACAGGAGACATCGTGGAAGTCAGGAAACTTGCGTTCTAAATCGCTGCTCTGCCCCTCGCTTGCATGGGGATATAAGCTCGTTGTGGACAGGAAACGTGTCTCCTATATTGTCATATTGTTCTCTCCCAAGTTCTTTGCACAGTGCTGCGCATACAGTAAGTGCTCAGTAAATGAGATTGACTGACTGGGATCTTAGGCATGTCATTTCGCCTCTCTGGGCCTCAGTTCCCTTATCTGTAAAATGGGGGTAAAACGTGGTTTGCCCTCCATTTTAATAATAGTAATGATTATCGTGGTGTTTGTTGAGCGCTTACTATGTGCCCGGCACTGTATTAAGTGCTGCGGCACCTTACTAAGTACTGTAGACTGGGAACCCCAAGTGGAACTGGGATGGTTTCTGCTCTGGTTATGTTGTATTTGCCCGAGCGTTTAGCACGATGCTTCGTACCTAGGAAGTGCTTACTAACCACCGTAATGTAGTCGACAACTCCCTCTTGGCTTTCAAGGTGGCCTTGGTCAGAAGCCTGAGTCCGTCTGGTTGGTTGTAAAATTGCTCGGGGCTTCTCTTGTGGCTTTTCTCTGAGGTAGACCAGTGGACCACGGAAGAGTGTGACTTACTCATTCGGTCTGCCGGAGGCCTGGCACGGTCGCCGGCGGTCACGCCGAGGCGAGTCTGAGGTCGTAGGAGCGGACTCGTCGGGTTGGGCCCGTGCAACTGACCCGGGGATGGTGGTTGGTCGGGGGGCGTTCCTCGTTCCGGGACCCCGTCGTCGGAGCCGGGGACTTACAGCGAAGCGCGGTGGTGGCCCAGGTCGAACGGACTAAAACTCCTCCAGTTGTAGGAGTGAACGGATGCAGCTGTATCTGCCGGAAGGCGTGCCTACTCATCGTGCAGTCGAGATAGAATGCACCGGGAAAACAGGGACAGTTATTTTAACACGGCTCTGAGCTGGTTGAAACGTGACGGTGCCCCGTCAGGAGGAATATTTCAGGTTGTAACGTGATGGTGCCCCGTCGGGAGAACTGTTTCAGGCGGCTGACGGATGGGGTGGGGTGGAAATCGTGCTGTCAGTTCTTCGTTGGCGTGGCAAAGGGAACCAATCGCCAGTGTTTGATGATTGTGGTATTTCTAAAGTGCTTGCTATGTTCATTCCTTCAGTAGTATTTATTGAGCGCTTACTATGTGCCAAGCACTATTCTAAGGTCTGGGTAGATACAGTGTAATCAGGTTGTCCCACGTAGGGCTCACACTTTTTAACCCCCATTTTACAGATGAGGTCACTGAGGGCCAGAGAAGTTAAGTGATTTGCCCAAGGTCACACAGCAGACAAGTGGCAGAGGCGCGATTAGAACCCATGTCCCCTGACTCCCAAGCCCGTGCTCTTTCCACTAAGCCACGCTGCTTCTCAGTGTTTAAAAGTCACTATGTAATAGGAGCCGATTTAAAGCAAAATCCCTGAGGACACGTATAACAAACTAGAGGGATTGAGCCTATGTACTAAGCACCGTGCTGATTGTCGGGCTGGATATGAGATAACAACGTCCCAGTTCTACGTGGCGCTCGCAGTCTAAAATGGAGGGTTAACCCGTGTTTTATGCCCATTTTAAAGGTAAGGGAACTGAGACCCAGGGAGGTGAAAGCAGCGATTCCTATCGTTCTCCAAGCTGACGCCCGCCTCCCTACCTCCTCCGCGACCCCCTCAGACAATCCCCCAGCCCCACGGAGGACCGGCTAGCTCGACCCATGACTCTTGCCGGCAGTGGGGAAGTCATGGTTGCCTGGTGACCGCTGTTTCCTCTGGTGCCATTTGCCGGCAGAGCACCGGGCCCAGACTTCAGCGAAAGTCACTAGTCTGCTGCGTGACCTAGGCCAAGTCACTTTACTTCTCTGAGCTTCAGTTACCTCATCTGAAAAGTGGGGATTAAGACTCTGAGCTCTACGTGGGACGGGGTCTGTGTCCATCCTGATTAACTTGTCTATACCCCAGCGGTTAGTACAGTGCCTGGCACATAGTAAGCGTTAAAAAATGCCATTTTAAAAAAAAAGAAGAAGCGGGAGTGGAAAACACACCAGGACCCGTAGACCCGGTGGAAATCTCTCCCGCCCCTTCCTCCCAAAGTTAAAAGGGTTTTCCCCTCTGTCCCGGCTCCGAGCCGGGGTAGCGGGAATAGGAAACGAGTGTTGCCCCACTTTCCCCAACCCCACCCCCCAATAAACCGTGGAGAGCAGAGTGGCGAATGCGAGCGCCCTGCATTATCCAACCCCAGAATCTAGGCCACGGGACTCTACCTAAAGTGGATGCAGCTGTTTCCGCCCCAGCCCAGGAATCTGTAATTTCCCCTTCTCCCGCTCCGCTCCTCCTGTTCCCGCTCCCCCTTGGGACCCTAAGCAGCGGAGGAGAGGGAAAAGTGGACGGCACCTTTCCCCAAATGGCCTCGCCTGGCCGGTGAGCACTTACTGTGTGCAGAGAACCATACTAAGTGCTCGGAAAGTACGATACAGCAATCGAGAGAGACAATCCCTGCCCACAACGGGCTTACGGTCTAGAGGGACTTCATAAATGCCCGGCTCCCGCCGGAGATTCCCCCCGAGGGCTGAGCGGCCGGTGTGGGAAAATCTTGAGGCTGAGGTGGTCGGCTCACGGGGCGGTATTTGTGGAGTAGGGCCCGTGGCGTTCTGTGCGTCGTCTCCGTTGTGTGAACGACATCTAGGGAGTGGATCCCAGCCACGCCGACTGACTGAAATGGAAGGAAGTGACTGAGCGGGGGTTTGGGGAGTGGTCCCCCGGGTCTCCGGATCGGAAGAACAGCTGATCCGAAGCCGCGTGTCTTCCGCGAGGCTGCCGAGTGCTGGCCATCCAGTCCTCCCTGGGCCCGATTCTGCCAGATGAGTCGGTGCCTCATCTGATTAGCTCATGTCGGTCCCAGGGTTTAGCGGAGTGCTTGACCCACGGTCGGCATCAGTAAAAATCTTAGCATTCGAGGACCCAGACCATTGGAGATAGACACTAGAAGTGATGGAAAACCTAGTAGGGCAGTAGATTGTAAACTCCTTGAGGGTAGGGCACCTCTCTTGTGCTTCTGTTGTACTTCCCCAGGTGCTCGGTACAGTATCCTGCATCCAGTGGACGTTGGACAAGTGCCCCGACTATTAATGAGCGCTTAATATAGTGTCTTGCTCACGGGAAGCGCTCAGTAAATACCACTGATTGATAATACTTCTTCTCCATCCCCCGGGCGGGGGAAGTGAGGGGCGGTGACCGAGACCCCACCAGTGAGATGCCCACCTGCAATTCCCCCCGCAAAACGAGGATCGATCGAGCTGGGGCTGGATCGGGCTGTACCCTTCTGTCAACTATCACTACTGGGGCTGAAATTCCCTATACCAAGCACAATCAATCAATCATATTCATTGAGATCTGCCATGTGCCTGCCATGTGACCTTGGGCAAGACACTTCACTTCTCTGTGCCTCAGTTCCCTCATCTGTAAAATGGGGATTAAGACTGTGAGCCCTGTGTGGGACAAGGACTGTGTCCAACCCGATTATCTTGTACCTACTGCAGTGCTTAGAACAGTTCCTGGCATACTGGTAGTGCTTAACAAAAGCACAATTATTATTATGCGCTACGGAAAGCTCAATCGAGCAATCAGATTCCCTGAGCGCTTACTATGTGCCGAGAACCGTACTAGGACCTAGTTGCTCAAGGCGGGTTCCCTCCCCACCGGACGTTTGCACCCTAACGGGAGAGGTGGACATAAGTTGAATATCCACGTCGAGAAATGAGAATAAATCATTGGTTTTTCAGTGGGACACTCCAGATCGTGAGCCCTTTAGGGGCCAAACGCTGTGTGTCCTCCATTCCATCCATTCTTCTTCTTTCCCAGAGGTTAGTGCAGTGCTTTTCACAGAGTGCTTAGTAAATATTCTTTCTCCTACCACTGCCGCTCGATTCCAAGTTGCCACTCCGCCTCGCGGACTGAGCCAGCCCCGGTCCCGGCTGTCCTCATCCTCAGCGGAACCGGCCAGTCGAACTTTCAGGTGGTAATGGGCTTCTCGTCGGGATGGCACCGGCATTCCTACCAGGAATTCTGTGATCTGAGGAGATGGTGCTTCCAAAGATAGCACCCATTTCGTTGGAGGAAAGGTGCATGTCTGAGCCGGGAGCGAAGGGGGCATGTTGGGGAGAGACTTTTGGCGCCGTCCACCGGGCCCTCGATTTCCAGCCATACGTGCAAGGGGCCTCACTGAACGCCGTGTCCTTCTGGTATCCTCCTCTCTCCTCTTCCTAATCCTCTTCCTCCTTTTCCTCTGGTTCTGTCACCCTTTCCTGAGCCACACACTCCCAAAAAGCAATTCCTCTGCGAGCAGGCCTGGGAGGGAAGAGCCAAACGTGAAGCGAACGTTCAAAGCTGAGAGGAGCAGGGCTTGTACGATGCCGAGGGTCATTTCCGGCCAGTGGGAATCGGTGTGCGTTGGGAGGGGAGCCTGGACGGGGAAGGGAACAGGGGTGAAATTGGGGAGGGGCATTTGAGGGGTGGAAGGACACCCACTCCCTTGGAGAACTTGTTCGTCCAAGTGGCTTCAACCACCTTCTTCTATGCGGATGATTCCCAAATCTCCATCTCCAGCCCTGATCTCTCTCCCTCTCTGCAGTCTCACATTTCCTCCTGCCTTCAAGACATCTCTACTCGGATGTCTTGCCGTCACCTCAAACTTAACATGTCCAAAACAGACCTTATCTTCTCACCCAACCCCTGTCTTTCCCTATGACTTTACCGTCCCTGTAGACAGCACCACCATCCTTCCTGTCTCACAAGCCCCTAACCTTGATGTTATCATCGACTCATCTCTCTCATTAAACCCGTATATTTAATGTCACCAAATCCTGTCGTTTCAACCTTCACAACGCTACAATCTGCCCTTTCTGCTCCATCCAAGCACTTCTCCTATCCCGCCTTGATTATCGCTTCAGCCTCCTTGCTGACTTCCCTGCCTCCTGTCTCTCCCCACTCCAGTCCATACTTCACTCTGCTGCCCGGATCATTTTTCTGCAGAAACGTTCAGGCCATGTTTCCCCTCTCCTCCAGTGGTTGCCCATCCACCTCCGCGTTAAACAGAAACTCTTCACCCCTGGCTTTAAAGCGCCCAGTCATCGGGCCCCTCCACACACCTTATCTCCCTCCTTTCCTACTCCAACACAACCCGCACACTTCACTCCTCTAATGCCAACCTACTCACTGTACCTCAATTTCATCTATCTCACCGCCGAACTCTCGCCCGCATCCTGCCACTGGTCTGGAACGCCCTCCCTCTTCATGTCCAACAGACGATATCGTATCAGACGATCAATCTCCCCTCCTTCAGAGCCGTATTAAAAGCACATCTCCTCCAAGAGACCTTCCCTGACTAAATCCTCATTTCCTCTTCTCCCACTCCCTTCTGCGTCATCCTTGAACTTGGATTGACACCCTTTATTTACTCCTTCCTCAGCCCCACATTTATTATTTTTTCCCCTCTACATTGTCTTCCCCTCTACATTGTAAGCTCCTCGAGGGCAGGAAACATGTCTACCGACTCTGTTATGCTGTGCTTCTGCATACAGTACAGTGCTCTGCACACAGTGAGCACTTAGTACATACGATTGATTGATTGGGCAGAGGACTGTGGGTGAGAAAAGGGACGGGGTGAGAATGTTAGAGGGAAACCCAGACTTGGTTTGGCACAAACAGTAGACAAAGTGGATTTGAGGCATCCATGCCCATTCTGGGCTCCGCTTCCGGCACGTTCTGTAGTATTGCTCGAGCACCCGCTGGGTGCAGAGCACTGTGGCGAGCACTAGGGAGATGACAGTAAGTGCCTTTGCGTACATCTAACAGCAGGAGACGGACCCCAAGACAATTTACAGCTATGAAGAAGGAGGAGATGTGGAATGTGAGCTCCTTGTGAGCAGGGAATGCTGTACCGTACTCCCTCGATTGCTTAGTACAGTGCTTTGCATAGAGCAAGCACTCAATATATACAAAGGAATGAATGCGAAGTGAGCTGATGTTTAAACAGTAGGGCAACACCCTAGGGAGGGTGGCTCAGAAACCCTAAAGAGACCCGTTTGTCAGCCGGAGGTGGTGGGCGGGTTGGTGTTAGCAGGTGCGCTCAGTGGGAACCGGAACAGACAAAGCATTCTGTTTGGGGGGTGTGGCTGTTTGGGGGATGTGGCGTTGAGCCGGAGGGATTCTGATGGCTGCAGGGTCCTCCTGATTGACAGCTGCTACTGAGGGGTGCTGTGGTGGTGCTCCGGCCCCTCATTCCGCAACAGTGGCAGGGGGGAGACAGACATTAATACAGATAAATTAAATGACAGATATGTGCGTGAGTGCTGTGGGGCTGGAAGTGGGGGAGAGCAAAGGGAGCAAGTCAGGGCGATGAGGAAGGGAGTGAGAGAAGAGGAAAAGTGGGGCTTAGTCTGGGAAGGCCTCTTGGAGGAGATATGCCTTTAATAAGGCTTTGAAGGAGGGGAGACTGTCTGTCATATTTGAGGAGGGAGGGAGTTCCTCGCCAGAAGCAGGACATGAGCTTGTGGTTGGCGGCGTGACAGGCGCGATCGAGGCACAGTGAGACGGTTAGCACTAGAGGAGCAAAATGTGCAGGCTGGGTTGTAGGAGAGAAGTGAGAAGTGAAGAGACTTGCCCAGGGTCACACAGCAGACAAGTGGCGGAGCCGGGATTAGAATCCAGGTCCTTCTGATTCCCAGGCCGTTGCTCTTGTCACTAGGCCTCTCTGCTTCTCTCCTCTGGTTTCCTTGTCGACCCTTCTCTGCCAGAAAGAATCGGAATCTGGAAGGAGGAAACCGCATTTCCTAAGCCGTTCTGTCTGCTTATTGCTCACCCCCGCCTTCCAAAGTGCAAGTTCTCTGTGGTTTCGGCGGGCCTTCTGCCGAGGCCGGCGGCCGAGGCAAAGACTGACTCAGTGGAAGGTTCAGCCTGGAGGAGAGAAAGTTCAGAGAGAAGGAAGCCAGTGTTTCCCTCCGGAAATTCCCCGCCGAGCCCCGATAGAAGACAAAACATGTGGCGCTTTGGGGAGAACCCTCCCTCAACGGGATGTTGTGCTTTTGTTTTTTCGGCTTGATCCGTGGTAACCCTTTGAGTTAGACCTTATCAAAATCCAACGCTCCGTGGGGCCCGCGGCGGAGTTAGGGGTGACAAGGGAAGGCCCGCCTTTTCTCCGAGGCCTCGGGACTTTTCATTTCGGCAAAACCCAAGCGTGCGCTTGAGATTACGCTCCCTCCCCACCGGCCCTCCTCACTCCCCTCTCGTGATTCTCATTTTGGGGGGGATTTGGATTGTGACCCGGCAGCCCTGTCCTTCAGATCCTTCCCAACGGGGTCCCCGGCGAGCCGTCGGAGCTCACCGGTCATTTCCCCGGAAAGCAGCGTGGCCTAGTGGCAAGAGCCCGGATTGGGGATTCGGAGGATCTGGGTTCTAATCCCGGCTCCGCCACTCATCCACTGGTTGATCTCAGGCACATCACTTCACTTCTCTGGGCGGCGGTTCCCTCATCTGCAAAATGGAGGTTCAATTCCTGTTCCTCCTTCCCACTTAGGGCTCCCGGGTGGGACCCGATGATCTACCCCACAGTGCTTAGTACAGTCCACACAGTGTGCACTGAACAAATACCACAATTATTATATTTATTATTATTCAGTCAGTCAGTCAGTCATATTTATTGAGCGCTTACTGTGTGCAGATCACTGTACCAAGCGCTTAGGAGAGTACAATTCAACAATAAACAGGTACATTTCCTGCTCACGATGAGCTTCAGCTGTGCACACAGTAAGCGCTCAATAAATACAATTAACTGACTAACAAATACCACAATTATTATTATAATACTAATGTTAATAATAATAATAATAATAATTTTGAGTCTCAGGCCCCAGGGAGACAGAAGCCAAAAAAGTCAGGGCAGGGAGGAGGAGAGTTCGGTGTCAAGGGAAGAAGGCGAGAAAGAGGGCAGTTACCCTACGAGAAATAAACACGAGGACAAGTCGGGCCAAGGGACGGCCGAGGAGAAAGAACCCAAGAATACTTGGACCCACGCCAGCCGGGCGGAGGTTAACCGCGAAGCAGCTCCTCAAAGACCGAAGCCACTTTCTCCCTCAGCCTCCCATTCCGGAGGCCTCTGGCTGGATGCACTAACGTGGGCGGCCGGGGTCCGACCGACCTCTCCCCCTTCCCCAGATCTCTGCTTTTCTGCAGGGAGGTTGGAAGTGAAAGCAACTGGAAGGCCGGGAAGGGGGATGAGAGCCCGCGGCCGGGGGGCCCTGACTCTGGCTCCCTGGCTTCTGAATGGAGAACGTCCTCGGGCCGATCAGAAGCTGGTTCTGTCTTGTTGGTAGGTCGGACCTCTTCCGCACCTACCCTATGCCGTCCGCTGGGATAGAGGGCGGGGAGCTCAAACCTGTTGTAAGGGTGGGGAAACTGAAGCCCAGAGAAAGGAACAGAATCAGCCAGAGAGACGCAGCGGGTTGGGGATGGAGCTGGGAGTAGCATCCAGTTCCTCTGATTCCCAGGCCTGTGTTCTTTCCACTTGGCCACGCTGCCTAGGGTAGCACACTCAGTTGACTTAAGAGGTGAGGAGGCATGAGTCAGGCAGATATGCATCTCCCCTGGCTTAGTCCAGTACTCTTCACACACTAAGCGCTCAATAAATACGATTGAATGAACGAATGAATGAGGTACAAGGCAGGTTGGCCCGGACACTGTGCCATAAGAATAATAATAATAATGTTGGTATTTGTTAAGCGCTTACTATGTGCAGAGCACTGTTCTAAGCGCTGGGGTAGACACAAGGGAATCAGGTTGTCCCACGTGGGGCTCACAGTCTTAATCCCCATTTTACAGATGAGGTAACTGAGGCACAGAGAAGTTAAGTGACTTGCCCAAAGTCACACAGCCGACAAGTGGCAGAGCCTGGATTCGAACCCATGATCTCTGACTCCAAAGCCCATGCTCTTTCCAGTGAGCCACGCTGCCATACACCGCTCTCCCAGTCCGCCAGCAGGACAGGAGGGACTCGGACTGTCCGACTGGCCTTAGGATGCCAGAGACTATGCGGGTGAGGCAATGGAGACCCCCAGCCTGTGAGGGAAGCTGTTCACTGTGGGGAGAGTGAAGAAAAGAACCATTTCATCCTCACATTCTATTAAGCGCCGAGCTGGAAAGTTTTTCTAATCAAACTCTGGTCTGAGCAGGGGCTGGGCCACCGTTAGTTGCCAGGACTCAGATCTGGGCTTCTCATTCAGCCACGCTCCCTGCCAGCTGTTGTCATTGAAATCCCACATAATCTCTCCGGGTCAGAGGTCAGCCGCCCGTGACCGCCGCCTCCGTTAAAAGGTTATGCTGATTCCCGTGGTCAGATATTGGCCCTTTTCTCCTCCAGGCACTCCCCTTCGGCTCAAGGAAATTAAAAAAACAACAACAAAAAAAACAGACTGAGGGGGGAGTCACGCTTGAATCGTATTACAAGACATTAAAGTCTTAAAGTGTCTCCCCATCCGCCACCCCCCACCCCCCAGTGAGCTGACACGCCGTGGCTAGGGTGGCTAATGTATAGACCAGAATTTCCTGGGGCTTCCTTCAAAGGTGGGGGCCGGCCAGAGGGCAGAGAGAAGTGCTCTGCGGGCCTTGAAGTTCAGGGCAGAATCTGTTTCTGCAAATCAATCAAAGGCATTTATTGAGCACTTACTGTGTGCCAAACACTGTAAATAATAATAATGTTGGTATTTGTTAAGCGCTTACTATGTGCCGAGCACTGTTCTAAGCGCTGGGAGAGATACTGGGTAATCGGGTTGTCCCGCGTGAGGCTCACAGTTAATCCCCATTTTACAGATGAGGGAACTGAGGCCCAGAGAAGTCAAGTGAATCGCCCACAGTCACACAGCTGACAAGTGGCAGAGCAGGGATTCGAACTCATGACCTCTGACTCCCAAGCCTTTCCTCTTTCCACTGAGCCACGCCGCTTCTCTAAGCGCGTGGCAAAAAACTGTACTGTACTGTACAAAAAACTGTACTAAGCACATGGCAAAAAACGGTGTCTGTGAGATATGAAACTCAGTAAATCCCATCTCAAACAAGGGGTACCTGACCTTGAAGTGGAGGGCAGTAGAGATACGTGATTATTTTCTTCTTCTCTAATTCTCTTAGTGTTTTGTAAGAGTAAAAACACGTTCATAAGTGTGGGCCTCTTCCCATCATTTTCCCCATTGGCAGAGGGCATTTTTTAAAAAATGTGTTTTGTTACGCACTTACTATGTGTTGAACACTGTTTTAAGTCCTAGGGTAGGTACAGGTTAATTAGGTCAGTCTCATGTGGGACTCACAGTCTCAGTTGAAGGGATACAGGAATCCCCACTTTACAATTGAGGAAACCGAGGCCCGGAGACGTTATCTGACTTGCTCAAGGTCACAAAGCAGGCAGGTGGCAGAGCCCGGATTAGAACCCAGGTCCTTCTGACTCCCAGGCCCGGGCTCTCTCTCCACTAGGCCACACTGCTAGCCAGTGGACATCCGGGGTTTCGCAGCGTCATAGTTCTCGGAGAATGTAAACCGGATTACCTAGGATCTTGGGAAGGGTGAGAATAAAATCATAGACCAAGCCATTTCTGGGTTAAACTCAGGACCCACCCAGATCGGGACTCTGTCTCTGCCGGGAGCACCGGGAGATCAGAGGCTGGTTGCCCTCCTGGATTCTCTGTACTCTCCCAAGTGCTCAATAAGTGCTCAATAAATGCCATCGATGATGATCATCCAACACTCCTGACTCGCCCCTCTCCATCCCTATCTTTCCCCCAGTGACCCAGCACGGACCATCGAACACTCCCACCTCCCCTCTCCGTCCTTGGTTTTCCCCAAAGAAACTCATGCACCGCTTTGTCCCGGGATCCCTCTACCTCTTCCATCCTGCCACAGCTTGGATTTCCACAGTGCGTTTAGCCAGCGGGAGCTGGGAAGCGTTTCTCCTATAACATGTGCCTATCTGGACAGAACCTGGCGAGCTGGTGGGTTGGTTTTGAACCTGCACAATCCCAACTCCGGGAGGGTCCCCTCCTTCTGGACGTGTGACGTTTGAGGAATGACAGTAATGGTGGCAATAATAGTAATCATTAATTAATAATAAAATGGCGGCATTTGTTAAACACTTGCTAGGTGCCGAACCCTGTGCTAAGTGCTGGGATAGATACAAGATGATCAGGTCGGATGAACTGGGGCTCACTGTGTGAGAGAGAGGAGAGGTATTGAATCCCCATTTTATGGAGGAGGAAACCGAGACCCTGAGAAGTGAAGCGACTGGCCCGAGGTCACCCAGCAGGCAAGTGGCAGAGCTGGAATGAGAACCCAGGTGATCTGACTCCCAGACTCGTGCTCTTTCCTCTAGGCCCTGCCTGCTTTAGGACTCTCGCCGAGCACGGTAGTGAAGAGGCTCACTGGTTTGGCCACAGCCTCCCCGCCCGGCTCTGGCCATCCCACGGAAAGGGAGTAAGGGAATCGTTTCCAACAGATTCAGGTCGGGGAAACCGCTCCTTTTGTGACTCAATCCCCGAGTCCTTACGATTCAGCAGGTAAAACCTCCTCCTCTCCGCAAAGTGATTGAGCGATCGCCCAGATCTGATCAAATTCCCCTCTCCCTTTATTCCCTCTGGTGGTTTGCGGGAAGAGCCAACGGGGAGGAGATTGTATCGGCCTTCTGCACTCTCGGGCGAGGCTGCTTGATGGATGAACGTTTAGCCCGGGTCCTCTGGGGCCCGGAGGCCCGGGAACTTTCCGAGGCGGGAATTCATCTTTCAGGATAGGAGCCGAATCCCCGGTCCAGCGAGTCTCTGCCGCGCCCAGCCAGGTTCTCAAAAAGTGTCACTGGTAACAGTCGTCGTGGCATTTATTGCATGCCCACTGAAGGCATGCACTGTGCTGAACGCTTAGGAAAATACAAGCGCGAAGAAACGACACATTCCCCGCCCTGATGAAGCTCACGCTCTAACTGTAGGGAGGCAGTTAAGATAATATTTGCGGCTTGAGTCATCGGAATAGATTTTTCATCGTTAGAGAAGCCGGGACTCTTAGTCGAATGACGAGGGGAATGATTTGAGCTCACTGTGGGCGGGGAATGTGTCTGTTTATTGTTATATTGAACTTTCCCAAGCGCTTAGTACGGTGATCTGCACATAGTAAATGCTCAATAAATACAATTGAATGAATGAATGAATTTGGGCATTTATCGAGTGCTTCTTAAATGCCAACCACAGCGGTAAGCCTTGGGGCCAAGACAAGATCATCAGCATTGGGCTCGATCCCACCCGGGGGGATTGCAGTCAAAGAAAAGAGAGCAGGGGTCTCCTCCCTGTTATACAGATGAAGAAACCGAGGCCCAGAGAGGTTCTGTGACCGGGCCCACGTGGCCCAGCAGGCCGGCGGCAGAGTTGGGGTCGGAAGAGCACGGGCTTTGGAGTCAGAGGTCATGGGTTCGAATCCCGGCTCGGCCACTTGTCAGCTGTGTGACTTTGGGCAAGTCACTTAACTTCTCGGTGCCTCAGTTACCTCATCTGTAAAATGGGGATTAAGACTGTGAGCCCCACGTGGGACAACCTGATTCCCCTGTGTCTACCCCAGCGCTTAGAACAGTGCTCGGCACATAGTAAGCGCTTAACAAATACCAACATTATTATTATTATTATTATTATTAACCCGGGACTCCTGACACCCAGGCACGTGCTCTTTCAGTCCTCTGGACTGTAAACTCGTTGTGGGCAGGGGAGGTGTCTGTTTATTGTTCCATCATACACTCCCAAGCGCCTAATACAGTGCGCTGCACACAGTAAGTACCCATCGCCACCCACCTCTTGGGCTCCTCGGTCTCCCGTGGTCCTCAGCAGGCTGCCCACGGTCGATTTCACAGGGCGGCGGATAGGACCCGGGGAATCCGAGTTGCGCTGTAAAGCCCCGATCGGCTTTGCCTCCTAATCCGGCATTTGGTCCCTCTAATGGGCTTAAGGCCCTGAGGGAAGGCGGTTGTTTGGAGTCCGCGGGCGGGAGCCAGGGCCAGCTGCGGGCACGGCCCCGTCGGGCTCGGCAGAATGAGGGGCCGAGCCGTCGCCAGGGGTGCGTCGACTGGGAGAACCCACGGTCCTTAACAATAAATAACAATAATGATGATGGTATTTGTTAAGTGCTTACTATGTGTCAAGCATTGTTCTAAACGCTGGGGTGGATACAAGCTAATCAAGTTGGAGAAGCAGCATGGCGGAGTGGCTGGAGCACGGGGCCTGGGAGTCAGAAGGCCATGGGTTCTGATCCTGGCTCCTCGGCTTGTCTGCTCTGTGACCTTGGGCAACTCACTTCACTTGTCTGTGCCCTTTGAAATGGGGATTGAGACTGTGAGCCCCACGTGGTAAAGGGGCTGTGTCCAACCCGATTTGCTTGTACCCACCCCAGTGCTTAGGACAGTGCCTGGCACATAGTAAGCACTTAACAAATTCCATAATTAAGTAATTACTTAATTAAGTATGACATAGTACCTTTCCCACATGGGGCTCACAGTCTTCATCCTCATTCTACAGATGAGGGAACTGAGGCCCAGGGAAGTGAACTGACTTGCCCAAGGTCACACAATGGACAAGTGGTGGAACCGGGATTAGAACTCAGATCCTTCTGACTCCCAGGCCCAGGCTCTATCCTCTAGGCCGTGCTGCTTCTCTTCCCCATTCAGCGGATGATCAGCGGAACCTGTAGCACATTGTGGCTTCCTCTGACAGACCCCCAGAGGGGCTCAGAGGGAAGCCCAACTCATTTTGGGTTCATGGGCGGTACTTTTAACTCTGAGGAAATCCCATCGATTTCATTTTCTCAGGAACCAGTGTGGCCTAATTGGAAAATCACACACCTGGGAGTTGGGAGAGCTGGATTCTAATCGCACTTCTGCCCCTGACCCACTGTCACTTACCCCCTCTGGGCCTCAGTTTCTTCTCTCTAAAATGGGAATGACTCTTTTCTCCGCAAAGCCTTGTGTGGAACAGCGATGGTGCCGGATCTGATCACAGGGCTTGGCACATAGTAAGCATTTAATCACTGCCGTCGTAAGTCCAAGGAAGTGCTTCCTTCGAAATAAGGAACGAACCTGAGAAGCGTCACTTTTGGAGCCCGGAGGTTTCCCAGTGTCCTCCGGACTGCAGATTCATTCATTCAATCGTATTTATTGAGTGTTTACTGTGGGCAGAGAACTGTACTAAGTGCTTGGAAAGTACAATACGGCAAAAAAAGAGACGCTGGGTGTGTGGCCTAGCAGAAAGGGCACAGACCTTGCAGTCGGGGGACTTGGGTTCCGGATCCGCTCTTGCAGGGTGACCTTGGGGTGGTCACTAAACTTTTCTGGGCCTCAGTTCCCTCCTGTGTAAAATGGGGATGAATCTCCCCCTCCTAATTAGACTGTGAGCTCTGGTTGGGACAGGGACTGTGTAGAACTCATTGTCTGGTCTCTCTACCTACCCGGTGTATTATTATTATTATTATCATTCTCATTATTCTGTTGTGCAGCCAGGGCAGAGCCCCTAGGAATGTCCATTGACTCTGTGTGAGTCTGAGACCCGGCGTGGGGCCTGAAGCCTGTTAGTAAATCACCCTGAGAAGACATGCGTCACTGACCCTTCGCTACAGCGCGATTTTACAGGTCTTGGAATAATCCCCTGATCCTCAGCTTTTTCTCTGACCCCGATTTGCAAAGCTGTAGGTCAGGCTGCCCTCCCCCCTGCAGATGACCACACACCTCCCTATCCTACCCCTCCCACCCCCGCAGGGCCACTTTCTCCCGGGGCCTCGACCCGGCAGAATGGGAGCGAGAAGTAGCCAGCCTCACTCCATACTGCCATCGCACATCAGCCCTCCGCCCAGCGAAAACTAAAAACCCGGCGCTCGGCCGCTAACGGAACAGAAAAAGGTGTTCCGAATTTAACGTTTAAGATTACGTGTGGGCCAGAAAGCACCTTCCCCTGTCGGAAGCTCATTCAACGACCTAACCACCGTGTCCAGATACAAAGATATCAGTCCGGCCGGAAAACCTCCGGGGTTCGGAAGCCTCGGAAAGAGAGGGATCCTCCTGGAAGGGCCGGGAAGTCTTGAAACCTCGTTGTGCTCGAAAGAGTTAGGAGTACATGACTCCTGCGTAGGTGCTTCTGGGTTGTACTCTCCCAAGCGCTTAGTACAGTGCCCTGCACACAATAAGCACTGAGTAAAACGACTGAATGATGTTGAAAAGACATCAGGCGCCTGAATCCCCTGCCTGATTTCTACCCGACCCACTGTTTCCTTTCAGCTGTTTCACCGTCAGAGGTCACCCAAGGTAACGTCACATGAAAACGGCTTTTTGTTTAAGGTTTCCCCCTGCGCGGCGTTTTACTTTTTTGGAACCCTTCCTCCCCGCCCTCATCCCCTCCCTGGTTCAGCGGGACGGAAGGGTACCCGCCCCAAGAAAGAAACCGGCAAGGGACCACAGGTGCCGGGGCTGGGCAGCGAGCCCCCCTCCCCAGCACGCTTCAGGTTGGGCAAGCGATGTGGCCTAGTGGACAGACCCGAGTTCTCGTCCCGCGCCGCCCCGAATCCGCTGGGTGACCTCAGGCAAGTCACCTCGCCTCTCTAGGCCTCAGTTTCCTCGTCTGCAAAATGGGGATCAAACCCCCGTCCTCCCTCCCTTAGACCCAGAACCCGGTAAGGGCCAGAGACCGTATCTGATCTGACTGTCTTGAGTAGACCCCAGCGCTCAGCACAGTGCCTGGCACGTAGCACATAATAAATGCCATCGTCGGGATTCTTTTTTAAGTACAACGAGTCCACCAGGTTGGAGGGTGGCGTTGTTAAACGCTGAAGCTGATCCCTGTTTGTAATTCTTCTGTTCTCTTTTGTTTTCTGCTCCCTAGGGCACTTGGGATTCCAAGACAGTTTTGTCACATCAGGTGTTTTCAGCGTGACCGAATTAGTCAGAGTGTCACAGAGTAAGTACCCTTTCCCTCGGCTCTATCCGGGTCGTGCATGAGTCCGATTTATGTGCCACCCTCTCCCCCCTCCCGACCCCTCCCTTAAGCCTCCCCCCCCAGGGTACTTCCAACATTTCTGAATCCCGCTGGAAATGTTGGGCCCTTGGATTTTATTTGACATTCAAGGAATTAAAAGGGGCTGGTGGGTGGGGCGAGGGGATTGGTGGGAATTGATTTCTGAGCATGTGTGGCTGCTGGGTGGAGATAGATGGGAAGAGAGGATGCGGTTACTGGAGAAGCAGCGTGGCTTGGTGGATAGAGCCCGGGCCTGGGAGTCAGAAGGACCTGGGTTCTAATTAATTCCTGTTCTGCCACGTGTCTGCTGTGTTATCTTGGGAAGCCTCTTCGTTTTTCTGGGCCTCGGTTACCTCATCTGTAAAATGGGCATAAGAGCGTGAGCCCCGCGTGATAAAGGGTGTGTTGAACCTGATTAACTTGTATCTACCCCAGTGCTTCGAACTGTGCTTGGCACATAGTAAGCACTTAAAAAGTACCATAATAATAATTATTGTTATTACTGAGCATGTGGGGTTGCCGGGAGAAATGCTGTGGGAATTGGAGGGAGGTGGTTACTGAGCATGTGTGGGTTGCTTTTTTTTCCTGTACTATTTGTTGAGCGCGTCCTAGGGGCCAGGCGCTTTCCCAAGTGCACACAAGTGAAGTGACTTATCCGAGGCCACTAAGCAGGACAGTGGTAGAACCGGGATCGGAACCCAGGTTCTCCGACTCCCAGGCCCGTGTTTTATCCGCTAAGTCACGCTGCTTTCCAGCCTCCCGGGAGGAAGGGTGTGGGGTTTGGAGGTGGAGAGCGGGTTACTGAGAAGGGACAAGCCCCTTCCCAAGATGGAGCATCTCCAGGGTGAGAGGAGGGCACCGGGAATTCCTTGGCTCTGAGGAAGCTTTCCTCGGAGACAGAGGGCTTTGTTTTTGACCCCCGGAGAACATTAACGCAGGCAGCAAGAATGGCTATTGGTTCATTCGTTCCCTGCTTGGCAGGACTCATTAGCCACAGTGAATTGAGAGATCCCATGGCCATCCTGACCCAGTGATAAAAGGTTCATTCAGTGGTATTTATTGAGTGCTTACTGAGTGCAGAACACTGTACTAAGCACTTGGGAGCGTTCAGTATAACAATAAACAGACGCATTCCCTGCCCACAATGAACTTTCATCTGGGGATGAGCTTACAGTCTATGGTTCATTCATTCATTCATTCAATAGTATTTATTGAGCGCTTACTATGTGCAGAGCACTGGACTAAGCGCTTGGAATGTACAAATCGGTAACAGATAGAGACGGTCCCTGCCATTTGACGGGCTTACGGTCTAATCCGGGGAGACAGGTGGCGATTGACTGCAGCGTGCTGGGTCATGACCGGTCAGTCCACAGAGAGGTCAAGCTAGCCACGGACTCCCAGTGGCCCACAGGCCCTTTTGCTCAGTTCATCTTGATAACTGTGATATTCGTTAAGCACGTACTATACGCCAGGCTCTGTACTAAGAGCTGGGGTAGATACAAGATAGTCCAATTGGACTCCTTCCCTGTCCTACATGGGGCTCTCAGTTAAATTCCAATATTACAGATGAGGAAACTGAGGCCAGAGAAGTGAAGTGTCTTGCCCAAGGTCACACGTCATCAGCGGTATTCATTGAGTGCTTCCTGTTCGCAGAACTCTGTACTGAGCGCTTGGGAGAGTCGGTTGACGTGATCCCTGCCCCGAAGGAATTTATGGTCTAGTCGGGCAGATGGATATTAAAACGAAGAGCGGATAGGAAACGTGAGAGAGGAAAAGGATGAGGGGGTGCGTGGATGGCAAAGCACTTAAGGGGTCCAACAGCCCCCTAGGAGTGGGGCTGGGAATCAGCGGACCCGGGTTTGAGAATCCCAGCTCTGCCGTTCACCCGCTGTGTGACCTTGGGCAAGACGCGTAGCCTCTCTGAGCTACCTGCCACCTCCCAGCCGGCCTAATTAGGGGGCCGCACCCCGGCTCCCTCAGACCCAGGGGTCGGAGTGGGAGTCCCGACGTCTCGAAAAACGTCACGTGGCCCCGGGGCAGCACTGCCACTGGGAAGGCACTTCCCGGGCCCTGGCGTTCCCGGAAGAAGCAAGCGGAGGTGGCAGGAGAGGGATGAACGGCGGGCAGCTCTGACCTTGCCCTCCAAGTGCCGTTCCCCCGCTCGGCGAGCTTCTGCTTGAGTTTCGCTCGCTCTCGATCAATACCCTATTAAGAGGGGCTAGAATCGGAGCGGGTCGCTCTGGTTATAAATGGAACTCGCCGTAATCTGACGGTCAGCAGCAGGCTGGACCCGTCGCCCAAAAGCAGCCATCCCACGTCTTGTCGCCGCTCCGGCCAGTGATGTCTCTCGAAGGACGCTTCCCCTTGCCCTCCCCCCCCCCCCCCTCCCCGGCCCAAAACTGGCCCTCTGCACTTGGAGATCTTTACCTCATTCCAGGTTGAATCCTGAAAAGTCCATTCTGTCACCACAGTCCTCTCCGGGACCCACCGTGGTCCATTTTAGGAGCAGGAGTCAGAAGGTCATGGGTTCTAATCCTGGCTCTGCCACTTGTCTGCTGTGCGACCGTGAGCAGGTCACTTCAGTTCTATGGGACTCAGTTCCCTCATCTGTAAAATGGGGATTAAGACTGTGAGTCCCATGTGGGACAACCCGATTTGCTCGTATTCACCCCAGCCGCTTAGTACAGGGTCTGGCACATCATAAATGCTTAACAAATACCACAATTATCATCATTACCTCTAGACTGTAAACTCCTTGTGAGTGGGGAATGTGTCTGTTTATTGTTATATTGTACTCTCCCAAGCGCATACTACAGTGCTCTGCACACAGTAAATGCCCGGTAAACGCAATTGAATGAATTTTACCTAGAAGGGCAAGATCATTCTAGTTTCCTTCAGCATTTCCTTAAAAAAAGAAGATGGATAAAATAATAAATAAATGGCACCCTATTCCTGGGAAGAAAAATAGCTTTCTGGCTGGATTAATTTAGTGGGCTTCCTCTACTCTAACTCAATATATTTCCAAAATAAATATTAAAATTAAATTAGTTGCGGGGCCGGGGGTGGGGGGAGCGGTTCATTTTCCTCTTATTTGTCTTGACATTTGTGGATAAGACTGGCAGTAGAGGGAATTTTCATCAACCTCCCAGGATCCTGAATACAAGCTTGTGGCGTAGATGGGAGAAGTGGAATCTGTCTCTTCTTACCCCCTCTCCCTACACCCCCAGCTCCTCCATCCCCACTGACCAGGGAGAACTTATAATAATGATAATAATAACCGGGCTATTTGTTAAATGTTTACTGTGTGCCAAGGGGGAAGGATAACGACTATCGAATCCCCGTTTGACAGATGAGGAAATAGAAGCCCAGAGGAGTTAAGTAACTCTTCCGAGGTCACCCAGCAGGCAAGCGGCGGAGCCGGGATAAGAACCCAGGTCCCCCCACTCGCAGGCCGGTGCCCGGCTGTGCTGAGAGGCATTACTTCTCCCCAGCCATGAGGTCGTTGACCGTCCCGTCCCCAGGAATGACAAGTATTCCCGATGCGGTACGGCATCCAAGACGTTGTGTTGCAAGCGGGGTGGCTTTGGACAATTTGGCAGAAGTTAGTCCAGACGCCTGCCAGAAATACTTCAAGTTCCCCTTCTGCCCCCAGAGGGCAGGGACTACCCCATTTTGTCTTCTAGCCTGTCCCCTAAGGCTTAGCACCACACCCTGTCCTCAGTTGACGCCCGGTACAGTGCTCTGCTGTAAGTCACTGTGCTGATAGCGGCATGGAGAATCAGGCTTACATGGGTTTGAAGACCAACAGTGCTTGGCGCATAGTAAGCGCTTAACAAATACCATCGTTATTATTATTATTATTATTATTATTGATCACGCATACAGTACCTCTGACCGCCTCTGCCTCTCCCCTCCGAGCCTCCTGATCCCTCCCAAAACAAATCAGGGTCTTCTGAAGCAGGACTGCTCGCCAGAACTATCCGCCTTTAAGAAAAGCAAGTTAATTATTTGCCAGGCACTGTACTGACCGCTGAGGTAAATAGGAGCTAATCAGTTTGGACACAGTGTGTGTCCCACATGGGGCCCACCATCTTATTCCCCATTTTACAAACGATGAGATACAGAAAAGTTACGTAACTTACTTGGGATCACACAGCAGATAAGTGGCGGAGACGGGATTAGAACCCAGGTCCTTCTGACTCCCAGGTTCATGTTCTGTCCGCTAATAATAATAATAATGTTGGTATTTGTTAAGCGCTTACTATGTGCAGAGCACTGTTCTAAGCGCTGGGGTAGATACAGAGTAATCATATTGTCCCACATGAGACTCACAGTTAATCCCCATTTTACAGATGAGGTAACTGAGTCACAGAGAAGTGAAGTGACTTGCCCACAGTCACACAGCTGACAAGTGGCAGAGCCGGGATTCGAACCCTTGACCCCTGACTCCCATGCCCGGGGTCTTTCCACTGAGCCACGCTGCTTCACTAGGCCGTGCTTCTTTACTGTTTACAGAATGCCGTGTTAAGCACTTGGAAGAATACTAGGGAGTTAGAAATGAGAAACAACGTGACCTAGTGGAAAGGGCACGGCCCCGGGAGTCAGAGGAACTGGGTTCTAATCCCGGTTCCACCACCTGCCTGCTGGGTGACCTTGGGCGAGTCACTTAACTTCTCTCTGCCTCACTTCCTTCATCTGCAAAAATGGGGATTCAGTTTCTGATCTCCCTCCTATTTAGACTCTGAATCCCACATGGGACCCGATTATTTTGTCTCTACCACAGTACTTGTCATATAGTAAGAGTTTAACATTTATCGTTAGTGTGCAGAGCACTGAACTGAGAAGGCTTGGGAGAGGACAGTAGAGTTAGTAGCCATGGTCCCTGGCCTCAAGGAGCCGGCAGACAAGCGAAGGCAGGCCCATCTCCTCCAAGAAGCCTTCCCTGACTAAGCCCTCCTTTCCTCTTCTCCCGCTCCCTTCTGCGCCACCCGGACTCGCTCCTTTTTTCATCCCCCTCCCAGCCCCACAGCATTTATGTCCATATCTGTCATTTATTCACTTAGATTAATGTCTCTTTTCCCCTCTAGACCGTGAGCTCGCTGTGGGCAGGAATTGTGTCTATTAATATTGTTATATTGTCCCTCCCAAGCACTCAGCGCAGTGCTCTGCACCCAGTAAAGGCTCAATAAACATGATTGACCGACACTAAAATGAATTTAGAGAAGCAGCGTGGCTCAGTGGATAGAGCCCGGGCTTGGGAGTCCGAGGTCATGGGTTCGAATGCCGACTCTGCCCCTTGTCAGCTTTGTGACTGTGGGCGAGTCACTTCTCTGTGCCTCAGTTCCCTCATCTGTCAAATGGGGGTGAAGACTGTGAGCCTCACGTGGGACAACCTCATTCCCCTGTATCTACCCCAGCGCTTAGAACAGTGCTCTGCACGTAGTAAGCGCTTAATAAATACCAACATTATTAATTTCAGCTAGAGGGAAGAAGGTGACATAGACGAGTTGATGCTTGCAACTAGCCGAAGAGTTGTGACCGTCTTGATTGGCATCGCAGTTGCTACAGTAGTTGGGGGTTGTAACCCAGGGGAGTCTAAGTTCTTCCCCCACTGCAAACCTCCAGATCACTAGAGACCCACTCTGGTCCTGGTTTTCCCAGTGGCCACCTCCCCCACGACCCCCCCGGGAACCCCAGGAATGGGCTGAGATGGGGAATCCCCAGTCCGATTGGAATTCTTCCCTCCAGGGTTCTTCCCAGGATAAAACGTGGCTGGAGACTTCGGGATTGAAGCCAAAAGAAAATCAGAATGTACCAGGCCGAGCCACGGAGCATGTTGGGAGGGACTGTTTCTAACCAGGAATGTCACCGAGGGTTTGTCCCTTTTTTTTTCTTTTCCTTTATGCTCCCAGCACCGATCGCTGCAGGCACGGGCCCCAATTTCTCTCTCTCCGATCTGGAAAGTTCTTCGTACTACAGCATGAGCCCGGGAGCCATGAGGCGGTCTCTGCCCAGCACTTCGTCCACCAGGTAACCCGGATCGCGGGGCCGGACCCCCAGGGAGGCACGGAGATAGGAAGGGGCCGAGCGGAGATCTCCGGGAGGGCTGTCCTGGGGGGGTCTCCGGAGACCAGGCTCTCTTTGCTGGAGGCGGAGAACACGTCCGCCATCGGAGCGCCGGCCTCCAATGAGACGGAGAAAGCGCGGTAGAAAGGAGTGGCTTTATTCATTCATCTATTTATTCATTTATTCAAGTCAGTCGTATTTATTGAGCGCTTACTGTGTGCAGAGCACTGTACTAAATGCTTGGGAGAGGACAATAGAACAATAAATGGACACATTCCTTGCCTGCAACGAGCCAACAGTATAGAGGGAATTTACAGTCTAGACAGTTTACCCAATGGCCTGTGGGTGCCCAGCGTGACGCTCAAGACAGCTGGAATCTTCAAGGACCCCAGACCATCACCCTGAGGTGGAATAATAATAATAATAATACTAATAGCATATGTTAGGCACTTACTATGTGCCACGCACTGTACTAAGCACTGGGGTGGATACAAGCAAATGGGGTTCTACACTTAGGGCTCATGGTCTCAATCCCCATTTTATAGATGAGGTAACTGAGGACCAGAGAAGTGAACTGACCTCCCTAAGGTCATACTGCAGACGAGTGGCGGAGCTGGGATTAGAACCCATGACCTTCTGACTCCCAGGCCCGTACTCTAGCCACTACGCCATGCTGCTTCCCTGGTTTCATCCCTCTTTCGGCCCTGGTGCCCGGCACGGTGCCGGCCACAGAGTGAACACTGACTGAACGCCACAGTGATGATTCTTCATCCCAGAGACGATCGTTTGGATGATCTGCCCGGCACAACCCCCACCCCTTGTTTGAAAAGACAAAAATCCCTAGTCTACCGATGGGAAACGATCTCAGCTTCGATCCCGGGGAGGGGTTGGGTTGGGGGCAATCTTTGCCGACTCCCCGGAAGCCAGGGGCTACGGCGTGGAAGTCCTTTTCCCATCTCGTTTCCCTCCTCTGAGGGGGCGTCCTTGGGCCACGGGGGTCAGTCGGCCGCTGGACGGGCTTTTGGATGGAGAACTCGAGGTCAGGGATGGGCTCTTATGAAATTCGGCTGCTGTCTCCTAAGCGCTCAAGGCAGTGTTCTGCTCACCGGAGACGCAACACGCAGATTACTGGCTGAACGACCAACTCCCTACGCGGCTTTGGGTTTCTTGCACCTGAGGCCCCCGGCCTTCAAGGCTCAGAGGAGTCTCCCTGCTGGGCGGAAGCCACCGCCACACTGACACCTGATGTGTGGACGAGCTGGGGGGCTGAACCCCATCTCTGCCCCTCTCCCACCTGCCGGGGGCTTGACCGGCCCCTCTGCAGTTTGTTGCCCCCGGGATGTTCCAGCCCTTGATTTTCCGCTCTGGGTCTTCAAGGGCAGAAATCCAATAACGATCTTCCTTCAGTGGGGACCCCCCCGCCCAACACATATGCACCCCCATCCAGAGACACCCCCCCCACCCAAGATCCCACGCTCCATGGCCCTTCCACGATAATTAACCCACCCTCGTCATTCCGCTGAGTCGGAGTATTTAGGGAAATCGCTTTTTTTCCCATGCTGGGAGCGGCCTAACGAGAGAAAAACAAACATATTACTGAGCCATTAACTATTGATGCTGGGTTTAATGAGCTCCCGATCAAGGCTGGCTGTTTGCTGGCAAATATCCGGAGCGAGCTTTTAAAGGGCAACATTGACTTCCGTGGCCGGTCCTGCCCGGGGTCACCCCCAAAAGCCAACAGAAGAGAGGGGCTGGACTTTGGGATGAACCCCACGAGCCGGCATCTGGCCCATCTGCTTTCTGGTTGTGGCCGTGGGGGCAGAGGGCTGGGCCGTGGTGAGGTGTGGAATTGTCACCTGAGTCCTGATAGACAGAGACACCCCTACAAAGCCCTTAAAATTTCACAGCTGGAGGCATGACACCCTCAAAACTCAAACAGCAGTCAAGGGAAGACATTATATTACACTATACTTTCCCAGCCGCTTCGTACAGTGCTCTGCACATAGTGAGCGCTCAGTAGAAACCATTATTTTTAGAGAAGCAGCGTGGCTCAGTGGAAAGAGCACGGACTTGGGAGTCAGAGGTCATGGGTTCGAATCCCGACTCTGCCACGTGTCTGCTGTGTGACTGAGGGCAAGTCACTTAACTTCTCTGTGCCTCAGTTACCTCATCTGTAAAATGGGGATTAAAACTGTGAGCTCCACATGGGACAACCCGATCACCCTGTATCTACCCCAGCGCTTAGAACAGTGCTCTGCACATAGTAAGCGCTTAACAAATACCAACATTATTATTATTGTTTGACTGATCGACTTCTAAATTCTGGGCTCAAAATGATGGCCTCCCCGAACACCCCTGAAGCTACCAGTCGTGCCGCATTTGACGTAGACGTCCAGGGTCACATAGAGTCTGAACCTAGGACCCTGCTAGGCGAAGAGTAGATGCTCAACAGATACCACTGAATAAATGAATTCACGAATGAAGACAAAACCCTGATATCTACCTGTGCTCGTCAATTAGCACCCGACAGGCTGGTTACCTAGAATCAGGCTGTTGCTCTTAATCACTTACCCTGCCCTAAAAATGCCCCCATCCAACCCCTGCCATCTTAAAGGGTTACGTTAAAGCCTCAAAACTGGAAGCCCCTTGATGGCAGGGACCTTGTCATCTCTCTAACACTCAGTCCAGAGTGTTCCTCACATAGTAGACTATAAGGTCCTAGTGGGCAGGGATCGTATCTTGTACCTCAATTGAACTCTCTCCTTAAGAGCTCATCACAGTCCCCTACAATCGAAACACATTTAGCTTCTTGAGAACAGAAACTGTTTCTTCTAACCTCAATTGTACTCTCTCAAGTGCTCGGTTACAGTGTTCTACATACAGTAGGTGCTCAATAAATAGTACTGTTTGGTTATCCCACATGGTTGGGGAATAAGAGCGGCTGATGAGGCGGTTTAAGGACAATTGTCAGTTGTCCGGCCTGAATAATAATAATTACGGTATTCGCTAAGTGCTTCCTATGTGTTAAACACTGCTCTAAGCCCTGGGGTAGATAATGTTGGTATTTGTTAAGCGCTTACTATGTGCAGAGCACTGTTCTAAGCGCTGGGGTAAACACAGGGGAATCAGGTTGTCCCACGTGGGGCTCACAGTCTTAATCCCCATTTTACAGATGAGGGAACTGAGGCACAGAGAAGTTAAGTGACTCGCCCACAGTCACACAGCTGACAAGTGGCAGAGCTGGGATTCGAACTCATGAGCCCTGACTCCAAAGCCCGTGCTCTTTCCACTGCGCCACGCTGCTTCTCTATGATGCAAGTTAACGGTCAAAAACAATCCCCGTTCCATGTAGGGCTCACAGTCTAAATACAGTGGAGATCAGTTGCTGAATCCCCTACCTGTTCCTCAGTTCCCTCATCTGTAAAATGGGGATTAAGACTGAGAGCCCCATGTGGGACATGGATTGGGTCCAACCTCAGCCTAACGAGCACTGAATACATTGCCCAGCATATAGTAAACGCTTAAAGAATACCATTTAAGGAAAAAAAATTACAGTTGAGGAAACTGAGGCCCAGAAAAGTGAAGTGATTTGCCCAAGGTCATCCAGCAGACAAGTGGTGGGGCTAGGCTTAAAAGTCAGGTCCTCTGAATAAAAGGCCCGGGCTCTTTCCGCTGGGTCATGTCACCCTGTATAGTCATCCAGCCAGCCGCCCCGGAGCTGCGGGAAACCTGTGCACAGCGAGGAGCATTTGACGCTTAACACTTAAGCACTTAACAAATACCACACATTATTATTATTACCATTACTATTACTATTATTATTATTATCCAGAACATCAAATCAGTCCCCATCAGTCCCCCAGGCAGGTTCGTTGGAGGCGGTGGGCATCTAGGCCCGGACCTGGCCCTCGAGACTCTCGAGCCGAGCATATTCATTCAGTCGTATTTATTGAGTGCTTCCCGTGTGCAGAGCAGTGCTCCCCAACGATAACACCGTGCGCAGCTCCCAAGCCGTCGGGGGTGTCCGGGGTAGGGGTTGGGGGGCACCCTCGGGGCCAGGGAGACCGCAGGGGGTCTGCGGGCAGGCTCTGCCACGAACCGGTCACTATTTCCGTTGCGGTCTAGCTCCACGAAGCGCCTCAAGTCCGTGGAGGATGAGATGGACAGCCCCGGCGAAGAGCCGTTCTATGCAAGCCAAGGGCGCTCGCCCGGAAGTGGTAGCCAGTCCAGCGGCTGGCATGAAGTGGAGCCAGGTAAGGCCGGCAGGCGGGAGCGGAGGGGCGTCTGCTTGTGGGCCGAGTTCCCGTCGCGTTAGCACCAACTCCTCTCCCCTTTCTCCCTTGTCACCCCGCTTCCAAGTCCGAGGTTCAAGGCGGGCATTCCTTACTGCCGTAGTCGGCGGTGGTGCTGCCGGTGGTAGAAATCAGTCGGTCAGTTGTATTTATTGAGCGCTTATGTGTGCAAAGCACTGTATTAAGCACCTGGGAGGAGGAGCATGGCATAGTGGATATAGCAAAGGTCTGCGAGTCAAGGTAATGGGTTCTAATGCCGGCTCCGCCGCTTCACTTCTCTGGGCCTCCATTACCTCATCTGAAAATGAGGAATTGAGACTGTGAGCCCCACGTGGGACAGGGACTATGTCCAGCCCGATTTGCTTACCCCAGCTCTTAGAACAATGCCTGGCACGTAGTTACAAATACCGTAATTATTATTATCAGTAGACAGACACATTCCCTGCCCACAACGAGCTTACAGTCTTAGAGGGGGAGACGGACATTAATAGAAATCGATAAATTATAGATAAAGACATAAGTACTGTGGGGCTTGGATGGGGGATGAATAAAGGGAAAAATACAGAGCGCTTCACAAATTAGTAGGTACGATATTGACTTGAGGGCGGGTCACTGCGCTGAGCACTCTGGAAGTACAGCGGGAAGTTCATTCAGTCATATTGCGCACCGTATTAATCGCTTGGAAGAGTACAATGCAACAATAAACGGGTACGTTCCCTGCTCACAACGAGCTTACAGTCTAGAAAGGGGGAGACAGACATCAGTACAGATAAATAATTGCGGGGCCGCCCTCTGTCTGCCTCGCCCTCCCACCCACAGGGATCTTCCAGTTTAGCAAGGAGTCACGAGGTGTTACGCTGTGCCCCCAGCCAATGCCACCCCGGGGTGGTGGGAAAACACACTGGGAAGCCACGTGGGCCTTTCCGAAGACAGGAGGTGCCTGGGACCACCGATGCCCGTGGATCCCACATTCAGGGAGCGGGAAGGAGAGAACAGGGTCTCTGGGCCGTGAGACTCGGCTGGCTGGAGAGAAGGGAGGACCTGTCGACCTCTCGCCTCTCCCCTGTTGGGGGGTGAATTGCCTTCCCCTTGCCTCTCGTTGGTGATCAATCGGTGGTATCCATCACTCTGACCTTGATTACCAAGCGCTTAGTACAGTGCTCGGTACTCAGTACTCAGTAAATACGATTGACTGACTGATCTGGGGGCCGGAGCAGGGATGTCTACTCCCCTCAGCTCAGCACGGCCTAGTGGACGGAGCCTGCGGCGGGGAGATGGAAGACCTGGGTCCTAGGCCTGGTTCTGCCCTGGCTCACTGAGTGACTTTGGTCAAGTGATTGGACTTCCCTTGACCTCAGTTTCCTCCTGCGTAAAATGGGGTTAATAGTTCCTCCCTCCCCCTACCTCCCTGGGAAGTTGTGCCAAGTAAAAAGAACCTTGTTGACGGGGAAGCGCTTTGGACAAATCAAAGCTGTCTACCAAAGCGAGGCCATTTATTGACCAGCTCACCCATCTCCTGAATAATAATAATAATAATTGTGTTATTTGTTAAGTGCTTACTATGTGCCAGCCAGCGTACTAAGCCCTGGGATGGATACAAGCAAATTGGGTTGGACACAGTCCACGTTGCACATGGGGCTCACAGTCTCAATCCCCATTTTACAGATGAGGGAACCAAGGCCCAGAGATGTGAATTGACTTGCCCAAGGTCACAAGTAATGGAGCCGGAATTAAGAACCTAGATCTTAGTGCTCTATCCATTAGGCCACGCTGCTTCTCAGCTGAACGTGGCTGAACAACAGCCGTGCAAGTTAACACCGGCCCCGCGGGACCAGAAGCCTCCAGGTTCACAGGCCCGTAGTCCCTGTTCCCCCTCCCGGCCCCGACAACAGCCACACAAAATGGGAAACAAAGCAGGCATTTCTGGTCCTGGATGTGCTTCGGATGCTATCAGTCGCCCTGTGAGATGATTTCGATGCCTCTGACAATCATCAATCAGTCGGTCGATAGTATCTATTGGGCACATATTCCGTGCGGAGCACACTACTAAGCATTTACCTAATAAAGGCTATTGAAAACTGCAGCCGTGGGGAAAATGTTTTGCTGACGCAAAGATACTTTTTTCCCAATAAAACAAGGTCCCCGAAGGCAGAGCGTTGTACTAAGCACTTGGGAGAGTCCAATGAAATAGAGTTAGTAGATGCGATCCCTGCCCTCAGAGAGCTTACGTTATGTGGAGGGAGGGGGCGGTCTTTGAGAGAACCAGTTGTTGTCTGGACTGCGGATCGAAGGGACGGGAAAAGCTGGCCTGGATGCAGTCAACTCTGCGTTAGGAAAACTTGGGGTCCGGGGCTGGGAGAATAACGGGGGAGCCACGGCCAGTTCGGCCAGAGATTACTTGAGCCCCGTTTGGGCCTTGGAAAATGATCTTCCGCCCACTGCCTTTGGCCCCAAGAAGCAAGAGGGAGAGGGGTCCATCGAGCCCCGAGATGGCTGTCCCGTCCAGGAAATGCTCTTGCAGCTGCGAAGAGGCGTCTGCTCTCGGTCTTCCCCGCATCCCCCCCAGCTTTCCCCAGTCGTAAATCTGCGGCTCCAGAGCGGGAGGGGCGGGGGTCTCACGGAACGGTATAAAATGCTTTATGGGATTCGCAGGAAACAGGCCCTGGCTCTGCCCCATACCTGGGGTTCTTTGATGTCCGCCTTTGTGCGAAGGCCACACCTGCCTTTCATTTGAACGTTGTTGGGTTTGTTTTTTTTCCCCTCCTCCCTCGCCCCAAGGAGGTGATTTGGTCTGTCGATGGAAATCTCCCCCCGTGAGTTTGCGTCTCTTGACGTCTTCCATCTTCAGGGCCCTGGGGTTTCTCGCAGTTCCAGGTGCGGGCCGGCTTCCCATTGAGGATAGACCCTCTCGGGGAGCTTCTTGACGGGTCCCGACAATGGGGTACCGTGGTGGCCCGGTGATGTACAATCGAACGGCCCCCACCGGGAGGAGGCAGACGGACCGATCGGCTCTCGTTTCCAAGAGGGCCCAGGAGCAGATGGGGCTTTCGCTCGGGCTCCTCAGTCTGGCCCGGACCACGGGGTCGAGGCCCTCGGTGAGGGCCGGACACTAAGGTGGGGCAATTATGTCGTGGGCCATTCCCACTTCACAAACGACCCTGCGCATTGGAGTTCCGGAGTTTCACAAATCTGGGCCTCGTTCTCAAAGCGGGGTGCAAGTGAGGTTGAATCCAAACTCCGGCTGCCTAGGGATGGTTGTTGTCGACATATTTTCATTTAAACCAACCCCGCTAATCAGTATTAATAATAATAATCACAGTAAGTGCTGAGGGCTTACTATATTCCAAGCACTGTGATAAATGCTGGGATCTACGAGGCAATCAGACCGGACAGAGTCCCTGCCCCTCACGGGGCTCACCATCAAACTGTAAGCCTGATGTGATCAGGGATTGTCTCTCTTTCTTGTTGTATTGTACTTTCCAAGCGTTTAGTACAGTGCTCTGCACACAGTAGGTGCTCAATAAGGAGAAGCAACGTGATTTAGTGGAAAGAGCCTGGGCTTGGGAATCAAAAGACATGGGTTCTAATCCTGGTTCCGTCGCTTGTCCGCTGTGTCACCTTGGGCAAGTCGCTTAACTTCTCTGTGCCTCAGTTCCCTCATCTGTAAAATGGGGATTAAAACTGTGAGCCCCACGTGGGACAACCTGATTACCTTGTATCTGCCCCAGCGCTTAGAACAGTGCCCTGCACATAGTCAGTGCTTAACAAATACCATCATAATAATATGATTGAATGAATGAATCTAAGGTGGAGGTAAGCAGGTATTAAATCCTCCTTTCTCAGAGGAGGAAACTAGAGCCCAAAGACTTGACCAAGGTCACACAGCAGACAAGCGGTGGTGCCAGGATTAGAACTCGGGTCTCCTAACTCCCTGGTCTGGGCTCTCTCTGTTGGGCCATGCTGTTATCCACTCTTCCCACCTCCCCTGCCCCCTCCCACCGTGCCCTGTTTTCAGGAGCTGAATCCTAGCTTCCATGGGGCTCTTTCCTAGTTGAAATGTCATCCTGATTCTCTAAAGAGAATTATATGACAATAGTGGTCCAAGAGAGTGACTAGAGAAGCAGCTTAGCCTAGTGGATCAATCCCAAACCTGGGAATCAGAAAGACCTGCGTTCTTAAATCCCGGCTCCGCCACTTGTCTGCTGCGCGTGACCTTGGGCGAGTCACTCCGCTTCTCTGGGCCTCAGTGACCTCGTCTGTAAAACGAGGTGTAAAACTGTGAGCCCCAGATGAGACGGGGACTGTGTCTAACCCGATTAGCTTGTGTCTACCCCACCGCTTAGTAAGGTGCCTGGCACATGACAAGTGCTTAAGGAGTACCGTTAAAAAAACCCAAAAAACGACTCCACGACGAACAAAATCGCAGCTCCGGGGAAGCCCCCGGCAGTGAAGCTTTAGCGAGAGATGACTGCAGTCAAGGAAGCGAGACGCTCTTTGCTAATCATACTCATAAGGAAGTCGATCCATCACTGCCTCGTCGTATAATAATAATAATAACTTTGGTATTTGCTTAGCACTTACTTTGTGCCAAGCACTCTTCTAAGCGCTGGGGTAGATACCAGGTACTCAGGTTGTCCCACGTGAGGCTCTCGATCTTCATCCCCATTTTACAGATGAGGGGGGTAGAAGATGAGGTAACTGAGGCAATGATAAATTAAGCGACGGCCCAAGGTCACACAGCTGGAATTAGAACCCACGACCTCTGACTCCCAAGCCCGGGCTCTTTCCTCTAAGCTACGCTGCTTCTCTCTGCCGAGGGACACAGAGCACAAACATGCCCAGCTGATCCTCCGCAGAGAGAAGCGCGGGACGGGACGCCGACCCAAGCCACCGTCCTGTCGGCTGAGGGAAGACCAGAATCTCCAGGGCCGGGCCGGCTTCTCCCCGGAATGGTTCCGTCCTGCCGGGTCACTGTTGGGTAGCCCCTCCGTGGCAGCTCGCCACGGTGACTTCAGAGACTCCGCTTCAGGCTCAGGGGCTTCGCGGGGAGAAGCCTCTAGACTGTGAGTTCCTTGTGGGTGGCCAACGTATCTACCAACTCTCCCAAGCGCTCAGTACAGTGCTCTGCACACAGTATGCGCTCAATACCCCTGATTGATCAAAGCCGAGCGCTTCGACGGCATAAACGTCCTCCCTTCGGAGGGCAGCACGGTCTGCCATCGATATCTCCTCCTCCCTCTCCCCATAAGGCTTTGTGGGTGCTCTGGGAACGTGTCTAATTCTGTTATAATGTACTCTCCCAAGCACTCAATAAATACCATTTATTGATGGATTCCGGGGAAATGAGCGAGAAAGTTTCTCCTTTTAAGTGATTCCTTGATGGAGGGAGACGGACAGCAGATGGGATGGAGCCACGCAGAGGGAGCAGGGAGAGTTCCCAAACGCCTAGCACAATGTACTAGGACTCTCAGTAAGTGCTGCTTCTACTAAGTGAGAGAAGAGACCGACAGAAGGAGAGAGGCAGAAAGCGAGGGAGAGAGAGATCAAGAGCTGGGCAGAGGGAGGTAGACAGGGAGGGAGGAGAGCGTCTTTCTGTGAAAGGTGACACATTATAAATGATGAAATATGTTGCCCTCTTCCGGGATTTGCAGGCAGGGCCCTCTTCTGTTTCTTTCTTTTTCAAATTAATTTTCCTCCGGTGCCTATGTGGTTGTAACGTGGTATCCGCTCAGATCACTGTTCCCTTCACGGGGTTGGCGGGGCCACCCCGGGGCGGGGAGGGAGGACGGAGTGAGTGGGGGGCTTGGCGGGGGGCCGGCCTCCCCCCCGGGCTGAGCACAGCAGGTGGGGAGGTTTTATTTGCGGGGAGGACGGCACGAGCTCAGAGATGAAAAATCGAGTGCTCGGGCCGTGATCTGGTTTGGAAGGAAAGCGCTGAGTGGACTGAGCTGAGATTCTCGCTGACCGCCCCGTTTTGCCGTTCATTACCCGCTTCCCATCACCGTTTCCCTCAGTTTCGAGAAATTTTATATGACAGCTCTTCTCCTCTCCCCTGGATGGAGGCTTGGCTTAGGGCCTGTACCCCTTAGGCATTCTCATAGTCATCCCACCCTCAGCGTCCCATCGCTTATGTCCATATCCTTACACTCTGACGTTTGACCTGCCTGTCATTTATTCTATTGCCTTTCTTCCCCCGCTAGACTATTAGCTCATTGTGGGCAAGGAATGTGTCTACCCACTCTGTTATATTGGACTTGCCTAAGCGCTTGATAATAATAATCACAGTAATAATGATATTCGTCACACACTTACTATGTGCCGAGTCCTGTTCTAAGCTCTGGGGTAGATACAAGGTCATCAGGTTGTCCCACATGGAGCTCACAATCTTAATCCCCATTTTACAGATGAGATAACTGAGGTACAGAGAAGTTGAGTAATTTGCCCAAGGTCACACGTCGGGTAAGTGGTGGAGTGGATTCGAATCCAGGTCCTCTGACTCCAAAGCCCGTGCTCTTGCCAGTAGGTTATGCCGCTTCTCTTAGCGCAGTGCTGTGCACACAGTAAGGGCTTAATAAATACCACCCGTTGACTGATAGACTGTCGGCTCGTTGTGGGGAGGGAATGTGCCTAGCAACTCTGTTGGATCGAACTCTGCCATCGGCCGCTGGTCCCGTTTGCTCCATCCGTTCTTCCAGCCGGGGTCGGTATAGACCTCGGCCTCTCCCACCCGAATCCCTAATTCCCCTTCTCCAACCTTTTTCTCTCCCTCCACTCCCAGGAATGAAGACCCATCTGCCGGGAATAGGGTCTCAAGGTCTCTGTGTTCATGCAAAATCTTGTGACCCTCCCTCACACATAAACTCGTTGTGGGAGGGGAGTGTGTCTGTCATATTGTTATATTGTACTCTCCCCAGCGCTTAGGACAGTGCTCTGCCCACAGTAAGCCCTCGACAAATATTATGGATTGATTGATTCCACCTTCAAAAAGTAACTGTGGTATTGGTGAAGCGCGTACACTCTACCAGGTACTGTGCTAAGCGCTGGGGGAGATACAGTCAGACCACACGGAAAATTTCCAGTCCCCCGTAATAATAATAACAATAACTGTGGTATTTATTGAGCGCTTACTGTGTGCCAGGCCCTGTTCTAAGCACTAGAATAGACACAAGGTAATCAGGTTAGACACAGACCCTGTCTCACAAAGGGCTCACAGTCTTAATCCCCGTTTGACAGATGAGGGAACTGAGGCAGAGAGAAATGAAAGGACTTGCCCAGGATCACACAGCAGACAAATGTTGGAGTCGGGATTAGAACCCAGCTCCTTCGGACTCCCAGGCCCGTGCTCCATCCGCTAAGGCCATGCTGCTTTGCATGGGCCTCACGGTCCATCAGGGGAGGGGAAACCGATACGGAATCCCCATTTTACAGAGGCACAGAGAAATTAAGGGAGTCTTCCAAGGTCACAGAACAGGCAAGTGACTGAGCTGTAAGCTTTTTTTATTCTCCTCTATATCCAGAGCCTTCCTGTCACCTTCAGGTAAATAGATCAGTTTAAATGTGATTTTCAGTGAACCTTACTAGCCTATAAACTCCTGGAGGGCAGCAAACCTATCTGGTCACTCCATCTTACTCTCCCAAACGCTTAGTGCAACGTCCCGCACCCCATAGGCGCTCTGTAAATACTATCGAGGGACTGAAATAACCCACCCTTAAAACAATCAACTACAGCACGGTGAAGTCAGCGTCTCAGTGACTTTACCACAGAGTCTTTAAAATTGCGGAGTGTGTGGGGAGCTGAGGACTCGGCATTTGTGAGGAATTTATAAGGAATAAAGAAAAGGGAAGAAAAGAAAAGAAGGGAAGCAGTGTGACCTAGTGGAAAGAGCTCGGGCCTGGGAGTCCCAAGGACCTGGGTTCTAATCCCGGCCCCACCACTTGTCTGCTCTGTGACCTTAAGCAAATCACTTCGCTTCTCCGGGGCCCAGTTCCTTCATCTGTAAAACGGGGAAAAGACCGCGAGCCCCATGTGGGACACGGACTGTGTCCGACCTAGATTGTACCTACCCCAGCGCTTAGTACCGTGCCTGGCACATAGTAAGTGAATAACAAATATCATAAAATGAAAAGGAAAAAAAGGAAAATAACCTGAGAGTGCTCCACTTTGAAAGTCCCTAACCCCAAGCCTCCTACGCTGTGGCTGTCAACACATGACAAGACTGCATTTCACCGGCATGTGGAAATTCGAGCGACTCCTCTCCCACTCCATTCCGCGTCGCCCTGACTTGTCCCTTTGCTCTTCCCCTCTCCCAGCCCCACAGCACTTATGTCCATATCTGTCATTGATTCATTTCCATTAACGTCTGTGTCCCCCGCCTCTAGACTTTAAGATCACTGTGGGCAAAGAATGTGTCTGTTTACTGTTGTATGGCACTCTCCCAAGCACTTAGTACAGTGCTCTGCACACAGTAAGCGCTCAAGAAATATGACTGGATGAATGAAGCATATCAACCGAAGAATATCTCCCCTCCCCGCCTCGCCAAGGTACCTGGCACTAAATAAGAGGAGGGAATGGCGGCGGGGGCGGTTGAATGAAACAGTGAAAATAACACAGCTCTTCCTGGCAGTAGCCTTACTGCGCTGCATTTAGAAGGCTGGTAGCCATTTTGGCAAGTTTTCTCTCAGCTCTCCTTGTACAGAGCCCTGTTTCTCCTTGTATTAGCCGGTTAAATAATAAGAATGGTAATATTTGTTAAGTATTTACTTGTGGCAAGCACTGTTCTAAGCGCTGGGGTAGATATAAGTTAATGAGGTTGGACCTAGTCCCTGTCCCACATGGGGCTCACAGTCTTAATCCCCATTTTACAAATGAGGGAACTGAGGCCCAGAGAAATAAAGTGACTTGCCCGAGGTCACACAACAGACAAATGGAGATGAGATTAGAATCCAGGTCCTTCCGACTTCCAGGCTCTATCCACGAGGCCACACTGCTTCCCTGGTTCAGAGGACGCCTGAAGCCGGGCAGCGCCTCGCCCACGCCTACGCTTCCCCGGTTCATCCCTAAATGTGTCTTCAGACGGGTGGGAATCTCTATAGCGAGGGTATCCTTTCATTCCCGAGCAGATCCCGATTGTCCCAGTGTTGGAATAGAGCAGGGGGCGGGGACTCTCAGAATCCAGAAAGCATCAGGCACCTTGTTTCTCCCTGGAGGAAGGTGTTTATTTAGGGTCCTTGGCTTGAAGTTGGGGGTCCGACAGTGGGGGCTGGGGGGGCTGTGCCAAGCACCTAATGTATGCAGAGAGCTGGACTGAGCGCTTGGGAGAGGACAGCAGAGAAAAAACTGCTTCTTTACCATTGTATGGAATGAGGAGGGCTCATCTTGGCAGCTGTGTGACTATGGGCAAGTCACTTAACTTCTCTGTGCCTCAGTTACCTCATCTGTAAAATGGGGATGAAGACTATGAGCCTCACGTTGGACAACCTGATTACCCTGTATCTACCCCAGTGCTTAGAACAGTGCTCTGCACATAGTGAGCACTTAACAAATACCCACATTATCATTATTATTATCCTTCTCTCTCCTGACATCCCCAGAGTCCCAGGGCTGTAGGGCAGAAATTCCCTCTCATGCACTTCACTGACAGCATCTCGAACAGGTGAAGGGGCCGGTTTGAAGGGTGGACGGGAGTCTCCCGGTGGTCCTCTCTGAGGGCCCAAGCTGTCTCCGTGGGCCACTCATTGTGGACCTTCAGCCCCTTGGGGCTAAGTCTGGGCGCCCCAAAGAGGAGCATGTTCGTGGTTCAGATAGACGGGCCGGTTCTGGGCCGCCTGGCACCCCCTAAACGCAACGATCTCTCGTTCTTCTGGGGCCACCTGAGGGAACCTCGAGCTTGAGGCGTAATGGAAAATACTGATAACAGTATTCCAACTCTGTTATGTTGAACTCTCCCAAGCCCTAAGCGCAGTGCTCTGCACACAGTAAGCGCTCATTCGATACGAGTGACCGAATGAATGGGGTTCCCTCACCGGGGGTAAGTGGTGTAGCAATCATTTCAGTGATTAATTATCGTGTTTATCAAACCAGCCTTACCTAGTACTGTGCTGGTTGCCCCAGCGGATACAAGATAAGCAGGTCAGTCCCTGTCCCACATCGGGGTCACGGTTTAAGCGGGGAGGGAGAACAGGTACTAAATCCTCATTTTACACAGGAGGAAAATGAGGCCCAGAGGGGTAAAGTGACTCGTCCCGGGTCACCCAACAGAGCAGGGATTAGAACCCGGCTCTCCTAAATCTCTGTCCCTCTCGGAGTGCTCAGTGATCTGTACCGTGGACCTCACTAAGGCGGATTAAAACACGGTCACGGCCTTTGAGGAGCTTCTGTTCTACCGTGTTCGGAACACTGTGCTTAACAGCGTTTGGGAGAGTACAGTGGAATCCGTAGACATGATTCCCACCCTCCAGGAGCTTCCAGTCTAGCTGGCGTGTGTCCCTCCAGGTGCCTTCAACTCCAGTGCCCACCCCCACCTCCAGCCCGCCGGAGGCATGGGGTCCGTGGGCCCGCGACCCATTGCGTTGTTAAATAGTCCCGTTCTCGCTCTCTCCAGGAATGCCGTCACCGACCACACTGAAGAAGTCCGAGAAGTCCGGGTTCAGCAGCCCTTCCCCCTCGCAGACCTCCTCTCTGGGGACGGCGTTTACCCAGCACCACCGGCCTGTCATCACGGGACCCAGAGGTGAGGCTTTCCCCCTGGGACCATGAGAGAGCCCCCTTCTCTTTCCCCCTCCCCTCCACCCCGCACCAGCCAAGGACGGCGGTGGCGGTTTCAGGTTTCGAGTCTGCCCACGGCAGAAACATTCCTGACAGCGGGAGGGGGTGTCGGGGGTGGGCTTCCGGTGAGCAGCGCGCTGCGACGGAAAGGTGCCGGGGGTAGGAAGTTGTTGTGGGCCGGGGGATCGTGCCTGGCCCGGGAGGAGGAGGGTCTGTTTGAGTAGCACTGGGCAGAATCCCCTGATCCCCAACCACCCCCCCCCAGCATTTTGAGACTTGTCAGGATGGTGGGCGGCGAGTCGGGGGACGGGACAAGGGGAGGTGTTGCTGAGCCACCGTATATGTAGAGTAGCAGAACACCTTCCTCCTCCATTTCCAGCTCAGCGCCGGGCCCCTTCCTGCCTGGCCAGGCACTGTGGGGGAGGGCGGGTCCAAGATCTCCCGCTCCACAGGTCTGCCCCGGGGACAGAGACAAAGGAGGCCGGAAGCCGTTTATCGCTTTCCCAGAAGCCTTCGCTTCGATGCCTGTTGGGCGACTTTCCGTGTCTTCCAGAACTCCCGGTTCTCCCCAAATGTGGGGTCATGACCCCTCCATGTCCCACGGTCAGGAAAAGGCACGCTCCAGTTCCCCCACCTCGACTAGCAGCACGTGCACAGAGCCACTTCTCCCCTCTCCGGGGTACGCTCCTTCCGGCCAGAAGCGCCGGCCGGAACGACCTCTCCTTATTCCCCAAACGCGCGGAGGGAACCTTCCTGTTCCATCCCAAGCACTTTTACCCACCCTTCCCGGGCAGAATCCCCAACCCCCTTCTTACGGCCTCCGAGTTAGTTTGGGTTTCAGTTACAGAACCTTCGGGGGGCCTGTGGCCCATCATCTGGAGCCATTGTGCCCCTATACCTTACCAGTCCCCCCCGGCTTGGTTCAGATCTCAGGGCACAGCTGGGACGCCAGCGAGTCTGGCCTGAAACCGGGATCAAGAGGCCTAGCCAATCGGGCATTTCCCCCCCTCTGGCATTTTACGCCTCTGAAACTCAGACAAGCAACAGCGGGAGGCGAAGCTGTTGGAATCCTTGGGCCCAGCCCAGTGTCTGCCTAAACCTTTCCGTCTCTCCTGCCTGAGTGCAGGGAGAGCGACCCAGCCTCCGCCCCGACTGCGGAACCCCTGGGCCCCGGCGGGGAGAGGTTCTCCTCGATCGGCGGGCCTCGTCGAGCGCCCGCTCTATCCGGAACGCTGCGCTAAGCACTGGGGAGAGTGCCATCGAGTAAGAGACCTAGCCCCTGTCCTTGAGAACTTGCTCTGCTGTTCCCTCCTGCCCCGCACTCTTTATTGAGAAACAGCGTGGCCTAATGGATAGAACCCGGGCCTGGGAGTCAGAAGGACCTGGGTTCTAATTCCAGCTCTGCCACTTGTCTGCTGTGTGACCTTGGGTAAGTCTCCGTGACTCAGTTGCCTCATCGGTAAAAAAATGGGGTATAAGACAATGAGCCCCATGTGGGGCATGGACTGTGTCCAACCTGATTAGCTCGTTTCTATGCCATCGCTTAGAACAGTGAGCCCGTCGTGAGCAGGGATTGTCTATTTGTTGCTGAATCGTACTTCTCAAGCACTTAGTACAGTGCTCTGCACCCAGTGAGCGCTCAATAAATACAATTGAATGAATGAATAGTGCTTGGTACATAGTAAGCGCTTAACAAATTATTATTATATGTACAACTGATGGGATGGATTTCCATGCATAAAACTTTGAGCCCTTAAACGCTGTGGTTTCTTCAGCCCTGGCCTGCTCTGAGTCTAAGCCCTTGAAAGGCAAAAAGGTGTGTGTGGTCTGGTGGTAAAATCCAGGGATGACTCTCTTCCCGCCCACTCCGATCCCCGTTCCGCTGTGGCTTGTATACATCACTTAACCCTGCGGCCTCAGTTTCCCCATCTGTATCCTGGGGCTCATCTCTTCTGAGGATGTGGTTGTGCTTAATCGGCTAGCGTTTCTCGAACTCTCCGAGCTCAAAAAGCATAATATGAAAGTAAATGGTCTGTTAGTAACGCATTAGAGGAAAGGCAGCGAGGATGGATTGTTAGCCAGTAAGTGAATGGGTACGGCCGGCGATTCCCGTCCTCATGGAAGTCTCCAAGGGGCTGTCACTTCAGGAAGTTCTGTTACTGCTACAGTTCGAAATCACGTCTTTTTCCCTCTCTCTTCTGACTCTTCCTTTGGCCGACAGGTGGTTGGGTGGGGTTTGGACAGGAGGGGCGTGTGTGGAATTGTTATAAATAGCAGGGTGAAGCAGCATGGCCTAATGGATAGAGCTCAGGGCTGGGAGTCGGACGTACCCGGGTTCTAATTCTGCCTCTGCCACTTGTCTGCTGTGTGACCTTGGGGACGTCACTTCATTTCTCTGGGCCTCAGTTACCTTATCTGTAAAGTGGGGATCAAGACGCCGATCCCCATCTGGGACATAGACTGTGTCCAATGCGATTATCCTCTATCTACCCCAGTGCTTAGTACAGTGCCTGGTGCACGATAGATGCCTAGCAAATACCATAAAAAAATGGCTTTGAGTCTGAAGCCATTACTGCCCACTTGAGGGTGATATCTTTTCCTATTTCATTCGCGTCAGTGTTTCGAGAGCCGTGAAAGAACTCTCACCCCAATGCTTAGTACAGTGCCTGGTACACAGTAAGTATTTAACAAATACCGCAATTATTAAGAGCCTGGGCTTGGGACTCAGAGGTCATGGGTTCAAATCCCAGCTCTACCATTTGTCAGCTGTGTGACTGTGGGCAAATCACATCTGTGCCTCGGTTACCTCCTCTGGAAAATGGGGATTAAGACTGTGAACCTCACATGGGACAATCTGATGACCTTGTATCTACCCCAGCGCTTAAAACGGTGCTCTGCACATAGTAAGCGCTTAACAAATACCAACGTTATTATTATTAGATTGTAAGACTAATTACGATTAGACTGTAAGCCCGTCAAAGGGCAGGGACTGTATCTGTTACCGATTTGTACATTCCAAGCGCTTAGTACAGTGCTCCGCACATAGTAAGCACTCAATAATACTACTGAATGAATGAATTATTATTATTATTATTATTAAGCACTTGGGAGAGTCCAATGGAGTTAGTAGACATGACCCCCACCCTTGGGGAGCTTTTTGTCCAGTGGGGAGGGAGAAACATTTGAGAGAACTAGGCATGTCTACTCGTATGGGGAGAGTGAGCTGTGGGCATAAGGAAGAGAAGAACCTGAGGACAGCAGTCTGTAAACTCCATCTACTGTGGTGCTAAGCGCTTAATACAGTGCTCTGCACACAGCACTCAATAAATATCGAGTGAATGAAAAATTTGGGCTATCGGGCAGGAGGCAGGCTATGTTGTTGTGCGGGGGGCACCGCCCTGCAAGGAGGAGGCTGCGGAATAATAATAACTGTTGTACTTGTTAATCGCTTACTATATGCCAGACACTGTACTAAGCACCGGGGTGGATACAACACATTGGGTTGGACACGGTCCCCGTCCTGCAAGGGGCTCACAGTCTTAATCCCATTTTAGAGATGAGGTAACTTAGACACAGAGAAGTGAAGTGACTTTCCCATGGCCACACAGCGGGAAAAGTGGCCGAGCCAGGATTAGAACCCGTGACCTTCTGACTCCCAGGCTCGTGCTCTATCCACTAGGCCCTCCTGCTTGTGGTTTGAGAGCGGAGCCCTTCATCCCTGAACCTTTCCCCACAAGAAATAGTTCATGCCAACACAGGAACAGTTTTCACCCCCGACACCTTGGCTGGGGTTTAGTCAAAATTTGGAAGCATTTGCTGGGCGCATGGACCGGTTGAGGCATAAGACCGAGTGGAGAGGGAACGGGGCTGGGAGCCAGGAGACCTGGGTTCTAGGCCAGCCCTGCTTCTGACAAGTCATCTAATACTGCTATTACTACTAATAATGATAGTCATGGTATTTGTTGAGCGCTTATTACATTCCAAGCAGTGTACTGGGTGCTGGGGTAGGTACGAGATAATCAGGTCCCTCATGGGACTCACAGTTCTAAGTAGGAGGGAGAACGGGTATTGAAAACCCTTTTTGCAGAAGAGGGAACTGAGGCACCGCAGCGACCTCATTTCCTCACCTGTCCAAGGGAGTGACAGACCCCTGGTGTCCCTCTCTCTCAGGCCGAGACCCCCAGGTGGGGCAGGGCGGCCACTTGATCAGGTCTGCCCCGGGCCTGATGCGTCGGCTACCGCGGGCAGGGCACCCGCGGAGTTAGCATGGGGGGGCCAGGATTGGATGCAAATGGCTGTAGAAAGCCCTCTCCGGTCGGCCAGCAGCGAGTCCAGCTTCATGGCCCTCTCTGATTAGTCCTCAGCGAAGCCAGCTTATGGCCCTCTAATAATAATAATAATAATGATGGTATTTGTTAAACGCTTACTATGTGCCAAGCACCATTCTAAGCACCGAGCTAGATACAGGGTAATCAGTTGTCCCGTGTGCGGCTCCCAGTCTTCATCCCCATTTTCCAGATGAGGTAGATGAGGCACAGAGAAGTGAAGTGACTTACTCAAGGTCACACAGCAGACACGTGGCAGAGCTGGGATTCGAACCCACGTCCTCTGACTCCCAAGCCCGTGCTCTTGCCACTAGACCATGCTGCTTCTCCGCTTCTCAGAGGGGACCCTCCCCGATGGGTCCTCAGCAAGCCTGGCTTCGTGGCCTCATGGAAGCGGGCGGGCAGGAAGCCCCCGCCCCGTTTCCCCCCAGGTATTTCCTCCGAGCCGGCCTTGGGGGAGGGGGTCAGGGTGGAACCGGCCGTCCAGTATCCCGTGCTGGCTGGATCTCAAGCCCAGCGCTGGGCCACCAGAGGAGGCCACGGGCAGGGGCTGGATGGGCCCCTTTTCTGCTTTGGCCCTGCAGAAGACAGCCGCCTCCACCCCAGACTAATAATAATAATGATGTTGGTATTTGTTAAGCGCTTACTATGTGCAGAGCACTGTTCTAAGCGCTGGGGTAGATACAGGGTAATCAGGGTGTCCCACGTGAGGCTCACAGTCGTAATCCCCATCTGACAGGTGAGATAACTGAGGCCCAGAGAAGTCAAGTGACTTGCCCACAGTCACACGGCTGACAAGCGGTGGAGCCGGGATTCGAACCCATGACCTCTGACTCCCAAGCCCATGCTCTTTCCACTGAGCCACGCTTTCTCCTAGCATCCCGGTGCCCCTGTCAGAAACAGAGCCGTGGGCTAGGTGGGCTCCAGTGGGGGACTGAGCCAGGGTGGCATTGCCCATGTTCTGCGACAGTTTGGATGTTGGGAGGTGAGGGTGGCGGCCAGGACCGTCGCCCGGTGACCGATCCCCTCTTTCCGTTCCCTCCCCTGGGCTGCTTGGACCCGTGGTCCAGTCTCCCCTCGCCAGAACAAGCCCTCCGGCCATCGTCGAGCCAAACCCTGGTCCAAGAAGGACAGAAAGAGGCTGGGCTGGGCTAGCAGGGAGCTGAGGTGCCAGGGCCGGTATGCCCACAGCGGGCACCGGGGACCCCGTCAGAGAGCCCATGCCAGCTGCAGTCCACGCTCCCACCCCCCAACACCCCGCTTCGTCACCCCCGGCCGTCAGAGTCTCCCCGTCCGGGCTGGGGAAAATTTCCCTAAAAGGGGCCGGAATGTTCCCAAATGAGGGGCTTGGCTGCCGGGGGGTTGGGCGGGAAGCGGGACCCCTCCGTGCGTGGGGGGTGGGTTTGTTCTCGGGACTGACCGTTAAATCAGCCCGCGCCTCCCAGATACATCGCTTTATTGCTCGCTTCGTTCAAAAGCCTCTTAAGATAATGAATAATCTCAGCTTCCCCCGGATCGGTATTGCCTTTATAACTCATGTCTGCGGGAAATCGAAAGGCGTTTGGAACCTGGAGCGAGGTCCGGTCGGAAGGCCGCAGTGCGAAAAGGAGGAGGGCGTGCGGGGAGGGGAAGAAGAAAGAGGGGGATGGTATTTATTGAGCGCCCCCTCCCCCCACGTCACCCCCGCACAGTGCCGACAACGCTGTGTTCTCCACCCCCGTGGAATCTCGTGCCTTCTAACGGTGCGGGGTCGGGGACGAGAGCCACGCAGGGAAGGGGAGAGACGTCGGCTCGGCCAAGGCGGCGGCTGGGGGGCCGTTCACGACGTCTGCGGGGCCCGCGATCTCGCTGTCTCTCTAACAGGCGTCTCTGTCTCGTCTCCCGTAGCAAGTCCTCACGCCACACCGTCGACGCTTCATTTTCCAACGTCCCCCATCATCCAACAGCCCGGTCCCTACTTCTCCCACCCGGCCATCCGCTACCACCCCCAGGAGAGCCTGAAGGAGTTCGTCCAACTCGTCTGTCCCGACGCTGGCCAGCAGGCTGGGCAGGTGGGGTTCCTAAATGTAAGGAGACTCCGTTTTCTTTCTTCAGGCGGGGAAAATAACGCACCCTTCCTCCAGCGGCGGGTGGGCACCGAGGGTACCCTCGGGCTTCCGACGCCGGGGAGAGCGCCGCAGGGGTCAGAGGCAGGGGCCTGCCCTTCGTGGAGCTCACGGCCTCCCCGGACTAAGAACGGCTCTGTACCGTCGGGGCGCGTGGGCCCTACCTGGATTTCTCCTAGCTTCCTAGAAAGACTCAGCGCGGCCCAGCGGGAAGAGCCCGAATCTGGGAGTCAGAGGACCCGGGTTTAATCCCGGCTCTGCCGCTTACCTACCGGGTGACTTTGGGCAAGTCGCTTCACTTCTCTGGGCCTCAGCTTCCTCATCCATAAAACGGGGACTCAATCCTGGATCTCCCTCCCTCGTAGACTGTGACGGTCACGTGGCACAGAGATTTTGTCCAACCTTATTATCCTGTACCTACCCCAGTGCTTAGCACGGTTCTTGGAACATAGTAAGCGCTCAACAAATGCCACAACAATAATGATAGTGATTGTTATTATTATTACTCACGGGGTCAGAGGTTGGCAGTGCCAGTCTGCCACAGGGTCTTAAATCACCCCTCACCCTAATAATAATAATAATGTTGGTATTTGTTAAGCGCTTACTATGTGCAGAGCACTGTTCTAAGCGCTGGGGTAGACACAGGGGAATCAGGTCGTCCCACGTGGGGCTCACAGTCTCAATCCCCATTTTACAGATGAGGGAACTGAGGCACAGAGAAGTTAAGTGACTTGCCCACAGTCACACAGCCGACAAGTGGCAGAGCTGGGATTCGAACTCATGAGCCCTGACTCCAAAGCCCGTGCTCTTTCCACTGCGCCACGCTGCTTCCCCTGTAGCGTGGGCATCTGACCTCGGGCATTTCGACCGTGAAACCCCGGTCTGAACAGAATAGAAAAGACCGGATCGTTTTTCTTCGTCGTTTGTGGGGGGCCGGTGTCAGGGGGTCAAGGGGGGAGTGTGATCCGGCGGGTTCATCTTTTACTGACACCGTCTCAGGGCACTTCGGCTCAGTCAGACCTGTTCTGAAACCCTCCGCCCCACCCGTCCTTCCCGGACACACCCCATTCTAGAAATCTCATTCATTCCCTCTGTGATTTCCCTCCAGCCTTATCTGTCTCTTATCTTGTGTAAAGTTAAACAGCATTCAGTGATGTTTTTGGTTTTGCCTGAGTAAATGATAGAATCCAGTTATTTAAATAGCATCCCACTCAGTCAGAGAAGTGATAAAAGGAGGACAGAGTGTATTTTGGGCCGAGCACCCCCGGTGTTTTTCACGGCAAAGCCCGGTCGATCTGGATCCGAGGAGCAAAAACCGGCTCGACGGTGAAGTCGGATCTTTTCGCCGGCGCCCACGGCCCCCAGAATCGAGCAGGTCAGTCCCCACGCCCGATCCGGGACATCCATCCGAAGAGTCTGCCCGTCCTCCATCTCTCCCACACTCCAAAAATCTGAGTCTGCATATCCAGGCCAGACCCAGCAGTGGCTTTGACTAAACACGAGTGATCCCGGGCCTGCTTTGTTTCTGTCGGGATCGATGGAGCGCCAGGCCCGCCTCTCTGTGCCAGCGGGCTTCTCCCACAGCACCCGGGGCATCTTGAGTCCCCGGCTGAGTCGTCCGCAGTGGCACGAGGGCTGGGAGCCTGCCAGGGGGAGAGGCTTCAGACCGGAGAGGCTTCGAGCCAGAGCTCTGGGCCTCGGCGGGGGAGGAATCCCGAACGGAGAATCCAGAGCGGCGGATTTCCCGGATTTTGTCCTTGCTCGGGAAGTCATGTAAACGCCCCACGTTTGTGTTTTTCCGGCTCTGAGGGCGGAAGCGGGTGGAGAACGGGAGGCCTTTTGTGGTTGAGAAGAACTCAGCTTGTCGGTCACCCCTTCTCCTCCCAGGCAGTGAAATATTTGTATTTCTTTCGGCATACGCAGCGAGAGTTTAAATCACAGTTCGGTGCAAAACTCCACCTCAGCAGAATCTGGCTGGCAGCTGGATTATAAACTGTCCTGGCTGTGACCTTCTGTGCCGGGGGGAGGGGAGGACGGTGGGATGTCGGCATTCCATTTTTATTTTTTTCAGATATTCCCTGAAAAATCTTTCTGGAACAAGTGAGAGCCCGGGCTGGCGGGCAATGTGATTTTATCTTCCACGGGAAGGAGTTAAGGAATCCAGTTTCTAACTGGAGCTGGGAACGAATATTGAAAAACCAAGAAAGCTTTGGTTTATTCCCGTTGCTAAGAACACCGGCGATAACCGGAAATCGGTCGGGCTCTTCGGTTTTTCCAGAGCCCTCTCCCATCGGCTATCTCATTTTTTCCTCCTCGGAAGAGAGGGAGAGAAAGAGATTAGCAGCCCCATTTGCAGATGAGGAAACGGAGGCCCAGAGAGGCTCAGAGACTCGCCCAAGGTCACGTGACTCATTGTGGAGGGTGGGCAGAGCTGGGGCTTTAACTTGGGCACTTCTGACCTTCCCCCGAGTCGCCCCAAGAAGGCAGTCCTGGAGAGCCAGGGGTCGTCTTTGTCTGGAAGCTTCCCGAGCGGAAAGGACGGGTGGTGGTGCGGCGGGCACGGAGGGGGTGTTGGGCACTGAGAGCGCGCCGTTGCCCCCGAGGTCGGGCACATTGCACGCCTTAAGCCGGAGCTGACCCCCAGCGGGCCGGAAGGCGGTGGCGACCGACTCTGCCCCCTGTGACCCCCGTGGCTCTGTGTTCTTTCCCCTCAGCCCAACGGCAGCAGCCAAGGCAAGGTGCACAACCCCTTTCTGCCCACCCCCATGCTGCCGCCCCCACCCCCGCCGCCGATGGCCAGGCCGGTGCCCCTGCCCGTGCCGGACACGAAGCCTCCGACCACATCCACGGAAGGGGGCGCCACCTCCCCCACTTCACCGAGTGAGTATGGCCCAAGCCGCCGTCGGGGTCGGGGTGGCGGGCACGACCGGCAACCTCCACTCCCGGGTCCTTTCCCTGCGTCCCCCCACCCCCACCCATGCTGCCTTCAGTCCCTCCACCGGCCAGGGGCATTTGCTGGTCACCGACGGAGGGACGAGCGCCGTACTGAGCACCGGGGAGACAGCCAGGGTGCAGCAGAAGGGAGGCACCCGCTCCGATGGCGGAGACAGAAGGAGGCGACCCGGAGGCCAGGCCCCGAGCGTGGGAGTGAGAGGAAGAGCGGAGAGTGGCGCCCCTGGGTCAAGGCCACTTGGTGGAGGATCTGAGCGGTCTGAGGGGAGCGGGGCCCAACCCCAGATCCCTGAATCGTTTGGTGGCCATTGCTGGTGGCGGGAGGGGAAATGGAACCGGCAACAGGAAGTTAGCGGACGCTCTCCTTCCTCAACCGGGCCTGAGCCGTGGGAATCGGTGCAGCCGGTTACACCGGCTACGTCCCTTGGGCTGTGGAGGGACAACTGGTCCATGCTGGGTCACCGGGGGAGAGTCAGGGGTGTCGGATGGTCCGTGCCGGGTCACTGGGGGAGAGTCAGGGGTGGAGACGGGAGAATCAGGGTTTTGGATGGTCGGAGAGAGGAGAGCCAGGAGCGTTGGTTAGTCTGCATGCGTTGGATAGTCTGTGCTGAGTTACTCGGGGAGAGTCGACTGTCAGGAGCGTTGGACACCGGTTGTCTGTAACTGTGAAGGTAGTGTCCAGGAGAGCAGACGACACACTGGTCATCCAAGCATCCCATTGGTCCTGTTGGGAGACGGAATCCCGGATTGGATGGGTGACAGGGCTGCCCCAGGAATGACAGTGTATCCTCTGATGCAGATTGCCTCCCCCGGTAAACCGTCAGCCTTCTTCAGGCTAGAATGCTGAAAGAGAGGCAGGATAGATTGAGTAGACTGAGAACCAGCATGGCTTAGCGGATGGAGCGCAGGCCTGGAAGTCATAAGCACCTGGGTTCTAATCCCGGCTCCGCCTCTTGTCTGCTCTGTGACCTTGAGCAGGTCACTTCATTTCTCTCGGCCTCAGTTCCCTCATCTGTAAACTAGGGATCGAGCCTGTGAGCCCCATGTGGGACAGGGACTGTGTCCAACCCGATTTGCTTGAATCCACCCCGGCGCTTAGTACAGCGCCAGGCACATAGTAAGGGTTTAACCAATACCATAAGCATTATAGATATTAAATCTTTGCAGCATTTTTCCCGACGCCTCTTGCCTTAAAAAATTCCTAAAGTTCTTGTCATACCGAGCCAAAATGTACCTTTTTGATGCAAGGTTTCCGATCTGGTGGTTTGGTGAAATAAGCTGCCTTCCTCTGGTGAAATAAGCTGTCTTCATCTAATGAAATGTGTTTATTATCAGAATATTCGTTGAGTCCCTACTGTGTGCCCAACACTCTGCTAAGCACCGATTAGATAAGGGATAATCCAATCGGACAAGGTCCCTGTTCCACACGGGCTTCAAATCCTGAGAGGGAAGGGAAGTGGGTCCAAAGCAAGGAAGGGGGCGGCCGTGGTCCAAAGGCAGGGTCTGGTCGGGACCGGCAGCTGGGAGCAGACCCATCCCCACATATTATACCGAGTTCTCCCGGATTGGGAGAGGGGGCCGGCGGGAAGCCACGGTTGGAGCAGTTTCCGGGGGCCCCGTCTGTTTCGGGGCGGCAGGATGACCGGGCTGGGTGGCCGTGGGCACCTCCTCGCCGACGGGAGCACGGACGCGCTTGCGTGAGCAGAGGCTCCTCCTGGCGCCTCTCCAAGCCCCCGAGACCGCGGAATGGGTCCGTCCCCTCTCCGGGCCGGGAAGCCGACCCTTGGCTGAGTGATAGCGACGTTCCGTGCTCGCCGTTCAGCCCAAGGAAGTCGGGCACGTATGTGCCAAGAGTCAAGTCTGGAGAGGAGTGGGCAGGGGACACGGGGCCTGGTATGGAGGGAGAGGAAGCGGGCAGGAAGGAGGACTGAATTCCTCGGGTACCGGAGAGCGAGGCCCTTCCGGTTGGCCCGGAGACCTTCATCTCCCCCCACGTGCCCTTCTTCAGGGAAGGAGGAGCTCCAGAGGGAGTGAGGCCAACTATTTATTCATGGTATTTACTGAGCACCCCTGGTGCGAAGCACTGTACTAAGCACTTGAGGCAATACAGCAGAAACAAGAAACTTACTTCCTGCCCTCCAGAAGTAATGATAATTGTGGTGTTCTTAAGTGCCTACTGTGTGCCAAGCACTGTACTGAGCGCTGGGGGGAAGAACATCAGATCAGCCACTGTCCCTGTCCCTGTCCCTACACAGGGCTCACAGTATCGGGGGAGGGAGAATAGGTATTGAGTTTCCACTTCCCAGGGGAAGAAACTGAGGCCCAGAGGAGTGAAATGAGTTACCCAAGGTCACACGGCAGGCAGGCGGCAGAGCTGGGATTGGAACCCGGGTCCGTTGACTTGCAGAGCTCTGTTCTTTTCACTGGATCATGTTGCTTCTGGGCGGTCGGGGGAGTGGCCCTCGTTCTCCCTCTCCAACCCGGGGAGATTCCCTCAGTGGGAGAAGCTATAACAGCTGCCCTGTCCTCTCCCCAGGGAGAGAGGGGAGATAGAGAGATAGAAAAAGAGAGAGAGAGAGAGACAGCCCACACGATGGTCTCCCTCTTCCCTCTCTGTGGTTTGTTTGTATGGGAGTGTGGTTTGGTGGTTTTCCCCCTCAGACCCCTGAGTTCTCTTCCGGTGACGGCGCAGCTGCGGAAAGAGCACGTCTCCGGCATGGGTAGGGGGCACGTCCGGGGCAGAGAGCGGGCGAGTGCCTCTGTAGGCGGAATTTCTCAGGAGGATCCTCCAAGCTATGAGCCAAGCCGCCCTTCTCTGCCTCCAGTTTTCCCGATCAGGGGCCACGTTGCTGATGCCGCCGTCCAGGGCGGCACCGGGGCATACTGAGCGCTCGAGGGGCGCGACAGAGGCTGGAGGCCACAGGGCTACAGTGCGGTGTACGCTGGGCCGTGCCCAATCGGCACGGTGGGCCTGGGTGGGGCCCCGTTGTGATCCATAAAAAGATCCTCCAGGATTTTCCATTATGGATGTACCAAAAGGCACGAGCCTTCTGCCGGATGGCACGTCGGCCAGATTGTCAAAAACCGAGCCCGACGTAAAAGCCCTCTGTAAATCCAGGCCGTCGTCTCCCCGTCTGGGCAACGACACCCCTCCCTCCCTCTATCATTTTAATGGCCTGAAACGTCCTCGCTTCCTAAAAACCCCCGTAGTGGCCCGATTGTCTGTCCATCTCTGTGCTACAAGGCCGCCGGGGCCCCCCGGACCTCCGATTCTTTGTGCGGGTGTTTGTGTGTGCGCGCCTATGCGTGTATGCCATCCGGTTCTGCCTCCTGAATGTCCGTGTCTCTTCCCTCCACAGCCTACTCGACACCCAGCACTTCTCCCGCAAACCGGTTCGTCAGTGTGGGACCACGGGATCCGAGCTTTGTAAATATCCCTCAACAGACACAGGTGGGCCGCTCTCCGATTCTCCGTATTTGTGGTGCTACCGCTTGTCTCCCTGCAGGTCCCCCTCCGCGGTCCTCGACCTTGCGCCCCATCCGAGCCCTGCACCCCGTCGACGGGCCGGGGTCGGCCTCGTCAGGCACAGGTGGCAGGGAGGAGGGGGCCGCCGTTGGCGATGGCCGTTCCCGGGCCCAGCGGGCTGCTGGTGGGAGTCGGTCTCCCTCCGGTGCCCCCCGCCCCCGCTTTGCTCTGGGACCCCCGGTCTCTTCTTGCGAGGTGGCGAGACCCAGAAGCACGGGCCGGGGATTTAGGGGGAGCACAAGTCTCGAGTGTAGCTCGGCTGAGGCTTCTCCCACTGCGGGTCGGTCGACGGGCCTGGCCGGGCTGAGGTCGGGTGGGAGTTTAAGGAATGGGGTGCTGCTGGGACTGGGGAGGCTTGTGTTTTTGGGAAGAGAAAGAGAAGAGGAGCTGGCCTCGGTAGGGCTGTGCCGTTCCCCTTGGTGAAGGGCCAGGTTTCTGTTGATGTGGCTGGGATGCCCCAGTTTAAGAGAATGGCGGGAGAGGGAGGGCTGAGGGTGGGGACGGGATTGCTGGACACCGGGCCACCCCCCGTGCCGCGTGAAACAAGCGGGCAGGTCCGGCCGGCCTCGGCAGCCCCGAGGACACGGCGGGTACCTCTGGCGGCTGCGGGGCCGCCGTTCTCAGAGCGGGCGCTCCACGCTTTCCGTTGGATCGATTGACGATTGGAGGCTTGGGCGATGCATCGGCCAGCGGCGTGGAATTTTCTAGCCAAAAAGGGATCCGGGCGGCTCCTGGCGAGCCCGCTGAGCAGCTGCCACCGGCTGCTCCCCTCCGCCAACCCCCACAGTGGCTGGAGGAAGTCCGGTCCCTCGACCGAGCCCGGCTGAACGGCTCTGGGGCCGTGTCACTTCCAAGTTCTAAGCAACCAAAATTCCTGCTAGCCGGGGGCGGGATAGTGGGGCGGGCGGTGGGGGTGGAAGCAGAGGAGAGAGAGGCTAGTTGTGCATGGACTAGTTCAGGTCCTGGGGGCCTGGGGCTGGACATTGACCTGCTCGTCCCGGTGGCATTTGCTGGGGGGAGGAAAGGCCTGACATCCTGGCTCACAAGTACTTCCGGGACTTGAGGAGGGCAGTGCGCCCGGACTCTGCTGCACCTGTTGGCAGAGTGGCAGCTTTCCACACACACAAAATTGAGCCCCCAGGTCCCCGGGGACGAGACTGAGTGATCGCCCCGGCACCGATTTCTTCCCGGGGCCCGCGCTCTCCCTCCTTCAGGGACCGAGGCGGACGGGTCCGTGTGCGCCGTCGCTGCTTCCCGGTTTCTGTTGGGGACGTCTCATCCCACTCCTTCCTTCCCTCCCCCCGTCTCTCCCTCCCATCGATCCTATTGATCGTGGGGGCCGGCGGGGTTTGGGGGCGACCCCGAAGGAGGTGCGGATCAGGGAGAGAAATCCCATGAGGTTCTCCCGGGGCTCCGTCCCGACTGCTCTATTTGAAGAGCCACCGAGCCCTAGTGTTTCCCGTCTCCAGTGGAGACGAGTTCTCTGCGCCCCAACCTCCGCTGCCTAACGGGGGGTGACTCCATGCTGCGGGGGGTCCGTGGTCACGAACCCCCCAAATAGAGGTGAAAGAGGGAACCCGTGCTGACCTATCACTGAGCACTTGCTTTGTGCAGAGCACTTTGCTAAGCACTTGGAGAGTACAGTAGAGTTAGTTAGCAGGCATCATCCTTACCCTTAAGGATGCTTACAAAGTAGCAGGGGTGACAGACGCTAAAATAATCACGGTATTTGTCAAGCTCTTACTATGTGCCAGACACTGTACTAAATCCCGAGGTGGATACAAGCAAACGGGGTTGGACCCAGTCCCTGTCCCACGTAGGGCTCACGGTCTCAATCCCCATTTTACAGATGAGGTAACTGAGGCTCAGAGAAGTGAAGTGACTTGTCCAAGGTCACACAGCAGACAAGTGGCGGAGTCGGGATTAGAATGCATGACCTTCTGACTACCAGGCCGGTGCTGCTTCTCAGTGATAACAATAATAATAATAATCATGGCATTTGTTAAGTGCTTTCTTTGTGCCCAGCACTGTGCTGTGCACTGTGGTAGATATGAGATAGTTCAGTTAACACACAGTCCCTGTCTCTCTAAGCGAGCGATATTTAGTTCCCATTTTACAGATGAGGAAACTGAGGCCCCGAGAAGTTAATAATAATAATAATAATAATGTTGGTATTTGTTAAGCGCTTACTATGTGCAGAGCACTGTTCTAAGCGCTGGGGTAGATACAGGGTAATCAGGTTGTCCCACGTGAGGCTCACAGTTAGTCCCCATTTTACAGATGAGGGAACTGAGGCACAGAGAAGTTAAGTGACTCGCCCACAGTCACACAGCTGACAAGTGGCAGAGCCGGGATTTGAACCCATGACCTCTGACTCCCAAGCCCGGGCTCTTTCCACTGAGCCGCGCTGCTTCTCTCAGGATCACGCAGTAGGCAAGCAGCGGAGCCGGGATTAGAACTCTGATTTCATGACTCCCCTGCTGCTTCTCAGACAAGTCCAGGTAGGAGGAAGAAGGAAAGTGGCTTACGTATCCACGTTAGTGCTCAGGTAATAGGGCATGTAAGATATATTCATTCATTCATTCAATAGTATTTATTGAGCGCTTACTATGTGCAGAGCACTGTACTGAGTGCTTGGAATGTACAAATCGGTAACAGATAGAGACAGTCCCTGCCCTTTGACGGGCTTACGGTCTAATCGGGGGGAGACGGACAGACAAGAACGATGGCAATAAATAGAATCAGACAAGAACAATGGCAATAAATAGAAGCAATAAATTAATAATAATGTACTTATGATAATAATAAATATATGCAAAAGAGCTAAAAGAGGTTGGGAAAACCTAAGGGCTTAGGTGGGCACAAATGTGCCAACCAAGCGGTATGGGAGGATATAAGCACGGGAGCTGAAACATGAATCCCGGAAGGCCTCCTGGAGAAGGTGTGATTTCAGAAGGACAGGGAAAACGGGGAGGGCAGTCGTCTGTCGAGTTGGAGGGAGGAGGGAGTTCCGAGCAAGAGGTCAGTGGTGGGGGAAATGAGAGGGAGGCCTAGCGAGTAGGTTGGGCTGAAAGGAAAGAAGAGTGTGAGCTGCGGTGTGGTGGGAGAAGAGAGTAGATGAGGGAGCGAAAGAGAGAGAGAGTTGATGGTCTGCCTTGAAACCAACGGTCGGGAGTTTCTGCTTGAGGTACAGAGGATTGGTCAACTACTGGAAGTGTCCAAGGAGTGGGAAGACAGATGCGGGGTGACATAATAATAATAATAATGGGATTTATCAAGCTCCCCCCCCCCCCCCGTGCTAAGTCCCGTGGTAAGTGCTGAGGTAGAGAAAAGGTGTTCAAATTGGACTCCAACCCTGTCTCTCCCAGGACTCAGTGTCAGAAGGAGGGAGAGCGGGGATCTTACCCCATTTCACAGAAGAGGAAACCGAGGCTCTAAAAGGACAAAGCTGGGAGCATGAGTCTCCTCACTCCTGGTGTCGAGGCTGATGGGGGGGAGGGAGATCCCCCGGGGTGGACGCCCAGCGAGGCGGTGGTTGCCGATTGGGCGGGCGGCTGCCCGGAATGGGCACGTGTCCTCCAGACGTCTGTTAAGTCTGACTTCCCGGCCTCCACCTCCGGCCCCTCCCGAGGAGCCGGGTCACATGTGACAGGGAGAGGAAAGGTCAACGCTCAAATTTATAGCATAAAGCTGGCTGCCGACCCGAGCTGAGCCGGTCTTGAGTGATTGGAGAGTCAGGGCGCGGGGTCACGCTGCTCAGGGAAGGTCAAACATCCAATTAGCTAGGCCCGGCCCCCCGTCCCGTGGGACAGATGGGAACATCCGGAAACTCAGCCCGGCCATCGGCAGGAACTCGAACCCTCTTTTGAGAGCCGAGGGCCAGAAGGCCGGGACACAATACCCTCTCACTCCTCCCCCGTTGTGGGATTTCACAGTCGCCATTTAGGACTCCCTGCCCTTTTTTATCTCGCCCCTCCCAGGTCACCTTTTGAAAAACCCATTGCCCGGCGCTGGCCGGCGTCCCCCGCCTCCACCCCGTCCGTCGAACCAAAATCTACCCCGTACGGGGAGGATCCTCTGGGCACTCCGGTCCCCGGGGGGTCGGGAGACCTAAGGACATCATCATAGCCCGTCGTATCTTACTGGGCACGACAGGGGATGCGCGTGGGAGTTTCCGCCACGACCTATGGCCCTCAAGCTCAATTTGCGGGTGTGATTTGGACCCCCTTTCCGAACTCACGTTCGTTCCGCTGATGTCGGTCACTTGGTCGGTGTTCCCGAAGTCAAGCGGTAGGGTCAGTGGGTCTTGGCGGGCTTGCGGCGAGCAAATTAGACCTGGAGAGGGGCACGTTGGACGGCGGGAGGTAGAAGGGGGATGCACCGTGTTGCAGGAGGTGACTGGTTGCTGCCCTCATGCCCCGTCATCATTTCCCACCGGACACTTTCTGTCCCTCGGGGCGGCCACCTCACTCACGGTCACTTCTGGGCTATGTATGTCAGACCTATACCTGGCTATTCCCACCTTCGTCCGGCTTGATGAGAGTTTCTGAAACTGTACCTCTCACTAGGCGCTTACTACGTGCCAGACGCTGGACTCTATATACGGAGCGATCAGATTGGGGTTCATAGTCTGAGTGGTGGGGAGAGCAGGCCTCTCTTCCCCATCTGAGAGAGGAGGAAACTGAGGCCCGGTGAGATTAAGAGGCTCGTCCACGGTCAACGATCCGGGGCCGGGACCCAGGCCTCCTGGAACCCAGCCCGGTCACCGAGCCGATCCCAGGCCCCCGTTCACTCGACGGGCAGCAGAAGATGTCGCTTCCTGTCTCCTGCTCTCGCCCCACCCAGCCCTCTCCCCTCGTCTCGATCCGAAGAAGGGCTCGGGGCTGCGTGAGAAGGAAGCCGAGCGCCTCTCATCCCCGCCAAGCATCCGGGGACTCAGCGAGGCCGTCCCTGGGCCGGAAGAACAGCGATGGAAATCGGAAACTCAGCGCCTCGCCGCCCCCCGCCACCCACCCGCGTACCCGCCCGTCGCCTCTCACGTCCATATGGCGATTTTAAGAGAGGAAAAAGTTCTTTTAATTTAAGAGCCAATAAACACAGAGCAGTCTTGCAGGCGGCGGTTGTCTTCATTAAAGTACAATTAAGTCTGCTTTATGGCTCCCGAACAAGCCAGAGTTGGGTTCCAGGGAGGCCGATCTGGGGAGCCCGAGGCCCGGGTGCGAGGAGAGGCCGAGAAGCTGGTGTTCAGGGTCCTCGGTGGGAGATTTTTCTGAACCGGACCGGGCTCGGAGCGTGGTATTTATCCCAGAGGCCCTAGGAAGTTGATGGCAGAGATCCATCTCCCTCGTCATTAAGACCCCAGATGTGAAGGGGGAGGCTGCATTCTGGGACTCGGGTGACATCTCAGCAGGGGATGGGGCACTGAGGCAGGTGGAACAGAGGCCTCGGCCCTGACAGCATACTGGGGTGGGAGCTCTCTTTTCGGGGTCTGACGTGTTTGAGAGGAGCATCTTCGATCGGCCTCGGAAAGAGTCTCACCGTGGTGGGAGCAGACGGCCCCGCGTCGTAAATTCCCTCTACAAATGTCATAAAGGAAGCAGGGGCGCCCAGAACGAGAATTTTCAAAAAGCAACGACGTCCCCGGCCCCTCTTCCGCCTTCACCTACGACACCTCGGTCCCTCCCATCTTGGCCGAAGAGAGCTTCGTCGGGATAAAGTGCCCTCCTGGACTTGGTTTTCCTCAGGAGGAAGATAGCATGCTCCAGGCCTGGGATTTGGAGAATCTCAGACACCCCGCTGGCAACCGGTCAGATGCGGTCAGGCCTCGCCAACCGCCCACCCCATCGTCCCCCGCCTTCAGACCTTCGGGAGCCGGCATCCTCCTTGACCGCCCAAGGGTTGGCCTCAGCAGTCCGCGGAACGGACGACGGCGGCCTAGCCTCGGTGCGGATGTGGACTTCTGGCTCCCCGGCCTCCACTGCATCTGGCAGGTCTGCCTAGGCAGCCTCGGAAAAGCTCGGAGGGGCTGGGAGAAGCGGCGCTCGGAGAAACGGCATGGACTAGTGGACAGAGCGTGGGCCTGGGAGTTAGAAGGACCTGGGTTCGAATCCCAGCTCTACCATATGTCTGCTGAGTGACTTTGAGCAGGTCGCTTCACTTCTCTGGGCCTCAGTTACCTCATCTCTAAGAAAGGGGCATTAAGAGTGCGAGCCCAATGTGGGACAGGGACTTTGTCCAACCCGATTAACGTGTATCTATCCCAGCGTGTAGAACAGTGCTTGCCACGTAGTAAGTGCTTAACAAGAACCGTAATTATTATTATTATTTTGCCTCAATTACCTCATCTGGAAAATGGGGATTAAGACCATCAGCCCTATGTGGGACGGGGACTGTATCCAACCCAATTACCTGGTATCTACCGCAGTGCTTAGTGCATTGCCTGGAACATAGTAAGTGCTTAACAAATAGCACAATTGTTAGTGTTAGTGTTAATTATTATTATTAGGCAAGCAGCACTTGGTCATTTCCTCATCTCTAGATCGTGAGCTCGGTGTGGGTAGTAATGTGTCTGTTTGTTGTTATATTGTACTTTCCCAAGTGCTTGGCACACAGTAAGCGCTCAATATATGTAAGTGAATGAATGAATGAACGAATGAATGAATTGTGCCCAGGGTGGCGCCACCTACCGCCCTGAAGGCTGCACTGCACTTAGAAATGCCGCCATGCCGGCCGGGGTGTCTAAAACACAGCATTCATCATACTTGTTGAGCGCTTACCGTGTTCAGAGCACTGTGTAGTAAGTGTTTGGGAGAGTACAGCGTGACGGAGTTGGTAGAGTTGGTGGGCAAGTCACTTAACTTCTCTGTGCCTCAGTTCCCTCATCTGTAAAATGGGGATGAAGACTGTGAGCCTCACATGGGACAACCTGATTACCCTATATCTGCCCCAGCGCTTAGTAAGCGCTTAACAGATACCAACATTATTATTATTATTATTAGACGCATTCTCTGCCCACCACAAGCTCACAATAGGGGAAATCATATTTACTGAGCGCCCATCCTCAAAGTAAGTGCTCAAATACCAGAATTTAATAAGCAAGCAGCTTGGTGTAGTGGATGGAGCACGGGCCCAGGAGTCAGAAGGACACGAGGTTGCAATTCGGGCTCTGCCATTTGTCCGCTGCGTGGCCTTTTGCAAGTCACTTCACTTCTCTGTGCCTCAGTGACCTCATCTGTAAAGTGGGGATTAAGACTGTAAGCCCCACGTGGTACAGGGACTAGGATCCACCCAATTAGCTTGTATCCACCCCAGCGCTTAGTACAGTACCTGGCGTGTAGTAAGCATTTAACAAGTACCATTATTATCATTCTCATCAATTTTAATTATTATCGTGGATGTGAAAAGCACATCAGAAGCATCCTCCAATCAATCAGTCGATCAATCATCTGAATTGAGAGCCTGCTACGTGCTTGGGGGAACTGTCTGAGCACTTGGGAGAGTGGAAGAAATTAGTAGGGAGGACCACAGTCAAGTGGGAAAGTCAGACACTAAAAACAATTACCGGTTGAAGCCCGTCACAGGTTGAAGCGCGTCGTGGGCAGGGAACGTGGCTACCAACTCTGCTACGTTTTATTCTCCCAAGCGCTTAGTGCAGTGTTCGATGGATTGCTTGGTCGATAGGAAGCAGTAGGATATATTCGATAGGTTCCAAAACGCAGTCGCGGGTTGGGAATGCTTAAATTTTTAGCCGGTCGAGAAGTGCTGACGTGGCAGTCGTGGAAGGCAAGATTAGAAACTCATCAGAGGAGGAGGAGATGCGATTTCAGAAGGGCTTTGAAGATAGGAAGCACACGGGCTCTCTGCCGGATCTGAAGGGGGAGGGAGTTCCAGGCCATGGCGCGCGAGAGAGGAGAACGAGGTCCATCGGGAAGGCTGGACTGAGAGGCACTAAGTGTGTGAGCTGGTGTGCAGTGGGAGAGGAGAGTGGAAATGTAAGGTGGATAGAGCTGGTGGGGTGTGTTAAAGCTAAAGGTGAGGCGTTTCTGCTGTGATGCAGGAGGTTTTGAGGAGGTGCACAGGACAGCGTTTCAGGAAAGCGATCCGGGCAGCAGAGGGAAGTTGAGGCTGAAGAAGGGAGAGGCTGGAGGCAGGGAGGTCAGTGAGGGGGCAAGAGCAACACAAGGTGGCCTTGTTCCATGGCGGGTGGTGTTGTGGCGTTCCAGCGGGAAGGATCTGTGGGGAAAGTGGGGAGGTAACGTGAGAGAGGGCGAGGTGATGTGGGGAGTCAGGCGAGCATGGAGGCAGGAGTCGTCCAGGATGGGTCCCCGAGAGCACTCCCGGGGGGGCATCCAGGAGGAGGCGGCTGCCTGGGTGTTGGCTCCTTGCCAGTTCCAGCTCCGCGGGGGCCTTCCCTGGACCTTCCCAGGCCTGCCCCTTGGAGGAGACAGAAAGACCATGGAGCTGGGGGTGTCCAACCCATTTCTGGGACATTCCCCGGCCTCAGGGGGGTAAGAGGGGAAGAACTTGAGACCGAAGTCACCTCACCCTGCCAAACCACACCCAGCGCTCTCCTACTCCACCCCCTCCACCTCTCCCTACCCTCTTCTGGTGGCGGAGGACGGAGGCTTTCACCCTGAGAGCGATCCTCCTCTGCCCTCCACTCCCTGGGCAAAGTGGGCAGGCCCCAAAGGGGCTTCCTGGGACGACTCCAGCTCCCTTGCCCTCTCCCAAGCGTTCGGTCCAGGGTTCTGCACACAGTCAGTGCTCATTCAATACGATTGAACGAGTGCGTGGACGGTTGCTGCGACCTCATGCTTGGGAAAACACCGGCTTGTTTGGGCCCAAGCCCGGCCTGCCCGCTCGAGTAGGGAATTTGGAATTCAAACCAAAGGCCCTTTCCCACTCCCAACTTTACCAGTGCCCGCTTTCCTCACTTTCCCCAGCCCAGAGAAACCCAGGCGGGAGAGCGTCAGCCCCAGCCCCAGTTCCGTGGGTTGGAATCCAGAGCTGGGCTGGAGGGAGGGGGGGGGGGCTTGGGTAGAAGTTAAGAAAGAGTAGAAACTATGCTGTCTCTCATGGAGGAGGGAGAGGGAGGTTCCCCTATGTAATCATTGTTGAGAAATTCTCTTTGAACTGCCTGCCTGGGACAGGGGGTCTGGGGTCTGGCCCCTCAGGGCCCTGCTCTTTTAGATGGTCTCTGCTCAAGGGCGGCTCTGCTCGGGGCTCAGGTGCTGGGAAGGGGAGGGAGGCTGGGTGGGGGGTGGGGGGCGGGCGGAAGAAGGGGGGCAGCCCAACCCTTTGATGTCTCCAAGGAATGAAAGAAAACCAATTGAAAAGGAGCTGGTGATCAAGCATAAAATACTCTTTAAGCCAAGACATCCTAAGCTCTCCTCCTCTCCCCTCCCTGCAAGATAGGGACAAAAAACAGTCTCTCTCTCTCTCCCCCCTCTACTTTGTGTACAGTGGGAGCTGTTTTTTTAGAAGTCTCTGAACTGTCCAGACACCATCTCCTAACACAAACCAAGCTCCGGCTGTTTCTTCGTTCACCCGGTTCATTCAGTCGTATTTATTGAGCTCTTACTGTGTGCAGAGCACTGTACTAAGCGCTTGGGAGAGTGCAAATCAACAATAAACAGATACTTCCTTGCCCACAATGAGCTTACAGTCTAGAGTGGGGGACACGGTAATGTAAATGAATTAGTGACAGATGTGGAGGTAAGTGGTTTGGGGCTGGGAGCGGGGAAGAACAAAGGAAGCAAGTCAGGGCGATGCAGAAGGGAGCAGGAAAAGGGGAAAGAGGTTCATTTGGTTAGTCATTCATTTATTCAGTGGTATTTATCGAGCGCTTACTGTGTGCAGAGGACTGAACTGAGCGCATGGAAAGAACGATAGAGCACCTCCTCTGTCCCCTCCCTCCCCTACAACGTCTTCCTCTACTCATCAATCTCCCCTTCCCTTCTTCAGCTCACCCCAACTCTGCCCTATCAGTCAATTAATCAGTCGTATTTATCGAGCACCTCCTGTGCACCCCCTTCCCTTCTTCAGCTCACCCCAACTCTGCCCTGTCAGTCACTTAATCAGTCATATTTATCGAGCACCTCCTGTGCGCAGAGCACTGTACTAAGTCCCAAATGCTCGGAAGGGTACAGTACAACAGAGTCGGCAGACACGTTCCCTGTCTCCAACTCCTCTGACCTACCAGGGCTGCAGAATGGTTTGGCAGGAAAGCTGCCCGTGGAGCTTGGGGAGTGTTGAAGAGGTTTCTTGCAGGTGAGCAGTTTGAGCCCCGTTTGAGCCCAGGGAATTGGAAGAAAAAATTCATTCCCCCAACAACGGCAAAAAACAGCAACAAAAAACCCTGGGACTGAGAAAATCGCAACCTCTCATGGCCCCAAAGAGCAGCAGAAAGGGTGCATTCATCTCTCTGGGAGGAATCACTTTTTTTTATGGTATTTGGTAAGCGCTTACTGTGTGCCAAGCACACAGCTGGGGTAGATACAAGGTAATCAGGTTGGGCACAGGCCCTGTCCCACCTGGGGCTCATAGTCTAAATAGGAGGGAGTAGGATTTAATCCCCATTTTTATAGATGTGGTAACTGAAACACGGAAAAGTGAAGTGACTTGCCCACAGTCGCACAGCAGACATGCGGCAGAGCCAGGATGAGAACCCAGGTCCTCTGACTCCCAGGCCTGGGCTCTTTCCACTAGATCACGTTGCTTCTCGAGGAGAATTAGGTGCCAATGTGTAGCTCCATCTGGCCAGTATAGATTTTTGGTTGTGTGTTTGGCGTCTCTGGCGCAGGCCGATGGATCGACTTGGTTTCCCTCAGACGCTTCAGGGTCCCTGGAATTGATTGAAGCAACCGTATGGGCATCTTTTGGGGGACTGCTTCTAGGGCTTTGCGTGGACTAGTGGCTAGAACAGGGCCCCAGGAGTCAGAAAGATCTGCTTTCTAATCCCGGCTCCATCACTTGTCTGCTCTGTGACCTTGAGCAAGTCACTTCACTTCTCCGTACCTCGATTTCCTCATCTGTAAAATGGGGATTAAGACTGAGAGTCCCATGTGAGACAGGGACTGGTAGATAGTACTTGTGTCTAACCCTGGCGCTTAGTATAGCGCCTGGCACTTAGTAAGCGCTTAATGAGTACCATTTTTTTTAAAAAGTGTCTGCATCCAGGTCTGTCGTCACAGCCTCCAACCTGCCTGTGTAGACCAGGGCTAAGACGTAGCCCCGCTTGACTCAGTCGGCCCTGGGGAATGGCTCAGCCTGACGCCCCCCTCACCCAGTCGATCGTATCTATTGAGCACTTACTGTGTGCAGAGCACTGTACTAAGCACTTGGGAGAGTACAATGTGACAATAAACAGACACATTCCCTGCTTTTGGTTGTGACCCGGACGGGCAGTCCATCATGGAGGTGTCTCTGAACCTTGATGAATTTTTCCAGCTGCCAAATCTGTTAGTAAGTCGACTGTATTTATTGAGTCCTTACCCTGTGCAGAACACTGCACTGATCACTTGGAGAGTATAGTAGAACAATAAAACAGACCCATTCCCTGCCCTCAAAGAGCTGATAGTCTAGAGGAGGAGACCGACATTAATATAAGTAAATAAAATTACAGATCTGGACTGTAAGCGCTGTGGGGCTGGCTTGGGGGGATGAATAAAGGGAGCAGGTCAGGGCGACACAGAAGGGAGTGGAAGAAGAGGAAAACAGGGCTTAGTCAGGGAAGGCCTCTTGGAGTAGATGTGCCTTCAATAAGGCTTTGAAGACGGGGAGAGGAATTGCCTGTCAGATATAAAGAGAGAGGGCGTTCCAAGCCAGAGGCAGAACATGAGTGAGAGCTCGGCGGTGAGATAAATGAGATTGAGGTACAGTGAGAAGCAGCGTGGCCTAATGGATAGAGCACGGGCCTGAGAGTCAGAAGGATCTGAGTTCTGTTCCTGGCTCCACCACTTTTCTGCTGTATGACCTTGGCCAAGTCACTCCTCTGGGCCTCAGTTCCCTCATCTGTAAAACGGGGATTAAGACTGTGAGCCCTAGGTGACAGGGACTGTGTCCAACCTGATTAGGTTGTACCTAACCCAGCACTTAGAACAGTGCCTGTCATACAGTGTTTAACAAATACTATTATTGTTATTATTATTATTATTAGCACTAGTGGGCAAAGTGTGCGGGCTGGGTTGAAGTAGGAGAGTAGCAAGGCGAGGTGATTGAGTGCTTTAAAGTCGAGTTGAACTGCCAGATTCGAGCCCGAGATGGTAGCCAATACCTACTCAAGGTGGTGGAATCTGGGAAGGGGCCTTAGTTGGGTACAACTGATGTCCTGAAGAGATCATTTCATTCATTCATTCAGTCGTATTTGTTGAACGCTTACTGTGTGCGGAGCACTGTACTAAACACTTGGAAGGTACAAATCAGATCCTGGCCACCGTGCCCCGCTCTGGACTGAAGCCACACTGAAATCCCGGGAGAGTATTCTTCAGTAGCCAGTCCGGGAGGCCCTCGTCCGGTGACGGGGTCAGTCGATCGTTTTTACTGAGCGCTTAGTACGTGTAGAGCACTGTACTAAGAGCTTGGGCAGTGAGGCGTCCTGATGACAGCCTCTATCCGATCCTTCGCCTCTCTCCTTGAGGATGGAGGCACCTTGGAGATCCAGTGCCATCTCCTCGGGGGCCCCGGAGCTGAGAAAGAGCACGCGTGACCCTCCTGGCATGGAGATCTCTCAAACGATTGGCCTCCGGCTTCCCGTGTCCGATCCAGGCTCGTGACTCGGACCCACCACAATCGTGGGGACAAGTGCCATGTCCTTGCATGTGTTCGGAAGGTTGCGTTGTGTGTCGAAGGGCCCGGTCTGTGTGGGACGGGGGCTGCGTGCAGTCTAACTGTATGGTTTCGGGCACCGAATATGTCTGTTTATTGTTCTGTCGTCCTCTCCCGAGCGCTTAGTACAGAGCTCTGCACACGGTAAGTGCTCAGCAAATACAATTAAGTAAGTGATTGACTCAGCACTTAATTTGGTGTTTGACACATGGTAAGCGCTGAGCAGATACCTCCCTGATTTTTATTTATTATTAGGATTATTCAGTAACGGAAGGTGTTTTGAGAACATTGAACTGTTTCGGCCAAAGTGAGTTGGGGTGGACACGTGTGGTTGTGGGACGCACATGAAGGCGATTCGGTGTCCAGAGCAGCAAGAGTGAGCATGTGCGCACATGTGTGTACGCATGTGCTTATGTGGGGCCTGGGTGACACCTTGGCTCACGTAACCATTGGGGTCCAGCCCGTGGGATGACCAGGTGCTGATTTCTGTGGGCCGCGATCAGTTGCCCGCTAGCGAGGCTTGAGGGCTCATAGTCTTCCTTCCGAGGAAGCCGCTCGAGGGAGACTGGCATGAAGAAGCAGTATACAGGCCTGCAAGTCCGAGGACCCAAGTTCTAATCCTGGCTTCTCCCCTTCCTTGCTCTGTGACCTGGGGCAAGTCGCGCTTCGCTTCTCTGTTTCTTCATCTGTAAAATGGGGGTAACATCCCTATTCTCCTCGCAACTTCATCTGTGAGCTCTATGTGGCACGGGGACAGTGTCCAGCCCGAAGATTTGGTATCTACCCCAGTGTTTAGCACAGTGCCTGGCACATACTATGCACTTAAGAGCCTCTTTTCCACCCCCATTCCTCCTGGTAGAGTGGGGTGGATTTTACAGAAAGAACGTCCTGATCCAGCAAACTGCTCCCTGACCGCCGCTGCCCAGGCTGCCAGATCGCATGGGAAACGACCGGGCGTTCTGCTCTTCGGCGATTTCCAGCACAGCCTAGTGGCTGGAGCCCGGGCCTGAGAGTCAGAAGGTCCTGGGTTCTAACCCCTGCTTTGCCACTTGTCTGTGTGACCTTGGGCAAGTCATTTCACTTCTCTGGGCCTCGGTTACCTCATCTATAAAAAGGGGATTGAGACTGTGAGCCCAGCGTGGGACAGGGACTCACTTTGCTCATATCCATCCCAGTGCTTAGAACAGTGCCCGGCACACAGAAAGCACTTAACAAATACCATGATAATAATTCCATTCTGGCTGGTTCCCAAGCCACTGACTGGGGCGGCAATCCAGCCGGACGCCTTTCCTTCCAGGGCCTCTGCTCTTGGCTCCCTGCCTTCCTCCTCCGGTGGGTTCTGCCCCCGGAAGCGACACCCATTTTCCACGGATGTTCGCGCTGTTCCCGGAACCAGGACGGCGGGGCAGGAATCTTCCTTCTCTCTACCCGCTCTAAGTCGCACAGATTTCTTTAGCTATCATCGTGCTCCGCTGCGAAAACGTCACGGGACTCACGCCTGTTGTTTCCGGGTCGGCTGAGCCTTCTCCTTCCGGGAGCTTTTGCTTGCAACCCGAGTCGACGCTACCGGAGGGAGAAGGTCCGAGGGGGCCTTGTCCCCCTGGAGGTCACCCTGTGACGCCGGTTCGGCGGTCAGACCGCACCCTTGGTGATGCAGGGAGTGGAAAGTTAATCCCTCCATCCGGTCTTCGCCTCTAGCAGTCCTCAGCGTAGCCCCGAGCCCATCCTGGCTTCAACCGATCCGGTGGTGTTCTCCACCCTCTTGGCTGGCTCGAGGAGAAGACCGCTCTCCGGCCCCCCCGGGTCCGAGCCCCGGCTGTTTCCGGCCAGACCCCGCGAGGAGGGAGTTCCCGGCTCGTGGGCGTCCAGCCACCCTCCCCCTGGGCCCCGGACGATGGCGAAGGCTGCCTCGACACCGCGGGCAGACGGGGAGGGGGACCCTCTCCCTGTCCCCGCCGTCATGTGCGGACGTCCTGAAATAACCCCTGGCCGGCAGAGCCAGCCGTCACACCCAGTTCTGGATTCCACATTAACAACCTCTTTCCGCAGCCTTACACTCTGCCCTCGAGGGCTGCCTTTGTTCAACTTTTTCATTGGAAAACCAGAGCCTGCCGCCTTACGGGTTGGCTTAGAGGAAGACGGTGCGGGCACCCCAAAAAAGGCCCCCCGTTCTTCTCTGCTTCTGAGAAACGTGCCCCGTACTCCCCGGCTTCCGCCTGCTCCCCTTCTCTTCCTCACCTCCCCACCCGCCCCGGCCAAGCGCCTCCCGCAGGCCGGAAAGGACGCCCGGGCCCAGCAGGGCACAGTCCGGCCTCCTGGTTTTCCCGTCTGTGGCGTGATGTCATCTCCTTCCTCAACCTCCCCTTGCCCTTCCTTGGGAGGGAGCTTTCAGATGCAGCGGCCTGGACTGGGCAGCTTCCGGGAGGGAGGAAGGGGAAGAAAAGAGGCCCCGGCAAGGACCACCCGCCCTCCCCCCCAGTAAAGAAACGCCATCCCCGCTTCAGACTTCCCGTTTAGGATCCAGTCGTAGAAGACGCGTCAAAAACCAACCGGACCCAGAGGATTCTGGGACTGGGTTCCGGGGGTACTCTGGCTTCCACCGCGCTGTGAAGTGTAGGCGGGGGTGGGGTTGGGGGGGTTTGGTTCAGCAGAGCTCCCTGCCCGCCAAATGGAGTTTTCCAAGCACATTCGGGGTGGAGCTGTTTCGCATTACATGAGCTGCATCGCTCCGAGGAGACGCCACATCTGCTGCAGGCACTTTATTCGATCCTGAGTCAGCACTTTCCCGCCTGATGAGATTACTTCTTCATTCCCGACCGGAGGGAAAGCCAAGCGGGGAAGCTCTCTCCGTCCCGGACTGCGGAATCCTTCTCCATGATTGAAGTCCCGGGCGAGGGGGGCTGTGGGGCAAGTCCGAGCCAGGGACGAAGGGGAGGGCATCGCCGGGACGTTCCTGACCGCCCCCCGGCTATAATTATAATATTAATAATAATAATAATGGTATTTGTTAAGCACTTACTATGTGCCAGGCACTTTCTAAGCGATGGGGTCGGTGCCGGGAAGCAGCATGGTTCGGTGGATAGAGCGCGGGCCTGGGAGTCAGAAGGTCACGAGTTCTAATCCCGGCTCTGCCACTTGTCTGCTGTGTGACCTTGGGCAAGTCACTTATCTTCTCTGTGCTTCAGTTACCTCATCTGTAAAATGGGAATTGAGACTGTGAGCCCCTTGCGGGACAGGGACTGTGTCCATCCTGATTTGCTTGTATCCAGTAGAGTGCCTGGCACATAGTAAGTGATTAACCAATACGAGAATTATCATTATTATTATTCCAAGCAAATCGGGTCGGACGCAGTCCCTGTCCCACAGGGGCCTCATAGTCCCAATCTGCTTTTTACACGTGAGGAAAGTGAAGCATAGAGAAGTGAACTGACTTGCCCAAGGTCACACAGCAGACAAACGGCCGAGCCGGGATTAGAACCAATGACCTTCTGACTCCCAGGCCCGTGCTGGGTTATAGCAGGGCTTCGGAGCCCCGGTCCATCAGGGTTCTCCGGTCGCCGACGTCACGATAACGCAGACCGTTAGTGACACAGCCTGGCTGGCAGTGTAAAACCCAGCCTTGTTGGCCGTAGAGTCGGGAGCAGGGCCGACTGCCCGGGCGGTCCAGAGGGGACCACACTCTGGCTAGGGTGGCCACAGGCCAATGCGGTGGCTTTTGGAGCCGGATCTGGGGGACGCGGACGGCTCGCCTGCCCGTTCCCCCGGAACCGAAGGCGGGCGGCGCTCGAAAGGGTAAACAGGCCTAGGCAGGTGTCATCCAGGCCCCGTCTCGCTTCCCTCCCAGGTGCTCGTGGGGAAGGCAAGAAAAGCACCCCAGTACATCCACAGCATTGAGTATCCCGGCCTCTCCCGCGAGGAGTTTTCAAACGATTTATCTGGAGAGCAGCTGAATCTAATGAAGAAAGAGACTTAGCCTATTTTTCTGCCAACTCAGCTCCATTCCTTACCCTTCTCCCCACACCCCGCTAAATCTCCTGATTAAAATCTGAGGCTGGAATCAAGGCACCATTGGGGATCAAGGTCATCTGGGGGCTGAGTAATCTCCACCCCTCCCTGCCCAGGAAGTGGAAGTGGGAACACAGATTCCATCTCTCCTTGCCTGCCCCTCTCTTTCCCTTTCTTCCCCTTCCACTTCACATCTCCCCTTTTTTTTTTAATGGTGATAAGTGACTATTGTGCATCCAGCACTGTTCTAAACGCAGGGGTAGACACAAGTTAATTAGGCCGGCACAGTCCCTGTCCCGCATGGGGCTCACAGTCCAAGTAGGAGGGAGAACTGGAGACCTGAGGCAGAGAGAAGAGAAGCGACTCATCCAAGGTCACACAGCGAGCAGTTGGCAGAGTGGGATTCGAACCCAGGTCCTCTAATTCCCAGGCCCGTGCTCTCCCCGCTAGACCACGCCGCCGCTTCTCCCCCCTCCCCCCTCTTCCTCCTCCCCCATCCTCCTTTCCCCCACACCTTGGCTATTAAAGCCCAAGGTCTGTGGGAGTCCCGTTGACCCCCCCGGGGGCAAAGTCGCCCCAACTCCTTTATTGACATGTTGCGAGTCAAGAGCACAGTAGCACTCTGTGTCTGCAAATCATGGCTCACATCATCTCGGGGAGAGAAAAAAAAAGTTTGAAAGGCTCAGCCCAAGACAAAGGCAGCCGAGCCTGCACTGAACACTGAAAATCCCAGAGTCAGCAACTTCTATTGATTAAAAACTAACCTTTAAAGTGACTCTCCGAGTGTGTGGTTAGCATTTAAATTTAAACATGTCAGGAGTTGATTTGTTACTGAATACCAACTCAGAAGGAGTAACTTTCACATCACATTTTTTTTTTCTAATTCCCTTAAGCAGCTAAAGTATTTCACGAAATGTCAATAGGGCAAAAAAGAGAAGGAGGGGAAAAAAAAAAAGAAGAAAACCCCAAAGACGGGGAAAATGGGACCTGGGCTTTCTGACTCTCTTTTCCCATGCAAATAGTCACACCCCCTAAAAAGTGTGGAGAGGGCAACACAATAATTAGGCCTTTGTCTAACTTTCCCAAGTGCCAGGGAGAGACAGATTAATTAGCCATACAACAGTGTGGGTTTTGGGAGTGGGGGTCTCTCCCTCTTGCTCTCTCTCTCTCTTTCCCCCTCTCCCTCTCGGGCCTGGGTCATAAATTAGGCAGAATAAATACTTCAATGTGTTTGCCCGGAGTCCTGCTACGTCAGAAGCTTTGGAAGGTGATGGGAGGGGAGTAGAGAGTTTCTTGTTAATGATAGTCACGTCTGGGTCTGTCTGGTTGCTACGAGCAACCAGACATGATGTAACACCAGGATGAACTTGAACTTGGGGGACTTGAAAAGGGAACAATAGACCAGAGCAATCAATAAAGCCTATTTCAGTGAAGGATTACTGAGTCGCTCTAGGGTAACCTTGTCTGCAAGGCACATACTGAACAGTAAGATGTGTGAAGAAACTTTGTCTCTGCCCGCTAAGAGTAGTGCGGAAGCGGGCCGCAGGTTTGTCTTGGGGTGGCGAGGGCGGGCATGTGCGACGGGAAGGTGCCCCCCTCTGCCGGCTGGCCCCGGAGCTGTGGGCTTAGCCCTGCTGGGGCAGACCCCTCTCCGGCCGGGGGTCCCGGGAACGGTGGCATCCGAATTTCCATCCCGGACCTCTGAGCCGAGACGAGTCGGCGGGTCCCCCGACACCGGGGAGGCCCGGAGCCGTTGCCGGGGGAGTTCGGCCTGGTGGACTCTTGATGGAGTAGGGGAAGGGGGTCTGAGGACCCGGGTCTTGGTTCCCGCCTGTGTCCCGGGCGGTGGGCATCTCCGGCAGAATCACATAATAATGTTGATATTTGTTAAGTGCTTCCTATGTGCCGAGCACTGTTCTCTGCGCTGGGGTAGATACAGGGTCATCAGGTTGTCCCGCGTGAGGCTCACAGTCTTCATCCCCATTTTACAGAGGAGGGAACTGAGGATCCGAGAAGTTAAGCGACTTGCCCAAAGTCACACAGGTGACATATGGCGGAGCCGGGGTTAGAACCCATGACCTCTGACTCCTAAGCCCGGGCTCTTTCCAGTGAGCCACGCTGCTTCTCAAAAGATGTGTGAAGAAACTTTGTCTCTGTCCGCTAAGAGTAGTGCAGAAGCAGGCTGCGGGTTTGTCTTGGGATGGCGAGGGCGGGCATGTGTGACGGCGCCGGGACCGCAGCTGCAACGGTTCATTCGACTGGAAGCTCCCAGAGGGCGCGTCTTGCCTCGGCCGGGCCCCGGGGTCGGACGACGCGGAGACCCTCGGGAAGGGCGGATTGGAACCGAGTCAAGGCTGGCGCTCCGGGCGAGCCTCACGACTCAGGAGAGCCTGATGAGGGCCTTTCTGGGGTGATCGGGAGCCTCCTCGGAACCGCCGGAGGTTGGCCACGCCGGCCAGCAGGAAGCTCACGAGGAACGGAAGGAAGCGTGCTCAAGGCTCCGGGAGGCCTGGATCCGTGAGAGATATCGGTGGACTTGTGTAAAGCAAATTAGGAAACTCGTTCTGGTGCTTAGGGAGGTGTTTCTACAGCACAGCGTGAGGGGTAAGAGTGACCGGGGAGGAGTGCGGCCTTGACAAAATCGGCCCGCTGATTTTGTCGCGTCTGCAAGGGGGCCGAGGCGACTGGTGGTTCGGTGCGCGCTCCCGGTGGCAAGAGAGACCAAAAGTGCTGTTCTGGCCGGAAGGCCTGGCCTGTGACCTGGGTAGAGGCAGCCCCACTGGTGGGACCTGCCAGGCCCTGATTTCGCCCAGGCACGTGGCCCAAAGGGGCGGCTCGGAGGGCCGGGACGGTGAGGACCATGGCGCATCCGTCCTATTTTGGTTTTTTATTTCTTTGTCACGGTATTTGCTAAGTGCTTACGCTGTGCCGAGCAGTGTTCTAAGCGCAGGGGTAGATACAAGCCAATCAGGTCGGACACAGTCCCTGGCCCACGAGGCGCGCAGCCTAAATAATGATAATAATAATGTTCGTATTAAGCGCTTACTATGTGCAGAGCACTGTTCTAAGCTGCTGGGGGAGATACAGGGGAATCAGGTTGTCCCATGTGAGGCTCACAGTCTTCATCCCCATTTTACAGATGAGGTCATTGAGGCCCAGAGAAGTCAAGTGACTTGCCCCCAGTCACACAGCTGCCAAGTAGCGGAGCCGGGATTCGAACCCGTAACCTCTGACTCCCAAGCCCTGGCTCTCGCCACTAAGCCACGATGTTAGAAGGGAGAACAGGCATTGAAGCCCCATTTTGTAGTTAAGGAAATCGGGGCACAGAGAAGCGAAGTTAGAGAAGCAGCGTGGCCGACTGGCTAGAGCCCGGGCTTGGGAGTCCGAAGGGCCTGGGTTCTAATCCCTGCTCCGCCATTTGTCCGCTGGATGACCTTGGACAAATCACCTCTCTGTGCCTCAATTACCTCATCTGAAAAATGGGGATTAAGATGGGAAGAAGAGAAGCAGCGTGGCATAGTAGCAAGAGCACAGGCTTGGGAGTCAGAGGATGTGAGTTCTTATCCCGGCTCCACCACTTGTCTGTCGTGTGACCTCGGACAAGCCACTTAACTTCTCTATGCCTCAGTTACCTCGTCTGTAAAATGGGGATCAAGACTGTGAGCCCACGTGGGATAACCTGATTACCTTGTATCTCTCCAAGTGCTTAGAACAGTGCTTGGCACATAGTAAGCGCTTAACAAATACCATAGTTGTCATTATTATTATGACTGTGAGCCCCATGTGGGACAGGGACTGTGTCCAAACTGATTAGTTCATATCTACCCCAGAGTTTAGAATAGTGTCTGGTGCATAGAAAGCACTTAGCAAGGACCATTAAAAAAAAAAAAGGTGACTAGCCTAAGAACACACTGTGGACAACCAACAGCATCAGGATTAGAACCCAGGTCCAGCTTGAGATTCCTAAAGGAGGCCATGGCACGGGAACAGGGGCAGCCCTGGAGCTCAGTTGAGCCCTGACCTCCGCCTCAGCCCAGTGACCAGCGAAGACCACTTGCCACATTCCTACAGAGAAGAGAGGCAGAGAAGCAGTGTGGCTTAGTGGAAAGAGCATGGGCTTGGGCGTCAGAGGACATGGGTTCTAATCCAGGCTCCGCCACTTTTCAGATGTGTGATTTTGGGCAAGCCGCTTAACATCTCTGTGCCTCAGTTACCTCGTCTGTAAAATGGGGATTAAGATGGTGAACCCCACGTGGGACAACCTGATTACCTTGTGTCTACCCCAGTGCTTCAAACAGTGCTTGGCACATAGTAAGCACATAATAAATACCATAATAATAATTATTATTATAGCTGGGAGGGCCTCCGGACTGCCTGGGGACTCTGACTTCCGAACCCGGATCCTTGCCTAACAGCACGGGGCTTCTGCACAGAGCTTTGATTTTCCCCAAGTGCTTTCACACCCACAATCGCTTTTTGTCCTCCCAGCATCCCTTCGTTGTGGTTTAATTGTGGTGTTTGTTACGCACTTACCGTGCCGAGTGCTGTACTGAGCGCTGGGGTAGATATGAGATCATCAGGTCCCACGTGGGGTCACATCTAAGTAGGAGGGAGAACTGGAGAGCCCCATTTTGCCAATGAGGAAACTAAGGAACAGAGAAGTGAAGTGACCGGCCCGTGGTCACGCAGCAGGTAAGTGGTGGAGCCGGGATTAGAACCCGGGGCCTCCGACTCCCAGGCCCAGTCTATTTCCGCTAGACCACGTGGTTATCATCCCCATTTGACAGAGAGGAAGATTGAGCCCGTAGTGGCTAAGTGACTTGCTCCAGGTCTCTCAGCCAACCCGGCATTAGAACCTGGGTTTCCTAACTCTTTTTCCAATCAGTCAAAGGAATTTCTTGAGCGCATTCTGTGTGCAGAGCATTGTTCTAAACGCTTGGGAGAGCACGATACAACAGAGTTGGTAGGCGTGTTCCCTCTGCAACACCCAAGGAGCTTAACGGTCTAGAAGAGGGGAAGGCAGGCATTAATATAAAATAAATCAGGAATATGTGGGGATGAGGGGGTGAATATCAAATGCTTTTACGGGACAGATCCAAGTGCATGGGTGAGGCAGAAGGGAGTTGTACATTCCAAGCACTTAGTACAGTGCTCTACACATAGTAAGCGCTCAATAAATACTATCGAATGCATGAATGAGTGGGAGTAGGGGGAAAGAGCTGAATCGAGGAAGGCCTCTTGGAGGAGACGTGATTATAATAAAACTCTGAAGGCGGGAAGAGCACTGAGCTGTTGTCTGGGGAAGGGAAGGGAGTTCCGGGTTCCGGGTCGGATCAGTTCCCGGGTAGAGGGAGGATGTGGGCAAGATTATCCAGTTAGACGTTCGAGGTGTAAAATTACATATTGGAGAAGCAGCGTGGCTCAGTGGAAAGAGCATGGGCTTTGGAGTCAGGGCTCCTGAGTTCGAATCCCAGCTCTGCCACTTGTCGGCTGTGTGACTGTGGGCAAGTCACTTAACTTCTCTGGGCCTCAGTTCCCTCATCTGTAAAATGGGGATTAAGACTGTGAGCCCCCCGTGGGACAACCTGATTCCCCTGTGTCTACCCCAGCGCTTAGAACAGTGCTCGGCACATAGTAAGCGCTTTACAAATACCAACATTATTATATTGGCCTTAATCAGTCAATCAGTGGTTTGTATTGAGCGCCTACTGAGTGCAGGGCACAGCCTCAATCTTCTGAAGCTATATTTAGTTATCAAATCTCCCTCCAACTCCCCCAGTTAATCTGGGTCCCTGTGGCCGAAGGGTATCCCAGGAGGTCGACTAGGTAAGTTTTGGCCCAAGGAGATCCAGCCTCCTTTCTGCCGTTGCTAAGTTGGCGGAGTCGGGGAATGACCACTCTTCTCAGGCTCCGGGAAATAATAAAAATAATAATAATAATAGCGTTAGTTAAGCGCTCACCACGTGCCGAGCCCTGTCCTAAGCCCTGGGGTAGGCACAAGATAATCAGGTTGGGCAGAGGCCCTGTCGCACACAGGGCTCACGGTCTTAATCCCTCTTTTACAGACGAGGTCAGTGAGGCACTACGAAGCGAAGGGGCTTGCCCCGCAGAGAAGGGGCGGACCGGGGATTTGAACCCAGGTCCCGTGACTCCCAGGCCCAGGGCTCTAGCCACTAGGCCACTCTGCGTCCACGCCATTAACCGGCCGCTGCCATCGTGCTCTTTTGTCTTCCAGTCCTGGTACCTGGGATAAAAGTCACCGCTTCCCACCTTCCACCAGACAGACCCCCCTGGCCCCTTCCCGCCTCTGCAACCCGGAAGCAGCCGCCGCAGTGACTTCTCGTCATCGACGGAAGGGGAGGCGGACAGATGCGATCCGAGCAGCTGGGACGACAAGGCCACGGCGGGAGTAACGGTCCAATGGCGAAGGCCAGAACCTTCCGGGAATTATTATTATTATTATTATTTTTTTGCCTTCTTTTCTTTTCAACACCTTACTTAGGGACTGTTGTAACTCTGTCACATGGTGCTGGAAAAAGGTGGGCCGCAGAGCCTCGGGGGGCGGGGGGACGTCTCGTCGGGAGCGTCGGCCGGCTCGGTCGACGCCGGGGAGAGGGGAGGGGGCCGCTGACGCTCACCGACGCGCCGTCGTAACCCGCCCCGGCCCCTAACCGTTTCGCAGCCCTTTCGTCCATTTTCCCTTAGAGGTGTGACCCTTCTCGAGTAGCCATGAGGCGACACGGAAACTAAAACTTTCGTAGTAGCTGAAATCTGCAATATGTAACTTACGGGACAGTCTAAGGACATGGTTTTCGGTAACATATTGGGAAAAATTACCCATCGCAGTCGTGTTCTTTTGTTCTGGTTTTTTTTTTTTTAATGGAAAAAAAAGTCCACAGCGAGATTCATAACCCGGCCCATGACGACGACCTCGTGGTTCTGGACGGCGGCCACTCAGTCTTTCACGCAAAGGTTGGAAGCGCTGCGCACAGACTCCTTTTTTTTTTCTTTTCCCAACGATTTTCAACAATTACACAAAAATTCACGTGGATACGGGGGAGATGGTCTGTTTTGACAGAAACTGACAGGAATCGATCAAAACAATCGAATTTTGAATTGAGTATAAAGTGCAATTTCATTGGATAGCTAAATATCTTTGTAAGATAGAGATTGTTGAAAATTCTATTTTTGTTTTCCAAGTCCTCCCACCCCAGGACTCTAAACGATTGGGGTAAAAACCGCCTTGCAAGGAAAAGGGGAGCTATTTTTCGCTTTTTATGTTTTTTATTGTTAAACTTGTATCCCTTTAAAAACCGAAGGAAAATTGAAAAAAAAAAAACCCAGATCTAATGGTGCTTTTACCACAATATGTTAACTACATTCAATGCTGATGAATTCTTTTTTCGGTTCTCGAAGGCACATAACTAATATGAGCCCCTACTCTTCCGTTCATTTCACGAGCCACCGAGACGGATTCAGCCGATTCTGAAAAAAATGAAAATAAAATAAAGATTTGGCGTTTCTGGCCACGTTAGGGTGGATACGACCCCTCCGAGTCACAGAAAAAGAGAACAAAAGAAGAAAAAACCCACGTCCGGCACCCGAGGAAGGTCCATCGTATCCCGGGCAGGCCGGACGGTCCCCTCGGAGGGGGGTCGAGGGAGACGGGGCTTGGGGGGCTTCCAGCAATGACCGGTTGGGCCGCTGCGAGCCCGGGGCTTTTGTTGGAAACAAAAAAAAAAAAAGAAAAAAGTTTGTCCCCCTATCCGTCCAAGTATCTTAGAAGAAAAAGAACAAAAAAAAAGAACAAAAAAAAAAAAACCAGAGTGCAAGTGATTTTTCTACCAGACAGCGAAGCACCGTTTTGCTTCCCACGCGACTTTAAGAAGGTTCCCTATACTATACATATATATACGTTCTGGTTGGCCAGGCCAGCCAATCGGAGAAAGTCTCTGCATGTTCTAGTGGTAGTAAACTCATTTTTATCTAGTTAACGTAGGATAAAGTAGAGTGCATTAAGACACAATATTGTAACCCCTATTTAAGGCACCTGCCTTTAAACTTTGTTCACTCACAGCCCTTCAGAAGGGTCCCTACTACTGTCCTATACAATATAGGAACTGAAATTCTTGGGAAGAAATTCTGCTCCTCATCTTCTCCCCGAAAACGATGTTCTTTGTTTTGTTTTTCTTGATTTGCACGAAAACAAAAATTCCATATCAATGTGCCTTGCCCTGAATAGCGATTATTTGTGGAATTGTTGCACATGTACCTGAATTGAAAGGGGTTGGGAGACACTTTTTTTGTAAATGTGACTTTGACGTCAGCCCACGTGAGTTTCCAACATCTAGAATTCAGTAGAACGTTAGTTGTCCTGGATGGTCGATCAGTGGCAGTGCTATTCGGAGATATCTGTCCGTAGATGCTAAAGGGTATCAGTATTTTTGGATGTTGCTGTATTTTACGTTTAGTTTGGAGTCTTCCTTTGATATATTATTTTTGTTGTTGTTGTTGTTGTGTTCCCCCCACCCCCCGATATATGAAAATATGCAATACCTGCTTGTATCATGTAGAAGAAAGCTTAGCGATTCTTTGTTTTCCTTTCTCTCTCTCTTTTTTTTTTATTTTTAATTTGACCAAAGTTGGTGCTGCACGAGGTGTGGCGTGTTTTGGTGTTTGTCTGTGGACTTTGTGATTTTTGAATGCACACAGAGGAGGAGGAGGAGGAAGAGGAGGAGGAGGAAAGGAGGAGGCGAGGAGAAGGATGAGGAGGATGAGGGGGGGTGGGAAAGAGGAGGGTGAAGGTTCATCTTAGAGCGGCAGGTCTGACCGCCGCCTCTAAGCTGAGCTTGGCTTCAAGCGATTTTGTTTTTTTACAACTGTTCCTTTCACAAGCAAGCCTTAAAAAAAAAAAAACCCACAAAAAAACAAAAAAACTTCCTTTTCTTCAGCTCCCAGACCCCATTTTTCTTAGGCCGCAGGCGATCCACACTCAGTTACCAGAAACAAGGATCTAAATGCCCATTTTTATATGCACGTTTTTAAAAAACTTCCAAGTTCTGAACAATTGTTTACTGGTGATCTATCGCTATTTAAGGAAAAAAAAAGAATAAAATAAAAGGTTTTGGATTTTCATATGTGTCTGATAAGTGGTTGAGTAGTCGTTTGGCTCTATTGTGTTGTGTGATTGTTAGTGTATGGTGTCACTTCCTGTAGCCGGTGTCACTTCCCGTAGCCAGCGTCCTTTTGCCTTCCTCTCCTCTGCCCCCTCCTCTCCCCTAGAGCACCTAGCTGGGCATTACTTTCCTATGACATATGTGCACTAAAAAAAGGAAAACTAGCAGCTTTCAGTGCTTCGCCGCAAAGGGAAAAGAAAGCCTACGCAAACATGTTGTCAGAGCCTTGTCAGAAGCCAAGGTCGTACCAGTAAATTGGTTGTACATACAAGAAAGTTGCACCCTAAGCAATAGTCTGGGCAGTTTTAGTTGTTTTTAGCGAGCATGTCCGTAGCCATGGCTGCAAAGAGAAAGGTTAATCTGCCCACTCAGAAGATATGTAATTTGTACGTTGTATAGTTTTATTGATTACACTGATTTATTCTACCCTATTTTATAATGCAGGACTTTTGTAATGTTGTTTAAATGAGGAAAAAAAAAATTTCTGTCAAATTAGCTTAGTGGAGTTTCTGATTGTTCGTTATAAAGGCAGCGTTCATAGAATTGCTTTTCTTTTCTTTGGTTTCCTCTTCCCCCACCACCCCCAACCCCGGGGCGGGGTTGGGGGGGGAGCAGACTGGGGGAAGGGGTCGGGAGGGAGTGGAGTTAAGTTGAAAACTTTCCCGTTTCCTTTTTTTGTATGTATTTAAATACAGTTATTTTTTTTTTCCCCCTCTCTCCCTCTCTTCTCTCAATGGTATAGCATATCCCTATGCTTGAGAAGTATAGGCACCGAAGAACCATTGTAAATGGCCATTACAGGTATGCTGTATTTTTTGGAAGGCATTTTGTCGTATTAAGTTTGATGAAGCTAAAGTTAGGGAATTCTAAACAGACGTCCAGGAGAACACCGTTCTAAAGGCTTCCCCGCAGGCAGGGAGCAGCGCGGGGGGGCCTCTGTGCGTTAAACGCTCCGACCGAGGCCCTCGTCCACTTGTCCGTCCCCCCCGCCCGGTGAGGAGAGAGACGTCTGCTTGGGGTGTGTAGCGAATAGGCCTGAGAACCATCCCCTCTCCCCCTAACCCCTACCCAGTACATCGCACTGATGCCGTTTCAAAAGAAACAAGGCCCCAGAGACCCACCTGTGAATCTCGTTCGTTCATTCGTATTTATTGAGCGCTTACCGTGTGCAGAGCACTGTACTAAGCGCTTGGGAGAGTCCAGTTGAGCAACAGATGGACCCATTCTCTGCCCGCAGACGTCCCTTAGGACCCCGTGTCCGACACTAGCCTCCCGGCCCCGTCTTCCCCTTCACCACCGTGCCCCTGCTTTCCACCCCCTGACCCAAGTCACCGACTCGCCCCCCCCCCCCCCCCACAGATCCTATCGGGATTTGCCCCCCTCACCCCATCGTCGTGTCGCACACCCCAGCAACGGACTTATTTATCGGGTTTTCTTTTCAGTGAGTTACGGGCTACAGTTAGACAGACATGGTTCACTCTCCTCAGCTCCAGCTCAGTCCCGGAGGGTGAAGGAATGCAAAATCCCTCAGCAAAAAGTTGTTCTTTCACTCTGATTTTTTTTCTCTTCCTCTTTCTTTTCTGGTATGTTTTGCAAGCTTCGTAGGAACAGTGCTTTGAAATATTTACTGAACAAAATCAGGATTTATAGCCGACGAAGAAACCGTCTTTCCTTGTGATTTTTTTTTTCTTTTTTTAAAAAAAGCAAAGAATGTCAGTTAATATCGTACTTTGCATCGTGTCTCTGGAAATATCTTTCTTTTTGCTGTTGGTGGTGGTTTCTTCCCGCCTTTCCTTTTCGCCTCAGTAGAACAAAATCAACACCCCCCTCCTCCCCCGCCCCTCCCGCCTCTGCAACCCCCCAATATTGTACCCGGAGAGCTTCATTGGCACCTGGAAAGCCAGCACCCCCCTCCCCACTCACATACCCGTCGGGGGGTTGCCGCCCCCTCCCCCCAAGCTTCTGATGCCAATTTTGTCTTGAAGTCGCTGCATGTACCTACTCCCACCCCTAGGCAGGCCGGGCATCACGCCCGAAGCCGGGCACTGGCCTAACGGTGCCAGTCGGGGATGGCATCCCCCTTTTGCTTCTTCCCCGTTGAAATGAAAAAAAAAAAATCACTAAATACCTAAACTATCAAACGAAAACAGGGGGAATTCATCTAGAGCGGGTAACATTGAAGCTGCTCCATAGCACTTAACTGTAGTGAATACTGTGTCACCGATTCCGAAATCGATTTCATGTTTAATGCAAAATCCATTACATGGTGCTATTGCAGGCTGGCAAAAGATTTACACAAATTGGACAACTTTGGGCTCCACACACTCTGCTTTCCAACCATGTAAATGCATAGCAGTGTTTATCTGCATGAGAACTATGCACTAATCTTATCTGAAAAAAAAAATATATCAACTTTGATATCTACTTTCCGTTTCCTTCGATCCTTGCCTTTTGGGTCATTGTTATAATGCCAGCTTTAGGACAGAAAGAATTATAAGAAAACCAGCATAATACCTGATATATTAAAATGTAGTGCCTGTGAAATCTGTATTATATTGCTCTTCTGAAGTAAGACTTTTCTACACCAGTAGCCTTCGCTGTCTGTCAAGACCTTCTGATATAGGTGATGTAAAATAACCGTACAATATTAATGCATGCTATTCCATAATGCTTAGTGAGCTGTATGAATATTACTCCAAGTTATGTTAGTCTTTTTTTTTTTCTGATTTGGTTCTTGTCAGATAGGTTTAAAGATATTTCACTGAGAACGCAAATACTGTCTTTTCTTGATTTTGGGTGTTTTCAGTATTTTGGAGGTATACATTTACTTAAATTCAGTATTACTTGTGGTTTTTTTCTTTTCTTCTTCTTTTTTTTGTTTCCTTTGGATTTTTCTATTTCGTTTTTCTTTTCCTAGAGGGCAGGCGTGGGTGTTGGTGCTCAGAAAGCAAGATTTGCTAAGACTGGGTCTCCCAGCCACCCTGAGAACCCCGGGGGCGTCGGCCTTCCCCACCCCCACGGTAGCCACGGTCGGGGGGCGACGAGGAGGGGGACATTTCTTAGTTGGACGGCATTCCTCCCCGCCCCCTGCCCGTCCCTCCCCGAGGGTACCCACGCCTGACCCGCCTTCACACCTGACCTCCGCATATTAAAAAAAAAAGGAAAAAAGGCAAAAAAAAAAGATCATGTAGCTGTTTAGTTTCATGCACAGTTGCAATATTTTTCTTCAAAAAAAAAAACCAACAAAAAAAAAAAAACCAACCTCTGTATGAACTCTGGGCCCGATTCATAAAGCAGCCGTCCGTTATTAACACGGGGCGGTGGACGGGTTGAGGGGTCACGGGGGTGACGGGACTCACATGTGCACTTACTCTGCCCCGGGTGAGACTGGCTCCCCCGTCCCAGGCGGTGGGGAGACGCGCTTCCTCCCATCCCGTCCGCCCCCCCAGACCCCTCCCCAGGGCTCCGCCGGGAGAAGGGGGGCTCTCCCGGGGCTCGTGGCCTTTCCCCGGGGTGGTGGCGGGGCAGGGAACATGGGCACCGGGGGATCCGTTGACTCTTCCTGCCATTTTTAATGCTCAACTTTTAGAAACCACCGTCACCTAAAGGGTTCTGGTTCCCTCTCGCCGTTGCTCTGGGAGGGTCCCCCCCACCCCCGACACCCCCAACCCCGGGTTCCTTTTCAGCCCGGACCCCGAGAATCCGCCTTTTCGGGGAGCAACGGAAGGGGATGCGGTTGGGTGGGGCGTGAACGGGGAATGTCCCGGTAGGCCCCACACCGTCCAACCCCTCTCCGCCCCCCGGTCCGGGCTCGACACCCCCTCGCCCCGCCAACCGCCCCTTCCCCCGACCGCCACCCCCCATGTGTCCTGCCCGTGTCAATAACCCAGGTTTTTGCATTTTGCTTTTATGAGTCGGGCTCCTTGTGCCTCTAGTATTACTTGTATTGACTCTCATAGTTACCATTTTAGTTTTACTGTGTTCTGTGAAAATTTGTCATTGGTTGAAATTCACTGTGGGCATATCCATTCTTCTTCAACTAAATCTCCACAGGTTTTTTGAGCTGGTGTGGATTCGTTTAACTCTTGTATTCAACCATTAGTGCTACCACCTTCTCACATTACAATTCAATTACTGGAAGCAAGTACTGCATTTCCTATGCAACAAAAAAGAAAAATAAAAAATTGCTAATGCTACCCGCCGTGGTGTGGTCGTTTGCTTGGACGGGGTGGGGGCCGTCCCCCCCCCAAGCCCTCCTACCTCGGGCGCGGTGGGGGTCCCGGGGGGGTCCGCGGTGGGGGGCTCCGTTCCGGGAATCGGGCCCTTTCGGGGAGATCCTGCAGGCGACGTCTGGGGCGGCTCCATGAGCACCCATGGCTCTGGTCTCCGCTTCCTCTCCGGCTTCGGGAATGGGTTTCTCACAGTAATGATAATCGAGAAGCAGCGTGGCTCAGTGGAAAGAGCACGGGCTTTGGAGTCGGAGGTCATGGGTTCGAATCCTGGCTCTGCCACTTGTCAACTGTGTGACTGTGGGCAAGTCACTTCACTTCTCGGTGCCTCAGTTACCTCCTCTGTAAAATGGGGATTAAGACTGTGAGCCCCACGTGGGACAACCTGATTCCCCTGTGTCTGCTCCAGCGCTTAGAACAGTGCTCTGCACATAGTAAGCGCTTAACAAATACCAACATTATTATTATTATTATTGTTATCATTATTAATAGCTATTATTATTACTATAGTATTTGTTGAGCGCTTTTATGTCCCAGACGCTGTACTAAGGGCTGGGGTGGATACAGGTTAATCGGGTTGGGCACGGTCCCTGTCCCACATGGTGTTCGCCATCTCAATCTCATTTTAATCATAATAATGTTGGTATTTGTTAAGCGCTTACTATGTGCAGAGCACTGTGCTAAGCACGGCGGTAGATACAGGGTAATCAGGTTGTCCCACATGAGGCTCACAGTTAATCCCCATTTTACAGAGGAGGTTACTGAGGCACAGAGAAGTGAAGTGACTCGCCCACAGTCACACAGCTGACAAGTGGCAGAGCCGGGAGTCGAACCCATGACCTCTGACTCCGAAGCCCAGGCTCTTTCCACTGAACCAAGCTGCTGTTTCTGCTTGGAAGAGGGAGAATGAAAGAGTCGTCATTCCCCTCCGCTCCCTGGGGCTTAAGGGGGACCACCGCTCGGTCTGGCCAGCTGACCTAAGGCTATCCTGTCCGTCCTGCCCATAGCCCAGTGGCTCCCCCACCCCCATTCTTCCTCCCATTCCTGATCCCTCCCGAGTTCCCGCTAGACCCGAGGGCCGGGATCCCGGATTCTAACTCCAAGACCTAGCAGCGTGGCTTAGTGGATAGAGCACGGGCCGGGGAGTCAGAAGGACCTGGCTTCTAATCCTGCTTCTGCCACATGTCTGTTGTGTGACCTTGAGCCAGTCACTTCTCTTCTCTGGTCTTCAGTTACCTCATCTGTAAAATGGAGATGAAGAGTGCAAACCCCACATGGGACGGGGTCTGTGTCCCACCTGATTAGCTTGTATCTCCCCCGCAGTGCTTAGAACAGTGCCTGGCACATAGTAAGCACTTAACAAGCACCATTCTTCTTCTTCTTCTTATTCTATACATAGTAGGGGCTCAGCTAATACTACCAACTGTTGCTGTGGATTTCTACATCTTACAGAGGCAGAAGGCCTGAGAGGAGCAAATCAGTTCTCAAACATTCAGGCCCTGGTATTTGCTGAGTGCCCTCCGATTGCTAAGGGTGCTCTATGAAGCCCTTGGGAGACGCCGAAAGCAGCGAGACCCACACTCCCCGCTCTGGAGCTTTCGATCTAATGAGCCTTCGGTGGCCTCCCCTCGATGACCAGATTCTAGCCGGTTGGAATCATTCCTCCTCTCAGTCCCCGTGGCTCAAGAAAATGGAGAGAAGCCCTGGGGCTCCCCTCCCCTCCCCTTCACCGAGGGGGCAGATCCTGGATGGCGAGGACCCTTTTGTTTCTCCAAAATGCACTCCCTTCTAGGCCTCACTTTGTCCTCGCCAGACCTGGAAGGCAGGGAGCGGCAGCTGTCATCCCCATTTTACAGATGAGACGGAGGCCAAGAGAGGTTGAGTGACCAGCAGGGCAGGAAGGAGAACCTGCCTCCCTGCTCCCCCCTACCCCGGCTGACCCATGCTCCGTCCCCGAGGCCTCGCTCTGGGAGCTGCAGGAGGAAGGGGATGAGGTGAGGCGGGGGCTGACCGGGAGGGCCGGCAGATGGCCCCTGAGGTGGCTCTGGATGGGTCCCTCAGTCCTGGCGGTAACCGATCCCAAGCCAGTGCAGAATAAGTGGCCTCGTGCTGTCGGCGGGGAATGTGTCTGTTACATTGTTCTAATGTACTCTTCTAAGCGCTTAGTACAGTGCTCTGAACACAGTAAGCGCTCAATAAATACAACTGACTGGCAAGACGGACGTGGCTAAGGCCCTGCAGAGGCCAGAGTCGGGAGGCCTACTCGTTCCCACCCGCTCCTGTTCCCACAGCCCTCGCTCTTCCATTTCCACGGGGCCTTGGGAAGACACTCCCCTCCTCCCACCTCCCCCAACTTCCCTCCTCCTTCCCCTCCTCTTCTCCCCCTCCCCAGGCTCCTCAGCAAGGCCTGGAAGAACTATGGACAGAAGCTGCACTCTTGACACTCCAGAACCGTGGATTTTCTTCTTTTGGAGAAGAGTTTCTCTTGGAACGGTCAAAGGCAGTGAGGGATTTGGGAGGGGGTGGGGGGAATGAGAGGGGCTTCTTTTTCAAAGGTGGTGGTGGTGGTGGTTGGGGTCTCCATTTAGCCGAAAAGTGGGATCCAACTGTGCCATTCCCTTGTGGAGAAGCAGGAAGCGGCGTGGCCTGGTGGAACGAGCCCAGACCCGCAGTCAGAGGACCTGGGTTCCTATCCTGACTCTGCCAGTTGCTGGCTGCGTGACCCAGAGCAAGTCACTTCTCTGTGAAGTGGAAGCAGCGTGGCTCAGTGGAAAGAGCACGGGCTTTGGAGTCAGGGCTCATGAGTTTGAATCCCAGCTCTGCCACTCGTCGGCTGTGTGACTGTGGGCAAGTCACTTCACTTCTCCGTGCCTCAGTTCCCTCATCTGTAAAATGGGGATTAAGACTGTGAGCCCCACGTGGGACAACCTGATTCCCCTATGTCTACCCCAGCGCTTAGAACAGTGCTCGGCACATAGTAAGCGCTTAACAAATACCAACATTATTATTATTTATTATTCTCTGTGCCTCAGTGACCTCATCTATAAAATGGGGATTAACTGTGAGCCTCACGTGGGACAAGCTGATTACTCTGTATCTCCCCCAGCGCTTAGAACAGTGCTCTGCACATAGTAAGCGCTTAACAAATACCAACATTATTATTACCTCATCTGTAATATGGAGGTTGAATTGAGTCTGTGGCTAAGACTGTGAGGCCACTGTGGGACAGGGACTGTGCCCCACCTTATTATCTTGTCTCTACCCCGGTACTTAGTACGGTGCTTGGCAACTAATAAGTGCTTAACAAATACCAGTTTAAAATAAAAAGCAAGTAATGCTTGACGGCCAGTAGGGCCAATTAAGTGCTTATTGTGTGCAGAGCACTGCACTGAGCACTTGGGAGAGTTCAATAGAGTAAGTTTGCACCGTTCCTGCCCTGAGGTTGCTTACAATTTAGCAGGTAACTTCTGCACTGCAACCTCCAGCTATCACCCCAGCTTTCTGCCGTGGTCTGCCTCTCTGCAGTTTCACATTTCTTTCTGCCTCCAAGACATCTCTACCTGGATGTCCCACTGTCACCTGAAACTTAACATGCCTAAAACAGAGCTCCTTACCATCCTACCCAAACCCTGTCCTTCCCCTGTCTTTCCCATCACTGTAGACGGCACCACCATCCTTCCCGTCTCACAAGCCCGTAACCTTGGCATTATCCTTGACTCCTCTCTCTCATTCAACCCACATACGCGATCCATCACTAAATACTGTTGGTTCGACCTCAACAACATTGCTAAAGCCGCCCTCTCCTCTCCATCCAAAGCGTTACCACATTAATCCAAGTACTTATCCTTTCCCGCCTTGATGATTGTATCAGCCTCCTTGCTGACCCCACTCCAGTCTTTAGTTCACTCTGCTGCCCTGGTCATTTGTCTTCAAAAACATTCAGTCCATATTTCCCAGTCCTCAAGAACCTCCAGTGATTGCCCATCCACCTCCGCATCAAACAAAAACTCCCCACCATTGGCGTTAAAGTCCTCAACCCCTCGTCTCCTTCTACCTCACCTCGCTACTCTCCTACTACAAACCAGCCCACTCACTTCACTTCTCTAATGCCATCCTACTCACTGCACCTTGGATCTCATCTTTCTCACTGTGACTTCTGACCCAAGTCTCGCCTCTCTTGCTGAAGTTGCAAGCTTCCGCAATGGAGAGGACTGTGGTGCTGTCAACAGTGATGGATAAATAGGGAGGGGGAAGAGGATCTAAGGGTAAAAATGAGGAATTCAATTTTGGACATGTTGAGATCGAGGTGCTGGTGGGATTGAACTCCTCGCCTTTTCTCTCAGATCTTCTTCCCCCTCTCTGTTTTCCCATCAACTCAGCAACTTGGCTTTGTACTTGACTCCCATCTTTCTTAATAATAATACTAATTGTGGTATTTGTTAAGCGCTTACTCTGTGCCAGGCACTTTACTAAGCACTGAGGTGGATACAAGAAAATCGGGTTGGACATAGTATCTGTCCCACATGAGGTTTACAGTCTCAATCCCCATTTTACAGATGAGGTAATGGAGGCACAGAGAAGTGAAGTGACTTGCCCAAGGTCACACAACAGACAAGTGGCGGAGCTGGCCTTAGAACTCATGACCTTCTGACTCCCAGGCCCATGTTCTAACCATTGCATCATGCTGCTTCTCATCAGTCAAACAATCAATGGTATTTATTGAGTGCTGGCTACGTGCAAAGCATTGCACTAAGTGCTTGGGAGAGTAAGAGTACAATATAACAGAATTAACAGACACATTCCCTGCCCGTAATGAGCTTTCAGTCTATTACCAAATTCTGTCCATTCTTCCCAACTTGATGTCTGTTCCTCCCTTCCTCCCGTCTTTCCCCTTTCCGGTCCATAAGCCACTCTGCGTCCCAGATCTTTTTTCTAAAACGCCAATCTGCACTCGTTTCCCTTCTTGGTTCCCCACAAGACAGACCACAACTCTCCCCACATTCACAGCCCTCCAAAACCCCATCTCCCCCAACAAGCTTTACCCGATTAAATTTTTCAGCACCATGAGCCATATCACCCCTTTAACTCTAACCCTAATCAGCTTAGACACCCTCACAAATATATCACCTTCATTTGTCTTGAGCTCCCTAGTGTAAATATTTTTATATCTCTCCTAAGCTCTTTGAGGGCAGGAAATGTGTAAATTCTTTAGTGTGTACTTCCCAAGCACTAAGTGCTCCACATAAAGTGAGCACTCAAGAAATGTGACTATTTCAAATACACTTCAGAAACCTCTAACAGTTAACCATTCCTCTCCACATTAAGCAGAAGCTCATATTTGCTTTAATCAATCAATAGTCTTTATTTAGTGCTTACTCTGTGCAGAACACTGTCTTAGCACTCGGGAGAGTACACCATTTAGAATTAGCAGACACGTTCCCTGCCCAAGAGGTACTCAATCAACTCTTTCGGCAGTACTTATCTTCACTCCTGTCCCACTCCACACCAGCTCACACTCTTTATTCCTACCAGGTCAACCTATTTACCAGGCCTCGATCTGATCTCTCTTGCTACCGACCTCTTGCTGTACTCCCTCCCTTCTTCCTGCAACTCCCTCCCCCTTCATATCCAGCCGATCGCTGCCCTCCCCAACGTCAAGGCCCTCCTGAAATCACATCTCCTTCAGGAGGCCTTTCCTGATTAGCCCATCATTTCCCCACTCTGATTCCGCCCCCCGAGATGGCTGCTTCAGCACTTCCAGGTCACCTAAACATTTGATCCCAAGGTACCCTCCATTCCTCGCCCCCATCCTTCCTACCATTCCTTTCCATCCTTAAACGAGTTGCTTATACCTGCCACCTGCACTTTATCTCCTCCAACCTTCTCCTCGACCCCTTGCCGTTCGGCTTCTGCCCTCTTCACTTCACTGAAACTGCTCTCTCCAAGGTCACCCTCCTCCTCTCCAAATCGAACAGCTCCTACAGATGAGCTTCCTTGATCTCGCCGCAGACTTTTGACTCTGCGAACCACCCCGTTCCCTTAAAAACACTGCCTAACCTTGGCTTCTTTGATCCCTTTCTGATCCCCCTCCTATCTCTCTGGCAGCTCCTTCTCAGTCTCTTTCACCGGCTCCTCCTCTGCCTCCCGCCCCCTGTGGGGATCCCCCAATCCCCTTTCTATTCTCCATCTACACCCATCCCCTTTGGGGAGCTCATTTGCTTCCACAGGTTCAACTACCACCTTGACATAGATGATTCCCAAATCTACCTCTCCAGACCCGACGCCTCCCCTTCTCTGCAGCTTTGCATTTCCTCCTGCCTTCAGGAAATCACTACCTGGATGTTCCGCCGATACCTCAAACTTAACAGCATGGCCTAGTGGATAGAGCACGGGCCTGGGAGTGAGATGATATGTCCAAAATATGCTAAATCGAGTCATTTGGCTTTCCGAAGACCGCATTGGCTTAATTTATTCCAAAACCCGTTGTTCGTTTTTTGGGCACTCCATGGTATTCGCCCAAGCCTTCTCCTACACCACATTTCAAAAGAATCAATGCTCTTTCTATCCCCGTTTTTTCACTGTCCAGCTTTTTCAGATCCATACGTTGTCACTGGAATCACCTTAGAATTGACAATTTGTATTTTTGTGGTAATTGTTACAGCCTCACATTTCACGATTTTTTTCCAGGCTCTTCATAGCACTTCCAGGCTTTTCATAGCACTTCTTCCTAACATTCATCTTTGGTGTATTTCCTTACTACTAGTTTCTTTATTATGGATTATCGATCCAAAGAGAGAAAAATGGTCAGCTATGTCAATTGCCTCACCATTAAAACTTCCTCCAAAAGGCTTTCCTTGACTAAGCTCTCATTTCCCTACCCTATTTGCTCTCCCTTTTTCCAAGTTTATGCACTTGGATCTGTATTCCTTAAGCACTTGATACCCACCTCACCCCCAGCCCCACGTCACTAATTTCCATACCCTAACCTCAGTGTTTTCTCTCTCTATATTTTATTTTAATGTCTGTCTCCCCCACTAGATTTTAAGCTCCTTGAGGACAGGGATCGAGTCTACCAACCCTATTGCTCTGTCCTCTCCCAAGCATTTAGTACAGTGTTCTGTATACAGTAAGTGCTCAATAAATACCGTTGATTGATTCATTGATTACTCCCGAAAATCCAAGGCCCGGAAGAAGGAGTGGTCCCCAGAGCCAGAGGCTGTTGAAAGATCAAAGCGGATCGTGATAAAGAAGAGTCCGGTGGACTTGGCTGTGAGAAGGTCATCAGTGATGTTACTTATTGGCCCCTCGGCACTAAGGAGGTTTGCTGGGTTTTTTATGGTATTTGTAAAGCGCTTACTATTCATTCAGTTGTATTGATTGAGCACTTACTGTGTGCAGAGCACTGTACTAAGCGCTTGGGAGATGCATCCAGACACTGTACAAGTGTTGAGGAATGAGGGGAGTGATTTCTGACAATAAGGATGAGGATAGTGCTTCCTCGCCAAGGAAAGAGCCCCCCCGGACAGAACAAAGCCGCTTTCGAAGCAAATTTCTCCACTGTCCAGTCTCCTCCCTCTGCACAGGGGATGGAACACTCCCGACACCGGTCGAGGACAAATCTCTAAGGACCTAGCGGTCCGCTCTCTGGAGACGATGCCTCTCATCAATGGTGTTACCGGGATCGGACCTACCAACCAAACAGAGCGGGGGCTTTTGTCCATCCATCGTCCCGTGGAAAGCCCAGTCCAGTCTGGGCTATAGGTCGCCATCGTTCAGTTTATCTAGCCACAGAGCCCCAAGTCGCTCCAAGGGTCCAGGGAGCTATTTGGGGCAGATGGGTCAGTGCAACCCAGAAATGTTTCACTGAACAGGGTCTTTCCGCTCCCTACCGACCAGTGACTGCTGACCACCCCCACCCCACCCCCTCCTTCTCCACATCCTCCCCCCAACCCCACCCGAGCCCGAGGGGCCCTATTCTGAGTACACCGGCATAAGAATCTCCTTCACAAATTTATTGCCATAAATCAATCAGCCCAGGTCGCTTCATAGCCAGGCAGTTAATTTCAGAATGAAGTGGTGCTGTTCTTCATTAATACCTCACGCTAACTACCTATCAAAACACTCAAAGGCAATTAATACCGTGTTGCTGGAGTCCTGAACCAATAAATATTTCCAGCCTTGGCTTGTCTTTGGCCAGATAAAAGACATTAGATTCACCCATCGCTTCCTGAGGCTTGCAGGTCCCCTCCCCTTCCCTGATCCCGTTTCCCCAGCGCCAGAAGCATTACAGCGCAGAAAGGGAGGAGGCGATTAGTATGTCACCGAAGCTTGTGAGGCTGTGGGCCTAGAAGGCCCAGGTCTCTCCTGTCAGCCCCTCCTGGGACCCCTGCACCCACGCCAGGCAGGAAGGTCTCTGTCGATGCTGAAATAATAATAAATAAGTAATGATAACTACGGTATTATTAAGCGCTTTACTATGTGTCAAGTTATAGCTTTAAGCCCTGGGTGAAATACAAGCTAATCAGGTTGGACTCAGTCCCTGTCCCACATGGGGCTCAACAGTCTTAATCCCATTTTACAGATGAGATAACTGAGGCACAGAGAATTCAAGTGATTGGCCAAGGTCGCACAGCAGTCAAGTGGTGGAGCTGGAAATCGAACCCAAGTCATCTGATTCGCAGGCTTGAGCTGTGTTCTGGAGGCTCTGCTCATCTTTGAAATATACGTAGGTTTAGCAAAAAAACAACATGGACAGGGGACTGGTTGATTTTGAGCAGACCAGCATTTCTCGTTTCCATTTAAGTGTCAAAGGGAAGTTGACCGCTGGACTGGAGCCATTCTTTCCTGAACCGCGGAGCAGCTTTGCCAATGTCGGAGGCCGGCCTTGGTTCGAGTATTGGGATGGTCAGTGTTCTGATGAGGTACGCCGACCCCACAAAAATTACTCTCCCCTCACTTCAAAGCCTTATTGAAGGCTCACCTCCTCCAAGAGGCCTTCCCCGACTAAATCCCTCTTTTCCTCTTTCCTCACTCCCTTTCTGCCGTCACCCTGACTTGCTCTCTTTATTCACCGCCATCCCCAGCCCCACAGCACTTATGTCCAGATCGGTAATTTATTGATTTAGATTCATGTCTGTTTCCCCGTCTAGACTGTAAACTCGCTGTGGACAAGGAATGTGTGTTACATTGCTATGTCGTACTCTCCGAGCTCTTAGCACAGTGCCTTGCACACAGTAAGTGCTCTATAAACGTGATTGGTTGATTGATTCTGAATAAGAAGAGATGGGAAGGGTCAGAGTCCTTCAGGCGGGAGAAACAGAGTCGGAGAAGGGCATTGGATCGAAGTTTACAGAATGAGAAAGGGGGTGAGGCAGGAGAGTTCAGCCCTCACTGTCAGTCGATTGGATTTGTTTTTCGATCAATCGATGGTACTTGTTGAGTGCTTACTATGTACTAAGCCTTGGGAGAGTACAACCCAACAGAATTAGCAGACACATGCCCTGCCCTTAACGAGCGTACAGCGTAGAGGGTTATTTGCTATTGTTTTAATGAGATGTTCATCCCCTTGATTCTATTTAATGTCTGTCTGTCTCCCCCGATTAGTACTGTAAGCCCGTCAAAGGGCAGGGACTGTGTCTATCTGTTGCCGATTTGTACATTCCAAGCACTAGTACAGTGCTCTGCACATAGTAAGCGCTCAGTAAATACTATTGAATGAAATAAATAAGTACTATTGAATGAATAGATGGGGCTAACAGATTACTCGAATCCCACAGCTCACAATATAATAGAGTTGATAGACTCTATTATAGAGTTATATTATTATATAGTCTATTATATAGTTGATAGAGTTGATTCCCTGCCCACAAGGAGCTGGAGGTCTAGAGTGTGAAAAGCATTGATATAAATACAATATGTACTTAACTGCTGAGGGGCTGAGAGGGGAGTAAATGAAGGGAAAATTCAAGTGTGAAGGTGACACAAGGAGAGAGGCAGAGGAGGTTGTGAGGGCTTAAGTCAGGGAAGGCCTCTTGGAGGATGTGCTTTTAATATGGACTTGGAGAGGTCGGGGAGAGTGATCGTAATACTGATGATGGTATTTGTTAAGTGCTTACTATGTGCCAAGCACTGTTCTAAGCGCTGGGATTGATATCAGTTGTCTCCACTTGGGGGCTCACAGTCTTAATCCCCATTTTACAGATGAGAGAACTGAGGCCCAGAGAAGTGAAGTGACTCATCCAAATTCACACAGCAGACAAGTGACGGGAGCCAGGATTTAGGAACCCACGACCTCCGATTCCAAGTCCAGGCCTCTTTCCACTAAGCCACGCTGCTCTCTATTCTTTCCCAACTCCCCTTCTGACAGTACCTCGGTCTGTTCTGCTCCCTCAGCCCGGAAACTTCCTACCCCACCTGTATGACAGCCTACGAGCTCCTTCCTCAAATCTTCCCCTCCTCCGAAAAGCCTTCCCCCCAGTATCTCCCAACACTCCAAATCACTCAGCTAACCGCTTTACCGCACTGCACCCTCTCAAAGCCTCCTAGAACAGTGTTTGATCCCCCCAAAGGGGCTCGAAAGAATACCATGAATCGATGGATTCTTCAAGCAGAGCACGTATATTCATTTACCTAATCTACAGTCTACAGTTCATTCAATTATTCGATCTGTAAATATCTCTACATCGGTCTCCCCCGTTAGAGTGGAAGCTCTTGGTGGGCAGGGGGTGGGTCTTAGGCTTAAGATAGTTCAACTTTCTCTGTACCTCACTTACCTCATCTGTAAAATGGGGGTTAAAACCCGTGAGCCCCACGTGGGACAACCTGATTACCTTTGGGTCTACACCATTGCTCAGAACATGCGTGGCACACTAATAAGTGCTAACAAATACCATAATAATAATAATGCGGGTAACATGACACAAGGGCCTGTGAAAGGGAAGGAGAGGGATCACTTGGGGAGATGGGCGGAGACAGCTGTGGGCCTGCAGAATTCCCATTCTGGGGACGGCTGGGAGTTTCCCAGAGGAGGAAGGAGTCAGCTTGCACCTCAGGAGGAATGGAAGTTAGCCAGTAGGTATGTTGCCCTCTCCCAAATGCTTAGAACAGTGCTGTGCATGTAGGAAGCGCTCAGTAAATTACACCGTTCTAAGCACTGGGGTAGATGCCAAGGTAATGCAGTTGTCTAAGTGGGGCTTACAGTCTTCATCCCTATTTTCCAGATGAGGGTAAGTGAGGCCAGAGAAGCGAAGTGACTTGCCCGAAGGTTCACACAGCAGCAGGGTGGCGGAGGCCGGGGGATTTATTCGTTGCATTCATATTTATTATAATAATGTTGGTATTTGTTAAGCGCGTTACTATGGTGCGGAGCACCTGGTTCTAAGCGCTGGGGTAGACATTAGGGGAATCAGTTGTCCCACGTGGGGCTCACAGTCTTATCCCCATTTACAGATGAGGGAACTGAGGCCCAGAGAAGTTAGGTGACTCGCCCACAGTCACACAGCCGACAAGTGGCCAGAGCTGGGATTTCGAACTCATGAGCCCTGACTCCCAAGCCCGTGCTCTTTCCACTGAGCCATGCTGCTTCTCTTAAGCAAGCACTTACTGCGTGCAGAGCACTGTACTAAGCGCTTGGAAAGTATAATTCGGCAACAGAGAGAGACAATCCCTACCCAACAACGGTCTCACAATCCAGAACGGGGGAGAACCCTTAGATTGGATTAGAACCCGGGTCCTTCGGACTCCAGCCCGGCGGTCTATTCGCTGACACGCTTGCTCCTCCTGAAACACGGGACTAAGTCCACTGGGGACCGAGCGAACTAATAACGAGATGATTTTAGGGCAAATGTAAGAAATCTCCAATTCTCTCAGGTAGTAAATAGGCCTGTCAGCTGCCAGCTTCGCTAAGTGCACTCGAAGTGTCTATCCATTAGCGTTAACGGGGACGTTTGTGATACCCCGACGGGGGGGGGACCCGGCTTCATAAATCAGCGCACGGTCTCAGCTCCTAAATCAAATAACCGGGGGGAGAGCAGATAAATCACAGCCGTCACCGCCTCCTTGGGCTTCACTTATTCAAAGTGGTTAAATTCAAATCGCCATCCCCGTGATGGGAAACGGAACACCGAGGGGCCGAACCACCCCCTCAGGCCGCCGGGCCCCGGAAAGAGACGGAAGGCTTGAGTTACAGCCCCGGAGACGGCACTGTCTGGTGGCAGGAAGAATCCTGGAATCCGAAGTTAAATAATTCCCCCATTTCATCCAGGGTTGGGTTCGATTTCACCCTGGGAACGTTCCGCCTGAGGAAGAGAAAATTCGGAGAGGCAGCCGGGCCTGAAGGAAAGAAATCGAGGGCTGGGTACCGGGAGACCTGGTTCCTAGTCCCAGCTCAGCCATTGGACTTGTCTAATAATAATAATAATAAAGATGGCATTTGTTAAGCGCTTACTATGTGCAAAGCACTGTTCTAAGCGCCGGGGGTGGATACAAGGTCATCAGTTTGTCCCACGTGGGGCTCACAGTTTTAATCTCCACTCTGTGACCTTGGATGAGGCACATGACGGACCTTTCTGTGCCTCGTGGCCCAGTCGAAAGGGCGGCAGGCTGGGAGTCGGGAGGCTTGGGTTCTGGTCCCGGCTCTACCAAGGGATCGCTGAGGAAGGTCAGGTTTATCGACTTAACCGCTCTGTGCCTCAGTTTCCTCACCTGTAAAATGGGGAGAAGAGACCAGCCTCTCCCTACTTCTTAGACCGTGAGCCCCGTACGAGCGGAGGCTGTGGTGGATGTGATTATCCTTTATCTGGCCCAGTGCTTAGCACAGTACTCGGCACATAGTAAATGCTTTAAAAAGCTGTTGGCTCTTTAACCAAACAAACTGGTTTGGACTCCATTCTGACCACCGACCTGGGGGCAAAAGAGGCGTTCCGTTTAGGAAGTTGGCATCTTGCCTCCTGTTCACCTCCTCGCTGCGCCTCTTTCTCGTCTCTCCCGCGCCCAACCCTCCACACTCGGAACTCCCTCCCGCTTCCCACGGGGCAAAAACACCAGTCTCCCCATCTTCAAAGCCCTTCCGAAATCACGTCCCCCCCAGGAGGCCTTCCCTGATTCATTTCCATCCTCCCCAACGAGGAGCAGTGAAGCCTAGTAGAAAACGCACAGACCTGAAATCAGAAGGCCTGGGTTCTAATGTGTCACTTCACTTCTCTGGGCCTCAGTTTCCTCATCTGTAAAATGGGGACTGAGCTGTGAGGCCCTTGTGGGATGGGGACTGTGTCTGCTCTGACTATTTTGTATCTTCCTCAGAGCTAACAGAAAACATAATTATTGTTACTCAGCATTTCTGTACCATCTACACCCTAATGCTCTCACAAGCCCTCCGAATCGCTACCACAAATAGCGAGTTACGTATTGCACTGTGACTCAACCTCCTATCTATTTATCCTTCCCTTCTTTCATTTATTCTTATTGTAACGGTTAAGCGCTTTGTGCCAGACAGAGTGCTGGGCTGGTCGCAAGCTAATCAGGTTGGATACAGTCCCTGTCCCACCTGAGACTCACAGCTTTAATCCCCATTTGACAGAGGAAGGAACTGAGGCCCAGAGTCGTGAAGTGACTTTCCTGAGGTCACACAGCAGGCCCAGCAGACACAACAGACAGGTCATTTTTTTTTTTAAATTGTATTTGTCAAGTGCTTACTATGGGCCGGGCACTGTTCTAAACGCTGGGGTAGATTCATTCATTCATTCAATCGTATTTATTGGGTGCTTTTTATGTGCAGACCACTGGACTAAGCGCTTGGAATGTATAATTTGGCAACAGATAGAGACAATCCCTGCCCAACAACGGGCTCACAGTCTAGACACAAAGTAATCAGGTTGGACACAGTCCGTGTCCCATGTGGGACTCACAGTTTTAGCCCCCATTTTACAGAAGAGGTAACTGAGGCCCAGACAAGTTAAGTGAGTTGCCCAAGGTAAAACAGCAGACAAGTGGCAGAGCCGGGATTAGAACGCAAGTCCGCCTGACTCCCACGCCCGCGCTCTAGCCACTAGGCCATGCTTCTTCTCTTTTTTCTTTAAATTATTAGACGGAAGTTTCCTCTAGGGCAGGCATCTTGTTTTCTAACACTCGTGCCCTCTCAGGTGCTTAGCGCAGTGCTTTGCCAATTGCGAGTGCTCAATAAATAGATGATCGAGTGATTCGCTGATTCTGGTTCCGCTGGGCACCGAAGGAGGTGGCCAACGCCTACCCAACATGATCCCTACCTACCCCGCCGTGTCCCGTTTCCCAGGGAACCAAGGGATGAGCCGCTAGCGAAGGCTGCATTTATTTATAAACATGCCAGCTGCAATAGGGCCGGATCGGTATTTGAATTATTGATCGTTAAATATTGAAGCTGAAGTACCGATCCGTCAGCTACCGGGAGCAGGCCGAGGACAGATTTATGATGTTTGAGTTTTCCTGGTTAGCTGGCAGTTGACATTTCTATTAATTATCGCTCGCACATTAGTTTCTGCGGAATTTGTTACGAGAATTCATAAAAGATGTCTCTATTATACCATTTAAATATTGTTTGCGCAACAGAAACATCTTTTCTATTGGGGATTAATACAGTGTTTGATTTAGAGGGAAATTGAGTTAGATGGTGATGTTTTAGTCCCGGGAGACAGATGTTGAGGCTCAGAAGCGCTCGGCCCATCCCGAACCAACCCACAGATAAATAACCCCGGAGGTAGGAGGGCGGAGAGGGAGCAGCGACATGGCCTAATGGTTAGCGCACGGTCCCGGGAGTCGGGAGCTCATGGGTTCTAATCCCGGCTCTGCCACTTGTCTGCTTCACTTCTCTGGGCCTCAGTTCCCTCATATTACAGTGCTCTGCACCTAGTAAGCGCTCAATAAATACTATTGGATGAATGAATCTGGAAAAAGGGGGATTAAGACCTGTGAACTCCATGGAGAACAGGGACCGTGTCCCACCTGATTAGCTTTTGCCTTAACCCAGAGCTTAGTAGAGTGCTTGGCACAAAAGTGCTTAACAAATAATAATAATAATCATAAAGTTGGTATTTGTTCAGCGTTTACTATGTGCAGAGCACTGTTCTAAGCGCTGGGGTAGATACAGGGTAATCAGGTTGTCCCTTGTGAGGCTCACTGTCTTAATCCCCATTTTACAGATGAGGGAACTGAGGCCCAGAGAAGTGAAGTGACTTGCCCACAGTCCCACAGCTGACAAGTGGCAGAGCCGGGATTCGAACCTATGACCTCTGACTCCCAAGCCCGGGCTCTTTCCACCGAGCCACGCTAAAAAAGAGTGGGGGGAAGGCTATTTCTGGGGGAGGCCCCGTTAGCTTGACTGGGTCACTATTACTGACACATTTACCAGGTGCCCAGTGCCGTACTTGACAGTTGGGAGAGCGCCCCAGAAGCAAAACATATTCCATTCATCTGATTGTACTTTTGGAGTGCTTACCGCGTGTGGAGCCAATGCTTGGGATAGTAATATACAACATTAAAAAGACACACTTCCTGCCCACAGTGGGTTTACAGTCTAGAGGGGGAGACGGACATTAATATAAATAAATATTCCCCGCCCTTGAGGAACTTGCCTTCTGATGGGAGTCGGAAGGACCTGGGTTCTAATCCCAGCTCTGTCGCGTGTTTACCGCGTCACCTCGGGCAAGGCACTCCGCTGCTCTCCGCCTCGGATACGTCACCTGTAAAACCGGGATTAACACCGTGAGCCCCATGTGGCACGGGGATTGCGTCCCAAGTGATTAATTGTGCCTATCCCAGAGGTGAGTACAGTGCCTGGTAAAAGGTAAGCACTTAATAAATGCTGTAAAAAAAAAATGATAATGCTCGTGTCCCTTCAAATCAGGCGGTGGTCTTTATTAAGCACTTTATATGTGTATTGAATTGTACATTCCAAGCACTTAGTACAGTGCTCTGCACATAGTAAGTGCTCAGTAAATACTTTTGAATAAATGGGAGATGACCTATTTATTTATCTTGGAAGCAGATGGAAGAATAAGGATATAATAATGCTGGTATTTGTTAAGCGCTTACTATGTACAGAGCACTGTTCTAAGCCCTGGGGGAGATACGGGGTAATCAGGTTGTCCCACGTGAGGCTCACAGTTAATCCCCATTTTACAGATGAGGGAATTTAGGCCCAGAGAAGTTAAGTGACTTGCCCACAGTCACACAGACAGGCAGTGCGATACTGCAAATATCAGGATGAGACGTCCTAATAAATAATTGAATGTCCAATTTGATGCATACGCATACACAAGGATGAAGGATAGATATAATAGTAACACCATTATTACTATTGATGTTATTATTATTAATATTATTAATATCATTACTAATTATAACAACATTATCATCCTATAATAGTAACAGCATTTTGAAAAACGGTGTTTTTAAGCAGCTACTATGTGCCAGGCACTGTACTGAATATTGGAGTAGAACAAGATCATCGGTTTGGACGCAGTCTCTGTCCCATGTGGGGCTCAGAGTCTTAATTCTAACGCTGCCGTTGATGGGATGATGATGATGATGATGATGATGATAGTACTAATTATAATTATAATAGCAACCACAGTAGCATATTTTCGGAGGTTACTATGCACCAAGCACTGTACTAAGCGCCGGGGTAGATACAAGATAATCAGGTCAACAGTAGCTCCTGTCCCACATAGATCTCACAGCCTAAGGGGAAGAACGAACATTCTTTCATCCCCATTTCCCAAATGAGGAAACTGAGGTCCAGAGAAGTTCAACGACTGGCCCGAGGTCAGGCAGCAGGTAAGTGGCAGAGCCGGGATTAGAACCCGGGTCCCCTCGTGCTCAGGGCAGCCGTTGGGTGGGCGTACGACGAGGGGTGGGGAATTCACGGAGGGAGGCTGAGCGATGACCTTTGACTTGAAACAGGCAGGAAAGGCACAGGTCCCACAGTGGGGACTGGAACTCTTCCCGTGTGACTGTCGTCCAGACTCCGGGAATCTGAGGAGAGGTGAGAAATTCCCATTTCATGGAGACCCCTGCCACTGCAGAGCACAGACTAGTTTCCCAATTCCTCTGGGCTCTTTTCAGAGGTCAGCGGGGACAACCCCCCGGGGAGGAGAGGGGCCGGGGCAGCAGAATCGGGGGTGCTGAGCCCAAGAGGGGCAGATAAAATGACTTCTGGGCCCCAAAATTCATGGAGGGACCCGTCACGCACGTGACCTGAGACTGGGGTGGCCCTCCGTCCTGTTTTAGACCTCCAACCAGCTGGTCAGCCCCGGCCGGAGGAAACATCTGCTGCTTCTGGGGTGGTGAGGCTAGTATTTCTGAGTCATTGTGGGCAGGGAATCCGTCTACCAACTTGGTTGTGTTGTAATAATAACAATAATAATTGTGGTATTTGTTAAGCGCTCACTACGTGCCAGGCACTGTTCTAATCGCCGGCATAGATACAAGGTAATCGGTTGGACGCAGTCTGTGTCCCTCATGGGCTTACAATCTTCATCCCCATTTGACAGATGAGGCACAGGGAAGTTAAGTGAGTTGCCCAAGGTCACACAGCTGATAAGTGGCGGAGCCGGGATTAGAACCCACAACCTCTGGCTCCCAAACCTGGGCTCCTTCCACTAAACCACTAAGAGAAATACTGTCTCACACCCTTAGTACAGTGCTCTGTCCGCAGTAAGCGCTCGATAAATACAATCAAATGAAACTGAGCGATTGAATGAACGTCCCTGTCTGACGGGGGGCTTCGGGAGGGGTCAAGCAGAGGCGTGCTAACAGATGAGGAAACCGAGGCTCAGAGAGGGTAAGCAATTTGCCCGAGGTCACCCAGCAGGCCAGCACTGGGGACTGGATTAGAACCCAGGTCTCCAGCCTCCCCACCCCTTGCTGTTCCCGGTCAGCCTCCCCCCGACATACCAGCCAACCTGCTTAGAGAAGCAGCGTGGCTCAAGCGGAAAGAACACGGGCTTAGGAGTCAGAGGTCATGGGTTCTAATCCCGGCTCCGCCGCCTGTCAGCTGGGCGACTTTGGGCAAGTCACTCCACTTCTCGGTGCCTCGGTGACCTCATCTTTAAAATGGGGATGGAGACTGTGAGTCTCACGTGGGCCAACCTGATGACCCTGTATCTCCCCCTGCGCTTAGAACAGTGCTCGGCACATAGTAAAGGCTTAACAAATACCAACGTGATTATTATTATTAATAACCCGCCTCTCTCTCCCTCTGCAGGGGGTTGAAGTTCCCCCAACCCAGGGTGCAGCGGAGGGAGCCCAGCTCCGGAGTGCTGACGCTGCTGCTTCCGCGACTCCGGGCCGCTTCCAGTAAGCGTGTGTCTGCAGCGGGCCGCAGCCTGCCAAAACCACCGAGCCTCCCGCTGCCGCCAGCCTCAACCCCGGCCCCCGGGGCCTCCGCGCTCGGTCGGTTACGGGACGCAACCCCAAGAGGTCGGGGGAGACGATGGGGTGGCCGGGGGGGTTGGAATGGAGAAAGGGGATCGTGGCGATGCACCCGGCTCCTTGCATCTCAGCTGGTCGGTCAGTCAGTCGTATTTACGGAGCCCTGACTGGGTGCAGAGCACTGTCTGCTGTGTGACCTTGGGGAAGTCGCTTCACTTCTCTGGGCCTCAGGTCCCTCATCTGTAAAATGAGGATTGAGACTGTGAGCTCCACGTGGGACAGGGATGGGTCCAATCCTATTTGCCTGTATCTACCCCAACGCTTAGTACGGTGTCTGGCACACAGTAAACACCTAAATACCAGTTATTATTACTATGTGCCTATTACTGGTCATGTGTTCTAATCCTACACTTCCATTTGTCTGCTGTGTGACCTCGACAAGTCGCTTCCACTTTTAGGGCCTCAGTTCCCTCCTCTGTAAAATGGGGATTGAGATGGTGAATCCCATGTGGGACAGGGACTGTGGGTGTGGGGTGGGGAACCCACAAAAGAATTGGGAAGCCCCACTTGCCTGAATCCACCCCAGCGCTTAGTACAGTGCCTGGCACATAGTAAGTGCTTAACAGATACCACAGTTATTATTATTATTATTATTACTAAGCGCTTGGAGCAGCAGGGCAGAGTGGATAGAGCCCGGGCCTGGGAGTCAGCAGGACCTGGGTTCCAATCCCAGATCTGCCACTTGTCTGCTGTGTGACCTTGGGCAAGTCGCTTCACTTCTCTGGGCTTCAGTTACCTCATCTATGAAATGGGGCTGAAGACTGTGAGGTCTGTGTGGGACAGGGACAGAAACCAAACTGACTGGTTACAAGCCAGTGTTTAGGACAGTGCCTAGCACATAGTAAGCACTGAACAAATACCATAATTATGATTATGGGGAGAGGATAATGGACAATAGAACAGACGCATTCCTCGCCCTCAAAGAGTTGACGTTGTTCTAAAGGGCTTCAAAAGTTCACCAGCCAAGACCTGTCCATCCACGCCCTAGAGGGAAGGAGAGGGGAGGGGGAGAGCTGAAGGGGAAAACTGGTTCTAAGAAGAGGGCACGGAGCCCTGCGGGTCGGGTAGGCAGCCAGATAATAATAATGTTGGTATTTGTTAAGCGCTTACTATGTGCAGAGCACTGTTCTAAACACTGGGGTAGATCCAGGGGAATCAGGTTGTCCCACGTGAGTCTCCCAGTCTTCATCCCCATTTTAGCAGCGTGGCTCAGTGGAAAGAGCACGGGCTTTGGAGTCAGGGCTCATGAGTTCGAATCCCAGCTCTGCCACTTGTCGGCTGGGTGACTGTGGGCGAGTCACTTAACTTCTCTGGGCCTCAGTTCCCTCATCTGTAAAATGGGGATTAAGACTGTGAGCCCCACGTGGGACAACCTGATTCCCCTGTGCCTCCCCCAGCGCTTAGAACAGTGCTCGGCACATAGTAAGCGCTTAACAAATACCAACATTATTATTATTATTACAGATGAGGTCACTGAGGGACAGAGGAAGTGAAGTGACTTGCCCACGGTCACACAGCTGACAAGCGGCGGAGCCGGAATTCGAACCCATGACCTCTGGCTTCCAAGCCCGGGCTCTTTCCACTGAGCCACGATGCAGGGAGGTTTCACTAACATTATCAATCACTCGGTCAGTCATATTTATTGAGCTCTTACTGGGTGCAGAGCACTTTACTAAGCCCTTGGGAGAGGACAGTATAACAATAAACAGACACATTCTCTGCCCATAACGAGCTCACTTTGATACTCCACCCCATCCCCCCAGGACTTATGTACATCTCCTTATCCTCTGCTTCTTGCCCTTTCGGTAGTCACTGTAATTCAATCATTCAATCGTATTTATTGAGCGCTTCCCGTGTGCAGAACACCGCACTCAGTGCTTGGATAGTACAATTCAGCAACAAAGAGAGACGATCCCTGTTCACAGCAGGCTCAAAGTCTAGATCGGGGGAGACAGACATTAAAACGCGTGAACAGGCATCAATATAAATAAATAGCACTGCAGATATATATATACTCATCAAAACAAGTAGACAGGCATTAATATAAGTAAATAGAATTATAGATAGGTACCTATATATGCAAGTGCTGGGGGGCAGGGAGGGTAGAGAAGAGGGAGAGAGTCGGGGCGATGGGGAGGGGAGGGGAGTTGAAGAAATGGGGAGCTTAGTCTGTCTTCCCCACTAGACTGTAAACTCCTTGAGGGTGGGGATCATGTCTGCCAAGTCTTTCGTATTGTACTGGCCCACACATTCAGTACAGCGCTCAGCACACAGTCAGTGTTCAACCTGATTAGCTCGTAGCTACCCCAGAGCTTAGTAGAGTGCCTGGCACGTAGTAAGCGCTAAACAAATGCTGTTAAAAATAATGTAAATAAATAACTACCACTGATTGATTACTTCACGCAGGGAGTAGCTGTGCTGAGTATCTGCTCCGTGCAGAACGCTGTGCTGAGCTTCACACGCCAGCCTCTGGTCTGGAACGCCCTCTATTATCTGACAGACAATGACTCTCCCCGCTTTCGAAGTCTTATTAAATACATTTCCTCCAAGAAGCCTTCCCTGACTAAGCCCTCCTTTTCCTCTTCTCCCACTTCCTTCTGTGTCGTCCTGACTTGCTCCCTTTAGAAGCAGCGTGGCTCAGTGGAAAGAGCATGGGCTTTGGAGTCAGGGCTCATGAGTTCGAATCCCAGCTCTGCCACTTGTCGGCTGTGTGACTGTGGGCGAGTCACTTAACTTCTCTGTGCCTCAGTTCCCTCATCTGTAAAATGGGGATTAAGACCGTGAGCCCCACGTGGGACAAACTGATTCCCCTATGTCTACCCCAGCGCTTAGAACAGTGCTCGGCACATAGTAAGCGCTTAACAAATACCAACATTATTATTATTTATCTCTCCCTCCCAGCCCCACAGCGCTTATGTACATATCTGTAATTTATTTATTTATATTAATGTCTGCCTCCCACCCTAGACTGTAAGCTCACTGTGGACAGGGAATGTGTCTGTTATATCGGTATATTGTCCTCTCCCAAGCGTTTAGTGTTCTGCACAGGGTAAGTGCTCAATAAATACAATTTACTGCCTGCCTGACATTCGGCAAATGCTCAGAACAGTGCTCGGAAACAGTGCTGTGTAGTACTGTGCACACAGCAGACACTCAGTACAGCGCTCTGCAGACAGAGGTACCCAGTACAGTGCCCTGCACATGGGAAGTGCCCAGGACAATGCTCTGCAAACAGTAGACACCCATTCGAGAAATCTGGCAGTCTCCTAACAAGTCTTGATAGTAATAATAATAGTAATTTGGGTATTTGTTAGGCGCTTGCTACGTGCCAGGCCCCGTACTAAGCTCTGCGGTGGGTACAAGCGAATCAGGTTGGAAACGGTCCCAACTGGGACTCACAGCCTCAATCCCCATTTTACAGATGAGGGAACTGAGGCCCAGAGAAGCGAAGTGACACGTCTAAGGCCATAAGGCCATACGGCAGACAAGTGGCGGAGCCGGGATCAGAACCCCTGACCTTCTGACTCCTGGGCCCGGGATCTAGCCACTACTCCACGCGGCTTCCATTTTAACCAGACGTCGAAGGCTTACCCAACAATGAGCACGCTGCTATCGAAGAGAAGACCAACATCTGAGTTCTGGAAATGGCTGAATGTCCCCTCGGAGTCGGCCTGGAAGGCCGGTGCCGTGGGGCCGTTTGTAGTTGAAGGTAGATTTTGGCGGGGGGGTTCCGCAAAAGACTTCCCTCCCCACCTGCCCCAGCCAAAACACCACCACTCTCCTGAACTTCCAAGCCCTCTTGAAATCCCATTGCCCCCAGGAAGCCTCCCCTGACTAACCTCTAATGTCCTCACCCTATTCTTCCTCCCTATTGAGTCCCCTTTCCATTGGTCCCATCCCCGAAGCAGTCGGTCAATCAATCAGTGGTATTGATTGAGTGCTTACTTTAGACAAAGCCCTGTCCTAAGCGCTTGGGAGAGTCTCGTCTAACAGAGTTTGGTAGACTACGAGACTGCAAGCTCATGGTGGGCAAGGAAGATGTCAGCTCATTCTTGTATTATACTCTCCCAAGTGCTCAGTACATTGTTGTACACATAGAAAGCGCTCAATAAATACAACCGACCGACTAAATATGATTGACTGACGCTTCCTGCCCACAGGTAGCTTAGAGTCTTAGAGGGAGTACTTTAATATTCACCCCACTTCTCACCCCTAGCTAGCCTCTTTCTAGATGGCTTCCCTTAATTGTAATTTATTTCCAAGTCCATCTCCCCCGCCAGACAGTAAACTCCTTGGGAGCAGAGATCTTACTGTATTATAATAATAATAATAATTGTGGTATCTGTTACGTGCTTACTAGGTGCCGTGCACTGTACTAAGCACTGGGTTGGATACAAGCGAATCGGGTTGTACGCAGTCCCTGTCCCACGTGGGGTTCACGGTCTCCATCCCCATTTTCCAGATGCGGTAACTGAGGCCCAGAGAAGTGAAGTGACCCGCCCGAGATCACACAGCAGACAAGGACGGAGCCGGGATTAAAACCCACGACCTTCTGACTTCCAGGCCCGCGGTCCAGTCGCCATGCCACTCTCCCAAGCGCCTAGTACAGTGTCCTGCACAGAGTTAATACCCCTGATAGACAATAGGTTTTTATCTTAGGTGGGCTCAGCCTCTGGCCTCCCTTGCCTTTTTGCTTCCACCCATCTATTGGAGCGCACGCTCCGCGCTCTTGTGCGTAAATAGCAATCTGCCCCGTCGACGTCTGTGCCCGCCGAAGCACCGTAAGCCTTTGTGAGCACGGCACATATGCTTCTTGTTTCCGCTGGATTCCCCCATTAATTGGTCCAGTGCACTGCCCTCGGTAGGCCGTCGATGAATCCGACCAGTCCTGTGGTAAATTGGAAATAGAGAAGGGAAGAGGGAGAGGGGATGAGGGGCGGGTGGGTGGGTGTGCGTATGTGTCTATACGCCTGACGGGGAAACCTTGGGAATCAACTCGTTGGCCAGCCAGGCGGGAGAAAGCCCAGCTGGGTCACTCGGTAACGTATCTTCCCGAAACGTAGACGCGGTCGTTCCCTTCGCCTCTGCCAAGCCGAGGGGACCGCGCCATCGGACTCGGCGGGAGAGCCGAGCAGTCTCTCCCCCTTGACCCTCGTGACGGGTGAAGGATAACGCCGTTCGGCGGAAGGCCGCAATGCCTTCCGTTCTCCTGAGGCGTTAGAAACACGAGCCCGGACAATAGGCCCGAACACTTCTAAACCGATTATTTCTTACGATCGTCCGGTTCGCTCGCAAGCAAACATTCACTCCCTCTGCCCTTATTGTCTCTCTCTCTCTTCTGATGCGTACAAAGTGGCTCTTAAATTGCCAACACCAGAAAAGACATTAACTGGGTTCCCTTTTATGGTTATTTATGCACCTGCGATGTAGAGACCATATTCTGTTCCCATAAAAGCCTGACTCTTTTAGGGTGTTTTGGAGGGAGGTGGGAGTGCGGTGGGGGGAGGGATGAAGTGGGATGGGGGGGGTCTGACGGATGGGCCAGAGATGCGTCGGGGACTGAAACCGGTGTCGGGATCCTGAGCCCTTTAATGACCCGGTCCCGGGTGCCGTGAAACTTACGTAACATCAATTTTCCTCTTACGTTCTTGGGCCCGAAGGAGAGAGTCGAAGGCGCCGCTCCTCCCTCTTTACTGAAACGGAAGGGACTCCAAAGCCGAGCCTCTCTGGATTCTCTGAAGATTTATATCGAACGGCTCGCTCCCCTCCCAGCTCGCCGGCAGGTGAGTGGCAGGTCTTCATTAGAAGTGCCCGAGGTAAGTCTAAAAACATAAATGGGATAGGGCCGATCGATTTTCTTTTTCCCCTCTCTTTCGAGAGGGCCACAAATTAGAAAAGTCATTGGGAAAAATCCCCGATCTCTCCACCAATTTTAATTAAAACGTAAATAAATCATTTTAGTGGCTGCACTTGCATATAAACAAAGGGGGAGATGGCACCCTTACAAATACTTGTCAACGTTGTGTGACTAATGGCTCACGGTGAAAATACAATCTGAAGCAACCGAATTGAAAACAGATTCCTGAACTAACTAATATCACATGCAAACCATCTCGGGCTATTAGGGCAGAATGCACTGAAACCACATATCGGGTCTGGGGGGAGGGGGAGAAATAATTTTGTTAAGTAGAGCGATGCTCTTTTTTTTATTAAATAAAGTGAAACCCTGTAATGAGATATTACAGCTGCTGCATTTTTGCCACATTTTGGGGGAATGCTTTCCTCTGTCCTCGTAGCAAACAATAACCATATGCTACGTTGTTTCCAAATGTTTATTTTATTTCTTAATCAGTATACGGCAAGGGCTAATGTAAATGGGTTTGAAAAAGAAGGAGTCTGGGGGTTGTTTGTAAGCATTGCCGGAGCACATTTAATCAAATCTGAAGGAACTGAAATATTTAATGCTGAAGAAATGCTCACATTACATCAGATATCCCCATGCACTTAGGCAGCAGGAAAGGGAGAGGAAGAGGAGGAGGGAGAGAGGAAGAAAAAGCAAAAGAGAAGGAGGAGAATGAAGGTTGTGGGGAGGAAGGTGGGAGGAAGAGGAGAAGTAGAAAGAAGAGGAGAAAAGGGAAAAGGATTTTTTTTCTGATTTTCCTTTCTGGATTTCTGAGGGCGTTCTAAAATCAGGCCTGCTGCGTCCACCAGAGCCTGGAAATCAGCAGAGCAGTTTCACTGAATTATTATTACAAAGCCTGGCGTTTCTGAATCACAAACCAGACGGTCGAGAGGCAGAGTGGAAGGAAGATGGATCGAGGAGCCACAGGGGCTGGGTTCCGGTCTCGGTTCCGCCGCCGGCCGGGTGACTCCAGGCGAGTCACTTCGCCTCTCCGGGCCTGCGGTTCTTTGCCCGTGAAGTGGGATAAATAATCCTTGCCTCGCCATATCTCACAGCGAAGACTCGACGCTAATAGCTCAGTGAAAAGAGCACGGCCTTGGGAATCAGCGGTCATGTGTTCGAATCCCGGCTCTGCCACTTGGTAGCTGGGTGACTGTGGGCAAGTCACTTCACTTCTCTGGGCCTCAGTTACCTCATCTGTAAAATGGGGATTGACTGTGAGCCTCACGTGGGACAACCTGATGACCCTGTATCTACCCCAGCGCTTAGAACAGTGCTCTGCACATAGTAAGCGCTTAACAAATACCCACATTACTATTAAAATGAGATAACCCATGCGAAAACGCTTTCGGAAAACAAAAGCACTCTACACGGTCCGGGTGCGATTGTGGTTAATCTCTGGTTTTGCCACCGCGTGACGGAGGGTTGTTCGATCGGCAGATCGACCACCCCAAAACGGATGAGGCTATTTGATTCCAGGCTCTGGGGAAATCCACATTCCTCGGTGCTGGGACGTCGAGGAGATCCTCCTCGGGTTCAAACGGAAGGCGATGATAATGGTGACACCATCCCTACCACCATCTTGGAATTTCCCCATCACCATATTCGGTTTTCCCCACATATAACTCACCGTGCTGGAGATCCGCAAACTCTTCCGCTACAACCCAGCCTGCACACTTTGCTCCTCTAGCACCAACCTACCGACCGTCGACCCCTGACTCACGCCCTGCCTCCCTTCTGGAACCCCTTCCCCTTCGTATCTGACAATTCTGTTGTTTTCTACCAACTCTCTGCATCGTACGTTCCCAAGGGCTTAGGACAGTGCTCTGCACCCAGTAAGAGCTCAATAAATCCCATTCGCTGACAGTTGGCAGACCACCACTCTCCCCACCTTCGAAATCCGCCTAAAATATCTCCTCCGTGAAGCCTTCCCTGACTGACCTCTCCTCCCCTCACTCTTCCATGTCAATTACACAATTGGATCTGTATCCCTATGCGCTTCAATGGTCACCCCACTCCCACGGAGCTTTTTTACGTATCCTTCTACTCTGCTGCTTCCCTGCCATTTAGTTTAACGTGATGTCTACCAGCTCTATCGCTTTATACTGTCCCAAGCGTTTAGTACGGTGCTCAGCGTACAGTCAGCACTCAATAAATACCACTGATTGATTCCCCCCAAAAAGTGACATAACCTTCTTGAGGGCAGGGATCCTGTCCTTCACACGGGAATACTAGTTCTAATGCTTCGTATAGTGTTCTGCACACAGTGAGCGTCCAATCAATCCCAGCGACGGATGGAGCAACCGATCGAAAACCAACATGGACGGGAGCAGAGTGGCCTAGTGGAAAGAGCATGGACCGGGAGTCGGATGACCCGGGTTCTAATCCTGCCTCTGCTAGGAGACCTTGGACCAGTCACTTAACTTCTCTGTGCCTCAGTTAACTGATCTGCCAAATGGGGATTAGGATTAGGAGCCCCAAAAGAGACATGAGCTGTGTCCAACCTGATTAGCTTGTACCTACCTTGGTGCTTAGTACCGTGTCTGGTACAAAGAAAACCTTCAACGAGTGCCATTTTTTTAAAAAAAACACAAAACTGCATTTGTGGATTTACGTTGACTTGGCTTTGTCATTATACTTTTTGCTACTTGGGGGAAGAGAGCATGTTTGATACTGCTAGGTGTAATCAGAGCATTTATCACAGTGTTTTGTGGTCATTAGATATCAGTGTAGTGCTCAACTCCCAGAAGATACTCAGCTGCCCACAGTAGGCACTCAGTTCAGAGCCCAGAGCATAGAGGCATTCAGTACAGTGTTCAGAGCACAATAAGCACTCAGTATAATGATAATAATTATGGTATATGTTAAGCGCCTCCCCCCACCTTTTCCTCCCAGCCCCCAAAACTGTAATATCAGTGTGGGCAAGGATTGTCTCTCTTTATTGCCAAATTGTACTTTCCAAATGTTTAGTACAGTGCTCTGCACACAGTAAGCTCTCAATAAATACAACTGAATGAATGAATGACTGTTCCAGGCACTGTACTAAGTGCTGGGTTACCCAGTAGACACCCAACGTCCAGTAAGGACACGGCGTAGTGGATAGAACCCGGGCCTGGAAGTCAGAAAGTCATGGTTTCTAATCCCGGCTCTGCCTCTTGTCTGCTGTGTGACCTTGGGCAAGTCATTTCACTTCTCTGGGCCTCAGATACCTCACCTGTAAAGTGGGGATCGAGACTGGGAGCCCCACACGGGACAGGAACCGTGTCCAGCCCGATTTGCTCGTATCTATCCCAGCGCTTAGTACAGTGCCTGGCACATGGTAAGCACTTAACAAATACCATAATTATTAATTATTAATACGGTGCCCAGAGCAGAGTAGATGCTCAGTACAGTGCCCAAAGCACAATAGACACTCAGTATAATGTCCAGTCGATCTCCAGCATCCAGTAGGGAGCGAGTACAGTGCCCAGAGCAAAGTAGGCACCCAGTACAGTGTCCAGCACACAGTAAGGACCCAGTACAGGGGCCAGAGCGCAGCGGATACCCAGCATCCATTAGTACCGCCCAATAGATAGCCAGTCATCTTCTCCCTTTCCAGGGTGTTCAGTTTTAAGGCGTTCAGTCCTGTTCCCTCACAAACTAAGAAATCATCTGAAAATCTGAATACTCGTTTCTTTCGTCTCCTGATTCAGAGGTCTTTTTAAAAAATTTTTTTGCCTTTTCTACCCGACACCAAGGCAGTTTCCAAAAAATAAGCAAGAAAAACTCTTCAACGTCCCCAGGATCCCACGCCCCTCGTCCCCGTCGGAGAAGAACCAGAACGGATCGCACTGGTCCGCATCCCCGCGTTGAGCCGTGCCCGGTTTACATTCATCTTCCCCCCGGCCCTCCGTCAAAACCGTGGCTCGAAAAACACATGATTTATTACGGCACGGAGATGGCTTCCAGGGGAGGACACGGCGGGGAAGGCCTGGGGCGGGCAGGGCGAAGTTCGCTCCCAGACGATCGATCGATCGCTCCCACGTAAACATCCGGAGCGGACGGGCCGGCCGCCGGACGACCGCCGTCCGTTCCGGGCCCCCCAAGCAGCTAGAGACCGTCAGCCCGGTCCCGAGTCACCACCGCCATCATCGTCCCCCCAACGTAGGCAGCGTGGCCTGATGGCTGGAACACGGGGCCGGGAGTCAGAAGGACCTGGGTTCTAATCCCGGCTCTGCCACACGTCTGCTGTGGGACCTTCGCCAAGGCACTTCGCTTCTCTGGGCCTCAGTTCCCTCATCTGTACAATGGGGATTGAGACTGTGAACCCTCTGTGGGACCTGGATTGTAACCAACTTCATCATCTTGTATCTACCCCAGCACTTCAAACAGTGCCTGGCACATAGTAAGCACTTAACAAATACTACAATTATTATTAGGGACTGGTGAGCCCTTACTCACCAGTGGGCAAGTCACTTAACTTCTCTGTGCCTCAGTTACCTCATCTGGAAAATGGGGATTAAGACCGTGAGCCCCGCGTGGGACCTAATTACCCTGTAATCTCCCACCGCGCATTAGAACAGTGCCGCAGGCACATAGTAACGCTTACAAATACCAACATTATCATTATATCATTACGAAATGAAACCTGATCCATGAGGGCTAGGGTGACCATCCCAGAGGCAGGTAGGGAAGCTTATTTCATGGGCAGGGATGTGATCTTTATTGTCAGTCCAGATCGATGGTATTCTATATGAGTGCTCAGTAGCCCTTGAGAGAGTACAGATATCATAAACCAACACCACATCCCTGACCACAACGAGCATATACAGTCCAGGAGGCGGGAGAGAGACATTAATAGAAATAAATGGCAAATATGGACATAAGCGCTATGGGGCTGGGAGGAGGAATGAATAAAGGGAGCGAGTCAGGGCGATGCAGAAGGGAGTGGGAGATGAGGAAAGGGGGGCTTAATCAGGGAAGACTTCTCGGAAGGAGGTGAGGCTTCAATAAGGCTTTGAAAGGAAGGGTGAGCGATTGTGGGATTTGAAGCGGGAGGGTGTTCCAGGCCAGAGGCGGGACGGCGGGCGAGGGGTCGATGGCGGGGTAGACGAGCAGGAGGACAGTGAGAAGGTTAGCTTTAGAGAAGTCAAGTCTGCGGGCGTGGGAGTCAGAAGAAATCTTGGTTCTAATCCCGGTTCGACCCCTCGTCTTCTGCGTGTCTTTAGGAGAGTCACTTCATTTCTTTGTGCCTCGGTTTCCCTCATCTGTAAAATGGGGAAGCGAGACTGTTTGAACCCCAGGTGGGTCAGGGAATGTGTCCAACTCTGTTTGTATCCACACAAGCGCTTAGTACGGTGCTTGGCACACAGTAAGCACTTATCAAATACCATGATTATTAATGATTATTATTATTTATCCAGTGCCTGGCACACAGTAAGAGCTTAATAAATACTATTTTTTTAAAGTAGGCACTCAATAAATACGACTTCCAATTTCCAATCTCCTGCCCATGTCCTCCTTCCTCCCCAAACCTCTTCTCTCCGGGAGTTTGGGCTCCGGGGGTCGGCCGTTGGCTCTTGGGGGGCCAGCCGGAGGGTGGGTGGTCAGGGGCCATCTGTCCCAGGGGTGGCCGACGGGGTCGGGCTCCGCGGTCTCTCCCCCGCCCCGTCCACAGGCGGAGAGGGGCCGTGGGCCGCGGCAGATGTGGGATTCCTTTCCTTTCCACTCGTTTTTCAGTTCATGCACTTTTAACCTCCTGAACCTCCGAAGCCGGCGGGTGATTTTCGCAACCGGGAGCGGGGCCGGACAGAGGTCCAACGCCTCCGGCCGGAGAAACAGGACAAAAGGGTGGCTTCGGAAGGACCTCCCCCCCAGACCTGCAGGCCTCCTCGCTCCCAGAACCCGGGCCCGTTTCCTGCCTCATTTCCACCCTGTGCGAAAGTTTCGCCTCTGGGGCTGATTTTCGGCTTCCACCACCCTCAGGCACCGGGCCAAGGAGAGGGGGCCATTTCTGGGGGCTCTCGGGCTAAGGGGGAGGGAGGACAGAGGTCTTGACCCCATTTTAACGGATGAGGAGACCGAGGCTCTGAGATCGGAAGAGACTCGATTCAAGATCATGTGATAGACAAAGTCATTCGGGGGGTGTTAGAATCCAACATGAGGCTTGCCGAGAGAGCTTTTTCTCTCCCCTGGCGTCCCCGGCCCAGGGGCGGAGAGGGGCTACCAGGCGGAAACCCTTGGATTTCCTGTCTCTGGATTTCTAACTGCGGTCTGCTCTTCCGTCTCTCCCTTCCTGTTTGTCAGAAGCTTCGGCGTTCTTTGGCCTCCCCGGCCAGCCCGGCCCAGCTGCGAGGGGATGGGCCGACTCTGGCGGGAGCCCTCCGAAGACAAGAGGTGTCACCTGGGCCTGAAGATTTTAAAAGAGGAAGAGGAGAACTACTTTTGCCTTTCCCAAGTAACCGCGTCGGATCGGCCACTGTGACATAATCAATTCTAATGGTATTTTATCGAGCGCTTACATGTGGGGCAGAGCACGGGGCTAGGAGCTTGAGAGAATACACTGGAGTTGGCAGTTATGATCCCCGCCCTTTAAGGAGCTTACAGTTTAGCTAGAGAGTTGTCATAAAATAAATATCCGCACCGCCACACCTGCTGTGGAGTCCCAGCTGCACCTCGACCTCTCGCCCACGTCCCGCCTCTGGCCTGCAACGGCCCTCTCCCTTCAACTCCGACAGACAGTGACTCTCCCTCCTTCAAAGCCTTTTGGAAGGTACAGTCTCCTCGTCCCGTCCGAAGGCCTTCCCCGGACTAAATCCTCATTTCCTCTTCTCCCACTCCCCTCCTCCGTCGGCCTCCGCACTTGAAATCTGCTCCTTTTAGTCACCCTTCCCTCAGCCCCACAGCACTTACAATCCAAGTAATTTATTAGCTTATATTAATGTCTGTCTCCCCCTCTAGACTTTAAGCTTGTTGCAGGCAATGTGTCTGCCAACTCTTATATTGTAATAACGGCAATAATTTTGGCACTTGTTAAACGCTTACTACGATCAGTTATTTAGAGTAATTATCTATTATTAGTTTATAGTATAGTAACTTTCTATAATTCTATTTATTTATACTAATGCTATCGCTGCCTGTCTACTTGTTTTGTTTTGTTTGTTGTCTCTCTCCCTCTTCTAGACAGTGAGCCTGTTGTTGGGTAGGGATTGTCTCTATTTGTTGCTGAGTTGCACTTAGATACAGTGCTCTGCACACGGTAAGTGCTCAATAAATACATTGTAAAGCACTGTACTAAGCGCTGGGGTTGATACAAGATATCAGAGTTGGACACAGTCCCTGTCCACATGGGGCCCCCAGCCTTAATCCTCATTTTACAGATTGAAGGAATTGAGGCCCCGGAAGTGAAATGACTTGCCCAATGGTCACCCAGGAGACCAGTGGAAGAGCAGGGAGACTGCTGATTCCAGATCTCTGCTCTTTCCACTAGGCCACACTACTAGACTGTAAGCTCGTTATGGCAGGAAATGTGACTGCTTATTGTTGTATTGTTCTCTCCCAAGCACTTAGTAAGGGCTCAGGAAAATATGAGTGAATGAATTGAATGACTGACTGAATACTAGAGAAGCAGTGTGACCTGGTGGATAGAGTACGGGCTTTGGGAGTCAGCAGGTCCTGGGTTCTAATCCCGGCTCCACCTGTCTGCGGGTGTGACCTCGGGCAAGTCACTTCTTTGTACCCTCAGTCTCCTCATCTGTAAAATGGGGATTAAGAGCGTGAGCCCCATGTGGGACAGGGACTGTGTCCAATCCGATGAACCTGTAGCTACCCCAGTGCTTGGCCTCGTGGTAAGTGCTTAACAGATACGATTATTGTTATTATTATTTTTATTCTTCACCTAGCAGCTGGCATCAGAGCCATCTCAGGGCCCCCGGTGAATTATTTGGGTCCGGCCAGCGTAGACGGAGACATCCAGCCCAGGTTCCCTAGGCTAAGGAGCTCTGTGGACTGAAACACTACAGTAAGTAAAACCCAGCCGGCTCTGAGCTGCCCTGGCTGGATATTAAAAAGAAACCTAACCCGCCTGGCTCCCTTCCAGCTCACGGATCTGACTCTTCCTGCCGGGAGGTGCCGGTAGGGAATTCCAGGGAGGGGCCGGGGACCGGGGGAAATGTAACGCTAAAGCCCCAGAGCCAGATCGCCACTCCGGAGTAATTCCAGAACAGGGAAATGTAGAAGACCGGGAGGACTGGAACCCTACCAACAAGCTGCTCCTTTTTCCTTCCAGTAGTGATGCTAGTAAGTGGTAGTGATAATAGTAATAATAATAACGATGGTATTTGTTAAGTGCTTACTATGTGCCCAGCACTGTTCCTAAGCGCTGGGGTAGATGCAAGGAAATCAGGTTGTCCCACCTAAGGGTCACAGTCTTCATCCCCATTTTCCAGATGAGGGAACTGAGGCCCAGAAAAGTGAAGTGACTTGCCCACAGTCACACAACTGAAAAGTGGTGGAGGTGGGATTAGAACCCATGACCTCTGATTCCCAAGCCCGTGCTCTTTCCACTGAGCCACGCTGTATTTAGTATTTATTGGAGAAGACGTGTGGCTTAGCGGATGGAGCGCGGGTCTGGGAGTCAGAAGGACCTGGATTAAAACCCGCCACTTGTCGGCTGGGTGACCTTGGCCAAGTCATTTCACTTCTCTGGGCCTCAGTTACCGCATCTAGAAAATGGGGATCAAGACTGTGAGCCCCATATAGTCAAGGACTGTGTCCAAGTCATTAGCTTGTATCCGCATCAGTACAGTGTTTCGTGCTCGGTGGGGACTCAGTCGTTGCTCTGACTGATGAATTCTCATCTGCTGTTGTCCTTCAACCCCACCCGATCCCTCAGTGGTATTTACTGAGCGCTTACTATATGTAGAGCACTGGACTGAGCACTTGGGAGAATCCAATTCAGTTGGTGGACGTAACCTCTGCCTTCAAGGAACTTCCTGCGTAGCGAAGTTTGCTCTGTAATGATTAAACCTCATCTCTAACCGCCAGGCTTAACGGCGCTGAGCATCGGTGATGGGAAAGGCCGAACCTACTATCGCTTTCCTCGTCGTCAAATCACCTAACCCTGAGTGTCAGACGAAGTTGATTCACCTGTGCTGGGCAGAGGCAGATGATCGAGCGATCAAAACGTTGATCGAACACAGCGGTAGACTTGAGTTTTTACCGTGCGGAAGAAAGCAGGGATAAACCACTTCCGTCTTTTTTTAAACGGAGAGAACTCTATGGATGCACGTACCAGAGCGCCTGAAGATAGGCCGTTCCGGACAAAATACGTCCGTAGAGTCGCTATGGATCGGAAACGGCTAGATGGCAGTTGGCGATGATGATTTATTGCCACCAATCGTGTGCAGACCATTGGACTGTGCGCTTGAAAGAGTTCAAAAGTGAAAACCAGGTTCCCTGCCTTTCAGGAGTTTACGATCTAGTCGGAGAGACAGATTGTAAATACCGAGTGGGAAAGATATAGATACAACTGGAAACAAAAGCAATTATGATAACAGTAACAATAATAATAGTTGTGGGATTTATTAAGCCTTTACTGCGTGCCAAGCACTGTACTAAGTGCTGGGTAGAAGCAAGATAAATCGGATACAATCCCTGACCCTCTTGGGACTCACAGTCTAAGTAGGAGGGATTCAATCCCCATTGTACAGATGAGGAAATGGAGCAGTTAAAGGACTTGCCCAAGGTCACCTGGCACCGAGTGGTGGAGCTAGGATTAGAACCCAGGTCCTCTGACTCCCAGGCCCCAATTTTTTCCACTAAGTCATGCTGTCTCTGCAAGAAGGTGGGAGTGACTGAAAAAACAAGGAGAATCGAATAAATGGATAAACTGAGATCATAAATCTCTCTCTCTCCATATATATGTAAATATATATGTGAAAAGATGTATGTGCTGAGGATGACCGTATACATCGTACTTGGCGTTCACTGGGAGAAAAGTCTTTACATTTCCTTCTTTCTCGGAGATCTGGGCTGTTAAGAAAAGGCCAGATCTTTTTACTGTTTTAGAAGCAAGCTAAATGCTCCAACTCCCTTAAGTTTATGTTCTTCAACACTGCAACCAGACCCCTTCCCCTTGCCTAGAGACGCTGCAGAGAATAAATTTAAACATGTTGGAGTACTTAATTGAGCATTTATAGCTTGCAGAGTGCACGGTTTATGCCGACGTGAAATATTGTGAAAGACTTCTGGAGAAACTCATCTCTCCCTGCAGCTGAGTCCTGAAATTGGACCATTTCCCTTCCTCAGAAATCCACTTAGGCAAAGAGAACAGTTAAAATACCTCTGTTCCATGAATGGAGTTTCTTCTTCACATTTTCCGGGGAAAACTAGAGGGGGTTGAGGGAGGGACCTATTAGTTTTACTTCAAAAAAGCCTTTTCCGCCCTAGAACACGGGGGTGGAGTCCTCCCAAAGAGCCACGTTGAGGAAATATGAACTGTAGTAACTTAAATCGGTGGTGTTTATTTTATTTTGTTTTTTTTAGCGGTATCTGTTAAGCGCTTACTATCTGCCAGGCACTGGACTAAGTGCTGGGGTAGAGACAAACTAATCAGGTTGGACACAGTCCATGTCTCACACGGGGCTCACTGTCTTAATCCCCATTTTAATAATAATAATAATGTTGGTATTTGTTAAGCGCTTACTATGTGCAGAGCACTGTTTCTAAAGCGCCGGGGTAGACACAGGGGAATCAGGTTGTCCGACGTGGGGCTCACAGTCTTAATCCCCATTTTACAGATGAGGGAACTGAGGCCCAGAGAAGTGAAGTGACTCGCCCACAGTCACACAGCTGACAAGTGGCAGATCTGGGATTCGAACTCATGACCTCTGACTCCAAAGCCGTACTTTTTCCACTGAGCCACGCTGCTTCTCTTTTACAGAAGAGGAAACTGAGGCACAGAGCAATGAAGTGAGTTACCCAAGGTCACACGGCAGAAGAGTGGCGAGCGGGGAATTAGAAGCCGGTCCGCCTGACGCCCGGGCCCGTGATCTAACCATTTGACCATGCTGCTTCTTGGGAGGGAGCGCATCTACCAACTCTATTGTATTGTGCTCTCCTAAGCACTCAGTAAAGTGCTCTGCACACAGTTAGTGCTCAGTAAGCACCAGGCTTTGAATCCTCATTTTACGGATGAGGGCATTGAGGCCCAAAGAAGTTAAGTAATAATGTTGGTATTTGTTAAGCGCTTACTATGTGCCGAGCACTGTTCTAAGCGCTGGGGTAGACACAGGGGAAACAGGATGTCCCACGTGGGGCTCACAGTCTTAATCCCCATTTCACAGATGAGGTAACTGAGGCCCAGAGAAGTGAAGTGACTCACCCACAGTCACACAGCTGACAAGTGGCAGAGCCGGGATTCGAACTCATGACCTCGGACTCCAAAGCCCGTGCTCTTTCCACTGAGCCACGCTGACTTGCCCGAGGTCACGCAGCAGGCAAAACGGCAGAGCCGGGATCAGAACCTAGTCCTCTAGTGGTCTTTCCACTAGGCCAAGCTCCTTCCCAGTGCTCGGCCCATAGTAAGCGCTTATCAAACGCAACGATTATTATTATAGTATGATTAGTGTTCTTATTTCTACCTCGGGGAAGAGCCAGACAACAGGTCTATGTTGGTCTTCCCGAATCCTCCCACCTGCTGAAAATCAACCAATCAATGAATCAAGGTACCTACTGAGCGCTTCCTGCTCACAGAGTGCTCACACTCTGAATCTCACTGCTTCCCGTTATTTAATCTCCCACGGAATCAGAGAAGAGTGCTAAGCTCTTTAATAATGTTGGTATTTGCTAAGCGCTTACTATGTGCCGAGCACTGTTCTCAGCGCTGAGGTAGATACAGGGTCATCAGGTTGTCCCACGTGAGGCTCACAGTCTTCATCCCCATTTTCCAGATGAGGGAACGGAGGCACCGAGAAGTCAAGTGACTTGCCCAAAGTCACGCAGCTGACAGGCGGCGGAGCCGGGATTAGAACCCATGACCTCCGACTCCTAGGCGCGGGCTCTTTCCACTGAGCCGTGCTGCTTCTCTTCGAGGGCAGGGAATGTGTCTGATCATCATTGAATTGTACTCTCCCAAGCTCTTAGCACAGTGCGTTGCACCCCGCATGTGCTCAAAAAATACAAGTGAATGAATGAATGATTTGGCACATCCCCCAGCGCTTAGTCAGAGAAGCAGCGTGGCTCAGTGGAAAGAGCCCGGGCTTAGGAGTCAGAGGTCATGGGTTCGAATCCCGGCTCCGCCTCCTGTCAGCTGGGTGACTTTGGGCAAGTCACTTGACTTCTCTGGGCCTCAGTTACCTCATCTGGAAAACGGGGATTAAGACCGTGAGCCCCGCGTGGGACCCGATGACCCTGTATCTACCCCAGCGCTTAGAACGGTGCTCGGCACACAGTAAGCACTTAAATACCAAGATTATTATTATTATTACAGTGCCTGAGACAAAGTAAGGGCTTAACAAACACCACGATGATCATCATTACCGTTATTATTATTATTATTATCAGCCCCGGACAGTCCAGGATGGGTCAGTCTCTGCCTTTTCGCTCAGCAGCTGACCGAGGGCCTGAGAAGCGGGCGCGGATATCTCCAGAGGCCCAGGAGACGCTGCGTGTTAATTCCAATTCAAAACCGGATCATTTTCCCCGACGATGATGAATCGCTCTCCTCCCGACTACGTTAAACTAGCAGGCCTCGTCTCGCCGCCGAGAGTGGACCGAGGCTCGCCTGCCCCGATTGCATTAGTGTATGAAACGGTTCATTTGCAACTGAAGGATTTAATTAGATATAAGGTCGGTTTAGGTCAGCTGTGAATTGCAGAGAACTTCAGATGTTTATTAAACCGCAGCCACCCGTGTGGGACGGGGGCTGTGTCCGACCTGATGATCTTCTAACAAGCCCAGCGCTTAGTACAGGGCCCGGCACCTAGTGAGCGCTTAACGAATGCCATGAAAAAAACCCAAAGCATAAAAATAGCAGAGATGGCTTTTCCAGATGATAGTTCCAAGATTTTGAAGGCCATTTCCCCCCCGGGGGTGACATCAAAGCTTCTAAAGATCCAGAAGAGTATTTTTGCAGTCCCGGAGATGTCCTGACTAAACTCCCTCCGGAACCGGTGTCTAGAAATCAGCACTGGGGCCGGTCGAGTGGACAGGTCCCTCCCCAGTTGCTTCCTAAGACACGAATTTGCATTTCTGTTTGTCTATCTGCCGCCCCCGTTCAACCCTTCGGTCAGTCGGTCCTATTTATTGAGCGCTTTCTGTGTGCACGGCACTGTACTGAGCACTTGGGAGAGTACGGTATAAGAGTCGACCCATTCCCTGCCCACGACGAGCTTCCAGTCTGTAATAATGTTGGTATTTGTTAAGCGCTTACTATGTGCAGAGCACCGTTCTAAGCGCTGGGGGAGACACAGGGGAATCAGGTTGTCCCACATGGGGCTCACAGTCTTAATCCCCATTTTACAGATGAGGTCACTGAGGCCCTGAGAAGTTAAGTGACTTGCCCACAGTCACACAGCTGACAAGTGGCAGAGCTGGGATTCGAACTCGTGACCTCTGACTCCAAAGCCCATGCTCTTTCCACTGAGCCACGCTGCTTCTCTGAATCTTCTCTGAATCTATACTTCCTGAATCTAGCACATCCTAGCGATGAAGTAAAGCATGCGGGGAGACGCAGGCAGGCCTGGTGGAAAGAGCAGAGGACTAAGCAGCAACGGTCGTGATATTTACTGAGCTCCGACTGAATGCACTGTACTGAGCGCTTAGGAAGAACAACAGAAGCCTGAGACTTATTCACTTATTTATTCATATTAATGTCTTTCTCCTCTTCCAGCCTGTAAGCTCATGATGGGCAGGTAATGTGTCTGCTAATATCTCGTTCACTTAATCCCAGCTCTGCCACATGTCAGCTGTGTGACCGTGGTCAAGTCACTTAACCTCTCTGGGCCTCAGTGACCTCGTCTGTAAAATGGCGATTAACTGTGAGCCTCACGTGGGACAACCTGATGACCCTGTATCTACCCCAGCGCTTAGAACGGTGCCCTGCACATAGTAAGCGCTTAACAAATAACAACATTATTATTATCAATCGTATTTATTGAGCGCTTACTGTGAACAGAGTACTGTTCTAATCGCTTAATTTCTCTTGCACTGTACTCCCCCAAGTGCTTAGTACAGTGCCCTGCACATAGTAAATGCTTAATAAATACTATGGATTGATTGATGAGACACATTCTCTGCCCACCGTTGTTGGGCAGGGATGGTCTCTATCTGTTGCCGAATTGTCCATTCCAAGTGCTTAGTACAGTGCTCTGCACATAGTAAGTGCTCAATAAATACAATTGAATGAATGAATAACGACATTTGTTGAATGGTTACTAGGAGTCAAACACTCTAAGCAGATTCATATAACCATCCTTGATCACTCCTCCCTCTCTCAACTATTATTTAAAAGTGAACTTTGATAATCACCTCACTCCCAACCCTCCCATGGTGATGATGATGGCATCTGTTAAGCGCTTACTATGTGCAAAGCACTGGGGAGATACAAGGTGACCAGATTGTCCCACGTGGGGCTCACAGTATTCATCCCCATTTGACAGATGAGGTCACTGAGGCTCAGAGAAGTGAAATGACTTGTCCAAGGTCACACAGCTGACAAGTGGCGGAGCCGGGATTAGAACCCACGACCTCTGACTCCCAAACCGGGGCTCTTGCCACTGAGCCACGCTGCTGTCAATATCCTTATACTATCGGAAATTTATTTTTAATGTCTTTCTCCCCCTCTAGACTGTAAGCTCCATGAAGGCAGCGATAAATCAATCGTATTTATTGAGCGCTTACTGTCTGCAGAGCACTGCACTTAGGAGAGTAGCATTGCTTAATGGAAAGAGCATGGGCTTGGGAGTCAGAGGTCATGGGTTCTAATTCCGCCTCTGCCACGAATCAGCTATGTGACTTTGGGCAAGTCACTTGACTTCTCTGGACCTCAATTCCCTCATCTGTCAAATGGGGATGAAGACTGCGAGCCCCACGTGGGACAACCTGATTACCTTGTATCTACCCCAGCGCTTAGAACAGTGCTCGGCACACAGTAAGCGCTTGCTTAACAAGTGCCATTATTATTATAACTATTATTATTACTACAATATAACAATAAAATAGAGTTGGTAGATACGTTGCTTGCCCATAATGTACAATATATATATAATATACAGTCCAGAGAGGGAGACAGGCATCAAAGCAAATAAATTAATTATGGATATGTACAGAAGTTCTGGGGGTGCTGAGAAAAGGGCAAATAAAGGAAGCAAATCAGGGTGACGTAGAAAGGAGCGGGAGAAGAGAAATTTAGGGCTTAGTTGGGGAAGCCTTCTTGGAGGAATTTGCCTTCAATAAAGCACAAGGATCGTGTCTACCACCTCTATTCTACTTTACTCTCTCAAGAGCTTAGGACTGTTCTCTGCCCACATCATCATTATTATTATCAAGAGCCGTCATTTCCGATTCATAGCGACCCTACGGACATATTTTCTCCAGACCGTCCTTTCTTCCGCCATAATCGGTAACCTTGCTAACAGTTCTTCCCTTATCGTTGTTATGGTTTCTAGACTGTGAGCCCGTCACTGGGCAGGGATTGTCTCTGTTGCCGAATTGTCCATTCCAATGCTTAGTTCAGTGCTCTGCACATAGTAAGTGCTCCATAAATACTATTGAATGAATGAATTCATATCCATCCAGCTGCCCGTCTGCCTCTTCCACCTTTTCCCTGAACTTTTCCTAGCATTAGTGTCTCCTCTGGAGAATGAGTCCTCTCGATGATGTGTCCAAAATAGGCTAATCTAAGTCGAGTCCTCCGGCCTTCCGAAGCTGAAATTGGCTTCTTTTGCTCCCAAACCCATTTGTTTTGTTTTTGGGACGGTCAGGTATTCACAAAAGCCTTTCCAACTCCCACATTTCAAAAGAATCGATGCTCTTCTATCCTGTTTTTTTCACCGTCCAGCTTTCGGAGCCATACGTTGTCACTGGAAACATCATGGAATTGACAATTTGTCGTTTTTGTAGCAGGGGTTACCTCAGCACACGTGCCTACATTAAGCGCTGAATAAATGCCATTAATTGATCCCATGCACATCGTAGATTGCTTCATGTAAAATAGGGGCTCAGTACAAACGTAGGACTACATGGAGGAATGATGAAATAGAGGAGCCCAACCCGTACGCTCCGCTCCTCTGCCCCCGCTCACCTCCTCACGGTGTCCTGTTCGCTCCTGTCCTGGCCCACGTCCTCCCGCCGTCCCGGAAGGCCCTCCCTCCTCACCTCCGCCAAACTCACTCTCTTCCCCTCTTCAAAGCCCTACTGAGAGCTCACCTCCTCCAGGAGGCCTTCCCCGATTAAGCCCCCTTTCCCTCTGCTCCCTCTCCCCTCCCCTCTTCTCTTCCCCCTTCCCTCCCCTCAGCACTGTGCCCATTTGTCTATATTATTTATCGCCCTATTTATTTTGTTAATGAGGTGTACATTCCCTTGATTTTATTTATCTTGATGATGTTGTCTTGTTTTCTTTTGTTCTGTTTTGCTTTGCTGTCTGTCTCCCCTGTTTAGACTGTGAGCCCGTTGTTGGGCAGGGATGGTCTCTATTATCTGTTGCTGAATCGTACATTCCAAGCCCTTAGTACAATCCTCTGCACATACTATTGAATGAATGAATGAAGAAGCAGTATGGCGTAGCGGCTACAGCCCGGGGCTGGGAGTCAGAAGGTCATGGGTTCTAATTCCGGCTCCGCCACTTCTCTGCTCTGTGACTTTGGGTAAGTCACTTCACCTCTCTGTGCCTCTTCTCCTTCATCTGTAAAATGGGGATTAAGACAGTGAGCACCATGTGGGACAGGGACTGTGTCTGACCTCATTAACTTGTATCTACCCCATTGCTTAGTACAGTGCCTGGCATTCATTCAGTCGTATTTATTAAGCGCTTACTGTGTGCAGAGCACTGTACTAAGCGCTTGGAATGTCCAATTGGGCAACAGATAGAGACAATCCCTGTCCAACAACGGGCTCACAGTCTAAAAGGGGGAGACAGACAACAAAACAAAACAAGAAGTCAGGCATAGTAAGTGCTTAACAAATACCATAAAAAGGGATGATATACATATAATGTGTGTATGTATATCTATAGATACATATATAATGCATATATATGTATATATGTGTGTGTTAAGTGGTGATTAATCTTTAAAATGGGGATTAATGCTGTGAGCCCCATGTGGGACATGGACTGTGTCCAACCTGAATAGCTTATATGTCCTCCAGCGCTTAGAACAGTGCTTGACACATCGTAAGCACTCAACAAATACCAATATTGTTATATGTGCATACACACACATATTCTCTAACTATGCCCATGCAACCTGTGGACACTCAATAAATATCCGTTCTCAAACCATCTTGAAGAGAGTTTATAATTCAAAAAGATCAATCTGAAAACCTTTCCCTCCAACCCGATCCCCACCCCAACAGAGTTTTCTGGCCTGTTTATCACCAGTTGAATGATTAACCCTTCCTCCCTTCCAACAACCCTAGTTAAAAACCTTCCCTTTGCTCTTCCCGTCTAATCCCACCGAACCCACCATCCGGGCAACTCTGACAAGAATTTCCTGCCCGGCTCGGGGGCTGATAAAAGTCAGGGTTAGTGAGGGAGTTTTCCGAAGAGGGGTGGGGGCGGGGAGGGAGGAAGGAGAGGAAGACGTCGGCCCGGTTTGGACTCATCTCGGCACATTGGTCAGGGCAACAAAATGGTCATCCCGAGGTTGCCTCTTCATGAGGGAATTCCACTCTCCGGAGGGTTGAGTAAATTCGTGGAACAAGATAGTCGCAGAAGATGGCAAAAGGAAATGAGGAAGGAGAGGGGAAGGTTGGGGGTGTTGGACGGTGTGGGCTGGATCCTGAGAGAGGGCTGGGAATGGAGAGGGGAGAGTCAGGAGGGTCCGTGGTGGGTCACGGGGGGAGTCGGGGAAGAAGAGGGGAGAGCCAGGCGGGGTGGATGGTCCCTGCTGGGTCACTGGGGAGAGTCAGGGGTCTTGGGTGGTCTATGCTGGGTCACTGTAGGGATGGAGAACGGAGAATTGGAGGTGTCCATCCCTAACCGTCGGGCTAAAGCTGGGTGTCTAGGTGGATAACGGGCCCACAGTTCCTTAACACATCCTTGAGACTGCATCCTTGAAGCAACGTTGCCTAGGGGAAAGAGCCCGGGCCTGGGAGTCACAGCACCTGGGTTCTAATCCCAGCTCTGCCAATTACCTGCTCTTTGACCCTTCTCTTCACTTCTCTGGGCCTCAGTTTTCTCATCTGCAAAATGAGGATTAAATAAGTTTCTCCCTCCCCTTTAGACTGTATGCCCTATGAGGGAGCGGGACAGGGTATATTCTGATTACTGTGTATTAATCGCCGTGTTTATTACAGTGCTTGTCACATAGTAGAGCAGCGTGGCTCAGTGGAACGAGCATGGGCTTGGGAGTCAGAAGTCATGGGTTTGAATCCCAGGTCTGCCACTTGTTAGCTGTGTGACTGTGGGCAAGTCACTTCACTTCTCTGGGCCTCAGTTTCCTCATCTGGAAAATGGGGATTAAGACTGTGAGCCTCACGAGGGACAATCTGATGACCCTGTATCTACCCCAGCGCTTGGAACAGTACTCTGCACATGGTAAGCACTTAACAAATACCAACATTTTTATTATTATTAGTAGTAGTAGTAGTAAACTCCTAATTACAAAAATCATCCTTCTCCTTCTCCTCCACCTTCACCTTCTTCTTTTCTTCTTTATGGTATCTGTAAAGCGCTTACTGTGTGTCAAACACAGAGAAGCGGCGTGACCTAGTGACTTGGGAGTCAGAGGATGTGGGTTCTAATCCCGGCTCCGCCACTTGTCTGCTGTGTGATCTTGGGCAAGTCACTTCACTTCTCTGTGCCTCAGTTACTTCATCTGTAAAATGGAGATTAAGACTATGAGCCCCACGTGGGATAATGCGGTTACTTTTTTTATCTACCCCAGCGCTTAAAACAATGCTAGGCACAAATTATAATTTAAATTAATGTAACAAAAAATAACCATTGTTATTATTATACACTATTCTAAGCACTGGGGTAGGTACAACTTAATTAGGTTGGCTACGGTCCAACCTTCTCCTTCCCCTTCTCATCGGGCTTTGGAGTCAGGGCTCATGAGTTTGAATCCCAGCTCTGCCACTTGTCGGCTGTGTGACTGTGGGCAAGTCACTTAACTTCTCTGTGCCTCAGTTCCCTCATCTGTAAAATGGGGATTAAGATTGTGAGCCCCACCTGGGACAACCTGATTCCCCTATGTCTACCCCAGCGCTTAGAACAGTGCTCGGCACATAGTAAGCGCTTAACAAATACCAACATTATTATTCCAGTTAGCCTGACGTCCCAAACATGCTCCTCTGGAAACACTGGGGTTATTGAGACCCGGTCGATTTTGGGGACCTGATTTTAGGGAAAGATTCTCTTGGCCCCATATAAATGCATAACTGAGGCTGAAGGGATCCGGATAATCTGCCAATGTAAACAGAGCCTCGGAGGTCAAAATGACAAGAGTGTAAAGTATCTGACTCACCTCTGATATATGGTTCAAGCCCCTGTTCATTATTTTAACAGCCCCTTCCAAGAGTGAAAATTCCTTTTCCAGCAACTGTCTCTTTTTCCTGAAGGAAAGAGCCCTGTCACAATATCACGTGGTCTCTAATAGGATAAGTGATTCCCTTTGTCCTTGGAATTATCCAGTAGACAGTGTTCCTAGAGTCTGGGAAGTTGACAGGTTTCTCTGTTCGTGCTTTTGGCAAACCCCAAAACCTGCTTCTTGTGCTAGAAATTTCAGAACGAGGGCTCGTGGCCAAACACTTAATACAGTGCCGTGCACACCGTAAGCGCTTAATAAATAGGATTGAATGAATGGTCCTCGACAAACGTAAGAAGATCTCCATAGGTTGTGTGGACCTCTAAAATGGAGAAGGAAAATCCCAACAGCAATCCCCATCATAAGAATAATGATTAAAAAATTATAATTTGGTCCAACGCTGCTAGATATCAGAAGAGAATCAGCATGGCCTAGCGGATAGAGCGTGGGCCTGGGTGTCCGATGGACCTGCGTTCTCATACTGGCTCCGCCACTTGTCTCCTGTGTGTCCTCGGGCAAGTCACTTCACTTCTTTGTGCCTCAGTTCCCTCATCTGTAAAATGGGATTAAGACCATGAGCCCCATGTGGGACATAGACTGTGTCCAGCCTGATTATCTCTCATCTACCACAGCGCCTAGTACAGTGCCCGACACGCAGGAAGTGCTAAACCAATTCCATAAGAAATAGAGATGTTTGTATCTAACGCTAGTATTTAGGTGAGGAATTTCTTAGAAACAGCATTGACCTCACCTGATTATCTTCTATCTTCCCCAGCGCTTAGCACAGAAGGGGGTGTTTTGTAAGCAGTTAATAAATACCTTTAATTAGCCATAGAACTAAAGTTGCATTACAAGGAATTAGACAATGGGTTTATGATATCATGAGTGTCAGATACGCTTCCTTAGTCCCTGGTAAAAAGCAGGTTATTTTCCAACTCCCCAAATTCACAAATCCTGAGGAGGATTGTCATGTTAATAGTCAAGGGAGACAAGTAAATCAAAAGAAGTAATTATGGCCACAAAGGATTGCATTAAGATGGTGGCGTTCATCAAGACTTAAGTTGCCAAATGAGGCCGATGAATGATACGTCCTTATCAAACAATCATTCATATTTATTAAGCACTTACTGTGTGCAGAGCATTGTACTAAGCGCTCGGCAGACTTCAGTAGAACAAGAGTTGGTAGATTCATTCCCTGACCACAGTGAGTTTTACAGTCTCCAGTCTAACTAATGAGAGTTAAGAATTGTCCTGTAGACGCTGACTTTGCTGCCAATTTTCATGACCCTGTGTGTCTGGAGTTACACTGAGGTGGTTTTTTTTGTCTTTTTGTTGTAGTTTGTGGGGGTAGGTTGGAACACACCCCCTTCCTTCCCACTGAAGCACTGTTGATTTTGCTAACAAATTCCCTGAAAAAAGTAGGTCTGCTTTTTTTTATGGTATTTTGTACTAAGCACTGGAGTAGACACAAGCTAAGCAGGGTGAACTCAATCCGTGTCTCATATGGGGCTCACAGTTTTCAGTCTCATTTTACAGACGAGGTAACTGAGGCACCGAGAAGTGAAGTGACGTGCCCAAGATCACACAGCAGATAAGTGACAGATCCGGGATTAGAACCCAGATCCTGCTGACTCCCAGGCCCGGGCTCTATCCACTAGACTCTATCCACTGCTTCTCACTGCTTCACCGAAGGGCTATTGTAAAATCCGAAACTCCATGCTACGCTGTGCAAAATTCACAGAGTCACTGCCCAAAAGGACCTGCTTAGTTTTCACATCTCGAGGCTTGGAATGAAATCCAAAATTTGGATGGGGAAATTGGGATGAATCCCCCGATCGGTGATTCAGAAATCCGAAAGCTTCAAAGATTCCGGATTTTTTTCCAAGTGCAGAAAGTCTTTCACTTCATTCAGCGGAAATGTAGGCGAAAAACCCAGACTAAACACAGGTAGAAGCATAAGCTTTGGTCATTATATGCCTCTTAGAGGTCCTGGTGGATTACACGCCAGCTGTGCTTACGATCTCATTTCCCACAGGGACTCTGCTTAACATCCTTGCCTTTTCTTACCTATCAGTTTCCCAGCAGTCTTTTACCAGATTTCACCATTAAGGGCATTTTTTGTTTTAAATGGTGTTTGTTAAGCACTTACTTTGAGCCAGACACTGTTCTAAGCCCTGGGGTAGACACAAGCTAATCAGGTCGGACACAATCCATTTCCCACAAGGTCCTCACACCTTAATCCTCATTTTACAGATGAGGGAACTGAAGCACAGAGAAATGAAGCGACTCGCCCAAGGTCACCCAGCAGACAGATGGCAGAGGCAGGATTAGAAGCCAGGTCCTTTTTGAGCAACAGCTGTATGGCTAGCGTTGGCTCAGTGGAAAGAGCCCGGGCTTGGGAGTCAGAGGTCGTGGGTTCTAATTCCGCCTCCATCACTTGTCTGCTGTGTGACCTTGGGCAAGTCACTTAACTTCTCTATGCCTCAGTTACCTCATCTGTAAAAATGGGGATTAAAAAATATGAGCCCCACGTGGGACAACCTGATTACCTGTATCTACCCCAGCACTTAGAACAGTGCTCAGCACATAGTAAGTGCTTAACAAATACCATCATTATTATTATTTTCACATCATCTGATGGGAAGCCTTTTCCCACAGGGCAATTTGGGGAAGGCCGGGATCTTGGAGGAATCCCATAGCCTCCCATAGGGATACAACTGACCTGGTATTCTGAGGGCCCTGCCTCATGATAATAATAACAATTATTATTATGGTATTTGTTATGCACTGACTACGTGCCAGACACTCTACTAAGCCCTGGTGGGGATACAAGCAAATTGGGTTGAATACAGTCCCTGTCCCACATGGGGCTCACAGTCTCAATCCCCATTTTCCAGATGAGGGAACTGAGGCCCAGAGAAGTGAAGCGACTTGCCCAAAGTCACGCTGCGGGCAAGTGGCGGAGTCGGGATTAGAACCCATGAAGTTCTGACTCCCAGGCCCAGGCTCTATCCACTAGGCCATCCTCCCCGCCCTTCCCCTCCCCTCAGCACTGTCCTCATTTGTATATATTATTTATTACCCTATTTATTCTGTGTATGAGATGTACATCCCCTTGCTTCTATTTATCGTGATAATGTTGTCTTGTTTTTGTTTTGTTCTGTTTTGCTTTGCTGTTTGTCTCCCCTGATTAGACAGTGAGCCCCTCATGGGACAGAGATTGCCTCTTTCTGTTGCCGAATTGCATTCCAAGCGCTTAGTACAGTGCTCTGCACATAGTAAGCGCCCAAGAAACACTATTGAATGAATGAATGCTGCCCCATGTTCATTCATTCAATACTATATATCGAGCGCTTACTATGTGCAGAGCACTGTACTAAGCGCTTGGCATGTTTGACACCTTCAGAGAAAGGACAACTGGGTAAACTTAGAATAGTGCTTGACACATAGTGGCCTTCGTGGATAGCCTTAGTGCTTCGAACAGTGCTTGACCCCCAGCAGGTACATGACAAATATAATAATGACAATCATAATAATCATAGTATTAATAAAACCATTCAATCCACGCTTCCTCAAGAACCTCCGGGCTTTGCCTATCCACCGCCGCATCAGATGGAATCTCCTCACCACGGGCTTTAAAGCAGTCGATCCCCTTGTCCCCGCCTAGCTCACCTCGCTACTCTCCTGCTACAGTCCAGCTCACACACTTTACTCCTCTGAAGCCAATACTTTCTGTACTTTGATCTCAGCTATCTCGCCTCTGACCTCTCGCCCCGTCCTCCCTCTGTCTGGATCTCCCTCCCTCCGCATAGCCGACGGACGATCGCTCAGCCCACTTTCAAAGCCTTATTGAAAGCACATCCCCTCCAAGAGGCCTTCCCCGACGAGACCCTCATTTTCTCTTCTCCCACTCCGATTCGACCTCCTCTTTACCCCTCCCTCGGCTCCACTGTACTTAGGTACAAATCCATAATTTTTTGATTCCCATTAATGTCGGTCTCACACTCGTAGACTGTCAGCTCGCTGCGGGCAGGGAACGTGTCTGCCAACTCTGTCATACTCTCCCAAGTGCCTAGTATATTGCTCTGTGCACAATAAGCGCTCAATAAATACGATCGATTGATTAATTATTCCGGGGTTCAGGAGGAACAGTTCATTCATTCATTCAATCGTACTTACTGTATGCAGAGCCCGGTATGAAGCGCTTGGAAAGTATAATTCGACAACAGAGACAATCCCTGCCCAACGACGGGCTCACAGGCTATAAGGAGGGAGGCAGACAATGAACAAAACAAGTAGTCAGGCATCAGTAGCATCAAAATAATAATAATGATGGCATGTGTTAAGGGCTTACTATGTGCAAAGCACTGTTCTAAGAGCTGGGGAGGATACAAGGTCATCAGCTTGTCCCATGTGGGGTTCACAGTCTTCATCCCCATTTTACAGTTGAGGGAACTGAGGCACAGAGAAGTTAAGGGACTTGCCCAAGATAAATAGAATTATAGATATATACACATCGTTAATAAAATAAATAGCATAGTAAACCTGTTCACATATGCAGTTCCAACCAGGACTAGTTGTGTATTTGTTTCTGTTGTGTTTTAATGTTTCATCACTCTTGATATGTCTCTCCAATCCCTCTCCGCAATTAAACTCAGCAGGGTGACTCAGGGGAAAGAACCCAGGCTTGGGAGTCAGAGGTCATGGGTTCTAATGTCGGCTTCGCCGCTGGTCAGTTGTGTGACCTTGGGCAAGTCACTTCACTTCTCTGGGCCTCAGTGACCTCATCTGTAAAAAGGGGATGAAGACTGTGAGCCCTACGTGGGACAACCTGATTACCTAGTATCTCCCCCAGTGCATAGAACAGTGCTCGGCACATAGTAAGTGCTTAACAAATACCAATATTATTATTATTATTAGACTCTTGGATCATAAGCCCCCTTAAGGACAAAGGCCTATGTATTCCCTCCTAGCAATTAGTTCAGTGCTCAGCGCACGCTAAGCCCTCGATAAATACTATTCCTGATATTACCACTTATTCCATTTGAAGAGCCGGCTTCGGTATTCCCGCTTCCTCTCTTCACTGGCTCCTTCCAACTGTCTCTCTCCCCCCGGAAACCAACCTTCAAAACCAGACCTGGCTCTCGACTCTTCCACCATCATCCCTTTTTCCTCTTCTGCCTCTGGCTTGGAATTCCCTCCCTCCCCAAATCCGACAAACCGCAGCCCTCCCCTGCAAACCCATCACGTCCGACCATCCTTCCCCAATTAATTCCCAGCACCCCGAGCCGTTTAAAACTATCAGTCATCTCTAGCACTTAAGTACCCATTATACCCATCCTCAGCTCTTAGGTAAATACTTTTCTTTAATTAGACATTCGATTATTTATCTCTATTTGTAAATAGTTTTGTGTTTGTCTCCCTCAGAGTGTAAGCTCTCGGGAGTTGGGAATGTGTCACTTCTCTGTTTTGGGCTTTTCAGTGGCGTGGGACAGTACCTTGTACCCACTGGACCTTGACCAATACTGATGCTCCTGTATCCAAGCAGAGACATCTTGGAGGCAAGAGGAGATGTGGGATTGTAGACTGGAGGTCATGGGTTCGAATCCCGGCTCCACCACCTGTCAGCTGTGTGACTTTGGGCAAGTCACTTCACTTCTCGGTGCCTCAGTTACCTCATCTGTAAAATGGGGATTAAGACTGTGAGCCTCACGTGGGACAACCTAATTATCCTGTATCTTCCCCAGTGCCCAGAACAGTGCTTGGCACATAGTAAGCGCTTAACAAATACCAACATTATTATTAATTTGGGAGTCATCTCCATGGAAGTGGTAACTCCAAGAGGTCTTCCCTGATGAAGCCCTCTTTCTCCCTCACCATCCTCCCCTCTGTGTCGCCTATGACCTTGGATCTGTACTCCAGAAGCGTTTGGTATTCATTCTTTCATTCATTCAGTCATTCAATCATATTTATGGAGTGCTTAATGGGTGCCGAGCACTATACTCCGCCGCTTGTCAGCTGTGTGACTTTGGGCAAGTCACTTCACTTCTCTGTGCCTCAGTTACCTCATGTGGAAAATGGGGATTAAGACGGTGAGCCCTGCGTGGGACCTGATTACCCTGTATTAACCCCAGCGCTTAGATCAGTGCTCGGCACATAGTAAGCGCTTAACAAATACCAACATTATTATTATCTTGGGAGAGAACACTAGAACAATAAACAGACCTCTTCCCTGCCCCCAATGAGCTTAGAGTCTAGAGGAAATTTGCAATATTTGTTAAGCACTCGCTGTGTGCCAGGCACTGTACTAAACACTGGGGTGGACTCAATAATAATAATAACATTCATTCAATCATATTTACGGAGCGCTTACTGTGTGCAGAGCACTGTACTAAGCACTTGGAAGAGCACAATGGAACGATAAACAGACACATTCCCTGCCCACAAAGAGCTTAAGAGGACAAGCTCACAGTCTAGAGAAAACTGGTATTTGTTAAGCGCTCGCTATGTGCCAGAGCTCTACTAAGCATCGCGGTGGACTCAATAATAATAATAGTAGCATTTGTGAAGTGCCTACTATTTGTGAGGCACTGTATTAAGCGCTGGGGGAGACCCCGTCCCACATGGAGTTCATAGTCTTAATCCCCATTTTACGGATGAGGCAACTGAAGCACGGAGAAGTGAAGTGACTTGCCCAAGGTCTCACAGCAGGCAAATGGTGTAGCCAGGATTAGAACCCATCACCTTCTGACTCCCAGGACCGTGCTCTATCCGCCACACCACACTCTTTCTCAACTTCTCCCTCAGCCCCTCAGCCCTGGTGGTACGTATCCATTTCCCCTGGCGGGAATTCATTTAGTTGTCCGTCTCCCACTCTAAACCGTAAGCATTTTGTGGGCAGGGAACAATTCTACCCTCTCTTTTCCCAAGGGCCTCGTCTGGCGCTCTGCACACGGTAAACGCTCAGTCAATACCGTCTCTTGATCGATTGACTGTAGCTACACGAGGATTTGATCGACAAGGGGCTCAGAAGAGAGCTTGACAGGAAACCTAGAGTTGGGTTGGCTTAGGGGTGTCTCCCAAAACAGCACCCAACCCGCTTAAGATCAGTGACGAGTCTCTCTTTGAACCCCAAGGCCGCAATCAGGACGTTTCCTGCTCTACGGAGAACTCCATCCGGAAAGCTGGTTGTTATCCGCCTGGACTTTCGAGCCACCATAGAGCGAGAAATTGTAATTACAGAAAACATCTCACATAATGTTAAATATTTAATTAGCCTCCCCCTCCAGAGATCTCCGACGCGGAAAAGAAGAGCTTTCTCAATAGGTTAGTATTAATTACCGAGCAGTCCCGACCCGCGGAGTTGTGGGGCACTGATGAAACAAGGGGGCGTGAAATGGAGGCAGAACTCGACTGGCTACTTAGCGGCTTCTGCCCCCCACCCTCTCCCCTTCCCACCCCCCTCCCACCAAAGTGTCGACTTCGGTTTGCTCTCTGCATCATTAGGCTTGGGGATTTCAACCGTTTGAAATACGCTTTCTTCAGAAAAGGCTTCCAGGCCGAGGAAAGCCCCTTTGGGATGAATTAACCTGCTTCACTACAGTCTTTTTTATAAAATAAAAAGTATCCCGCCTGGCGCTGTAGTCAGAGGAAGACGACAACTCCACGAGGGAAAAGTTTCTTGGAGGAAAAGTAAAAGCTTCAGTAGGAATCAGTCCTCTGTCCCGTGACTGGTGACAAAGAGATGTGAGGATTTGCACCTTAAAAGGCCAGGTTTCCGCGAGATTGTCCCAGAGGAGAGAAAGCAGGATCGGAGGAATCAACCTAGGGAAAACTATAGGAGCGCAGGAAGCAGGTGTTTGGCCGCTCACGTAGGCTCCTAAGCGTTTAATACAGGGGCCTAGGTAGGCGACCAGTAAGTACCACCGATGGATTGATCCAGAAAGCAGTAAGTGTATCCTGCTCGGGATCCGAGGTCACACAAACTTCCTTCGAGTGAGGGGAAAGAGGGACTTCTAGTGGCCAGGCTGGGCCAGTGGAAAAGATAGATCATTCGGTCAGTCGGCCTGATTTATTGAGCGCTCACCGTGCGCAGAGCACTGTACTAAGCGCTTGGAAAGTACAATTCGGCAACAATTAGAGGCAACGGGCTCACAGTCTAGAAGATGATCCCAGCTCTTGGTGGGGAGGAGGTGGAAAGAACCTCGCGATTGAATGAATGAACCCAACTTCATATATCAACGGGAACAAGAGTAGAAACAGGACTTAATAATAATAATAATAATAATAATAAAAATGGTATTTGTTAAGTAATTACTAGGTGCCAAACACTGTTCTAAGGGCTGGAGTAGATACAAGTAAATCGGTTTGGACACAGTCCCTGTCCCATGGAGAGCTCACAGTCTTAATCCCCATTTGACAGATGAGGGAACTGAGGCCCGGAGAAGGAAAGTCACACAGCAGACAAGTGACGGAGCTGGGATTAGAACCCAGGTCTTGTGCTAAAAGGTAGCTGAAGGGAAGATGTGACGGGGTTGGGGGTAGGGATTTTTTTTCAAGAGAATTTATTAAGTGCTCACTGTATGCCAAGCACTGTACTAAGCACTGGGGTAGATACAAGTTAACTAGATTAGGCACAATCCTTATCCCACATAATAACACTTGTTAAGCACTTACTAGGTGCCAAGCATTTTACTAAGCACTGGGGTGGATACAAGCTAATCGGGTTGGACACAATCCCTGCCTCACATAATAATAATAATAGTGATATTTGTTAAGCGCTTAGTATGTGCCAAGCACTGTTCTAAGCACTGGGGTAGATATAGGGTAATCAGGTTGTCCCACGTGGGACTCACAGTCTTAATCCCCATTTTACAGATGAGGTCACTGAGGCCCAGAGAAGTGAAGTGACTTGCCAAAGGCACCCAGCAGAAAAGTGGCAGGTCCTTCTGACTCCCCGGCCCGTCCTCTATCCACTAAGCCACGCTGCTTAGTCGAGCTAGAGCAGGGAGGTGGCTATAATAGGGGAGGGGGAGGGGCGAAACTGGGAAACACCGTGGAGGGAAAAAAGACAGACTGAATATGGTAGGTGATACGTAGAGAAGAGGAAGAAAGAGAGTCGACACTGTGAGCTCCTGGGACGCAACCTGAATATCCCCTCTCCGGTCTTAGCTTTCCTCCTTGATGTCCACTGGCGACTATGAAACCCCAAAGTTGTTAAACATATGGGTATTTTCTGCTGCTCAACTTCCTGCAGGAACAAATTCCACCCTGCTGGGTGAAGAACTGATCCGCACCCCCAACTCCTTACCTCTCTTGTCCCCATTATCGGGATAATACTACCGATTAGTGGTATTTGTCTGTGCACTTACTAAGCACAGAGTTGAGAAGCAGCGTGTTCTAATGGGTAGAGCCGAGGCCTGGGAGTCAGGAGGATCTGGGTTCTAAATGTACATCGCCTGGATTCTATTCTATTTAGTTGCCATCGGTTTTTACGAGATGTTCTTCCCCTCGACTCTATTTATTGCCATCGTTCTTGTCCGTCCGTCTCCCCCGATTAGACCGTAAGCCCGTCAAACGGCAGGGACCGTCTCTATCTGTTGCCGACTTGTTCATTCCAAGCGCTTAGTCCAGTGCTCTGCACATAGTGAGCGCTCAATAAATACTAATGAATGAATAATCCCGGCTCGGCCACTTGTCTGCTATTTGACCTTGGGGGAGTCTCTTAACTTCTCGGTGCCTCAGTTCCCTCGTCTGGAAAATGAGGATTAAGACTGTGAGCCCCATGTGGGACAGGGACTGTGTCCAACCTGATTAGCTGTTATCTCCCCCAGCGCTTAGAAGAGTGACGGGCACAGAGTAAGCGCTTAACAAATACCATCATCATCATCATTATTATTATTAGGCAGGTTCCCCACCCACGATGAGTTTACGGTCCGGAGACGAGATTACAGTCCAGGCCGGTGCTTTAGGAAGCCTCTTCTCATGAGAAGCTGGGATGAGATCCCTTTAGCTCCTCACCGCTGCACAGGGAGCCCCATGCGAAGATACCATATGGTTTAAAAAAAAAAAAATTCACTCAAATGACTTCATATTAAAGTAATCTCAGATCATGGTTCCCTAAAGGCATTACTTAAGAGAAAGCCACTATCTATTTTCAGATAGATATACTAGGAATCTCCCTCCGCCCTCGCCCCACTGAAATAAAGTATCAGAGGCACAAAATGAATTTCCTCCTCAACACGTCTAAAACTCTAGTCTGCGTGACTCGGTGGCGTTGAAGAAATAATCACGCTTAAGTAACTGTCCTTTGTTTCTCTGCGTGTGTGCGCCCCTATACACACACACACACACACACACACACACACACACTTCTTTATCATTTAACTTTATTACAATCAGCACAGCCTGGCCCAGTTAGAATGACAAGGACTATTTCCTTAATTACTATACATAGATAATAGCATTTAGCCTGGCAGCTCCTGTGTGGTTCAATCGAGCAAGATTTAATTCAAAAAAAAAAAAAAGCTGATTTGCCAAAAGGGAGATTAGCATAAGTGCCTACAGTCAAATTCTATTTTCTGAAGTTCTGCGAGCGCCTCTGGTTGAACGTTCTAGTGGAAAATTAGGGACTCGTTACCGTACCTGGGTCGATCTGAGAGAGGAGAAGCAACGTGGCCTCGTGGAAAGAGCCTGGGGCCTAGGAGTCAGCCGGACCTGGGTTCTAATCCTCGCTCCGCCACTTGTCTGCTGGGTGACCTTGGACAGGTCACTTCACCGCTCTGGGCCTCGGTTACCTCATCCGTCAAATCGGGATGAAGACCCGTGAAGTGGGAGAAGGATCGTGTCCAACCTGACTAGCTTCCCCAGCGCTTAGAACAGTGCTTGGCACATAGTAAGCGCGTAACCAATTCCACAATTATTATTATTATTAGAAGAGAAATGGGGAGAAGAAGGAGCGATCACTTTTGAAATCACAACTTTTAAGCTCATCGTAATTTCCCAAGTAAAACTAATGGCCCTACTTAGTACCGGAGGAAATCTCATCATGTCAGCATTTGGATTTCCAATCACCCAACAGCATGGGCAGAGAATATTTATATTTACCTTCACCCAAGAGATTCCCGCACTCCTGGGTTTTGTATTGCTGCACTTAGGATTGATAAATGATTGTCAAGTCCTGACTGAGGCGGAGCAACCTTTGTGTGGAGGGCCAACGCGGCTCGAGGCAGAAACGCAGATTTCAGCATTATTCGCGTTTGTTAGCAGAAGGTTAAGTAGGAGAGTCTAATATAAATGGTGAATGAAAAGAGAGTAAACTTTGGAAAGCAAATGCAGCCGGGGACAGCGCGGAGAAACAGATGCAAATTACACTCGCCTGACAGGCCGCAGAACTGTCTTCCAAAGGAAATCCCGGAGCTTCTTCGTAGTTTGCGAAAGTGAAAATGGCAACCACGCAGTCGTTTGACCCGTCCTTGGGATCGCTGGTAGGAGGTACTTTTAACCTCATTCAAAATGGCGCCCTCTGAGAAATCAGCAAAGAGAAAGACTCCTAATGACCAGAGCGGACTGGAATAGTTTTCCATGCCATTATCCTCTCTCTTCTGGATCCGTACCATCTAAAGCGCTTGGTATTCACCCCACCGGCAGCCCCAAAGTGCTTATGTCCGTATCCGGAATTTCTCTTAATATCTGTCTTCCCCTCTCATATTAATAATAGTTGTGGTACTTCTCATTCATTTAATTGTACTTATTTGAGTGCATAAGTCACTTAACTTCTCTGTGCCTCAGTTCCCTCATCTGTAAAATGGGGATTAACTGTGAGCCTCACGTGGGACAACCTGATTACCCTGTATCTACCCCAGCGCTTAGAACAGTGCTCTGCACATAGTAAGCGCTTAACAAATACCAACATTATTATTATTACTGGGTGGCAAGTGCTTGTACTTGGGAGACTACAAAGTAGCAACAAATAGACATATTCCTGCTCACAACGAGCTCACAGTCTAGAGGGGAGATGGACATTAATAGAAATAAATAAATAGATAAGATACAGATTTATACAGACATATACATATGTGCTGTGGGGCTGGGAGGGAGGATGAATAAAGGAGCAAGTATGGGCGTCTCAGAAGGCAGTGGGAGAAGAGGAGAGGAAGGCTTAGTTAGGGAAGGCTTCGCAAGTCCAACGATAATAATAATTGTATTTGTTTAGCGATTGCTATGTGCTAACACTGTACTAACCGCCGGGGTGGATACAAGGAAATCGAGTTGGACACGGTCCCTGTCCCGTTTGGGGCTCACAGTCTTAATTCCCCTTTTCCAGATGAGGAAACTGAGGCCCAGAGAAGTGAAGTGACTTGCCCACGGTCACCCGGTAGACAAGCGGCAGAGCCGGGATTAGAACCTACCTAATGCACTCGCCCTGAGGGCAAGCTTCTCACCGACTCCTCGGGGGGAATTTCGAGAGGGGAATGGGGCGCGGGTTTACGGCCCGCTACCGACACCCTAAAACATCTCAGCGCCTAATCTACGGGCCCCAGAACCTCCAGGGGCCGACGCGGCCCCTTCCGCCGGGCGGGATCTTGGCTAACGAGGCCAAGGTCGAGCGCTCGGGGTCGAGGCAAGGGAGGAGAGGAGAAGACGTCGGCCTCCGTTTTCCTTTCGGAGGGGTAACGGGTCTGAAAGATCTCGTAAACCTCCAACGGCTAAGAAGAACGGTGAGGTCACTGTTTCCAGGGAGCTGGGTTCCTATTTCGCCGAAGGAGGTGAGCCAAGATGCTTATAAGCTCTAGAGAACCTTTAACACAGGAAGCTATTTATCATAACAAGCTCGGTTGATACCGTTCCCATACTGAACCAATTAGGTGAGCCCCATTTCGTCATACTTCATAACTTGGGATGATGGTACAGTGTAGTAATTGAATTTTGATCAAACACACATGGCCCATAACCCAGTATGTGAAATTTTCAGAACACTTCACAGCTTTTAAATACCCAGTCGACATGTTGCCAAAAGGACAGGATGTACTTGATTGGGGGGCGGGGGGAGGGTGTGGGGTGGGGAGGGGGAGGCGGAGAAAGGGAGAGCGCGACTCGGTACGGTTGGAAACCCAGTATTTTTGCTCTCGTTCCCTTCTTCTTTTCCAGAAAAAGCAGCCGAGGAAGGTCGTTGGCCGTCGCCAGAGAGCTGGGCCTGGAGGAGACTCCCTTCCCACAAGCTCTGCTTTCACGGAACTGCGTCTCCATATGACGGATGTGTTTCACGGGAACTGCCTGCGTTTCTCATTAGTCGGGGCCTGGTGGTTTCTATTTGCAACACAGGACAACCTGTTAGCCTTACGACCAAACGGGCAGGAAATGGAGACTTAAAGGGATGCTTGCACTTAGTGACCTACCGTGGAGACAGTGGAGAGTAGCAAGAATAGCGGTATTTATTAACAATAATAAAAAATAATTAGGGTGCTTGTTAAGCGCTTGCTCCGTGCCAAGCATTATTCTAAGATACAAGTTACTCAGGTTGGTCCCCGTCCCGCGTGGGGAGGGAACTGAGGCCCGGAGAAGCCAACTGACTCGTCCAAGGTCCCTCGGAGGTAGAATTAGAACCCGGGTCCTCCCGACTAGCCATTAGGCCTCGACGCTTCTGTCTGCCCGGCGGACCGGCAGTCTTGGAATTACTGCCATTGCTTTCGTTGTATTGTCTAAGTTCCTATTTGGGGCATAACCCTGTGCCGAACGTAGGCGCAGTACAAGGATGATCACTGGGGCGTGGTTGACTAGCTCGCAGGGAACCCACAATCTAGTATCGAGGGGAAGGAGAATGCCAAAAGAAGGCCGAGGGAAAAAATAACACGAACTACTTGAGAAGCAGCACGGCCCAGGCGAAAGAGACTGTCCGCGGGAGCCAGAAGATCCGGGTTCTAATCCCAGCTCTGTCACTCGTCTTCCTGTGTGACCCTGGAAGAGTCACTTAACTTCTCTGTGCCCCAGTTTCCTCTTCTGTAAAATGGGGATTCAATAACTGCTCTCTTTTTTTTTAATGGTTTACGGCAAGTGCTTCACTATGTGCTAGGGACTGTTCTAAGTGCTATTCTGAGTTCTCCTTCCTACTTAGGATGTGCGCCCTGGTCGAAGCAAAGACTGTGTCTGACCTAAATACTTTGTCTCTGCCCCGGCACTTCATACAGTGCTTGGCACAGAGTAATAAATGCCACTAATCATCATCATCATTATCATCAATCTATAACGCACTGTCAATTCTGAGAAACCATTCATCCCCGTCCACATAATCATCCATCGGCCCGCCCCAGCCCTTACGCATTTCTGTATTTATTTATGTCCGTCCCCTGACCTTGTGTAGACACGGCATTTTCCGATGACCATTCAGTTATTATTACTGAATTTATTTATGCTGGTTCTGTTGTGGTCTTCTGCTGTCGGGTCGGGTCCGACCCACAGAGACGCCACGGACGCCACGACGCCACGGGCGCCACTGCCCAGCACGGGGGAGTTTGGACTGGTAGCCGACGGCCTGCCACTCGTTAGCCACTGCCCGAGCTAGGAATGGCACGGACGGGCCTCTGCTTGCCTCTCCCTCCCGTAGTCGAGGCTGGTAGAGGACTGGAAACTCTCCAGGTGCCATCCTGAGACGATACATGGGTTCTACCCTTTGTCGATACTTTCCTCCCGCCTCCGCCAATGAAGTGTAAACTCCCTGTGGGTAGGGAATATCCTCTCGTGCTTCTATTCTAAAGGAACAGCGTGGCTCAGTGGAAAGAGCCCGGGCTTGGAAGTCAGAGGTCGTGGGTTTGAAACCCTGTCAGCCGTGTGACTGTGGGCCAGTCACTTCACTTCTCTGTGCCTCAGTTCCCTCATCTGTAAAATGGGGATGAAGACTGGGAGCCCCTCCCGTGGGACAACCTGATTCCCCTGTGTCTACCACAGCGCTTAGAACAGTGCTCTGCACAAAGTAAGTGCTTAACAAATGCCAACATAATTATAGAGAAGCAGCCTGGCTCCGTGGAAAGAGCACGGGCTTTGGAGTCAGAGGTCATGGGTTCGAATCCCAGATCTGCCACTTGTCAGCTGGGTGACTGTGGGCGAGTCACTTCGCTTCTCTGGGCCTCAGTTATCTCAGCTGTAAAATGGGAATTAAGACTGTGAGCCCCACGTGGGGCAACCTGATTCCCGTGTCTACCCCAGCGCTTAGAACAGTGCTCTGCACATAGTGAGTGCAGAGAAGCAGCGCGGCTCAGTGGAAAGAGCCCGGGCTTTGGAGTCAGAGGTCATGAGTTCAAATCCCGGCGCTGCCACTTGCCAGCTGTGTGACTGTGGGCAAGTCGCTTCCCTTCTCTGTGCCTCAGTTACCTCATCTGTAAAATGGGGATGAAGTCTGTGAGCCCCACGTGGGACAACCTGATTCCCCTGTGTCTACCCCAGCGCTTAGAACAGTGCTCTGCACATAGTAAGCGCTTAACAAATACCATCATTATTATTATTATTATTATTATTAAATACCAACATTATTATTATTATCATTACCCCAGCGCCTAGAACGGTGTTCGGCTCATAGTAAGCGCGTAACAAATACCAACATTATTATTATTCTTCTATTCCGGAAAGTCTTCCCTGGTTAATTTCTCCTCCCTGATCATTCTACCTCCTCGACCAACCATCCACCACCAGCAGTGTGGCCTAGGGTTGAAAGAACATTGGCCCTGGAATCAAAGGACTTGGCTTTCCCCAAGCACTTAATACAGTGTTTTGCACACAGTAAGCGCTCAGTAAACACAACTAACTGATTGAGTGATTGATTCTAATCCTGGCTCTGCCACTTGCCTACTGTGTGTCCTTGCTCAGGTCACTTCACTTCTCTGGGCCTCAGTGTCCTCAGCTGTAAAATGGGCATTCGATACCGGTTCCCCCTCCTCCGTGAGCTCCCTGTGGGACGGGGGCCGGGTCCGACGTGATTATCTTGTATCTACCCCAGTGCTTAGTAATAATAATAACCGTGGTATTTGAATAAGCGCTTACTACGTGCAGGGCACTGTACTAAGCCCCGGGGTGGTTACAAGCCAATCAGGTTGGACAGAGTCCCTTTCCCACATGGGGCTCACGGTCTTAATCCCCACGTTACAGATGAAGTCACTGAGGCCCAGACACGTGAAGTGACTTGCCCAAGGTCACAAGCAGACAGGCGGAGGAGCCGGAATTCGAACCCAGATCTTTCTGATTCCCAGGCTCCAGCCACTGGGCCACGCCGCTTCTCTAGTTCAGTGCTTGGAGCCTAGTGAACGCTTATCAAAAACAATGATCTTTTTTTATCGCTCCAGCCCTTCGAGCCAGCTACATATTTATATACTCCCAACCCCCCGAACCACCTTTTTACTCAAACACTCATTCACCAAAATGCCGCTTCCCTTCTTCCTCTGCCCTGTTTACTGCCTTCCTCCCCTGCTAGATCCTCAAGGGCAGAGATCATCTCTTCTAGCTTTATTGTACTCTTCCAAGAGCTTAATCCAGAGCCCTGCACTCAGAAGACACTCAGCGAGGGCTCAGAACAGGGTGCCGCGCTCAGAAGATGCCCACTAGATACCCTGATTATCCCTGCCACGATCCTTGCTTCGACAGCAAACTCACGAGCACATGGGTAATCGTGACTTATTCTGGGTCTTTGTTTGTTGATTCGAAAGTAATCATAATAATAATGTTGGCATTTGTTAAGCGCTTACTATGTGCAGAGCACTGTTCCAAGCGCCGGGGCGGATACAGGGTAATCGGTTTGTCCCACGTGAGGCTCACAGATAATCCCCATTTTACAGACGAGGTAACTGAGGCACAGAGAAGTTAAGTGACTTGCCCACAGTCACAGAGTCTTACAGAGAATAAGCAGCGAGGCCCAGTGGACGGAGCCCGGGCCTGGGAGTCAGAGGACTCGGGTTCTAATCCCGTCCCCTTCACTTGTCGGCAGTGTGACCTCGGGCAGGTCACTTCGCTTCTCTGTCCCTTAGTCCCCTCATCTGTAAAATGGGAATTAAGAGTGTGAGCCCCAAGTGGGACATGGATTGAATCTAACCCGATCAGCTTGTATCTACCCCCCAACTCTTAGTACGGTGCCTGCCACAGAGTACCAGCTTAACGAATGGTCACTAAAGGGAATAATTTAGAGCGAGGAACCTGATATTGGCATCCACTTCGGTTTTTGGGGTTTTTTTGAATGGTATTTGTTAATAATAATACCAACATTATTATTTTGGGGGTTTTTTAAAATGGTATTTGTTAATAATAATACCAACATTATTAATAACAAATACCATTCAAAAAAAAATCCCCCAAAACCAAAGTGGATACCGATATTAGATTCCTCGCTCTAAATTATTCCCTTCAGTGACCCATCCTGGATGTCACCGACCATAAATTTATCCAAACCCTCCTTGAACTTACTGATATTTTCTGCCTGCACAGATTCCTGTGCTAACAGATTCCACATGCTGACCACGGGTTACTTCAGCGCTCCGCAATGTGGATTTGCAGGAAAAGTCAAGGAGGGTTTTCTAATGGCTTCCTCATGGAAACGAGGCTCGCCCTCCCTACCTCGCCTTTCCTCGTGTTTGTTCTAACACCTTCCGACTCGATTTGCCCATCCCTGAAATGGTTGCAAACTGCCCTCGGATGATTTTTCTTCGCCTTCTTTAGGCTGTTGGGTCATGTTTTCTCCTCTGAAGGCTGACCTTGGCCTTCTATTTCTCTGAAAGCCGAGTCCTTCCTGTCCTTTCCCTCCAAGTTCGGGATCGAACGCCACTGAGGAATCTGGGAATGTATTTTTCCCCACGATGCCTGTCTCCATGAGCGGAATACAACGGGGCATCTGAGGGAATGGGGTGTGGTGTCTGTGTGGGGTTTGTGGAGGCCGGAGTACTGTGGCGAAATAATAATAATGATGATGGTATTTGTTAAGGGGAAGCAGCATGGCTCAGTGGAAAGAGCCCGGATTTGGGAGTCAGAGGTCATGGGTTCGAATCCCAGCTCTTCCACTTAATAATAATAATGTTGGTATTTGTTAAGCGCTTACTATGTGCCGAGCACTGTTCTAAGCGCTGGGGTAGACAAAGGGGAATCAGGTTGTCACTTGTCAGCTGTGTGACTGTGGGCGAGTCACTTCACTTCTCTGGGCCTCAGTTCCCTCATCTGTAAAATGGGGATTAAGACTGTGAGCCTCACGTGGGACGACCTGATTACCCTGTATCTACCCCAGCGCTTAGAACAGTGCTCTGCACATAGTAAGCGCTTAACAAATACCAACATTATCATTATTAAGTGCTTATTATGTGTCAAGCACTGTTGTAAGCGCTGGGGGATATACAAGCTGCTCAGGTTGGACGGTCCCCGTCCCACGTGGGGCTCAAGTCTTAATCCCCATTTTACAGGTGAGGTCACTGAGCCCCAGAGCAGGGAAATGGCTTAGCCAGGGACTTCAGTTCAGATTGGATTTGTTTGGAAGAGTCTTGGGATGGCCAAAGGAGAGAGATTCTAAGAAAATTCCTCATCAGTAAAACTACAACTGCCTCGCCTCGTGCTCCTCTTCCTCCTCCTCTTTCTCTTCCTCCCATGAACGATGATGATGACTGCTGGGAATCAGAAGGTCCCGGGTTCTAATTCCCGCTCCGTCGCGCGTCTGCTCTGTGATCTTGGCAAGTCACTTCACTTCTCTGGACCTCGGTAACCTCATCTGCAAAATAGGGATTAAAACTGTACATTCCAAGCGCTTAGTACAGCGCTCTGCACATAGTAAGCGCTCAATAAATACTATTGAATAAATGAACTGTGAGCCCCGTGTAACAATAATAATAATAACTGTGGTATTTCTTAAGTGCTTACCGTGTGCCAGCCACTGTACTAGGCGCTGGGGCGGATACAAGCAAATCAGGTTGGACACCTTCCCTGTCCCCCATGGGGCTTCCAGTCTTAATTCCCATTTTACAGATGAGGGAACTGAGGCCCAGAGAAGCCAAGTGATCTGCCCAAGGTCACCCAGCAGACAAGTGACGGAGCCGGGATTAGAACCCCCCCCCCCAAACCTTCGGACTCCCAGACTCGTGCTCCATCTACTACACCATGCCGCTTCTCTGGGGGTTTGGCACATAGTGAGCGCTTAAGAAATACCATAAAAATGAACAAAACAAAAACAAGGCAGTGTGCTTTTCAGGGTGCGGAGCTAATAACTGTAGGATTCGTCAAGCACTTAGAGAAGCAGCGTGGCTCAGTGGAAAGAGCCCGGGGTTGGGAGTCAGAGGTCGTGGGTTCTCATCCCGGCTCTGGGGTCCTTGGGCAAACTATTTCACTTCTCTGTGCCTCAATTACCTCATCTGCAAAATGGGGATTAAGAATGTGAGCCCCACGTGGAACGACCTGATTACCCTGTATGTCCCCCAGTGCTTAGAACAGTGCTTGGCACACAGTAAGTGCTTAACAAGTGCCATCATTATTATTATGTCCCTGGCACTGTACTAAGCGCTGGGGCAGATACAAATTCGTCAGGTTGGACCCAATCTCTGTCCCACATGGGGCTCACAGTCTTAATCCCCATTTTACAGATGAGGGAATTGAGGCACAGAGAAGCAAAGCAACTTTCCCAAGGTCACCCAGCAGACAAGTGGCAGGGCGGGGATTAATAATAATAACTGGTATTTGTTAAGCACTTACTATGTGCCAAGCACTGTTCTAAGCGCTGGAGTAGATACAGGGTAATCAGGTTTTCCCAGTGCGGCTCGCAGTCTTAATCCCCATTAAGGTAACTGAGGCCCAGAGAAGTTAAGTACCTTGGGCAGTCACACAGCTGACAAGTGGCGGAGGCGGGATTAGAACCCATGACCTCTCCTCGATTCTATTTATTTGCTGTTGTTTTAATGAGATGTTCAACCCCTCGATTCTATTTATTGCCATTGTTCTCGTCCGTCCGTCTCCCCCGATTAGACCGTGAGCCCGTCAGAGGGCGGGGACCGTCTCTATCTGTTACCGCTTTGTCCATTCCAAGCGCTTAGTACAGTGCTGTGCACGGAGTAAGCGCTCGATAAATACTATTGAATGAATGACTCCCAAGCCCGCGCTCTTTCCACTGAGCCACCGCTGCTTCCCACCTCCGTTCTTCACCTCTCCCCGCTCTCAGCACCGCTCCCTGCTTCAGCCCCTTTGAAAGGAGCGGGAGAGAAAGCAAACGAGAAGGCTGCAAAACCAACTCAGCCCCGACAGACGGGAAGGAACGCGACGGCGTCTCTTCTGCGGGAGACGCGGGGCCCGGGAGCGCGTGGTCGGTCGGGGGGCGGGGGGGGAGGATGTAGAAAAAGGAAAGAAGAGGCGGGTACCCCACCCCACCGGCTCCAAATGCTCAGAACCCCATCACAGGACCAGTGTCCCCAGGGTGACGGATCAGCCAGTCCAATGGGGCCTCTATAAAAGGGCCATCCATCTTGGGAAGTTTTCAGTCCGGAGGAAGAATCCCCAGTGCGAAGTGCTCCGCCGCCAAGAAAACGATCGCTTCTAACGCAGGGCCGGCGTGAAGCGGAGTCGTAACTAGCCCGAGCAGCGTTAGGAAAGAAAGACGCGGAGAGACTTTGGTCCTTGCCCCTGGAGGAGCAGCGTGGCGTAGTGGGTAGATCACGGGCTCCCCGCTCCGCCGCCCGTCTGCCGTGCGACCCTGGGTAGGTCACTTCACTTCTCTGGGCCTCCTTTACTTATCTGTAAAAGGGGGATTCATTCATTCATCCATTGGATTGTATTTAGTGAGAGTGTGCAGAGCATTCATTCATTCAATCTTATTTATTGAGCGCTTACTGGGTGCAGAGGACTGTACTAAGCACTTGGAGTGTAGAGTTCGGCAACAGATAGAGACAATCCCAGCCCAAGGACGGGCTCACTGTACTAAGCACTTGGAAAGTACAGTTGGGCAACAGATAGAGACAATCCCCACCCAACAACGGGCTCACGGTCTAGGAGGGGAGAGACAGACACCAAAACGAAACAGGTAGACGGGCCTCCATAGCATCATAATAGATCAATAGAATCATAGATATATACCCATCATTAATAAAATAAATAGAATAATGTACAGATATAGACGAGTGCCGCGGGGCGGGGAGGGGGGTAGAGCGGAGGGAGGGAGTCGGGACGATGGGGAGGAGGAGCGGAGGAGAAGGGAGGGCTCAGGCTGGGAAGGCCTCCTGGAGGAGGTGTGCTCTCAGTAGGGCTTCGTAGGGGGAGAAGAAAGAGATTATGAACCCCACTTGGGACGAGGACCGTGTCCACCCCGATTTGGTTGTATCCAGCCCAGCGCTTCGTACCGCACCTGGTACACAGGAAGGTGTGGGACGAATACAGTTATTATTATTATTATTGTTATTATTATTACAATCCGGGTGGCCTCGGGGCCGAGCGATGCCACCCGCCATATCCGGCCCGGACAGAGGCCCGGCCTTCCGCCTGGAAGTTTGTCGGCTTTCCGCTCTCCCGACCTTCCAGACCCCGCTCCCGGACGAACCCCTGCCCCCTTGCTAACTCCGCTCTCTTCCCTAACGCGCCGCTTCTTTGGACCGTTCGGGGCAGGATGATAAAGGAGCCTTCGGACAGACAGGTTGCTGCATTTCCTTTTGAAATGCAGCAGCAGACGTCTTTCCATCTCATCGGCTTCGCCTGCCAAAAATCTCCCGCGCGCTCGTCCGGGATCTCCGCGGAGCACGCTGACGAGGGCGATCCCTCCTCCCTCCTCGACGTCTTGCTAAAAGCTTCGGGAACACCGGGATGAGTAGTTTGACGTGACGTCCGTCCGCTCAGGCACTCAGCAGAGCTCCTGGAAGATGTGCTTCGATGCCGATTAATACTGCCAATCTATTAGAAATTCAAAGTCTCCCCCCCCTTCCCGATGTCAGTGACGATATGCGCCTCTGCGATTTAAACGATGGGTCCGGGGGGGGGGCGGATCGTGCAGCGGTGAACGCCGCGGTGATTTTTTTCATTAGAGAGGGCCTCGGGTTCACTAAAAAGAAGAACGACGACTTGGATTTTTACAACGTGGATTCTGTAACCCGCCGGGCCTAAATCCCCAAGCGATAGACTCGATTTCTATCCGGAAGGAAATGCTGACAGATCAATCGGTCAGCTGGATGAACTGAACGCCCAAATGGGCCGAGAACCGCACTAAGCGTTTCAGAGGGCCCGGGAGTAAGCAGATATGATCTCCGTCCTTACCGTCTCGAGGGAAAACAGGCAGCTTTCCATCGCAGCGTGGCTCAGCGGAAAGAGCCCGGGCTTGGGAGTCAGAGGTCATGGGTTCCAATCCCGGCTCCGCCGCTTGTCAGCTGTGTGACTGTGGGCATGTCACTTCACTTCTCTGGGCCTCGGTTCCCTCATCTGGAAAATGGGGATGAAGACAGTGAGCCCCCTGTGGGACAACCTGATCACCTCGTATCCTCTCCTGCGCTTAGAACAGTGCTTGGCACATAGTAAGCGCTTAACAAATCCCAACACTCATTGCCAGCTCCCCACAGCCGTCAGTCGATCACTGGTGTTTATTGAATGCTTCCTGTGTGCTGAGCACTGGACTAAGTCCTGGGGACCGCACGTTGTTGTTGATGTTGTTAAGGATATGTGTTAAGCGCTTACTGTGTGCCGGGCACTGTACTAAGCAGCAGGGTAGAGTCAAGATAATCAGGTGGGACACAGTGTATTAGAGTTGGTAGCCCTGCAGCGTGGCTTAGTGGAGAGAGCCGGGGCCTGGGAGTCAGATGTTGTGGGTTCTAATCCCGGCGCCGCCACTTGTCAGCTGTGTGACTGTGGGCAAGTCACTTCACTTCTCTGGGCCTCAGTTCCCTCTTCTGTAAAATGGGGATGAAGGCTGTGAGCCCCACGTGGGACAACCTCATTACTTTGTATCTACCCCAGCGCTTAAAACAGTGCTTGGCACATAATAATAATGATAGTATTTGTTAAGTGCTCCCTATGTGCCAAGCACTGTTCTAAGCACCGGGCGCTGTTCGCTTAACAAATACCATTAGAGAAGCAGCGTGGCTAGAGGAGCAGCGTGGCTCAGTGGAAAGAGCACGGGCTTTGGAGTCCGAAGTCATGAGTTCGAATCCCAGCTCTGCCACTTGTCAGCTGTGTGACTGTGGGCAAGTCACTTCACTTCTCTGGGCCTCAGTTACCTCATCTGTAAAATGGGGATTAAGACTGTGAGCCCCACGTGGGACATCCTGATTCCCCTGTGTCTACCCCAGCGCTTAGAACAGTGCTCGGCACATAGTAAGCGCTTAACAAATGCCAACATTATTATTATTATTATTATTATTAAAACTTCAGGAAAAGGTTACCTCCTCAAAATGTTTTTTCTGCCCTCCTCGCCATCTCTCCACTTTAAATTTTAAACTGCGGCATTAGACTGCAGACCCCAGGACAGGGAATCAGGTCTTTCACTTAATCATTCATTCGACCGTATTGATCGAGCGCTTACCGTGTGCAGAGCACTGTACTAAGCACTTGGGAGAGTACGATACAACAAGGACGGACACATTCACTGCTCACAACGAGCACGCTCTTAACCCAGCACCGCAGTCCGCACGCAGTATAACTCCCCTCTAGACTGTAAGCTCATGGTGGGCGGGGAATACGTCCGTTTGCCGTTCTCTCGTACTCTCCCAACTGCTTAGTACAGTGCTCTGCACACAGTAAGCGCTCAATAAATACAGTTGACTGAATGAATGAATCAGTATCAAGAACAGTGCTCTGTACCCAGATGATCCTGAATGAATGCTATTGATAATAATATTTTCCATTTACATAGCACATTTTTTTCCAAAGGCCTTTCCCACCAAAGACCTATTTTTATCCTCAAACATCCCTGTCAGGTAAAGGGAGGAAGGTTTTAGCATCCCCCTTTTACAGATGAGGAAAAAGAAGCCCAGAAAGGTTAAATGACTTGTCCAAGGTCAAACAGCCGGGCAAGGCCAGAGCTAGAAATGGAACTCGGGTCACTTAATTGAAAATCCCAGTCCTTTGAGTTCCGGGTCTCAGTGTTCTTCCCCAGAAAACCTTCATTCATTTATTCAATCGTATTTATTGAGCGCTTACTGTGTGCAGCTTCCCCTTTTCCCTCTTCTCCCTTTCTGCCCCCCCTTCATCTCCCCTCAGCTAAGCCCCCTTTTCCTCCTTTCCCTCTGCTCCTCCCCCTCTCCCTTCCCCTCCCCTCAGCACTCTGCTTATTTGGATGGATTTTTATGACCCTATTTACTTCGTTAATGAGGTGTCCATCCCCTCGATTCTATTTATCGTGATTAAGTTGTCTTGTTTTTGTCCGCCTGTCTCCCCCGATTAGAATGTGAGCCCATCAATTGAGCAGGGATGGGCTCTATCAGTTGCCGAATTGTCCATTCTAAGTGCTTAGTACAGTGCTGTGCACATAGTAAGCGCTCAATAAATACTAACGAATGAATGAATGGATGAATATTAAGCGCTTGGAAAGTACAATTTGGCAACAGAGACAATCCCTACCCACCAACGGGCTGTCTCGTGTCCTGAAAAATCCTTAAATGCCTGGAAACTCCCGCTAGACTGTAAGTGCACTGCGGGCACGGAATATGTCTACAAATTCTGTTACATTGTCAATCATTTGGTGGAATTTATTGAGCACTTACTATGTGCAGAACACCGTACTAGGTGCTTGGGAGAGTACGACACGGCAGAATCAGCAGACACGCTCCTTGCCCGTGATGAGTTTACAGTCTAGTGAGGACACTGTCCTCTCCCAAATGCTTAGTCCAATGTTCTGCACACGGTTAGTGCTCGATAAATACTACTGATTGATTGATTGATCGATCGAGCTGTTTGTCTTGATCTAAACTTCTATGAAGAGTCCTGTTGCTACTCATGGAGACAGAAAGCGGCAGAGTGGACCGATGTTCTGACCTGTCAGCTGTGTGACTTTGGGCAAGTCGCTTCACTTCTCTGTGCCTCAGTTCCCTCATCTGTAAAATGGGGATTAAGACTGTGAGCCCCAGGTAGGACGACCCGATGACCCTGTATCTATCCCAGCGCTTAGAACAGGGTTTGGCACATAGTAAGCGCTTAACAAATACCATCATTATTATTATTGTCTTAAATATTTTTTGCTTAAACGTTATATGCTTTTATTCTTACCAGGACTGAGCTAGCACAGTGATGAGTCAAAGTCAAACAGTGAACGGTTATCATCATGGTCATCACCGCCAATCGCATCGAGAAGCGTGGTACGGTAGAAGAAGGAGTATGTTGTAGGGGATAGATCGCAGGCTTGGGACTCCGGTCACAGGTTCTAATCCCGCCTCCGCCACCTGTCCGCTGTGTGACCTTGAGTAAGTCACTTAACTACTCCGTGCCTCACTTGCCCCATTTGTAAAATTAGGATTGAGACTGCGAGCTCCGCCAGGGACAAGGCCTGCATCCAGCCCAATTTGCCCGTATCTACCGCAGTGCTTCGTACAGTGCCCGATTCATGGTAAATGTTTAACAAAATGTCACAATTATTATTATTTATTGAGCTCTTACTGTGTGCAGAGCACCGTATAAGCTCCTGGGAGCGTCCAATACAACAGAATCGTACGAGACAGATACTTGTTCCAGCAGATAATCATCAGATATTCGCTCTCCCTCACTTCAAAGCCGTATCGAAGGCCCATCTCCTCCAAGAAGCCTTCCCTGACTAAATCTTCCTCTCCTCTTCTCCCACTCCCTTGTGTGCTGCTCCTTCATTCGTCCTCCTTCCCATTCCCACAGCACAGATGTATAGATCTGTATAGCTCTGTGATTTATTTATATTAATGTCTGTCTCTCCCTCTAGACCGTGAGCTCGTTGTGGGCAGGGAATATGTCTGCTGTTATATTGTCCTCCCTCAAGTGCTTAGTACAGTGCTCTGCGCACAGTGAGTGCTCAATAAATACGATTGAATGAATGAATGAAAGAATATGACCAGAGTTAGTAGACATGTTCCCTGCCCACAGTGAGCTGGGGCATATTCTCTTTTTTCCTTTTTTTAACCTCTCTCCTGGTGAGGTTCTGGAAACAGGTCCTTAGTAAAGACTTTCAACCAAGGGGTTGGTGTTTTTCCAGTAAATATCATCACCTCGGGGTTGTTTTCTGTGAACGTGTGAGCCCATTTATACAAATCGGCAGGCCGAATTCAAAAAGCTTAAATTCCAAGTGGGTAAAAGGCAAGAAATGCGGCGATTCCACTGGCCTGAAAATGGATTCGAGCCTGATCGCCAGAGTTCCGCATTTGGGGTATTTCGGGAACGAAATGCAGTTGGAGTGGAAAGACCAAAGCTGGGATTTTTCTCCTTGAAGAGGGAAGTCGAGTAAACCAGTTCACATATAAGTTTTCCAGGAGATGGAGAAAACTTAAAAGTCCTTTCCAACAGCTTTGAAGTGTAAATCACCGCTCCTGCAAAGCCCGGTCTAAGAGGAAATGGAAAGGCACTTTACAGTTGCAGAGAGAAAGCACTGCACAGCAAAATCATTCAAACGAAGATCGTTTCCAGTTCCTTAGGAGGAGAAGATGAAAGGGCAGCGGAGAGACTCACCGGGAAAGAGAAAACCCACGGACACCAAAAGGGATAAGAAATATCCATCATTCTGGCACGGACAGCCCTTAGACAATTCATTACTTTTTTTTTTTCTCTCCAGCTCATATTCTCCCAACAACAACCTCAGCACTTAGTAATAATCGGGGGGAGTAACAGTCGCCGCAGTAGTGATGATTATAATTATGGCATCTGTTAAGGGCTTATTATGTGCCAGGCACTGTAGTAAGCGCCGGGGGGGATAGGAGCAAGGCGGGGTGGGCAAAATTCCTGTCCCGCCGAGGGCTCCCAGTCTCAATCCCCATTTTACAGATGAGGTCACCGAGGCCCAGAGAAGTGAAACGACTCGTCTCGGGCCACACGGCAGACAAGTGGCGGAGCTGGGATTAGAACCCACGAACTTCTGACTCCCAGCCCCGTGCCCTATCCGCTATGTCATGTTACTTATTAAGCGCTTACTACAGAGCACTTCATTCATTCATTTAATCATCTTCATTGAGTGCTTACTGTGTGCAGAGCACTCTCCTAAGCGCTTGGGAGAGTACACTTCAGCAACAAAGAGAGACCATCCCTGCCCACAACGGGCTCACAGTCTAGAAGGGGGAAGACAGTCATCCAAACAAGTAAACGGGCATCAATATGAAGAAATAGAATGAAAGATATATATACACACATCAGAACAAGTAAAACAGGCATTAATATAATAGAATTATAAATATCTACATATATACACAAGTGCGGTGGGGTTGGGACAGGGGTGATAATAATAATGTTGGTATTTGTGCAGAGCACTGCTCTAAGCGCTGGAGGAGATACAGGGTCATCGGGTTGTCCCACGTGGGGCTCCCAGTCAATCCCCATTTTCCGGTTGAGGTAAATGAGGCTCAGAGAAGGGAAGTGACTCGCTCACAGTCACACAGCTGCCAAGTGGCAGAGCCTGGATTCGAACCCGTGACCTCCGACTCCCAAGCCCGGGCTCTTTCCACTGAGCAGCGCTGCTTCTCTGTGGGTAGAGCAGAGGGAGTCGGGGAGAGGTGGGGAGGAGGGGGAGCTGAGAAAAGAGCTGCAGGAGGGCCTCCTGGAGGAGGTGAGCCTTCAATAGGGCTTTGAATGGGAGCAGTGTGATCCTTTGGCCGACGTGAGGAGGGAGGCTGTTCCTGGCCAGCGGTAGGACGTGGCCCAGGGGGCACAGAGGAGTGAAGTGACTTGTCCAAGGTCACACAGCAGACACGTGGGATCAGAACTCAGGGCCTCTGACTCCCAAGCCTGCAGTTGAGCCCCTGGGCCACACTGTTTCTCAGTAGCGTGGATAATAATAAGGGATGTGGCCAACTGGGGCTCCGCCTACAGCAAGCTAGATTGGAGATTTCTCAATTAATTCTATTTATTGAGCTCCTACAGAGTGCAGAACATGCGGGAGAGTCCAACAGAGGATGCTACCTCACCTTAAGGAGCCTCCAATCTACCCGGGAAGACCGAAATGATTCCCAAATAGCGGGAGCAGGAAGAACAAAGACGTGACGCGAAGTGGCTCCACCACTTGTCTGCTGTGTGACCTTGGGCAAGCCCCTTAATTTCTCTGTGCCTCAGTTACCTCATCTGTAAAATAGGGATTAAGACTGGGAGCCCCATGTGGGACAGGGACTGTGTAGTTTCTACCTACTCCAGCACTTAGAACAGTGCCTGGCACCTAGTAAGCGCTTAACAAATGCCATCATCATTATTATAATTATTATCTCCTTCAGCGCTTAGAACAGGGCCTAGCACATAGTAAGCGCTTAACAAATGCCATCATCATTATTATTATCTCCTCCAGGTCTTAGAACAGGGCCTGGCACACAGTAAGTGCTTAACAAATACCATAAATAAAGGTCGTCTCTCAAATAGGTGAGATTGAAAAAGCCGATTTTTGAAATATTCAAATGGAATATTTGAATCAATCGTTAAAAGAAAATATGCCTATATAAACGCTAACTACTGAGGATAGGAATAAAATATATAAATGCTAAGGACGCGATTGGGTTGCAGGACTAGAAGTTTCTGGCCCATGCCGGGTTCAAATTCTTTCAGTATGCTCGTATCGGTTTCTTTTCTGTTCTAAGTGAAAGTGCGGGGAGGCGGAGAGGAAAATGAAAATAAATTATTGCAGGGTGAGGGCCTGAAAACAATTATATAGAGCCTAAAAGCAATTGGCCAAGTAAGACTTTTAATAAAAATGTAAAATACGATTGGCGGCCTTACAGATATCCAATCCCGTTGCCGTCCAGCAGATGTGAACGTCCGAGTCGCCGCGGGGCGGGGAGGTTTGGAGCGGTGGGTGGGGAGAGCCGGGTCCTGGGAATGAATCAGGGATGTGGGTTGCGTTTCCCAGATGCTCGGGGAGGAGGGAATGGAGGGAGGTCGGAGGTGCCCTTTGGGCAGGTGGGGAGGAGAAGTGGAGATTTTTTACTTCGCTGCCCCGGGTTTCTCTGTTCTGGCAGAGCGGCCCCTGCTTTTGCGGTGTATTAAAATCTGGGAGGAATGGAGAGGTCAAGGATTGCACCCCGAAGAGAAGGGGAGGGACACGACCCTGGCTGGAGTCCAGACCCTCTCCTGGTATCTCCCCGCCTTCTCTGGCACTTCAATTTCTCTGCGGTCTCTACCGTGGGTGTGTAAATCCCGTGTGGGTAGGGAACATGCCTCTTACACCTATTGAACTCCCCCAAGTCATTAGAACAGCATATGGCACCCAGTGGATACCCAACATACAGTGTTCCTCTTCCTCCTTCTCCTTCTCCTACTCCTCCTTTTCCTTTTTCCCTCCTCCTTCTCCTCCTCCTCCTTCTTCTCTTCCTTCTCATCCTCCTCCTTCTTCTCTTCCTCCTCATCCTCCTTCTCCTTCTCCATATCCTCCTTCTCCTCCTTTTCCCTCCTCCTTCTCCTCCTCCTCCTCCTTCTCCTTCTCCATGTCCTCCTACCTCTCCTTCTCCACAACCTCCTCCTTCTCCTTTTCCTTTTTCCTCCTCCTTCTACTTCTTTTCCTATTTCCTCCTCCTCCTCTTCCTCTTTCTCCTCCTCCTCCTTCTTCTCTTCCTCCTCGTCCTCCTTCTCCTTCTCCACATCCTCCTCCTTCTCCTTTTCCTTTTTCCTCCTCCTTCTCCTTTTCCTATTTCCTCCTCCTTCTCCTCCTCCTCTTCCTCCTCCTTCTTCTCTTCCTCCCTCCTCGTCCTCCTTCTCCTTCTCCACGTCCTCCTCCTTCTCCTTTTTCCTCCTCCTTCTCCTCCTCTCTTCCTCCTCCTCCTCCTCCTTCTCTTCCTCCTTTTCCTCCTCCTCCTTCTCCTCTTCCTCCCCCTTTTTGGCATTAATGAGAAATAAAATTCAGATTCAGTTCAAGATGTTGGTGGTACTCTGGCACCTACCACAATTTGAACAGCATAATTGTGTGCCCATGTACATTAAAAAAAAAATCATGGTTTAAGAGATGCATGCAGTGAGTCCTTTTTTTAAACATTTCTAAAGTGCTTACTATGTGCCAGGCACAGTACTAAGCGCTGGGGCGGATACAAGCTAATCAAGTTGGACACAGTCCATGGTCCATATGGGGCTCACAGTTTTAAACCCCCCTTACTAGATAAAGTAACTGAGGCCCAGAGAAGGTAAGTGACTTGACCGAGGTCACACAGCAGCAGACAAGAGGTGGAGCCGGGATTGGAACCCAGGTCCTCCGACTCCCAGGCCTGGGCCCTTTCTACTAGTCATTCATTCAGTCGGATTTATTGAGCGGTCACTGTGTGCGGAGCACTGTACCAAGCGCTTGGAAAGTACATTTCAGCAAAAGGTAGAGTCCACGCTGCCTCGCCTGTAGAGTTGTCGGATCAATGAGAGCTTGGCTTTTTCAGAAACGGAGCAAACGTCTCTTGTCTGGACTACGTGTGGCGAACTTGAACTCTCTCCTCTTGGCCACTGTATCAGATACAAAGCAACTTCCTCTCCGATGCAGAGCAGGTGTTCGATTTTTACCTACATGAAGTAGAGAAGCAGCATAATCATAATAATTATGGTATCTATTAAGCGCTTAACTATGTGCCGGGCACTGTACTAAGCGCTGGGGTGGATACAAGCAGGTCGGGTCGGACAAAGTCCCGGTCCCACATGGGGCTCAGGGTCTCAATCCCCATTTCGTAGATGAGGCGTGAGGGGAAATCCACCAGACTCTACCTCTCCCCCTCTTCAGAGCCCTCCTGAAATCACGTCTCCTCCAGAAGGCCTTCCCTGATTCAGTTTTCTTTCTCTCCAGGGCCGATCCCTTAACTCTTAAATTAGTACTGATCTATCAACTGTGCATTTCTATACCTTGTCAGAACGTTTCGCACGACCTATTGTTTATGCATCTCGCCATTTTTGTTTTCTCTTTTCCCTTCTGTAAATTTGGGACACGTCTCTGTGACCAACCTCATTGGCTTCTCTCCACCCCACTGCTTAGTTCAGCGCCCGGCACACGGTAAGCGCTTAAGAAATACCGAAATAACAAAAACAAAAGAGAAGCAACGCAGCTCGGTGGAAAGAGCACGGGCTTTGGAGTCCGAGGTCATGGGTTCGAATCCCTGCTCTGCCACTTGTCAGCTGTGTGACTGTGGGCGAGTCACTTCACTTCTCTGTGCCTCAGTGACCTCATCTGTAAAATGGGGATTAAGACTGTGAGCCCCACGTGGGACAACCTGATTCCCCTGTGTCTACCCCAGCGCTTAGAACAGTGCTCTGCACGTAGTAAGCGCTTAACAAATACCAGCATCATTATTATTATTATCACAAGCTAATCGGGATGGACACGGTCCCTGTCCTACATGGGGCTCAGGTCTTCATTTTCCAGATGAGGGAACTGAGGGCCAGAAAAGTGAAGTGACCTGCCCAAGGTCACACACCAGACAAATGACAGAGCACTGTACTAAGCGTTTGGGAGGGTATGATACATCAGAAATAACAGACGTTCCCTAACCAGAATGCCATCTGTCACTCAGTGGGTATTTACTGAGCGATTACTGAGAGAAGCAGCGTGGCTCAGGGCAAAGAGCCCGGGCTTGGGAGTCAGAGGTCATGGGTTCGAATCCCAGCTCTGCCGCTCATCAGCGGTGTGACTTTGGACAAGTCACTTCACTTCTCTGCGCCTCAGTTCCCTCATCTGGAAAATGGGGTTTAGGACTGTGAGCCCCACGTGGGACAACCTGATGACCCTGTATCTCCCCCAGAGCTTAGAACAGTGCTCGGCGCACAGTAAGCGCCTAACAGATACCAACATTATTCTTCTTCTTCTCTGTGCCTCAGTTCCCTCAACTGGAAAATGGGGAGTTAAGACTGTGAGCCCCACGTGGGACACCCCGATGACCCGGTATCTCCCCCAGCGCTTAGAACAGTGCTCGGCACATAGTGAGCGCTTAACAAATACCGCCACCATCCTCACCGTGTAAAGAGCACTGTACTAAGCGCTTGGAAGAGTACAACAGAGTTGGTAAGACGGAGTCCCTGCCCACCAGGAGCTTACAGTCTAGAGAAACAGCAGTCGCTCTTACAATCGCTCCCTCCACTGCTGGTGTATCACGGGAGTAGTTTAATCTTCAAATACCAAAGAAGATCCGCAAGTAGAGGTTTGAGCGGAAGAAAAAAACGAAGGAAAAAAAAAAAACCCGACGACGCAGAAGAACGATGGAGCTAAAAAAGAACCAGACACATCACCTACTTCGGTTGCAAAGGAATAGGGATCGAGTGATGTGGAGTGAAATGTGAACTCATCAGCAAACCCAGGGGGTTAGAATCGACAGTACTCGAAAAAACGTAGCGCTCCTCTCCTAAATGTACCTTTATGTACCCTTATCTTCTCAAAATTAATCTTTGTCTCATATGGACTTATTCATTTAAAATTTCATGAATATATGCATGAAGGCAATAATACAGGGAGTTTGGTGGAGGTGGATGAAACACGTTCTCCTATTTCCCACTGAAACAATAATTTGCAAATGCCAGGTTGGCTAATAATCAGCTTTTTAAAGGACACATCTGTTGGTAGTTGGGAGGGGAGGGGTTCGGAGGGGAGGAGTTGGGGCGGAGAGAGGGGGCTGCCGAATTGAAATGCTCTCTGGTGGAGGACGAAGGGCTGAGAGCCGCCCAGAGTTAGAAGGGCCTCGAAGGTTTTCGATCCGAGGGAGTGCACGCGAAGGCGGACCAGACCCGCTCACGGCAACGGACGGCGTTTAACGCAGCGCCGTTCGGAGGAAGACGTGAAATCCGAGGTGGTGGGGTTAGGGTTGGGGGAAAAAGTCTGACGTTGCTTGTATAAAAGCATCCGCGGCTCGAGAACAGGTGAGTTGGGGAGCCTTTTATGGTACGAGTCTTCAAAGTGACTTCATGCAGCACTGTGTAATTCACTAGTAAAAAGCTTACCACGGGCATACGGACATATACATAAACATATATATATATATATATATATATGGTTACAGAGGACTGGGGGGAGATATATGTGTATGTATGCGTGCATATATACATATATATATATATATATAAAAAACATGCACACACACACACCCATTCCTCTGCAACCTCTCCGTCGAGCACCACTCCAGCAATTATTGATAAATGCCGGTTGTGATTAGGGAGCTGGGATTCGATTTATGTATTTTACAGGGAGCCGAAGATAACCTCGCTTGGGTGAAGGGGGAAGAAATCCGGTTTGAATTAGTTTAAGTCCAAATTGCAGTTTCATTACCGTCGACGGTAGCGTTTAATTTTTATGGTATTGGTTAAGCACTTATTATATGTCAGGCAGGGTACTAAGCGCCGGGGCAGATACGAGATAATCAGGTTGGACACAGTCCCTGTCCCACGTAGGGCTCACAGTCTCAGTCTCCGCTTTAATGATGAGTTAACTGAGGCCCAGAGAAGTGACTGGTCCAAGGTCACACAGCAGAGCCAGGATTAAGCCCCAGATCCTCCGATTCCCAGGCCTGTGCGCCTTTCACGAGGCCACACCGCTTCCTTTCTTGCATCTGATGGTCTCTTCCTACCACAGTCTCCTTAAATTTGTCTATTGGTTGGTTAAAATGTGATTTTTCATTCATTCATTCATTCAATAGTATTTATTGAGCGCTTACTATGTGCAGAGCACTGTACTAAGCGCTTGGGATGAACAAGTCGGCAACAGATAGAGACGGTCCCTGGCGTTTGACGGGCTTACGGTCTAATCGGGGGAGACGGACAGACGAGAACAATGGCACTAAACAGCGTCGAGGGGAAGAACATCTCGTAAAAACCGATGGCGACTAAATAGAATCGAGGCGATGTACAATTCATTAACAAAATAAATAGGGTGACGAAAATATGTACAGTCGAGCGGACGAGTACGGTGCCGTGGGGATGGGAAGGGAGAGGTGGAGGAGCAGAGGGAAAAGGGGAAAATGAGGCTTTAGCTGTGGAGAGGTAAAGGGGGGATGGCAGAGGGAGTAGAGGGGGAAGAGGAGCTCGGTCTGGGAACGCCTCTTGGAGGAGGTGATTTTTAAGTAAGGTTTTGAAGAGGGAAAGAGAATCAGTTTGGCGGAGGTGAGGAGGGAGGGCGTTCCGGGACCGCGGGAGGACGTGACCCGGGGGTCGACGGCGGGACGGGCGAGACCGAGGGACGGCGAGGAGGTGGGCGGCGGAGGAGCGGAGCGTGCGGGGTGGGCGGTAGAAAGAGAGAAGGGAGGAGAGGTAGGAAGGGGCGAGGTGATGGAGAGCCTTGAAGCCTAGAGTGAGGAGTTTTGTTTGTTTTGTTTTCCTCTCTGCCTTGTTAAGGTACAGGGAAAAAAAAGAGTGGGGGGAGATGGGGGCGGCGGGACGGTAATTATAAATCAAAATGATCACAGTCTATAGGTCAGGAGGGTCGACTTTAATGAGGTTTTATTGAAATTGAATCCCTTTCTGCTGCATTTCGATCATAAGCTCCTTGTGGGCAGGGTAATGATGATGATGATGGTATTTAAGCGCTTACTATGTGCCGAGCACCGTTCTAAGCGCTAAACCAACTCCACTGTATCGTACTCTCCCGAGCGCTTAATACAGTGCTCCGCGCACAGGAATAAGAAGAAGAATAATGATGGCATTTGTTAAGCCCTTACTATGTGCCGAGCACCGTTCTAAGCGCTAAACCAACTCCACTGTATCGTACTCTCCCGAGCACTTAATACAGTGCTCCGCGCACAGGAATAATAAGAAGAATGAGGGCATTTGTTAAGCCCTTACTATGTGCCGAGCACTGTTCTAAGCGCTAAACCAACTCCACTGAAACGTACTCTCCCGAGTGCTTAATACAGTGCTCCGCGCACAGGAATAATAAGAATAATGATGACATTTGTTAAGCCCTTACTATGTGTCGAGCACTGTTCTAAGTCCTAAACCAACTCCACTGTATCGTACTCTCCCGAGCGCTTAATACAGTGCTCCGCACACAGAAATAATAAGAATAATGATGACATTTGTTAAGCCCTTACTATGTGCCGAGCACTGTTCTAAGTGCTAAACCAACTCTACTGTATTGTACTCTCCCGAGCGCTTAATACAGTCTCCGCGCACAGGAATAAGAAGAAGAATAATGATGGCATTTGTTAAGCCCTTACTATGTGTCGAGCACCGTTCTAAGCGCTAAACCAACTCCGCTGTACTGTACTCTCCCGAGTGCTTAATACAGTGCTCCGTGCACAGGAATAATAAGAATAATAATGATGGCGTTTGTCAAGCCCTTACTATGTGCCGAGCACCGTTCTAAGCGCTAAACCCACTCTACTGTATCATACTCTCCCGAGTGCTTAATACAGTGCTCCGCGCACAGGAATAATAAAAATAATGATGGCATATGTTAAGCCCTTACTATGTGCCAAGCACTGTTGTAAGCGCTGGGGGGGGATACAAGGTGATCGGGTTGTCCCATGTGGGGCTCACAGTCTTAATCCCCATTTGACAGATATGGTCGCTGAGGCATGGAGCAGTGAAGTGACTGGCCCAAAGTCACACAGCTGTCAAGCGGCAGAGCGGGGATTCGAACCCACGACCTCTGACTCCCAAGCCCGGGCTCTTTCCAATGAGCCACGCTGTTTCTCTACTGTATTGTACTCTCCCGAGTGCTTAGTACAGTGCTCGGCGCATCGAAAGCACTCGATAAATACCATTGGTTGATTGACTGGTCGACTAAAAGTAATGAGAAAGATATTTTGCCTGCAAAAGATAAATGTGAAGTCACAATATTAGCACTTAAAGAGCAAGGTGTCTTGGAACTGCCTGGCGGATAATTGCTTGCTTCTTGTCTGTGCCGATTGAAATTTCAGGGATAGATTTTCCTGACTTCCTGGTTACGCTAGGCTATTTTGCCAATGTCACGGTTCCTTGGGAATCCATCATTTTTGTTTATTTCTAATACTAGTAATGTTGGTATTTGGTAAGCGCTTATTATGTGCAGAGCACCGTTCTAAGCGCTGGGGGAGATACAGGGTCATCAGGTCGTCCCACGTGAGGCTCACCGTCTTCGTCCCCCTTTTACAGACGAGGACACTGAGGCCCAGAGAAGTGAAGTGACTTGCCCACAGTCACACAGCCGACACGCGGCAGAGCAGGGATTCGAACCCATGACCTCTGACTTCCAAGCCGGGGCTCTTTCCACCGAGCCACGCTATCGTGCCACCTCAGCTGGCCACCCAATCCCCTCATCAATCAATCAGTGGTATTTATTGAGCACTCCTGGGTGCAGAGCGCTGCAGTAAGTGATTCTGGGTCAGAAAGGTTGGAAAAGGGAAGCCAGAGAAGCAGGTAAGGACTTTTTTGGGGGGGGGGGGGCCCTCCAGCTTCTCTTCTGTTGACAATTACGGAACGTTTTGGAATTTACAAGAAATCGGGTCGGACGTGTTAAAAACGAGTTTGCTAAATCTCTAATTGACATTTTCTCATTTACTAGCAAAATCATACCATGAACCAAAGGTGCCTAAGGTCATCTACTCCTAACTACCGTCCCCCATTCTTCAGGTTGTTTCCACTAAGGAATGTGTTTTAAGAAGTGTTTTTGTCAATTGCACGTTTCAAAAAAATGCAAATCATCAGAGGGCCTGAGACGTGACGGCTGGGTATTTTATAGTGAAAATTCAAGGCCAGACAAATAAAACCTCAGAATTTCCCTACAAGGATATTTTAGGAAGTTCCTCATTTTATCCTGAAACAACCTCTTTTTTTTTTTTTTCCTTAATAACTGCTACGTCGTAAGAACAAAGCAGCGTGGCTCAGTGGAAAGAGCCCGGGCTTGGGAGTGGGTTCGAATCCCTGCTCTGCCACTCGTCAGCAGTGTGACCGTGGGCGAGTCACTTCGCTTCTCTGTGCCTCAGTTACCTCATCTGTAAAATGGGGATTAACTGTGAGACACCCGATGACCCAGCGCTCAGAACAGTGCTGTGCCCATAGTAAGCGCTTAACAAATACCAACGTTATTATTATTTCCTAAATGGCAGTGGCCCAGACTTCCACCTCTGACATTAGCAACAGGATACTTGGACGTTTGTGAGTTATCACCGGGCGCTCAAGAAACACCACTAATAATAATAATACTTGGCGACGTGACGACTGTTTTTATGGCCCTCGTCGTCAGTGGTATTTATTGAGCGCTTACCGCGTGCAGAGCTCTGTACTAAGCTCCGAGGAGTTTGACCGTCTATCGCCTCTAACCGTTCCGCCAATTATGGATCTCTTGTTTTCGAATTGACCCCAAGCGCCTTTTCGACCTTCCTTTTGAGTGTTATTTAAGCGGGACCTGGCGTCGAGCTCTGGAGTAGAGAAATCTAAGCAGACCGACCCCGGTCCTTTTCCCATCTGGGGCTCACGCTCTAGGGGTGGGGTATTTTATTCCCATTTTGCAGGTGAGAGAACTGAGGCTCAGAGAAGTCAAGGGACTTGCCTGAGGTCAGGCGGCAAGCCCCTGGGCAATTCTCCCGGCTCTTTCCACCGAGCCACACGGCTCGTCTTCGGTTGCCTTCGACTCGAATAATTTGAGGCGTCGCACGTCCTCGCCAGCCATTCTGTGAATAAGTGTTTCCTCTAGTCGCTTTGAACCGACAGGCCGGCGTCCTGTCTTAACGTTACTAGAGAAGCAACGTGATCTCGGGGCCTGGAGTCGAGACGTCATCCCCTTGATTCTATTTACTGCCATTATTCTCGTCTGTCCGTCTCCCCCTATTAGACCGTCAGCCCGTCACTGGGCAGGGACCGTCTCTATCTGTTACCGATTTGTCCGTTCCAAGCGCTTAGTACAGTGCTCTGCACAGAGTAAGCGCTCGATAAATACTATTGAATGAATGAATGAGTCAGAAGGAGCTGGGTTCTAGTTCTGCCCCCGCCACTCGGCTGCCGTGTGACCTCGGGCACGTCACTTCATTTCTCTGCCTCGGTTCCCTCATCTGTGAAATGGGGAGTAAGAACGTGAGCCCCGTGCGGGTCAGGGAATGTGTCCAACCTGATTGACCAGCATCTACCCCGGTGCATAGAACAGTGCTGGGCACATAGTAAGCGCTTAACTCGGTCCAAAGTCGTCGTTATTCTGTTGCGTTCCCTCGAGACTGAAAGTTGGTTGTGGGCAGGGAATGTGTCTACCCACTCTGTTGATTTTATTATTATACATAAATGTCTGGAGCAGGGGAGAAAGATGTGCTTGAGGTGCTTTATTTTTTGTGTGTGTTTTTAAGAATCGATTTTGTTTAGGCTTGTAGGGATGGCCCATTTTAAAGTCTGTACTCATATTCGATAGTATTTATTGAGCGCTTACTATGTGCAGAGCACTGTACTAAGCGCTTGGAACGTACTCATATCTTTTGGAGTGAGTTTATAGCCCGTCGTTTAGATTGTGAGTCCGTTACTGGGCAAGGTTTGTCTCTTTCTGTCGCCGAATTGTCCATTCCAAGCGCTTAGTACAGTGCTCTGCACATAGTAAGCGCTCAATAAATACTATTGAATAAATACTATTGAATGAATGAATTTTTCCCAAGCGCTCAGTCCACTGATCAGGACAGTGCTCTGCACACGATAAGCGCTCAGTAAATACTATCGATTGAACTCACGGAAGAAGGCAGCGGTAAACCACTTCTGCATTTTTGCCCAAGAAAACTCTATGGAGACATATAATAATAATAATAATGTTGGTATTTGTTAAGCGCTTACTATGTGCCGAGCACTGTTCTAAGCGCTGGGGTAGACACAAGGGAATCAGGTTGTCCCACGTGGGGCTCACAGTCTTAATCCCCATTTTACAGATGAGGTAACTGAGGCACCGAGAAGTTAAGTGACTTGCCCGAAGTATGGCAGGAAGACGTGGAAGGGGCAGACCAGCAGCTAGATAATAATAATTATGGTATTTATTGAGCGCTTACCATGTGTCGGGCACCGTATTAAAGCGCTGGGGTGGATACAAGCGAATCAGGTGGGACACTGTTCCTGTCCCACGTGGGGCTCCCGGTCTCAATCTCCATTTTCCAGATGAGGGAACTGAGGCAGAGAGACGTGAAGTGACTTGCCCAAGGTCACACAGCAGACAGGTGGTGGAGCCGGGATTGGAACCCAGATCCTTCTGACTCGGTCCTGTGCTCCATCCACTTGGCCAGGCCAGTAGTCACATACGTGTAATCGGGCATAATTTATGCCCATATCCGTAATTGAAGTTATGCAAGTTCACTGTGGGTGGGGAACACGTCTGCCAACTCCAGTGCGGCTCAATGGAAAGAGCCCGGGCTTGGGAGTCGGAGGTCACGGGTTCGAATCCCTGCTCTGCCACTTGGCTGTGTGACTGTGGGCAAGTCACTTCATTTCTCTGGCCCTCGGTTCCCTCATCTGTAAAATGGGGATTAAGACTGTGAGCCTCACGGGGGATGATCTGATGACCCTGTAAATCTCCCTCAGCGCCTGGAACAGTGCTCCGCACATAGTAGGCGCTTAACACATACCAACGTTATTATTCTCCACTCCGTCGTAGGGTATACTCTCCCAAGCGCTCAGTAGAGCGCTCCGCACACGATAAGCGCTCAGTAAATACCCTCGACTGACCCCCTCCGCTCCGAATTCGGTCCTCCGCACTCAGTAGCGCCCCTGATAAGGACAGTTGGTGCCACCTGTCTACGCCGTCAGTGGGTGGGCAGGGCTGCCCGTCTACTGTTGTGGCGTCCTCGCCCGGGTGCTTAGTACAGTGCTCCGCATTCAGTAAGCGCTCGATAAATAGGATCGAAAGGCTGGACGAATGAGCTCCTCTCGTGGGACCGCCCCGAATCTCCGACACGGCTGCCGTCGGGGACGAGAGACAGAAATGCCTGGAAAGGGGGAACTCGGCCGCCTTGGAGTGGCTCCCGCCCGTCACTCTGAATCTGACAGCGGCCAGGCCGGGGGAGCTCCTTCCAGACGCCACTCCACCACTCCGGCGCCGGAAAAGTTATCCTCCCGGAGGTTCTCACAGATAGACAAATGAATCATCTGTGTCGCGTTCCTCTCCTCCTCCTCCTCTTCTCTCAAACGGAACAGCCCCGAGACGTATGAGTCAGCATCTGATGTTGGAGGGAGCGCATCTCTCTCCGGCCCCGTCGGAGAGAAGAAAGCTGACACTCCGGAAGCCTGGATCGATACCCAGAAGCATCTCTGTCGCCTCCAGGTTTTCCCATCCCCCTCCGAGATTCCCTCCCGCCGCCCCGGGATCGCCTAGGTGAGCTCGGACGCCGAGGCCGGCGGGTTTCCCGGGGGCGCGCCGCATTGAGGGCCGGCGCCCCGCTCGCCGACGGGTTTCCGTCTCGGCTTGCCCTCCCCGGAACTCCGAATCAATCCTCTGGTGGACTCCGTAGCCGGAAGGCCCGGGGACCGGGATTAGGGTTAGGAGAGGAACGGCGTGTGGGTTTGGGATTAGAAAGATTACGGGTCCGGCTACGGGGACGGAGCCGTCGAGTGGCTGGGGTGAATTCCGCGGGGAATTCCCGATACCGGCCGGACAGCGCGGGCGTCGGGATCCTGGAGGGTCCCTCTGACTCTCAGCGCTCCCCGAGAGTGCGAGGTCTCTGTGGAGCTGAAGTAACAATAACAACTGTGATAGTGATAAGCGTTCAGTAGGGGCCGGGCACCGTACCGAGCCCATGGGTCGGCACCAGGAGATGGGGTTGGACGCGCTCCCTCATGGGGCTCCCAGGCTTAAATCCCATTTTCCAGGCGGAGTGACTCGAGGGCCGGAGAAGTGAGGTGACTTGGCTAAGGTCACCCAGCAGAAGGGGGCAGAGCCGGGATTAGAACCCAGGTCCTCCCGACTCCCAGGCCCGGGCTCCACGCGCTCAGTCTGGTCGCTTACTTAGCTCCTGGCCGGGGCGAGAGGGTACAGGTAGCACAAGCCCTAGAATCATAATGTTATTATGGTATTATATATTACCATAATAATATTATGGTATTTGTTAAGCGCTTACTATGTGCCGAGCACCGTTCTAAGCGCTGGGGGAGATACAAGGTCGTCAGGTTGTCTCACGTGGGGCTCACGGTCTTCATCCCCATTTTCCCGACGGGGTAACTGAGGCCCGGAGAAGCGAAGTGACTTCCCCAAGGTCACGGAGCAGACGAGTGGCGGAGCCGGGATTAGAACCCATGACCTTCTGCCTCCCGGGCCCGCGCCCCATCCGCTCCGCCGTGCTGTTTTTGGCATCCATCGTCCTCGGCGGGGCCGGAGGCTCGGCCGGCAACCGGCCCGCCGTCGCCCGGCCGCCGGCCGCTCGAGCTGTCCACGGCTGACCTCCGGCCGTTCGGTTCGCGACCCTTGGTTCTCCCGGGGCACGGAAGAGACATCTGGTTCCCGGGCGACGGGGAGGGCTACACCGGTCACCCCGACTACCGCCGTCTGGGGAGAGGAGAGGGTCGTGTGCGGATCCGTAGAGGTTTTATTAAAAGGGAGGAGTCGCGCTTGACCAGGAAAGAAGCCGCGCTTACAAGAAAGGACAGCGGAGTAGTCGTTCTCTTGTTTTTATTGTAAGTGGCCGGGAGGAGAGGGGAGGAGGACAAGTGCCCCAGGGAGAGGATTTGCAAGACAAGAGGGCTGGAGAGTCACATCTCACGGAGACGGACTCCTCCTTGGCCTCAGAGGGCCGAGGGGAGGCTCACGGAAAGTCTCGCGGCTAGAATCCCAGAATATATTTTCCCTTATATAAAAAAAATTAATAATAATAAGGATGATGCCACCGAAATTCACAGCGGGGTGTGGGCAGGCAAGTAGGACACCACAGCGGGAGGGGATTTTCTATTCCGGGAGCTCTCGACTGCAACGAGGAAGGCCCGAAACCTAGTGAGAGAGAGGAAATGGGTTAAAACCCGACGGACGCGACACGAGCGGTCTAGCGAGCTGCACAAATCTCCGCCACGGGCCTGCGTTTCCTGAGGTACGGAATGGACTTGCAAAACATCGAAGGGTCGGTTTTTCAGCCCTCGGCTCCCACGACGGACCTACCGAGGGGTCTCCATTTTCAACGGACTCCGCAACCTCTCGGGCAACGCGTGAAATAAATCCCAGCGCTCAGTAGGGCCTGCGCCGCTCCTTCAACGTCCTTTCCGTGACCACCTAGGTCGTGTGCTCTCTCGAGGTGGGCTGTGGAATCCTAGCTCTGCCGTGGGGGACCTCGGGCAAGACTTTTAACCTTTCATCCTTGGGAATCGGGAGCGAGCCGAGCAGAACCGAGGCCTCGTGAGGCGGAGGGCGCGAGGGACGTCGTCGTAGCCTCGGTGACACCGAGAGAAACTCAGGAGAGTTGGTGAATGACACGCTCTCGAGGCGGTGAATGAAAATAAAAGGGCAGTCTAAGCCCGGGCTGATCGAAATAAACTTAATAAATGAATACACCCTCAGCGAAAAACAGTTCTGCTGAGTTTTAAAGGGCTCGCGGCAACAGTGCCGTTCGGAGAAGGAAACTTGTTTCCTATTACCTGGCCAATTACTTTTAAAAGTTTGCAGAGACAAAGAGCTCCTTGTGTATTGAAAACGAACGGACTGAGCCCCAAGCACCGGCGTATACAGGGTGAGGGCACCGCCGGCTCGAGACGCGCGCGCTCGATCCTCCAAACGATCGTATTTATTGAGCTCTTCCTTTTATTAAAAGGGAGAAGTCAGGCTTGACCAGGCAAGAAGCCACGCTTAAAAGGAAGAGAGGACAGCGGAGTCGTTCTCTTGTTTCGATTATAGGAGGAGGGAGGTTTAAGTGCTTACTATGTGCCAGGCAATGTTCTGAGCACTGAGGTAGATGCGGGGTAATCGGGTTGGACGGAGTTCCCGTTCCACGTGGGCTCACGGTCTTCCTCCCCGTTTTACAGATGAGGCAACTGAGGCCCAGAGAAGGGAAATGGCTTGCCCCCGGTCACCCAGCAGGCTGGGGGTAGAGCCACGATTAGAACCCGGGTCCTCTGACTCCCAGGCCCGGGCTCAACTCACTAGACCACTCTGCCTCTCTGCTGTGTGACCTCGGGCAAGCCGCTTCACTTCTCTGGGCCTCGGTTCCCTCATCTGTAAAACGGGGATTAAAACTGGGAGCTCCGTGTGGGACGGGGCCTGGGTCGATTCTGATTCGCTAATTTCGATCCCAGCGCTTAGTACGGTACCTGGTAAATTCAGTTGAATTTACGGAGCGTTTGCTGTGGGCAGAGCACTGTACTAAACACTTGGGAAAGCACAACTGTGAAGAGGGACATTCCCAGCCCACAACGAGTTTACAATCTAGAGACGGGGGAAGAGAGACAGCAATACAAATAAATAAAATGACAGATATATACATAACTGCTGAGGGGTTGGGGTGGGGAGAAGAGTAAAATGAGCAAATCAGGGCGATGCAGAAGGGAGGGGGAGATGAGGAAAAGTGGGGCTTAGTCTGGGAAGGCCTCTTGGAGGAGATGGGCCTTCATCAGTAAGCACTTAACAAAACCCAGATTATTATTATTATTATTATTATTATTCCCCGAAGAGGCCATTTTTCCAAATGCAAGACGTCCTGTTGGGTTTTCACCACTGGTGACAGTCTCTCTACGTTCAGTGGATGCCAGCAGTGGACGTCAATCGACGCGAGAAGCAGCGTGGCCTAGTGGCTAGAGCCCGGGCCTGGGAGTCAGAAGGTCATGGGTTCTAATCCCGCCTTCGCCACCTGTCTGCTGCGTGACCTTGGGCAAGTCGCTTCGGTTCCGTGGGCCTCGGTTACCTCCTCTTTAAAATGGGGACGGAGAGCGGGAGCCCCACGTGGGACGGGAGATGCGTCCGACTCGGCTTGCTTGTATCCACCTCAGCGCTTAGTACGGTGCCTGGCACATAGTAAGCGCTTCACAAACACCATCATTCTCATGAACTGAAGGGGACCACCGATACCGACGACGTAAATGAAACGGAACAGGTCGGTCACTTACCGTTTGACCGTTCTGAATCCCTCAGGGGTAGATCTGCGTCTTCCTGAACGTCTCATTTGTTATACTCAGCCTTGTGAGTCTCGCGCCGTAATAATCTATGATGTAACTCGTGCCGTCCGACGGCCCGACGATCTGCAAGGCAGTTTTCCCGAAAAATTCCAACGTCTCGCGAGAGGAGAAGGCTAACTCCCACGCCCCGTGCGGCCCGGCCCGTCTGTGACGAAGCCGCCGGGCCGTCGCGGAGGCTGAGTTCCCGGAGGGAATTTCTCCCTGGGTTCCAAACCGTCGGAAGAGGGACGGGAAGGCAGGCGAGCTCGTTGCGGGCGGGGAACGTGTCTGCTAATTCTGCGGGCTCGTACTCTCCCAAGCGCTGAGGGCGGTGCTCTGAACGCGGGCAGCGCTCACTACAGGCTACTGATTGGTTGGATTCCCTTTCCCGGCAGCGGCACAGAGAAATTAAGTGACTCGCCCACAGTCACACAGCGGACAAGTGGCAGAGCCGGGATTGGAACCCGTGACCTCTGACTCCCAAGCCCTGTCTCTTTCCCCTGAGCCCCGCTGCTTCTCACACTCCTCCTTATTACCACCGTGATTATAAAAATCAAATTAAGGAGACCAGCCTGGCTTTCTGGGAAGACACCCGCTCAGTTTTTCTTTCCCTTCCACCTCCGCGGCAGGCGCAAACCTGACGGTATTTTCTGTGGGGATTCGCACGAGAAGAAAGAGCCAAGACCCATCTTAAAAGAATTTACAATCTCGATGGGAAAGGAACGTTGACTTAGAAAAGCACGCCTGAGTGTAAATGAAAATCCCAGAAGCAAATACCTAGGGTGTTACGGAGGGAAAACAGCTGACGCGGTGGTACCGAAGGAAGCGATCGATCGTATCGATCGAGCATCTACCGTGAGCAGAGGCGCCGGAACTCAGTGCTTAGGGGAGCAGACTAGAATTACACGACGTGATCCCTTCCCTCGAGGAGCTTCCTGTCTTGCGGGGCAGTAGAGCAGAACACACTTCTTTCGTTCATTCAACTGTGTGTAAAGCACTGTACTAAGCGCTTGGGAGGGGTACGACGTAACAACAGACACATTCCCGTCCACCTCGACTTCGTGGAGGAAGGAGGACTTGGGAGAGGGAACCGCGAGGGGATTGAAATTGGGATTTCTTGGAAAAGCAGAGCGCTCGCTTCCAGAAACGGACCCCGTTCTCCTTAAGGAATCCCACCTTCCTGTTTTACAGATAAATAACTTGAGTTTTTCCACTGGAGAAGCCTGCCCAAAGGTTAAAATAACTGGCAATCCACTCCTGTGTGTAAAGCACTGTACTAAGCGGTTGGGAGGGGTACGACGTGACAACAGACGCATTCCCGTCCACGACGACTTCGTGGAGGAAGGAGGACTTGGGAGAGGGAACCGCGAGGGGATTGAAATTGGGATTTCTTGGAAAAGCAGAGCGCTCGTTTCCAGAAACGGACCCCGTTCTCCTTAAGGAATCCCACCTTCCTGTTTTACAGATAAATAGCTTGAGTTTTTCCACTGGAGAAGCCCGCCCAAAGGTTAAAATAACTGGCAATCCACTCTTAACTCTTCGGTCTAAGTCATGCCCGATTAAAGGTTTTAAGCACGTATTTCCCTCGCTCAGATAATCCTGCTATCAAGAACCTATCAGGATGATTCGAAGAAATCCAACTAGGCAGAGAGTTGCTCGCGTTATAATAATAATGTTGGTATTTGTTAAGCGCTTACTATGGGCCGAGCACCGTTCTCAGTGACGAAAGGGCCGGGCACGCCGGTTTGCCTGGTATCCCAGTGGGTTCGACCGCGCCTTCCGGCCGAGTGTACGGCGAGTTGTCCTTGGTATTGGAAGGAGACGCCGCTGACGGCGAAATTCACCGAGTGGGTGTGCGGCTCAAGAGGAGAAAGCAGTGCGGTCTAGTGGACAGAGCACGGGCCCGGGAGTCAGGGGGACCTGGGTTTTAATCCCGGCTCCGTCACTTGTCTGCCGTCTGATCTCGAGCCAGTCACTTCTCCATGCCCCATTCCCTCACCTGCAAAATTCATTCATTCAACAGTATTTAGTGAGCGCTCACTATGGGCAGGGCACTGGACTAAGCGCTTGGAATGGACAATTGGGCAACAGAGAGAGACAGTCCCTGCCCAATGATGGGCTCACGGTCTAATCGGGCTTAAAATGGGGATTGAGACCCTGAGCTCCATGTGGGACGTGGATTGTGTCCTACTCGATTAGCCTGTACCTACCCCGGCGCTCAGGACGGTGCCTTGGAATGAAGTAAGCGCTTAAAAAATACCATTTAAAAAAAAAAAGCCGATGCGCTGCCAGAGGGAACGGCTTTGCCGTATACGTGGTGTCGGGCCCTGACTTCAGGGCCATGGCGTGCGTTTTCGGGAACGTGAGTTTTCTTGGGAACTCGCCGACGGGACTAAACTGCGCACCCTTTCTGACCCGACACTAATTCTTAAACGGAGAGCTAAAGGCAACGATGCCGTCGTTAAGAATGAAAGAGGAGAAAGGCATTTTACAAAAATCCTTCGAAACTGGCAGCAAAACGATGCGGGAGAGTCTTCTCTAATCAATATCTGCACGAGTCAGGCAGAGGAGACTCAGAATCCCGCCTCGGGCTTTGAGAGGGTCCTCAGTCCCCGATTGTGTACGGACCTTGCCCGTGACATCTCATTTTTGTCTCCCCAACACGTCTGTGAGATGGAGAGAAGCGAGAATCAATTTCCCCATTTCACGGATGAGGAAACGGAGGCCCAGAGAGGTGAAGTGACTTGCCCCAGGTGACGGGGCAGTCCCGGGGGGGAATCTCCAACTAGAACCCAGATCCCCTGACTCCCAAATCCGTTCCCTTTCCCCCACACCACGCTGTCCGACGCACGGGGCCTGAGATGAGGATGGGGATAACTGGATAATAATAATAGCATGGGTTCGAATCCAGGCTCCGCCACTTGTCAGCTGTGTGACTGTGGGCAAGTCACTTCACTTCTCTGGGCCTCAGTTCCCCCATCTGTAAAATGGGAATTAACTGTGAGCCTCACGTGGGACAAGCTGATTACCCTGTATCTGCCTCAGTGCTTAGAACAGTGCCCTGCACATAGTAAGCGCTTAACAAATACCAGCATTATTACTATTATTAATAACGATGGTATTTGTTAAGAGCCTACTCTGTGCAAAGCACTGTTCTAATGGCTGAGGTAGATACAAGGTAAGCAGGTTGGACACGGCCCCTGTCCCACCTGAGGCTCACAGTCTTAATCCCCCTTTTACAGATGAGGAAACCGAGGCTCAGAGAAATGAAGCGACCCGCCCAAGGTCACCCAGCGGACGAGTGGCGGAGCCGGGATTAGAACCCACGTTCACTGGATGAGGGGGAATGAATCAGTGAGCTCAACGATCTTTAGTTTTTCGAGTTGGGACATTCCATTACGACCCGGACCATCACGGAAAACCCCGGGGCGGATTGGGAAGGCGCCAACAAGACCGCTTTGCCCCTTGGCCCTTCACGGTTAGCACTGGAAACCGTTTGATAATTACGGGGCTTGTTAAGCGCTTACTATGTGTTAAGCGCCCTTCTAAGCGCCAAGCTGTCTTGGAACACATCCGGGCGGGAGTGGCTGAGGGAAATGATTCTTCGAAATCTCGGGAGGGGGATGGAAGATCAGAGGACTAAAACTCCGAACGGAAATTCGGGCAGGTGCTGAACCGTGTCTCCCGAAGGCCCTTAGAGAGCCGTCTCATCCCGTCTCCCGCCTTCTCCACCCAAGGGATGGGCCGCTGTCCCCCAGGCCGAGGAAAAGAGGCGGCTGCCCGGCCTAGTAGAAAGAGAACGGGGTTGGGGGTCTGAGGATCTGGGTTCCAATGCCGGCTCTGCTAAATGCTTGCTGTGTGGCCCCGGGCTGGCCATTGAACTGCTCTGTGCCTCAGTTTCCTCAACTGTAAAATGGAGATTCGCTAGCTGTTCTCCCTCCTACTTAGACGGTGAGCCTCACGCGGGACAGGGACCGTGTCCTATCTAATTAACTTCTACCTAGCCCAGCCCTTACAGCGGTGTCCCCAGGAATAACAGTAATAATGTTGGTATTTGTTAAGCGCTTACTATGCGCAGAGCACTGTTCTAAGCGCTGGGGGAGATTCAGGGTCATCAGGTTGTCCCACGTGAGGCTCACAGTCTTCATCCCCATTTTACAGATGAGGGAACTGAGGCACGGAGAAGTGAAGTGACTCGCTCAAGGTCACGGAGCTGCCAAGTGGCAGAGCCGGCATTCGAACCCATGACCTCTGACTCTCCAGCCCGGGGTCTCTCCACCGAGCCACGCTGCTTCTCTAAAAGCGCTCCAGTGCCACACAGCAAAACACCACCAGAAAGCCGTAGGATGTGAGGAGCAGACAAGGTCGCGCCTGCGCTCTGTAGGGACACCGACGGTAATCCTGATTTCTAATTGAACGCGACGCGGGCAAGCGCGCCTGCTAAATCTGCCCCCGCGGTCTCGCTTATTCAATTTCTTCTCCTCGCGTAGGGCTCTGAGGCTATTACTATTCATGATTTCTCCAGCGAACCCAGAAACCTCGGTTGGGCCGAGGCACCGACGTGAAGCGGCCCGGCCGGCGGGGCCGGAATTAACGCCCCTCGGTTTTCCCGGGGGCCGGCGGACGGAGACCCCGGGGAGAGGCGGGGTCTCCTCCGAGCCTCGGCTGGGAAGGAGGGTAGCCCTCTCCTTGGGCTCCGCGCTCTCTCCGCCGCCGCTGAGGCCGGCGACGATCTATCTTCTCGCTTCCGGGTCCCCTTCCCTTTCGTTCCCCTTCCCTTGACCCCTCGTGAGCGTTCCTCTCCGCGCGACCTCCGCTTACGAATGCAAGTTCCTCCAGAGCCGGAGAAGCGACCCCTATCCGCGTGGGAACCTTTCGGATTCTGGAGACCACCGGCCTCGACGATGGGGTGGGAAGGGAGGGAAGAGAAGAAAAGGGGACCCGCTGAAGGGAAGATGGGGGTGGGAGGGGAGCCTAAATGGGTTCGTTCTTCCCTAATGGATCATCCGACGGTGATTTTGTTTCAGAAAAATCCGCCTCAGGACTCCAGCGACCACGTATTTTACGGCGTACTTTCCATATTATAACCGCAAGGGTGTGTATGAGCATACATATATATATATACATGTATATATACGCGTACATACATGGCATTTACTAAGTTCTTACCGTGTGCAGAGCACTATATTGAACGTCCGGGAGAGAACAATACACCAAAGCTGGTGTACATATATATATATATATATATATATATATATATATATGTATGTATATATATATATATATGAATAAATATATATAAAAGATGATCTCATTTAACACAAAGGAACAGGTGCTTGTAAAGACCAAAACCACTCTCAAGCACACCCAGATAAAGAGGATTATCAAGTAGTGGATATTCATCTGTAAACTGCCCACGCGATGGATTTGGAGCCCGGTTCAAAGCTCAAGTCTTTGAACGCGCTATTCTGTTTCATATTGCAGACCTCTGGTATATCGACCGGTAATTCTTCAGCTCTGGGGATATTCGCTCTACGGGAAAACTTCCAAAATGTAATAGTATATATCTCTACCGTCGAGGACGCTATCGGGGTACTTAGCTCTGAGTTAAACCTAGTGAATTTAGAAACACAAGCAAAAAGGATCCACCGTTATTTAAAGTTGGAACCGAACCCAAGACCTGCCCCCTCCCCCCCCCTTTTTTTTTTTGGAAAGAGGATTTTTCCAGATTTTCATTACGAACACTACGAAGCATAAAAGAGAAACCGTAATGTGTTTTCTGAGGTCACGAGGTCATGCACGATATGTTTCTGGGATTACAGCCCAACAGAAAAACATTACTATCCACAGGGGAGGAATATTTAATGGAAAAGAAAAAAATTGGGCAAGGGACTACTGGGGGAGGGGGAAGCAGAGGTAAACAAAAAAGCAGCGGGATAAAATGCAAAAGGTTTTGACCAACTGGAACAAATATATGCGGGCCATAAATATTAACATATGCTGAGAACGCTTGCAGTTAAGAGTTGTTTGGATTTCCTTTCGACCGATTCCGCTCTCAGGCTGTGCCCTCCACTTACGCCGCGGCACGTTAAGTTCGTCGCCGAGCATGTACCCTGAGCGGGACTCGGGGCCGGCCGAAGTCCGCCAACCGACTGAAATCTGGCCACTGCAAACTTGGGGGGGTCGGGGGGGGCCGGTCCCCGCTCTTCCGCACGGCTTCGGCGGTCGCGGTTTCCCCGGCCCGGTCGAGGCGATCTCAAATCGAAACAAACTGCCGCGGCCAAAGGAGAGGTTTTTCCGCTCCCAACCGGCTCCCGGGAGAAGGCGGCCCGACCCGCGCGACCGTTCGTTTCCTTCTCCCAGTTGGAATTGTGGAGGGTCAGGGCGGCCCTGTTTCACCTCTCCCTTAATCTGAGACTCCCTCTTCCCCGGGGGTGTAAAAGAGCGGGTCGCTCGTCCCTACGAGCCGTTGGTCGGACCTCCGCTGGTGGGTCGAAAACAGCAGAATTACCAAGTGAAAAGCAAATACCGTCCTGGCTTAAATTTGTCTGTCTCGTTCTCCTCCCCCTCCCCTTCTCCTCCTCCTCCCCTTCCTGGTGTGGGAGCTCTGACCGTTTTCCTCTGGGATGACAGACAGATCTGGGGGTGCCGCGTAGGCCGGATAATGCGGAAAACGGAGGCTCTGTACCGGGAAAACCGGAGAAAAGAACAAAACGAGAAAACCGGAGAACGGCGAGACGCACGCTTTCAGATCGGTCGCGCCGCCTTAGCCAGAAATATAGCTATTTGTCACGGAAAGAAACCCCCACCGGCTCCCGACTGAACGCGTAACATTTGCGAAGAAAACAGATACCGTGGTCCGTGTCAAACCTTGAAGGTTTTGAAGCCGGAGAGCTTACGGGTCGGCCTATTTTAAGAAACCGAGTCGGGGAACGGATTCCGTGAGTCTTTCAAACCGAGGAGTTTGCTTTCGTTACTTGCAGCCTCCCGGCACCGCGTCCGACAGCGACTCGGACGGCGGCGTCCGTTTCGGTCGGAACGCTAGGAACGGGGCCCCGGGAACCGACCGCCGACCGGCCGTCCCGTTGGCCGGCCGGGGGGCCGGATGCTGCGGGGTTTACCGGGTCCCTGTGATATTTGGGGGCGCCTGAGGAGGAATCAGCGGGATTTCTAAAATCCAAGTAGGCCTCTTAATGAAAGCTTACGGTCAAAGGTGATACGTGAGAGCCCTCATCGTCAGAAGGGGGTTGGGGTGAGCCCGCCAGCTAGTTAAAATCCAATCTCGAGCCCATTAAATCCTGCCCTCCTGAAGCTCCCGGCTACAATGAAGGCCTCTGTCGGAGGGGTGGCGGGGAAAGGAGCGGCTTCGGATGCTTTTGGTAATAATAATGATAATAAAGTGGGTATCTGTTAAGCCAAGCACCGTTCTAAGCGCTGGGGGGGGATACAAGGTCATCACATTGTCCCTCATGGGGCTCACAGGCTTCACCCCCGTTTTCCAGATGAGGTGACTGAGGCCCAGAGAAGTGAAGTGACTCGCCCAAAGTCACACAGCTGACAAGTGGCGGAGGCGCGATTCGAACCCACGACCTCTGACTCCCAAGCCCGGGCTCTTTCCACCGAGCCGCGCTGCTTCTCTCTCCTCTTTTCTCCTATCCGTCGCCGAACTGTACTTTCCAAGCGCTCGGCACACGGTAAGCGCTCGATGAAGACGCCTGAATGAGTATAGAGGGGCAAAGGTAAAATGGCCCGGGTCCCCCGCCCGCCCCCGCCCCGCCGCATTCATTCCTTCCTGCGCGGTCCTACCGACTGAGCGTTTACCGTGGGCGATATCACGGAGGGCGAGAGCCCGGACGGACCCGTTCCCTGCCCACGACTGGCGCCACAGGCTCCCTGGAGAAGCAGAACGGCCCAGCGGTTAGAGCAGGGGCCCGGGAGCCAGGAGGACCCGGGTTCTGATCCCGGCTCCGCCGCAGGCCCGCTGGGCGACTGTGGGCGAGTGGCTTCACTGCTCGGGGCCTCGGCGGCCTCATCTGGAAAAGGGGGCTGAGGGCGTGAGCCCCCCCCGAGGGACGGGGGCGGTGTCCGACCCGATTGACTCGTATCTGCCCCGGCGCTCGGCACGGGGTTTGGAACAGGGCAGATGCTCGGCGAGTATCGTCATCGTCGTCCTCGCTAACGGCCACGGCTTGTGTCGACCCAACGCTTAGAACGGTGCTTGACACGGAGAGGCCGCGTGGCGTAGGGGGGTAGAGCCCGGGCCTGGGAGTCAGAAGGTCACGGGTTCTCATCCCGGCTCAGCCACCTGTCTGCTGTGTGACCTTGGACCAGTCACCTCACTTCCCTGGGCCTCAGTGACTTCATCTGTCAAATGGGGATCGGGTCCGTGAGCCCCACGTGGGACGGCGACCGTGTCCAACCTGACTCGCTTGTATCCCCCCCCCCTCCCCGGCGCTTACTGCAGCGCCTGGCACATAGTAAGCACCTAACAAATGCGGCTGATATTATTATTAAGGATAACAACAAATACCATCATCAGTTATCATTATTAGGGGTGAAGACTCGTGCTCTGTGAACTCTTTCCTGGCTTGCAACCGACCCCTCCGAACCCATCCCCACGTGGCTGGGCTCTGGGCTATTTCTGTCGAAGGGCACCGGCTTCCGCCGCAACCCAGGGCGACTCTGGAGCCACGGAGGGTCCCTTATTATTCTTAATAATTATAAGGATTATAATAATCCCGGGATCTGTTAAGCTCTTACAAATCGGGTTGGACACAGTCCCCGTCCACGTGGGGCTCACGGTCGCCATCCCCATTTGCGCAGCCCAGCTCTGCCACTTGTCGGCCGTGTGACCGTGGGCCAGTCACTTCACTTCTCTGGGCCTCAGTTCCCTCATCTGTAAAACGGGGATGAAGACCGTGAGCCCCACGGGGGACGACCCGATTCCCTTGTGTCCACCCCAGCGCTTAGAACGGTGCTCGGCACATAGGAAGCGCTTAACAAATACCGACGTTATTATTTGAGGGAACCGAGGCCCGGGGAAATGACGTGACTTGCCCAAGGTCACACGGCAGACAAGCGGAGGGCCCGCGATTAGCCCCAGGGCAGGCAGGGCAGCCCTGGCGTGGAGGGGGGAGGAGCCGAGTAGGCGGCGCCCTGATGCCCCCTCTGCCAATCTCCTATTATAGAGTGTTAGTCTACCATTTGTTAAGCGCTTACTACGTGGCAGACGCTGTACTAAGCGCCCGGGGGGGGGGGGGGGGATACAAGCCAATCGGGTCGGACGCAGTCCCTGTCCCCCGTGGGGCTCACCTTCTCATCCCCATTTTACAGTTGAGGGAACTGAGGCACACAGAAGTGAAGTGACTTGCCCCAGGAGAGCCAGCTGCCAGGCGGCAGAGCCGGGATCCGAACCCATGACCTCCGACTCCCAAGCCGGGGCTCTTTCCACTGAGTTCCGCACCTTCTCCTCCTAAAATCAGTCGGAAGGAGGAGGCCTGCAGCTCACAGCCTCGGACGAGCAGCACGGATGAGTGGAACACGCACGGGCCTGGGGGAGTCACGAGACCCGAGTTCTAATCCTGCCTTTGCCACCTTCTCTTTTGGAGGGCACGTGTTCAGCGCTTATTATGGGCCCAGCGCCGTACTAAGCACTGACGTAGATGCAAACTCATCAGGGCGGACGCGGTCCACCTCCCCCGTCGCACAGTCTTCGTCCCCGTTGTACAGATGAGGTCGCTGCGGCGCAGAGCAGCGAAGTGACTTGCCCACGATCGCCCGGCCGACGTGTGGCGGAAGCCGTCACGGGTTCAAATCCCGCCTCCGCCGCTTGTCAGCGCTGTGACCTTGGGCAAGTCACTTCACTTCTCTGGGCCTCAGTTCCCTCAGCTGGAAAATGGGGATGGAGACGGTGAGCCCCACGTGGGGCGACCTGGATCACCCTGTGTCCTCCCCAGCGCTTAGATCGGCGCTTGGCGCACAGTAAGCGCTTAACAAATGCCACCGTCATCGTCACGGTGCTTCTCTGTGTGACCTTGGGCAAGTCGCTTCCCTGAGCTTGAGATTCCTCATCTACAAGATGGGGAGACAATATCTGCTCTCTCCCCGTCGGGGGCGGGGACCGTGCCCGACCTCATCAACGGTGCTCGACATATAGTGAGCGCCTGACCGACAGCAACAACGGTGACAACAAGGCTCCGCTCCTGCGTGGCCGGGGGTGACCGGCTCCTTCAGAGAGGCGAGGGGGAAACACAGACGGGCTCACCGCCTTCCAACGCCACGCTTGCAAGTCAGTCAGTCGTATTTACCGAGCGCTTAGAGGGTGCGGAGCACTGTACTGAGCGCTTGGGAGAGGGCCCTAGCACAAAATAACAGACCCATTCCCGGCCCGCAACGGGCTTCCAATCTAGAGGGGTGACTCCGGTGCACCGATTCGCTCATTAAGGACTCACCTGCATTGAAATGAGAATGAAATCAATTAAGCTTCCAATTCCACAGAATCCCACAGTGCAGAACTTTAGCAAACCTAGAAAAGAAAAGAAGAATTTCAGGCTCTCGAGCATGCGCGACGTGGCCAGGCCTTCCCTCTTCCTGGCTGAGCCGAGGACGAGCAATAATAATCATAATGATACCGATGATGACGGCGGTGCTATTCGTTAAGCGCTTACTGTGTGTCAGTCACTACTGTACCAAGCGCTGGGGTGGATTCAAGCGAAGCGGGTTGGACACGGTTCCTGTCCCACCTTGGGCTCACAGTCTCAACCCCCATTTGTTGCCGAACTGCCCATTCCTAAGCGCCTAGTCCGGCGCTCTGCACACGGTAAGCGCCCGATAAATACGACCGAATGAATGAATTGGACAGATGAGGTAACTGAGGCCCAGAGAAGCGAAGTGACTTGAGCAAGGTCACCCAGCAGCCGGGATTAGAACCCAGGTTCTTCTGCCTCCCAGGCGCGTGGTCTATCCGTAAGCCGCTAAGAATTAATGAAAAAAATCACCAGGACGCCCCCCCCCCCCACCCCCCAAAAGACGGCAGGATGAAAAAACCAGTACTTACGGTAAATAAGAGATAAAAGAAATGGCAGAATTAAAGACTCTGAGACAGATTGGCAATAATTCTGCCGTCGCCGTCGTGTACGATGCGACCCCCGTGGATGTGAAAAAATGGAATTTTGTGGATCGGTTAAGCTGAACTCAGAAGACTGTGTCTTGGCGACCCGTCCCGGGGTTTCCTTATTGTAAAAGAACGGATTTCCAAGGGCTTTCCCTTCGCGTCCTCTACACCCAACCCCGCCCTCCTCCTTGAAAAGCGCCCCCGGAGAATCATTCATTCATCCAGTGGTATTTATTGAGCGCTTACTGTGTGCAGAGCACCGGACTAAGCATCCCCTGACTCCCCTGAGCGCTTACTATGTGCAGAGCACGTGGCTCAGTGGAAAGAGTCCGGGCTTCGGAGTCAGAGGTCACGGGTTCGACTCCCGGCTCCGCCACTCGTCAGCCGTGGGACTGTGGGCGAGTCACTTCGCTTCTCGGTGCCTCCGTTCCCCCATCTGTAAAATGGGGATTAACCGTGAGCCTCCCGTGGGACGACCCGATGACCCCGTATCTCCCCCGGCGCTTAGAACGGTCCTCTGCACATAGGAAGCGCTTAACAGATACCGACATTAATTAATTACTAAGCATCCCCCGAATCCCCTGAGGTAGTTCCCAGGGGAACTCCGTCGCCCCGCCCCAGGAAGAGCCCGACTGCGAAGGGGGACCGGCGAGGCTGTAAACTCAATCGATCCGTCGGTCGTATTTATCGAGCGCTTACTGGGTGCGGAGCACCGGACTAAGCGCTTGGAAAGTTCAACTGGGCAAGTGATGGAGACCGTCCCTGCCCGCCGACGGGCTCGCAGTCTAGAAGGGGGAGACAGACAACAAAACGAAGCAAGTGGACGGGCATCGATAGCATCAAGATAAGTAGAATTATCGAGACGCACGCATCGATATTAAAATAAAGAGAATAATAAATATATACAGATATAGACAAGTGCTGCGGGGCGGGGAAGGGGGCAGAGCGGAGGGAAAGGGAGGGCCCAGTCTCGGAGGGCCTCCTGGAGGAGGTGAGCTCCCACGGAGGAGGGAAGCTCCTGGTGGGCGGGGAACGCGTCTGCTTATTGTCGCCTTATGCTCTCCCAAGCGCTTAGTACAGTGCTCTGCTCTCGGTAGGTGCCGGACAGATACGCCCGACCGAATGAATGTCTTGGCGACAGTTTCCCGGGCCGGGAGCCCAGGTGCCGGCCCGGGCCCGCACGTCGTCGGATGCGACTTGATACGTCCTCTCACCTTTAAACAAAAAATCCACATCCACGTTCAAAGGGGAGACGAAAATCCACATCCACGTTCCAAGGGGAGACGGCGCGCAACCGAACGGCACCTGGGGAAGCCGGCGTGCGTCCCGTCCGCGCTTCTCAGAGGACGTCCCCTTCGACCTTCTCCCCGCGGCGCCTTTCTGGGAGCCTCCGAGGGGCGGGAACGGGACTGAACGCGCGCCTTCTCCCGTCGGGATGGGACGCGCGCCGCTCTCACTTCTCTCCTCGCTCTCGCCCGGCTCGCCGCCGACCGCTCATCCACATCCCGCCTCGGGCCCGGAGCGCCCTCCCTCCTCAAATCCGACCGCCGACTCTCCCCGCCTTCACTCCCCGGCTCCTCCAGGAGGCCTTCCCTGACTGAGCCCCCCCTTTCCTCTTCTCCCGCTCCCTTCTGCGTCGCCTTCGTTTCCTCCCTTTCGCTCTTCCCCCCTTCCGACCCCACGGCCCTCAAGTCCCTATCTGTCATTTCTTTATTTGCCCCGCTGCCTCCCCGCCCGGGCTGTCAGCTGTGTGACGGTGGGCAGGTCACTTCACTTCTCTGGGCCTCAGTTCCCCCATCTGTCAAATGGGGCCGAAGACCGTGAGCCTCACGAGGGACGACCCGATGACCCCGTATCTCCCCCAGCGCTTAGGTCGGTGCTCTGCACGAAGTAAGCGCTTAACAAATACCAACGTTATTATTATTAAACCCGTTGTGGCCAGGGAATGGGTCTGTTTATTGTTGGGTTGTCCCCTCCCAAGCGCTTAATAGAGCGCTCTGCACCACAGTAAGCGCTCAACAGATAATCACGTCGGTATTTGTTAAGCACGTACTATGTGCCGAGCGCCGTTCTAAGCACTGGGGGGAGATACGGGGTCATCAGGTTGTCCCACGCGGGGCTCACGGTCTTCATCCCCATCTTCCAGATGAGGGAACTGAGGCACAGAGAATAATAATAATAACGTTGGTATTGGTTAAGCGCTTACTACGTGCCGAGCACTGTTCTAAGCGCTGGGGGAGATACAGGGTCATCAGGTCCCACGTGGGGCTCACGGTCTTCATCCCCGTTTTCTAGATGAGGTAACTGAGGCACAGAGAAGAAGAAGAAGAAGAATAATGTTGGTATTTGTTAAGCGCTTACTATGTGCCGAGCACCGTTCTAAGCGCTGGGGGAGATACGGGGTCATCAGCTTGTCCCACGTGAGGGTCCTAGTTAATCCCCATTTTCCAGATGAGGTGCCGGAGGCCCAGAGAAGTGACTCGCCCACAGTCACCCAGCTGCCAAGTGGCAGAGCGGGGATGTGACCGAATGAATGAATGAATGAATGAATGAATGAATGAATGAATGCCCTCCCGATGGGGAGACTGGTGTGTTTAGAACTCCGACGGATGCTAAGAACTCATTCTGTCGTATTTATCGAGCGCTCACTATGTGCGAAGCACCGCACTAAGCGCTTGGAATGGACAATTCGGCAACAGAGACGATCCCTGGATTAACGCGTGGCGGGAGCGGTGGAATTCATCCAAGGTGACGTGTTGGTCGTCTGAGGAACTGATAACAATAATCATAAAAACGTTGGTATTTGTTAAGCGCTTCCTATGTGCAGGGCACCGTTCTAAGCGCTGGGGGAGATACGGGGTCATCAGGGGGTCCCACGTGAGGCTCACGGTCTTCGTCCCCATTGGACAGATGAGGCTCGGAGAAGTGAAGCGACTCGCCCACGGTGGCACGGCTGCCGAGCGGCGGAGCCGGGATTCGAACCCGTGACCTCTGGCTCCCAAGCCCGGGCTCTCGCCACTGAGCCACGCTGCTTCTCTGATGGCTGGATTAGAGAAAATCCCGAGGGTCCGGAATCGCCGCCGGGTTCGCCACCCTCCACCGCGCTCTCCGAGCCCTTCCGGTTGGGGACAGGGCGCCCCTGTGGATGGGGGCCCCGCCAGAGGCAGCGTGGCCTAACGGCCGGAGCGCGGGCCTGGGAGGCAGAGGACCCGGGTTCTAATCCTGACCCTGCCGAACCTCTGCTCTGTACCCTCGGGCAAGTCACCTAACTTCTCTGCGCTTCGGTTCTTCTCCCTCCTACTCAGACCGGGAGGCTAAGGGACGGGGTCCAAGAGGGATGCGTGACCCCGGGCAGGTCACTTCACCTCTCTGTGCCTCAGTTCCCTCCTCTGTAAAATGGGAACGGAGCCCGTGAGCCCCACGGGGGGCAGGGACCTTTTCCGCCCCGACGCCGGTGCCCGGCACGGAGTACCGGCGTTTTTCTTATCGCTCTTATCGCTTATCCACTAGGCGCCCCCCTCCTCCTCTTCCTCCTCCTTCCCGTCGAGCGCCGCCTTCACGCCGTTCGCTTTCCGTACGTGCCCGGCGACCGGAATCGGGGGCGGCGGACTCGCTTTTCCTACGGTCCCTCAGTGAGAGCAGGTGGGAAAAGCCGGTTGAGCCCTCGCCTTTGAACCGCTCCCCGTTCCCTCCCGTTATTAAAAGGGGTCACCCGCTCCAGGGATCCATCGCGGAGAGTCGGGCGGAGGAAAGCGGCTCTTACGCGTCGGCTCTCCTGACCTCTCCCTGAGCAAAATGGGCGCGGCGCGCTTTCGAACCGCCAAGTGCGGTCCGCGGACCGGGAGGAGGAGGGGAAAAAACCCGAAAGGGATCACCCCGCGCGACCGCTTCGCCGGGGAGGCAGAGGACAGACCTCGGCTTTCTGTACGGATCAGCTATCTATTCAAACCTTTCCATTTTCAAAGCGTGAACTCGCCGACGGGATTTGGCTATAAAATAAAACGAGAAACCCAGATTAATTTTTCGAGTAATCCGCCGCGCTGCAGGTCAGCTCTTGCACACAAGCCGCCCGAATAACCACTTGAAGGAATTCAGATTATTTCATACTTGAGGCGGTTTGTTTGCCAAACCACAAGAGTGCCCTGCGATGAATTTTGTAATTAGTTACCGGTCTTCCCTTTGCCTCTCCTCCTAAAGAGAACAGCTTCCGAACATTACGGGAGCTTAACCTGCAAATCTTTTTATTCGCGCTTAATATCTGCGTGTCGTACGCCGGCTCGGGCTGGGAATTTTGGCTGTGGGGGGAGAAAAGAAACCCCAACTAAAGAAACAGAAACAAACCGAAAAGAAAACACGCAGGCCCGGCACAGAGAAGAACCCGCGGGTTTGAACTCCTTTACCGAAAGATACGGCATCGGAGAAAATATTTACATTTTAAAAATCAATGGAATTACGAAGGAGGGCGGGGGGAATCCACAGTTAACTGCCTCCACGAGGACCATTATCTTTGAGGATCTGTAATCTTTCAATGCAACAGATGGGCGGGATAAAACGCGCCGGTTATAGCATATCGGCAGAAGAGAAAAATCGCAGATGTTAACGCGGAATTATCCACCAAGGCGGAGAATATTATTAGCAGAACGAGACTTCCGATGGAAGAGGCAGAAACGAAAGGCTTCCCGTGCGAAGCGGCGCTCGGGCGCCTAGGGTGCGACCGCGACCGGAGAGAAGCGCGGGTGAGGTGAAACGCGTAAGTGACCTTCCGGGGCGGGGGGGATGAAAAGCGACAGGTTCTGCGAATGGGCGCAGAAGGGCATCGCGAGAAACCCTCCGCCGGCAGTCCCCCTCTCTACGCGGCTCAGTGGAGAAGCGGCGTGGCTCGGTGGAAAGAGCTGGGGAGGCAGAGGTCGTGGGTTCAGGTCCCGGCTCTGCCACTTGGCAGCTGGGTGACCGTGGGCGAGTCGCTTGACTTCTCTGTGCCTCGGGGACCTCATCTGTAAAATGGGGATGAGGGCTGTGAGCCCCACGCGGGACAACCCGATGACCCTGTATCTCCCCCAGCGCGTAGAACGGTGCTTTGCACGTAGTAAGCGCTTAACAAATACCCACATTATTATTATTACTTTCTGACCGCCCCCCGGAGTTGAGGGGGGATAAGGGAACGAGGCAGAGCTGAGCCTCCCAACCGAGCTGCCCTTAAAGCACCGGAGCCTCGGTGGCTTTCTGTCTGCCCTTGGGCAGGTCACTTCACTCCTCTGCGCCTCAGTTCCCTCATCTGTAAAACGGGATCGAGACGGTGGACCCCAAGCGGGAGAGGGCCTGTGTCCAACCCGATTTGCTTGTACTCACGCCGGCGCTTAGTACGGGGCCCGGCACGTAAGTGTATCTGTCCATTCCAAGCGCCTAGTACAGTGCTCTGCACATAGTAAGCGCTCAATAAGTACTATTGAATGAACAGTAATAACAATAACGTTGGTGCTTGTTAAGGGCTTACTACGTGCGGAGCACCGTTCTAAGCGCCGGGGTCGATACGGGGTCATCGGGTCGTCCCACGTGAGGCTCACGGTTAATCCCCGTTTTCCAGATGAGGGAACCGAGGCCCAGAGAAGCGAAGCGACTCGCCCGCGGTCACCCGGCTGACGAGTGGCGGAGCCGGGAGTCGAACCCGTGACCTCTGACTCCGAAGCCCGGCCTTTTTCCACTGAGCCACGCTGCTATGGGCAGGGTGTGTGTACGTTCGTTAGCGCGGCGCTCTGCACGCAGTAAGTGCTAATGAATGAATGAATGAATGAATGCCCGGCACCCGCTAAGTACTCAATGAATACGGCCGAATGAGTGAATGAGCAAATACCACGATTATTATTACTAATATTACTGCCCGTCTCTCGGCCGCGGGGCCGAATGGGAGCCCCGATTCCAAGAGGGGAGAGGAGGAGGGGGCGGGTGAAGGCACGGAAGCGTTCCCTCTGTCCTCCTCGGGGCCGGGGAGCGAGGGAAGGGGTCACGGCCCCTCCGCCTCCCCTCTCCGTCGCCCTCGCCGTCCCCGCGGGGTTCCTGTTTAGGAAAACCGCCGCTGGGAGGGAAAGCCGCCCCCCCGGCCGGCACCGCACTCCTCCCTCCTCGCCCCGTCGATTACGGCCCCCCGCGTGGCACGGAGGCGGGTTTCTTTAAAACGACAGTCAAACAGGCGAACGGCTCGGACTGGGGCCGGGGAAAGATGATTATTATTATCGAGAATAACAGTAACAACAATGGCATTTATTATGAATAATTATAATATTTGTTAAGCGCTTACTCTGTGCCAGGCACCCTCTAAGCGCCGGGGTGGATACAAGATAATCGGGTTGGACCCAATCCCTGTCCCTCCTGAGGCTCCCAGTCTCGATCCCCATTTTAGAGATGAGGGAACCGAGGCCCGGCGAAGTGAAGTGACTCGCCCGAGGTCGCGCAGCTGACGGGTGGCCGAGCCGGGATTAGAACCCATGACCTTTCTACTCCCAGCACTGTTCCAAGCGCTGGGGGAGATACAAGGTCATCAGGGTGTCCCACGTGGGGCTCACGGTCTTCATTCCCCATTCTCCAGATGAGGGAACTGAGGCACAGAGAAGTGAATAATAATTGCGTTGGTATTCGTTAAGCGCCTACTAGGTGCCGAGCGCCGTTCTAAGCGCTGGGGGAGATACGGGGTCATCGGGTTGTCCCGCGTGAGGCTCACGGCTTTCGTCCCCCTTTTCCAGGTGAGGCACAGAGAAGTGAAGGAAGCTCACCTCCTCCGGGAGGCCTTCCCGGACTGAGCCCCCCTTTTCCTCTGCCCCCACTCCCTCCCTCCGCTCTGCCCCCCTCCCCGCCCCACAGCACTTGTGCATATGTGTACGTAGCTATAATTCTATTTATCTTATTTATGACGTGCATATATCTATAATTTCATTTATTTTTACGGATGCCATCGATGCCCGTCTACTTATTTTGTTGTCCGGCTCCCCCTTCTAGACCCTGAGCCCCTTGTTGGGCGGGGACGGTCTCCACCTGTTGCCGGACTGTCCGTGCCGAGCGCCTAGTACGGCGCTCCGCACGCCGTAGGCGCTCATTAAATACGACGGAATGAAGCGACTCGCCTGAGATCATTCATTCATTCATTCAGCCGTATTTATTGAGCGCTTACTATGTGCAGAGCACCGTGCTAAGCGCTTGGAACGGACGCACGGCGGACAAGTGGCGGAGCTGGGATGAGAACCCGTGACTCTCCGACTCCCCGGCCCGTCCTCTAAAATCACCACGGGCGACGCGAGAAACCTTCCAGGTTACGTTTTTTCCTCCGTCTTCAAAAAGAACAGCCAGACCCCCACATACCTTACGCTCAATTTCCTTAACGTCGAGAGGGTTACTGTGGAGAAATGGCTAGGCGACGGTGGGAATTCAGGAAGAGTTGGCCATAAAGGGAAAAGGGGAGGCCGGCTGCAATCGAGATGACGCACGGGGGACGGGGAGGATTTTATTTTTCAGGACGGGGCGGGGGGGTTGGACCCGGGAGGGCTGCGGAATTGGCCCCGGTCTGGGAGGCAAAAATTCCCATTTCGACGGTCTCCCGGGAGGAAGCTGGAGGCTTCCCGACGGATATCCCGCCCCGGACACCGGGGCGGGATCGGGAAGAACGGTAGCGACCGGGGGGCTTTAAGAACAACGTTGGTATTTCTCAAGCGCTCGCCATGGGCCGAGCACTGTTCTAAGCCGACATAAGGGAATCAGGTCGTCCCACGTGGGGCTCCCGGTCTTCATCCCCATTTTACAGACGAGGGAACTGAGGCACAGAGCAGTGAAGTGACTCGCCCGGAGTCACACAGCTGACAAGTGACAGAGCTGGGATTCGAACCCATGATCTCCGACTCCCAAGCCCGGGCTCTTTCCACTGAGCCACGTGGCTTATTCTAAGTCGAGCGCTATTCTGAGCGCCGGGGGTAGAGACGGGTTCGACGGGCCCGACACGGTCCCCGTCCCCCGTGGGGCTGAGCCCGGGGGACAACACAGGTATCCGATCCCCGTTTTGTGGGCGGGAAAACCGAGGCCCAGAGAAGTGAGGTGACTTGCCCAAGGGCACCCAGCAGGCCAGGGGTCAAAGTCAAGGTTTTTTTCACGTGTTTGTTAAACACTTACTACGTTCTAAGCTCTGGGGTAATAAGAATGATAATGTTGGTATTTGTCAAGCGCTTACTACGTGCAGAACACCGTTCTAAGCGCCGGGGGAGATACGGGGTCATCAGGTGGTCCCACGGGAGGCTCACGGTCTTCGTCCCCATTTCCCAGATGAGGTCACTGAGGCCCGGAGAAGTGAAGCGACTCGCCCACGGTCACACAGCTGACGGGCGGCGGAGCCGGCATCCGAACCCGTGACCTCTGACTCCCCAGCCCGGGCTCCTTCCATTTATTTATCTGTCCCGCTGTCCCTCTCCCCCGCGAGCCTCTAATCTCGTTGCGGGCAGGGAACGTGTCCGGTTACCGTCGCACTGCTCTCTCGCAAGCGCTCAGTATATGCTCTGCACCCGGTAAGTGCTCAATAAATCGGATTGAATGATTTATTTATTTAGATTAACGTCTGTCCCCACGCCCCCCCCCCCCGGAGCTTAGTAATAACGTTGGTATCTGTTAAGCGCTTACTATGTGCGGAGCACTGTCCTAAGCGCTGGGGGAGATACAGGGGAATCAGGTTGTCCCCCGTGGGGCTCACAGTTAATCCCCATTTTCCAGATGAGGGAACCGAGGCACAGAGAAGCGAAGTGACTTGCCCACAGTCACTTAAGTAGGAGGCCGGGGGGGGGGGCGTTCAGCAAGCGGTGAAGAAGCCTTATGACCCCCTTCATCACTCAGAACTCAATGAGCCGCCCACTTCCAACTCACTTAAGGTTGCCGGCCATCCCGCCCGTCGGAAAAGGTTCGGCGGGAAGCCCTCGGGGCGCGAGGAGCAGCGCGGCTCGGGGGCGGGGGGGCGGGAGCCGGGGCCCGGGAGTCCGAGGTCACGGGTTCGAACCCCGGCTCCGCCGCCTGCCGACCGTGTGACTTCGGGCGAGGCGCTTCACCCCTCCGGGCCTCAGTGACCTCATCTGGAGAATGCGGACGAAAATGGTGAGCCCCACGGGGGACGACCTGATGACCCTGTATCCCCCCCAGCGCTCAGAACAGTGTCCCGCGCGGAGTCAGCGCTTAACAAATACCGACATTATTATTATTACGGCTCGGCGGAAAGAGCCCGGGCTTGCGAGTCAGAGATCGTGGGTTCGAATCCCGGCCCTACCACTTGTCAACTGTGTGACCGTGGGCGAGTCGCTTCGCTTCTCTGGGCCTCGGGGACCTCATCTGGAAAATGGGGATGAAGACAGTGAGCCTCCCGTGGGACCACCCGATGACCCTGTATCTCCCCTGGCGCTCAGAACGGTGCTCGGCACAGAGGAAGCGCTTAACAGATACCAACGTTATTATCAGGAAGCGCTTAGCAAACACCACCGTGATTATTATGAGCCGGAGGGGGCCGCCCGGAGCCCCGAACGAGGGGGGGGCGAAGCTTCTTCCGGGAGAACGGTGACCCTCTGTTCCGCGGACATGGTTTCATCCTAACTGGGCCGTAACTCCAAGCGACCGCGATCCCTCGGCCGAACAGACGCCGCGTCGTCGTGTGCCGGGTTTCAAAAACTCAAATCACACTGGACGGTCGGAATCGGGCCGACTCCGAGCCCCCCCGGCCGGCCCCCCGCTTTGGGATCGGTGAGATCCGAAGGCCCGCGACACCCGACCCCGACTCCGTTCCCTCGAAGCCGGGACCCGGCCGGGGGCGGAAACGTCGACGTTCCCCGCGCCGGTCCGAGCTGCGGAGCCGACGCCGGCCTGACCTTTCAAGGATTGGAGATTTCCCACCGCTCCAGCCCGGGAGACGTGTGGAACTTTTTAAGGCGGGGAACGGCGCGGGGCCGATCCCCGAGGAGACGCGCACGGGGAAAATGGCAGACACGTACTCACCCAGGGCAGGGTAGCCGAGGTAGAATCTATCCGCTCCCAACCATCCGAGAAACAGGGACAGGGCCACGGCCACTTTGTACGAATAACCGTTTCTGCACCAAAAAAAAAAAAAAACACCCCGAAATCAGTAGCTGCGGGGCGTCGGATTCTCATTTCGAGCCCGGACTGGGGAGTCAGCGGTCATGGGTTCGAATGCCGGCTCTGCCACCTGTCAGCTGTGTGACTCTGGGCCAGTCACTTTAATGTTGGTATTTGTTGGTATTTGTTAAGCGCTTAACTATGTGCCGAGCACCGTTCTAAGCGCTGGGGTAGACAGAGGGGAATCGGGTCGTCCCACGTGGGGCTCCCGGTCTTCATCCCCATTTTACAGATGAGGGAACTGAGGCCCGGAGAAGCGAAGCGACTCGCCCACAGTCACCCAGCCGACGAGTGGCAGAGCTGGGATTCGAACTCATGAGCCCTGACTCCAAAGCCCGTGCTCTTTCCACTGAGCCACGCTGCTTCTTTACCTCTCTGCGCCTCAGTGACCCCATCAGGAAAATGGGGATGAAGACGGTGAGCCTCCCGTGGGACGACCTGATGACCCCGTATCTCCCCCGGCGCTTCGAACTGTGCTCGGCACATAGTAAGTGCTTAACAGATACCAGTGTTATTATTAGAGAAGCAGCGTGGCTCAGGGGAAAGAGCCCGGGCTTTGGAGTCAGAGGTCATGGGTTCGAATCCCGGCTCAGCCGCTTGTCAGCCGTGCGACTTTGGGCGAGTCACTTCACTTCTCGGTGCCTCCGTCACCTCATCTGTAAAATGGGGATCAAGACCGTGAGCCCCACGTGGGACGACCCGATTCCCCCGTGTCTCCCCCAGCGCTTAGAACGGTGCTCGGCACAGAGTGAGCGCTTAACAGATACCAACATTATTATTGTTATTATTATTAAAATGGGGATGAAGACCGTGAGCCTCGTGTGGGACAACCTGATGACCCCGTGTCTCCCCCCAGCGCTTAGAACGGTGCTCGGCACAGAGGTGCTTAACGAATACCATAGTTAATTATTATTTCAATCGTATTTATCGAGCGCTGACTAGGTGCAGAGCACTGCACTAAGCGCTTGGAATGGACAATCGGGCACCGGACAGAGATCATACCTGCCCAGTGACGGGCTCACGGTCTAATCGGGGGGAGACGGACGGACGAAAACAAGACGACGTAATCACGATAAATAGAATCAAGGGGACGGACACCTCGCTAGAAAAATTAATAGGGAAATTCATTCATTCAATAGTATTTATTGAGCGCTTACTATGTGCAGAGCACTGGACTAGGCGCTTGGAATGGACAATTCGGCAACAGACAGAGACGGTCCCTGCCCGATGACGGGCTCACGGTCCAATCGGGGGAGACGGATGGACAAAACAAGACGACATACGATAAATAGAATCAAGGGGACGGAACCTCATTAGCAAAATAAGCAGGGAAATTCATTCATTCAATAGTATTTATTGAGCGCTTACTAGGTGCAGGGCACTGGACTAAGCGCTTGGAACGTATAATTGGGCACCAGATAGAGACGGTCCCTGCCCGATGACGGGCTCCCGGTCTAATCGCGGGAGACGGACGGACAAAGACAAGACAACGTAATCACGATAAACAGAATCGAGGGGACGGACACCTCATCGATTAGCAAATTAACAGGGTAATAAAAGATGAACGGATTGGTGGCCCGAAAGACTTTGGGGAGACAGGGAGAGGCCGGAGAGGCCAGGAATTCTAGGTCTCCCCGCCACCCATCCCCGCAGCTTCTCCGGGCCGGCTCCCTTCAACCCCCGGGCCCGGCCAGGACCTTCCGACCGGTGAATTACGACGACGATGGCACTGGTGAAGCGCTCACTACGCGCCAAGCACTGTTCTAAGCGCCGGAGGGGATACAGGGCGATGAGGTCGTCCCCCGTGGGGCTCCCGGTCTTCATCCCCATTTGACAGTCGAGGGAACCGAGGCCCGGAGAAGTGAAGCGACTCGCCCCGGGTCGCGCGGCTGCCGAGCGGCGGGGCCGGGATTCGAACCCACGACCTCCGACTCCCCAGCCCGGGCTCTCGACGTGGCCAATCCATCACGCCACGCGTCTCCGTCCCATTCCGCATCTGACGTCGCCGCCTACGCACGGCGGCGTGGGTCGGCGGCAAGAGCCCGGGCTGGGGACTCAGGGGTGGCGGGTTCTAAAGCCCCGCCGACGGGGATTTTCCGGGCAGACCGGGGGCGGGGGGAGATCGGACCCCGGCAGCAGCGAGGACGGGGGTCCTTAAAAGGGCGGTCTGTGGGAGATATCAATCACCCGCCCAGCTGAATCTTCTATCCGCCGCGATTCAAAGCTGCCTGGGGAGACGACTCGAGCGGGGAAGTTCCCAAGTAACGGAACAGATGGAAATTCAAATCCGAAGGGGGCCGGGGCGCGGGCCACGGCTCCCGACGCGGGCCCGTCCGGATCGGGATTTAAAAAAATCGGCTTTCGGGCCCGGTTCTTGAAGAACGACCCCCCCCCCCCCCCGGCGTGTTCGTTCGGTCGCGTCTACTGAGCGCTTCCTACGTGCCGGGCTCCGTCCTGAGCGCCGGGATCGGACAATGTTCTCCTGAGATGTCCTTCCCCTCGATCCCGTTTATCGCCATCGTTCTCGTCCGTCCGTCTCCCCCGATCGGCCCGTCGGCCCGTCAGAGGGGCGGGGACCGTATCTGTCGCCGATTTGTCCAGCCCAGGCGCTCGGTACAGTGCTCTGCACGTAGTAAGCGCTCAGTGAATACCACTGGACCAACGGTCGGGCGACAGAGTCGAGGAGAGAATGGCCTCGATCGGCGATTCCGCGGTCTCCCACCCCTCCCTTCCCCGGCGGGTTCACCCAGGGGTTCGGGCGGTCGTCCCGAGGACCGGGAGAGGGGGAAACTGAGGAAAACCGAGGTCGGCTGCGCTTACACGTTTCGGCAGGGGATGGCCTTGTGGAATCCCACTTCGTTCCCGGTGAAGAGCGTCTCGTTGCCGCTGAAGTCCCTGCACGTGACGTTGGGCGCCGGGAGGCAGGGGACTGAGGAGGGAAGAGGCAGGCGGCGTGAGGGCCGGCTCTGGTTTTGGCCGGCGGGGCTCGGCGGGAAGAGCCCGGGCTTCGGAGTCGGGGGTCACGGGTTCGAATCCCGCCTCGGCCACTCGGCAGCCGGGTGACCGCGGGCGAGTCGCTTCGCTTCCCTGGGCCTCAGTTCCCTCATCCGGAAAATGGGGAGTAACCGTGAGCCTCACGTGACACCACCCGATGACCCCGTCAGCTCCCCCGGCGCTCAGGACGGTGCTCGGCACAAGGTAAGCGCTTAACAGATCCCGACATTATTATCAGGTGGTCCCACGCGGGGCTCACGGTCTTCACCCCCATGTCACAGGTGAGGTCACCGAGGCCCAGAGAAGTGAAGCGGCTCGCCCGAAGTCACCCAGCTGACAGGCGGCAGAGCCGGGACTCGAACCCGTGACCTCGGACTCCCAAGCCCGGGCTCTTTCCGCTGAGCCCCGCTGCTCCCACTTGGTTAAGCGCGGACTCTGTGCCGGGCCCTGTACTGAACGCCGGGGGAGATTTCCCTTGCAGTTGACCCCGTTCGGCATCTCCAAAGGGATTCACTGATTCTGATCCTTCCTAAAACCAGAGCTCGCCTATTACGCCTATGTGCTCGGCACCGTACTGAACGCTGGGGCGGTGGTGCGGCTCAGTGGGAAGAGCCCGGGCTCGGGAGCCGCGGGTTGTGGGTTCTAATCCCGGCCCCGCCGCTCGTCAGCCGGGTGAGCCGGTCTCGTGGCTTCTCTGTGCCTCGGTTCCCTCGTCTGGAAAATGGGGATGAAAACTGGGACACCCCGATGACCTTCACTCGTTCAGTCGTACTCACTGAGCGCTTCCCGCGTGCAGGGCGCCGTACTAAAGCGCTTGGAATGTACAAGCGGCGCGGCTCAGCGGAAAGAGCCCGGGCTGGGGGGGGGTCAGAGGTCCTGGGTTCTAATCCCGGCTCCGCCGCTCGCCCGCAGGGTGACCTCGGGTGAGTCACTTCGCTTCTCTGGGCCTCGGCGACCTCTCCCGTCAAATGGGGACGAAGCCTGGGAGCCCCCCGGGGGGCAACCCGATGACCCTGGATCCACCCCGGCGCTCAGAACGGCGCTTGGCACAGAGTGAGCGCTTAACAAATACCGACATTATTATTATTACACTTTGGCAACAGACAAGAGACCTGACGACCTTGTATCTCCCCCTGCGTTTGGCACAGCGCTCGGCCCGTAGTGAGCGCTTGGGCGACACCGGCGTCGTCATCGTCATTCTCGACGACGTCCCCGGGGGCCCGGCGCGGCGCCCTGCACCCCGTGAGCGCTCGATAAACACGGCGGAAGGCAAGAAGGAACGGATGCGCAGCGTGAGTGGGCAGAAACGTCCTTCTGGCCGATCCCCAGCAGCAATGCGCCACTCAGCCTCCTTAAAGGCAAATCCTAAAATCCCCGGAGAATTATTCCGGAATTATTCCAGGCCCGTCGAGATCATCCCTCCTCCCGCCTTCTAACGGTTCGGGCAGGAACCGAGCCCGGCCCAGGGGGAGGAGCCCGGGTCTCCGAGTCAGAGGAGCCGGGTTCTAATCCCGGCCCCCGGGTGACGTCGGGTAGGTCGCCTCGCCTCTCCGGGCCTCGGTGACCTCGTCTGGAAAATGGGGACGGAGACCGGGAGCCCCCGGTGGGACGGGGACGGCGTCCGACCCCATGTGCCTGGATCCAGCCCGGCGCTCAGTACGGGGCCTGGCGCACAGGAAGCGCTTTAACGGATACCCCAATTATTATTATTATTACGGCAGAGTTGGTGGAAACAGACCGACCCACCGCCGAGTCGGAGCGTCCTCCCTCCTCACCTCCGCCAAACTCGCTCTCTTCCCCCCTTCCCAGCCCTACTGAGCGCTCGCCTCCTCCGGGAGGCCTTCCCAGACTCAGCTTCCCCTCTTCCCTCCGCTCCTCCTCCCCTCCCCGTCGCCCCGACTCCCTTTCCCTCCGCCCTTCCCCCTTCCCCTCCCCGCAGCGCTTGTCTATATCTGTCCGTATTTATTATTCTATTTTATTAATGATGCGCACAAATCTATACTTCTATTTCTCTGTTTTGATGCCACCGATGCCCGTCCACTTGTTTGGCTATCTCGCCCCTTCTAATAATAATGATGATACTGGTATTTGTCAAGCGCTCACTAGGTGCCGAGCCCCGCTCTAAGCGCCGGGGGGGGGGGATACGGGGTCATCGGGTCGTCCCGCGTGAGGCTCACGGTTAATCCCCATTTGACAGATGAGGTCACTGAGGCCCAGAGAAGTCAAGTGACTCGCCCAGAGTCACCCAGCTGACGAGTGGCGGAGCTGGGATTTGAACCCATGACCCCTGAGTCCCTAATAATAACGTGGGTATCTGTTAAGCGCTCACTATGTGCAGAGCACCGTTCTAAGCGCTGAGGGAGATACAGGGTCATCAGATCGTCCCACGTGAGGCTCCCACTCTTCATCCCCATTTTACAGTTGAGGTCACTGAGGCCCAGAGAAGCGAAGCGACTCGCCCACGGTCACCCAGCTGACGAGTGACGGAGTCGGCATTCGAACCCATGACCTCCGAGTCCCAAGCCCGGGCTCTTGCCACTGAGCCGCGCTGCTTCTCGAAGTCAGCTTCTAAACCGCGAGCCCGTCGTCGGGCAGGGATGGTCTCTATCTGCTGCCGAACTGTACACTCCAAGCGCTTAGTACCGTGCTCTGCGCACAGCAAGCGCTCAATAAATACGACAGAAAATGACTAATAACGGTTTTGAAGCGCTTACTATGCGCCGAGCGCCGCGCTAAGCGCTGCGGGAGAGACAGGGTAATGAGGTCGTCCCCCGTGGGGCTCCCGGTCTTCATCCCCATTGGACAGACGAGGGAACTGGGGCCCCGAGAAGTGATGCGACTCGCCCGCGGTCACCCGGCTGACAGGTGGCGGAGCGGGGATTCGAACCCACGACCTGCGACCCCCAAGCCCGGGCTCTCGCCACTGAGCCGCGCCGCTTAAACCCGACGGCAGGCTCGCCTCCTCCGGGAGGCCTTCCCAGACTACGCCCCGCGTTTTCGCCGCTCCCCGTCCATCGCCCCGACCCGCTCCCTCTGCTCTGCCTCCCTCCCCTCGGCACCTCTGTAGATACGGACCGATCTATAATTCCATTTATTTATATTAACGCCTGTTTACTTGTTCTGATGCCTATATATCTCTAATTCTATTTATACCGAGGCTCGTGTACCCGTTTGATATGTAGGTGCCCATCTATAATTCTATTTATTTCTCTTAATGCCTCGTCACTTGTTCCGACGCGTATACATCTCTGATTCTATTCATACAGACGCCGCTTTAGATGTCTGCTGTACGTGTACCTATCTGTAATTCTATTTATTCACATTAATGCCTGTTTAGTTGTTCCGATGTGCCTACGTCTATAATTCTGATCATACTGAGGCTGACCTGTTCGATATATATGTCCCTATCTCTAATTCTCTCGATATCAATGCCCGTTTACTTGTTCCGCTGCGAATACGTCGCCGATTCTATTTATACCGAGGCTCCTTTAGTCGTTTGATATACACGTACCTATCTCGCATTCTATTTATTCATATTAATGCCTGTTAACTTGTTCCGATGTGTATATGTATAGATCTGTAATTCTATTTATACTGACGCTTCTTTACTTGTTTGACATATATGTACCTATCTATAATTCTATCTATTTATATTAATGCCCGCTTACTTGTTCCGACGCGTACACATCTCCGATTCTATTTATACTGAGGCTCCTTTAGTCGCTTGATATACGTGTACCTATCGCTCGTTCTGTTTATTCATATTCATGCCTGTTAACTTGTTCTGATGTGTATAGGTATAGATCTATAATTCTCTTTATACTGACGCCTGTTTACTCGTTTGCTATACGTGTACCTATCTATAATTCTATTTATTCATATTAATGCCCGTTAACTTGTTCTGATGTGTATAGGTATAGATCTATAATTCTCTTTATACTGATGCCTGTTTACTCGTTTGATAATGCATGGACCTACCTATAACTCTATCTATTGATATTAATGTCCGTTTACTTGTTCCGACGCGTATACATCTCCGATTCTATTTATACCGAGGCTCGTTAGTCGTTTGATATACACGTACCTATCTATCATTCTATTTATTTATATTAATGCCTGCTAACTTGTTCTGATGTGTATAGATATAGATATATATATATCTGTAATTCTCTTTATACCGATGCTTACTTGTTTGATATATACGTACCTGTCTATAATTCTACCTATTCACATCACTGCCCGTTTACTTGTTCCGACGCGTCTACGTCTCCGATTCTATTTATCCCGAGGCCCGTTTAGTCGTTTGATATACGCGTGCCTGTCTATCATTCTATTCCTTTATATTAATGCCTGTTTAGTTGCTCTGATGTGGATATATATCTATAATTCTATTTATACTGAGCCTTGTTTACTTGTTCGATATATAGATGTACCGATCTATAATTCTACTTATTCAGATTAATGCCCGTTGACTGGCTCTGATGTGTGTATATCTATAATTCTACTTCTACTGATACGTGTTTAGTTGTCTGATATATGTGTACCTATCTATGATTCTATTCTTTTATATTAATGCCCGTTTAGTTGCTCTGATGTGTATATATATATATATCTCTCTAATTCTATTTATACCGAGGCTTGTTTACTTGTTTGATATACATGTGCCCATCTGTAATTTTATTTCTTTATATTAATGCCTGTTTACTCGCTTTGAGGTGCGTACGTAATCATTCATTCATTCAACAGTATTTATTGAGCGCTTACTCTGTGCAGAGCACTGGACCAAGCGCTCGGAATGGACAATTCGGCACCAGATAGAGACCGTCCCTGCCCGACGACGGGCTCACGGTCTAATCGGGGGAGACGGACGGATGACGACAAGACAACATCATCACGATAAATACGATCGAGGGGATGGACACCTCAGTAACAAAATAAATAGGATATTAAAAATGTATACAAATGAGCACGGTGCGGAGTAATAACAACGTTGGTATCTGTTAAGCGCTTACTACGTGCCGAGCACCGTTCCAAGCGCTGCGGGAGATACAGGGTGATGGGGTCGTCCCACGTGAGGCTCACGGTCTTCATCCCCATTTTACAGACGAGGGAACCGAGGCCCAGAGAAGTGAAGCGACTTGCCCAACGTCACCCAGCTGGCGAGCGGCGGAGCCGGAATCCGAACCCACGACCTCTGACTCCCAAGCCCGGGCTCTTTCCACTGAGCCACACTGTATATCTATATCTATTTATTTACATTAACGCCTGTTTTTACTTGTTTTGATGTGTATAGATCTCTAATTCCATTTATACCGACGCTCGTTGGCTTGTTCGATATATATATGTACCTATCTATAATTCTATTTATTTATATTAAGGCCTGTTTACTTATTTGGATCTGTATATATATCTACAATTCTATTTATTTATATTAACGCCTGTTTACTTGTTTTGATGTGTACATGTAGCTATAATTCTATTTATTTATATTAACGCCTGTTTACTTATTTGGATCTGTATATATACATCTACCATTCTATTTATTTACATTAACGCCCGTTTACTTGTTTTGATGTGTACATACATCTATAATTCTATTTATACCGCTGCTTGTTTACTTGTTCGATACATACGTACCTATCTATGATTCTCTTTATTTATATTAACGCCCGTTTACTTGTTCCGACGCGTATCTGTATCTCTAATTCCATTGATACCCAGGCTTGTTTGATATACGTGTACTGATCTATAATTCTATTTATTCATATTAACGCCTGTTTACTTGTTTGGATGTGTATATATCTATATCTACCTATCTATATCTACAATTCTATGTATTTATATTAATGCCTGTTTACTTGTTCCGATGTGTGTATATATATATATATAGCTCTAATTCCATTTATATCGAGGCTTGTTTGCTTGTTCGATATATATATGTACTGATCTATAATTCTATTTATATTAACGCCTGTTTACTTGTTTGGATGCATATATATCTACAATTCTATTTATATTATCGCCTGTTTACTTGTTCCGATGCGCATATATATATCTCTCTAATTCCATTTATACCGAGGCTCGTTTGCTTGTTCGATACATACGTACCGATCTCTAATTCTATTTATTTATATTAACGCCTGTTTACTTGTTCGGATGCGTACATATCTATATATCTATATCTATATATCTACAATTCTATTCATTTATATTATCGCCTGTTTACTTGTTCCGATGCGTATATATATCTCTAATTCCATTTATACCGAGGCTCGTTTGCTTGTTCGATACATACGTACCGATCTCTAATTCTATTTATTTATATTAACGCCTGTTTACTTGTTCGGATGCGTACATATCTATATATCTATATCTATATATCTTCAATTCTATTTATTTATATTATCGCCTGTTTACTTGTTCCGATGCGTATATATATATATATCTCTAATTCCATTTATACCGAGGCTCGTTTGCTTGTTCGATATATATGTACCGATCTACAATTCTATTCATTTATATTAACGCCCGTTTATCTATTTGGGTGTGTATATATATATTTATAATTCTCTTTACATCGACGCTTCTTTACCTCTTTCGACGGCCGTCTCCCCCCGTCCTAGACCGGGAGCCCGGTGCGGGCAGGGACCGTCTCTATCGCCGAATTATAATAAAGCTGGTATCTGTTAAGCGCCTACTACGTGCCGAGCACCGTTCTAAGCGCCGGGGGAGACACGGGGTCATCCGGGTCGTCCCACGTGAGGCTCACGGTCTTCACCCCCATTTGACAGATGAGGGAGCCGAGGCCCAGGGAAGCAGCGTGGCTCAGTGGAAAAGAGCCCGGGCTTCGGACTCAGAGGTCACGAGTTCGACTCCCGGCTCTGCCACTCGTCAGCTGTGTGACCGTGGGCGAGTCACTTCGCTTCTCCGGGCCTCAGTGACCTCATCTGGAAAAGGGGGACTAACTGCGAGCCCCACGTGGGACTGTAAGCCCGTCAAACGGCAGGGACCGTCTCTATCTGTTGCCGACTTGTTCATCCCAAGCGCTTAGTCCAGTGCTCTGCACAGAGTAAGCGCTCAATAAATACTATTGAATGAATGACCCGATGACCCTGCATCTACCCCGGCGCTTCGAACGGTGCTCGGCACATAGTAAGCGCTAAACAGATACCAACGTCAAGTGACTTGCCCACAGTCACACAGCAGACGAGCGGCGGAGCCGGGGATTCGAACCCACGCCCTCGGACTCCCGAGCTCGGGCTCTTTCCACTTTCCCAAGCGCCGAGCGCGACGCTCCGCGCCCGGGAAGCGCTCGATAAATACGGCTGAACGAGAGTAGCTCCTGCCCCTAAACCCAACGGACGTTAAGGTCGGTCTCGCCCCGACCGACCCAGCGCTTAGCGCAGCGCTCGGCACCCAAGGAGCGCTCAGTACGGACGCCCCAGCCGCCGCTCGATCCGTGGGCTTCTCCTCCGGGCGCTCGACCTTCTTTCTTACCGTGAGCCGTGTAATTTGTGCAGTTCGCCGGTTCTTGGGTGTCTTCGTTGATTCTGGGATCTTTACAGATATACGTTCGTCTCGTTAAGGAATCGCCATCGCCTCTCGACGCCAAATGTTTTCTTTAATCCGACATTTCCCTTCTGCTGCGTTCATATATATGATAATGTATATACATATACAACATATAATTAAATTAAATAATATATATATAATTAAATATACAATATTTAATAATGATATCAACGTTTTCCTGTGGGCCGAGCACCGTTCTAAGCGCTGGGGGAGATACAAGGTCGTCCCACCTGAGGCTCACAGTCTTCATCCCCATTTTCCGGACGAGGTCACCGAGGCCCAGGGGACGACGCTGATGCCGGTATAACAATGATAACAATAATAATAATGTCGGTATCTGTTAAGCGCTTACTATGTGCAGAGCCCCGTTCTAAGCGCCGGGGGAGACACAAGGGAATCGGGTCGTCCCACGGGGGGCTCACGGTCTTCATCCCCGTTTTCCAGATGAGGGAACCGAGGCCCAGAGAAGCGAAGCGACTCGCCCACGGTCACACGGCCGACGGGTGGCGGGGCCGGGAGTCGAACCCGTGACCTCTGACTCCGAAGCCCGGGCTCTTTCCGCCGAGCCACGCCGTATCCGTTAAGCGCTTACTACGTAAGCAGCGCGGCTCGGCGGGAAGAGCCCGGGCTTGGGAGTCAGAGGTCACGGGTTCGAATCCCGGCCCCGCCACCCGTCAGCTGGGCGAGTCGCTTCACTTCTCTGGGCCTCGGTGACCTCATCTGGAAAATGGGGATTAAAAGCGCGCGAGCCCCACGTGGGTCGACCCGATGACCCCCGTGTCTCCCCCGGCGCTCAGAACGGTGCTCGGCACCTAGTAAGCGCTTAACGGACACCAACGTCGTCATTACTGTTCTAAGCGCTGGGGGAGACACAAGGTCGTCCCACGTGAGGCTCGGTCTTCACCCCCATTCTCCGGACGAGGTCACCGAGGCCCAGGGGACGACGACGATGATGCCGGTATCTGTTCGGCGCTTACTAGGTGCCAAGCACCGTTTTAAGCCCTGAGGAGTGAAGTGACTTATCCAAGGCCTCACAGTAGACAAGTGGGGGCGGGGGGGGGGGTTGGGGGGATTAGAACCCGGGACCCGACGACGGTGACAGCTCGAGCGCCTTACGGATCCTGGCAAATCACGCGAAGCGGCGCGGCTCAGTGGAAAGGGCCCGGGCTGGGGAGTCCGAGGTCGTGGGTTCGGATCCCGGCTCCGCCACGTGACTTTAGCCGCGTCACCTGGCTTCTCCGGGCCTCGGTTCCCTCATCCGTCAAACGGGGACGAAGCCCGATGGCCGGGTCTCCCTGCCGGCTTGGAAGGTGCTGGGCCCAGAGTGAGCGCTTCACAGATCCCATCATCATCGTTATTAAATCCCACAGTGGGTATGATTATGATCTAATCTAATAATGATGATAATGATGATGAGCCCCTCCCCCCTCCATCTCCTGCCCCCCCTTGCCCTTCCCCCTCCTCCTGCCCCCCTCCCTCCCCCCCTTTCCTCTGCCCCCATCCCCTGCCCCTCCCCCCTCCATCTCCTGCCCCCCTCCCCCTTTCCCCTGCCCCCCCCTTCCCCCTGCCCCCCCTTGCCCTTCCCCCTCCTCCTGCCCCTCCCCCTCCTGCCCCCCCTCCCCCTTTCCCCTGCCCCTCCCCCCTCCATCTCCTGCCCCCTGCCCCTCCCCCATCTCCTGCCCCTCCCCCCTCCTGCCCCCTCCCCTGCCCCTCCCCCTTTCCCCTGCCCCTCCCCCATCTCCTGCCCCCCCTCGCCCCTCCCCCACCTCTCTCCTGCTGCCCCTTCCCCCCTCCCCCTCCTCCTGCCCCTCCCCCTCCATCTCCTGCCCCCCTCCCTTGCCCCTCCCCCTCCCCCCTCCATCTCCTGCCCCCCCTCCCTTGCCCCTCCCCCTCCCCCCATCTCCTGACCCCCCCCGGCCCCTCCCCACCTTCTGCCCCTCCCCCTCCCCCTGCTGCCCCCCTCCCTCGCCCCTCCCCCCCCCCCCGCTGCCCCTTCCCGCTGTCCCCTCCCCCCCCCCCCGGGGTGTCGATGGGAGGGAGGATATTGTCCCGCCTTCAGGTCCTGGCAGTTGGGGGTGTCGGGGGCGGCGGCGGCGGCGGCGGGGAGGAGGAGGGGGAGGAGAAGGGGGAGGAGGAGGGGGAGGAAGGAGCCCTTCGACGCCGCCGCCGCCATGTTGAAAGCGGGAAGGGGAAGGGCAGCGTCACGTGACTCCTTCCTCTTCCGCCCCCCCCCCCCGGCCGCCTGCCCTGTCCTCGCCGCCAGGGGGCGGGGTTTCCCCACGGAGGGGCGGGGCCTGTCGGGGAGGGGGGCGGGGCCTGGCCGCTAGGGGGCGGAGTCTTCCCTCGAGGGGGCGGGGTTTGCCCTCGAGAGGACGAGGTCGGTCCGGCAGGGGGCGGGGTTTCCCACGGAGGGGCGGGGCCTGTCGTGGAGGGGGCGGGGTCTGCCCGGCAGGGGGCGGGGTCTTCCCTGGTTTGCCCTGAAAAGGACGAGGTCTGTCCGGCAGGGGGCGTGTCCGGTCCTGGAAGGGGCGTGGTCTGTCATGGAAGGGGCGTGGTCTGGCCGGCAGGGGGCGTGGTCTCCCCTGCAGGGGCGTGTCCTGTCCGGAAAGGGGCGTGGTCTCCCCTGTAGGGGCGTATCCGGTCCGGCAGGGGGCGTGGTCTCCCCTCTATGGGGCGTGTCCTGCCCGGCAGGGGGCGTGTCCTGCCCGGCAGGGGGCGTGGTCTCCCCTGCAGGGGCGTGTCCTGTCCGGAAAGGGGCGTGGTCTCCCCTGTAGGGGCGTATCCGGTCCGGCAGGGGCGTGGTCTCCCCTGTAGGGGGCGTGTCCTGTCCGGCAGGGGGCGTGGTCTCCCCTGCAGGGGCGTGTCCTGTCCGGAAAGGGGCGTGGTCTCCCCTGTAGGGGCGTATCCGGTCCGGCAGGGGGCGTGGTCTCCCCTGTAGGAGGGGCGTGTCCTGTCCGGCAGGGGGCGTGTCCTGCCCGGCAGGGGGCGTGGTCTCCCCTGCAGGGGAGTGTCCTGACCGACAGGGGGCGTATCCCGCCCGCGAGGGGGCGTGGCCGTCCCTCGGTGGGCGTGTCCTGCCTCGGAGGTGGGGGGGGCCTTAAAGGGGCCGCGCCCCGTTCATTCATTCATTCATTCAGTAGTATTTATTGAGCGTTTACTAGGTGCAGAGCACTGTACTAAGCGCTTGGAATGAACAAGTCGGCAACAGATAGAGACGGTCCCTGCCCTCTGACGGGCTTAAGGTCTAATCGGGGAGGCCCCGGCGCCTCCGCCCCTCCCCCCCCCTTAAATCCCACCCTGATTAGAGAGAAGCAGCACGGCTCAGTGGAAAGAGCCCGGGCTTGAGGGTCCGAGGTCGTGGGTTCGAATCCCGCCACCTGTCAGCTGGGTGACCTTGGGCGAGTCACTTCACTTCTCCGGGCCTCAGTGACCTCATCTGTCAAATGGGGACGAAGACTGCGAGACCCATGGGGGACAATCTGATGACAATATTATTATTGTTATTATTATTATTATTATTCTAGGTGCCTCAGTTACCTCACCTGCAAAATGGGGATAATAATAATAATAATGTTGGTATTTGTTAAGCGCTTACTATGTGCAGAGCACTGTACTAAGCGCTGGGGGAGATACAGGGTCATCAGGTGGTCCCACGCGAGGCTCACAGTCTTCATCCCCATTTTCCAGATGAGGGAACTGAGGCCCAGAGAATAATAATAATAATAATAATGTTGGCATTTGTTAAGCGCTTACTATGTGCCGAGCACTGTTCTAAGCGCTGGGGGAGACGCGGGGGAATCAGGTCGTCCCACGTGAGGCTCACAGTTAATCCCCATTTTCCAGATGAGGTCCCTGAGGCCCAGAGAAGTGAAGCGACTCGCCCACAGTCACCCAGCTGACAAGTGGCAGAGCCGGAAGGCTCCCAGTCTCCATCCCCATTTTACAGCTGAGGTCACTGAGGCCCAGAGAAGCGAAGTGACTTGCCCACAGTCACACAGCTGATGTGTCAGAACCTGGATTCGAATCCACAACCTCTGACTCCCAGCGCACAATAATAATAGAGATGGTATTCGTTAAGCGCTTACTATGTGCCAGGCGCTGTTCTGAGCGCTGGGATGTATCTGATCTTAGATCGTCCTCACCCAACCTCTTAGGACAGTGCTTTGCACAGAGTAAGCGCTCTGTATTAATAATAATAATAATAAATACGATTCACTGAACGGATGAGTACCTAATCCAGACGCGGAAACCATTCATTCAATAGTATTTATTGAGCGCTTACTAGGTGCAGAGCACTGGACTAAGCGCTTGGAATGGACAATTGGGCAACAGAGAGAGACCGTCCCTGCCCGACGACGGGAGAGACAGACCGACAAAAACAACACGATCACGATAAATAGAATCAAGGGGACGGACACCTCATTAGCCAAATAAATAGGGTAATTCATTCGTTCGGTAGTATTTATTGAGCGCTTACTCTGGGCAGAGCACTGGACTGAGCGCTTGGAATGGACAAATGGGCAACAGATAGAGACCATCCCGGCCCATCGACAGCTCACGGTCTAATCGGGGGAGACGGACGAACAAAAACAAGACAACGTAATCAGGGGAACTAGAATCAAGGGGACGGACACCTCATTAGCAAAATAAATAGGGAAATTCATTCATTCTATAGTATTTATTGAGCGCTTACTACGCGCAGAGCACTGGACCAAGCGCTCGGAATGGACAGTTCGGCACCAGATAGAGACCGTCCCTGCCCGACGACGGGCTCACGGTCTAATCGGGGGAGACGGACGGACGAAAACAAGACGACGTAATCGCGATAAATAGAATCAAGGGGTCGGACACCTCATTAGCAAAATTAATAGGGGAATTCATTCATTCAGTTAGTATTTATTGAGCGCTTACTAGGTGCAGAGCACTGGACTAAGCGCTTGGAATGGACATTTCGGCACCAGATAGACACCGTCCCTGCCCGACGACGGGCTCACGGCCTAATCGGGGGGAGACGGACGGACAAAAACAACATCCCGATAGATAGAATCAAGGGGATGGACGCCTCATTAACAAAATAGGATAATTAAATTCAGCCAGCTCTTCCGGTCTCCGAGATTCCAGAAATTCGGTGTTGCTCCTTCCCGAGATTTGAGATTTTTTCAGTTCATTGTAAAAGCAGAACTTTCCTGGGGAGAAAGCACCGCGGCTCCCCATCTTTCGGGCAGGAACGAGAGCTCTGGAAATGACCGCTCTTCTCCGCCACTCGCAGCACCTCTGGAGTGGAGGGAGTCGATTTATTTATTTCTCCAAGAGGGGATGAGTTCTTTCTAAACTTTTAAGATCCTTGGGCCGCGTCTTTGTCGAGAAAAGGCCTTTTTCAGGCTCCCCCTACCATCCCCTGGTTAGTTCTTAGGGCTGGAGACTAAAAGTTAGTAATGATAATGATGATGACGGCATTTTCATTCATTCATTCCATTCAATAGTATTTATTAAGCGCTTGCTATGTGCGGAGCACCGTACTGAGCGCTCGGAAGGGACAAGTGGGCACCGGACAGAGACCGTCCCTGCCCGACGACGGGCTCACGGCCCAGTGGGGGGAGACGGACGGACAAAAACAACATCATCACGATAAACAGAATCGAGGGGATGGACACCTCATTAGCAAAATAAATAGGGTAATAATAGGGTGTTAAGCGCTTACTATGTGCCAAGCGCCGTTCTAAGCGCTGGGGAAGGTACAAGTTGATCAGGTCGTCCCCCGTGGGGCTCACAGTCTTCATCCCCATTTTCCAGATGAGGTCACTGAGGCCCAGGGAAGCGACTTGCCCAAAGAAACAGCTGACAAGCAGCGGAACCGGGATCTGAACCCATGACCTCTGACTCCCAAGCCCGGGCGCTTTCCACTAAGTCACGCTGCAACTCTTGAATAATAATACTACTATTAGTAGTAGCCGGGTACTTTTTCCGCAAGGCCACGCGCCTTCCAGAACTACTAGGAAATTCATTCATTCGGTGGTATTTATTAAGCACCTACTCTGCGCGGAGCACTGTGCCGACACTATGGTCGGTAGACTAAATGGAATTTTTAATGCGCTTTCTCATCCTGCTATTAAACGGGGCAAACGGATAAAGTGGCTCAGTGGAAAGAGCACGGGCTTTGGAGTCCGAGGTCATGGGTTCGAATCCCGGCTCGGCCACTTGTCAGCTGTGTGACTCCGGGCGAGTCACTTCACTTCTCCGTGCCTCAGTTCCCTCATCTGTCGAATGGGGAGGAAGACCGTGAGCCCCACGTGGGACAACCTGATTCCCCTGTGTCTACCCCAGCGCTTAGAACGGTGCTCTGCACATAGTAAGTGCTTAATGATGATGATGATGTTGGTATTTGTTAAGCGCTTACTATGTGCCGAGCACCGTTCTAAGCGCTGGGGTAGACATAGGGGAATCAGGTTGTCCCACATGGGGCTCACAGTCTTAATCCCCATTTTACAGATGAGGGAACTGAGGCCCAGAGAAGTTAAGTGACTCGCCCACAGTCACACAGCCGACAAGTGGCAGAGCTGGGATTCGAACTCATGAGCCCTGACTCCAAAGCCCGCGCTCTTTCCACTGAGCCACGCTGCTTCTCCAACAAATACCAACATTATTAACATTATTATTATAAAGAGCACAAAAAGACAGGGTAGAGACAGAAATTGTGCCTTCCAAAGCGGCGCGGCCGAGGGGAAAGAGGAGGGACCTGGGTTCCGATCCCTACTCTGCCGACTGCTTGCTGAGCGACCTCGGACGAGTCCTTGAACTGCCCCGTGCCTCAGTTTCCTCGCCTGTAAAATGGGGATTAAATGCCCGCCCCCGTCCCCCCCCACTTAGACTGGGAGCCCCACGTGGGACAGGGCCTCTACCCCGGCGACTTAAACAGCGTTTGGCACATAGTAAGCGCTTAAGCAGTACTGTAATTATTATTCGAGAAGCAGCGTGGCTCAGTGGAAGGAGCCCAGGCTTGGGACTCAGAGGTCGTGGGTTCGAATCCCGGCTCCGCCACCTGTCAGCTGGGTGACTGTGGGCAGGTCACTTCACTTCTCTGGGCCTCAGTGACCTCATCTGTAAAATGGGGATTAAGACCGTGAGCCTCATGCGGGACAACCCGGCGCTCAGAACGGTGCTCTGCACATAGTAAGCGCTTAACAAATAGCAACATTATTATTGAATGAACAGTGCTCTGCACATAGTAAGCGCTTACCAAATACCCAAATTATGATTATTATTACGAATTCCCATTTTACAGGTGAGGGCCAGAGAAGCCAAGTGACTGGCCCAAGGTCACACGGCGGACAAGAAGCTTTTGAACTCCTTCTGACTACCGGGTCCAGGGTCTCTGCTGGGGTGGGAGTCCGATGAGACCTGGGCGAGCACCATCAGGGCTGAAGGGAGTCAACGTGGTGGATTTCTGGCCGGTTTTAGCTCTTTGAAGCCAGTGCCTTTCCATCATCCTTGAAAATCCCTGCTCCCTTTCCAGAGACAGACACAGAGGGACAGAGACCGGGAGAGACGCAGAGAGACTGAGACAAACACTGAGCCACAGGGTCAGAGAGAGACAGTGAGAGGGACAGAGACAAGAGAGACAGGGAGAGACAGGGAAAGAGAGACTGAGACAGACCCAGAGAGACAGAGAGAGACACAGGAGGCAGAGACAGAGAGACTGAGGCAAACACTGAGCGAGGCAGAGACAGTCACAGAGAGACAGAGACCGAGAGACACACAGAGGGAGAGATAGAAAGACCGAGCAAGGCAGAGACAGTCACAGGGAGGCAGAGATCGAGACTGAGAGAGACACAGAAAGAGACAGAGAGACTGAGACAGACCCAGAGACCCAGAGAAACTCAGAGACGGAGACAAACACTGAGCAACACAGTCAGAGACAGAGGCAGAGACAGAGCAAGGGAGAGATAGCCACAGGGAGACAGAGACTGAGAGAGACACAGAAAGAGAGAGAGGCTGAGAGACACAGAGGCAGAGAGAGACTGAGGGAGACACAGAGAGACAGAGACTGAGAGAGACACAGAGAGAGGGTGAGACAGAGACAGGGAGGGCCAGAGACAGACACAGAGAGAGACTCAGAGAGACCGAGACAAACACCGAGCAACACGGTCAGAGAGAGACGGTGAGAGACTGAGACAGACACTGAGCCACACGGTCAGAGAGAGATGGAGACGGACCCCGAGAGACAGAGAGAGACACAGGAGGAGGCAGAGACAGAGAGAGACACAGGAGGAGGCAGAGACACAGAGAGACACAGAGAGAGGCAGAGACCCAGACTGAGAGAGACAGAGACAGACAAGGCAGAGACAGTCACAGGGAGGCAGAGATCGAGACTGAGAGAGACACAGAAAGAGGCAGAGACAGAGGCAAACCCTGAGCCACATGGTCAGAGAGAGACAGACCGGAGAGACAGGGAGAGACACAGAAAGAGAGACTGAGACTGACACTGAGCAACACGGTCACAGAGAGACAGAGAGATGGAGACAGGCCCAGAGAGAAAGAGAGAGACACAGGAGGAGGCAGAGACAGAGAGACTGAGGCAGAGACAGAGAGGCAGAGAGAGACACAGGAGGAGGCGGAGACAGAGAGACTGAGACACCGAGGAGGCAGAGACAGAGAGACCGAGAGAGCCACGGGAGGAGGCAGAGACAGAGAGACTGAGCAGAGACAGAGGCACAGAGAGAGACACAGAGAGGCTGAGACAGGCCCAAAGAGACAGAGACACAGAAGCAGGCAGAGACAGAGAGACTGAGAGAGACAGAGAAGGAGGCAGAGACAGAGAGGCAGAGAGAGACACAGGAGGAGGCAGAGATGGAGAGACTGAGAGAGACACAGGAGGAGGCAGAGACAGAGGCACAGAGAGACACAGAGAGGCTGAGACAGGCCCAAAGAGACAGAGGCACAGAGAGAGACACAGAGAGGCTGAGACAGGCCCAAAGAGACAGAGACACAGAAGCAGGCAGAGACAGAGAGACTGAGAGAGACACAGGAGGAGGCAGAGACAGAGGCACAGAGAGAGACACAGAGAGGCTGAGACAGGCCCAAAGAGACAGAGACACAGAAGGAGGCAGAGACAGAGGCACAGAGAGAGACACAGAGAGGCTGAGACAGGCCCAAAGAGACAGAGACACAGAAGGAGGCAGAGACAGAGAGACTGAGAGAGACACAGAAGGAGGCAGAGACAGAGAGGCAGAGAGAGACACAGGAGGAGGCAGAGACAGAGAGACTGAGGCAGAGACAGAGAGGCAGAGAGAGACACAGGAGGAGGCAGAGACAGAGAGACACAGGAGGCAGAGACAGAGAGGCAGAGAGAGACACAGGAGGAGGCAGAGATGGAGAGACTGAGAGAGACACAGGAGGAGGCAGAGACAGAGGCACAGAGAGACACAGAGAGGCTGAGACAGGCCCAAAGAGACAGAGACACAGAAGGAGGCAGAGACAGAGAGACTGAGAGAGACACAGGAGGCAGAGACAGAGAGACAGAGAGAGACACAGGAGGAGGCAGAGACAGAGAGGCAGAGAGAGACACAGGAGGAGGCAGAGATGGAGAGACTGAGAGAGACACAGGAGGAGGCAGAGACAGAGGCACAGAGAGGCTGAGACAGGCCCAAAGAGACAGAGACACAGAAGGAGGCAGAGACAGAGAGACTGAGAGAGACACAGGAGGCAGAGACAGAGAGACAGAGAGAGACAGAGGAGGAGGCAGAGACAGAGAGGCAGAGACACAGGAGGAGGCAGAGAGAGACTGAGGCAGAGACAGAGAGAGACACAAGAGGAGGCAGCGACAGAGAGACTGAGGCAGAGACAGAGAGAGACACAAGAGGCAGAGACAGAGAGACAGAGACACAGGAGGCAGAGAGAGACTGAGGCAGAGACAGAGAGAGACACAAGAGGCAGAGACAGAGAGACAGAGACACAGGAGGAGGAAGAGACAGAGAGACTGAGGCAGAGACAGAGAGGCAGAGAGAGACACAGGAGGAGGCAGAGACAGAGAGACTGAGACACCGAGGAGGCAGAGACAGAGAGACAGAGGGAGACACAGGAGGAGGCAGAGACAGAGAGACACAGGAGACAGAGACTGAGGCAGAGACAGAGAGAGACAGAGGAGGAGGCAGAGACAGAGAGACAGAGAGACAGAGAGAGACTGAGACAGGCCCAAAGAGACAGAGATACAGAAAGAGACAGAGAGAGACACAGGAGGAGACAGAGGCAGAGAGACGGAGACAGAGAGGCAGAGACAGAGAGACAGAGAGAGACACAGGAGGAGGCAGAGACAGAGAGACACAGGAGACAGAGACTGAGGCAGAGACAGAGAGAGACAGAGAGAGACTGAGACAGGCCCAAAGAGACAGAGAGAGACACAGGAAGAGCCAGAGAGACTGAGACAAGCACTGAGCAACACGTTCAGAGGGAGCCTGAGACAGACCCAGAGAGACAGAGAGAGACACAGAAAGAGAGACACAGAGAGACAGAAAGGAGCGAGAGACCGGGAGCGCGCATGCGCACAGGGCCCGGCGGGCCCGGCCGGCGCTCCTCCGTCAGCTGTCGCTCAAGCCCTCAGCCCCGCCCCCTTCCCCTCCGGCCGCGGGGAGCGACGGGACGGGACGGGGCAAGGAGAGGGGGGGTGGAGGTGAGTAGCGCGAGCGAGCGCGCGCGCGCGCGCGCGGCCGGGTGGGCGGGGCCGACGGGGGGGGGGAGGGCGGGCGCTGATTGGACGGGAAGGGAGGGAGAGACGGGAGGGGGCCGGAGAGGAAAGGCGGGGGTGGGGGTGAGCGGCGCGAGGCCGGGTGGGCGGGGCCTGGGGGAAGGACGGGCGCTGATTGGACGAGGCGGGAGGGGGCGGGGCTCGACGAGGAAGGGAGGTCGAGGTGACCGGCGCGGTGGGCGTGGCCTAGGAGGGCAGGGCGGGCGCTGATTGGACGAAGAGGGAGGCGGCGGGGCCGGGAGGGGCCGGGGGAGGAGGTGAGCAGGGCGGGGCGCGGAGGGCGGGGCCTAGGAGGGCGGGGCGGGCTCTGATTGGACGAGGAGGGAGGGGCGGGGCCTGGAGAGGAAAGGGGGGTAGGTGAGCCCGGCGCGGCGGGCGGGACCTAGGAGGGGAGAGCGGGCGCCGATTGGACGAGGAGCGAGGGGGCGGGGCTTGGCAGGAAAAGGGGGGTGGAGGTGAGCCGCGCGGGGCGGGGTGGGCGTGGCCTAGGGGGGCAGGGCGGTCTCTGATTGGACGAGGAGGGAGGGGGCGGGGCCTGGAGGGGACGGAGGGGAGGTGAGCAGGGCGGGGCGCGGTGGGCGGGGCCTAGAGGGGGAAGGCGGGTCCCGATTGGACGAGGCGGGAGGGGGCGGGGCCGGGCGTGTCCAGGTGTGTGGCGTCCTCCTCCGGCGGCGCACTTCCGCCCAGGTGAGGGGGGACGGGGGAGACGCCCCCGGCTCCCGACGCAGGTAAGGCGGAGGCTGCGCGATCGCCCCTCCCCCCCCCCCCAGCCCGGGGCGACGGGTCACAGGGCCGCAGGGGGGGGCGGGGGACGGGACTTTCCAAGCGCTCAGTACGCTGCCCCGCGCGCAACAAGCGCTCAGAAAATACCACTGAATTAATGTCGTTTGCGTGTTGGGGGGGGGGGGGGCGGGGGGTGTGCGCGGGAGGGAGGGGGAACCGGGCGGACCTTGCCCCGCCTTCGACCTTTGCTTTCTAATCAGAGCTTTTCTCCTCCTCCTCCTCCTGCCCTTCCTGCCCCCCTTCCTGCCCCCCTCCTCCTCTTCCTGCCCCCCTCCTCCCCTCCCTCCCCTCCTCCCCCTCCCTCCTCCCTTCCCTCCTCCTCTTCCTGCCCCCCTCCTCCCCTTCCTGCCCCCCTCCTCCCTCCCTCCCCTCCTCCTTCCTCCCCCTCCCCTCCTCCCCTCCCTCCTCCCCTCCCTCCTCCTCCCTCCTCCCCTTCCTCCCTCTCCCTCCTCCCCTTCCTCCTCCTCTTCCTGCCCCCTCCTCCCCTCCCTCCCCTCCTCCTTCCTCCCCCTCCCTCCTCCCCTTCCTCCCCCTCCCTCCTCCTCTTCCTGCCCCCCTCCTCCCCCCTCCTCCCCTCTTTTTCCTCCTCCTCTTCCTCCTCCCGTCCTCCTCCTTCTCTTCCCTCTCCTCCTTCCCCTCCTCCTGCCCCCCCCCTTCTTTCTCCTTTTCCTGCTCCTCCTCCCCTCCTCCTCCTCCCCTCCTCCTCCTCTTCCTCCCGCCCCCCTCCTCCACTTCCTCCTCCCCTCCTCCTCCTCCCCTCCTCCTCCTCTTCCTCCTGCCCCCTCCTCCCCTCCTCCTTCTCCTCCCCTCCTCCTTCTCCTCCCCACTCCTCCTCGTCCCCTCTTCCTCCTCCCCTCCTCCTTCTCCTCTTCCTCCCCTCCTCCTCCCCACTCCTCCTCCTCCTCCCCTCTTCCTCCTCCTCTTCCTCCTCCTCTTTCTCCTCCCCTCCTCCTCTTCCTCCTCCCCTTCCTTTTCCTTCTCCTCCTCCTGCTCCCCTCCTCCTCTTCCTGCTCCCCTCCTCCTTCTCCTCTTACTCCCCCCTTCCTCCTCCCCTCCCCCTCCCCCTCCCTTCTCTTCCTGCCCCCCTTCTCCACTCCCTCTCCCTCTTCCTCGTCCTCCCCCCTCCTCCTCCTCCTCCTCCTCCTCCCGCCTCCTCTCCGCCCCCCGGCCCCAGGCCCGGACCACCATCCGTTGCCTTGGGCTCCCCCCGCCCGCCCGCCCGCCGCCCCCGCCTTGGCCAGAGACTCGGTGGATGGGTCGGATCGAAGGCTTGCCGTGCGTGGGGCGCCGTCCCGGGCGCTGGGGAGAGGACCCTAGGAAAAGAGTGGGGAGACCCGCTCCCTCGCCCGCAGCGAGCTCACGGGCCAGAGGGGACGATGGACGTCGGGCTGGGTTTCTCGTCTCTAAGATGGATGGGGGCAACGATGAGGTCCACCTCCTCCCCTCTAATAATACCAAAAAAAATGCTGAAGCGCTCACCGTGTGCCGAGCGCTGTTCTAAGTAGACGTAAGGGAATCGGGTTGTCCCACGTGGGGCTCCCGGTCTTAATCCCCATTTTAATGTTGGTATCCGTTAAGCGCTCACTACGCGCAGGGCGCCGTCCCGAGCGCCGGGGTAGAGACGGGGTCGTCGGGTCGTCCCGCGTGAGGCTCCCGGTTGATCCCCGTTTTACAGATGAGGTCGCCGAGGCCCAGAGAAGCGAAGTGACTCGCCCACGGTCGCACGGCCGACGAGCGGCAGAGCTGGGATTCGAACTCGTGACCTCGGACTCCCAAGCCCGTACTCCTTCCGCTGAGCCACAGCCGCTTCCCTACGGTGGTATTCGTTAAGCGCTTCCTACGTGCCGGACGCCGTACTAAGCGCCCGGGTGGATCCGAGCGAATGGGGCTGGACACGGTCCCCCGCCCCCCCCCGTGGGGCTCACCGTCTCGATCCCCGCCGTTCGGATGGGGTGACTGAGGCCCAGAGAAGAGAAGTGACTTGCCCGAGGTCTCGCGGCAGACGAGTGGCGGGGCCGGGATTAGAACCCGACCCGTGACCCGTGCCGACTTGTTCATCTCAAGCGCTTAGCACGGTGCTCCGCACCTAGTAAGCGCTCAATAAATCCTATTGAATGAATGAATGAACGAACCTTCTGGTTTCCAGGCCTGAGCTCTACCCACTGGGCCAAGCTGCTTCTCGTGGCTCAGCGGAAAGAGCCCGGGCTTGGGAGTCAGAGGTCACGGGTTCTAATCCCGAATCCACCACCGGTCGGCTGTGTGACCTTGGGCGGGTCACGTCACTTCTCTGGGCCTCAGTTCCCTCATCTGTCGAACGAGGACGAAGACCGTGAGCCTCACGGGGGACGACCCGATGACCCCGTACCTCCCCCGGCGCTCGGAACGGGGCTCTGCGCGTAGGAAGCGCCGAACAGATACCAACGTTATCATAATCATAACCCGATTTCCTCGTCTCTGCCACGGTGCTCGGCGCGTAGTAGGCGCTTATCGGGTCCCGGCGTTATCGTCGTCGTTACCGTAAAAAAGCAGGCCACCCAGCCGATCGGCCGTACGAGGGGAAATGCCGAACGCCGGACGATACCTTGGTAGCTTCCCTGGATTTCGGCGATCATCTCCACCGATCGGGGGACGTGCAGCGGGGCGGCGAGACGCCCGGCGTCACGAGCCGTCCCGACACTCTTTTTTTCTTGCCCGGGATCTGCCGATACAATATTAAAAACCCACCTGCGTTTTTCTGGCCGGCGGGTGGGTTTCAGCCACTCCGCATCAGAGAAGTATTTCCTCGTCATCGAGCTCTCCGGCCCCGGCTCCCTCCTGAGTGGTTGGAGCTGGGATTTTGCAAGCGCTCTTAAAAACAGGCCGACGACTTCGCCTTATTGAAAAATAAAAAGGGAACGCAACTAGGTGGAAGAGAAGGGATGATTAAATAATCGGTTCGCCCCCCCCCCCCCCCCCCATCGGGATGAAGCCACGCTGTTAGTCGCACAGTTTTGCGTGATTCCTTCGATTGGGGTGGGATGGATTGTCTCCTCCCGGCGTCGTCCCCGTGGATTTGGGAGCGCGGCGTCGATAGGAAGAGTTCCGTGTCCTTTTCTCTTCTACGGTTCTTTCTTCTCTAACCTGCCAACTGATAATAATCATAACGTCGGTATTCGTTCAGCGCTTGCTACGTGCCGAGCACCGTTCTAAGCGCTGGGGGAGACACGGGGTCGTCGGTTTGCCCCCCCGTGAGGCTCACAGGCTTCATCCCCCTTTCCCATATGAGGTCACAGATAATAATAATAATAATAATAACGTTGGTATCTGTTAAGCGCTTACTAGGTGCCGAGCACCGTTCTAAGCGCTGGGGGAGATACGGGGGAATCGGGTCGTCCCACGTCCCACGTGGGGCTCACACACTTTTAATCCCCATTGGACAGATGAGGGAACTGAGGCCCAGAGAAGTGAAGTGACTCGCCCACGGTCACCCAGCTGACGAGTGGCAGAGCCGGGATTCGAACCCAGGACCGCCGACTCCCCAGCCCGGGCTCTTTCCCCCGAGCCACGCTGCTTGTCCAACTCCCACCTCGGGTCCTTTTCGGAGAGTAAAAGTGAAATTTGGGGGCCCGTCAGATCCCAGCGGAAAGACGTGGCGGGGGATGGGGGTGACCGGGGCCCCCTTTTGGGGGGGGGAGTTTGATTTGGCTTCCAGACCCTTTTTCGGCGTCTGGCCCCTGCCCTGTGCGAGCTCAGTGGAAGGAGCCCGGGCTTGGGAGTCAGAGGTCACGGGTTCGAATCCCGGCTCTGCCACTCGTCAGCTGTGTGACCGTGGCCGAGTCACTTCACTTCTCTGTGCCTCAGTGGCCTCATCTGCAAAAGGGGGACGGGGACTGGGCGCCTCACGTGGGACGACCCGACGACCCCGGACCTCCCCCAGCGCTTCGATCAGTGCCCTGCACGTAGTAAGCGCTTAACAAATACCGACGTTTTTATCGAGCGTGTAGTCCGGGGGAGCGGACCGTCTACAGTCGAGTCGTCTTTTCTCCTCTGACGTATCTCTTCCAGTCGCTTACGTAGGAGGAAGAGGATTTGACGCGCACAGATCGAAGATGCCAGAAAATCCGGCCGCAGGTACGGTGTGCGTCGTAAAATCGGCACCGTCGACCGTGTTTATCGTGTACGCTTAGCTGAACATTTAGCACAGTCCAGTTTGATCTAATCCCCGCCCTCAATAATCACAGGAATAATTGGCCTAGTGGATAGAGCGCGGTCGGGTGGCTCGGTGGAAGGAACCCGGGTTTGGGAGTCCGAGGTCGTGGGTTCTAATCCCCCGGCTCCGCCGCTTATCAGCTGCGCGACCGTGGGCCAGTCGCTTCGCTTCTCTGGGCCTCAGCTCCCTCCTCTGGAAAATGGGGATGAAGACCGGGAGCCCCACGGGGGACGACCCGATGACCTTGTATCTCCCCCAGCGCTTAGAACGGTGCTCGGCCCATAGTAAGCGCTTAACGGACGCCGTCATCGTCGTCGCCGTCTGTTAAGGGCTTACTATGTGCTGAGCACCGTAGTAGATACAGGCTAATGAGGTTGTCCCACGTGGGGCTCCCGGTCTTCATCCCAGTTTTCCAGACGAGGGAACCGAGGCCCAGAGAAGTGAAGTGACTCGGCCGGGGTCACCCGGCTGACGAGTGGCGGAGCCGGGCTTAGAACCCGCGACCTCCGACTCCCAAGCCCGGGCTCTTTCCGCTGAGCCGTAGGGACGGCGACAGCGGGGAGCGAATTACGAGGCGACCTGACCTCGGACCTCCCGTCGGGGTTTGCCTCCCCCGCAGATAAGCTGCAGATTCTGCAGGTTCTCGATCGCCTGCAGGCGAAGCTGCAGGAACGGGGGGACGTGTCCCAGGAGGAGAAACTGAGCCTTTTCGGCGACGCTCTGCGCAGCCCGCTCTTCGACCAGATACTCACGCTTCAGCGGTCCATCCGCCAGCTGAAGGAGCAGGTGAGCCGGGCGGCGGTGGCATTTATTGAGCGCCTGCGGGACCCTCGGTCGGTCCTCGGCTCCGTCCCCGCCCACCGGGAGCTTGCCGGTCGTAGCGGGAGAGCGGGATTAGGGCGAGGTGGAAGGGCGGGAGGATATTTAGGCGTGGCGGTGACGACGAGGGCATTTGCGAAGCGCCGACTACGTGCCCGGCGCCGTTCTGAGCGCCGGGGGAGGTGCGAGGTCGTCAGGTCGTCCCCGCTTTAATCCCCATTTGACAGATGAGGTCACTGAGGCCCAGAGGACAATGATCACAATGTTGGTATTCGTTAAGCGCTTACCGTGTGCAGAGCACTGTTCTAAGCGCCGGGGGAGGTACCCGGTCGTCAGGTTGTCCCAGGTGAGGCTCCCGGTCTTCATCCCCATTTTCCAGATGAGGCCACTGAGGCCCAGGCAATAATAACGTCGGTATCCGTTAAGCGCTTACGACGTGCGGGGCACCGGCGTAAGCGCCGGGGGAGATACAGGGGAATCGGGTCGTCCCACGTGAGGCTCACGGTCAATCGCCGTTCTACAGATGAGGGAACTGCGGCCCAGAGAAGCGAAGCGACTCGCCCCCGGCCACCCGGCTGCCGAGTGGCAGAGCCGGGATTCGGACCCGCGACCTCTGACCCCCAAGCCCGGGCTCTTTCCGCTGAGCCACGCTGCTGGAGTACATTTATAGCATTAAGCTAGACGCTATGTGCTAATCACTGGGAAGGATGCGAGACTGATAGATCGGAAGGCAATCAGTGGTATTTATTGAGTGCCCTCTGTACTGAGCGCTTGGGAAACTGTAATGAGCGCAGCGCTCTGCACACAGTGAGCGCTCAACAGATAGGATTAAATGAATGACCGTACCACAACGGAGCTTTTTTTAAGCGTTTCCTGCGTGCCGAGCACTCGGCTAAGCGCCGGGAGAGACCACGCAACTGCTCGTTCCGTCGTATATGAGTGCTTACTGCGTGCGGAGCGCTGGGCTGAGGGCTCGGGAGGGGACGACGTGGCAATAAGCGGTCACGATCCCTCCGTACGACGAACTTAGGCTCTAGAGGGGGAGCTTAAACACCGTCCCCGTCCCTGACGGGGCTCCAGCGGGGGGGACGGGGGTCCGTGTCCGCGAGGAGCGCGCGGACTCCACGAAGCGGTCGTAGTTATCGAGCGCTGCCTGTGTGCGGAGCGCCGTAACGACGATGATAATTATGGTGTTTAAGCGCTCACTGTGTGCCGAGCGCCGTTCTAAGCCGCGCCGAGCGCTTGGGGAAAGTGTAAAACAGTAGCGATGTTCCCCGCCCACGCCGAACTCGCACCTCCCCTTCCCGACGCGTTTCTGATCATTTTCCTGGGCCTCCGCAGCTCGGCTGTCGACCCCCCGGCGGCTTGGCGGACTTCGATTTCTCCAGGAAGGGTCTGTTGGTGTTCACCGACCGGTCCGTGGCTAACGGGAACGCCCCCCTGCCCCGTAGTGACCAGCCCGGAGCGGGATCGTCCCCTTGGACGCCCGAGGTCGGAAACGAGGAGTTCCACGCCGCCGTCCGGCGGATGGCCCAGGTGACGTCGGGCGATGCGGGGTGGGGGACCGCGAGAATGCCTCCCTAGCCCAACGGCCAAAACCGCGGGGAAGGGTGCTTCGTCATCTCGAGCCCCGAAATAATAGATCTTGATGCTACTGCTACTAATAATAGTGGTACTCGTTAAGCTATGTGCCCGGCGCCGTCTCGAGCACTGGGGGAGATGGAAATTCATCAGATTGGGCACAGTCCCTGTCCCACGTGGGGTCCCCCCTTCCGCGCGCGAGGTAACCGAGGCCCGGGGAAGCGAGGCGACGTCACCCGGCGGACCTGTGGCCGAGTCGGAATTAGAACTCGGGTCCTCCTGACTCCCGGGCCCTCACCCCGTGCGGGCGGCCGCTTTTGACGTGGGTGGCCTTGGAGGGAAGATCGCCGAGCGCGTCCGTCCGGTAATGTTTACCGAGTGCTTACTCTGTGCAGAGCAGAGGGTTCTGGAGAGGGTACGGTCTAATAAGTAATAACGTTGCTCTCTGTTAAGCGCTTACTACGTGCGGAGCACCGTTCTAAGCGCCGGGGGAGATACGGGGTCATCGGGTCGTCCCACGTGGGGCTCGCGGTCTTCATCCCCATTTTAAAGGATGAGGGAACTGAGGCCCAGAGAAGTGAAGGGACTCGCCCGCAGTCACACAGCTGACGGGGGGGGCGGAGCGGGGATTCGAACTCATGACCTCGGACTCCCAAGCCCGGGCTCCTTCCACTGAGCCACGCTGCTAAGCGCTTGGGAGACTATTAATGCAGTAGAGTTACAGCAGAGTTCAGACGTCTCGCTTCACGTCCTCGCGGCTCCTCCCGACACGGTAGGAATTCCCGCGGCCCGCCCGTTCTAGAGGCGATAAATTTAATTTGCCGGCTGCTCTCTGTTGTGCGCGCACGCCTTCGAAATCACGGAGTCCTCCCTCCCCCACACGGAGACCCCGGTGCTCAGAACAGTGCCCGGCACGTACGTGCTCAGCGAGGACCGTGTGGGAACGCGAAAACGGCGAATGAAATGACGAACTCGAATATTGCGGGGCCCTTCGGAGGCACCGAGAGGTCCTGAGAGAAATTTCGGGGCCGATGGTTTTACACACACCCGTGATCGTTGCTCGATTCAACAGTGTTGGTATTTGTTAAGCGCCTACTAGGGGCAGAGCCCTGTTCTGAGCGCCGGGGGAGATACGGGGTCATCGGGACGTCCCACGTGAGGCTCCCGGTTAATCCCCGTTTTACAGACGAGGTCGCTGAGGCCCAGAGAAGTGAGGCGACCCGCCCACGGTCACCCAGCTGACGAGCGGCAGAGCCGGGAGTCGAACCCGTGGCCTCTGACTCCGGAGCCCGGGCTCTTTCCACCGAGCCACGCCGCTTCCGATTTACTCAGCGACCGATTCGCTCGGTCGCTCGCTAGAATATGAGCTCACACTGTGCGAACGGCCCTGTGGAGAAGCAGCGCGGCTCAGTGGAAAGAGCCCGGGCTTGGGAGCCGGAGGCCGTGGGTTCGAATCCCGGCTCCGCCGCCCGTCAGCTGGGTGACTTTGGGCAAATCGCTTCACTTCTCGGTGCCTCGGTGTGACCTCATCTGGAAAATGGGGGTGAGGACTGTGAGCCCCACGGGGGGACACCCCGTATCAACCTCGGCGCTCAGACCAGCGCTTGGCGCACACAGTAAGGGGCTTAACAAATGCCATTATTATTATTATGAGCGTGGGAGAACAGAGTGAGAGGATTCCTTGCCCACAAGGAATCGCCAGTCCAGCAGGAGGAGGCGGATGTAAGATAATTTGCAGACGGGGGACGAGAAGCCTGAACAGTAGAGCGTGTAAAGTCACGGCTGCGAAAACGTTCCCGTCTAGCCAGCGCGCCGTTTAAAACTTGATTTTCACAAGATACGGCTAAGCCGACGTTTCATCCCTTTTCAGATGGGTCGGTGAATAAAGGCTGGGGGGGGGATTCCTCTGTGGACATTCCTGCTTCGATCTCTCCCTCCCTTCTTGTGATGGTTTACTTTCGGATCCTGCCTCGGTAGCCGACCGTCTTTACGGAGCAGTTGTCGCGGGGCTCCTCGCCAATGCTCCGTTCACCGGGCTTCAGGGAGCCCAACGGCGAAGGTTCACCCAGATCATTTCGGGTCGAACGCGCGTAAAAGCGGTCTCTGGTACCGAGAGGCCATAGAGTCAGGATCACCGCCCCGGGGGGAAGAAAATCAGTCGGCGAGGATCTAGGTTTTTTAAAAAAAAAAAAAAAAAAAAAAGACTCGCTACCGGCCCTCTCTGCCGTCGGAAAATGGAGCGGAAACGGATCTCTGAGGGGAAGGGGAAAAAAGTAAATAGTCCCGGCTTTGGGTACGGCTCGCGGAGATTCCAGATACGGGGCCCCGAAGAGTTCATCCAGTTTGGGCTTCCTCCCGTCGCGCGAATGAAGTGTGAAAAGACTTCTCCGATTCCCCGCCTGCCTTTTCGGCCTCCTCTTCCCCTGGAGATAATGAAGTGAGAGATTTCGCAGAAATAATTTATCGTCGGCCGGCCGGTCTCGTTTAGTCTCACGGCACCGGAGCGGTCCTTTGTACTCGGCGGTTTTGGAGCTGCGGGATGAACGGGCCGGTGAAACAGACCACGCTGACTCTCTCCCCTTCCCCCCCCCCCCCCCCCGGCCCCCAGGGAAGGCGAGTCGAATACATCGAGATCGAAAAGCCCTCCTCCGGAGGCCTCGGCTTCAGCGTGGTCGCCCTCCGGGGTCAAAACGGAGGCGAGGTCGATATCTTCGTGAAGGAAGTCCAGCCGGGAAGCGTAGCGGACAGGTGAGCTCTGCGTCCTTGGGGCAGGAGGAGCGGTGTGGCTCGGTGGAAAGAGCCCGGGCTCGGGAGTCGGAGGTCACGGGTTCTAATCCCGCCCCCGCCGCTCGTCAGCCGGGTGACTCGGGGCGAGTCGCTTCGCTTCTCCGGGCCTCGGTTCCCCCGTCTGGAAAGCGGGGATTGAGACCGTGAGCCCCACGTGGGACGGGGACGGCGTCCCACCCGATCTGCTTGTGTCCACCCCAGTGCTTAGTAATAATGACGTCGGCATCTGTTAAGCGCTCGCTACGTGCCGAGCACCGTTCTGAGCGCTGGGGTAGATACGGGGTCATCAGGTTGTCCCAGGTGGGGCTCACAGTTAATCCCCACTTTACAGATGAGGTGACTGAGGCCCAGAGAAGTGAAGTGACTCGCCCGCAGTCACACAGCTGACAAGCGGCAAGTAGTAGTACGAGTAGTACAGTGCCTGGCACGTGGTTAAGCGCTTCACGGACACCGTAATTATCATCGTCATCTCTCTGAGGCGTCCTCAGAGCCCGCCGTTTGGCCCGGGCCTCTTCCGCGCCTTCCAAGCGGTTGCGGCTTATTTCGGGACGAGGGCGCCTCGGGGCCGCTCTTCGTCGTGGGGAGGCCTCGGGGCGGCTGCGGGCGGCCGGTGGCGTTTGCTGAGCGCTTGCCGTGTACGGAGCACCCCGCCGAGCGCTCGGCTTTCGACGCCACGGACGCGTCTCTCCCGGTACGCCCCGCCTTCCCTCGGCCGTCGCTCCGCCGGCGGATCCGGGGAGTTTTCTCGCTGGTCAAGGTCCAGAAGCGGTTGACCTTGCGCGGGGTAAACCTGAGCGTCCGCCCCCGTTTCCCTTCCGTGCCGCGTCTCCCCGGCGCGGGTGGGTCACGACTCGAAGCAGATGGCCTTCCGCTCGCCAGCCACCGCCCGAGCTAGGGATTGATTCGGTCCAGTCGGCCGAGCGCTTACCGTGTGCGGAGCACTGAGCGCTGGGAAAGGGTAGGCCTCTTCCTTGACTCTCCCTCCCCTAGTCGAGACCGGTAGAGGACTGGAGACTCTCCGTTCATTCATTCAGTAGTATTTATCGAGCGCTTACTGTGTGCAGAGCACTGGACTAAGCGCTTGGAACGGACAGATCGGTAACAGATGGAGACGGGCCCTGCCCTTTGACGGGCTTCCGGTCTAATCGGGGGAGACGGACGAGAACAATAGCAGTAAATAGAATCGAGGGGAGGAACGTCTCGTTAAAACGATAGCAAATAGAATCGAGGTGACGTACATCTCATTAACAGAATAAATAGGGGGATGAAGATGCGCACAGTCGAGCGGACGAGCACGGTGCCGAGGGGAGGGGAAGGGAGAGGGGGAGGAGCGGAGGGAAAAGGGGGAAAAGAGGGCTTAGCCGAGGAGAGGTGAAGGGGGGGATGGTAGAGGGAGCGGAGGGAGAAGGGGAGCTCGGTGTGGGAAGGCCTCTCGGAGGAGGTGAGCTGTGACTAGGGTTTCGAAGAGGGGAAGAGAACGAGTCTGGCGGAGGGGAGGAGGGAGGCCGCGGCCCGGGGGTCGACGGCGGGACGGGCGAGACCGGGGGACGGCCGGGAGGCGGGCGGCGGGGGAGCGGAGCGTGCGGGGTGGGCGGAGGAAAGAGAGAATGGGGATTAAAAAATGTGAGCCCCACGTGGGACAGCCTGATTCCCCTGTCTCTACCCCAGCGCTTAGGACGGTGCTCGGCACATAGTAAGCGCTTAACAGATACCACAGTTGTTATTATTATTATTAGAGAAGGGAGGAGAGGTAGGAGGGGCCGGCCTCGAAGCTTAGAGTGAGAAGTTTTTGTTTCGTGCGGAGGTTGTTTCGTGCGGGGTCCAGGTGGGACCCCGAGGAGGCGAGTACAGTCCTGTAGATTTGGAAGACCCGATCCCTGCCCACAAGGAGCTAGATGATGATGATGATGATGATGGTGATGATGATATGGTACTTGTTAAGCTCTTACTATGTGCCAAACTCTAGTCTAAGCACTGGGGTAGATACAGGTTGAGTTGGACACCGCCCCTGTCCCAAATGGGGCTCACACCCTTATCCCCGTTTTGCGGATGAGCTGCCCGAGGCCCAGAGAAGTGAAGCGAGTCGCCCCGGGTCCCGCGGTGGACACGTGGCGGAGCCGGGATTAGAACCCGGGTCCCGCCGACGCCCGGGCTCCGTCCGTTAGGCCGCGCCGCCTCGCAGCACCGAGGTGGATGGGAGCGGATCCGGCGGTGGAACCCAGGTCCTCTGACTCCCGGGCCGGTGTCGGTTCCTTCAGGCCTCGCCGCTTCCCAGAATTTCTTCGGAAGATCTGCACCCCGGCCTTGGGGTCGCTGGAGGTGTGGCGATCTCGTCCGGCGCAGATTGCTTTTGAACGGCCGTATCGTTGCATCATTCGGGTTGCCGGGTCGGGAAAAATAGCCCGGGCCCCTCGGAGAGATCGAATTTGCAAATGGATTTCTATTCAGATCCTCCCCACTGTGCTGGGGAGTCGATGCTGTTCGTCCACTTGCAAGGTGATAATGATGATAATGTTGGTATTTGTGAAGCGCTTACTGTGTGCCCGGCACCGTTCTAAGCGCTGGGGGAGATACGGGGTCGTCGGGTCGTCCCGCGTGAGGCTCCCGGTCTTCATCCCCATTTTGCGGATGAGGTCCCCGAGGCCCAGAGAAGCGAAGTGACTCGCCCACGGTCACCCGGCCGCCGAGTGGCAGAGCCGGGATTCGAACCCATGACCTCCGACTCCCCAGCCCGGGCTGCTTCAACCCGCGATCTCTCCGCTACGCGGCGCTGCCTCCCCATACTTCCATCGGATTCACTGAGCGCTTACTGTGTGCGGACCACTGTACTGAGCGCTTAAAGGAGAGTGCGCCGACAGACATATTTCAGGCTCTTTTTTTTTAAAAAAAAAAAAAATTATCTCCGTTCCAAATTGACTGTGAAGAAGTACTCTGAGCGCTCTGTGTTGGAACTGAGAATGCCCTGTGAGGGAGATTCCACGCGGTCCCGAAACATTTGGGTTTGGGTCGGGGGTGTGGGGGGGGAAAGACGGCCGCCCCGATACGCTGAATTTACTAAATCCGTCTTTATAATTAAAAAAGAACATGATGAAAGCGGCAAGGTAAGTACGCGAGTTGTGGGATGCCCCTGAAGTGCCCGGAGTTAATTCGTTAACGTGCGCTTTGCCGCCGAAAGCTAAGCAGCTCTGGCTAAGTCGCGACTTAGCTAGGCAGCGCCGTTTCTAAGATAAAAGAAGCGAGAGTCGCTCGGCGCGGCGACCCGCCGCACCCCGCCGTCCTCCCCCCTCCGCGCCGTCCTCTCTCGCCCCCGAAACGTCTCTTCTCTCTCCTGTTTTTCCCGAAGGGATCGAAGGTTAAGGGAGAACGATCGCCTCTTGGCCATCAATCACACCCCTCTGGACCGGACGGTTTCGCATCAGCAGGCCATCGCCTTGTTGCAGCAGTGCACGGGATCGCTGCACCTGGTCGTGGCCAGGGAGCTGCCGCGGCCCAGAAGCGCAGCTCCCGCGAGCCTCCCCGAACCCAGGGCCCCGGAAACGGTGAGTCGCAAAAAATGGCCCTCTTTTCCCGCTCCCGATCTGCATCCGGTCGGCGTTCGCTAAGCGGCGCGACGACGGGACTCGTTAGACGCGCCCTGGGGGGCCCCAGCACCGTTCCAGGCGCCGGGGTCGGTGGGGGTCGAGCGGGTCGGACGCGCTCCCTGTCCCACGTCGGGGCTCACGGTCTCGATCTGGGGGATAGGCCACGGGCCTGGGTTCTAGTTCCGCAGTTTGTCTGCTGCGTGGTCCGGGGCCGGTCACTCAGTGTCTCTGGGCCTCAGTTCCCTCTAGTCCGGCGGCTCTGTGGGAAGAGCCCGGGCTTGGGAGTCAGAGGTCGTGGGTTCGGGTGCCGGCTCTGCCGCTCGGCAGCTGGGTGACCGTGGGGGAGTCGCTTCGCTTCTCTGGGCCTCGGTTCCCTCATCTGTCAAATGGGGATGAAAACTGAGCCTCACGTGGGGCAATCCGATGACTCTGTTGCTGCCCCTGTGCTCAGTACAGTGCTGTGCACGTAGTAAGCGCTTAACAGATGCGAACATTATTATAAGAGAAGCAGCGTGGCTCGGTGGAAAGAGTGACTCTGACTGAGGCTCTGTGAAGGGACTTGCCCGAGGTCACCCAGCGGACGGGTGACGGAGCCGGGATCGGAACCCACGGCCTTCTGACTCCCGGGCCCGGGCCCGGGCTTCTCCGTTGCTTCTCTACCGGGGTCCTCTGTCTCCTGACCCCCGGCCCTGAGCTCTCTCATTCACTGTCGTACTCTCCGAGCGCTTGTTTTGAGCTAAACGCGGTGTTTTGCTCGCAGTGCCCGGAGCTACTACTTAGAACCGTCACCAGAACATCCCCTGCCCTCCGCGAGCTTACAGCCGTTCCTCCCGGCCGTCGCCGTAGGGCCGTGAGGTACCTTTCTTACGGGAAGCAGCGGGGTTCAGCGGAAAGAGCCCGGGCTTGGGAGTCAGAGGTCACGGGTTCGACTCCCCGCTCCGCCACTCGGCAGCCGGGTGACCGTGGGCGAGTCGCTTCGCTTCTCTGGGCCTCGGTTCCCTCATCTGGAAAATGGGGATTAACCGTGAGCCCCCACGTGGGACGACCCGATGACCCCGTATCTCCCCCGGCGCTTAGAACGGTGCTCTGCACGTAGTAGGCGCTTAACAAATACCGACCTTAGTGTTGTTGTTTTTCGGAGATTTCAGATTGGGCTGAAAAGGCCCCGACTCCCACCCTGCCGAGGCCGATTGCGGGCAGGGATTTTTGAATCGGGGCACTTCGTTCAATAGTATTTATTGAGCGCTTGCTATGTGCAGACCGCTCTCCTAGGCGCTTGGAAGGGACAAAGTCCGTGTACTTTGCACTTGTCCAAAGCGCTTGGAATGTACAAAGAATGTACTTCGAGGGTAGGCTAGGCCGCCCTCTCCTCGGGAAACTCGGCGGATTCTGGGAGGAGACGGTATCGTCACCGTGAAAGATTCAAAGAATTAAATTTAACTGGTTTATTCCTTTCATTTAAGAACCGCCCTGAACAGATTAACAAAATAAAATAAAAGCGTACGCCTCCTCTGGGGACTCTTAAGCTGACTTTATAAAATTTTACAGGCTCTGGCCAGAATCTCTAGCAAGGTAATAAATCTTTTTTTTTTTTTTTTTTCCACACGAGACAAAACGCTGCCTGTTCGCTTAATTTCGTTTCTTTGAACCGAAGGAGAAGAGAGAGTGGGTAATAAAAGCAACGACTGTGGTATCTGGTAAACACCCGCTCTGGGCCGGGCACCGTCCTAAGCGCCGGGACGCGAGCTAACGAGGTCGGACGGGCGCAGGCCCCGTCCCACGTGGGGCTGACGGTCTCGATTTTACGGATGAGGGGACGGAGGCACAGAGAGGTCAGGTGGCTCATCGGGGGTCACACGGCCGACGAGGGGCGGGGCTGGGATCAGAACCCAGATCCTTGTGATCCCTAGGCCCGCGTGCTGCTTCCCGTGGATCAATATCGGGTCACTTCCCCAACCGGAGGGACGGGTCGGACACCGAGGGGTGAAATTGGCTTTTTCCGGGCCATTTTGAAAGTGCCGGGTGACTCGGCCGAGAAGCTCCCGGTCCACCGCCACGGACCTTGTGCTCCTTTTCTGTTTTCCCACTCGGGACGGAGAAGCGGCGGGGCTTAGCGGAAAGAGCCGGGGCGTCGGAGGACGCGGGTTCTGAAGCCGGCTCCGCCACTTCGTGATGATAACGTTGGCATCCGTCAAGCGCCTGCTACGTGCCGAGCGCCGTTCTGAGCGCCGGGGGAGATACAGGGTCGTCAGGTCGTCCCACGGGAGGCTCCCGGTCTTCATCGCCATTTTACAGATGAGGGAACCGAGGCCCAGAGAAGTGAAGTGAGACTCGCCCACAGTCACCCAGGTGCCAAGAGCATTCGAACCCGGGACCTCTGACTCCCAAGCCCGGGCTCTTTCCACTGAGCCACGCCGCTTCTCCGGTCTGCCGGGTGACCCTGGGCAAGCCGCTTCACTTCTCTGGGCCTCAGCGGCCTCATCTGTAAATGGGGATGAGGACCGGGAGCCCCACGGGGGACGACCTGATGACCTTGGATCCGCCCCAGCGCTTAGAACGGTGCCGGGCGCATGGTAAGCGCCTGACAGATACCGTCATTATGATTACGATGACTGGAGTGTCTGCACTCAGTAAGCGCTCAGGGGTTTCGAGAGAGGGCTCCCTGAGGGCAGAGGACCGTACGAAGCATCTGGGAGAAGCACGGTACAAGAGTGCCTGGCCCGTAGAAGCTGAGAAGCGGCGCGGCGCGGCGGAAAGAGCCCGGCCTTGGGAGTCCGAGGCCATGGGTTCGAATCCCGGCCCCGCCGCTTGCCAGCTGGCTGCCTTTGGGCGAGTCACTTCACTTCTCTGGGCCTCAGTGACCTCATCTGGAAAATGGGGGTCAAAGCCGGGAGCCCCACGTGGGACGACCTGATCACCTGGTGTCCCCCCAGCGCTTAGAACGGTGCTCGGCACCTGGTAAGCGCTTAACAAATACCTCCGTTATTATTATCATTATTAACTCACAAAGTAGGAGGGAGAACAGGTGTGGGATCCCCGTTTTACAGCTGAGGGACCCGAGGCGCAGAGAGGTGAAGTGACTTAGCTCGCGGTGGGCGGGGAATGTGACCGTCTGTTGCCGTGTCCTACTTCCCAAGCGCTTAGTACGCTGTTCCCCCGACGGTTAAGCGCTCGATCGAGGCGATGGAATGAATGAGGGAATGAATGAACGCCCGGGTCTGGGAGTCAGAAGGACCCGAGTTCTCATCCTGGTCCCGCCACTTGTCTGCTGGGTGACCTCGGGCGACTCACGACTCCCCGGGCCGCAGCTTCCTCGTGTGTAAGATGGGGATCGTTCATTCGTTCGATCGCATTTATCGAGCGCTTACCACGGGCGGAGCGCTGTACCGGGTGCTTGGAAAGTACACTTGAAGCCGCGCGGCTCAGTGGAAAGGGCCCGGGCTTGGGAGTCAGAGGTCGTGGGTCCGAATCCCGGCTCTGCCGCTTGGCGGCTGGGTGACTGTGGGCGAGTCACTTAACATCTCTGGGCCTCAGTTCCCTCATCTGGAAAATGGGGATGAAGACCGTGAGCCCCACGCGGGACATCCCGATGACCCCGTATCTCCCCCGGCGCTTAGAACGGGGCTCGGCACCATAGTAAGCGCTTAACGGATACCGACGTTATTATTAATGATGGCATTTGTCCAGCGCTAGCTAGGCGCCAGGCACCGTACTAAACGCTGGGGTGGAAACAAGCCGATCGCGTTGTTCTCGGAAAAACCTAGAGGGAGGCGGAGCCGCCCTGGCCGGCTCCGGATTCAGTCGTATTTATCGCGCGCTTACAGCGTGCGGAGCAGCGTGGCCCAGTGGAAAGAGCCCAGGTCTGGGAGTCGGAAGGACCCGAGGTGAAGGGCGACTCACGTCTTTCCGTGCCTCAGTTTCCTCATCTGTAAAATGAAGACTGTGAGTCCCACGTGGGACGGGGATTGGGTCCGACCCGATCAGCTTGTATAAATAGTAACCACGGTATTTGCTCGGCACTTACTGCGTGCCAGACCCTGTACCGAACGCTGGGGTAGAAGCGAGCCGATCAGGTTGTTGAGCGCGGCCGCCCCGGGTATCTCGGAACTCCCGAACCGTCCGGTCCGAGATGCGCAGAGAGTGGACCGGGGCCCAGATGGTGAAAAGTTGCTTTTTTTTATTACGACCGCCTGCGGGGAACGTAGGACGACGGTAACGACGCTATTCGTTAGGCGCTTCTCGAGCCCCGTTCTCCGCGCCGAGAAACGCACCGCGAGCGGGATTCGAAACCCCGTTGGATTTCGGGTCCAAAGCCCCGACAACCTCGGTCGTCAACGTGCTGCGGCCGTGGTGAATGAATCCTGAAGGATTCCGACCGAACCGTGATCGGCGCCCTAAAAAACTACGCCGAAATAATAATGTCGGTATTCGTTAAGCGCTTACTATGTGCCGAGCACCGTTCTGAGCGCTGGGGGAGACACGGGGGCGTCGGGGCGTCCCGCGTGAGGCTCACGGTTAATCCCCGTTTTCCAGACGAGGGAACCGAGGCCCAGAGAAGCGAAGCGACTCGCCCACGGTCACCCGGCCGACGAGTGGCGGAGCCGGGAGTCGAACCCGTGACCCCCGACTCGGAGGCCCGGGCTCTTTCCACTGAGCCGCGCTGCTTCCCCTGTGAGTGGCCTCGGCGGTCTCCGGCCGCTCCGAAAGAGATGCCGCTCGCTGACCTCCGCGTCTCCCGTCGCCTCGTTGCAGATCTGCTGGGGCCACGTCGAAGAGGTCGAGCTCGTCAATGATGGGTCGGGACTGGGCTTCGGAATCGTCGGAGGAAAATCGAGCGGAGTCGTCGTCCGGACTATCGTTCCCGGGGGATTGGCGGACAGGGTAATTTGTTTTTCCGTCCTGTTTATTTTCTAAAGTCTCGACGACGGTCAAAATCCTCCCGACGGTCTCAAAAGAAACTCCTGCGTCTATTTAAAGCGAAGGGCGTAAAGCCGTCACTAAGCAAAGGCCGATGCCGGTGGCCGGAAGGGGTTGGGGGAAGACGCCACTTACGCTAAACCACGTTCGCCCAATCGTGGTGGTGTTCGTCGAGCGCTTCCTGTGTGCGGAGCACCGTACCGAGCGCCCGGGTGAACGCGGTACGATAATCGACACGTCTTCCCTGGCCGCGACGGCCTGGAGGCTTTATTCCTCGGCCTCGGAATCTGTCGGAGTTCAGCTCCGGCCGTACGTGCGCTCCAGAAAGGTGCGGGAAACGTAACCAGATCTGGAATTAAATTGTATCTCCGTCTCGAGTATTAATGATTCGTATCGAGTGGCCGAGCCCGTGTCCTAAAGGAATAGAGAAGCTTTACCTCGGAGCTCAGGGTTTGGATTCAACCCCGACTGATTACGGCTAGAGGTTGCCAACTGAACTCTGTTCAGGAGGTCGTTTTGCAATATGTCGTCCGGGGTTCAGGCGGCGTCCAAAAGACTTCAGTTGACACTTTAAAAGAGGCTACATTCATTACCAAGAAACTGACTATATTTAAGCCCCGACTCACCCGCCTGTTCATTTTTGCATTCTTCCTTCTCGCCCATTTCTCTAATTATCTTGTGTGCCTCCCCCCCCCCCCCCCCCCCCCGAAATGAAGGACGGGGATTCTGTCTTCTAACTTGATCGATCGCTCCGGAGGGCCAGGTACGGCGCTCTGCTCGCGGTGGGTGCTCGGCAGATGCCATTAATTAAATAGAGCATGACGCTCTGGCACATTCCCTGCCCGCAACGGGATTACGGTCTAGAGGAGAGTCTTAAAGTCACGGGGAGAGAGAGAAAAAGAAAAAGAGAAACCGGGGCCTAGTGTCCCTGGCAGGCGATTTGCCAGCCCGGGAGCAACTAGGAGCTCACTGGATTAAAGTCTCAAAACCGCCTGGAGGGTTGGAAGGTTATTTTCCACAGAAAATCCCCCGCCGCTTTGGATGGTTCCTTTTCCCAGACTCCGCCGGTTAACGAGAAGGTGTTAATTTTCGGGCACTGCTACGGCTTAGACGATGAAAGTAACGATCCTCTTGCCGATCCTTAGCTCCCCCCGCCCCCCGCAACCTTCTCGAGATGATCGCCTTGCCTTTCGATTTTCATTTCCGTGAGCGACTCGAAAGGTCCGCGCACGACCGTCTGGGTTTAATACGCCAGCGGAGGAGAACGGCGGGGCCCCATCGCAAGATGGAAATGAAATCTGGTAATCCGAGGAGCCGGCGTCGGGAAACGAGGCCGTCGCTCGAGTCCGACCCCTCTCCGTCGGGGTGATAGATGTTTCTTTGCTCGCTGCCTTGGCGGAACACCTGTTTTTCGGTAATGAACAAATTGTTTGGCTTTCAGTGACAGATGCAAATTACGCCCATCGGTTTCAATTAGGCGCGGGCCGGGAAGGCTGGTAGGAGAAGATGGTATATGTATGGATATGTGGGTTTAAATTCGGCCTTTTTTCCCAGCTCATGCTATAAATATATATATATATATATATTTAATACATCTCCTTACACACACACACACACACACACACGCAGATCCGTTGGAGAAATAACTATGGGGATCTGGGAGCGAATTCCCACCAACCCTGGAAACCTCATGCCGTACCAAGGGGGGAAACGAACGGAGAGATCGCGCCGGCTGTTGAGGGTCAGCAGTCCTCCGGTGAGGTGGCGTGATCGCTTCGGTCAGTCAAATTAAATCGGGGACCATTTCAGTCAGTGAAAACGCAGCCGACTGCCGAAATCGTCTTTAGGCGGGCCGGTGGTCTTCCGGTGCGAAAAGGCACCCGAGAACGGTGCTCGGCACATAGCGGGCTCTTCACGAGTACCCTGAGCGTTATCGTTGCCGTCCCGTGAGCGCAAAGCGGAATTTCTGAAATTCCAGTTTCTCCCACTCCCGTCAATCCCGGGAGTGTCCCTTCCAGCGCCCTCTTTCCTCCCTCCCTTTTTCCGCCTCCCAATCCTCTCCACCTTAACCCCCGCAGCTCTAGCCTCGCCACCTTCCCCGGCTCATTGTTTCCTCTCCCCGTCGCTCCCCTCCCCGTTCGCTTTCCTCAGGGTTCCCGGCGGAGGGAAGAGGAGGAGACGCGGGGAGAGTTCATGCCGCGGTGGAAAGGACACCGCTTTCCAGTACGGCAGCCTCCCCGCCCCTCCCCTTCAACTCCGAGGGAGCGGGGATCAGCGGGAGAGGTCGCGGCCGGGAGCGGAGAGCCGATCCAACCTTACGGACGTGCCGGTCTTCACCCCACCGGCTGTCTCGGCCGCGACGGGGCAGACGTCTCGGTGTTCAGTATCGACTCTGCGGGATTCCGCAGGGTTTCGGTGAAAATCGAAGACGGGTGACCCTGTCCTCCGGATTGGGTTAGCGGCCTTTTATTTGAAATGTAGCAGCTGATCCCCAGAAGGAGTTAGGGGCAAGGGCTACCGCAGCGGTGGTCCTCAGGCCCGGGATTCGTGGCCCGGAGACCGTGGCCGAAAATCGGGGCTCCGGCCACCGATTCTCTCCCTCCGACCCCGTCGGACCGTCCTCTCCCGAGCGCTCGGTGTAGCGCCCTGCACGTCGTAGGCGCTCGGTCGATACCCTAGATGGATGGGTTGACTGAGCGCTGGGCACCGCTCTACAGCCGAGACAGGGATAATCTTAGATTCGAGCCGGTCGGAGCCAACCGACCGCTTATCTTGCTCTGCCCGGTCCGTAAGTATCGAGGAAATGAACGGGGCGGCTTTTCGCTGTCGTCTCCGGTCAATCGGTGGTATTTACGGAGCGCTTACTGTGGGCTAAGCACCTGGGAGGATTTAACAGAGCCGGTAGACAGGTCCCCCGCCCGCAGCGTTCGAAGTTTCCCGCGTCGAGAGCGCACGGGAGCCCGTCGTGGAGCCGGGACCGCGTCTCCCGCCTCGGTTGCGTTTCACTCCCCACCCGGGGAAGCCCCCGCCGGGTCCGATCGATCGAAATCCGTTGTCCGGCGGTCCGCGGTGAGAGCGCCGCGTATAAACTCTGCAAACCTGTTTCCTTGGTTCCGCCACCTCTGAAGGATGGGAAGCTCCGGACGGGGGACCACATCCTAAAAATCGGAGACACCGACGTGCAAGGGATGACCAGCGAGCAGGTGGCCCAAGTGCTGAGGAACTGTGGGAACTCGGTGAAGATGGTGGTGGCCCGAGACCCGCTGGGTGAGATCTCGGTGACTCCTCCCACCCCCGTCTCCGGGCCCGTCGTCGCCTTGCCCGCTGCTCAGACCGGGACCCTCGCCTCCGTGAGTACAGACGCGAAGCTTATTTTCCTTCCCCTTGCCGAGTTCCCGTCTCTCCCCCCCCCCCGCCGAAGTTGGCTCTTCCTCCCGGGCGACCTGGATCCCGATCTGTGTGTACTCTCCCAACCGCTTAGTATAGTGCTCTGCGCCCGGTAAGCGCCCGGTAAGTTCCCCGGATAGATCGATCCCGTATCTCTAAAGCCGCCCCACGGCACTTAACGCGCGTGGCGTGGCTTGATGGAAAGAGCCCGGGCCTGGGAGTCCAGAGGTCGTGGGTTCTAATCCCGGCTCCGCCACTCGTCCGCCGCGTGACTCTGGGCCGGTCACTTCACTTCTCTGGGCCTCGGTTACCTCATCTGTAAAATGGGGATGGAGACTGGGAGCCCCGCGTGGGACGACCTGATGACCTCGGATCTGTCCCAGCGCTTCCAACGGTGCTGGGCACGTAGTAAGCGCTTAACAAATACCGAGGTTATTACTACGTCTAGAATTTAATTGGTTTGTACTGCTGTCTCCCCCCTTCTGGGCTGTAAGCTCACCGTGGGCAGGGAATGTCGCCGTTTACGGTCGTGCTGTACTTTCCCAGGCGCCGAGTACAGTGCCCTGCACACGGTTAGCGCTCGATACGTACGTTCGAACGGTCGAGGGAGTGAAGCAGGTCATTGATTCGAGAGAGCCAGTCCTGGTAGATGAGCCCGTAAAGCTGACCGTTGGTTTGCTTGGCTGATTTTTTTTTTTTTTTTTTAACGGTACTCGTTAAGCCCTTACTATGTTCCAGGCACCGTACTAAGCGCCGGGGCAGATGCAGGCTGCTCAGGTTGTTCACCGGTCCCCGTCCCGCCTGGGACTCACGGTCTTAATCCCCGTTTTACGGATGAGGCGGAGAAGCGGAGGGACTTGCCCCGCAAGAAAGGATTGGAACCCAGGTCCCCCGACTCCCGCGCCCTCCCCATTAGGCCACGCCGCTTCTTTACTCTCCCGGTCGAACTTGCGAATGGCGCTTTGCTCGGGGAGCGCGTTGCTTTTCCCGTCTCTTCTGGTCAGCCCGGGGTACCCCGGCCAGTCTCCCCGGTGATTCCTCTGAACGGGGGGAGCGCGGCCCCGCGCTCAAACCGGAGAACCGGCCGTCATTCGGGGCCGCCTGAGCGGAGCCCTTGTGACCTCCCGGATGCCGCTTCGATTGCGGTCGTCGTGAGTCTCGCCGCCGCCCGCCCTGCCCTCTCCTCCGAGAGCTTTATCGGGGGAGAGGCCTCCGTTTATTGGCCGCGGCCTCATTCGCTCCTGATCTGGGAGAGGGGCTTTAGTGGAGTAGGTAATCGCAGTAGTAATTGTAGGATTTGTTCAGCGCTCAGTATGCGCCAGGCACTGTCCGAAGCGCCGGGGTGGATAGAAGGGAATCGGGTTGGACGCAGCCCCTGTGCCAAGTGGGGCTCCCAGCCTCGATCCCCGTTTTACAGATGAGGGAACTGTGGCCCAGAGAAGTGTAGTGACTTATCCAAAGTCACCCAGCGGGCCAGGGACGGAGACGGGGTGAGAACCCGGGTCCTTCTGACTTCCAGAGCCGGGCTCTACCCGCTGGGCCGTGCCGCTTCCCTGATTTCACGGCGGAAGGGCTCGGAAAATTCCGTAATAATAATGCGATGTTGGTACCTGTTAAGCGCTTACTATGTGCAGAGCACTGTTCTAAGCGCTGGGGGAGATACAGGGTCCCACGTGAGGCTCACGGTTAATCCCCATTTTACAGATGAGGGAACTGAGCCACCGAGAAGTGACGTGACTTGCCCGCAGTCACGCAGCCGACGGGCGGCGGAGCCGGGATTGGAACCCATGACCTCTGACTCCTTCTACCTAGCCACGTTCCGCAGCCGCGTTCCCCCCCCCCCCCACCGCCCCCGAGACACGAATTGTCCGTTCCAAGCGCTTAGTGCGGTGCTCTGCACGTAGTAGGCGCTCAATAAATACTATTGAATGAATAGAAGAGACTCAGTGTCCTCTGCCCCGTCCTTTTCCCAGGGATTTCTCCCTCCCTGGCCTCAGCAGGGATCGGTGAGCCCGGAGAGCTTCGCCGAACGGGCGACGGAAAGAAAGCGGGAGCTGTTTTTGGACTCCTGCCCGTTAGTGTTTTGATTTCCGACCAGACCCGGGCACCAGGCTCTTGCTCTAATGACTTCATTTCACTACCGGGATTTCTAAAATCACAGGCAGCTCTCTAAAAATGACTTCCTCACCGTTATTTTCATATTAACCACTTCCAAACTTCGCACCTCATCTTAGCTTTCTCGCTTCCTCCACACACGCACTCCCTCTTTCCCCGTCGACCCCGTGACCCTCAGGTCCCCCTAAATCGTTCCCTTGGAATCTCGTGGAAAGAAATGAGCGGTTCTCACCACCTCGGACACCCTTCTGCTGTTTTTTTTTTTTTCTCTTCTCCCTCTAGGACAGTTCTCTGTTTGATACTTACGACGTCCAGCTTATCAAAAAAGATGGCCAGAGTCTAGGAATTACAATCGTTGGATATGTTGGAAGAGCTAATACGGGTAAGGGGCTTTTTCGTTCCGCTTATGGAGACTCTGTTGGATTGCGAAGTTATTCTGAATGAAAACGTTGGCCCCTCAAGGGTCAGGCCCCTGAAATAAGCCCCACAGTTGCTCCGCAGTGACTTTTTTTTGTTAAGTACTTGTGAAATGCTCACTGTGCGCCAAGCACTGTTCTCAGCCCTGGGTAGACGCAAAGTAATCAGGTCCCTGTCCCACGTGGCACGCAACCGGCAGGTGGCGGGACTAGAACCCAGGTCCTCTGACTTCCAGGCCCGTGCTCTTGTCGCTAGGCCCCGCTGCTTCTCAAAATCAAGATTGTCCTCAGTGGGTTTCAGGTTGGGGGTCACAGGCATTAATTCGGGGTCTGGAGGATCCCGACCCGGGGCAAATGGGAGGGATTTGCGCTGTATTTTGGTATTTCTAGTGGGGTAGATGGGAGAAAACTGTTCTCTGGGGGTGAGATATTCGATATACTAAAAAAAAACCCATTCCTTCACATGCTTCATCTTCAACGAACACAACTCACGATGGTCTTCGGTGTACGGGATATTGTAAGGATTCTTTTCAGAGGCTTATTTTATTGAGACAAGATCTGGGTCCGTTTGTTACCAGGGTTGTATAATAATAATAATAATAATTATGGCATTTGTTAAGCGCTTACTACGTGCGCTGTTCGAAGCGCTGGGGGAGATGCAGGCTAATCAGGTTGTCCCAGTGGGGCTCACGGTCTTCATCCCCGTTTTTACAGACGAGGTAACTGGGGCCCAGAGACGTTAATAATAACGTTGGTACCTGTTAAGCGCTTCCTACGTGCAGAGCCCCGTTCTAAGCGCCGGGGGAGATACGGGGTCATCGGGTCGTCCCACGTGAGGCTCCCAGTTAATCCCCATTTTCCAGATGAGGGAACTGAGGCACAGAGAAGTGAAGTGACTTGCCCACAGTCACACAGCTGACAAGTTAAGTGACTTGCCCAAGATCACGCAGCCGGCACGTGGCCGAGCGGGGCTCGGGACCCCCGTCCTCCGACGCCCAGGCCCGACCCCTTCCCCCTAGATCGTGCTGCTTCCCTCTCTGAGGGTGATTAGCGGAAATTCCGTCGGTTTAAAGGGTCTGGTGCTGATTAAAAGGTGTGAGCGGGGCCCGGAAATGCAGAATCCGAGAGAAACCACCACCGACCGAATCCAAAAAGTATGAAAAGGTTTTGGTGTTCTAATAGCGGCAACCTGGCAACGCAGGAGGGTTTTAGAGGTGGGGGCGTCTCCGTGTGTGCGGTGGGCTTGTTTTTTCTTCGGTAATTAAGGTCTTGCCGGAACAGGTGGGAAAAATCAGGGATGCTAATGTAGGCAAAATCCTGAATAATTCTAGACCGCCTCTCCCCCCCCCCCCCCCCCCCCCCCCCCGTGCTCTATCAGTGAAATGCAATACCTGTTTCCGAGTTCGACGCCAGCGTTCCCTTCGCGGCTGAGACTGCCAGCGCGTCGCCAGATAGATGGCTTTTGAGTGTACTAAGACGTGTACCAAGATCCGGCGCGTGCCAAGATACGACAGAAGCGGATCGGACAGGGTCTTAATCCCCACTTTAATAATAATGACGTTGGTACCTGTTTAAGCGCTTACTATGTGCCGAGCAACTGTTCTAAGCGCTGGGGTAGACACGGGGGGATCAGGTTGTCCCCCGTGGGGCTCACGGTCTTCATCCCCATTTGAACAGATGAGGGAAACCGAGGCACCGAGAAGCGAAGTGACTCGCCCAAAGTCACCCAGCTGCCGAGCGGCCGAGCCGGGATCCGAACCCATGACCTCCGACTCCGAAGCCCGGCCTCTTTCCACTGAGCCGCGCTGCTTCTCTGTACTTTACAGCGAAGTGACCTGCCCCGGGTCGCACGGCAGACAAGCGGTGGAGCCGGGATTAGAACCCAGGTCCCTCCGACTCCCAGGTCCGGGTTCCAACCGCTCGACCACGCCGCTTATTCTTAGGTCGCCAAAAGCAGTCGGGTCTGCAGGTTTCCAGCCCCCAGAGTTTTGGTCCTGGGGTTGGGTACATGTTCGTTCATATCATTCACTCATTCAATAGTATTTATCGAGCGCTTACTGTGCGCAGAGCACTGGACTGAGCGCTTGGAGCGGACAGTTCGGCACCAGACGGAGACCGTCCCTGCCCGGTGACGGGCTCACGGTCCAATCGGGGGAGACGGACGGACAAAAAAACAAGACGGCGGAATCACGATAACGTGGAGCGGCCGTGTGGTGGAGCGGTGACGGCCCGGGCCTGGGAGTCAGAAGGTCGTGGGTTCTAATTCGGGCTCTGCCACGTGTCCGCTGTGTGACCTCGGCCAAGTCGCTTCACGTCTCTGGGCTTCGGTTCCCTCACCTGGAAAACGGGGATTGAGTCGGCGAGCCCCATTTGGGACGGGTTCTGTGTCCAGCCCGATTTGCCTTTATCTACCCCAGCGCTTAGTACGGTGCCTGGCACGTACCGTGGCAATTATTATTATTACTACTTGGGGCCGAGTGGCCTTCGCCTCTTCCCAGAAACTGAGGGTCGTGGTGTCGGCCGGTGAAGGCGATTCTGGATTTCTCAAATGACTTGTCTCCTTCCGTGTGGTTGGTAATAATAATAACGACAATAGCAGATGATGGTATTTGTTAAGCGCTTACAATGTGCCAGGCACTGGATACAGGCAAATCAAGTTGGACGCCGTCCCCGTCCCGCCTGGGGCTCGCAGTCCCAATCCCCGTTTTACGGTCGAGGGAACCGAGGCCCAGAGAAGTGAAAGGACTGGCCCGAGGTCACACGGCGGACGGGTTGTGACGACCCAGCGCTCCTTGGGTGCAGAGGACCGTATTAAGTGCTTAGATGGGACTCCTAACCTCCCGTCTCTCCCCACTTGGGTCTACGCTTCACTCTGCCGCCCGGATCGGCTTTCTACGGAAACGGTCCGGGCAGGCGGCCCCCGCTTGTCGAAGATCTCCGGGGGTTGCCCGTCGAACTTCATGTCGAGCAAAAGCTCCTCGCTCTTGGCTTCCGAAAGGCGTCCGGCCCCCGGCCCCGTCCTCCCTCCCCTCCCCTCCGTCCTCGTCCATCGCGGGCCGCACGCTCCGCTCCTCCGCCGCCGCTCGCCTCCTCCCTGGGCCTCCTCCTCGCCCGGCCCGCCGCCGACCCCCGGCCCGCGTCCTGCCTCTGGCCCGGATCTCCCTCCCTCCCTCCCTCCCTCCTCAAACCCGACCGTCGGTCACCCTTCGAAATCTTATCGAAAGCCCGTCTCCTCCGGGGGGCCTTCCCCGCCCCGCCCCCTTCTGCGCCGCCCTGACTCGCCCCCTTTATTCACCGCCCCCTCCCGGCCCCCACCACGCTGACGTCCACATCCGTCATTTTATTCATTTACGTTGGCGTCTCTCGCTCCTCTCTGGTCTGTAAGCTCACGGTGGGCGGGGCATTCCACCGTTTAGTGTACCGAGCCTTCCCGCGCGCCCGGTACGGCGCCCCGCGTACGGTAAGCGCTCGATGAACCCGACCGAGTGGATAGCGGAGGACTGACCGGCCGCCCTCTCCCGTTTCCGTCTTCTTCGCCCCGTGTGACTTCAGTGGACTCTTCGGGGATCTTTGTGAAGAACGTCATCCCGGGCAGCGCCGCCGACCAGAGCGGCCGGATTCAAGTTCACGACCGAATCGTCGCCGTGAGTGTCGTGGTTCACGGGGAGGACTGGGCGGGAGTCGGTGACCAGCCGTAATAATAACGAGAAGCGGCGTGGCTCGGTGGCAAGAGCCCGGGCTTCGGGGTCAGAGGGCACGGGTTCGAATCCCAGCTCCGCCACTCGGCAGCCGCGTGACTGTGGGCGGGCCGCTTCGCTTCTCTGGGCCGCGGTGACCTCGTCTGTGAAACGGGGACGGAGACCGTGAGCCTCGCGCGGGACGACCTGATGAGCCCGTGTCTCCCCCAGCGCTTAGAACGGTGCTCCGCGCGTAGTAGGCGCTTAACGGATACCAGCGTCCTTATTGTGAAGTGCTGTCGAGGCTCCCGATCTCAGAGCCGTGGCCGTTTCAGGTGGACGGGCTGGACATCCAGGGCTACACCAACCGGGACGTGGTGGAGGTCCTGCTCCGGACGGGCCGGGCGGTCAACCTCACTCTCGTGCGCCGCAAGGAGCCGCCGCCGTCTCTTTTCCACTTCCCTCCCGAAGCGGCTCCGGATGAAGGTAACCCTCTCCCCCCTCCAAACCCCGGCCTCCTTCGGGCGGCTCCTTTTCCCCACTCTGGCATCGTCCGTCCACCCGGGAATCTCTGGAAGGTAGCGACGGCGACCGGAGCGGCAGCGTCCGGGGGAGGGTGGCGGGCGGCAGTGTGGCCTGGCGGGTAGAGGCCGGGCCCGGGGCTCAGGTGGACCTGGTCCCTAATGATGATGTTGGTATTTGTTCAGCGCTTACGATGTGCAGAACACCGTTCTAAGCGCTGGGGTGGACACGGGGTCATCAGGTGGTCCCACGTGGGGCTCACGGTCTTAATCCCCGTTCGACAGACGAGGTGACCGAGGCCCAGAGAAGCGAAGCGACTCGCCCGCCGTCACACAGCTGACGAGTGGCAGAGCCGGGAGTCGAACCCGCGACCTCTGGCCCCGAAGCCCGGGCTCTTTCCGCCGGGCCACGCCGCTTCCCCGTTAATGCATCACCCTGTTCATTTTGTTAACGAGATGTACGTCACCCTGAGCCTATTTATTTGCCGTCGTTTTAATGAGACGTCCTTCCCCTCGATTCTGTTTATCGCCACCGTTCTCGTCCGCCCCGTCTCCCCCGATTAGACCGCGAGCCCGTCTGTTACCGATTTGTCCGTTCCGAGCGCTTAGTGCAGTGCTCTGCACAGAGCAAGCGCTCAGTGCGTACCATTGAACGAATATCAGACCTCGAGTTTGAAAGACGCCGGACCTGACTGCGTCCCGGGGACCTCCCCCGGGTAGGGAAACGAGGCGGGGGAGCGGAAAAGGCATCGCGACGTTTGCCTTCTAATGCGGAGGCCGGCCCCGGCTGCCGTTGATTTCGCTCCCGCGTCTCGAGGACCGGGTCGCCGATTTTTGATTTTCTGTTTCAGTAGCGCCGCCCGACCCACCGGCTCCGTTCCTGACCGGAGCCGCGGAGACCGAGACCAGCCTGGCCGGTGACGTTGCGGGAAGCGAAGGGCCGGCCGGCGGTCTGGGAGGCGAAAACGAGCCGCCCCTTCGGGAAATCGGTCAGCGCGTCCGTCGGCGTGGGTGAAAGTTTCCTCTGCGCCGTCCGTCGATCGGGGTTTTTTTTTTTTCCTCTTTGTCCCCGGCGTTACTATTTAGGCCTTTTAGGCCGTGTGTGCGTTAAATGCCGAGAAAGTGTTGAACTGACAGTCTCGGAGCCCGGAGGCTGCCGTATTTCATTTCTCCTCGTGGGTGTGCGGCCCCTTTTGGCTGCTTGAAATTACTTCTTACTTGCGTCTTCCGAACGTCGCAAGAGAAAATGCCACCCGACAGGGCGGAATTGGCTCCCCTCCCGCCGCGACGTCGTCGGTGGGAGGGGGGGGATTCGGGCCGAGGATCCGCGGGCGGCGGTTCGAGCCCCCGGACCCTCCCGGGCCGCGGCTTTCCAGCCCGACCTTCCCGTCCCCCTCAGTGAGTCGTCTCGTTTGAGCGCTTCCTGCGTGCGGAGCGCTGTACTCAACGCTTGGGAGAGCACAGCGCGCCAGTCAGCGGATACGTTCCCTGCCCGCGGTGGGCTTGCAGGAGGGGGAGGTCGGAGAAGCAGCGCGGCTCAGTGGAGAGAGCCCCCGGCTTGGGAGTCGGAGGTCGTGGGTTCGAGTCCGGGCTCTGCCACCCGTCAGCCGTGTGACCGTGGGCGAGTCACTTCACTTCTCTGGGCCTCAGCGACCGCAGCTGGAAAACGGGGACTGAGACGGTGAGCCTCACGTGGGACGGCCTCGTTCCCCTGTATCTCCCCCAGCGCTTAGAACAGTGCTCTGCACGTAGTAAGCGCTTAACAAATACCAGCGTTATCGTTATTATCGTTAGACATTTCCTCTTTGCTCTGTCCGTTGTATTCCCACCTGTCCTGACCGCTCAGGGGAAGGTTCTCCGCCTCGATATCCGCAAATAACGGACCAAATCCGAGCTCAGGGCGACAGAGTGCTATTTGAACGTTCAAATCGCGTCACCTCCAAGAAGCCTTCCCCGACTGACCGCTCGTTTCCCCACCCTATTTGCCCTCTCTCATTTCCGGGTCACCTTTGCGCCTGTATCTGTCCCCCTTAAGTATCCCACTCCCAACGAGCAGTATTTCAGGGGAAGCAGCGCGGCTCAGTGGGGAGAGGCCCGGGTTTGGGAGTCACAGGTCACGGGTTTGAATCCCGGCTTGTCAGCCGGGTGACCGTGGGCGAGTCACTTGACTTCTCTGTGCCTCGGTTCCCTCATCTGTAAAATGGGGATTAACTGGGAGCCTCACGTGGGACGACGACCCGACCACCCCGTATCTCCCCCGGCGCTTAGAACGGTGCTCGGCACGTAGTAAGCGCTTAACAAATACCAACGTCGTCATCATGGGCCAAACACTCTTCTAAGCACCGCGGTAGATGCGAGTTAATCAGGTCGGACGCGGTCCCTGTCCCACGCGGGGCTCCCGCTCTTACTCCTACTCTTGATCGATTAGACCGTAAGCCCGTCGATTAGACCGTAAGCCCGTCTAAGGGCAGAGGCCGTCTCCGTCCGTTACCGGTCTGTCCGTTCCAAGCGCTTGGTCCGGTGCTCTGCCCGTAGTAAGCGCTCACTAAGTACTTTTGAACGAACGAATGAATCCCCGTTTTCCAGTCGAGGTCACCGAGGCCCAGAGAAGCCGAGGGCCTTGCCCGGGGTCACGCGGCAGGCGGGAGGTGGAGCCGGGATTAGAACCCAGGTCCTTCTGACCCCCGACCCTGTGCTCTAGCCATTGAGCCGTGCTGCTTCCCTCTCCTTCCTCCTCCTTCCCTCTCTTCATCCCTCCCTCTCTCCCCTCCTCCCTCCCAGCCTCTCCGTTGCCCACCTGCCTGCCGACTTTCTCCCTCCGTAGATGTCGATTTAAGCATTCAGACTTGAACAGTGGAACGGGGATAAATTTCCATCCTGCTCCTCTGTGGAAACGCGGCAGACTGCTTCGTTGTGACCCATACGCCACCCTGCTCCGTTTCGAGCGGCTGCCAACTGTTTATTTTCCCTAGTTTCAGGCTGCCACCTCGGCTGAGTCCAGGAATCCTGAATTGTTTAACCGAAAAAAAAAGAAATTGGCCTCGATACGTTTGGTTTTTTTTTCCGCCCCCCCCCCCCCCCCCCACCCCCCCCACCCAAAGCTCTCGGTGCCATTGGGACCTGCCGCTTTTCAGAGAGGACGGGGTGGTTACCAGCCCCGTTTTATCGGTGGGATGGACACCCCTTGATCAGGAGAAGCAGCGCGGCTCAGCGGAAAGAGCCGGGCCTTGGGAGCCAGAGGAGGTGGATTCCCATCCCGGCTCCGCCGCCTGTCAGCCGTGTGACCTCGGTCGAGTCGCTTCACTTCTCTGGGCCTCAGGTCCCTCATCTGGAAAATGGGATGAAGACCGTGAGGCCCACGTGGGACGGCCTGGTTACCCTGTATCCCCCCGGTGCTTAGAAAAGTGCTCGGCACACGGTAAGCGCTTAACCGATACCGACGTCATTATTCTTCTCGTGGGGTAGGTGCAGCAGAAGACACTGGGCTGCACGTTCTCTCGTTACCTAGGCCGTGAGCCCGCCGTTGGGTAGGGATCGTCTCTGTCCGTTGCCGAACTGTACGGTGGAAGCAGCGCGGCTCAGTGGAAAGAGCCCGGGCTGGAGAGTCGGAGGTCACGGGTTCGAATCGCCGCCCTGCCGCTCGTCAGCCGTGTGACTGTGGGCGAGTCGCTTCACTTCTCTGGGCCTCGGTCACCTCATCTGGAAAATGGGGATGGAGACCGCGAGCCTCGCGTGGGACGACCCGACGACCCCCGCATCCCCCCAGCGCTCAGAACGGTGCTCGGCACGTGGGAAGCGCTTAACGAATGCCAGCGTCATCAGTACAGTGCTCTGCACACGGTGAGCGCTCAGTGAATGGAGTTGAACGAGCGGACGACCTGAAAAGGAAAATCAGCCCAGCGGTTGGTAACGGAGGCCCTGTTTCGACATTACGTAGGAATCTGTAGCCCCAGCAAAAAATTTCATGGTCCAATTACAGACCCCCCCAAAAGGAGGGGTCCAGCAGCAAATGCTGACAAAATCAGCCCTAACGCGGCTCAGGCGAGCGCCGCTCTTCTGTACCGCTGAATTTATCATTATCATTAATACTGATTCAAAGAAATAGTAATTATGGCATTATAGGAATGTTGGTATTTAAGCGCTTACTCCGGGCAGAGCACCGTTCTGAGCGCTGGGGGAGATACAGGGTAATGAGGTCGTCCCACGCGAGGCTCACAGCCTTAATCCTCATTTTCCAGATGAGGTCACTGAGGCCCCAGAGAAGCGAAGTGACCTGTTAAGCGCTCACCACGGGCCGGGCACTGCGCCGAGCGCCGTCGTGGACGCAAGCAAATCGGGTCGGACACAGCCCCTGGCCCACGTGGGGCTCACGGTGTCAATCTCCGTTTTGCCGATGAGGTGACTAAGGCCCAGGGACGTGAAGCGACTCGTCCAGGGTCACACAGCAGACAAGTGGCGGAGCCGGGATGAGAAGCCATGGCCTTCTCACTTCCGGGCCCCGGGCCCGATCCACTGCGCCGTGATGATGATCATCGTAAGAATAACAACCGTGGTTTCTCCTAGGCGCCCCGCTACCTACCGGGCGCCGTACTAGCCGCCGGGATAGAGACAGGATCATCGGGTCCCGCGCGGGGCTCGCAGCCTAAGTAGGAGGGAGAATAGGTATCGATTCCCCATTCGGAAGGGGGGGGGAACTGAGACCCGCGGAAGCAGAGTGACTCGCCAAGGTCAGGTGGTGGAAGCAAGATTCGAACCCGGGTCCCCCTGACTCCCCAGCCCCCGGGCTCTCAGCTCTTACTCGTCGGTGCGGAGACAGGACCCCTCGATCGTTTCCGAAGTAACGTAGGGTACTGGGCGGCTCTAATCAAATCGGGGGACGGAGCAGGCCTTCTGCGGCAAATCGTAGAGTTTCAAGCCATTTTAGCATCCGTTAGTCGTATCCTTCATTTCTGAAGGCGAACCTATTTCATTTAATGGTTTCGCCATTTGAAATTAAGCGTCGTAGATCTCCCACGTGAGCCGTGGTTGCCCGAAGACTGGAGAGAGCCGCTGTTGTGATGGACGTTCTGACTTAATGATAATGGTGGTATTCGTTAAGCGCTTACTCTATGCAGAGCACTGTTTCTGAGCGCTGGGGGGGGGGGGGGGGGGGGGATACAAGGTCATCGGGCTGTCCCGTGGGGGGGGGGGGGGGCTCACGGTTTTAATCCCCATTTACAGATGCGGTAACGGAGGCCCAGAGAAGTTAGGCGACTTGCCTAACGTCACAACAGCTGGCGAGCGGCAGAGCCGGGATTCGAACCCATGACCCCGACTCCCGAGCCCGGGCTCTTTCCACCGAGCCCCGCTGCTTACAGGCGGCTCACGTCACCGACGCTAAGAGTTCCGTGACTTATCCGGTCTCGTGACAAAATATTGAAGTTTGCTTCTTGCGTTCTTTGGGGTTTTTTCTTTTTGATTTTAAGGCAGCTTGAATCGATTTTCCGTCGCTTCTGCCGCTCCAGAACGAGCTGGCGTCTTAGTTTCAGGTCTTGGGTCTTTTTTATTTAAAAAAAAAACAAAACCCGCCAGTTAAATGTTTTTTAGGCCCCGGATTTTTCTTATACGTGCGTCGAGCTTCTGGATCAGGTCACGCACGGGGGCAGCCGATCGTTTTATGCCGTTCAGCTCGAAGGCCCTGTACCGGCCCGTAAGAAAGCCGAGAAGATACGAACGTCAAGATGGCCAAGTTCCCGATTAGGCCCGGAGCTTACATTAGAGCTCGCGCTCCTCGCTGACCTAATTAAACGAGACCCTCCTTGGCTACCCGGGTTGTGCCGAGGCCCGCCGACGCCGGTCCGGGGGCCGGGGTCGGGGGCCGGCGGGACGGTCGGGTGCGGCCGACGATCGGCCCCCGGCTCGAACGGACTTCCCACGTTTCGACGCGGAGCCCCCCCCCCCGGGTCCTGCCCCGCAGCCCGCGGAATGTAAATTTATCGTCCCGAACGGCGCACGATTCGTAGCTCGTCACTTTTTCCCTTTACGAGGCTGTCAAAGCCGCAGGACTACCTCAGTTCGGGTTGCAGACGGTAGACGCGTCGTTCTCCCGCGTCGGCCTGATTTACGCCGCTCGGGGGGCCGGAGCTCCTACGCCTCTCTCCCCTCCCGGTGTTTTCGTTCCCCTTTCCCCCCCGTTCGGTCTGGGCTTTTACGGAGGAGCGTCGGAGCGAGCCCCGTTGGCTCGGGGTTCTCTAAATGTTCGATTTTATACCTAGAAAGGAGCTCGGACTCTCCGGAAAACCAGTTGAAATCCAAGTGGGAGAAGCTGCTGGGACCCGATTATGAAGTAATGGTATGTTTTAATCCCTCCATAAACACACTTGCCCACGGAGTCACGTTAAAGGCGCCTGAGGTTCGAATTGCACAGAAGCAGAGGGGTTCAGAGAACGGTTTGTTCTTCTCGGACTATTGGAAATTACAATCGGTCGCGTTTTGGGAGCTTTCCTTGGGTTTTTTTCTCCCCCCGTGAGAACGGTTAGGGATGAAATGGGAGTCGGGGCTACGGTTACACGTGTTTGTTCAGTCCGCGTCAGGGCGGTTTAAATCTCCGACTCGCGCAGAAAGAAGGGGGTGGGAGGGACTCAACCTCGCTTTTAAATCTGTAGCATAGATCAGCCACTTAGAACGGCTGGCGTTTTTATGATTGCTTTTATGATCTGTTTGTTTTATCGTACCCGGAGAAAAGGCCGGGGACGTCGGTCTGTGTCTCCGAAGAATCTCACGGCATTAGGAGGAGGGTGAAAGAATGATTAGCCGGTGGATTTGGGAGACAAGAAAGGAAGCGATTGAAGTTAGGTGCGACTTTAGGTGCTAAGAGCCCATTAGATTTCCTCGCACCCATTTATTCGAATCGTCGCGCCAAGGAATGATCGCGTTCCTCGATATCAATCTCCTCGAAGGGCCACAGTCAGGCTTTCGTATTCAGGACGGATTCGGGCCGTCCCACCCAATGCGTCTGTAATAAAACCATCAGCTCGGTGCCCTTTCTGAGGCTTCAAATGTTTGAAGATTTTTTTTCTCCCCCCCCCCCGCCCGGCACCATTCCGCCCTTGCCCGGCTCCCCGAAAGACTCCTCTATTTCTCCTCTGGCAGAACCTCCATTCCCGTCGGTTGTTGAGATATTTCTAATTACATTAGGATGGATCCGAATGGTCTTTCTCTTCTCGGTATTAATTTGGGAAGTCAGCTCCGGAGGACGGCTGCTTTAATTCCAACCACGGTGGATCCGCCGGGTTTTTATTTTTCCGCGTCGGTCACGTGCTTGGTGACTTAACCCCTCGGTAGCACCGTTTTTCTTGGGTGCGTGGAATGAGGCGGAAAGAGCCCGGGCCCTGGGAGTCAGGAGGACCCGGGTTCCAATCCCGGCTCCGTCACTCGTCCGCGCTTGCGGGACCTCGGGCGGGTCGCTCTCGTTCATCCGTTCAGTGGTATCTGTCGAGCGCTCACCGTGTGCGGAGCACCGTACAAAGCGCTGGGAAAGTACAGTTCCGGCGAGCGAGAGAGGCGATCCCTACCCGGCGGACGGGCTCACCGTCCAGAAGCGGGGAGACAGACGACGAAACAAGGCAGACGGGCCTCGGTAGCACTTCACTTCTCGGGCCTCAGTGATCTCATCCGTAAAATGGGGATTGCACCACGATCCGGTGGTGTAATCCCAACTTGATCAGTGAGTCTCTACCCCGGTGCCCAGTACAGCGTCCGGCAAATAGCTAAGCACTTAACGAATACCACGAAAGAGATGATATCCGGGCGGGGAGAGCCGCTTTCTGGTATTTGCTCCCTTGGTCCTCGGAGCAGTAACCGGGGCGTAGTGGGTCCGTCAGTAACGGCATTTCACTGTTTATTTTGATTAATCCGTTGTGTCTTCGTGGCTGTCCCCCCCCCGACTCGAGTGTAAACTCTCTGCGGGCAGGGAAATATAGACTATTTTCCTCGATGCTCGAATAGCGGCCAGGACCCAGTGGACGCTCAACAAACGCTGTCCGTGATAACGGCGATGATTTTGGTATTTAATCGCGCTGTGCCATGAGCTGGAGTAGGTACAGGATCATCCTGTCCCACCCGGGGCTCACGTCTTAATCCCCATTTTGGAGATGAGGGAATGGAGGCTCAGGAAGTGAAATGACTTGCCCGGGGGTCACTCAGCAGACAAGTGGCGGGGCCGGGATTAGATCCCTCCCGACTCCCAGGCCCGTGCTCTAGTAATAATTAATAATCGTGATGTATCTGTTAAGCGCTCACTGTGTGCCGGGCACCGTTCTAACGCTGGGGTGGATAGGAGCGGATCGGGTCGGCCGCGGTCCCCGTCCCGAGTGGGGCTCACGGTCCTCGCGCCTCTCCCTCCGGGCTCTCTTCGCTACGGTTCCTCTTCGGATAAGCGCTCGGTCCAGTGGCCCCCCGCACGCGGTAAGCGCTCCATCAGTACGACCGAACGAGCGCCGCCGGGAACGGGGTTTCCCCGACGCCGGCTTGCGATCCGAACGTCTCCACCCCGCGTCTCGTTTAGGTTGCCACTTTGGAGGCCCGGATCGCCGACGACGCTGAGCTGGCAGAAGTATTCAAGGTATGTTATGATTCTGGGGGTTTTTTTTTCCCCCTCTGTCAAAGCAGAAGGGGTTACCTGTTGGAAGGACGCTGTATAAAGCTGTTACTGCCAGCTGCTGAAACTTTTCAGTACTATGACCTAATTCCTGGAGAATCGCCTTGGGAAAGAAGGTGTTTTCCCCAAAGGAGATACCCCGTCAGATTGGGTGGTGTGGGATGAGCCTCGGATCAGACCCGCCGTGGAGGTTTCCCCGGGCTGGCCGGGAACCGGTCCTTTTTACCGGTGAGGTACCGGTCCCTGCCCTCGGGGGAGTCTAGTCTGGTTTTCTGCCATTTGGGTTTCTCGGTCTCGCCGTCCGCCCCCGGGGCTGCCCGTCTCGAGGCCGTCTGTCTCTCGGCCCTGTCCGCCCTGTGGACCGTCCCGTCTCTGAGCCGTCCGCCCCGGACCCGTCCCGGCTCCGGGCCGTGCGTCCCGGCTCTCCCGTCTCCGGGCCCGTCCGCCCCGGGCTTTCCCGTCTCCGGGCCTGTCCGCCCTGGTCCGAGCCCGCCCGCCTCTGAATCGCCCCATCTCTGGACCTGTGCGCCCCGAACTCTCCCACCTCTGGGCCGTCCGCCCCGGTTCTCACCGTCTCCGGGCCCGCCGCCCCCGGGGCCGCCCATCTCCGGGCCTTTCTACCCCGGGCCTTCCCGTCTCCGGGCCCGCCTGCCCTTGGGCTGCCCCCGTCGCCGGGCCCGTCCGCCCCGGGCGTCCCGTCTCCGGCCCGCCCGCCCCGGGCTCTACGGTCTCTGGGTCCGCCGGCCCCCGGTCACCCGTCCTCCAAGGCCCCCGTCTGCCCCTGAGCTCGCCCGGTCCGGGCCCACTCCCCCCCAGACTCTCCGTCTCCGGGCCCTACCGCCCCTGGGCCTCCCAGTCCCCGGGCCCGTCTGCCCCTGGGCTCGCCCGCGTCCGGGCCGTCTGCCCCGGGCTCTCCCGTCTCCGGGCCCTAGGTTCCTTGGGCTGCCTATTCATGATGTGTACATATCTATAATTCTGTTTATATCGACGCTCTCGACGCCCGTCTACTTTTTCGTTTTGTCTGTCTCCCCTCTTCTAGACTGTGAGCCCGCTGTGGGGTAGGAATCGTCTCTATTGGTTGCCACGTGTACTTTCCAAGCGCTTAGTACAGTGCTGTGAATGAATGAACGAACCGGTGGACACATCGCTAACCCACACACCGGGCTTACGGCCTCGAAGGGGGGACCGACATTAATACAGATAAATGAATAACGGATAGGGACCTTCGTGATGCGGTCATTCCCCGGTGGCCTTTTTCCCTTTCTTTCTTCCCTTCCTTCCTTCCTTCCACCCGCCCTCCCCCCCGACACCGCCCTTCCTCGTCCACCGAGCGTGTCCCGACCGCCCTCCTGGGCCTGCTGGTTCGGGAAGCCTTAAACCCTTTGATCTTCCTCCTTCCTCCTCTGATTTTTATTTTTATAACAATGAATGGTATCTGTTAAGCGGCTTACTAGGTGCCAAGCACCGTTCTAGAGCACTGGGGGAGATACAAGGAAAAGACTGCAAACCCACGTGGGGCGGGGACTGCCTCCAACCCGATTTGCTTGTATCGGCCCCAGCGCTCAGCACGGTGCTCGGCACATAGCCGGCACTTAACAGATGCACATGTCGTCATCGTTAATTTGAGCTCTCCTAAAACGAAACTCTAAAATTGCACCCTCCGAATCACCCAATTAATGCTAATTCATTCATCCAGTAGTATTTATTGAGCGCTTACTATGTGCAGAGCGCTGTACTAAGCGCTTGGAATGGACGGTTTGGCAACGGAGACAATCCGTGCCCATCGACGGGCTCACGTCTAGCCGGGGGAGACGGACGGGCCGAAGACAAGACAACTTAATCGCGATAAATAGAATCAAGGGGACGGACACCTCATTAACAAAATCAAATAGGCCTAATGGAACTTCAGAATCCGGTCCTCTGTTTCATTGGTTCGATTTATTTATTGAGCCTTTACCGTGTGCAGAGCACCGTTCTGAACACTCGGGCGAGTACAGGACAACAACAATAATAACGTTGGTATTTGTTAAGCGCTCACTGTGTGCCGAGCGCCGTTCTCAAGGGCCGGGGGAGATACGGGGTAACCGGGTCGGCCCACGTGAGGCTCCCAGTTAATCCCATTTTCCAGACGAGGGAACCGAGGCCCAGAGAAGCGAAGCGACTCGGCCCGGCAGGTCACGCAGCTGACGAGTGGCGGAGCGGGGAGTCGAACCCGTGACCTCCGACTCCCGGGCCCGGGCTCTTTCCGCTGAGCCACGCTGCCCTCTCCAATACAACACCCTCCTGGAAGGGCACGCTATACCTAGTTGACAGTGTCCACAAAGGCAGTGATGACATTGGCGAGGCCTCTCTCTTTGTAGAAAAAGTAATTGAAATAAGGCCCCCACCCTGAGAGAGAGGGCCCGCCCACCAAGGATTTTGGAATTCTGTTCGTTGGCCGCGCGAGGGATCGTTGCTACTCTTTAGAAGTCTCTCAAGCGTCCCGTATTCTTCAACATTTTTACTTTTCTTCCCGCCCCCCCCCCCCCGCTTCTGGCAACGTTGAATCTCCTCAGTGAGAAATGCGTTGGCCTTCATTTCCGCGGGCCCTAAAATAATTTCCAGCCCGGAGAGGAAATCCCTCGTGCCTCCTCCTAGCTCAAAAATGACTCTTCAGCACTCGGGGATATATGTGGATTCCGTTATTCCTTTGCCCATCTAATGTGTCTCTCGTCAGAGGTGAGCTCCCCGGGGTCAGGAAAGCCCTCCGATTCTTTCTCTGACCTCTGCCCATAAGCTCAGGTCGGGCGGGCGGCCTGCAGCGGGAAAAACGTACCCGGGGGCTCTCGCCCCCGGGCCACGCCGTGGCAGGTCGGTGGTTTCCGTGCGCGATCCTGGGCCGTCCATCTCGTCTGTCTCGCCGTCGACCCCCCGCCCGGGTCCGGCCTCTGGGCCTGGCACGCGCTCCCCTCGGATCCCGCGGACGGTGACTCTCCGGAAAGAGCCCGGGCTTGGGAACCCAGAGGGTCGTGAGTTCCGATCCCGGCCCCGCTGCCTGTCAGCTCGGTGACCCCGGTCCAGTCGCTTCACTTCCCCGGGCCTCGGTGTCCCCATCTGTCAAATGGGGATGAAGACCCGGGAGCCCCAAGTGGGACAGCCCGATTACCTTGTAGCCCCCCCAGCGCTTAGAACGGTGCTCGGCACATAGTACGGGCTTGGCAAATACCGTCTCTCTTTTTCAAAGCCCTTACCGGAGGCCCATCTCCTCCAAGAGGCCTTCCCCCGACGAAGCCCCCTTTCCTCCTTCCCGCTCCCTTCCGCGTCGCCCCGACTCGCTGCCGGTCGTTCTTCCCCCCCAGCGCTTATATCCCTATCTGGCCTTGATTTATTTATATTCGTGTCTGTCTCCCCTCCTCCGGCCTGTAAGCTCACTGTGGCGGGGGACGCGTCCGTTCACTGCTGCACTGTGCTCGCCCGAGCACTTAGGACAGTGCCCCGCACACGGTAAGCGCTCGATAAATGCTGCCGAATGAATGACTATAGGGGAGGCAGCGTGGTCCAGTTGACAGAGCGCAGGCCTGGGCGTCCGAAGGAGCTGAGTTCCAATCCCGACCCCCAACCGGTCTGCTGTAGCCACCTTGGGCGAGTCGCTTGGCTACCCTGGGCCCCGGCGACCTCGTCTGTAAGATGGCGATTCAAGTCGCGAGCCCCACGTGAGCCGGGGACTGTGCCCGACCCATCGGCTTGTGTCTTGGGAAGCGGCGTGGCTCCGTGGCGGGAGCCCGGGCTTGGGAGTCAGAGGTCGTGGGTTCGACTCCCGGCTCTGCCCCCTCGTCAGCTGGGTGACCGTGGGCGAGTCGCTTCGCTTCTCTGGGCCTCAGTGACCTCATCTGTAAAATGGGGGTGAAGACCGGGAGCCTCACGAGGGACAGCCGATTGCCCCGTATCTACCCCAGCGCTTAGAACAGTGCCCTGCACGTAGTAAGCGCTGAACGGATACCGACATTATCATCGTTATCCCTCCCCCCAACGTTCAGTACGGTGCCCGCGTAAAGCCGGTGCCACAGATGAAAGGGAGCCTCTTATTCACGCATCCTTCAAGCGCTCTCTATACGTCGGGCACCGCGTTAAACCGGTCGTCGACTTCCCGACCCGTCGGCCCCGGCGGTTCGATCCGTGACGCGCGTCTCGGGCCGTCGCGTCCGTTTGCCGTTGAGGGAGCCTTTCCACTTGGGGGAATGTTTCCCCGAGGCGGAGGAGCCCGGTTCTCCTCTGGAAAGAAACCTCCCGAAAACCTTTCCAGAGGACGGGAGGTCGGCTGGCTCGAGGCTTCGGAATTCTCCAAACGTCCGCTCCGCTCGTCTTCCCGCAGCTCCTGCCCATTCACACGCTGAGGCTGGGAGTGGAGCTGGATTCCTTCGACGGGCATCATTACATCTCATCCCTCGCTTCCACGGGGCCGGGCAAGCCCCGCTCAACCTCCTACGCCCGGAAGACGAGCTCCTGGAGTAAAAGCCGCCGGAAGACCGCTTTCGCTCTTCGTCCCTCCGTGCGTTCGACTGGGCGCTTGCTCTGCGCGGCGCACTGTGCTGACCTCGTGGGAGAGGACAGAAGAACGGTAACGCCCAGTAACGACCGGGGCGTCGGTATTCCGTTAAGCGCTCCACTACGTGCCGAGCACCGTTCTAAGCGCTGGGGAGATCGGGGGTCGTCAGGGTCGCCCCACGTGAGGCCTCGGCGAGCACAGAGGAGGTAACTGGGACACGGAGAAGTGAAGCGACTCGCACAGCACGCCGCTGACAGCGGCGGAGCCGGGATTCGAACTCAACGACCCCGGACTCCCAAGCCCCGGGCCTTTCCACTGAGCCACGCCGCTTCTCACCATCCCTAAGCGGACCCCATCCCCCCCCCCCCCCCGCCATTTTACCGTCTAGAGGGCAGAGTGTCTCCGGGCATCGCACGGGAGCAGCGCGGCCTAGTCGGGTGACCCGGGTTCCGAGCCCCGCCCCGCCCCCGCCCCCCCCCCCCCCCGGGCGACCTCGGGCAAGTCACTTCACCGCCCCGTGCCTCAGTTTCCTCATCTGTAAAGTGAGGGTCAGATGCCCGTTCTCCCTCCCTCTCGGAGTGGGAGCCCCGACGCTTAGGACGGGGCTCGGTTTGATCTCGCGGTATTCGTTAAGCGCTTACCCTGCGTCAAACGCCGTCCGAAGCCCCGGCGTGGGTAGAGGTCATTTAGGCGGGACACGGTCCCTGCCCCGCCTGCGACTCACGGTCTCGAGTGGAGGGGAGAACGGGCATCGGATCCCCATTGAGGAGTTGAGGCGACTGAGGCACAGAGAAGGGAAGCGACTCGCCCAGGGTCACAGACCAGGAAAAGTGGCAAGGCCGGGATTAGAGCCCAGGTTCCCTCTGACTCCCCGGACCTTGCTCTCTGCGCTAGGCCACACTGTCTCACACTGCGAAGTTCATTCATTGGTTTCAATAGTATTCACTGAGCGCTTACTCTGTGCGGAGCACCGTACTGAGCGCTTGGAGCGGACAGTTCGGCAACGGATAGAGACGGCCCCCCGCCCAGTGGAAAGAAGCCCGGGCTGGGGAGTCGGAGGTCGTTGAGTTCTAATCCCGGCCCCGCCACTCTGCGGCTGTGTGACTTTGGACTGGTCAGCTTCGCTTCTCTGGCCTCAGTTCCCTCATCTGGAAAATGGGGATTAAGAACTGCGACCCCATGTGGCAACGGGGACCGTGTCCACCCCAACGTTTGATGCATTTCGGTGCCTGACCCAAATAACGCTCAAGAGATACGATTTCTTTGTAGAAGAAGACCAGGTACGATGTACCCATTTTACCCAGAAGGAAACTGTAGCCCAGCGAGGGTAAGTGACTTGCCCCGGGGCAGGCTGCGGGCACGTGTCAGGGTCAGGGTCAGAATCCAGGTCCCCCGACCTCCGGTCCTGTGCTCTTCTTCTATAAAACGTGGATAATGATAACCTGGTTAGCCTGGATAAATGAACACCACCACGCAATAAGCGCTCAATAAATAGGATTGAATGAATGAACATCGCAAAGAATTGGGCAAACCCTGTCAGGCAGCAGCTCCCATCCCATCTCTTTGCCCCGGAAATTTATCTCCCAAAGCATTTCAAAAGTAGTAAAATCGTCGTCCTCTCCCAAGTGCCCAGCACAGTTCCCTGCACACGGTAAGCGCTCGGTAAATATGATCGAGTGATAAAATCGAGCGGCGGTGCTCTCTGTGAATTAGCGGACGAGGAAGGAAATAGAGACGTGGCTCATCCCCCGCCATCCTCCGGAATGTTCACTCAGCACCGAGCGGCGTCGCTCGGCGGCGGGAGCGCTGACTTGGGAGTCAGGGGGTCCTGGGTTCCAATCCCAGCTCTGCCGCCTGTCTGCTGTGTGACCTTGGGCAAGTCGCTTCACTCCTCTGCGCCTCAGTTCCCTCAGCTGTAAAATGGGGGGTGAGACCTGTGAGCCCCCTTGGGACGGGGACCGCGTCCAACCCGATTTGCTTGCATCCACCCCGGCGCCTGGCACGTAGCAAGCGCCTGACAGATGCTGTTGTTGTTATTATTGTTGTCGTCATTACTTGTCCCCGTGCCAGGTGCTGATTTGAGCTATAAAGAAGCAGCCCTTAATGCCTGTCCTCGAGGAGCTTCCAATCGGAGACATCCTGAATAATGAAGCCCTAAATTCCCGAGAGTTGGCAGTAATTTGAGAAGAGCCCAGATTCTTTTATTTCGCTCCCCGAAGCAAATGGTTTCTGGGCGTACCGCAGATATCAAAAGAAAAATCGAAAATCGACTGAATAAAAATAACTCGGCTTGGGCACCTAAAAAAAAAAAAAAAAAAACCCCACCAACCCTGGTATCGTCAGCCAGATCCGCTGTATAAATTGCGACTGACTTTACGTGAGGCCCGAAGTGGGGCCCCTTTGGCCGGTGAACTTGAACTATCTTTCTTTTAGTTATTATTTTTAAATACACTCCTCGGGCTTAAAACCTGAAACGCAAATATACTTCAGGCCTGGAATCCTATGCCAACTTTCAGCCCGGCCGTAGACTTATTTATTTATTTTTTTTACAGCGGTTATAAATCGCCTCGGATGGGCGTTTGTAATGGAAAATGTGACCGACCCTTTAACTGGAGCAAGCGGGAGTTCTACCGGGCGCTGCTCGACCGATTGGAGACAGTTCGGATGAATAAATAATGAGCCAAATAAATATTTAAATGTATACGGAGATAAAACACAAATGTGATTTTTATCACCTGTTGAGGGGAAACGAAAAAGACGGCCAAACCTCTCTGCGGGAGAGGGTCCTTGGTGAAGCCCCTTCCCCGCCCGGGCTCCCCCGGCCGCGCCGCCGATCGATTCCCCCCCCCCCCCCGCCGTGAACGGCGTCAGCGTCCGAGCCTTTCCCGTCCACGGCCGGCGGGCCGGGTGGACCTTCCGTCTGCTTCCGGGCTCCCGCCCCCTCGCCTCCGGCCCCGAGTCCGCGGGGAAGGTTGATGCGCCGTGGGTTCGAATCCCGGCTCCGCCACTTCTCAGCCGCGTGACCGTGGGCGAAGCACTTCGCTTCTCCGGGCCTCGGTTCCCTCATCTGTAAAGCGGGGATTAACCGTGAGCCTCACGTGGGACGACCCGATGACCCCGTATCTCCCCCCAGTGCTCAGGACGGTGCTCGGCACCTCGTAAGCGCTTAATAGATACCAACATCATCATTATTATTATCATCGTCCACCTCTCCCCACCGGCTCCCCGCCCGGGCCAGCGATGGCCGGGTCGGGGCGGTGGATTTCTTTTTGGAGTTTTGAACCTCGCTGACTCCGATGGCAGTGATTAACGGGCTGCCTTCCTGATGCTGAGGGGGTCTCTGGGTGGCGGAGAGTTTTAAAAACAGGCCAGGGCACTCGATGTAAGCTAATAATGATAATAATAATAATAATTGTGGAATTTAAGCGCATACCCCATGCTGAAGACCACACTGAACCCTGGGAAACATACAAGGTAATCGGGACCGACACAGGCCCTTTCCCAAAGAGGCTCACGTAGAGACGCGGCGTGGCTTAGTGGAGAGAGCCCGGGGTTGGGAGTCAGAGGACGCGGGTTCGAATCCCAGCTCCGCCACTTATCTGCTGTGTGACCTCGGGCAAGCCGCTTAACTTCTCTGGGCCCCAGTTACCTCTGTAAATCGGTAAAATGGAGATGAAGACCGCGAGCCCCACGTGACCTGATTACCTCGTATCTCCCCCGGTGCTCCGAACAGTGCTTGGAACGTCGCGCTTAATAAATAGCGTAATAATTAATGATAAAGGAGAGGGAACAGGTAGCAGATGCCTGTTTTACAGATGAGGAAACTGGGGCGCAGAGAAATGGCGGGGCTTGGTAAGGTCACACAGCAGACAAGTCGCAGAAGCGGGATCCCAGATCCAGTATGGTCACGGGTTCTAATGTGGGCCCTGCCACTTGTCTGCTGCGTAACCTTGGGCAAGTCGCTTCACTTCTCTGGGCCTCAGGGACCTCATCTGTAAAATGGGGATTAAGATCGGGAGCCCCTTTTAGGACGAGGACTGCGTCCAACCTGTTTTGCTCGTATCCACCCCAGTGCTTAATAATCTTGGTATTTGTTAAGCGCTTGCTAACGTGCAGAGCACCGTTGTAAGCGCTGGGGTAGACGCAGGGGAATCGGGTCGTCCCACGTGGGGCTCACCGTCTTAATCCCCATTTTACAGATGAGGGAACTGAGGCCCAGAGAAGTGAAGTGACTTGCCCAAGGCCGCGCAGCAGACAAGCGGCGGAGCCGGGATTAGAACCCATGACCTTCGGCCTCCCAGGCCCGCCCTTAATAAATGGCACAGTCATTATTACTTGACTTACTAGTCGCCATGTTTCCTCAAGACCACAAGCAGCTTTCGGGGGAACTCTTCCCTGAATAATTCACACCATCCTCCACACGTGTATATATATCTACATCTGTGTACGTATACGTATAGATGTATCTGTTTGTAGGTGTATGTATAGAGGAGAAGCAGCGTGGCTCAGCGGCAGGAGCGTGAGCTTTGGAGTCCGAGGTCATGGGTTCGAATCCCGGCCCCGGCCCTCGTCAGCTGCGTGACCGTGGGCGAGTCACTTCGCTTCTCTGGGCCTCGGTTCCCTCATCTGGAAAATGGGGATTAAGACGGCGAGCCCCACGCGGGACGACCCGATTCCCCTGCGTCTACCCCAGCGCTTACAACGGTGCTCTGCACGTAGTAAGCGCTTAACAAATGCCAACATTAATTCATATGGCGTGCTCAGCGTGAGAAGGGAATGTGTCCACGTGCTCCACTTATACTGGGCTCTCCCCGTACAGTGCTCGACACACATTGAGCGTTCAATAAATACCATCGATCGGTATGTATATTTTTGTGGGGATTTTCTTTTGTGATTCCAAGGACTCAATCCGCTAGTCCGCTGAGATATTCTCCAAGTACTTCTCCTTTGTTCCCGTGAACGATATTTGTAAAGATTTGGTCCGCCCTCCCATTGGGCTCGTAAGTTACCCGAAGGCGGGGAACGCAGGCAAGCGTCTGTCTCGCCCCCTTCGTAATAATAATGATAACGGTGGCGTTCGTTAAGCGCCGACTACGTTCCGGGCACCGTACTAAGCGCCGGGGCGGATACAGGCAAATCGGGTCGGGCGCAGTCTCTGTCCCACTTGGGGCTCACTGTCTCAATCCCCGTTATACAGATGAGGGAACTGAGGTACGGAGAAGTGAAGCGACTGGCCCAGGGTCACACCGCAGACAGGCGGTGGAGCCGGGATTAGAACCCCTGACCCTCCGACTCCCAGGCCCGGGCTCTATCCACTGGGCCACGCTGCTTCTCACCTGTCCCAAGCTCCGCGCTCACCGACGGGTCGACGTTTTCTTCTTTCTCTGCGGTATTCGTGAGGCGCCCACCACGGCGGCGTGGCTCAGCGGAAGGAGCACGGGCTTCGGAGTCAGAGTTCGTGGGTTCGAATCCCGGCTCGGCCGCTCGTCAGCTGTGTGACTTTGGGCCAGTCGCTTCGCTTCTCTGTGCCTCAGTTACCTCATCTGTAGAACGGGGATGAAGGCCGCGAGCCCCACGTGGGACGACCTGATTCCCCCGTGTCTACCCCAGCGCTTAGAACACACGGCGCTCGGCACGTAGCGAGCGCCTAACAGATACCGACATCGTCACGTCCCGGGCACCGAGGGGCGTATCCTTCGGCCTAAGAGTACGGCGACCAAATGGAGCCCCGTGGACTCCGGGTGAATTGCCGAGCCCTCTCTTCCCGGGACGAGGTTTATGAATGAAAGGAAATGAAAGGCTCCGTGTTTTCCAGTTGCTCAAAAATATTTAGAATTGCCGCAAGCCACTTTGAGCGAGCGGACCATCTGTGGCCGTAGAACGCATTAGGAATGGCCTCGAAGTCGTCCCTCATCTCTCAACGGTTAGGACTTATGGGACGAGAAGGTTTAACTTGTCAAAATGTTTTGCTTAATTGCCGGGGCACTATGTAAAGAAATGCGCTCCTCGACTCGAAGGGGAAATACCGCGTAGCCCCTCAGGATCCACTCGCTCGGTCGTTTTGCTCCGCTCTGAATTTTTGGAAATAACGTACACAGAATCCTGTCATTTACATTGCCGTATTCTCTTTGCTGTGTGTCGTAACAGGACATCCAGCCACCCGCCGTCCAGATAGTACTCGTCCGCTGTCCGTGAGGGAAAGGGGTTGGTGACGATGGGATTCGTTAAGCGCTTACTTTGTGCCGAGCACTGTTCTAAGCGCCGGGGTAGATGGAGTTAATCAGGCTGTCCCACGTGGGGCTCAGAGCCCTAATCCCCGTTTTCCGGATGAGGTAACCGAGGCCCAGAGAAGCGGGGTGACTTGCCCACGGTCACACGGCCGACGAGCGGCGGAGCCGGGGTTAGAACCCACGACCGCCGATTCCCAAGCCCGGGCTCTTTCCGCCGAGCCGCGCTGCCGCAGTCGGGGTCTCGAGCGCTCGCCGTTGGCCGAGCGCTGACAGAGCTCTTGGATGAGTACCGTAGGACGGAGTTGGTAGACACGTGCCCCGCCCACGACGAGGGCATCCTTAGCCATCTGTGGCCCCCAAGGTGCTCGATTTGGGCGCTCAGTCTTGCCTTTTGTGGTCATTAATAATAATAATAATAACAATCACGTTGGTATCTGTTAAGCACTCACTACGTGCAGAGCACTGTTCTAAGCGCTGGGGGAGATACGGGGTCATCGGGGAAGCAGCGTGGCTCAGTGGAACGAGCCTGGGCTTCAGAGCCGGAGGTCATGAGTTCGACTCCCGGCTCTGCCGCTTGTCAGCTGGGTGACCGTGGGCGAGTCACTTCACCGCTCTGTGCCTCAGGGACCTCATCCGTAAAATGGGGATTATCTGCGAGCCTCACGTGAGACAACCTGGTTACCCTGCGTCTACCCCAGCGCTTAGAACAGTGCTCGGCACGTAGTAAGCGCTTAACAAATAACGTTATTATTATCGGGTTGTCCCACGCGAGGCTCACGGTCTTCATCCCCATTTTACAGACGAGGTCACTGGGGCCCAGAGAAGTGAAGCGCCTCGCCCACGGTCACCCGGCTGCCGAGTGGCAGAGCCGGGATTCGAACCCACCGCCTCGGACTCCCAAGCCCGCGCTCTTTCCGCCGCGCCGCGCCGCTTCTCTGTTAGTTGTCTCAGGCCCCTAACCGGCAAAGCAGGACAACGGAAGGACTCTGCTTTTAAGGTTGAGCCATAAGGAAGTGGAGAAAGCTTTCGTTCCCCGGTGCGGCCGTCGGTTCGATCCGTTCAGTCGTATCTATCCGGCGCTTAGTGTGTGCGAAGCGCGGTGCTCCGCGCACAGTAAGCGCTCAGGAAATACCATCGAATTCCCTACTTTTCATTAAAGAACGCTACCAGATTCCCTAATTTCTGGGAATCGGACGGGCTCGTCAGCCGTTTCCCTCCCGCTGCCTTAAAATGATTTCAGCGGATTGAGGCCCCCGGTCGCTGCCGGGAGGCGAACGGGCTGTTTCCTTGGGAGGATTTCAGGTGACGGAGGGCACGTTTTCATTTGTTCCCTTTTACCCCGGGGCCCGATCGATCCCCCTTGGTCTGACCCGGAACCGTTTCCCCTTTCCCGCCCAGGTAAACGGAGTGCAGCTCTACGGAAGATCGCGTCGAGAAGCGGTTTCCTTTCTGAAAGAGGTGCCCCCGCCCTTCACTCTGGTCTGCTGTCGGCGCCTTTTCGACGACGAAGCCTTTGCGGACGAGCCAAGTACCGGCGAGGTTTCGGATCCGGAGCCAAAGGTACCGATGGAATATGCGTCGGGGCTCGCGCCGGATGATCGTTCAGGCTCTTGGCCGGAGGGACGGGAGCCGTCGGTAGAGGGGAGGGGGTCTGGGCTCTGATTTTCGCCCCTCCTCCCTCCTCTCTTCCCCTCTCAGCCTCGCTCCCAGGGGGCCGCGGCAGAACCCGTACTGGCAAGGCGCAGGGCCGAGCGGACGTCGCCGAGCGTACTGGGGCTCGGGGTTCAGGGCGGCCCTTTCTCAGCGGTTTTAGAGAGCGCGGTTATGTGCCGAGAGATCTGGTTCGCCGTCGGGGAGCGGGCGAAGTGGACGGGACCTGCTGGGGTTGCTTCTCGTCGGGCCCGTGAGCTAACCAGAGGGCAGCGCTTCCCCCCCCGGGCTTCTGCGACTGTCGCGTCTGGGGGATTTTCGTGTTCGCGAGAGGCGAAAGAACTTCGAGGAGGCTGCTCAGCTCGCCCTCCTCGTCGGCAATCTCGTCTGGCTCGCCGCCGACCGCTCGCCCACGCCCTGCTTCTGGCCTGGAGCGCCCTCCCTCCTCGTATAATAATGATACCGGTGGTATTTAAGCGCTGCGTGCCAGGCACTGGGGTAATAATAATAATAATGTTGGTATTTGTTAAGCGCTTGAGCACCGTTCTAAGCGCCGGGGGGAGATACGGGGTCATCGGGTCGTCCCCCGTGAGGCTCACGGTCTTCATCCCCGTTTTCCAGATGAGGTAACCGAGGCCCAGGGAAGTGAAGCGGCTCGCCCACGGTCACCCGGCTGACAAGTGGCGGAGCCGGGAATCGAACCCACGACCTCCGACTCCCGGGCCCGGGCTCTTGCCGCTGAGCCACACTGCTTCTCGATAATACCCTTAAGAACAATGTTGGTATCCGTTAAGCGCTCACTACGTGCAGAGCACCGTTCTAAGCGCCGGGGTGGATACAGGGTCATCGGGTCGTCCCACGGGAGGCTCGCGGTTAATCCCCGTTTTCCAGATGAGGGAACCGAGGCCCAGAGAAGTGAAGCGACTCGCCCACGGTCACCCAGCTGACGGGCGGCAGAGCCGGGAATCGAACCCACCACCTCCGACTCCCGGGCCCGGGCTCTTTCCGCTGAGCCGCGCTGCTTCCAGACAGATAAATGTCCTCCCCCACTTCAAAGCCCTGTTGAAGGCCCATCTCCTCCGAGAAGCCTTCCCTGACTGCGCCGTCCTCTCCTCCCGCTCCCGTCTGCGTCGCCCTGACCTGTTCCTTGGCTCATCCTCCCTCCCGACCCACAGCACATACGTACATATCCGTCGTCTGTTTATCTGTGAATATTAACGTCCATTTCCCCTTCTAGACCGTGAGCTCGTTGCGGGCGGGAGCGTGTCTCTTTTTCATATCGTACTCTCCCGAGCGCTTAACGCGGAGCTTTGCACACAGTCGGCGCCCAAGTAAATACGAGCGATGAGTCGGGGGTGTCGACTGAGTGGCCCCGGTTGGCCGAGACCACGGGGGTTTGGGAAGATACTGGAGAAGCAGCGCGGCTCAGTGGAAAGAGCCCGGGCTTGGGAGTCAGAAGTCATGAGTTCGAATCCCGGCCCTGCCACTCGTCAGCCGTGTGACCGTGGGCGAGTCACTTCTCTGTGCCTCAGTGACCTCATCTGTAAATCGGGGATCGACCGTGAGCCTCACGCGGGACGACCCGATGGCCCCGTATCTCCCCCCGGCGCTTAGAACGGTGCTCGGCACATAGGAGGCGCTTGACGAACACCAACGTTATCGTTATCGTTGGACGTAATCCCTGCTCGTGAGAGGCCTCGTCGGCTCGTACAGGGGCGGTTTTCTTCATCGTCGTCGTCATCGGTGCTTTTTATTGAGCGCCGCTTACTGTACTAAGCGCCCCGGGGAGTAGAGTACAGCGGAGGCAGGAAACCGCGTTCCCCGCGCTCCTCTAATGGCCGCCGCGACTCTTCCCGTAATGAAGCGGCGGCGGCGGTTTTCCTCCGGCGGTTGCTTAAAAAAAAAAAAAAAAAAAAAAGGCTTTAGTCTAACGTTGCAAATTATGTAAATCGCCAACCGAACCGAGCTCGTACCCACCATTCATCACTCTTCGGGGTAAGAGGCGAACGAGAACTTTGAATTATGTCAAGTTTCAGCCTAGCTCCCATTAGTTGATTGCTTCGCAACCTTGCGAAATCGGGTTTCGTCGTAGGAGAGGAGACTCGGACTTCCCATCTTTTCATTCGGCGGTATTTATGGAGCGCTCACCCTGCGCGGAGCACTGTCCTAGGCGCTTGGAAAGTACAATTCGGCAGCAGAAAGAGACAATCCCTACCCGACGACGGGCCCCCGGTCTAGAAGAGCATCAGACCCGGCTTCGGGTTTAGCATTTTTAAAGACTCCGACGCCTTCAGGCCTGTAATGGCTTGGAGTGGCTTTCCGGTGTGGCGGACTCGATTAGTCCCTTTTTATATTGTTTGTCAAACGGCCAAAACCCATGGATTATGCAGTGGGGGTGGAAGATGCTTATGCCCGGAGCACGTTTTCCAACCGGTTGGATCTTCGTTGCAAACGTCCCTTTTCCTCCAGTGGATGAGCTTTGAAACGAAGAGCTCCTCAAGAGGCAGCGTGGCCTAGTAGAGAGAGAGCCCGGGCCGGGGAGTCGGAGGATCTGGATTCTAATCCGGCTCTGCTGGGCGATCTTAGGCACGTCGCTTAACTTCTCCGACCCTCAGTTCCCTCATCTGTAAAATGGGGATTCCGCACCCGTTCTCTTTCCGGTTTACACCGCGAACCCCACGTGGGACCCGGTTATCTTGCATCTGCCCCAGCGCTCAGTACAGAGCTTGGCACAGGGTAAGCTCTTAACGGCTATCCGCGCTGCGATTATGAAAGCGAAATCCGGGTAAGAGGTGATGAGGATTTCGCCTTTTCCCGGGACAACTCTGGCCGGCCCTAGTTTCAGCCCCTGGGCCGGGGGAGGTTCACTCCCAAGGCTGTGGATTTAAGTTTGCTTAATTGCGTGGGAGACGGTGCTCAGGATGCCTGTGAGAGGCCGGTAACCCAAGCGCCGTAAGTTTTCTGAAATCAGGCTTTCCTTTCTTGAAGAGCAGCGCTAAACTCTACGCTAGATTGAGGGGAAACAGGTCAGACGCAGCCCCTGTTCCACACGGGGGTTCACCGTCCGAGAGGCGGGGAGAATCAATCGCTCCGTCGTGCCCGTTCTGCACCCGCGGCAACCGAGGCCCGGAATGGTTGAGTGACTTACCCGAGGGCACAGGGCGGGGCCGGGGTGGAGGCGAGAACAGAACCCAGGTCCTGGTTGAAGAGAGGCAACGGGTGTCTCTGAACTGCAGTTTTTCACCGTGGTCCACCCTCACCCCCTCAATTGAGACTCTTCTTCGGCCTTAAAAGAAACCAACTCTTCTCCTCTTAACGGGTCTCAGCCGCCAGCATATGGCATTAAAAAGAAAACAGAACAACCGCACCCAGGGATGCAGGAGAGATGAAAAACCGACTTCCCGGCCGTCCGGTCCGTGTCTTCATTTTTTCTCGACTTCAGTCGCCAACTATAAATTCGGGTGCACGTAATTATGTACCGGTCAACGGTTATGCTGTTTAAGTGTTTACCACGTGCCGGACGCTGTACCAGATGCTGGGGCGGATGCGAGCGGATCGGGTTGGACGCAGTCCCCGCGTCACGCGGGGCCCACGGTTGCCCGCCCCGTTTTCCCGGCGAGATAACCGAGGCCCAGAGAAGTGAAGGGACCTGCCCGGGGTCACCCAGCAGACAAGTGGCGGAACCTGGATTAGAACCCGTGACCTTCTGACTCCCAGGCCCGGGCTCTAGCCACTAGGCCATGCGCATACTAATATTTTATGCCCTTCTTACCCGGGGTGGCATGTAAAACATTGACTGAGATGCTTATTTTTCCTTTTATGCTTCTAACGGGATGGCCGAACTCATTATGGTATAAGAGGTCGGTGGTATTTTGATTTGCACAAGTGCTCAGCATAAGAGAAGTGCTGATATATATATGGCATTTATGTATATAATAATTGTGTTATTTAAGTGCTTATTATATGCCGGGTACTGGACTAAGCGCTGGGGTAGATACAAGATAATTGGGTCGGACACAGTCCCTGTCCCACGTGGGGCTCACAGTCTTAATTCTTAATTAATTCTTAATTAATTCTGAAGTCTTCACTGTGGCTCGGTGAAAAGAGCCCGGGCTTGGGAGTCCGAGGTCATGAGCTCGAATCCCAGCTCCGCCACTTGTCAGCCGGGTGACTGTGGGCAAGTCACTTCCCTGCTCTGTGCCTCAGTTACCTCATCTGCAAAATGGGGATGAAGTCTGTGAGCCTCACACGAGACAACCTGATGACCCTGTATCTCCCCCAGCGCTTAGAACGGTGCTGCACGTGGTGAGCGCTTAACAGATACCAACATTATTATCGATTCCCATCTTACAGACAAGGAGAGCGAGGCACGGAGAAGGCAGCGACTTGCCCACGATCTCACTCAGCAGGCAAGTGGCGGAGCTGGGATTAGACCCCGAGTCCTTCCGACTCCCAGGCTCTTTCCACTAGGCCGTGCTGCTTCTCCTCTCTCCGTATAATTCGAGGACTGAAACGTCCGTATTTCGGGGCTTGGGTTTTCATGTAACGTTGGGCCTACGGATTCTCTTAACCTTTCACCGAGCGTGACGAAAAGTTCTGCCCTGTTACGTCGAAACCTAGAAGCGCGAATAGAGGAGCGGTGGCTCTTCAGAAGGAACAGAAATGTCCGCGGGTAAAGACGTTCTCTTTTACGTTCCAGCAGGACCCCAGGGTCGAGGATCACGTCGAAGATGATGAAGATGGAGAGTTGGCCCTCTGGTCGCCCGAAGTGAAGGTCATCGAACTCGTCAAAGATCCCAAGGGCTTAGGATTCAGCATTTTGGACTATCAGGTGGGACCGACACGTAAAGAGCTCTCGCAGCGGCGCTCTGCCGCCGTTCCCCGGGCTGATCCCGACAGCCGGTACCTCTGCCGAGAACACCGTTTTGGCGGCTGGCGTCTCAGGCGGGGAGCGGAACGGCTCGGGGGGTTGACGTACTCCCTCTTAAATTTTAGTCTGGATCGAAGGGTGTTCTTCGATACTTCCAGAAGGATTTCCCCAGAATATCCGGGGGCCAGTTGTTGATAGACGCATTCAGCGTGCAAGGGAAAGGTGCCCCGCTGAAGTCTTCATTTCTGTCCTATTTCTCGCTAGACCCACACCTGTCCCGAAGAGCGGCGATTAAAGCAATTAGGGGAAGAGCGAGCTCCCCAAATTCCCTGAGACGGGACCTTGTTTTAAATGGGCTTTCCATCTTTTTGGGAAAAGCTTCGCGTCGCGTCATCCTGTAAAATGGGGATCAAGACCGTGCGCCTCACGGGGGACAACCTGGTTACCCTGTATCTACCCCAGCGCTTTGAACAGCGCTCTGCTCGTAGTAAGCGCTAAAAAACACCGACATTATTATCCTCCGGTCCTCGCCCAAGTGCTTAGTACAGCGCGCCACGCGCAAGAGTTGCCCGGTCTGGTCCGGTCCGATGCCGTCGGGTCGTTCCCCGACACGGCCGCATCTCTCCCCGGAGGCCCCGCTCTCCATCTGCCATCGTTCCGGTTAGTGGATCCGCGGAGTTTTTTTGGGTCAAAATCCGGAAACGATTTACCGTCGCCGTCTTCCGCGCGGTCACCTCGAGTCTCCGCCCTGGACCCTCTCCCGTGCCGCCGCCGCCCGGCGCGGGGGAGTTGGGACGGGTAGCCGTTTGGCCCGCCCCTCGCTAGCCACAGCCCGAGCCGGGAGTGGCACGGACGGGCCTCTGCGTGACTCTCCGGCCCGTAGCCGAGACTGGCGGAGGGCTGGAAACTCTCCGGGTGCCATCCTGAGAGGGGAGGTTGCTCGGTAAATACTGTCAGTTGACTGTGGTGATTCCTATTTCTTCAGCCTGGGATACGGAGGCGGGGAATGCGTCTGTTTATTTTTGGATTATGATAATAACGTTGGTATCCGTTGCGCGCTCACTGTGTGCCGAGCACCGTTCTAAGCGCTGGGGTAGACACGGGGGAATCAGGTTGTCCCGCGTGGGGCTCAGATTACAGTCTCCCAAGCGCTCAGGACAGTGCCGCACACGGTAGGAGTTCAGTAAATACAACGCAAGGGCGATGGAGCTGTGGTATTTAAGCGCTTACTGTGCGCCGCACGCTCTACTAAGCACTCTGGTGGATGCAGGCGAATCAGCTCGGACGCAGTCTCTGTCCCGAGTGGAGCTCACGGTTCAAGTAAGGGAAGAAGGTGGTATCTGTTAAGCGCTTACTATGTGCCGGGCGCCGTCCTCAGCACTGGGGGAGATACGGGGTCATCGGGGGGGGGGGTCCCGCGTGGGGCTCACAGTCTCCATCCCCATCTTCCAGCTGAGGGAACCGAGGCCCAGAGAAGCGAAGTGCCTGGCCCAGAGTCACACAGCCGACAGGCGGCGGAGCCGGGATTAGAACCCACGACCTCTGACTCCCGAGCCCGGGCTCCCGCTGCTTCTCCGTGTCCTTCAGTGTAGAGGCTGGGTATCCATCGGTACGTAGGGACTAGAGATGACGGCTGGGGTGCGTAGAGCCGATCCTTCCCCAAGTGATCGCTCTCACCTCCTCTGTCTGTTGCGTCGGCAGTTATCTTACGAGCGTTCGCTGCCGCCGTTTCAGCCCGGCGGTCGGTGGGGGTGTTCTCCGATGACAAGCCCAAACCTTGGGGCAGAAATCTGCCCCTGGGATATCCCCCCCTCCCCCCCCCCCCCCGCCCCGTCCTCCTCACGAAGGAAATATACCAGTTCATCCAGTCGTATTTATCGAGCGCTTACCGTGTGCAGAGCACTCTACTGAGCGCCTGGGATGTACAATTTGGCACCAGATAGAGACCATCCCTGCCCGGCAGCGGGCTCGCGGTCCAAAAAGGGGGAGGCAGACGGCAAAGGGGGGGGGGGGGGAGGGTGCATCCCGGCAGACCGGCCCCCCCGACCGAAGAAAGACCGGTCTGGTGGATGTAGAGTGGGCCTGGGTTCTAATCCCGGCCCCGCCACTTGTCAGCCGTGTGACTTTGGGCAGGTCGCGTCACTTGCCGTGGCGCAGTGGAAAGAGCCCGGGCTTAGGAGTCAGAGGTCGTGGCTTCTAATCCCGCCTCCACCACCTGTCAGCTGTGTGGCTTCGGGCAAGTCGGCTTCACTTCTGGGTGCCTCGGTTCCCTCGTCTGGAAGATGGGGATGAAGACCGTGAGCCTCACGTGGGACGACCCGATGACCCTGTATCTACCCCGGCGCTTAGAACAACGCCCTGCACGTAGTAAGCGCTTAACAAATACCAACGTCGTTATTAGTATTATTATTACTTCCCTGGGCCTCAGTTCCCTCATCTGCAAAATGGAGATGAAGACCGTGAGCCCCACGTTGGGACGGGGCCCGTGTCCAACCTGATCAGTTTGTATCTACCCCAGTGCTTGGAAGTTGCTGAGAACAGTGCTTTGCGCGCAGTAAGCGCTCAGTAAGTACGACTGAGTGAATGAGCCTGATTAACTTTTATCTACTCCAGACACGGTCGTCATGTGACGAATACCATAATATCATAATAATATAATCATACCAAATACTCGCTTCTATCCATTGCCACTGTTCTCGTCCGTCCGTCTCCCCCCGATTAGACCGTAAGCCCGTCGAAGGGCGGGGACCGTCTCGCTCTCCGTTACCGATTTGTCCGTTCCAAGCGCTCAGTCCAGTGCTCTGCGCACAGTAAGCGCTCGATAAATACTATCGAATGAATTGAATCAGTGAAATACCTTAAAGAGAAATAATAACAACGATAGTGGTATTTGAGTGCTTACTCTGTGTCGAACACTGTTCTAAGAGCGGGGGAAGACGCGAGATAGTCAAGTCAGACTTGGTCCCTGTCTCACACAGGGCCCAGGGAGACAGAAATAAAAATAGACGGAGAGAATATCTATTCAGAACTGCGAGGAGGGGATAGATAAGCTCAGATAAGCGCGGAACTGGGATTAGAGACCCGATCTCCGATTCCCAGGCCCTCGCAGACCGCACCGCTTCTCGATAGGGCCGGACCAGATGACCGAGAGTCTTAATAAAATAATAATAATCGCGGCGGTGTTCGTTAAGCGCCCACTTGCTGTGTCGAGCACTGTTCTAAGCGCTGGGGGAGATACAAGCTAATCGGGTTGGGCACGGTCCCAGATGGGGCTCCAGTCTTAATCCCCGTTTTCCAGAGGAGGGAACTGAGGCCCAGAGAAGCGAAGTGACTCCCCAAGGTCCCGCGGGAGACAAGCGGCGGAGCCCAGGATTAGAACCCAGGCCTGCCGATTCCCAGCCCGGGCTCTAGCCTTTGAAGCCGACGGTGGGATTGGTCTCGCGTGAGACCGGACTCTCTTCTTGATTCTATTCATTGCCACTGTTCTCGTCCGTCCGTCTCCCCCCGATTAGACCGTAAGCCCGTCGAAGGGCGGGGACCGTCTCTCTCTCCGTTACCGATTTGTCCGTTCCAAGCGCTCAGTCCAGTGCTCTGCGCACAGTAAGCGCTCGATAAATACTATCGAATGAGTGAACGAATGAACGCGAGCTCGTCCCTAGACTGTCAGCTCACTGTGGGCGGGATCGTGTCTGCTTATTGTCTGTGTTACTCTCCCAAGCGCTCTGGTACAGTGCCCTGCACGCAGTGAGCGTCAGTAAATGCGGTCGAACGAACGAGCAGTGCTTGACACGCAGTAGGCGCTTAAGAAAATGCCATTTGAGCCGCGGTGGCCTGATGAGAAAGCGTTTTCCCCGAGCTCCCGCCCCACGGAGGCCCAGTTCTCCAACAGTCTTCTGGCCGTTGGAGCTCGCGCCGGAGGAGAGAGGCAACGTGGCGGAATTGGACAGAGCCCGGGTCTGGGAGTCAGGAGGTCATGGGTTCTAATCCCGTCTCTGCCGCTTCTCTGCTGTGGCACCTTGGGCAAGTCACTTCACTGCTCTGGGCCTCCTCTGTAAAATGGGGATCGAGACTGTGAGCTCCATGTGGGACAGGGATTGGGTCCAACCGGCTTACCTGGTGTCTACCCCAGTGCTTAGTACAGTGCCTGGCACATAGTGAGCGCTTAACCAATACCACCGTAGTCGTTACTGCCCATTGGTGGGCAGGGATTGTCTCTCTCTGTTGCTGTTTTGTACTTTCCAAGCGCTTAGTACAGTGCTCTGCACATGGTGAGCGCTCAATAAAGACGATTGAACGTATGAATGAATGATTATTATTATTATTGTTATTATTATTATTAATTGGGAGCATTCTCCCCTGGGGGAGAGCTTCCCCCCCCCAACGATTTCCAATTAGCAAACTTAACTCTTGTCCGCAAACGCTCAGAATTCGCTCGCGATTCTCTTTATGTTTTAATGGTATCTGTTAAGAGCTTACTACGTGCCAGACACCGTTCTAAGCGCTGGGGTGGAGGCCAGCTAATCAGATGGGGGACGGTCCCCGGACCACGTGGGGCTCCCACTCTTAATGCCCATTTTACAGATGAGGAGATTGAGGCCCGGAGCCGCTGAACGACCAGAACCCGGGTCCTTCTGATTCCCAGGCCCGTGCTCGATCGACTAAGCGCCGCGAGGCCGTCGTCGGGCAGGGACGGTCTCTGTCTGTTGCCGAATTGTCCATCCCAAGCGCTCAGTACGGCGTTCTGCACACAGTAAGCGCTCACTAAATACGACTGGCTGAGTGAATGCTTTTCTAAGCAGAACGAGTGGAAAAGAGGGAGGAGATTTTTTCGATTCACCCTTCCCCTGCTAGAACCGGCTTCTGCGTGGAACGGGATTCCTCTGCGGTGACGTGGTTGAGATTTCTCTGTGTCTCTCTACCCGATTCGCACTCAGCTCCCCAGTTGTGGGGAAAGATTAGGGGAACTCGAATCCCCGAACATCTCAGGGAAGAGCGTTTTTAATGCAGTTTCGGGGCCGGGAGAAGCCCTGATGGACCGAATGCTTTTAAGGGTTTTACCAGTCAGTGTGATATTTTTAGACCTCTATGCTTGATTATTATAGGGAATTAAAACTGTTGGCGAGGACTCTCTTCGCTATAACATTCATATTTTAATACTTTAGTGCCGCCTATACCCTGTGTGGTTTAATAAAGCCAAATGTACTCTATCAAAGGACGTAAAATGCTAAGTGATGTAAAAATCAATTCTTTTTTTTAATACAATAAGACATGAATTGGGAACAGATTAAAAGACAGATACTTAGGGCATTATGCAGGAACATTAAATTCCATATTTGGCCAATGCGATTTAACTCGACTGCGAATAAATCCCGGGTTAGTCATTTTCGCTGACAAGGATACCGCTGCAGAGCCGGCGTCACCTCCCAGGCACCTGAACGCCTCTGCGGAGCAAATCCTCCACTTCTTCCCCAACTCTTGGGGGGCAAAAGCGTCTTTCCACCCCTCCGAGACGGGGTACGGAGGAGAGCTCCCTCCTCCCCCCGCACCCCGACCCCCAAGTCTCCGAGGGAAAGAGAATCGCTCCCCGATCAGCGGACGCCCAGGTCGCTCCGATTCTTCCTTTCCGGTCTGGGCCCCCGGTCAATCAGTGGTATTCGTTGAGCACCTACTCCCTGCGGAGCGCTCCTCTAATAAGAACAACTGTCGTGTTTAAGCGCCTGCTACGCGCCGGGCACTGTCCTGAGCGAGGTAATTCGGTCGGACGCGGTCCCTGTCCCCCTCGGGGGCTCACGGCCTTCGTCCCCGTTGTACAGATGAGGTCACCGGGGCCCAGAGAAGGGAAGTGACTTGCCCAAGGTCACCCGGCGGACATGGGGAAGCGCCGGGATTAGGACCCGGCTCCTTGTGATTCCCGGGCCCGGGTCTAGCCACAGTCCCCGCGGCTGCTTCTCTGTGCTTGGGAGAGTGCAGTAGCACGATGATGATAGTAACGGCGTTTAAGGGTTTGCTATGTGCTGCGGTCCACACTGAGCGATAGGAGAGAAGGTGGAACCTCCCCTTTCCCCACTTTGGAAGCATGATTTAAGTCACGCCTCCTCCAAGAGGCCTTCCCCGGTTAAGCCCTCTTTTCCCCGCTTCCCTCCCCCTTCTCCGTCACCTGTGCATTTTGGACCCGCGACCTCTGGACGGTGGATATTTGCCCCAGCCTCGACCCCGTAGCTCTTATGACGTACGTATCTTCAAATTGTAACTTTATAAATCTCTCATTTCCGGGAATGCCCGTCTCCCGCGGGGAGCGAGCCGGCCAACTCTGTTGTATCGTCCTCTCCCAAGCGCTTAGTTCAGTGTTCTGCACATAGAAGGTGCTCAGTACATACCACTGAGCGCTTAATTGCCCGTCACCTAGTAAGGGCTCCGTAGATTCGTTCAGTTCACTCAGTCGTGCTCCCTGAGCGCTCAACTGTAACGCGGAGCAGTGCTCCGTAGATTCACTCAGTTCACTCAGTCGTTATTTATTGAGCACTTAGTCTGTGCTGAGCACCGTACTAAACGCTTGGGTGAGTACAGAATAATAATAAGCAGACACCTTCCCTGCCCATAACGAGCTTACGGTCTAGACCCCGTCGATCAACTGATCGAGAAAACGTTAGAGAGAGATTGAGTCCTCCTCTCCCCGGGTAGTTGCATAAACTCTCTAATACTCAAAACAGCCAACACCTTCAGCTACACGCTGTCCTGGGGGCCCTCCCGGGGCTCTGCAGAAGCCATGGGACGTGGCCCGCGGCCAACCCGATTATCCTGGAGAAGCAGCGCGGGTCAGTGGAAAGAGCACGGGCTGGGGAGTCAGAGGTCATGGGTTCGAATCCCGGATCCGCCACTCGTCAGCCGCGAGATTTTGGGCAGGTCGCCTCTCTGGGCCTCAGTTCCTGCATCTGGGAAATGGGGATTAAGACTCTGAGTCTCACCTGGGACAACCTGATCACCTTGTATCCCCCCCCCCCCCCCCCCCAGAGCTTAGAACAGTGCTTTGCACATGGTAAGCGCTTCACAAATGCCATCATTATAGAGAAACAGTGTGTTCAGTGGAAAGAGCCCAGGCTTGGGAGTCAGAGGTCGTGGGTTCTAATCCCAACTCCACCGCTTGCCGGCTGTATGACTTTGGGCGAGTCACTTAATGTCTCTGTGCCTCATTTGCCTCACCCGTACAATGGGGATTGAGACTGTGAGCCCCGCGTGGGACAACCTGATCACCTTGTATCCCCCCCCCCCCAGGGCTTAGAACGGTGCTCTGCACATAGTAAGCGCTTAACAAATACCAACATTATTATTATTACTTAGCACAGTGCTTCTCACAAAGTAAGGGCTTAACAAATACTGCTAAAAAAGAAGATAGATTAGGGAGAGGGGAAATAGTAGAGTATATGACTATAATAATAATGATGATGGTATCTGTTAAGCGCCTGCTATGTGCAAAGCACTGTTCCAAGCGCTGAGGAGGGTACTAGGTGAGGAGGTCGTCCCACTTGGGGCTCCCAGTCTTAATGCCCATTTCCCAGATGCGGTCACTGAGGCACCGAGAAGTGAAATGACTCGCCCCAAGTCGCACAGCTGACAGGCGGCGGAGTGGGATATGAACCCGTGACTTCTCGGTCCCAAGCCCGGGCTCCTTCCACTGAGCCGCGCTGCTTCTCATGCCCTCTTGACAGAGAAGCAGCGCGGCTCAGTGGAAGGAGCCCGGGCTTCGGAGTCAGAGGTCACGGGTTCGACTCCCGGCTCTGCCGCCTGTCAGCTGGGTGACTGTGGGCGAGTCACTTCACTTCTCTGTGCCTCAGTTTACCTCACCTGTAAAATGGGGCTTAACTGTGAGCTTCATGCGGGACGACCCGATTGCCTGCTTAGAACAGTGCTCCGCACGTAGTAAGCGCTTAACAAATACCAACGCTATTATTATTATCATTATGATATTTAAGCACTGCGAGGCCGGGGCGATTATCAAAGAGCCCAGGTGAAAACACGGGGCCAGAATTGACCCTCTTCAGGGACCTTCCTGGGGCTTCCGGGGAAAAGTCGAGCGGAGCCCCCCGGAAGTCATTCGAAGACTGTGACCCGCCGGAAAGTCCCTGGCACAAAATGAACCAGAACTTTGGCCTTGCCTCCCGTCGGTGGACTCCGCCAGACTTTCCGGTAATATCAGTTACCTCACCCGCAGCCCATTAGATCCCGAAACTCCAAGATCTGTTTCTATGAAGGGCGATTCTCCGCCCTCCAGGCCCCGTTCCTGAAGACCGTATTTGTTTTGGAAAGAGAATTTTCTCCCTCTGCCTCCTTCGTCTACGTGCGGAGTTGGGCCGTCTTAACTGTCAAATCAATTTCAGATACCGCCGATGGCTCGACTGGTGCCTGTCACATTTTGGAGCAGCGCTCGGTCTTCTCTGCATCTAAAATCCAGAAGGAGAAAAAAGCCGTATCTTAAAATACCCACCGTGTTGTGCAGAGCACGTTTTCACTGTTTGTCAGGAGTGGAGAAATGTCATCGGCTCCTGACATTCGGATGACAGGGTAGTGCAATTTAGAGTTTGGTGTAGGGCGGGATAATCGATTGCCGTTAATAATCGCCTGCTGTGAGTAATTAGGCGGTAAATCCAGGAGAGGGAAAATAGTTTTTTGCGAGGTTGGGCAGGGGTTTTATCCAAAACCGGAGAAGAGGCCACGTCCGTCTTGCGAGAGGACATCCGTTCCGCCTTTCGCTCTTTTCTCCGAATGGTCTTCCAGATGCGTCTTCGGCTCGCGGAGCGAAATGCTCGGTTTCCCCCCAGATAATCTCCCCCCCCGCCCCCCCCCCCCCCCCGGAAGGTTCCGCGGCTCGTATTTGAGCGGGGGCCGGATACCGCATCGGTCTTCACGTCAGAACCTCCTCTCTGCCCCGTCGTCGGTATTAATAACCGCGGTGTTTCTTCAGCGTCTACCGTGCGGCCGGCCCTACCGATCGCCAGGGCGAGACGTGGGGCTCAGAGGTTGGAAGGAGCACAGGTATCGAATCCCCGTATTACGGATGAGGTAACTGAGGCACGGGGCGGTCAAACGACTGTCCCGAGGTCGCCCGGCAGACAAGAGGCAGAGCTGGGATTAGAACCCAGACCCTCCGACTGCCGGGCCCGGGCCCTCTCCATCAGGCCACCGTATTTCTCTGCCCCCGGGACACCTTCGACGCAATCCTTTCTCCGTCTGAGGTTAATCCCGTTTCCCGGAAGCCACAATTCTCCGGTGGAGTTCTGAGTTACCTGCCCGAGGTCCTTCCGGACTTTTCCGATCACTCCTCTCCTCCGGGAGATAAATATCCTCCGTGGAGAGATCCACCCCGGTAATGTGCAAGAGATCATGTATGCGATCTCGTAAATCACCTCGGCCAGCGACACGGTGCTAAAAGGGAGGCTGAAGAACTCGGGTCTCCCTAATGGAGTTTTTCACATCCATAATTTAGAGCCCTCCTCTGATAGCTTGAGCTGCCGAAGTCCGGAAGAGCTCTCAGATCTGCCGAAAACTCTTCTTCCTGAAATGATCCTTTCTGATCGCCCCGCGCGTGTCTCGAGGATCCAAACGTACGCGCCATTGGATTCCCCCGGGGATTAGCCCGTTCCCTAAGATTCCCGAATTCGAAGCCCCTTCGGGTTCTGCCGCTGGCTCCGCGTTCAGCTTATCAAAGGGTAGAAGGGCAAAGCCAAGCGATGCAGTAAGAAAGTCCTTAGAGTGTAATTGGGTCGTATTTATTGAGCGCTTACTGCGCGGTGAGCGTATGTGTTACGGGGGGAAGCGGCCCGGCCTAGTGGGTGGAGGCCGGGCCCGGGAGTCAGAAGGGCCTGGGTTCTAGCCCGGCTCGGCCGCTCGTCTGCTGCGTGACCCCGGGCGAGTCATTTCACTTTGCTCTGCCTCGGTTACCTCATCTGTGAAATGGAGAGCCCCCCCCCCCCCCCCTTCTAGACCGAGCCCGTTGGTAGGTAGGGATGGTCTCTGTTTGTTGCCGAATTGTGCTTTCCAAGCGCTTAGTACAGTGCTCTGCACGCGGTAAGTGCTCAATAAATTGGATCGAATGAATGACCGACACGGGCTTTCCGAACGCTCAGTACAGTGCTCTGCACGCGGTAAATGCGCAGTAAATTCGATCGAATGAATGACCGACACGGGCTTTCCGAACGCTCAGTACAGTGCTCTGCACGCGGTAAATGCTCAGTAAATTCCACTGAATGAATGACCGACGTGGGCTTTCCGAGCGCTCAGTACAGTACTCTGCACATGGTAAGCGCTCAATAAATTCGATTGAATGAATGACCGACATGGGCTTTCCGAGCGCTCAGTACAGTGCTCTGCGCACGGTTAAGTGCTCAGTGAATTCGACTGACTGAATGACTGACATGGGCTTTCCGAGCGCTCAGTACAGTGCTCTGCGCCCGGCAAGTGCTCAATAAATTCGATCGAAGGAATGACTGACGTGAACTGTATCCAGCATGATTAGCTTGCATACCCCAGCACTTAGTACAGTGCCTAGCGCATAGTGAGTTCTCAACGTGTGTCCAACCCGATTTGCTCGTGTCCACCCCAAAGACTGTGAGCCCCACATGGGACAACCTGATTCCCCGTGTCTACCCCAGCGCTTAGAACAGTGCTCGGCACATAGTAAGCGCTTAACAAATACCAACGTCGTCAACATCATCATCAACGAGTACCACAGTTATTATCATTAGCAGCCGTAGCAGTGATAATCTTTTTTAAAATTTATCTTGCTTCCTCGGTTGTGAGCGGTTGAGTCTTTCTCTGATCACTTGGGGCCGGCTTGCTGAAGAATAGGCAGAACGATCAATAATAATAATAATAATAACAATGGTGGTATTTGTTAAGCGCTTACTATGTGCAGAGCACTGTTGTAAGCGCTGGGGTAGTTACAGGGTCATCAGGTTGTCCCCACGTGAGGCTCACAGTCTTCATCCCCATTTTCCAGGATGACGCGACACAAAGCTTTTACCAAAAAGATGGAAAGCCCATTTAAAGCAAGGTCCTTTCTCAGGGAATTTGGGGAGCTCGCTCTTCCCCTAATTGCTTTAATCATGCAGGTTAATTATAATGTTGGTATTTGTTAAGCGCTTCCTCTGCGCCGAGCACCGTTCTAAGCGCTGGGGGAGAGACAGGGTCATCAGGTTGTCCCACGTGGGGCTCACGGTTAATCCCCATTTTCCAGATGAGGGCACTGAGGCCCAGAAGAGTTAAGTGACTTAATAATAATAATAATAATTAAGGTACCTGTTAAGCGTTTACTATGTGCAGAGCACTGTTCTAAGCGCTGGGTAGATACAGGATAATCCGATTGTCCCCCGTGGGGCTCACGGCTTTTAATCCCCATTTTTGCATATGAGGGAACTGAGGCACAGAGAGGTTAAGGGACTTGTCCACAGTCACACAGCTGACAAGTGGCGGAGCCGGGATTGGAACCCATGACCTCGGACCCCCAAGCCCGGGCTCCTTCCACCGAGCCACGCTGCTTCGCTCTGCTCCGGCGAGGAACCCGTCGCCTCGCGTGTTTATAGAATCGACTCTTCCGAGGTCTTGTAGTAATGGCGGTGAAATCCTTGGAGAGGAAAAGTAGAGGTTGTTCTCCTGGATAGTAATTTTAAAGCAGCGTGGGCCTCGAGGAAAGAGCCCGGGCCCGGGTTCTAATCCCGGCCCTGCCACCCGTCTGCCGTGTGACCTCGGGCAAGTCACTTTGCCTCTCTGGGCCTCGCTCACAGCGAGGCGCCCCGATCACCTTGTATCCCTCCCAGCGCTTAGAACGGTGCTTTGCACGTAGTGAGCGCTTAACAAACACCGTCATTAGAGAGAAGCAGCGCGGCCCAGTGGCGAGAGCCCAGGCTTGGGAGTCAGAGGTCGTGGGTTCGAATCCCAGCTCCGCCGCTTGTCGGCTGTGTGGCTCATCTGGCTCAGTGCCCATCTGTAAAATGGGAATGAAGACCGTGAGCCCCACGTGGGACAACCTGATCACCTTGTATCCACCTCAGCGCATAGAACGGTGCTTGGCACATAGTAAGCACGTAAATACCAACGTTAACATTATTATTATGAATAATAATGGCATTTAGGTGCTCACCGTGTGGCGGGCGCTGTACCGAGCGCCGGGGTGGATACCAGCAAACGGGGTTGGACCCAGTCCCTGTCCCACGTGGGGCTCACGGGCCCAATCCCCATTTTCCGGATGAGGGAACCGAGGCCCAGTGAGAGAAGCGAAGTGATTCCGTCCACGGTCACCCGAGCGCGGCGGAGCCGGGGTTAGGACCCGCGACCTTTTGACTCCGGGGCCCGGTCTTAATGCACGGTTGCCAGCGGAGACGGGGGAGGGACGGAGCTCTCCCGCGTGAAACTTCCCTCCCGGGTTTGGAGAGGCGCCGGCTGGAGCGGGGGTGTCCCGAGTGTGCCCGCAATGCCCCGTGACGCCCCCAAAACTCCGCGTGTAGCGAGGCCCAAGGCATCGGGCCTCCGGGAACCACTTAACGAGACATCAGAGAGGCTGTGGGCATCGACTCCCGGGCCCGTTCCTTCGGATCGAAGGAGAACCTTCTTGCAGAAAGCGCGGGGGGAGGGAGCTGGGAGACTCGAAGATCTCAGGTCCGGACTGACGGCGGACTCCCGGGAATTTCTTGACCCTTCTGGACTAAGAGGGTAGGAGAGGAAAAAAATATTCCCACCTGAGGCGCGGAGAGACAGGGGAGAGGGAGCCGATAGGTGTCATCGAAAGCAAAAATGAGAATACCGTCTAAGGGAGCCCGTTTGCTTAATAACGATAGTTAAGCACTTACTGTGGGCCCAGCACCGTGCTAAGCGCAGAGCAGCGTGGCTCCTTGGAAAGAGCCCGGGCTCGGGAGTCGGAGGTCATGGGTTCCAATCCCGGCTCTGCCGCCCGTCAGCTGGGTGACCTTGAGCAAGTCACTTCACTTCCCTGTGCCTCGGTGACCTCTTCCGTCAAATGGGGATGAAGTCTGTGAGCCCTACGTGGGACGACCCGATTACGTTCTGTCTCCCCCGGTGCTTAAAACAGTGCTTGGCACATAGTGAGCACTTAACGAATACCAACACGGTTATTACGGTATGGCAGAATTAGCAGATCCGGTCCCTACGCGTGATGAGGCTGATGATGATGATGACGATAATGCCTGTGGTATCTGTTGAACGCTTAACTGTGTGCCAGACACTGTAATAAAAACTGGAGCGGGTACAGGCTGATCAGGTTCATTCATTCATTCATTAGTATTTATTGAGCGCTTACTCTGTGCAGAGCACTGCCCTAAGCGCTTGGAATGGGTTGGACCCAGTACCGGTCCCACCTGGGGCTCGCGGTCTCCATCCCCATTTTACAGATGAGGGAACTGAGGCCCAGAGAAGTCAAGTGACCCGCCCGGGGTCACCCAGTCGACAGGTGGCGGAGGCAGGATTAGAACGCAGACCCTTCTGACTCCCAGGTCCGTGTGCTGTCCACTAGACCACTCCTTCCTAGAGGGAATCCCACATCCTTTTTCAGGCTTACCGTCTCCGGGGCAGATATAAGATGGGAGACCGCTTGGATTTCAGCTCAACGCGCTCCCAGGTGCTTAGCTCGGTGCAGCCGGCGGGCGGTCCATTCCCGCGTTCGTATTTATCGAGCACTTGCCCTGTGCAGAACACAATATAACAGCAAACGGACACAGTCCCCGCCCACCACGAGCTTACAGTCTAGAGCCAGTGAATAATAACAGTAATATTAATCATCTTTCAAACCGAATGATGCCACGCTCCCGTTGTTATTGCGATGATGACTATCGCCGCGTGTCCGTATAGCGTGCCGGAGAGGTGCTCTGGGCAAGCCGAGGTCATCGGGGCCGAGGTCGGGATTGCAGTCGGAACGGCGCGGCCCCGCTTGGGCGGCGAGGAACGAAAGCCGGTCAACCTGGGGGACGGGAGCGACGCCAGAAACCCAGCCGTTCCCAGCTCTCCGAAGACTTGCCGTCTCTTATTTAAGAGAGGTCCCTTTTAAATCCCCTCGCCGTCAGATGGGGCCTCTCTGAGACGAGTCCCCGCTCACATTGCACGTCGGCTCTGGCGATTTGATCTCCGGCCTTTTCCATTACCGAGGTGCTTGTGGGTATTAACTGCCATCTGTGCCAGCCCGTATGGGCGGGTTTTTTGAAGTCAGGGTCACTGGGTTCCTTCTGCTCTCCCATCGTGTCGTGGCTGCCTCGTGGAAGGTCACTCGGTAGATTCAGCCCGCCACCAAGTTATCTGTCTTTCTTCCCTTTGACCGAAAAGGGAAAGAAAAGAGGTCGTGTAGGGTTGCCTTTGGCTGTTCCCATTTCCGCCCCGGCGTTCCCTCAGCCGGAGTTCCGATTAATGCCAGCCGTGCTCTGGGGCCTCCGAATCCTCCCCGACGGCAGGTCCGAGACTGCGAAGGTGCGTGGCGGGCACGCAGATCTGGGATGCAGAGGACCTGGGTTCTGAACCCGGCTCCCCGCCTTGCCTGCTCTGGGACCTTGGGCTAGTCACTTCACTCCTCTGGGCCTCAGTTACCCCGTCTGTAAAACGGGGATTCAGATACTCTCCCCTCCTAATTAACAATAATAATAATGTTGGTATTTGTTAAGCGCTCACTACGTGCAGAGCACCGTTCTAAGCGCTGGGGGAGATACGGGGTCAGCGGGTTGTCCCACGAGAGGCTCACGGTCTTCATCCCCATTTTACAGATGAGGTCACCGAGGCCCAGAGAAGCGAAGCGACTCGCCCGCAGTCACACAGCTGACGGGTGGCAGAGCCGGGATTCGAACCCATGACCTCTGACCCCCAAGCCCGGGCTCTTTCCGCTGAGCCACGCTGCTTCTGTTAGTCCCGTCTGTGACAGGGATGGTGTCCTGCCTGATTATCTCATATCTATCCCGGCGCTAAGAGCAGTGCTCAGCACATAGTAAGCGCTTAACAAATGCCATAATTATTATTATTATTATCTACCCCCGTGCTTAGTTCAGGGCTTGGCAAACAAGTACAATAATAGTAGTAATAATGGTAATTATTATTATCGCTCTTCTTCTCTCCTCTGTTATCATCTTCCGATCCTTCCCAAACCACCGAGCTCACGGTGCTGATTGGCATCTTTTCGAGTTTGCCGTCAAATCGATCAGTTCCGACGATAATAATGATTCATTCATTCATTCGATAGTATTTACTGAGCGCTTACTACGTGCAGAGCACTGTCCTAAGCGCTTGGAATGGACAATCCGGCAACAGATAGAGACGGTCCCCGCCCAGTGACGGGCTCACGGTCTAATCGGGGGAGACGGACGGACAAAAACAAGACGACATAATCCCGATAGATAGAATCGAGGGGATGGACACCTCATAATCGTGGTATCTGTTAAGCGATTAATTAGTGCCAGGCACTGCTCTAAGCGCTCGGGTGAATACGAGCCAATCGGATTGGGCACGGTCCCTGTCCCACATGGGGCTCACAGTCTCAATCCCCATTTTACAGACGAGGGAACTGAGGCCCAGAGAAGTGAAGGGACCTGCTCGAGGTCACACAGCAGACAAGTGGAGGAGCCGGGATTAGAACCCATGACCTTCCGACTCCCAGGCCCGGGCCCTATCCACTAAAGCCGTGCTGATGGTACTCTCCCAAGCGCTCAGTTCAGTGCGTAGCGCACGGTGAGCGCTCAATAAATGGGATTGAATGGATGAAGGAGACTTTAGAACCCCGTATTTGTTGCAAAGCCCTAGGGGCACAGCGAGGACCTTTCCACTGAGCAGTTGAAGAAACTGAGGTGCTGAAGAGAAACTGTTTTTGCCTTGTTGCCAAATACAGTTTTGGAATCTGAACATAATCCCCCGGTCCCAACTTCATTCACTGAGTTTGTATTGACACGTATTATTTCTATCGCTACTCTTCTTTTTTTTCCCTCCCCTCATTCGGTTGAAATCAATCAATCAATGGTATTTATTGGGCTCTTACTATAAGAATAATAACTGAAGGGAATTTCCTCCAAAAGGAATGGGTATCGGAAAGTCGTCCCCGGGGCCGGCCTGGGCGGGTCAAGTTCTCTCCCCAGTCTTCCCCTGCCAGCCGGGTTCGCCCAACGCCTTCAAAAATCCGAGATGGAATTCAATTCACGTCCCTCGGGGGCTGAGGTATGACTTTCCTGAATCTTCTGTGGACAGAATCATAAAAAAAACCCAAACACTATGCAGCAGTGGATTAAGAGGATCGAATGTAATTCTGTCACGTTGCATTTTGTCATCTTGGTATCGATTTGGAATTTATTGACATGAGCAAAGACATTCGAATAATTCACCTCACGGCATAAAGAGACATGGCTTGGTATGCGATTTTGTATATTTTTTTGCAGCAAGATAAGATGGCCCAAAATGTTCACCCACAGTAATGCAGATTATAAATCACCAAAGGCATAACTGGAATAAGCCTTTTAGTACTCATAAACGCTTGTGGTACTTAGGTACACATCTTCCCTCTTCCTACCTCTCCCCTTGTCAAACTGGAAACTCCTTGCGGGCAGGGGTCGTTGATGATAATAATAATAATGTTGGTGTTTGTTAAGGGCTTACTATGTGCAGAGCACTATTGTAAGCGCTGGGGGAGATACAGGGTCATCAGGTTGGTCCCACGTGAGGCTCACAGTTAATCCCCATTTTACAGATGAGGCAACCGAGGCACAGAGAAGTGAAGTGACCAGAGCCGGGATTCAAACCCTTGACCTCTGACTCCCAAGCCCGGGCTCTTTCCAGACGCCGCTTCTCTACTTCTTCTCTCCCGAGCCCTTAGTACACGGTTCTGCACAAAGCGGGCGCTCAGTAAATGCTCTCGATTGACTGCAGGCCTGCTCTTGAATTTCTAAATAATAATATTAACTGTGGTATTTCTTAAGCACTGTGCTATGCGGGAGACCGGCTTGTGTGACTGGACGTCAGAGGCCTCTATTGACTCCATTTCCCCCGCTACCGTGACGCCCGCCGCCGTTGGCTGAATTCCCCAGAAGACTCGGACCCGACCGCAAAGCGATCGGGACCGATGTCTCTGAGGGAAGTCGTTGCTCGCCGGCGAAGGCGTCCGGGCCCGGGCGGCTCTCTCTCGGAGAAGGGTCGGGTTCGAGCCGCGGCCCGGCCCCCCCGTAGGCCTTGGCGGCCGCTGTTTCCCGTAGGATAGGCTTTCCCAGTGACGGCGGCCAATGGAAAATGCCTTTTCCGCATTGTCCGCTTGGCCTCGTTGGCCCACGTCGGGAAGTAGGCTGTGGGCGGCAGCGCCTTGGAAAGGGGACGGCGGATTGCGCGTGATGAGGTGGCGTCGGAAGGTGGGGGAGAACGGGGTGGTCGGCTCTTTGTATAAATGTATATTTATAGGAGAAGCAGCGTGGCTCAGCGGAAAGAGCCCGGGCTGGGGAGTCAGACGTCATGGCTTCAAATCCCGGCTCTGCCGCTGGTCAGCTGTGTGACCTTGGGCGAGTCACTTCACTTCTCTGGGCCTCAGTGACCTCATCTGGAAAACGGGCATTAAGACTGTGAGCCCCACGTGGGGCGACCCGTTCGCCTTGTATCCTCCCGGCGCTTAGAACAGTGCTTTGCACATAGTAAGCGCTTAACAAATGCCATTATTGCTATTATTATTTATTTTTCCTCACGAGCAGAGGGACGGCCTTGGCCGTGCCGGCTCCGGGAGGTCACCCAGGATCCGCCCGTTTCCCAACCCCGACGTGACCGTGCGTGATGGGATGGCGTCGGAAGGTGGGGGAGAAGGGTGTGGTGGGCTCTTTATTTTTCCTCTCGAGCAGAGGGACGGGCCTTCGCCGTGCCGGCTCCGGGAAGTCACCCAGGATCCTCCCGTTTCCCAACCCCGACGTTTGGGGCTGCCAGAGCGGGCTTGAGGTTCTCGGCTCCCCGTAAAGCTTCCCCTCGTGCCCCTAACGAGTCCCCCCGCATCCCCACCACGGCGGAGAGAGAGGGAGGAAGACAGAGTCCAAGGAAGGAGAGACGTTGGGCCAAAAGGGGCTCGTCTGCGGGCCAGGAGGAACCCGTGCGTCGATTTTGGCAAAGCCCCCTCCTCCCATTTCCCGCCCGAGAGTTCCTCCCGTCACCAGGGAGCGGCGGGGAGGGGAAGAGGAGAGGGGGAGACCCTCAGGCATCAGATCCCCTTCCCCACCCCCCTCTCAGCCAGCATCCCTCCGGCTCCGATACCCCTGTCAGTACATTCCGGTCTGCCTGATGTTGCTGCTCCATCGATCATTCCGGCGAAAGACAATTCATTACTGAAAGTGCCCGGGGTTTTTTTTTTCCCCCCTCTTTTCTTTTTAAACGGTGTTTCTTAAGCGCTCACTAAGCGCCAGGCACTGTACCGCGTGCTGCGGTAGATGCGAGGTAAGTTGGATTCAGTCCTTGTCCCAAGTGGGGCTCTCATTCTTAATCATTATTATTTTAAAGGTGAGGGAACTGAGGCACGGCGAGATTAGGTAATCTGCCCAAGGTCACCCAGCAGACAGGTGGCAGAGCTGGGATTATCATTATCGTCAGTAATGATAACGCTTATTGTGGTGTTTTTAAGCACTGGGATAAATAAACCCTAATCAGATCAAACACAGTCCACATCCCACATGGGGCTAACGGTCTCAATCCCCATTTTACGTTTAGGGAAACCGAGGGGCAGCAAAGTGAAGTGACTTGGCCGAGGTCTCCCAGCAGGCAAGCGGTGGATCAGGCAGTAGAACCCACGCCTTCTGACTGCCAGGCTCAGGCCACGGGGCTTCTCTGCCAGTACTTCAAGAGTCGGGGGCCACTTTTCCTCCTTCCCGGTGCTGAGCTCTTGGTTTGGCTCACTCTGGACTATTTCCCTTTGGGCAAAACGGGGTGGTGAGGCAGGGCTGTCCAACTTCCTCTTTCACCTCCGTCTCGGAATTCCTCGCGACCGTTTTAGAGCCGAAAGGATCGTGTTAACTGGCGGTTTGGAGCCAACCTGAATGATTTCTGAAGCCGTAGGACACGTTAAATTGGGTGAAACAACGTTCCTGCTTTCACAGACCACCAGCCGAGACGGGTGATTTAAACCTTTTGAATCCTGGGCTCCCTCCGCCTCACTGGCTCCTCCCGATCGCCCATTTTCCCTCGGCTCTCTCCTCTCCCTATCTAGGGTTCCTTCATTCATTCAGTGGTATTTATTGAGCGCTTACTGTGTACAGGGCACTGTACTAAGCGCTTGGGAAGCCACAATACGACGGTAAACGGTGACAGTCGCTGCCCACGACGAGCTTGCGGTCTAGAGGGTTCCCCGTCATGCCTGTTTCATCTCTTACGTCCATCCCTGTCTTGGATATTCTCCCGGCTTCCTCCTTTCATTCATTCAGTCGTAGTTATTGAGCGCTTACCGTGTGCAGAGCACTCTACTGAGTACTTGGGAAAGTGCGATACAACGATAGACAGTGACATACGGGAGTCAGAAGGTCATGGGTTCTAATCCTGGCTCAGCCACCTGTCTGCCGTGTGGCCTTAGGCAAGTCATTCATTCATTCAGTAGTATTCATTGAGCGCTTACTCTGTGCAGAGCACCGTACTAAGCGCTTGGAATGTACAAATCGGTAACAGATAGAGACAGTCCCTGCCCTTTGACGGGCTTACGGTCTAATCGGGGGAGACGGACAGACAGGAACAATAGCAATAGCAAGTCACCTCACTTCTCGGCGCCTCGGTTACCTCATCCGTAAAATAGGAATTGACCGTGAGCCCCACGTGCGACAGGGACCGGGTCTAACCCGATTTGCTTGTATCCATCCCAGCGCTCAGTACGGTGCACTTAATAAATGCCATCATAATTATCATTATTATTACTTGCCCACGACAAGCTTCTCTCTGTTCTTTCCCCCCCATCCTCCTCTCCTTTCCTGCCCTTCCTTCCATTCCCCTCCCTCCGTCTCTCCAACTCTGTCCTTCCGTCCCCGCTCCTCGCCCTCGCCCCCGTGCACGGCGCCATTCCAGGTTGCCCGTGGGGCTGGGTCGGCGGCTACGGGCCCCGGGTAAAGGCGGCCGCGTTTCTGCTTCCAGACCCGTGGCCTCGTTCCTAAGGTATCGGGGAAACACCGCGCTGAGCGCCGGAGTGGATGGAGGGTAGTGAAATCAGGCACAAGCCCGATGGCGTGGGGGGCTGGCGGTCTACTCCGCCGCCTGCGTTGGCCGACCCGGGTTTCCGGGGACTGGTCCCGGGCTCTTCCCCGAGGGTTTCCTGTCGCCGCCGCTAGCCCAGGGTCCGAGGCGGATAGGCAACCCGAGGAACCCCTCCCAGCTCCAACCGCCCCCGCCCCTCGGGATTCCGGGTGCCGACGCTTCCGCGGTTCCTCTCAGAGGGCGAGATGGTGGCCCGGCCCCGCCGGAGCCGAGGGCTGCGAATCTCAGGCTCCAGCTTGGGCTCCCTGCTGCCTCGGTGGGCTAGCTCTCGTCCTGTCCTGTTTTGACCGGACGTGGCCCGGCCTTTCCCCTCATCCCTCGCCCCCGCCTTCCCAGATCCCGGTTCCGGGCCCGAGCTCCTGCACTCCCGCCCCTTTGGGGTCCCTCCCCTTGCCCTCCCCGCCCTCCCGCCGACGCCCCGGACGGCCCCTCTGCCGTGCTCCCGCTGTCTCCCCCTCCCCGGCCGCCCCCGACTCTCATAATAAGTGACTGTGGGCGAGTCACTTAACTTCTCTCTGCCTCAGTTACCTCATCTGTAAAACGGGACAACCTGATTCGCCTGTGTCTACCCCGGCGCTTAGAACAGTGCTCGGCACGTAGGGAGCGCTTAACAAATACCAACATTATGATTATCGTAAGAATGACTGTAGAATTTGGTAAGTGCTGACTGTGTGGCAGGCACTGTACTCGGCGCTAAGGTAGATCCAAGGTAATCGGGTTGGACGCAGTCCCTGTCACAGAGAATCCCCATTTTAATAATGATGTTGGTATTTGTTAAGCGCTTACTACGTGCCGAGCGCCGTTCTAAGCGCCGGGGTAGATACAGGGTCATCGGGTGGTCCCACGTGAGGCTCACAGTCTTCATCCCCATTTTACAGATGAGGTCACTGAGGCGCAGAGAAATGAAGTGACTTATCCCAGGTCACACGGCCGACGAGTGGCGGAGCCGGGATCGGAACCCAAGGCCTTTTGACTCCGAGGCCCGGGCTCCACCCACTAGGCCGAGCTGATTCTCTCAAGCCCGCCTGACTCGGCCTCCCCCCGCCCCGGGGCCCTCGTCTCCGGCTGGTTTTAGCTCCGGTCCGGAGGGAGAGTTTGTGGACGAGACTTCCCTGGCCCCTCTCCTTCCTCGCTTCTGCCCTCAGAACCGCTTCTCTTATGGCGGAGGTCACACGGGCCTCACGCGGGCGGGGGGTGAATTTCTCTGAGACTCTCAGAGCTTTCGGCCCGGCCTCTGGCGTGAACGAGGAAGGGCCTCAACCGCGTTCTGGTGGCGGTGTACGTTGAGCGGAGCGAGGTGTACCGTGTGCCCTGGACGTATTTTTTTTTCTTCCCTGAAAAAGGATGTGTTCCAGAGTCTTTTGTCAAAAACTGACATCTTAAATTAAAGAGATAATTGTGGAGCTTATTTATTACCGTGTCAAGCTTAAAATGTAATGGTTTCATATTTCAGAATGCAAAGTGTGTTGTGATTCATGGCTGCCGGTGACAAAATAGACAGCTCCTTCCTAGAACGGCCGGGCCGGATCCTCCGTCGCGCCGCTTTACGATCCCTCCCGCTCTCCGCCTATGCAATAGCTCCCTCTACTTGAAGGCCCCAGTGTCTTTGGAAACCCTTCTCTCCTTGCTCTGTCGCTGTCTGGATAATTTCTTCTCCTCCTTCTAATCGTCTCCGCAGCTATTCGGTTCAAGTTGGGGCCGGTGAGAAGTTGCAGGGAGTTTGTGTCTGGGGGGCGGGGATGGGGGCGGAAGGGTTTCGAAGCATCGATGGAGGATTTAACGGGGGGGGGGGGGGGGGGCTCTCGTGGATTCCGGTCCGGCCCGTCCGGCTTAAAACCCCACGCGACGCTTTGAAAACGGAGCCGAGAGCTGGGGAAGGCCCCTCGGTCGCTTCAGGGAGTCGGGCGACCCGGTCCGGCCGCTGATCCCGGCGCCCTCGGGTGCCCGGCCCGAACCCGGTGGGCTCCCCCGGCTCTTTTGGGGAGCGTTCATTCAGTCGTGTTTATCGAGCGCTTACTGTGTGCAAAGCATTATATCAAGCGCTTAGGAGAGTACCGTACAACTAGAAACGGACACGTTCCCCGCCCGCGACGACAGACGATTCAGAGACGTGTGGCCTGCACCTCTGTTGTTTCTCGACCTTAATAGTGATCAGAATAATAACAATGATATTAAGCGGTTCCTCTGTGCCGAGCACTTTGCTAAGCACTGGCTAGATAGAAGATAATCGGGTCGGACACGGTCCCCGTCCAACGTGAGGCTCATAATTTAAGGAGGAGGGAGAAGAGGTTCTGAATCCCCAATTTACCGAAGAGCCATCTGAGGCGGTGAGGAGATACGGTGCCCGGGGTCACCCTGCAGAGAAGAGGCGAAGACGGGATCAGAACCCAGGTCCTCCGACTCTCGGGCCCGGGCTCTCTGCGCTAGGCTGATAGAGCGGAGAGAGTACGGGCCTGGGAGTCAGAAGGACGTGGGTTCTAATCCCGGCTCCGCCACTTGTCCGCTGTGTGGCCTCGGATGAGCCGCTTCACTTCTCTGTGGGGATGAAGACGGTGAGCCCCACGTGGGATCAGGGACTGCGTCCAACTCGATTTGCTCGTCTCCCAATACGGGACGGGGACGGCGTCCAATCCAATTACCTTGTCTCTTCCCCAGCGCTTAGTACAGCGTCAGGCACCCGGTAAGCGCTCAACAATACCGTCGTCGTCATTACGGTAACGATTACCGTCACGTGCCGGGGGAGGCCCGTCAGAAGGTGGACGGAAGTCGGGCTCCGTCGGCCTCGCGTCCGGTCGACGGCGTCGGGGGGTCGTCTCGGGCTTTCCCCGACGCTCCCCCCCCCCCCGCCCCGACGCGTCTCCTCTGGTTCCCCTTCCAGGACCCGTTGGATCCGACCCGGACGGTCATCGTCATCCGCTCGCTGGTGGCCAACGGGGTAGCGGAACGCGGCGGCCAGCTCTTGCCGGGAGACCGCCTGGTCTTCGTCAACGACGAGAGCCTGGACGGGGCCACCCTGGCCGAAGCCGTGGACGTGTTGAAAGCTGCGGCTCCGGGCGTCGTTCGCCTTGGCATCTGCAAGCCTCTGGTGGTAAGGGCGAGTTTCCGTGCCCGTTCTCCCTCCCGCCGTCCATTCGTATTTACTGAGCGCTCACTGTGCGCGGAGAACTTTACTAAGCGCTCGGGAGAGTACAGCGTAACACCAGACGGACACATTCCCTGCCCACAACGAGCTCGAAACCGTTGATCGCGGGAAGACGCTTACGAAAGTCTCCCTTTTCAGGGAGAAGATCAAGAGGAAGATAATTCCTACGGGATTCCTTCCCACAGCATCGACGAAAAGTCCCGATTCTCGGGACCCGTCGGAAACATCAGTTCGTCCGTAATCCTCGAGGCCCCGAAGGTATTCGGAGGCTCGGTTTCCGGTCGGAGTGGTTTCCGGTTAAGCCGAGGCTTTTCGAAAGGGAGAAGCCCATTTCTCAGCGGTGGTAGTAATAGGAATCGGAGGCGGCCTCTTTTAAAAGTCGAGTTCCCGAGTGGGGTAAGCAGCGTTCAGTTGTCACGTGTAATGGGCTCGGATAGCGATGCCACAGATTCGGAACGTCTGTTTTTCCCGTCCGCTTCAACACCCGTTTTAGAGGTGAGGAAACCGAGGTCCCCGAAAGGTTCAGGAACCTCCCCCGGCTCCCGCAGTAGGGAGGCAGAGAGGGAGCCTCTCTCGCTCGGACCCGTGGCTTTCCACAGTGCAGAGTTTCCCATCAAGTGTGTCAGGTGGGCATTTTAATAATAATGATGATAATGGTGGTATTTTGTTAAGCGCCTACCTTGTGCAGAGCACCGTTCTCAGCGCTGGGGGAGATACAGGGTCATCGGGTCGTCCCACGGGAGGCTCGCAGTTAATCCCCATTTTCCAGATGAGGTCCCTGAGGCCCAGAGAAGCGAAGCGACTCGCCCGCAGTCACTCAGCTGACGAGTGGCGGAGCCGGGGATTCGAACCCGTGACATCGGACTCCCAAGCCCGGGCTCTTTCCACCGAGCCAGTTGAACCAGGAAGGCCAATCCTCTTGGTCAGGGGAGGAAAAGGGCTACCATTTGAGGTGTGGAGATGCGGAGAAGCAGCGTGGGCCAAGTGGATAGAGCCCGGGCCTGGGAGTCAGGAGGACCTAGGTTCTAATCCCGGCTCCGCCAAGCTTCTGCTGGGTGACCGGGGGCAAAACGTTTCACTTCTCTGTGTCTCAGTTGCCTCATCTGAAAAATGGGGATTAAGACTGTGAGCCCCACGTGGGGCAGGGACTGTGTCCACATTGATTAGCTCGTGTCTACCCCGGTGCTTAGAACAGTGCCTGGTGCGTGACAAGCACTTCACAAGTGCCGTCGTCGTCGTCATTTTGCTCCTGTTCCGAGGGGCAATCTCTCTGATGGTATTTGTTACCTGCTTACTCTGTGCCAGGCACTGTACCAAGCACTGGGGAAGAGACAAGGTAATCGGATTGGACACGGTCCCTGTCCCATATTGGGCTCACGGTCTTAACCCCCATTTTACAGAGGAGGGAACTGAGGCACAGAGAAGTGAAGCGACCTGCCCCAGGTCACACCGCAGCAAAGCGGCGGAGCCGGGACTAGGACCTGTGACCCTGAGGCCCGTGATCGATCCGCTAGGCCAGGCCGCTTCTCCGACGTCCGCGGGGGGTGGAATAGATTCCTCCGGACCCCCTTGTGTTGCGGATGATCGGGGAGGAGGCGGAGGGACGCCAGGGTCCCTTTTCCATCCCAGGACCGGGATTCTTGGATGCCTCCTTGGCCCGAAGCTGAACCCGAAAGGCCTCGGAAGAGAGGCTCCGAGCGGGAGGGGAGATGGGCGAGGGAGAGCAGGCGTTCTTAGCAGCCCAAACAAGCTGGCGCATCTGCTCAGAAATCTCCGATTTTGGGTCTTGAAAACGAAACAACCCAAAACACCACACCTGTTTCGTTTCCGACACCCATTCCCAGTAAACTCAAATTCCTAGGGAACAACTAATAAAATAAGATGTGGAAACAAAGAGCGCATGCGTCAGATAGCCGCTCACCGCCTAAACAGGGCGTGTAACCATTTATTCCAGGAATGTAGCGATTTATTCTAGGAAGAAGTAAAGAGGGCTGATTTTCTTATTGCTTAAGGCTCTCTAGGGAGGGGAGCCTGGGGAGGTGGGGGTCGGGCATCGAGGTAAACCTGAATTTCTGTGTAACGGTTGGTGTTCCTCTGCCATTGTGGGTGGAAGCTACGGACCAGGGTGCTAAAAGATATGGAATCACCTCCAGGCGGATCTGAGGGATCCAGAATGACAGTAATAACAGTCATGGTACTTGTCAAGCACCAAGGACTGTACTAAGCGCTGGGCTAGATACGAAGAAATCAGGATGGACACAGTCCCTGTCCCCCATTGGGCTCACGCTCTTGAGGAAACGGAGGCCCAGAGAAGTGAAGCGACCTCCCCGAGGTCACACAGCAGACCCGTGGGGTTGCCGGGATCAGAACCCGGGTCCCTCTGGCTCCCGGACCCGCGCTCTATCCGCCGAGCCAGGCCGAAGGGATCTTTGCGGGCAGTGGAGATGGGTTTCATTCCGTGCCGTGCCTTGTTCGTTTGCAGGGGTTTCGGGACGATTCGTTCCTTACGGAAGAACCGGCGGACGAGCCGTTCCTGGCTTTGGGGAGCTCGTTCCGGATGCGGCGGTTTGGGAGAGATCCCGCTGAGGAGGCCTGGGAGATGCACGGATTTCTCAAGCCCTCGTTTCAGGACGTCGGCGGGGAGAGGGAAATGCTGGTGGACGAGGAGTATGACGTCCCCCGGCGCTTCCTCCCGGGTGTCGACTCCTACGCCTCGTCCCGGCCCGAGGACACCTCTCCCCACCCCCGGGGGGAGGAATTCCACTTTGCCTCGCGGCGGTCGACCCGGCCCGGATCAGCTCAGCTGGAAGAAACCAGTTCCGTGCTGAGCGTGCACACGGTAAGCGCTTGCTAAATCCCATCGGTCGATTGATTGGGAGCGTGCGTTTCTGAGCACCAGAGCACCGCTCTGAAAGCGAATCGGTAAGCGCTCGATCAGTCCCGCTGATCGATTGACTGAGAGCCTGTGTCCGGGCACCAGAACGCCGCTCCGAAAGCGGATCCGTCAGCGCTCGATAAATGATAATAATGATGTTGGTATTTGTTAAGCGCTTACTAGGTGCCGAGCACCGTTCTAAGCGCTGGGGGAGATACGGGGTCATCCGGGTGCCTTATCCGGGGTCTTAATCCCCGTTCGACAGACGAGGTAACCGAGGCCCAGAGAAGTGAAGTGACTCGCCCACAGTCACACAGCTGACGAGTGGCGGAGTCGGGATTCGAACCCACGGTCTCCGACTCCCAAGCCCGCGCTCTTTCCACATCCGATCGATTGATTGAGCGGGTGTGTTTGGGCACCAGAGCACCGCTCTAGAAGTGAATCAGGAGGGGCTCCATAAATAATGATGGTATTTGTTAAGCGCTCACTATGTGCCGAGCACCGTTCTAAGCGCCGGGGGTGGATACGAGGGGATCAGGTTGTCCGACGCGGGGCTCACGCGTCTTAATCCCCATTTTCCAGATGAGGTGACCGAGGCACAGAGAAGCCAAGTGACTTGACCGAAGTCACCCAGCTGACAGGCGGCGGAGCCGGGATTAGAACCCGTGACCTCTGACTCCCAAGCCCCGGCTCTTTCCACCGAACCACGCGTGGAATGATTGAGTGCGTGTGTCGGGGCGCCAGAGCACCACTCCAAAAGCCGGTCGGGCGGAAGTTCCCGCTCGGGCGATGTGGCCTTGGATTCTTTTTATCACGGTGTCCGTTAAGTGCTCACTATGGGCCGAGCACTGTTTTACGCCCCGGGGTAGATACGGACCCATCGGGTTGGGCACGGTCCTCATCCCCCCTTGGGCTCTCCGTTGCAATCCCCGTCTCCCAGACGAGGAACCCGAGGCTCCGAGAAGTGAAGTGACTCGCCCGAGGTAACACGGCGGACGAGGGGCGGGAGCCGGGGTCGGAACCCGGCTCCTCCCGACTCCCAGGCCCGCGCTCTAACCACGAGGCCACGCTGCTTCGCTAGCTGCCGACCAGCCCAGAGGATGCTCTAAGAAGGGATAAAATAATGATTTCCGATACGGTTGAAATACCGCCCGACGAACCCGATAGACCGTCCTGTTCTGTCGGCTCTCTTCGGGGACTCCCTGTATCTAGCCCGGCGCTTAGAACGGTGCTCTGCACATAGTAGGCGCTTAAATACCGACATGATCATTATTAATTCCCTCTTTCAAGCTCCTTGTGGGCAGGGGTCGCGGCTACCCGCCCTATTGCCCTCTGCCAGACGCTCAGTACAGTGCTCTGTACACGGTATTTTCCTCCTGGGCCTCTCGGAGAGGGAGGAGGGGCGGTGCGTTTCCTCCGTGGGGGGCGCGGGGGTTTTCCGTTGGTTTCCGATGGGTCGGGGTCCCCCGAGCTAGCGGCGTTTATTCCTCTCTCGAGGACGGGGAAGACGGCGGCCCAGATTCACCGCCGCGAACGACTCCGGCCGGAGGCGGCGGACTACAGAGCCGGTTTGACGATTTGGAGGAGCCCAGCTCGGCCACGGATGTCCACCTGGATTTAGGTACGTGGCACCTCGCCTCTTCTCCTCCTCCACCGGGATATTTAGACGCCAAGCTCCCAGGCGCTCGGTATTCACCACCGCGGCCCGAGGCAGCCTCTTCGCGAAGAAGATTTGAATGCGGCAGAAGATTTCCATCCCTCCCTGACTGCCTTCCCTGACTATAAACCCCGTTTCCTCTCTTCCCACTCCCTTCTGGGTCGCCCTTGCACTTGATTTTATCATAATAATAATGATAACGATGGTATTTGTTAAGCGCTTACTATAGGCCAGCACCGTACTAAGCGCTGGGGCGGAAACAAGCGTATCGCCACCCCGTTTCCTCTCTTCCCACTCCCTTCTGGGTCGCCCTTGCACTTGATTTTATAATAATAATAATAATGATAACGATGGTATTTGTTAAGCGCTTACTATAGGCCGGGCACTGTACTAAGCACTGGGTGGGGCGGAAACAAGCGTATCGGGTTGGTCACGGCCCCCGTCCCACGGCGGGGCTCACGGTCTCCGTCCCCATTTTACAGATGAGGGAGCTGAGGCCCAGAGCAGTGAAGTGACTTGCCCAGGGTCACACAGTAGTCGAGTGGCGGGGCCGGGATTAGAACCCGTGACCTTCTGACTCCCAGGCCCGGGCTGTCGTCGCTACTGTTTCTCCAATCTACCCTTTATACCCTCATCCCCACAGCACCTAGGTACATGAGAAGCAGCGCGGCTCGGCGGAACGAGCCCGGGCTCGGGAGTCAGAGGTCCTGGGTTCTAATCCCGGCTCTGCCGCTTATCAGCCGGGTGACTTTGGGCAAACCGCTTCGCTCCCCCGGGCCTCAGTTCCCTCATCTGTCAAATGGGGATTGAGACCGTGAGCCCCACGGGGGACGACCTGATGACCTCGTATCTACCCAGAGCTCAGAACGGTGCTTGGCACGTCGTAAGCGCTTGGCAGATGCCAAATACCAAAAATTATTACAGCCGTAATTTATTTATTAATGTCCGTCTGCCCCTCTAGACTCTAAACCCGTTGTGAGGAGGCGGGCGGCGGAGGAGCGGAGCGTGCGGGGCGGGCAGTGGAAAGAGAGAAGGGAGGAGAGGTAGGAGGGGGCGAGGGGATGGACGGCCTCGAAGCCTAGAGTGAGAGGTTTTTGTTTCGCGCGGAGGTCGATAGGCAACCACTGGAGGTTTTTATTAATAATAATAATAATAATAATGTTGGTATTTGGTAAGCGCTTACTATGTGCGGAGCACTGTTCTAAGCGCTGGGGGAGATACAGGGTAAAGAGGTCGTCCCACGTGAGGCTCACAGTCTTCATCCCCATTTTACAGATGAGGGAACTGAGGCACAGAGAAGTGAAGCGACTCGCCCCAAGTCACACAGCTGACAAGCGGCAGAGCCGGGATTCGAACTCATGACCTCGGAATCCCAAGCCCGTGCGCTTTCCACCGAGCCACGCCGCTTCAGGCCCAGAGCGTTCCTGCAGGAAGATGAGCCGGGCAGCGTAGTGAAGAATAGACCGGAGCGGGGGGAGAGAGGAGGGAGGGAGACCGGAGAGGAGGCTGACACGATAATCTAGCCGGGATATTACGAGAGCCCGTAGCAGTTTGGGTGGAGAGGAAAGGGCGGATAGTAAGCGCTCAATAAATAATAATAATATGTGCCGAGCACCGTTCTAAGCGCCGGGGGAGATCCGGGGTCATCGGGTCGTCCCACGTGAGGCTCACGGTTAATCCCCAGTTTACAGATGAGGTCACTGAGGCCCAGAGAAGTGACTCGCCCACGGTCCCACAGCTGACGAGTGGCGGAGCCGAGATTCGAACCCATGACCTCCGACTCCCAAGCCCGGGCTCTTTCCACTGAGCCGCGCCGCTTCTCCAAATACTACTGAATGAACGAATGAATGACCGGAGGGGTCGTTCCGTAAGAACTGGGTGCAGATGGGGGTCCGGGGGCGGCGACCTGCCGGTCCCCTGGGACCCGCCGGGCCGCGGCGCGGCCGAATCCCGCCGGAGTCCCCTTCGGCCCGAACCCCTTCCTGTTCTAATAATAATAATGACGTTGGTATCTGTCAAGCGCTTCCTATGTGCCGAGCACCGTTCTAAGCGCTGGGGTAGACACGGGGGAATCGGGTCGTCCCCCGGTGGGGCTCCCGGTCTTCATCCCCATTTTCAGATGAGGTAACTGAGGCCCAGAGGAGGTGAAGTGACTTGCCCACAGTCCCACAGCTGACAGGTGGAGCGGGGATTCGAACTCATGACCCCATCCCCGCGTCCCCCGGGCCCGGGCATCAGTTCGCACCTCCCCGCGTCCGGGAATGTTTCTCCCCCCCCTCACCTTGCCGGCTGTTTCCCTAACCTCTCTCGGTCCCCGCCGGTGGCGGCCGCCCCACGGCCGCGGAGCCTCTCTCCCACGTCGTGGGTTTTTAACGGTCCCTTCGGTGGGGCCGCTCGACCGCGCCAAATATCCGTGCGGGGCAACGTCCGCCCGGCCGCCCGGGGAGCAGCGAGAGGGGAGGCCGTGGAGACGCGGGGGGGCTCCGCCTGTCGTCCGCTGGGTGACCTCGGCCGAGTCGCTCCACTTCGCCGGGGCCTCGGCGACTCCATTCGGTGGGGATTGAGAACGAGAGCTCCCCGTGGGACGTGATGATGATAATGACGGTGGCATTCGTTAAGCGCTCACTGGGTGCCAAGCACCCTTCTAAGCGCCGGGGCGGACGCGGGGCGATCGGGTCGTCCCACGTGGGGCTCACGCTTTTAATCCCCATCTTATAGACGAGGGAACCGAGGCACGGAGAGGTGAAGCGACTTGCCTAAGGTCACGCCGCAGACAAGTGGCAGAGCCGGGATCGGAACCCACGTCCTCTGACCCGTAAGCCCGGGCTCTTTCCACTTAGCCACGCTGCATCTCCCCCCAGCGCTTAGTAATAACGTTGGTATTTGTTAAGCGCTTACTGTGTGCGGAGCGCTGTTCTAAGCGCCGGGGGGACACGAGGTGATCAGGCTGTCCCACGTGGGGCTCCCGGTTTTAATCCCCATTTTACAGACGAGGGAGCCGAGGCCCGGAGAGATGAAGTGACTCGCCCACAGTCGCCCAGCTGACAAGCGGCGGAGCTGGGATTCGAACCCACGACCTCCGACTCCCAAGCCCGGGCTCTTTCCGCTGAGCCGCGCTGTTAGTGCAGTGCCGTCGTTCTCGTCCGTCCGTCTCCCCCGATTGGACCGCGAGCCCGTCAAAGGGCGGGGACCGTCTCTATCTGTTACCGATTCGTCCATTCCGAGCGCTTAGTCCAGGGCTCTGCACGTTGGGAAGCAGCGTGCCTCGGTGGAAAGAGCCCGGGCTTCGGAGTCAGAGGTCACCGGTTGGACTCCCTGCTCTGCCACTCGTCAGCCGTGTGACCGTGGGCGAGTCGCTTCGCTTCTCTGGGCCTCAGTGACCTCATCTGTAAAATGGGGATTCACTGGGAGCCTCACGTGGGACGACCCGATGACCCCGTATCTCCCCCGGCGCTTAGAACGGTGCTCTGGACGTAGTAAGCGCTTAACAAATGCCAACTTTATTATTATTATTATTATTATTGTGAGCGCTCAGTAAATACCATTGAATGAATGAATGAATTCCTGGAACCTAGTGAGCGTTTAACAAGTACCATGAAAAAAAAGGGATGCAGCAGCGCGCTCCTGGCGTTGCTGTGCCGCCAGCCTCGGGAGTTCCCGGGCTTGCCGCTCCTTGGATGCTTCGAACCCGGAGTGACGGTGAGGTCAAGGCACTCACTTCTCTGAGCCTCAGTGACCTCATCTGGAAAATGGGGATTCACCGTGAGCCTCACGTGGGACGACCCGACGACCCCGTATCTCCCCCCGGCGCTTAGAACGGTGCTCGGCACGTAGGAAGCGCTTAACGAATACCAACGTGGTTATTTTTGGAATAATGTTAGAAGAAGCGGCGTGGCTCAGCGGAAAGAGCCCGGGCTCGGGAGTCAGCGGTCGCGGGTTCAAATCCCCACTCTGCCACTTGGCAGCTATGCGACTGTGGGCGAGTCACTTCACTTCTCTGGGCCTCAGTTCCCTCATCTGGAAAATGGGGATTCACTGTGAGCCCCACGGGGGACGACCCGATGACCCCGGATCACCCCCGGCGCTTAGAACGGTGCTCTGCACAGAGTAGGCGCTTAACAGATACCAACGTTATTATTATGGGGGACAGGGACTGCGTCCAGCTGGTCAACGTGGATCTACCCCAGCGCTCAGAACTGTGCTTGGCCCGTAGTAAGCGCCCAACACCTACCGTGATCGTTATCAGTAACCGACTCTTGCTCCTCGGGATCAGGGGTTCAGAGCGCCGCGGAGGAAACCGGACGGTTTGTGGATCCCGACCAAGTGGGCGAGAGGACGGAGCGGGGGGACTCGGCCGCCTTCCCCCCTTCCAGGAACCGGGGGGCTACGAGATGGACGGCTTCGGGCCGGGCCGGAACACTGTGGTCGAGGTACGCCCTCTCCGTCCCTCCCTCCCTCCCTCCCTCCCTCCCCACCCCGGCCGCCTTTCCTTGACCTTTTCCCCTTTGACTCCTGGCGCTTTGTTCCCATCCAGGGCCGGGAAGTTTTCAGGGAAGCGTCGTTTTCATTCCATGGTATTTACCGAGCGCTTACTATGTGCAGAGCACTATACTGAGCGCTTGGAATGGACAGGTCGGTAACAGTTAGACGGTCCCCGCCCTTTGACGGGCTCCCGGTCTATTCGGGGGAGACGGGCGGACGAGAACAGTGGCGTCAAATAGAATCGAGAGAGATTTGGTGTCACGTGAGACCAAATCCCACATTTTCTGGTGGCTGGGACCCGGGCCTGAGAACCAGAAGGACCCGGGCTCCGATCCCCGCTCCGCCACGTCTCTGCTGGGCGACCTCGGGCGAGTGCTGGCTCGGTGGAAAGAGCCCGGGCCTGGGAGTCGGGGGTCGGGGGTTCGAATCCCGCCTCTGCCACTCGGCAGCTGGGGGACCGTGGGCGAGACGCTTCGCTTCTCTGGGCCTCAGTTCCCTCATCTGGAAAATGGGGATGAAGACTGTGAGCCTCAAGTGGGACAACCTGACGACCCCCTGTGTACCCCAGCGCTTGGAACAGTGCTCGGCACGTAGGAAGCGCTTAACAGATACCACCGTTATTATTATTATGCTCGGCGCCTCGGTGACCTCATCTGTAAAATGGGGATTTCGATCGTGAGCCCCGTGTGGAGAGCACTGTATTAAGCGCTCGGGAGAGTACGGCGGAGCAATGCAGCAGACACATTCCCTGCTCACGTTGACGTTCCGGGCCGGGGTGGGTGGGGGGGAGATAGACCTTAAGAGAGAGAAACAAATGACAGATATTGATGTAAGCGCTGTGGGGCCGGGACGGGGGATGAATAAAGGGAGCGAGTCAGGGCGACGCGGAAGGGGGCGGGAGAAGAGGAAAGGGGGGTTTGGTCGGGGAAGGCCTCTCGTGCAGGGACGAGCCCCCGTCGCGTGGCTCAGTGGAAAGGGCCCGGGCTTTGGAGTCAGGGGTCATGAGTTCGACTCCCGGCTCTGCCACTCGTCAGCTGGGTGACCGTGGGCGAGTCGCTTCACTTCCCTGGGCTTCAGTTCCCTCATCTGGAAAATGAGGATTAACCGTGAGCCTCCCGCGGGACGACCCGATTCCCCTGCGTCTCCCCCAGCGCTCAGAACGGTGCTCCGCGCATAGTAAGCGCTTAACAAATGCCAACGTTGTTATTATTATTATTATTACCCGAGAGGGAGAGCGGGTATTTTATCCATTCAGTAGAAGAGAAGCGACTCGCCCGAGGTCACGCAACAGGCGTGTGGGGGAAGCTGGGATTAGAACCCGGGTCCCCCGACTCCCAGGCCCACGCTCTGTCTACCGGGCCCTGCCGCTTCTTGTCCATAAAGAGCTCATCGCTCGGGCAAGAAGGAAATGATGATGATGGTATGTGTTAAGCGCTTGCTACGTGCCAAGCGCCGTTCTAAGCGTTGGGGTAGATGCAGCGTGGGGCTCCCGGTCTTCGTCCCCATTTGACGGGTGAGGTCACTGAGGCCCAGAGGAGTTGTTAAGTGACTTGCGGCCCGTGCGGGATCAGAACCCGCAACCTGGGACTCCCAAGCCCGGGCTCCTTCCACCGAGCCACGCCGCTCCCGTAGATCTCGTAGCCGATGAGTCTGTGTTTCTCCCCCGAGACTGCAGTCGGAGATCTCTGCGCGTGAATCGTCCGGTCTTGCAACGTTAAAGCTTCCCGTAGTCTGGGGCCAGAGGCGCTCTTGGAAAAACGACCCGGGGAGGGCGGCCGACGGAGGGAAGAGACCGAGGGGATCTCAGGACGTCGGGACCGGGTTTAGACGGGTCTGTCGCAGCCTGAGCCGCGGGTTTGCTCAGGTTGACCTCCCCATATCAGAGCAGCCTGGGAACGTGGGACGCAGCCCTCGAAGAAAAACGTTGATTTTGCGGGAGAGAGAGAGACTCCGGAGGCAGTGAGGGTTGGGCGTAGTTCGGGGCTTTTGGATCCCCGAGCGATCGGCCAAAATGGATCAGTTGCTGTGGTCAGAATGTTTAATGTTCCCTTGTTGGCCGAGAGGCTGATTAATCATCTCACAGAGAGCTGCGCCCAACGATGACTCTCTCGTCTTTCCGCCGCGGAAGACTATTTGCCCTGGAGATTAGAAACGCCACTAGATAAACGGGCGAACCCAGCAGGCCCGTGTCTAACCCTTCTATTTATTTAAAACCCAGGGTTCGGGCGTGCGCCGTGTTTCCGCCGTTTGAAAGTAGCGGTCTGTCCGTCCCACCCGTTGGAGCGCGAGCTCTCTGTGGGCAGGGAACGCGCCTCGTCCGTCTGGCGGGCTTTCCCAAGTGCTCAGCACAGTGCACTGTACTCCTGGGGTGTGCAATTAGTGGCTAATGCGGTTTTACTCGGGAAGACATATTTAATTTCTCTGTGACTCAGCGACCTCATCTGCAAAATGGGGATTAAGACTGTGAGCCTCGCGTGGGACAAGCTGATTACCCTGTTTCAACTCCGGCGCTTAGAACGGTGCTCCGCACGTAGTAAGCGCTTAACAAACACCGACCTTATTATTATTATTATTATTTTAAGGATCCCAAAAGGGTGGCGTCACTTTCTAGTCGAAGGAAAGGTGGAAGCTTCCGCCTCCTCTCCCATCATCCTGGAATTGGCTGTGGCGCGCGCCGACTAATAATAACAGTGGGGAGGATAGTAATTGTGGTATTTGTTAAGTCCTTATAAAGTGCCATGCGCTGTGCTGTGCGCTGGGGTGGATCATTAGATCCCTCCTGGGGCTCAGAGTCGAAGAAGGAGGGCAGACAGGTAGTGAATCCCCTTTTCGGAGTTGAAGTGACTAAGGCACGGAGAAGAAGAAGAATTGTGGTATTCTTTTAAGCGCTTACTATGTGCCAGGGACGGGACTAAGCGCCGGGATGGGTACGGGCAAATCGGAAAGTACGGTGCCTCGGTAGAGAGGCGGTCCCTGCCCCCGACGGGCTCACAGTCCGGGCCGGGGGTAACTTGCCATCAATACAAGTAAACGGGCATCGATATAAATAAATAAAATTATACGTACAGACGTAATGGAAAGGGCGCACGCTTTGGAGTCGGAGGTCGTGGGCTCTAATCCCGGCTCCGCCGCTTGCCAGCTGGGGGACTTTGGGCAAGTCGCTTCACTTCTCTGGGCCTCAACGACCTCACCTGTAAAATGGGGATTAAGCCTGTGTCCCCCACGTGGGGCAACCCGATCCCCTTGTATCCCCTCCCCCCCCCCGGTGCTTAGAAGAGTGCTTTGCGCACCGTAAGCGCCTAACAAATACCGACGTCATTATCATCAGGGCTGTGGGGCGGGGAGAGGGGAGGACACGCCTGAATTCATTCATTCATTCGGTAGTGTTTATTGAGCGCTTACTGTGTGCAGAGCACTGTACTAAGCGCTTGGAATGGACGATCCGGCAACGGATAGAGACAATCCCTGCCCGTTGACGGGCTCGCGGTCTAATCGGGGGAGACGGACGGACGAAAACGACGGCGATAAATAGAATCGAGGGGATGGACGCCTCATGAACGTTCATCCGTTAACCGAATGACTGCATCGCATAGAAAGCGCTTCCCCCCCTTGAGACTCACAATCTCAATCCCCATTTTACAGACAGGGTAACCGAGGCCCAGAGAAGTGAAGTCACTCGCCCAGGGTCACTGGGCAGACGCGCCGCAGAGCCGGGATTAGAACCCGGGACCTGCTGACTCCCGGGTCCGTGCCCTGTCCCCTACGCCGTGTGATTTGCACGGGATCACAGGGCAGGCGAGGGGCGGAGACGGGATGAGAACCCACGACCTCTGACCCGTTCATCCAGTGGTATTTATCGAGCGCTGACTCTGTGCAGGGCACCGGACTAAGCGCTTGGAATGGACAGATCGGTGACAGATAAGAGACGGTCCCTGCCCTTCGACGGGCTTCCGGTCTAGTCGGGGGAGACGGACAGACAAGAACAGTGGCACTAAAGACTCCAAAGCCCGGGCTCTTTCCATTATGTGTAGTTGTATAATTTTATTTATTTATATTGAGTCTTGTCGTATTGATGGCAGGTTACCGCCCGCCCAGAAAGTGAGCCCGTCGGGGACAGGGACCGTCTCTCTACCGAGGCGCCGCACTTTCCGATTTGCCCGTACCCATCCCGGCGCTTAGTCCCGTCCCTGGCACATAGTAAGCGCTTAAAAAAATACCATAATTCTTCTTCTTCTTCTTCTCCGTGCCTTAGTCACTTCAACTCCGAAAAGGGGATTCACTACCCGTTTGCCCTCCTCCTTCTTTTTGGCCGGGCTCGTCCCGCTGGGCCACGCTGCTTGTCGGAGTAGTAAACACCGGCCCCGAGGATTTGAAATCAAAGTCACCCCGATTTGCAGAATATCCCCGGGGCGGGATGAGCAACTTGAGCGGTTGAGCCGGCCCTGACATTTCTGTTACAACCTCAGCTTTCATTTCCTGCCCGAGGTTGGCTCAGGCTGCCCGGCAGTCACCTCGTTCGAGCTCCGAGATGAATAATGCAGCAACTGGTAAATTGACTTTCGTCGAGGACCGGGGATTCTTGTCATCTCCGTGGCACCTCGGACCGTGAAGATCGTAGGCACGTAGGAAGCGGGAGCGATAGTGTCTCCGCTCTTTTCGGGACACTTCCTTTCGTTCGGTCGTATTTACCGAGCGCCCACGGGGTGCGGGGACCGTACTGAGCGCTTGGAAAGTACAGCTCGGTACTTGCTAAGGGCCTACGGTGAGCAAAGCGCCGGACCGAATGCGAGCCGATCTACAGACGCTGTTTTAAAGATTGCCGAGTTTCAGGTCCCGAACCCCGTAGAGTTAGCCTTCTGGATTTTAAAAAAAATGTATTTTTTTTTGGCTCTTTTTAGTGAGTTGCCTGAGAGAGAAGAAGGAGAAGGAGAAGAGACGCCGAACTTCAGTCACTGGGGGCCACCACGAATGTACGTAACGTTTCTCGCTCGTTTCACAGCCGTACGCGTTTGACATCCTCGGGCTGAAGGCGTGTTTTCATTCCAGTCGGTCAGTCGGTCGGTGCTATTTATCGAGCGCTTACGATGTGCAGAGCACTGGACTGAGCGCTAGGGAGAGGACAGTGCAACAGAGTGAGCAGAGACGGTTCCCGCCTGGAACCGGCTGGGTTGTGGAGTAGTTTTGAGCGGGGGGGTGGCTTTGGGTTTTATCAGATACCTTTAAAACGTTCCAGTTTCTCTCCGTTTTTCCGTCCGCCCTGGCGGTAGAATTTGCTTTTCGTTTTTTGGTTTTTTTTAAGAAAGCCTGTTTTTCTTGCGAATTGGGATTGGATTCTCCTAAGTGCTTGGGAGGGTGTAGTGATAATAATGATATCTGTGGTACTCGTTAAGCGCTTTCTGTGTGATTCAGTCATTGTCGAATCCTCCCCTCTCGCCGCCCCGCAGTACTTTTCTATAGTTTGATTTATCTTTGGATTCGGATTTGGATTCAGATGCGGCTTTGGAGTCAGAGGTCATGGGTTCGAATCCCCAGATCTGCCACTCGTCAGCTGGGTGACCGCGGGCGAGTCACTTCACTTCTCTGGGCCTCAGTGACCTCATCTGTAAAATGGGGATTAAGACCGTGAGCCCCACGTGGGACGACTTGATTCCCCCGTGTCTCCCCCGGCGCTTAGAACAGTGCTCTGCACATAGAAAGCGCTTAACAAGTACCAACGTTATTATTATTATATCTACATATTGATTATATATCTATAATTTCGTTTATTTATATCAATGCGTGTTTACTTGTCCTGATGCCTGTCTCCCTCTGGACTGTGAGCCCATTGTGGGCAGGGATTGTCTCTCTTTATTGCCGAACTGTACTTTCCAAGCGCTTAGTACAGTGCTCTGCACACAGTAAGCGCTCAATAAATACGCCTGAATGAATGTTCTAAGCCCCGGGGTGGATACAGGTTAATGAGGTTGGACACAGTCCCCGGCCCACGTGGGGCTCACACTCTTCATCCCCCTTTTACAGATGGGAGGACTGAGAGAAGTTAAGGGACTTGCCCAGGGTCACACGGCGGACAAGAGCCGGAGCCGGGATTAGAACCCAGGTCCTTCTGACTCCCGGGCCCTACCCACTAGGCCACGCTGCTTCCCGGGAATTAGACACGATCCGCCCTCGAGGAGCTGTCTGTCTAGCGGGGGAGACGGGCAGTGAAATCATTTTTAAATAGAGGGACGGGGAGAGGCGGTGGCGACTCTGTGTCGAGGAGAAGGGTGCGCGTCGCAGCGTGCGTACGAGGGGAGTCTTTCTGATGAACGGTTGAGTGCCCTCAAAATAAACCGCGGCCCCGTGAGCGAACAGAACCCCTAAAAACCCCCAGTTTGAGCCTCCGTCTGTCGCTCGCTGGCTCCTGATGGAGCCACGGGAGAAGCGGGATGGGGTAGTGGGTAGAGCAGGGGCCTGGGAATCGTAAGGTCACGGGTTCTAGTTCTGGCTCTGCCACTTATCTGGCGCGGTGGAGAGAGAGCGGGCTTGGGAGTCAGGGGCCGGGGGTTCTAATCCCCACTCCGCCGCCTGTCAGCTGCGTGACTTTGGGCGAGTCACTTGGCTTCTGGGTGCCTCAGTGACCTCATCTGTCAAATGGGGATGAAGCCTGTGAGCCCCACCTGGGACGACCTGATGACCCTGTGTCTCCCCCAGCGCTTAGAACAGTGCTAGGCACATAGTAAGCACTTAACAAATACCAAGATTAATTAAATTATCTGCCGTGTGACCCTAGGCAAGTCACTTCACTTCCCTGGCTCCTCTGTAAAATGGGGATTGAGACCGGGAGCCCCCTGCGAGACGGGGACCGTGTCCAACCCGATTCGCTTGTTTCCACCCCAGCGCTTAGTACGGTGCCTGGCACGTAGTAAGTGCTTAATAAATGCCACAGTCGTTACGGTTACAGGGCACCTAGGCGACTGAGGTGATGTTAGAGAAGCAGCGCGGCTCAGTGGCAAGAGCCCGGGCTTGGGAGTCGGAGGTCATGGATTCGAATCCCGGCTCTGCCACTTGTCTGCTGTGTGACCTTGGGCAAGTCAGTTAGCTTCTCGGTGCCTCGGTGACCTCATCTGGAAAACGGGGATTAAATGTGAGCCTCACGTGGGACAACCCGATTCCCCCGTATCTCCCCCAGCGCTTAGAACGGTGCTCTGCACATAGTAAGCGCTTAACGGCTGCCAACATTATTATTTTTCATGTTCCCAAATAGGTGTCCCTAAGGCCCACAGTGTAAGCAGTGTCAGGAGAGGGGCGATTGCTGGGTCAAGCAGAGAAAGTTCCCTTAGATGAAGATGATAATCATAATGATAGCTGTTTATATTAAATGCTTACTGTGTGCCAGGCACTGTGCTAAGCAGTGGGGCGTATACAGGATAATCGGGTTGGACACGGTCCCTGTCGCGCAGTCTCGATCCCCATTTTACAGGTGAGGTAAGTGAGGCCCAGAGAAGTGAAGTGACATACCCAACGCCACACAGCAGACAAGAGGCGGAGGCGGGATTAGAATCCAGGTCCTTCCGACGCCCAGGCCCGGACAGTATCCACCAGGCCACTCTGCTCCGACAAGGAGAGGGAAAAAGAATGATTTCTCCTGTAAGGATCACCCTAATAATGGAATTTATTAAGCTCCTACTACGTGCCAGGCACTGTTCTGAGTGCTGGGTTAGATAGAGAAGCAGCGTGGCTCAGTGGAAAGAGCCCGGGCTTGGGAGTCAGAGGTCATGGGTTCGAATGCCGGCTCTGCCACTCGTCAGCTGTGGGACTGTGGGCGAGTCCCTTCACTTCTCCGGGCCTCAGTTCCCTCAGCTGTAAAATGGGGATGAAGACTGTGAGCCTCACGCGGGACAACCCGCTGACCCCGTATCACCCCCAGCGCTTAGAACGGTGCTCGGCACACAGTAAGCGCTTAACAAACACCAATAGTATTATTATTATACAAGCTAATTGAGTTGGACTCCGTCCCTGTCTCACGTAGGGCTCACAGCCTGAATCCCCGTTTTATAGATGAGGGGACCGAGACGGAGAAGTCAAGTGACTTATCCAAAGTCACCCAGCGGAGTGTGAGCGTGAGAGCGGCGGAGCCGGGATCGGAAGCCAGGTCCCTCTAACTCCCGGGCCCAAGCTCGTGGTTACTTTAGGAAGCCCTAGGCCCTCAGTGGACATACTAGGCCAACCGTGAAGTATTTATTCATCCTTTTGAGAGAGAACTTGTTTCCTTTTTCATTTTCGAGTTTGTTTGCTCGTCCAAGGCGGAGTTTGGGTCCTTGGATCGCCTGCATTTTCTTTCCAAGCGGGGTTCCCCCCGGGCTTCCCCTTGTGGACCGTTCCTCCTCTAGCACCGCTGATCACGTAGGCAATTTTCTTGTCGTTATTGCTTTTCAACAGCGTTGAGATCCCGAGAGAACCAAACGTGTCTCTGGGCATAAGCATCGTCGGCGGGCAGACCGTGATCAAACGTCTGAAAAACGGAGAAGAACTGAAGGGGATTTTCATCAAACAAGTCCTCGAAGAGAGTCCGGCGGGGAAAACCAAAGCCCTTAAAACCGGGGATAAAATCCTTGAGGTAAACGCCCAGTTCGGCGGGCTCCGTTCTTGTTCTTCCAGCGCTAGACGGCGGACCTGGAAACGTTCATTTAACTTCCCTTTAAAGAGCAATTAAAAGCTGGTTGGGGGTGGTGGGGAGGGGTGTGTGTGTGTGTGTGTGTGTGTTTTTTTTTCAAGAGCTTTATTTTGGGCCTGCCTAGTTTTAGAGAGGACCGATGTTTCAAAAACACAGATTTTTTTAAAAAGGGACTTTTTCCCGAAGGGGACAGATGGTGGTGATCACGCGTCTCCCGCAGTCTTTCCCGAGCCCTAAATTGGAAGAATGCACGCCAGCGGGAGACGGGGTGGGTCTGGATTCGGGAAGCGTCCTCTGGGAATGGGAGGCTCCGTTCTCTTTGAATCCGGGGTCGACGGGGGAACGTCCTTTGGGAGTCGGAGGCTCCATTCCCTTTGAATCCGTGGTCGACGGGGGGGGGGGGGGGGTCACGTAGCAGACCCCTGGACTTGCTAGGTTCGTCGAGCGGACGATTTGAGGAGGCGACGGAATACGGGAAGAAGTACGGCGCCCGGAGCTCAAGTCGACGCTCAGCACGGTGCTCCGCACGCAGTAAGCGCTCAGTAAATACCGTTGGTTGGTTAAATTAAATTAAAAAAAAGCCAAAGTCGCGGGCGCTGGGCGGACGATGTTGCATCTCGCCCCTTCTCCCGGTGTTCACCTGGCTATTTTAATGTCGGCCTTCTCCTTTCGGTCAGGAGACGTGTCGATGGACGCCGTCGCGTTTTGCTCGGCCGAATACTCGGTAGGGTCCTCTCTGCGCAGAGGAAGCATTCGACGTCTGCCACCGATCCGTCCGTCAGCCGTACTGATCGAGTGCTGACAACGGGCGGGGCCCTGTTCAAAGCGCTTGGAATGTATTCCGGCAGAATTAGCGGGCACGGTCCCGGCCCCCGACGAACTTACGGTCTAGAGGGGGAGGCGGACGTTCGTATGAATAAATGATTTGTGAGTTGTAATCGAAAGATATGTATAAATGAATTATTTATACTATAGAATTTTAAAGATAGGGATATGATGCCACAGGGTTGGGGCGAATTACCAGTGTCCAAACGTCACTATCTAAGGGCATAGACGATGCAGAAGGGAGAGGGTATTTGTGTATAAATGTACAGATCTATAATTCTACTTATACTGGTTCCTCTTTGCTTATTTTGATGCATATATATATATATATATATATGTCTATATTTTTTGTTATTTATACCGGTGCTAACGTTGGTATTTGTTAAGCGCTTACTATGTGCCGGGCACTGTTCTAAGCGCTGGGGTAGACGCAGGGGAATCGGGATGTCCCACGTGGGGCTCACAGTCTTCATCCCCATTTGACAGATGAGGGAACCGAGGCACCGAGAAGTTACGTGACTCGCCCACAGTCACACAGCCGACAAGTGGCAGAGCTGGGATTCGAACTCATGGCCTCTGACCCCAACGCCCGCGCCCTTTCCACTGAGCCACTGTGGTGCTACTGATGCCCGTTAACTTGTTCTGATGTCTTTCTCCCCCCTTCTAGAGTGCGAGCCCAATGTGGGCAGGAATTGTCTCTCTTTGTTGCTGAATTGTACTTTCCAAACACTTAGCACAGTGCTCTGCACACAGTAAGCGCTCAATCAATAGGATTGAATGAATGAAAGAGGGAGAGAGGGAAAAGAGAGTTTAATCAGGGAAGACTTCTTGGAGGAGATTCATTCATTCAGTCCTATTGATTGAGCGCTTACTCTGTGCAGAGCACCGTACTGAGTGCTTGGGCGAGGACAGCGGAACAGTAAACATACACAGTCCCCGTCTTCAATGAGACGTGACTCTTCGCAGTGGAGAGAGTGGTGGTCTGGCCTATGTAGTGGATGAGAAGCAGTGTGGCCTAGTGGATAGAGCACGGGCCTGGGCGTCAGAAGGACCTGAGGTTCATTCATTCATTCAGTGGTATTTATTGAGCGCTTACTACGTGCAGAGCACTGTACCGAGCGCTTGGAACGGACAGATCGGCAACAGATAGAGACGGTCCCCGCCCTCTGACGGGCTCACGGTCCCATCGGGGGAGACGGGCGGACGAGAACGATGGCGACAGATAGAATCGAGGGGAAGAAGATCTCATTAAAACGACAGCAGATAAATAGAATCGGGGTGACGTACATCTCATTAAACGAACTAAATAGCGTGACGAAGATACGTGCAGTCGAGCGGACGGGTACGGTGCCTAGGGGGTGGGACGGGAGAGGGGGAGGAGGAGAGGGAGACGGGGGAGAAGAGGGTTTGGCCGCGGAGAGGTGAAGGGGGGAGGGTAGAGGGGGCAGAGGGAAAAAGGGGGGAGCTCAGTCTGGGAAGGCCTCTCGGAGGAGGTGAGCTTTAAGTAGGGATTCGAAGAGGGGAAGAGGATCAGATCGTCGGAGGCGAGGAGGGGAGGGCGTTCCGGGACGGCGGGAGGACGCGGCCCGGGGGTCGACGGCGGGACGGGCGAGACCGGGGGACGGCGGGGAGGCGGGCGGCGGGGGAGCGGAGCGTGCGGGGCGGGCGGAGGAAGGAGAGAGGGGAGGAGAGGTAGGACGGGGCGAGGGGACGGACGGCCTCGAAGCCTAGAGTGAGGAGTTTCTGTTTCGTGCGGAGTTGGGTGGGCAACCACTGGAGGTGTTCAAGAAGGGGAGTGACAGGCCCGGACCGTTTCTGCGGGAAGAGGAGCCGGGCAGCGGAGTGAAGAATAGACTGGAGCGGGGAGAGAGAGGAGGAAGGGAGATCGGAGAGAATTCATCTGCAAAGTGGGCATCGAGACCGTGAGCCCCACGTGGGACAGGGATCGTGTCCAACCCAATTTGCTAGTACCCTCCTAGCGCTTACTACAGTCCCTGCCACATAGTAAGCGCTTAACAAATGCCATTATTTATCACTGTCATTACTTTTCCGGGCTTCACTCAACTCATCTGCCAAACGGGGATCGAGACCGTGAGCCCCACACGGGACGGGGATCGTGTCCGACCCGATTTGCTCGTATCCACCTCGGCACTTAGTAGAGTGCCCGGCACGTAGTAAGCACTTAAAAAATACCATCGTTACTATCGTTACTACTAGTGTACTGATTGACTAATAGCTTGACAAATCCCATAATTTATTATTATTATTATTATCATTATTAATAGCCTCGGGACTAACCGTATCTGCCGCTAAGCTTTCCCTTCTGCGGCCTATTCTCCGTTCTGCCGCACGTACTATTTTTCTCAGCGGTAACTGGCTGTCTTAGAGATCAGACACTTCCCGTCCGACAGAAGCAGCGTGGCTCGGTGGAAAGAGCCCGGGCTTGGGAGTCAGAGATCATGGGTTCAGATCCCGGCTCCGCCACTTGTCGGCTGTGTGACCGGGGGCAAGTCACTTGACTTCTCTGGGCCTCAGTGACCTCATCTGTAAAATGGGGATTAAGACCGTGAGCCCCACGTGGGGCGACCCGATCACCTTGAATCTTCCCCAGCGCTTAGAACAGTGCCTTGCACGTAGCGCTTAACAAAAACCAACATTATTATTATTATTATCCTGGCCTTCAGTTCATTTAGACTGAAAACCCATTGTGGGCAGGGAACATCTCTTCCATCTCTGTTATCCGTGGCTCAGTGGAAAGAGCCCGGGCTTGGGAGTCAGAGGTCGTGGGTTCTAATCCCGGCTCTGCCGCTTGCCAGCTGCGTGACTTGGGGCAAGTCACTTCACTTCTCTGGGCTTCAGTTCCCTCACCTGTAAAATGGGGATTAAGACCGCGAGCCCCACGTGGGACGACCCGATCACCCTGTATCCTCCCCATCACTTAGAACAGTGCTTTGCACTTAGTGAGTGCTTAACCAATACCACCATTTATTTATTTTTCATTTCTTACTCTCTCAATCGCTTAATACTTGCCCACCGTAAGCGATCTCTCCGTCTCCGCAAATGCCGCAGTCCACAGGCAGGGCGATTGGCAGGGGCAGTGGGAGAGTTTCGACCTCACCTATGGATTTTTCTTTCTCTTGTTTTTCAATGGTACTCGTTAAGCACGTACTATATTGCCGGGCATTGTACCGAATAATAGTAATAATAATGTTGGTATTTGTTAAGCGCTTACTATGTGCAGAGCACTGTTCAAAGCGCTGGGGTAGACCCGGGGGAATCAGGTTGTCCCACGTGGGGCTCACGGTCTTAATCCCCATTTGACGGATGAGGTCACTGAGGCACAGAGAAGTGAAGTGACTTGCCCGCAGTCACCCAGCCGACAAGCGGCAGAGTCGGGATTCGAACCCGTGACCTCTGACTAACGCACTGGGATCGATACAGCCCTCGACTGTAAGCTCTTTGTGGGCAAGGAATGTGTCTGTTTCCTGTTGTATTGTCCTCTCCCAAGCTCTTTTTGCCTTCCACACAGTAAGCGCTCAATAAATACAACTGAACGACTGCCAGGTCATCGGGTCGGACCCAACCCGGGAGAATACAATATAGGAGAGTGGGAAGATCCGTTCCCTGCCGACGGCGCGCCTAAAGGCTAGGGGGGGGTTGAAAACGTCCCCTCCGCCTCTCCGGTTTCTGAATCTTACAGGCCCTCAAATCCTCTTCGCACCCCCTGGAAATCAGCCGTGGCCCCCGCGTTCCTCCCGACCCCCAGACCGACGCGCGGGGATTGTATTTTTCAGGTATCCGGGGTGGATCTGCAGAACGCGACCCACAGAGAAGCGGTGGAAGCCATCCAGAATGCCGGGAACCCTGTGGTCTTTGTCGTCCAGAGCTTATCCTCTACGCCGAGAGTGAGTCGTACTTCTACCGAATCCACCCGTTGATGGTGTTTACTGAGCGCCTAATCTGCGCGGGGCACTCTGCCGAGACCTCGGAAGAGTCCGACCCAGTAGAGTCGGTGGCTGTTTTGAGGTTGATTCCTAGAGTGGCAACCGCTATTTATTATTCATTCAGTAGTGTTTACTGAGCGCCTACTGTGTGCAGAGCACTGTACTAAGCGCTTGGAATGTACAATTCGGCAACAGATAGAGACCATCCCTGCCCGATGACGGGCTCACGGTCCAATCGCGGGAGACAGATTATCATCGTTAAGTGCCGTCGAATCGTTTCCGATTCAGTAGCGACTCCTTGGATACACCCTCTCCGGAACGTCCGGTCCCCCGCCTTAATCCGCCACCGTCCTAACGGTCTCTCCGTTATCGTTGTTATGGTCTCTATGATGATAATGCTGGTGTTTGTTAAACGCTTACTATGCGCCAAGCACTCTTCTAAGCGCTGGGCTAGGGACAGGGTAATCAGGTCGTCCCACGTGGGGCTCAGAGTCTTAATCCCCATTTTACAGATGAGCTAACTGAGGCACGGAGAAGTGAAGCGACTCGCCCGAAGTCACACGGCTGACAAGCGGCGGAGCCGGGATTGGGACCCACGACCTCTGACTCCCAAACCCGGGCTCTTGCCACTGAACCAGACTGCTTGGTTCAGCAGAAGCAGCGTGGCTCAGTGGAAGGAGCACGGGCTTTGGAGTCAGGGCTCATGAGTTCACATCCCAACTCTGCCACTTGTCGGCTGGGTGACTGTGGGCGAGTCCCTTCACTTCTCTGTGCCTCGGTTCCCTCATCTGTAGAATGGGGATTAAGACCGGGAGCCCCACGTGGGACGACCCGATTCCCCTATGTCTACCCCAGCGCTTAGAACAGTGCTCGGCACATAGTAAGCGCTTAACAAATACCAACATTATCATTACTGCTTCTATCCGTCTATCTGCTGGTCTGCCTCCTCCACATTTTCCCTGGATTTATCCTAGCATTAGTAGTCAACTGCTACTGCTTGAAAAATAATAATAAATAATCATCGTGGCATATTTTAAGGGCTTACCATGTGCCGGGCACTGTACTAAGCACTGGGGTGGATACAGGGAAATGGGGTGAGACACAGATCCCATGTGGGCCTCACGGTCTCGATCCCCGTTTAACAGATGAGGTAACTGAGGCCCAGAGAAGGGAAGTGACTTGTCTCAGTTGTCACTCCTTAGTGCTTAATGCAGTACCTTGCACACACTAAGCACTCGATAAATCCATTTCCCGGATTTTCCGAGTCTTCGTGAGATGAGGGCGACAGAGAATCCCCTCGGGGCCGATACGCTTTATTATGCTGATATTGGGAAAATCGAACTAGAAGCCATTCCTTCCTGTACAGGGCTCACAGCCCTGGCAGGAGGGAAAGCAAATACCCTACCGGCTGAGGAAACCGAGGCAGAGGAAGGTTAGGAGACGGGCCCAAGGAACCGTATTAGAAAAGTGGCACAACTGCGTCAAGTGCCAGGGTCTTCTTCATACGCTCGGGCGATTTTGACCAGACCACGGTGCGCATCAGCCCGGAAACGGTGTTGAAGATGGCGGTCGCCGTTCTCCCTTTCTGAACCGATTGGAATTTGAGTACTGGAAAATGGCACCGTTGAATTTCAGAGAGGAAACGAGAAGCAGCGTGGATAGAGCGCGGGCCCGGGAGTCAGAAGGATCTGGATTCTAATCACTTGTCTGCCGGGTGATCTGGGGCGAGTCACTTCACTTCTCTGTGCCTCTGCTTCCTCATCTGTAAAATGGGGATTAAGGCCGTGAGCCCCTTGTGGAACAGGGGCCGGTGTCCACCCTGATTAGCGGGTATAATAACGTCGGTATCTGTTAAGCGCTCACTACGTGCCGAGCACCGTTCAAAGCGCCGGGGGAGATACGGGGTCATCGGGTCGTCCCACGGGAGGCTCACGGTTAATCCCCGTTTGACAGATGAGGTCACTGAGGCCCAGAGAAGTGAAGCGACTCGCCCACAGTCACACAGCTGGCGAGTGGCGGAGCCGGGATTCGAACTCAGGACCTCTGACTCCCAAGCCCGTGCTCTTTCCACTGAGCCGCGCTGCTTCTCTCGGCACCTCGAACGGCGCCTGGTACCTAGTAAGCACTTAAGAAAATGCCATTAAAAGGAGTGTGCACTCTGTCTTTTGCGGACTATGGACATGTGGATTTTTCGGTTTTGGAGCAGGTGGTTGCGGGAGTACAATCCAAGACCGGCAGGCCCGCTAAAATCACGGATGCGGGAATGGAAGCGGATCCAAAGGAACAGGTGACTGTCGCTTCATGTCGGGGCTTTGGCTCGGGAATTGGGGAAGGGGCGAGGAAGGGGAAATGGCTCGTTCCCGGTGGTTGGTTGACGGGCAGATGACTAGGCGTGGCGTGGTGGATAGAGCACGGGCCTGCGGCGTCCTGGGTTCTGATCCCGGCTCTGCCACCTGCCTGCTGTGGGTCCTCGGGCAAATCGCTTCGCTTTTCTGTGCCTCAGTTACCTCGTGTGTATAATGGGGATTAAGACTGTGAGCCCCGTGTGGGACAGGGAGGGTGTCCAGCTGGATTACCTCGTAGCTACCACAGCGCTTAGAATAGTGGCCGGCACATAGTAAGCGCTTAACAGTAACCGTGTAAGGAAACAGAACACAAAACAAGCATTGACGGTGGTTTGCGGGGAAGAGTTCGGTCCAAGGGAAGGAGGATGGAGGTGGATTTCTCCCTAGGTTCTCATCTTGGAATAGTACCTACCACAGCGCTTAGAATAAGTGGCCGGCACATAGTAAGCGCTCAACAATTACCATTTAAGAAAACAAAACGCAAAACAAGCATTGACCGTGGTTTGCGGGGAAGAGTTCGGTCCAAGGGAAGGGGGATGGAGGTGGATTTCTTCCCTAGGTTCTCTTCTCGGAATAGTAATTAGACGGTGAGCTCGTTGCGGGCAGGGAACGTGTCTGTTGTCGGACCGTTCTCTCCCAAGCGCTGAGGACAGTGCCTGGCGCACAGTAAGCGCTCGATAAATACGATTGAATGAATGACTGATCATAATTAGGATATTCACTGTGAGCTTACTCTGTGCCAAACGCTGAACTGAGCAGTGGGAGACAAGATAACCGGTTCAAGCACAGTCCCTGTCCCATTGCAGCTCATGGCGCAATTAGGAGGGTGAACGGGAGTTGATTCCCCATTTTACAGATGTGGAAACCGAGGAACAGAGAAGGGAAGTGATTTGGAGGGCATCTTGGACCGTCTGCCTGCACTAAGATGAATTGAATCGGCAGCAGGGTAGTGAGTCTGAAGCGAAAAGGGGTCTGATTAACGCTTGTAGCCAACCGTTAATAGTCGTTTTAGTAGGCGTCGTAATAGGTGGTGATATAGTGATAATAATAATGATGATAGTATTTGTTGAGTGCTCACTGTGGGACGAGCACTATTCTAAGCACTGGGGTAGATGGAGGGCAATCAGGTTGTCCCACGTAGGGCTCACAGTCTTCATCCCCGTTTTCCAGATGAGGTAACTGAGGCCCAGAGAAGCAGAGTGACTTGCCCGAGGTCACACAGCCGACACGTGGCGGAGCCGGGATTAGAACCCACATCCTCTGGCTCCCACGCCCGGGCTCCTTCCACTCATAACAATAATAATGTTGGTATCTGTTAAGCACTTACTATGTACCAAGCACTGCCGTGAGCGCTGGGGGCGATACGAGGTAATCGGGTTGTCCCACGTAGGGCTCCCAGTCTTCATCCCCATTTTCCAGACGAGGTCACTGAGGGCCAGAGAAGTGAAGTGACTCGCCCAAACTCACACAGCTGACAGGCGGCCTATCCGGGATTCGAACCTACGACCTCTGACTCGCAAACCCAGGCTCTTGCCACTGAGCCACGCTGCTTCTCTCACGGTCATAATGGACGGTGGCGGAGTTGGCGGAGTAGGTGTCGTCGTAATGATTACTGTTAGAGTTCTAGGAGATGTTGCCCAGAAGGAAAGTCTGCGGGGAACAAGATGGAAGAATTGTTCCCTCACGAATGATTGTCGCGCGGGCTCGTGCGGACCCACGCTGGGATCCATTAATTAAGCCAGATGTTTCTCTACTGGGGAGCGGGAGGATCTGTTTCTTCCGGGGACCCGTAAAGAAACGATTCCACAGTGAACGCCGAGCGGCGGTTACGCCTTGGCAAGATACCGAACCCCCGACCTAATACATTCAAACCTCACTCACCTAAGTCGTCTGAGCGAGGACTGGAAGTAGACCGTTAGCTCACGACCCTGCAGACAGACGCGAATCAAGGCCGTAGCCCCGATACCCTCCTCATCGAATAGCTTTTACCGACCGCAGGATCGACTTTAATGATTCATAACCGCTCCACTTCCAGCCGGGGGGTTGGAAGGATCCCCCCCCCCCCTTTTTTAAGGGCCCAGATTCAGGCGGATTTCAGACGATCGTCACCGGAAGGGAAACGCTTTCTCCTGAGGTGGTTCTGCATTTCGGGTCTCTGCCTGTTTTCTCTGGTGGCTGTCGATTGTGTGGTTCGGGTTTCTTGGCCTCGGCTGCGACAGATGGAGACCGAGAAGGAGGAACGTCAGGGTTGCGGACCCGGGGAGGAACACGAGTATTAGAATCGCAGGTCCCGGGTGAACGCTCGCCGAGATGATTTCAAGGTGACTAAGGGAAGCGGAGAACGATAATGCCGTTAATGCTTTCGCAGCACCTTAGTCTTTCCAGTAATAGCAATGGGAAAGTCGTGTCCCGAGACCACAATTTTGATTTTGTTATTAAATTTTCATAGCCCCAAAATGGCTTCCAGGAGCCCCCGTCCATTTGGTCCGTGCACTCTTTCGACCCTGGGGAAATAAAGTCTCATTTTCTAGCTTTGCGAGGTCAGGGGCCCCCTGCCTCCCCCCGGGCCGTTAAAGGTATCCTCCTCCGGCTCGCTCCGGCTTGCGGGGTAGAAGGCGGTCGGTCGCCTCGGAGGCCGAGATTCGCAACCGCTCCGTCGGCCGTTGCACGTCGGCTCGCGTCGGAGAAGCGGCGTGCCTTGGTGGAAGCGAGCCCGGGCGTGGTCGTCGGAGGCCGTGGGTTCGAATGCCGCGCCTGGCCCTTTTGAGCTGTGTGACTTTGGCCACTCCTCTGTGCCTCGGTTCCCTCATCTGTAAAATGGGGATGAAGCCTCTGACGGATACCATCGTTATTATCATCATTACGAAGTGGACGCGCCGGGCGTCGGGGGAGCGGGTTTTCGGCCGTTGTATCTATTGAGCGCTCACTGTATGCAGAGCACTGTACTGAGTGCTTAGGGGAGTACGAGACAACAATAACCAGACGCAGCGAGCTTACGGACTGGAGGGGGGGAGGCAGACGTGAATACAGATAAAGCGACAGATACGGACTTGAGTGCTGAGGGGGGTGGGGGGAGGTCTCAGGACCCAACCCCCAGAATCCCCCATGCTGGGCCCGGTCAGGGCCATTCCCTCTTATCTCCCGAAGCCCCTACTGGGTGCAGGACGCTGCGCTGAGCGCTTGGGGAAGGGCAGCACAACGATGATTCCCTTTATTGCTATTGTTCTAATGAGATGTACCCCCCCCTTGATTCTATTTATGGCTATTTTTGTCCGTCTGTCTCCCCCGATTAGACTGTAAACCCGTCAGTGGGCGGGGACCGTCTCTGTCTGTTGCCGATCTGTCCGTTCCAAGCGCTTAGTCCAGTGCTCTGCACGTAGTCGGCGCTCAATAAATGCTATTGAATGAACGCGTGAAGGGCAAAGGGAGCACGTCGGGGTGACGCGGAAGGGAGTGGGAGATGAGGAAAAGGGGGGCTTCGTCGGGGAAGGCTTCCTGGAGGAGGTGGGCCTCCAATAAGGCTTTGAAAGCGGGGGGAGTCGTCGTCCGTCGGATATGAGGAGGGAGGGCCGTTCCGGGCCAGGGGGAGGACGTGGGCGAGGGGTCGGCGGCGAGCCGGGCGAGTTGGAGGCTCAGCGAGAAGGTTGCGTAAAGTGCCGTCCTTCTAATCTGACCGTGCAGCGGGGGGACTCTTGCCGGTAGATGCTGTGGGTGATGAACGTGCGTACGGACGCGTCCGCATCCGTCGTTTATTTCTTTTATTAGTAATAATGATGATGACGATGGTATTTGTTAAGCGCTTACTACGGGCCAGGAATAAATACGGTCGAATAATTGAATGAGGGCACTCCCGTCCCACTCCTCCTCCCCGACCTTTGTCAGTTACACCTCTAGCCTGGAAGCTCCTAGAGGGTAGGGAACGTGTCTGCCAACTTTCTACTGATCCTATCGATTCTACTGAACTTGATTCTATTGAGTCGCCACTGTTTTTACGAGACGTTCTTCCCCGCGACTCTATTTATCGCCATCGGTCTCGTCCGTCCGTCCGTCTCCCCCGATTAGACCGTGCGCCCGTCAGACGGCAGGGACCGTCTCTATCTGTTGCCGACTTGTTCGTTCCGAGCGCTCAGTGCGGTGGTCTGCACGTAGTGAGCGCTCAATAAATACTATTGAATGAATGAATGAACGAATGAACTCTGTTATATTCTCCCAAGAGCTTAGTACAGTGCTCTGAACATAACAGTATTAATAATTATGGTATTTGTTAAGGGCTTGCGATGTGCCAGGGGCTATACTAAGCACTGGGGTGGATACAAGCGAATCGGGTTGGACACGGTCTTTGTCTCACGTGGGGCTGACGGTCTCAATCCCCATTTTGCCGATGAGGTAACTGAGGCACAGGGAATTGAAGCGACTTGCCCAAGGGCATGCAGCGGACAGAGAAGCAGCGTGGCTCGGTGGAAAGAGCCCGGGCTTGGGAGTCAGAGATCAGGGGTTCGAATCCCGGCTCTGCCGCTTGTCAGCTGTGTGACTGTGGGCGAGTCGCTTAACTTCTCCGTGCCTCAGTTACCTCATCTGTAAAGTGGGGATTAAGACGGTGAGCCACATGTCGGGCAACCTGTTACCCTGTATAGTCCAGCGCTCGGAACAGCGCTCTGCCCATAGTAAGCGCTTAACAAATACCAACGTTATTACAAGTGGCGGACCTTCTGACTCCCAGGCCCCTGCTGTCCACTGTGCCACACTGCTTCTCAAATGAAAGACCACTTAAATTGAGTTGATCGGTTGAATTCATCGGGACGGACTTGTTGAATTGATCAGGACAGGCTCGCGTCGTTGGAGTAACATTCCCCAATTCTGCCGTTATACTGTTCCTGCCGAAATGTGTAGCGGAAACATGCCTTCAGGCCCAACGGGGCGAAAGTAGATTCTATTTATCGTGATAATGTTGTCTTGTTTGTGTTTTGTTCTGTTTCGCTCTGCCGTCCGTCTCCCCCGGTCAGACCGCGAGCCCGTCGTTGGGCAGGGACGGTCTCTATCTGTGGCCGAATTGCCCATTCCAAGCGCTTAGTACGGTGCTCTGCGCAGAGGTAAGCGCTCGATAAATACCACTGAATGAACGAATGAACTGTCGTGAGCACCGGGCTAGGTACGAGGTGATCGGGTTGTCCCTTGTGGGGCTCACAGTCTTCATCCCCATTTTGCAGATGAGGTCACTGAGGCACAGAGAAGTTAAATGACTTGCCCAGAGTCACACAGCTGACAAGTGGTGGACCCGGGATTAGAACCCACGACCCCTGACTCCAAAGCTCGGGCTCTAGCTGCGTCGATATCATTTCTGTGACTGTCTGGTTCCCTTCCCGGACCGTAAGATCCTCGGGGGCTGGGAATGTGTCTCCCGACTCCGTCGAATTGCCCTGTAGATGGTAAGCTCATTGCGGGCGGGGAACCTGTCAGTCGCATTTATTGAGCGCTCACTGTTTGCGGCGCACTTTACGTAGCGCTCGAGAGAATATAATACAACAGAATAATAGACATTCCCTGCCCACAACGAGCTTACAGTCCAGAAGGGGAGACCGACGTTAATATAAAGAAATAAATGACAGATACGGACATAAGTTGGTCATGGGTTCGACTCCCGGCTCGGCCACTTGTCAGCTGTGTGACTGTGGGCGAGTCACTTCACTTCTCCGGGCCTCAGTTCCCTCATCTGTCAAATGGGGGTTAACCGTGAGCCTCCCGTGGGACGACCCGATGACCCCGTATCTACCCCAGCGCTTAGAACGGTGCTCGGCCCGTAGTAAGCGCTTAACAAATGCCAACATTGAGTGCTGCGGGGCTGCCCGGGGCGACGAGTAAAGGGAGCGAGGGTCTACCGGTTCTGTATTTTACTCTAGACTGTTAAGCTCACGGTGGGCGGGGAACGTGTCTCTCAACTCCCCCCCCAAGACCGTAAACCCTCTTTCTAGACCGTAAATCTCGTCGAAGCCAGGGAATATGTCGTACCGTAGTCTCCCCAATGCTTAGTACAGCGCCCCGCACACGGTAAAGCCCTCAGATCTCATCGGTGTTGATGCTGATGCTCTCCCCGGCGTTTTGTACGGGGCCGTATTTAGGGATTACGCTAGTAGGTGGTCTCCGACTAGTTTTGGTGAAGAAGACTCACGTTGGAGGGGGAAAGCATGGGGCTGAGGGTCGGGCAGCGTGGCTCAGTGGAAGGAACCCGCGCTTGGGAGTCAGAGGTCGTGGGTTCTGATCCCGGCTCCGCCACTTATCAGCCGTGTGACTTTGGGCAAGTCACTTATCTTCTCTGTGCCTCGGTTACCTCATCTGTAAAATGGGGATTAAGACTGTGAGCCCCACGAGGGACAACCTCATTACCTCGTATCTACCCAGCGCTTAGTGCTTGGCACATAATAAGCGCACCCCAAATACCAAGTCCTTAGAGAAGCAGCGTGGCTCAGTGGATAGGTCACGGGCTCGGGAGTCAGAAGGTCGTGGGTTTTAATCCGGGCTCCGCCACTTGTCTGCTGGGTGACCTTGGGTAAGTCACTTCACTTCTCTGTGCCTCCGTCACCTCATCTGTACAGTGGCGATTGGGACGGCGAGCCCCGTCCGGGACGGGGACCGCGTCCGATCCGATTTGCTTGTAATAATAATAATAATAATAATAATGTTGGCATTTGTTAAGCGCTCACTATGTGCCGAGCACCGTTCTAAGCGCTGGGGTAGACACAGGGGAATCAGGATGTCCCACGTGGGGCTCACGGTCTTAATCCCCACTTGACAGATGAGGTAACTGCTCGAGGTAATCTGCTTGTATACATTCATTCATTGTCATATTTATTGAGCGCTTACTGCGTGCAGAGCACCGTACTGAGCGCTTGGAATGTACAGCTCGGCGACAGATAGAGACAATCCCTGCCCAACGAGGGGCTCACGGTCTAAACGGAGGAGACAACCAGCGAAACCAAACAAGTAGTCAGGCGTCAGTACCATCAAGATCAATAGAATCATAGGCATAGACACATCGTTAAGAAACTAGAGTAATAAATCATATGTAAAATATGCCTGGCGCATAGTAAGCGCTTAAAAACTACCATCCTTACCGTTGTTATTATCGACCGACCGTCGGATGGGGACGCGGACCCTCTCCCTCTGTGCTCGGCACCCCCTCCTGCTAGGCAGCGGCGACTCTGCCGGGGAAGCCGCCCTCGGATGCGTGCGACCTCCCGCGATCGCTCGGCCCTTCCTCCTCCTCCCGCGCCCGGGACCGCGGAACCCCCGTCTGCAGCTCCGTCGTCCCCGTCTGGCTCCCTTTAAACACGTGCCCGCCGCAGGTGGAGGATCGCAACCCGCCCTTCGGGATTAGGGATCGCGCCGAAGATCAGCGTGAGCCCGTCAAACGGCAGGGACCGTCTCTGTCTGTTGCCGACTTGTTCATTCCAAGCGCTCAGTACGGTGCTCCGCACACGGTAAGCGCTCAATAAATACTATTGAACGAAAGTCGAAGCTGCTGGGAAGCCACGACGGGCCACGCGGCAGTGGGCGAACAGCCGCCCCGGGGCGTCCTGGCTAATAGGCGGCACGGGGCCGGGGTGACGAGCGGCGGGGCGTAGTGGATAGAGCACGGGGCTGGGAGGCAGAAGGGCGTGGGTTCTAATAATAATAATAATAATAATAATAATAATAATGTTGGTATTTGTTAAGCGCTTACTACGTGCAGAGCCCTGTTCTAAGCCCTGGGGTAGATACAGGGCGATCTGGTTGTCCCACGTGAGGCTCACAATTAATAATAATGATAAATAATCATGGCATTTGTTAAGCGCTTAACTATGTGCCAGCCGCTGTACTAAGTGCTGGGGTGGAGACTAGCAGGTCGGGTTGGACGCAGTCCCTGTCCCACATGGGGCTCACAGTCTCAATCCCCATTCTACAGATGAGGTAACTGAGGCCCAGAGAAGTTACGTGACTTGCCCAGAGTCACACAGCTGACAGGTGGCGGAGGCGGGATTCGAACCCACGACCTCTGACTCCCAAGCCCGGGCTCTTTCCGTTGAGCCACGCTGTTTCTCTATCATCATCATTATTGTCAGTAATAATAAAATGAGTAAATGCTTAAGGAAAAGCCACGTGGGGAACGTACGGAAGCGCCGCGGATGTTCCGAGTACTTAGGGCGGCGGGGTTTTTTTGGTCTGGGTCGGTGGCATCTGTACATTCCAAGCGCTTAGTCCAGGGCTCTGCACGTAGCATCCAGTAAATGAATGAATTTGTTAAGCACTTACTACGCGCCAGGCTCCGTACTAAGCGCCGGGGTGGATCCCAGCTGATCCGGTCGGACAAAGTCCACGTCCCACACGGGGCTCACAGTCTTCACCCCCATTTTCCAGATGAGGTCCCCGAGGCCCGGGGAGGTGAAGCGACTGGCCCACGGTCCCGCAGCGGCCAGGCGGGCGGAGCCGGGATTAGAACGCGGATCCTCTGGCTCTCGCACCCGGGCCCCGTCCACCGGGCCACGCTGCGTCGCTTCGCCGGTGTGGTGTGTCGATGCTTTTTCATCTCTGCGGGTGGATGGTTAACGCATCTGAAGCGTTACCGGGGGAGCCGATCCCGGGCGGCCTCCGGCCGACCCGTTCCCGGCTTTCTCCCTTCTCCCCCGACTCGGCCTGGAAAACAATTTCCCATCACGATGGTCGGCTCCCGCCCCTCTGACCCCGGGCTCCGTTAGCGATTTCGTCTCGGGGAATCTCCCTCCTCCTTCTTTCTTCTGAGTAGCGGCCTGGCTTAGTGGCGAGAGCCCGGGCTTGGGAGGCCCGGGTCGTGGGTTCCAATCCCGGCTCCGCCGCTCAGCAGCTGCGTGACTTCGGGCGCGTCGCTTCACTTCTCCGCGCCTCGGTTCCCTCATCTGGAAAATGGGGATGAGGACTGTGAGCCCCGCGTGGGACAACCTGATTACCTGGGATCTACCCCAGCGCTTCGAACCGTGCTTGGCACGTAGCGAGCGCTTAACGAATATCGTCGTCATCATTATCGTTCCTGTCGGATGCCGGCTAACCCTGGAAGGGGTTTGTGTTTCTTCCCTTTGGCTTGTGGGGGCTCCTTCAAGGAGAAGCCCTCGATGATGAGAAGAAGAAGAAATATGATTAGAGAAGCGGCGTGGCTCAGTGGCGAGGGCCCGGGCTTGGGAGTCAGAGGTCATGGGTTCGGATGCCGGCCCCGCCACTCGTCAGCTGCGTGACCGTGGGCGAGTCGCTTCGCTTCTCTGGGCCTCAGGGACCTCATCTGGAAAATGGGGATTAACCGTGAGCCTCCCGTGGGACGACCTGATGGCCCTGTCTCTCCCCCAGCGCTTAGAACGGTGCTCTGCACATAGTAAGCCCTTAAACAGCAACATTATTAGTATAATTATTATAACGACCTTGATATTTACATCCTTACTCCGTGCCAGGCACTGGTGTGGATACAAGCAAGCCGGGCTGACCCACGTAGGCTCACGATCTTAATCCCCATTTTCCAGATGGGTAACCGAGGCCCGGAGAAGTGAAGCGACCCGCCCGGGACACCCAGCGGACAAGTGGCCGATCCGGGATTAGAACCCGGGTCCTTGCGGGCCCGGGCCGTATTCCCTAGGCCACGCTGCTTCTCTCGCTCAGCGGGGAGGCGGTTCTGCGTCCGGTGTCCGGCGTTCCACTTCCGGAGCGGACTCCTTAAGATCTGCGGTTTTCCGTTCCCCGTAATGGGCCCGGCGGCGTCCACGGACTGAAGTGCATCCTGCCGTCAGCGGCGGCGTTAGAGGGCGCGTCACTGGACGTAATCCACCGAGTCGCGTGGCCGCTCAGACTACAGTCCGGCTTCTTTCGAAAGTTACAGCTGGCCGGCGGCCGCGGGGCCGATTCACGTTAGGGACATGTTTCCTCTGTTGAATCGTTACCGGAGACGTCTTCGCCCTCAGAAGGTAACGGTGTCGTGTTTTTCAGGCGAGCCGCGTGGTCGGGCTTTCGGGAATCGACGCGGAGGTGGTTTTGGCTGGCGTCCGACGGCGGGCCCTTCCCGGCCGGAACGGGGGGGGAGACGCGAACCGTTTTTTATTTCCAACGAAGACGATTTTCTTTTTCCGCACGGAAACGGAAACTGTCCCGGGGATGAGAAACCGCATCTCGACGGCTCGTCGGGGCGATGCCTCCGTTGATGAGGTTTCAGCTGCCCGGCGCGGATTCAGGGAACACGTCAGAGTGGAATCTGTAGCTCGTCCCGTAAAGGGGAGGGAGGCTTCGATCGTTCTCGAACGGAGATGTCGGGCCGCTCTTCCGTCGCCTGGTTGCGGCGGGTGCGAGTGGTGACGGGAACGGGCCGTCCATCTGAGGGAGGAGGAGTATGTTCATTAACGTTGGTATCTGTTAAGCGCTCACTATGTGCCGAGCACCGTTCTAAGCGCCGGGGTAGATGCAGGGTGATCGGGTCGTCCCACGCGAGGCTCCCGGTTGATCCCCATTTTCCAGACGAGGTAACCGAGGCACAGAGGAGTTAAGTGACTCGCCCACGGTCACACGGCTGACAGGTGGCAGAGCCGGGATTCGGACTCATGACCTCTGACTCCCCAGCCCGTGCGCTTTCCACCGGGCCACGCTGTCGTCCTTCGGTGGGAGGGTTGGGGGGAATCCGAAGCCTCCAGATTTAGACTTGGCCGCGGATTTTGGGGTGTTGGGGCGGGCCCAATAGTCCTCTAGAGGGCGGGCGCTTTACTTGGGGGCTTCTTCTTCTGTGTGCCTTGCACACAGTAAGCGCGCGATGATTGGATGAGTGAATGACTGTGAGCTCGCTGTGGGCAGGGAATGGGAAGAGCCCGGGCTTGGGAGTCCGGGGTCATGGGTTCTAGCCCCGGCCCCGCCGCTTGCCAGCTGTATGACTTTGGGCAAGCCACTTCACTTCTCTGCCCCTCGCTTCCCTCATCTGTACCGGTCTCGCCCATCCCGCCGTCGACCCCCGGGCCGCGTCGCCTCCGCCAAACTCACTCTCTTCCCCTCTTCAAAACCCGACTGAGCGCTCGCCTCCTCCGAGAGGCCTTCCCAGACTGAGCTCCCCTTTTCCCTCTGCTCCCTCTACCCCCCCCTTCACCTCTCCGCGGCTAAACCCTCTTCTCCCGCCTCTCCCTCTCCTCCTCCCCCTCTCCCGTCCCACCCCCTCGGCACCGTACTCGTCCGCCCGACTGTATTAATCTTCATCACCCTGTTTATTTCGTTAATGAGACGTGCATCACCCCGATTCCATTTATTTGCCGTCGTTCTAATGAGCCGTTCCTCCCCTCGATTCTGTCTGTCGCCATCGTTCTCGTCTGTCCGTCTCCCCCGATTAGACCGTGAGCCCGTCGGAGGGCGGGGACCGTATCTGTTACCGATTTGTACATTCCAAGCGCTTAGTACGGTGCTCCGCACACCGTAAGCGCTCGATAAATGCTACTGAATAAAATGGGGATTAAAGCTGTGAGCCCCACGTGGGACAACCTGATCACCTTGTATCCCCCAACGCTTAGGGCAGTGCTTTGCACATAGTAAGCGCTTAACAAATACCACCATTATTGTTGTAATTATGATTATTGCCGTATTTTATTTTCCGAGGGCTCAGTGAAGTGCTCTGTCCACAGTAAGCGCTCAGTAAGCACCATCGATTGATTGGCTTCTTCTGGCTTTGGGCTCGCGACCCAATTCGGTCCACTTTCGCCGTTACTGGTTTAATGGCGGCATTTTGTCAAGCGTTTACTACACTCCAAGAACTCTCTAGACCCTACGTTGGTTGTGGACAGAGTGTCTCTTATATTGTACTCTCCCATGCGCTTCGTATAGTGCCCGGCGCTCTACACACAGTGGACGCAGTAGGGAAGCAGCGTAGCTCAGTGGAAGGAGCCCGGGCTTGGGAGTCAGAGGTCATGGGTTCGAATCCCAGCCCTGCTACTTGGCAGCTGGGTGACTGTGGGCGAGTCGCTTCACTTCTCTGTGCCTCAGTTACCTCATCGGGAAAATGGGGGTGAAGACTGTGAGCCCCACGTGGGACGACCTGATGACTTTGTATCTACCCCAGCGCTTAGACCAGTGCTTGGCCCGTAGTAAGCGCTGAACGAATGCCTTCATCTTCATTCCCAGTCCCGTCCTCTCTCCGCCAGGCCAAGCCGCTTCTCGGGCTTACTTTCTTAATCCCGCGGGTAACCCGAGAGGTGATGGCCAACCTGATTCCTCTCGTCCTTCCTTCCCTCATCCAGCCGAGAAAAGGAGGGGCTCCACCTCCGATGAGACTGCCGCCGCCCTATAAAGCTCCTGCCGGGCAGGAAAGCGAGGAAGATGACGAGGAGGCCGATCCCGAGTTTACCGAAAGTGAGTAGTTGTCGATATTTTTGCCCGGGGACGTTCTGCTTTTACCCCGGAGAGGCCGTGCTGAGAGCGTCCCTCTCGGCATTTCGTGTTTGGATTTAAGCCCCGTGAAAGAAAGAGATGGGGTCTCTGTGGAAAAGCTGCCTGTGGAGGATCTGAATTTACAGCCCCCCGAGTCCATGATTTTGGGAGGTTTTTTCCTGGAGGCGCCTGTTGAGTAGAATCTCTTGAGGGTACCGAGGCACCGTTAGACTCTTTCAGAGATTCTGTTTCCCCACTCTCCCTCTCACTGAGCTCAGCAGACGCCATCACCCTTAGAACTCGAGGAACCAGAAAACCCCCGAGACGCGGGGCTGGGTTTTTTCTCTAGAATCCCGCTGGAACCCCATACTTCCTCGAGCCCCCACCTGCCTCTCCCCCGCATTCAGATTTCCTGGATCGTCCAACGAGTCCAACCTGCGTGTTTTCTAAGTCCCGGCATCCCCGTGACCGAGCGAGGAATGGTCTTCCCCTTCCTCCCGGAGGGATTCCAGGGTAGAGTTGGGCCAACGTTTTAGTGGCGTGGAAAGAAAACGAAGCGCCGCGTTGTTCCGGGCACACTGAGTTGAGTCGGGTCACCGTGGCATCGATCCAGAACCTGAACGCCTCGTTGAGCCCGCCAGGATAGTGAGGAGTAGCTACAGGAAGCGGCACGGTGAAATGGATGGGACACGGGCCCGGGAGTCAGAAGGTCATGGGTTCTAATCCCGGCTCTGCCATTCGCCTGCTGGGTGACCTTCGGGAGGTCACGTCTCTGGGCCTCGGTGACCTCATCTGGAAAATGGGGATTAGAACTGGGAGCCCCACGCGGGACGCGGACTGTGTCCGACCTGATAATCTTGTAGCCACCCCAGCGCTTAGTACAGTGCCCGGCACATAGCGTTTAACGCATGCCATCGTTTTTATTTATTCTACCCTTGACGGTCTTTTCCCCCCTCACTGTTCCCCACCATTCGTTCCAGCGGTGCTATACTAAGTCTGAGAATTGGGAGAAGCAGCGTGGCTCAGTGGAAAGAGCACGGGCTTTGGAGTCAGGGCTCATGAGTTCGAATCCCAGCTCTGCCACTCGTCGGCTGTGTGACTGTGGGCGAGTCACTTCACTTCTCTGTGCCTCAGTTCCCTCATCTGTAAAATGGGGATGAAGACTGTGAGCCCCACGTGGGACAACCTGATTCCCCTGTGTTTACCCCAGCGCTTAGAACAGTGCTCGGCACAGAGTAAGCGCTTAACAAATACCAACATTAATTTCCCAGATTTCCCTGCCTGTGAGACGGCTAGGAAATAAATCACCGTCACACCCTCGTAACGGTGGTCTTTACTAAGCACCCACTTGATGGTAAACGTGGAGGAAGAGCCGAGAGAAGCGAATGGGAATGGGTCCCTGGCCCTCATTCGCTGAGACCTGATTGGGTATTGAATTCCACCCGGGTGCATAGTACAGAGCTCTGCACACGGCAGGCGCTCAGTAAGTACCACCTATTGGTCGCTTGTCTTTTCTTCGCAAACGTAAGGGCGGAGCCGTACCCGAGAACTGCGGCGCGGCTCAGTGTGAAGAGCCCGGGCTTGGGAGCCAGAGGTCTTGGGTTCGAGTCCCGGCTCTGCCACTCGTCAGCTGTGCGGCTGTGGGCGAGTCGCTTCACTTCTCTGGGCCTCGGTTCCCTCATCTGCGAAACGGGGGATTAAGACTGTGAACCTCACGTGGGGACAACCTGATTACCCTGTATTGACCCCAGCGCTTAGAACGGTGTATACTGTTTACTGTATACTCATACTGTATACTGTATACTCAACTGTATATATTTTCGTTACCCTATTTATTTTGTTAATGAATTGTACATCGCCTCGATTCTATCTAGTCGCCATCGGTTTTTACGAGACGTTCTTCCCCTCGACTCTATCTGTCGCCGTCGTTCTCGTCCGTCCGTCTCCCCCGATCAGACCGTGAGCCCGTCAAACGGCAGGGACCGTCTCTATCTGTTGCCGACTTGTTCATCCCAAGCGCTTAGTACAGTGCTCTGCACACAGTAAGCGCTCAATAAATACTATTGAATGAATGAATGAATGAATGAACAGTGCTCAGCACATAGCAAGTGCTTAGAAATACCGATATTATTATTCTTGTCATTATCCCCAGTCGAACTAAGCGCTGGGTTTATCTCCGGTTGAACGTAGCTTTCTGTTTGGGCCGTAGAGAGTCCTTGCCCTTCTGGCCCTCCTGCCGTCTGCCCTTCTCCCGCTCTCCTCGTCCCCGGCTCGGGGCAGGCGTGTGAAAAGCAGGAAAAGGAGTTTCCAGTGGGAAGACTTAGTCTTTGTAAATTAATCCTTTTTTTTAAAATGGGACTTACCACGTGCCGGGCAGCCAATTGAGCGCTGGGATAGTTACGGGCTAATCGGATTGGACCCAATCCCTGTCCCACCTGGGGCTCGCAGTCTTCATCCCCATTTTCCAGATGAGGGAACTGAGGCCCAGAGAAGTGAAGTGACTCGCCCCAGTTCACCCAGCAGACGAGCGGCGGAGCCGGGATTAGAACCCGGGTCTTTCCGACTCCCGGACCCGTGCTCTCCCCGCTGGGCCGTTCTGCTTTATATTGCAGTAGAGCAGACGATAACGCTCGCATTCGCGGCCGGGCGGTTTGCAGCATTGGCTTGAAGAACGTCTCGCCTCCAGAGATCTTTTTACCTCCACTGTGCGGTTATGGCGCCCGTTCCGTAGATCTTCCTTCCTTCCTCGGTGTGGCTCTTGCTTTTGTAATGATGACGGCATTTATTAAGCGTTTGCTACCAGCTAAGCACCGTCACAGCATCCAGAGTTAGTCGACTGGGTGCAGCCCCTGTCCCAAGCGGGACTCACGACCTGTCCCGCCCCCGCCTTTCCGTGAGGAAACCGAGACCCAGAGGGGTTAAGCGACTGGTCCCCGGTCACGCAGCGGGGCCGGGGCCGAGCCGGGACGGGAACCCGCTCCGTGTCCCGACGCTCGGTCTCGGGCTCTCTCTGCTGGGCCACGTTGCCCCAGTGGCGATCGTCGTCGTCGTGTTTGGAAACGAGGCAGAGATTCCAGGGAGCCCGATTCCATCTTTCGTTGTAGTGGGTGGAGAGTGGTGCCCCTTCCTGGAGGAGGGCATAAATGTGCCCCCAGAGTGACTGTCCCTTGGCCGCCAGTGGGAGAGGGGGCCCATTCATCGGAAGCCTCGTCTTCCCCTTCCCCTCCGCCGCGGTCCCGCCCCGGAGCCCACCCCGCGGCCACCCGTGGCGGTCGGTCTTCCCGCTCCAACCTGCCCTCACGTCTCCGGTGAAAGGGCGGGAGGATCTGCGACCCGGGTGTCGGGCCAAGTGCCGCCGCAGGCGGGACCGAGGAGAAGAGGCCCCGACCATCGTGGAGAAGGCCCCCTCACGCGCCACAGTCCTCCAGACCTGGCCCAGAAGCTGGCCCCGGGGGCCGGATCCCACCCGGCCCGGCCTCGGCGGGGACGGGACCGGCTTCCTGGACTTGGACGTGTTGGCGGGAGCCCGGCGGGAGCCTCCCGGCGGGGAATCGGGGGGTCAAGAGGACTGTCGAGCGGGCTTGACGGTGCCAGTGGGAAAGTGAGAAGCAGCGTGGCTCAGTGGAAAGGGCACGGGCTTTGGAGTCAGAGGTCGTGGGTTGGAATCCCGGCTCCGCCACTCGTCAGCCGTGTGACTGTGGGCGAGTCACTTCGCTTCTCTGGGCCTCGGTTCCCTCATCTGTAAAATGGGGATGAAGACCGGGAGCCCCACGTGGGACGACCCGATTCCCCTGTGTCTACCCCAGTGCTTAGAACAGCGCTCCGCACATAGTAAGCGCTTAACAAATACCAACATTATTATTACGTGAGTCTCGGAGTCCTGGAGGACTCCAGCGACCCTGCCTATCCACCTCCTGCCTCTGGCCTGGCCTCCCTCCTCGTATCCCACAGACAGTGACTCTCCCCCCTTTCAAAGCCTTATTGAAAGCCCATCTCCTCCTAACTCCTCCTTTCCCCTTCTCCCGCTTCCTTCTACATCACCCTGACTTGCTCCCTCCATTCACCGCCCGCTCCCAGCCCCACGACCCTTATGTCCGGGTCTGTCATTTATTTACTCATGCTAATGTCCGTCTCCCCTCCGCAGACTGTAAGCTCGTCGGGCACGGGCGGCGTGTCTGTTTATTGCTTTACAGTAGTCTCCCAAGCGCTTAGTACGGTCCTCTGCCCGCGGTAAGCGCTTCATAAATACGACCGTCGGCTGACTGACTGACTGCTCCCTCACGTGTGAGACTGCCCGGCTTGCCCGACGTCGTCGGCGACAAGAGACGTCGGGTATTGCTTGGGAAATGTAGCGGTGGCCATCTTTCATTCAGCCGGAGGCCTCCTCTCTTCGCGGCTCTTCCCGCATTCCACCCTTAATTGCATCCCTCAGAAGGGAGAAGGAGGGCAGTTCACTCGAATCGCTCCGAATCGAAGGGGACCGAAGTATAGCTTGGGTATTGGACGTGGCGGCTCAGCCTTTCGGGGTAGCTCTCTTTGTCTCCCGGACACGTGATTGTTTTCTTGCGGGTGGGTTAAAAGGAGACCGCTGACCCACCTGGGGGAAGAATGGGAACGAGAGGGGGGAAGGGAAGAAGCGAGGGAAAAATTCAAGCCAGGAGCGCCGGGATACGGTTTTCGATTCCTCTCGGGGACGCGGTCAGATCCTTCGTTTTATTCCGGCGGTGTCGCTTCAGATGATTTCGATGCCAAATGAGCAGTTTTTTACAGGGCCCGGTTGAAAGGACTTTTTTTTACAAACTAAGTCAATTGTCAAGAAAAATCACTATTCCGCATATGGCGGTGATAATTCATCTAGTAAACAAACGGGGAAATGTAAGAAAACATCACTTAAGAGCAAGGAGAAGAACAAACAATATAAATTAGTGTTCTGGCATCCGTCCAGGAGCCTGTCACTACCACCCAATCTGCTTCCGAACGTGCCGGCAGGCTCCCCCTTTGGGGCTGGAGAACGGGCTTCTTCCTTTCGCGTTCTTCGTGGACGTCCATCTGGGGAAGGCAGTTTTTCGAAAATGGATCATTTTTCTCTCCTCCCACCCCTCCGATTGAAAAGCGTTTCGGCGCCGGGGGCTCCCGTGTCCGAAAGCGGCCCAAAGCTCCTCCCCTACCGGAAGCGCCTTGTTCGGCATTCGGACCCAAAGTGAATTGGAGTCGAATAGGCGCTCAGTACAGTGCTCTGCGCACGCTAAGCGCTCAGTAAATACGATTGAGTGAATAGTTCTGTTGCCCTACAGGTCAAGGGGAAATTCGTCTTATGGAAAGGGCTATGATTTTACCTCTTGCGATAGGTGATTCTTGCGTTCTCTACCTCCTGTTGCCCTCCTGGGTCTCTAGGTGCTGAGCAGTCAATCAGTGGTATTGATTAAAAGCTTTCTGTGGGCAGATCATCGGGCTACGTGCTTGGGAGAGTAAAACAATCGGTGCTATTTATTGAGCCCTTCCCACGTGCAGAGCACTGTACTGAGTACGTCATTCGGTCCTATTTATTGAGCGCCTACCGTGTGCAGAGCACCGTACGACGCACTTCGGTGGTATTTATTGAGCGCTTACCCTGCGCATCTGGGGCCGAATAGTCCCTTCCAAGAGCTTAGTACAGGGCTCTGCACATAGTAAGTGCTCAGTGAATACTGTTGAATGAATGAATGCAGAGCACCGTACTACGCACTTCATTCATTCGGTCGTATTTATTGAGAGCTTACCATGTGCAGACCACTGGACTACGCACTTCGTTCATTTGGTGCAATTTATGGAGCACTTACCTTGTGCAGAGCACTGTACTAAGTGCTTCGAAGGGTACGATACAGCGATGAGCAGAAACGTTCCCTGCCCGCACTTGGAGGCGTACAATAGAATAGAGTTGATAGAGACCAGCCCCGCCCGCAAGGAGCTTTCGGTCTAACGGGGGGACGCAGACGTTAATGCAGATGAAAATAATCGGTATTTGTTGAGCGCTTCCCATGTGCCGGGCACTCTACTATTCATTCGTTCATCCATTGAGCGCTTACTATGTGCAGAGCGCCGTACTAAGCGCTTGGAATGACCAATTCGGCACCAGATAGGGACCACCCCTGCCCAACGACGGGCTCGCGGTCTAACCGGGGGACTCGGACGGACAAAAACGAGACAACTTAATCACGAGAAATAGAATCAAGGGGATGGACACCTCATTAAGAAAATAAATAGGGGAGTAAAAATAAGGGCCGGAAACCCAAGGCCGCTAGAATGTAAGCTTCTTGCGGCCAGGGATCGTGTCCGCCAACTCGGGTGTAGTTTTCCGAGTAGTTAGCACGGTCATCTGCAGACAGCAACCCCTCGGTAAATACCACTGAGTGATCGATACCCGTGCGGGGCTCTAGGCTATTGCTTACCTGACCTCCACGTTGAGTCAGCTGGCCGATCGCCTCCTCACTTCGGTTACTCTCCCCCGCCGCCCGCTTCCCAGCGCTTAAACAGTGCTTTGCACAGAGTAAGCGCTTAACAAATACCGTCGTTATCATTCAAAGCCTTAGTGAAGGCCCTTCTCCTCCAAGAGGCCCTCCTTGACTACGCCCCCCCCCCCCTTTCCTTTTCCTCAATTCCCTTCTGCGTCGCCCTGACTTGCTCCCCTTATTCATCCCCCTCCCAGCCCCACACCACTTATGCACATCTCTGTAACTTATTTATTAATAATAATCAATAATGACCCCGTCTCTACCCCAGCGCTTCGAACAGTGCTCGGCACATAGTAAGCGCTTAACAAATACCAACATTATTATTATTTATTTATATTAATGTCTGCCTCCTCCTCAAGACCTTAAGCTCAGAATGGGCGGGGAATGCATCTCTTAGATGGTTAAAGCGTACTCTCCCAGGCGTCCAGTGGCTCAGTGGAAAGAGCACGGGCTTTGGAGTCAGGGCTCATGAGTTCGAATCCCAGCTCTGCCACTTGTCGGCTGTGTGACTGTGGGCGAGTCACTTAACTTCTCTGTGCCTCAGTTCCCTCATCTGTAAAATGGGGATTAAGACTGTGAGCCCCACTTGGGACGACCTGATTCCCCTGTGTTTACCCCAGCGCTTAGAACAGTGCTCGGCACATAGTAAGCGCTTAACAAATACCAACATTATTATTATTATTATTATTACAGTGTTCCGCCCACGGTCAGCGATCAGTAAATGCCGCTGATTGACCGACTCCCCAGCTGACGACACCCGTTAGCACGACCAAGAGTTTGAGGGGATCCCAAGGCGTTCAGTGGTGTCTGTTAACCGTCTGCCTTTTTGAGTACGTGGTATTTATCGAGTGCTTACTGTGTAGTAACAATAAAGATGGCATTTGTTAAGCGCTTACTATGTGCCGAGCACTGTTCGAAGCGCTGGGGGAGATACAGGGTCATCGGGTTGTCCCACCTGAGGCTCACGGTCTTCATCCCCAGATGAGGCAACTGAGGCACCGAGAAGTGAAGTGACTTGCCCAAAGTCACACGGCTGACAGGTGGCGGAGCCGGGATTCGAACCCCCGACCTCTGACTCCTAAGCCCGGGCCGTCTCCACGGAGCCCCGCCGCTTCTCTGTGTGCCGGGCGCTCTTCTAAGCACTGGGGTTAGGTACAAGCTCATCAGGTCGGACGTGGTCCGTGTCCCGCATGAGGCTCACGGTCTCAATCCCCGTTTAGCGGGTGAGGGAGCCCTGGCCCAGGGAAGGGAAGTGATTCGCCCAAGGTCACCCGGCCGATGAATGGCGGAGCCGGGATTAGAACCCAGGTCCTTCTGACTGCCAGGCCCGGGCTCCACCCGCCGGGCCACGCCGCTCTGTGCTGTGCGCCGTGCCTTGTATTAAGTGCTCGGGAAGGACAGCAGAGGCGCAGCATGGTGGAGAGTGGGTAGAGCGTGGGCTGGGGGCACGGGCCTGGTCCTGGGTTCTAATCCCGGCTCCCCCACTCATCTGCTGGGTGACCTTGGGCCGGTCACTTTCCGGGCCTCACTTCCCTCATCTCTATAATGGGGATGCAGACTGTGAGCCCCATGTGGGGCGGGGACTGCGTCCCACCCGATTTGCTCGTATCCACCCCAGTGCTCAGTACAGTGCCTGGCAGATAGTAAGCGCTTAACAAATACCATCGTTATCATTAATAAAGACATGCTCCCTGTCCACGGACGCGTTACATCCCTAACGTTAAACCCACTTTGAAACTCAAGGGCCTCTCTTATTTTGGTCAGTGGTAATGGGTCGGTCGTATTTATTGAGGGCTTCCTGTGAGCAGAGCCCTGTATTAATAATGATGTTGGTGTTTGTTAAGCGCTTACTACGTGCAGAGCACCGTTCTGAGCGCTGGGGGAGATACGGGGTCATCGGGTCGTCCCACGTGAGGCTCGCGGTCTTCGATCCCAGTTTTACAGATGAGGTCACTGAGGCGCAGTGAAATGACTTGCCCACAGTCGCACAGCTGACAAGAGGCGGAGCCGGGATTCGAACCCATGACCTCTGACTTCCAAGCCCGGGCTCTTTCCACTGAGCCACGTTGCTTCTCTACTAAGCACTGGGGAGAGAATTGTGCAACAGATTTGGAAGATGCATGCCCTGCCACAACAGACAGCCTTGAGGCTTGTCGGTAGTATTTATTGAACGCCTACCGTGTACTAAGCGCATGATCCTTGACACAGTCATTTCCCCAGATCTACAGTGGCCTGTATTTAATCAGGGCTCTCTTTAGTTAATGTAAAAGAAAAAAAAAAAAAAGGACAGGATTAAGAGAGAAGAGTGATGCATTCCCTTTTTTAGCTTGGATGCTAATCCTTATTTAATGTGTTTCTACACTGCTAATCCCCTTTTTCTATTCTTTTCAGGTGGGTAATTAGCTAAAATATGGAGGATTCTTAGCCCACTCCACCACCAAAAAAAAAGCCTGGGAGGGGAGGGCCCGGCTTTCTCATCTGGGGCATTTGAATTTGATGAATGGATTCTGATTTAGCGGTCTCCGACCTTGCTCTCTCCTAGCTGCGTTCGTGCATCGTGCAGCCGGGTTGAAAATCTCACGGAAAATTTAAATAGCGAAATCGTGGTGAAGAATTCCTGGTGAAATTGTCACCGGGAAACAGGTGTTGCTTTTTTTTTTTTTTTTTCCCTTTTAATACTACCCTGACACGTAGTATGCTGAGCAGATGGCTTTTTGTTCTACATTTTACGCGGAAAGGTTAGAGAATATTGCACTGAGTGATTGATGGTAATTCAGAGATAACTTCCGCTGATTTACATAATTCCGTCTTTCTGAGGGGGAAAACAAAGTCTCATCCGAGAGCTCTCGACGCGACTCTTTTATCTCTTCGAAGCAAGCGTGCCGGAGAGGATCTGAAATATTACTTCCGTCGAAAGATAAAGCGGGCCCAGGGGGAATCAGATTCCGGGAGGACCCCTGCCGACTGTTCAGAAACGAGTTTGAGGGGACGTCGCGCGCTCAGCATAGCCAGACGGCTCCTTTGTTCTCAGAGCCGACCCCAAACCTCGCGGAGCAACAGGGCACCGGGCGGCAGGTCGGCTCGTCCGGGTCGGTGGAAGATCGTCCGCCGGGGCTTTTGATCCGAACCGGGGAGATGCGCCGCGCAGATGACAGACGCGGTCCCCTCGGTCCGCGAAGCAGGAGGGCCATCGAAGGAACTGGGGGTGGAGAGGGGAGGGCGGCGGGGAGGAGGGGTCTCGGGGGGGGGGATCTGGAGATAGAGACGTTACTCTGGGACCGGTCGCCTCCGAGTGCCGCCCCGGCGGGTCGGATGTCGGGAAGCGGAGCCCTGCCCTTCCCCGCGCGCTTCCGCGGGCGGGTCTCGTCGGCCCCCAGCTGCGCCCGCCTGCTTGCTCGCCGGTGGCTCGGAGGGAGCGGGATCGATTGCCGCGCATAATAGAGACGGACTGACGGCGCGCCCTGAAGGAGAATCGGATCTCGGGGGGACGGGCCCAAGGTCGTCAGCGGCGAGGCGGAGCGCGGGAGACGGGGCCGCCGGCGGGGCCGGGAGCGTCTGTCGGGAATGCAGATCTCCTGAAGCGCGTATCCGGGCAACGATGGTACAGGGGGGATGCCCAGGTAAGGTCTCCGTCGCCTTTCGGTCCCGGTGGCTTTTAGGGCCGGGTCGGGCCGGGTCCGCCGCGGCGCGGAGGCCGTTCGGTGCCGGGGGTTTGAACAATAGTAAGCTAAGCCATTTTTCCTAGGTCGGAGAGGGAGAAGAGGGGGTGGGGGGAGAGAGGGAGCGACAGCGTGCGTGTTTGTGTCCGTGCGCGCGCGTGCGGGTGTCCGTATCTACAGACATATACAGAGATCGATATGTTGGATCGATACCCTTAAAATGTCTCGGATGGCGTATCTTCCGGCAGCGTTTCTTTCGAGGACGGAGGAGAGCACGGCGTATAAAACTCTGCCGGTACCTGAGGTACCACAATTCATGATGCTCGATTTCTTATTCGTATTCCGTCTTGCCGGAATTGCTGGGGATAGAGAGAGCCCGGGACTTATTTTTTTCTATCCCCCCCCCGCTTCGCTTCAGTAGGACGTTCGCTATTCTAAAATGACAGGAAAGCTCTCCCGGTGCGTTTAAAACCCAAACGGAACATTCAGCGTTTCGTTTTATAGGAAGGAGTACACGATGGAGCCAAAATGGTAGTAAACGAAAGAACGCTTTTCAGGGTAGGCTGTATTCCAGGACCGTAACGTTGCCCGAGGTCTGTTTTCGGCTAATGTCATTAGTGATATACTGACATCATCCAAATGGCCCAGCTCTAATTAAAATATCTCGAGAAATCTAATCGTTCAAGCCGTCGAAGGCGCGTTTCTCTTTCTACTTCTCAACGTTGTAGGCAGTCGCCGGGATGACGACCGGCCATTCTGATTATCTTCCGCCTGCCCTTGCTTCCAAGGCGGTCCTTACGTTCGAGGGAAGTGTCATCTCTATTCCAAGAGGGTCGGTTTACTTCTCTGATTCATTCATTCAGTAGTATTTATCGAGCGCTTTACTACGTGCAGAGCGCTGGACTGAGCGCTTGGAATGGACAAATCGGCAACGGATAGAGACCGTCCCCGCCCTCTGACGGACCTACGGCCGGAGAAGCAGCCTGGTTTAGCGGAAGGAGTCCGGGATTGAGAGACAGAGGGCATGCGTCCCGATCCCGCTTCTGCCACTTGTCAGCTGTGTGACTTTGGGCAAGTCACTTTACTTCTCTGGGCCTCAGTTCCCTCATCTGGAAAATGGGGATGAAGTCTGTGAGCCCTACGTGGGACACCCTAATTACCTTGTACTACCCCAGCGCTTAGAACAGTGCTTTGCACATAGTAAGCGCTTAACAAATATCATTATTATTATTATTATTATTATTATTAATCGGGGGAGACGGGCAGACGAGAACAATGGCAGTAAATAGAGTCAAGGGGAAGAACATCTCATAAAAACAATGGCAGATAAATAGAATCGGGGTGATGTTCACCCTGTGTGATCTCACCCAGACCAACTTTCTTTGACCTGGGGGGACGGGGGTGTTTGCCGGCAGGCGCTTCGAAATAAAGGTCGGTGTCGAGGAAGAGGAGGCGTGAGCGCTTTGGGGAGTGGCGGTCGGACGGCCGCGATTGGTCTAGATTGGTCTAGAAGGATGGTGATTGCCCGGCCCGTCGTGTCCGACGTCCCACATCGTAGACCCTTGTCCCCGTCTGCAGGACGCGGCCACCTGAGGCTCAACGACGTTGCCAGCCGGCCCCCGTTTTAGCCATTTCTAGCCGAGGTGGACTCCCCATCCCATTGAGAAGCAGTGCGGCGGAGTGGATAGAGCCCGGGCCCGGGAGCCGAAAGGTCACGAGTTCTAATCCCGGCTCCGCCGCACGTCTGCTCCGTCACCTCGGGCAAGTCACTTCACTTCTCTGGGCCTCAGTTCCCTCATCTGTAAAACGGGGATTAAGAGTGTGAGCCCTACGTGGGACAGGGACTGTGTCCAACCTGACTAACTTGAATCTACCCCAGAGGTTAAAACAGGGCTTGGCACATACCAAGCGCTTAACGAGTACCATAATGTTCATAATCCCAACCCGTGAAAAACCCCTTGGGAGCCGGGCGGAGCCTCATCCTGTACATTCAATAAAGAGGACGTGTTATTATTCAGCGTGGCTCCGTGGAAAGAGCCCAGGCTTGGGAGTCAGAGGTCATGGGTTCGAATGCCGACTCTGCCACTTGTCAGCTCTGTGACTCTGGGCGAATCACCTCACTTCTCTGGGCCTCAGTCACCTCATCTGGAAAATGGGGATTAAAACTGTGAGCCCCACGTGGGACAACCTCATCACCTTGTATCCCCCCAGCGCTTAGAACAGTGCTTGGCACGTAGTAAGCGCTTAACAAATGCCTCCATTATTATTCGGCATGGAGCTAGTATGTACGTCACAGATTCTCCGGGGTGAGACTGCTCTCCACCCTCCTGTCTTGAGCTGGTTCGAGGGAGTCCAAATCATTAGCTCAGCCGGCGGCATCCATTTTGTGTTATCTATGTCAAGAAGGGCCTTCATTCAGTTGTATTTATTGAGCGCTTACTGTGTGGGGGACACTGTATTAAGCGCTCGGGAGAGCACAGCTCAACGTCCAGAGACCCGTAGGACGGCCAAATTTAGTAGATCGGCCCCACGTCGATCTTTATGATCTTGTTTTCCTTCTCTCTCTCTTTCCCCGGGGAGTTAGCTTTTAATATCCCCTCTACATCCGACCCTGGGCCTATTCTCCCATCCCATTCCCCAACGGGAAGTTGTCTCCTCCGGTTCCTCTTGTCGATCTCCTCCCCCCTCCCCTGGAAGGGAGTGTCGCCTCTAGCCCTCGTCGTCGACGTCAGACGCTCCGGGCACTGTTTCTGGAAACACCGGCTTAAATTATTCCGTCGTCCAGTGGCGGAGGATCAGTGGCCACGACGTTTGGCCCATTGAAACAAATCTGTCGGAAGAGGATTCTTGCCCAGACCGGTATGAGATTGATCGGAGATATAAGCGTGGTCCAGGGCCCGTTAGCGTGTGAGTGGCCCGTATTTAAAAAGTGATCACGTCTGACTGAGTTTTGCGTATGCCATAAGGGTCCTCTCTGATTTTCCCGACGTCCACGATTAGTCACTCAAATCCCCCTCCCCGGAGGGAGGTGGACGTGTTTCGTATTGCAAGGACGGTCTTCCGTGAGGGGAACGAATCCTCCTCGAGAGTTTGCGAAAATCCAGTCGATCGCAAAAGACCCCCCCCCCCGCTCCGGCGAGCGATCTGTCTTGGTTGCCGAAAAGCCAAAAGTGTAACGCCGAAACCAGTTTGGCCCATGTCCTCTCAGTGGCTCACACGCCGTGCCACCGAGAGCCGCGGAGAGGGGCGCGGGGCGGAGACCCAGAGGCCCGGGTGAGTCCGAGGCCTCCGTTTCAGCAGGAAACGGAATCGTTCCTGTGGTTGGGGAGCCAGCCGTTTATTTAGGATATTGTTTTCCTCCAGCTTTTCTGTTTCACTAGGCGGTGCCCGGCTTAAAAGATAGGTTGGCCGTCCGTCATTTTAATCGATCGGGCTTTTTCTAGCTTTCTTAAGTGCAAGCTGTGTTTGCATCGATAGAGGCCTGAGGAAAATAAATTCCGGGCCGAAAATTAAACTCTTGCAGGTCGGAGGTGTGGGGGGAGTTCTGTAGTTGTCGCTTCCGGAATAACCAGAGAGATGTGCGGTAGCGATGGCATTTATTAAGTGCTGTTTTGTGCGGGACGTTGTAGTACGCGGTGGGAAAGAACGCACAGGTGGGAGTTTTAGACACAGTCCCTGGCCCTCGAGGGATCCGTAATCCGTCTTGTAGTCTTCTCAGAGTGCCTTATATGTTGGAAGATTACCCTCATTAATCATTTATTATTTTTTTAGCCCTTACAGCAGTCAACGTCTTCTATTGGATGACTAATTGTCCCTTTCTCCGCCTTTGAAGAAGAAGAATAAATTCTGCGCTTTAATCTCATTATTCCCATTTTGCAACTGGGAAGACTGCAGCCCGGTTGAAGTGTTTTGGCGGGGAGAAGTAATGGCAGGATTTCGGTTTCGTTTTTTGTTTCTTTATGGTATTTGTTAAGCACTTACTGTGTGCCAGGGACTGTTCTGAGCCCTTGGGTAAATGCAAATAAATCAGATTAGATTCAGCCCCTCTCCCTTGTGGGGCTCACGGTCTCGATCCCCATTTTATAGATAATAACAATAGTAATCATTCTGGTATTTAAGTGCTTGCTATGTGTCAGGCACGGTAGTAATAATAATAATGATGATGGTATTTGTTGAGCGCTTACTATGTGCCAAGCACTGTTCTAAACGCAGGGCTCACGGTCTTCATTCCCATTTTCCAGATGAGGTAACTGAGCCACAGAGAAGCGAAGTGACTTGCCCAAAGTCGCACAGCTGACAAGCGGCGGAGCCGGGATCAGAACCCATGACCACCGTACGCTGTGCTGAGCACTGTACTAAGTGCTTGGGAGAATACAGTACAGCAATAAGCAGGCACATTCCCCGCCCAGCGTGAGCTTACGGTCTGGAGGGGGAGGGAGATATTAATAGAAATAAATAAATGACGGATAGGGACATGAGCGGTGTGAGGCTGAGAGGGGGGATGAATAAAGGGAGCAAGTCAGGGCGATGCAGAAGGGAGTGGGAGAAGAGGAGAGGAGGGCTGAGTTTGAATCCCACCCCCACCTGTTGCCTGCTGGGTGACCCAGCACAAGTCACTTCACTTCCCAGTGCCTCAGTTTCCTCAGCTGTAAAATGAGGCGAAGATAACCTTCATCCCTTCCCCTTAGACTGTGAAACCCAGGGGGGCCTGTGTCAGCTCTAATTGGATGATATTTGCCCAGGGGCATTAGCCCACTGCTTGGTTCGTAATATATGCTTGGGAAGCAGTATGGCCTAGTGGACAGAGCCCAAGTCTGGGAGTAGGGGACCCGGGTTCTAATGCCAGCTCCACCGTCTGTCTGCTGGGTGACTTTGGGTGAGTCACTTCCCTTCTCCGAGTCTCAGTTCCCGCATCTGCAGAATGGGAATTCAATCCCTGCTTGCCATCCTACTAAGACTGTGAGCCCGGTCTGAGACCTGATGAGCTTCTAACGACCCCAGCGCTTACTACAGCCCTAGGAGCGTAGCAAGCCCTTAACAAATACCGCAGGTATCATTTTCGTTATTACTATTAATAATGCTAAGTCACTTCCCTTCTCTGTGCCTCAGTTCCCTCGTCTGTAAAATGGGGATTCATTCCCCGTTCTCCCTCCTGTTTAGACTGCGAGCCTCAGGAGGGACAGGGACTGTGTCCGAGTTGATTAACTTGATTCTACCCCAGCGCTTAGAAGAGGGCTTGACACATAGTAAGCACTAAACAAGTACCTTACAAAAGAAAAATAAATAAACCCCGGGTGGGACGGGGACCGTGGCCTACCCGGTCGACTTGTGTCTAATCCGGTGGTTGGTGGAGGGCTCGCTACTTAACTGATGTCATTATCCTCATCGTTTTTATCTTGGACAGGTGGGAAAACTGGTGAACTGACACATTTTCCTACCCGGAGACCTTCTGGGGATAAAATCATGGCCTAGTAGCAAGAACCCGGGCTTGGGAGTCCAAGGGCGTGGGTTCAAATCCCGGCTCTGCCACTTGTCTGCTGTGTGACCTTGGGCAGATCACTTCACTGGGCCTCGGTTACCTCATCGGTAAAATGGGGATTAAGACTGGGAGCCCTGCGTGGGACGACCTGATCACCCTGTCTCCACCCCAGCGCTTAAAACAGCGCTCGGCACATAGTAAGCGCTTAACAAATATGACAGTTATTATTATCATTCTTAAAAGGAACCTAGGTAAAAAAAAAAAAAGAATGGAGCAGATCGGTACATAGTTTGTGGTACCTGCAGGAAGTAGCAGTCTCAATCCATCGATGGTATTTATTGAGCGCTTACTGTACGCAGAGCACTGTACTGAATGCTTGGAAGATTACAGTACCACAGAGCTGCCAGGCGTGACCCGAAAAGGATCTTACAGTCAAAGTGGGAGACCGATATTAATATAGATTGGGCAGTGTCTGCTGAGTGTAGTTGGATATCCTGTGCTGAATAGCATCGTGATGTTGGAGTAAAATCAAGACGTTTAACCTCCGGGTGACCAAATTCATTTAGACCTAACCTTCGGAATCTCTGCCAATATCAGTAAATCAGTTCTTCGAAACTTAATCCTTAGCACGTTTCGAAAACAGTAGCCACCGAAAGCCGCATTTTTGATAATTCCGATTTCCAGCGCGGTTATCATCCAGTAAATGGCTACCCAAGGGTGATCCATTTGTCGGACTCGCCTGGCCGCGTGTCTTATTGACGATGGTCTCTCAGATGGGTTTTTAATTTTACTTGTGAGGGAACATCCATAATCCGTAGCCTTCCGAGCAACGGGGGGGGGAGATGTGAGATTAAAATGGGTGAGCTAATTTTCTAACGATGGTGTCATTCGTTAAGCTGGGACCGAGTGCCAAGCCCTGTGCCGAACACCGGGATCCACGTGAGGTGAACGGATTGGACCCAATCCCGGTCTAACGTGAAGGCTGGGGGCTTGTTCATTCAGTCAGTCGTAGTTATTGAGCACTAATGGCGTGCAGAGCACTGTACTAAATGCTCGGGAGAGTCTGATAGAACAAGAAACAGAGATGTGTTCCCTGCTCACAGCGAGCTTATAGCCTAGAGGGGAAGACAGGTAATATATATAAATAAATGACAGATTTGTACCTAAGTACCGTGGAGCTGGGAGGGGGGATGAATAAAGGGAGTAAGTCAGAATGCGCAGAAGGGAGTGGGAGAAGAGGAAAGGAGGGCGCGATCAGGGAAGGCCTCTTGGAGGAGATGGGCCTTCGATAAGACTTTGAAGCAGGGGAGAATAATTGTCGGATTTGAGGAGGGAGGGCGTTCCAGGCCAGAGGGAGGACGTGGTCGAGGGGTCCGTGGCGAGACAGAGGAGGTCGATATAGCCACAGAAGGGAGAGGAACCATCTTATCCCCATTTTGCCTTTGAGGAGACTGAGGCCCAGAGAGGTTAAGCGACTTGCCTAGGGCCACACAACAGGCCATAACCAGAACTGGGACCAAAACTGGGGTCTCCAGACTCCTATCTCACACCCCGTCCACACGAGGCCAGAGCAGCAGCGTGGCTCACTGGAAAGAGCCCGGGCTTGGGAGTCAGAGGCCGTGGGTTCGAATCCCAGCTCCGCCACTTGTCGGCTGTGTGACTGCGGGCAAGTCACTTCACTTCTCTGGGCCTCAGTGACCTCATCTGTCAAATGGGGATTAACTGTGAGCCTCGCGTGGGACAGCCTGATTACCCTATATCCGCTCCAGAATTTAGAACAGTCCTCTGCTCATAGTAAGCGCTTAACAAATACCAACATTATTATTATTGTTATTATTATAGACCGTGATACCCCTCGTTGACAGTGAAACCCAGAAGCAATAGCAAAGCCTTTATTGAGCACCCTCTGGGAACAATGTACTCTACCAAGCGCTTTAAAGTAAGAAACGAAGAAATGACCTCTTCCCTTCCCACAAGAAGCTTACACTCTAAGACCAGTGACAGGCATGAACTCAGTTCTCGTGTGAACAGTGGGGAGGCTGTTTTCTTTTTAGAGGAGCAGTACGGCCTAGCGGAAAGAGCCTGGGCCCGTGCGTTTAGGGGACCTGGATTCCAGTCACGGCTCTGCCGCTCGTCTGCTGTGTGTGACTTTGGGCAAGTCACTTGTCTCTCTGCGCATAGTAAACGCTCAATAAATACCACTGAATGAATGAATTCCTTCAATCTGCCAAATGGGGTGGGGGAGGGGGTCAGTGCCTGTTCTCCCTCCTACTTAGACTGTGAGCCCCACGTGGGACCTGATTATCTTATATCTACCTTAGCCTTTAGGATAATGTTTGACACCCAGTTAGCGCTTAACATTTACCACAAGTATTATTTGGATTTTCCAAGAGATTCGTCCAAAAAGCCTCTCGGTGGGTTTTTAAAATACGATTTTACCTTGGTTTTTGCTGGCCAACCACAAAACAAGGCACCGTTTTTAGAATCGCAATCATTCATTCATTCGATAGTATTTATTGAGCGCTCACCATGCGCAGAGCACTGTACTGAGCGCTTGGAATGGACAAATCGGTAACAGAGACAGTCCCTGCCCTTTGACGGGCTTACGGTCTAATCGACGGGCTTACGGTCTAATCGAATCTAGCAATCCAATTGCTAGACTTAAGGACCCGTGTTCTGGTTCAACGTACCACTAGTAATGCAGCACTTTAGGGATTTTTAGCAATCTTCTTTCAAATAGCTCCAAGTCCTTCTCAGTCTGGCACGGTGTTGAGTTCTCTATTTTTTTTTTTTTTTTAATGAATTTCGGTGTTATTTCTTGTAAGGATTTCTAGGGATTACCTAAAGCACCAGTGTCTGTGCCCTTAAAGCAACATGGCCTAGTGGAAAAAGCCTGGGTCTGGGAGTCAGACGATCTCAGTTCTAATCCTAGCTCAGTCACTTGCCTGCTGTGTGACCTTGGGCAAGTCACTTTGCTTCCCTGTGCCTCACTTTCCCCCATCTGCACAATGGGGAGTTAATTGCACCTGTCCTCGTGGGGATTAAGACTGTGAGCTCCACGTGGGACAACCTGATTACCTTGTATCTACCCCAGCGCTTAGAACAGTGCTTGGAACGTAGTAAGTGCTTAACGATGCTTAACCAATACCATCATCATCATTATTATTATTATTATTAGACCGGGAACCACATAATAATAATAATAGTAATGGTATTAAATGCTTAAGCCCTGGCGTAGATATAAGCAAATCGGGTCGGACACAGTCCCTGTCTCACATGGGGCACACAGCCTCGATTTCCATTTTACAGATGAGGTTACTGAGGCACAGAGAAGTGACTTGCCCCAGGTCACACAGCAGACAAGTGGCAGAGCCATGATGATAATAATAATGTTGGTATTTGTTAAGCACTTACTATGTGCAGAGCACCGTTCTAAGCGCTGGGGGAGATACAGGGTCGTCAGGTTGTCCCACGGGAGACTCGCAGTCTTCATCCCCATTTTGGAGATGAGGGGACTGAGGCACAGAGAAGTGAAGTGACTTGCCCACAGTGACGCAGCTGACTGGTGGCAGAGCCAGGATTTGAACCCATGACCTCTGACTCCCAAGCCCGTGCTCTTTCCACTGAGCCACGCTGCTTTTCTGATCTGAGCCCGTGACCTTCCGACTCCCATACGGGAACCCGAGTCTCGTGTGGGACCTGATTATCTTCTGTCTACTCCGATGCCCTTCTAGACTGTGAGCTCGTTGTGGGCAGGGAATGTGTTTGAAGTTATGTCATACAGTCCCAAGCGATTAGCACAGTGCTTTGCACACAGTAAGCGCTCAGTAAATATTATTATCTTGACCTACAGTAAGTGCTTGACAGATACCACAATTATCATCATTAGTATCATCATTATTTCACCTCCATCTTGAGCAGCGTCCTGGGTGTGAAAATGACTTTATCATGAAACGAATGAATTGCGTTAATAACGATAGTATTTATTAAGCGCTTCCTCTGTGTCCAACACCGTGCTGAGCTCTTGAAGTAGATGCCGTCAGATCGGACTCAGATCTCGTTGAGGGGAGGGGAGGTGTCTGTGATATCGCCTTCTCCCAAGCACCTCGTACAGTGCACTGCATAGAGTAAGCGCTCAAAAAATACGATCGAATGAATGAATAAGGTCGGACCCGATCCGGTTTCTCCACGGCTTAAAGTGCAGTGACCCAAACAAGGTCACGTCCTCAACCCTCGACGCTTACAAGCAGTCACTTCTGCGGAGCACAGCAAATGTCTGAGACTTGGATAAGTTCTAGTTGGTTAAGCTCATTAAGGGCAGGGAACATATCTGCTAATTCTCTTAGTCTGTACTCTCCCGAGCGCTTAGTACAGCGCTCTGCACAGTGTGAGCGCTCAGTACGAGAAGCAGCGTGGCTCAGTGGAAAGGGCCCGGGCTTGGGAGTCAGAGGTCATGGGTTCGAATCCCGGCTCCGCCACTCGTCAGCTGTGTGACTGTGGGCGAGTTATTTAACTTCTCTGTGCCTCAGTTACTCCCTCTGTAAAATGGAGATTAAGGCTGTGAGCCCCACGTGGGACAGCCTGATCACCTTAGGGAAGCAGCGTGGCTCAGTGGAAAGAGCCCGGGCTTGGGGGTCAGAGGTCATGGGTTCGACTCCCGGCTGCAGCTGTGTGACTGTGGGAGAGTGGCTTCGCTTCTCTGGGCCTCAGTGACCTCATCTGGAAAATGGGGATTAACTGTGAGCCTCCCGTGGGACGACCCGATGACCCCGTATCTCCCCCGGCGCTTAGAACGGTGCTCCGCACATGGTAAGCGCTTAACAAATACCAATATAATTATTATTAAATACCTTGATTGATTGATAATCCCTGGGCTAAGGCTGTAGACAAACCAGAGTGCTCGGCCCTTGCTCGATAAATACCGCCAAGCGATTGATTATAGTTGCCCGTCACCTCTCCGGTGATCCTCTAAACCAGCTGCTCCATAAAAGTTGCCCACCGGCCTCTGAGGCATCATTTTCTCCACGTGTGTCTTTTGGGGCCTTTCTTCCAAACTTGCTTTCCCCGTGAAGCGTCCGAAGGCGGTGACAGATGCCTATCATCAGAAGGAAAGACGGAGGAAGGAGCGATGGGGAAACGCTCATTTCTAGAGCGAAACTCAGGATAGAAATTGCGGTGGTAGGCAGATGTCGGTAAATGCTTTCCGTGTGCGTGTTTCTCGGTGACAGTGTCATTTTTCTAGGACGGGGAGAATCCAGACAAAGCCATTGCAGATCTAAGAAAAGATGTCGTGGATGGATCCCAGTATGAGCCCCTACCAACTCCCTCAGGGAGTTCGGCTGTGTACGCCAGAGAGATGGAGCGAGGCTCGAAAGGAGCCCAGATGCCGGGCACTCAGTGCTCTAACCCAGTCTTGGCCCAATAATAATATCGATTATGGCATTTGTTAAGCGCTTACTATGGGGCAGACACTCTAATAATAATAATGTTGGTATTTGTTAAGCGCATACTATGTGCAGAGCACCGCTCTAAGCGCTGGGTAGATACAGGGTAATCAGGTCGTCCCACGTGAGGCTCACAGTTAATCCCCATTTTACAGAGGAGGTCACTGAGGCCCAGAGAAGGGAAGTGACTCGCCCACAGTCACCCAGCTGACAGGTGGCAGAGCCGGGGGTCGAACCCATGACCTCTGACTCCGAAGCCCAGGCTCTTTCCACTGAGCCATGCGCTGGGGTGGATACAAGCAAATCTGGTTGGACACTAGTCCCTGTCCCACGAGGGGCTCACGGTCTCAATCACCGTTAAGACAGATGCGGGATCCGAGGCCCAGAGAAGCCAAGTGACTTGCCGTTGGTCACACAGCGGATAAGCGGCGGAGCCGGGATTAGAACCCACGACCTTCGGGCACCCAGGCTCTACCCACCACACCACACTGTTTTGGTCGGGGTCTCTGAGTGGGCCCTGTCCTTCCTCTTGCCCCCCTCCCAGCCTAATACCACCTGCTCATTCCTGATTCACCCCAGTGGCCACTTGGCCCCATTTTTCGCGAATCTTATGAACCCTTTAACTTCCTTCTATAATAATAATAATAATAATAACGTCGGTATTTGTTAAGCGCTTACTATGTGCCGAGCACCGTTCTAAGCGCTGGGGGAGGCACAGGGGAATCAGGTCGTCCCACGTGGGGCTCACAGTCTTCATCCCCATTTTACAGATGAGGGAACTGAGGCACGGAGAAGTGAAGCGACTGGCCCACAGTCACACAGCCGACAGGTGGCAGAGCGGGGATTCGAACCCATGATCTCTGACTCCAAAGCCCGGGCTCCTTCCACTGAGCCACGCTGCTTCTCTCCTTCACTGTCCTCTAGGCTGTAAGGTCGTTGTGGACGGGGGATGTGTCCGTTCCGTCGTTCGACTGTATCTCCCGAGCGCTCAGTACGGCGCTCCGCGCACGGTAAGCACTCGATAAATACAACCGATTCAGAAACCCCAACCGACGCTCTCCATTCATTCAGTCACATTTATCGAGCGCTTACAGCGTGCAGAGCCCTGTACTAAGCTCTCGGAAGGTCCAGTGAAGCGATAAAGGGAGCCGATCCCTGCCCAAGAGCCCGCTGGTGGAAACACCTGGCCTTCCCGCGGGTGATGGCGGGAGCAGGAGGAGAAGAAGTATTAATGGAGGATGATGCGTATTAAGCACTCCCTCTGACGATCGACTGGATGACATGCACGGAACTGCGTATTTGGGAAAGGATAACAGAAGCTTGAACCCGCGGGGAGTTTATGCTCTAGGCCTAGTGGGGCAGTGTCCGGTGTCTTCCTCTCCTCTTGCCCTGCCCTGGAAGATTTGGGAAAGGGCAACAGAAGCGTGAAATATCCCCCACCCACAGGGAGCTTCTGGTCTCGGACCAGTCGGGCAGCGTCCGGTGTCGTCCTCTCCCGCCCTGGGCCAAGGTGGTATCTGGGGACCGAGAGCCTGAGTGGTTCACCTATAATCTTCCTAATTCGAGTGTGTGTTTGTGGGTCTCTCTTTCTCTGACTCTCTCTGTGCCTCTCACACCACCCCCAGACACCTGATCTCTTTATCTTTGGAGAAGCAGCGTGGCCTAGTGGATAGCGCGCAGGCCTGGGAGGGACAAGGACCTAATCGTGGCCCCTCCGCTTCTCTGCTGTGTGACCTTGGGTGAGTCACTTCGCTCCTCTGGGCCTCGCACCTCACCTGTAGAAAGGGGATTAAGACCACGAGCCCATTCGAGACAGAGACCGTGGCCAAATCGATTACCTCGTGTCTATCCCAGCGCTTAATACGCTGCCTGGCACATAGAAAGCGGCGTGGCTCGGTGGAAAGAGCCCGGGCTTGGGAGTCGGAGGTCATGGGTTCGAATCCCAGCTCTGCCACTTGGCAGCTGGGTGACTGTGGGCGAGTCACTTCGCTTCTCTGTGCCTCAGTTATCTCATCTGGAAAATGGGGGTTAACCGTGAGCCTCACGTGGGACAGCCCGATGACCCTGTATCTACCCCAGCGCTTAGAACGGTGCTCTGCACGTAGTAAGCGCTTAACAAATACCAACATTATTATAGAAAGTGCTTAACAGATACCACAACCATCACTGACTAAGATCCAGAAAGCAGAACCCAGGATTTCACACCTGGTGATGTGCATTTCTAAAATACAGCGTGCCTACTATCGGGAAGATGGACCGGAAAAAAAAAACCAACCCCCTAAAAAATGGAAATGTCTATGACTCGAAGTTTGTAGTACCATAATCCTAGATCAAAGACTGCCAAGGTTATAATTCAACAACCTCTTGGGTCGAGATAGCTACTCCGCACAAGAGGAGATTTTAATTGTACCTGTGACCTTGCTTTTCCAAGATACTTCGAATCTGAAAATTTTTCTAGTGTCTCCGCTCGGCTCAAGTCGAGTGGTTCGAGCCCTCCCAGTTGTCTTCTTTCCCGGGATAAGGAAAGGATGGCAGAGAACATTGAAAAGCTGTGGAAGACAGGGTTTGGTTAAATCCGTTTTTGCTAGAAAGTCGCCCTTGAGTAGTCCATCGATCCAATTTTTTGAGCTGCCACTGTGTGCCGAGCACTGTATCAAGAGCGTGGGAGGGTACAGTGTAACAGAGTTGGTAGACACTTCCCTATCCGTGGCTCAGTGGAAGGAGCCCGGGCTTGGGAGTCAGAAGTCGTGGGTTCGAGTCCCGGCTCCGCCACTTATCAGCTGGGTGACCGTGGGCAAGTCACTTCTCCGTGCCTCAGTGACCTCATCTGTAAAATGGGGATTAACTGTGAGCCTCACGTGGGACAGCCTGATTACCCTGCGCTTAGAACAGTGCTCTGCACATACCAAGCGCTTAACGAGTACCAACATTATTATTATTAGTATTATCCACAACAGACTTACCGCCTAGAGTGGGAGACGGACCAGCTCTACCACTTGTCTGCTGGGTGACCTTGGGCAAGCCGCCTAACTTCTCGGTGCCTCAGTTCCCTCATCCGTAAAATGGGGATTAACTGTGAGCCTCACGTGGGACGACCTGCTGACCCTGTATCTTCCCCCAGCGCTTAGAACAGTGCTCCGCACATAGTAAGCGCTTAACAAATACCAACATTATTATTATGATTATTCTGACTCCCAGGCCCAGGCTCTATCCGCCAAGCCACACTGCTTCTCATCTATACCATATACTGCACTCTCCCAAGCACTTAGTGTACTGCACAGCGTTAAGTGCTCAGCTCAGTAAATTCCCCTGTTTGATCACTAATGCTGGAATGATAAGCAGCGTAGTGTAATGGATAGAGCCCGAGCCCGGGAGTCAGAAGGACCTGGGCTCTAATCCTGGCACCATCACTTGTCTGCTGCGTGACCTCGGGCAAGTCGGTTCACTTCTCTGGGCCTCAGCGACCTCATCTGGAAAATGGGGATTGACTGTGAGCCCCAAGTGGGACGGGGACTGCGCCCAACCCGATTTGCTTGTATCCACCCCAGCGCTCAGTACGGCGCCCGTCACACAGTAAACGCTTAACCAATGCCACAATCATTATTATTATCAATCAGCACGCCGCTGCCGCCCCTCGTTTCCCGGGGCTGCCATAAAATCCCCTCGGGGCCGACCTCCGTGCCGGCGGGTCAACCTAGAGGCAGAAGGCTGCCGATTTGTCCATTCCAGGCGCTTAGTACAGCGCTCTGCACGTAGTAAGCGCTCGATAAATGCCGTTGAATGAATGAATGGAGGTCCGCTCGGCTCAGCGTCCGCCGCCGTCACCCGATGGCGTCGTGTCCCCTCCGGCCCCCCCTCCGGCGGCGGCTTCCGTCAGTTCTGCGCGGTGCCAGTCTCCCCTCCGCAAGCGGAATTAAGCACCTGAAGGCTGGCGCCGCCTCCGCCGATTACCATCATCGAATGCCTCTGGGATGCTGTCGTCGAGCATTATTGCACGAGCGGCTGATGGCCGGGAAGCCGAAACGGCCCGCAGTTACCGTTTCTGCGACGTTATCGCTCCAGCGAGCTTCCCGGGGCGATGTTTTGTGTTGATTTAAAGGCCGGGTTTTCCGATTGCCGGTGCTCGGGATGAGATGGGAACAAATACAGGAATGGGGTGTAAGATCACACCTGGTCTGCCTCGCTTTGGCTCGTTTTTGTTCTAGCCACGGGCTTAGAACCAACCATTATTCTCTCGTGGCCTAGCGGGGTTTGGAAAACCAGTTTCTTCACTCCCCTCCCCGAGCGGGCACGCGCACACATCGTGGCCTGGTGGCCGGACCCCAGGCCTGGGAGTCAGAAGGACTTGGGTTCCAATCCCGGCTCCACTACTTCCCTGCTTTGCGACCTTGGGCGAGTCACTTCACTTTTCCGGGCCTCGGTTCCCTCCTCTGTAAAATGGGGATTAAGACTGTGGGACGGGGACTGTGCCTAACCTGGTACGTAGTAAGCACTTAAGTACATTCCAAGCGCTTAGTACAGTGTTCCGCACATAGTAAGCGCTCAATAAATACTGTTGAATGAACGATTGAATAAAAATGAATACCTACCTCATATACACATAATGATGATGATAGTATTTGTTAAGCGCTTACTACGTGCCAAGCACTCTTCTAAGTGCTGGGGGAGATGCAAGGCAATCAGGTTGCCCCACATGGGGCTCGCAGTCTTAATCCCCATTTTATAGATGAGGTAACTGAGGCACGGAGAAGCGAAGTGACTTACCCAAGGTCACACAGCAGACAAGCGGCGGAGCCGGGATTAGAACCCACGTCCTCCGACTCCCAAGCCCGGGCTCTTTCCGCTGAGCCATGCTGCTTTTCCATATGCAGTGTAGACCAGCAGGTCTGTAACAGAGAGTATCCAGGTGCCCGCTTCCCGATTGTGAATGTCGTCCATTTTCTCTGAGCGGGAATGATAGTGAATAATTAATAACTTCAGTACTTGTTAAGCGCTTAATGTGTGACAAACACTGTTTTAAGCAATGGGGGAGATACCAGTGAAGCAGGGTGGATACAGTCCCTGTCCCACATGGGGCTCACACTCCTGATCCCCATTTTCCAGACGAGGGAACCGAGGTCCAGAGAAGTGAAGTGACTCGCCCACAATCACACAGCTGACAAGTGGCAGAGCCGGGATTCGAACCCACGACCTCTGACTCCCAAGCCCGGGCTCTGGCCACTGAGCCACGCTGCTTCTCTAAGTGTTTGTTAAGAAGTGTTCGTTAAGCACTTATTACGTTCCGGATACGGTACTAAGCGCCGAGGGCGGGTACAAGCTAACGCAAGGATCCGCGCAATAGCCTCCCGTCGGCTGTACGACCGTCTCCGCTCTGGGCTTCGGGGAAGTGAAGGGACTCGCCCGAGGTCTCACAACGTACAAGGGACAGAGTCCGGGATTAGAACCCAGGTCCTCTGACTCCCAGGCCCGGGCTCTTTCCGATAAGTCCCTGTGGTCCCTATGGCGTTTCACCGGGGCTCCCGCAGCAGGCCTTCATCCTGAGAGTGGACTCTGATTTCCATCTCTAGAGACTTTTTGCTCTACGTGTCTCTGCAAAGGAAGCCAAGACTCTCTGTACCCGAAAGGAATTTATAAAACAAACCCATCCTGTCACCTATGTTCCCGTTCGCGCTCAGCGTATTTCATTCCTTTTTAGTGTACGTTTCGGGCTTTCGCGCGAGGTTTTTTTGTCTTTTTAAATGGTATTTGTTAAGCACTTACCATGTGCCAGGCACTGTACTAAGCAAACTCTGGGATAGATACAAGCTAAGCCGTTTAGACACATTCTTTGTCCTCCGTGAGGCTCACAGTCATAATCCCCATTTTCCAGATGGGGTAACCGGGGCACAGAGAAGTTATGTGACCTCCCGAGGTCACACAGCGGACCTGGGATCAAAACCCGGGCCCTTCCGAGCTCCGTCGTCAGGCTTCTACACTGCCTCACTTTGGTCCCGAAATCGGTGACGCTATTTTGCTTTGCCATTTGGTATTCTGGTTGGAAAATATTACTTACGTGACAGCGGAAGGTCACTGGGGGTGAGAAATAAATTCTAGAAATATTCATCGTCGGTGGAACAGTCAGATAAGACCAATGGGCCTCCTTTTATAAAACTCCAGATAACTTTTTAAATATTCCTCCCAGGTTTTACCCTGTGGGGGAGAGAGACCTTTTCCCTTTCTCAGCGGGATTGTACGTCTTGGAGGTGTTTGACCCTTCTTACGTTAATCTTTTGACTACTGGTGTTAAATTAGTTATCTACATTTAGGGGAGGAAGGACAAATCTCTGGGAATTGGGAAAGACATAGTTCATTCATTCGAACTTCTCACTCTAGCCTTCAAGGCTTGTCCATTCCCTCGCCCCTTCCCACCTCTCCTCCCTTCTCTCTTTCCACCGCCCGCCCCGCACGCTCCGCTCCTCCGCCGCCCGCCTCCTCGCCGCCCCCGTTCTCGCCCGTCCCGCCGTCGACCCCCGGTCCGCGTCCTCCCGCGGTCCCGGAACGCCCTCCCTCCTCACCTCCGCCAAACTAAGTCTCTTCCCCTCTTCAAAACCCTACTTAAAGCACACCTCCTCCGAGAGGCCTTCCCAGACTGAGCTCCCCTTTTCCCTCCGCTCCCTCTCTGCCCCCCCTTCACCTCCCCTCGGCTAAGCCCTCTTTTCCCCCCTTTCCCTCCGCTCCTCCCCCTCTCCCTTCCCCTCCCCTCAGCACCGTACCCGTCCGCTCAGCTGTATATCTTTTCATTACCGTATTTATTTTGTTAATGAGATGTACATCACCTTGATTCTATTATTTTGTTAATGAGATGTCCATCACCTTGATTCTATTTATTTGCTATTGTTTTAATGAGATGTTCATCCCCTCGATCCTATTTATTGCCATTGTTATCGTCTGTCCGTCTCCCCCGATTAGACTTTAAGCCCGTCAAAGGGCAGGGACTGTCTCTATCTGTTACCCATTTGTCCATTCCAAGCGCTTAGTACAGTGCTCTGCACATGGTAAGCGCTCAATAAATACGACTGAATGAATGAATGAGCACTTCCTGTTTGCCGAGCGCCTTACTAAACGCTTGGGAGAGCACAATATAATAGAGTTGGGAGACATGTTCCCTGCCCACAACAAGGTAACAATTCATCCGATAGTATTTACTGGGCGCTTACTATGTGCAGAGCTCTGTACTAAGCGCCTGGAATGGACAATTGGGCAACAGATAGAAAAAAATCCCTGCCCAATGACGGGCTCACAGCCTAATCGGTCTAGAACTAACCTTCTAATGAACTTTAGTCCTGGAGAAAGGCCCCGTCCCTGGAACCAGTCCAATTTAGGAGCAGCGTGGCTTAGCGGAAAGAGCCCGGGCTTGGGAGTCGGAGGTCGTGGGTTCTAATCCCGGCTCCGCCGCTCATCAGCTGTGTGACTTTGGACCAGTCGCTTCACTTCTCTGGGCCTCGGTTCCCTCATCTGTAAAATGGGGATGAAGACTGTGAGCCCCACGTGCGACAACCTGATGACCTTGTATCTACCGCAGCGCTGAGAACAGTGCTTGGCACGTAGTAAGCGCTTAACGAATGCCGTCGTTATTATCATTCTCATTTACCACTGTCCGTTCCTGATTGATGAGGGGAGCGCACAGCATTCGGTACAACCCTCTGCCCACAGTAAGCACTCAGCCAATGGTATTTAGTGAGCAGGGCACTGTACTGAGCACTTGGGAGGGCACAGTACAGCGGAGTTGGGAGGCAAGTTCCCGTCGGTTGGAAAAAGGGACCGTCTTGAGAGAGCTTCTCTCTGTTTCGGGCAGACAGGCTCTCCGCTGGGCCGCGTAGCCATCGGGGGCTCCGGGTCCCCTCTTTCGCAGGCCACCGCCGTGGAGTTATTAAAAGATGGACAAAGCAGGCATTCAGTCGTTCCTTCAGTTGTATTTATTGAACGCTTACTATGTGCAAAGCACTGTACGTTCCAACAGCAAACGGCCACATTCCTGCCCCCAGCGACCTCACAGTCACCAGAAAGCCCCTTTCCACTTCTCCTTTCGCTTCTCGGAGAGCCGAGAAAAACCCAAGGCATCCCGTGTCCCCGTCCCGAACGTAGATCGTGCTCGGAAACCGCCGATCCAGATGTTTCGGCATTCCGACTCTCAGTTCTTCACTCTCTATTTGGGGCGATGCTTTCCTTTTACAGCCGCCTGAAAAGCGGCAAACCCGGTGCGAGGGGGAGGTGTCGTCTCCCCGGAACGTTGTCTTTTAACACCGGCGATTCCCGCGAACCGGTGTGCGGCGCCAGCTTTTTCGATCAGGGCAGCGAAACCCCGCAGCCGGCGCACGTTCGGATACTTCTGTTTTCTAAATGGAGCGGCTTACGTCCTTGGGTTTCGACGAGGAGACGGTGAAACGTAAAGCCTCCCTGGGCCTCTGTGGATCGTTCTTTTGTCCTCCCCCAAGCTCGTAGCACAGTGGCCTGCACCCGCTAAGCGCCCAATAAGTACGATCGCGTGTCCGGATGAACCGAGGCGGCATCTGTTTCGGAAAGCCGAGGGTGTCCCGGCCTGCTCTTCCGGTCCCTGAAGCGAGGAAGGGAAGGGATCGCCTTTCGTGTTGTGTTATCGCACTGCTTACCCGCTCCTGGAGACACACGTCCCACCCGGCGTGAAGTGGACCCGAACGGGCCGATCAGTCGATTGATCAGTCGGTGGTATTTACTGAGCGCTGATTCAGTTCAGAGAACCGGACTTGGCTCTTGAGAGAGAGCTCAGGACGACGGAATCGGTTGACGTCACCCCTGCCCACGTGAAACTTACAGTCTAGAGTGGGAGGAAGAGAGTAAAATCAATTTCGGATGTGCACGTAAGTGGGGGTCAAGCAGGGGGTGAATATCAAGTGCTTTTTAGGGGTTCCGATCCAGAGAAACAGCACGGCGTAGGGGATCGAGCCCGGGCCTGGGAGCCGGGAGGGCCCGTGTCCTGATTCCGACTCCGCCGCTTGTCCGCTCTGTGACCGTGGGCAAGTCACTTGGCTTCTCTATGCCTCGGTCACCTCGTCCGTAAAATGGGCACCGAGGCTTTGTGCTCCAGTGGGGGGGAGGGATTATAATAATAATAATGATGTTGGTATCAAGCGCTTACTATGTGCAGAGCACTGTCCTAAGCCCCGGGGTAGATACAGGGTCATCAGGTTGTCCCACGCGAGGCTCGCAGTCTTCGTCCCCGTTTTCCAGATGAGGTCACTGAGGCCCAGTGAAGTGACTCGCCCACAGTCACACAGCTGACGAGTGGCAGAGCCGGGATTCGAACCCATGCCGTCTGACTCCCCAAGCCCGGGCTCTTTCCACTGAGCCGCGCCGGATTGTGTCCAACCCGATTTGCTCGTATCCAGCCCAGCGCTCAGCACCGAAGGCGCTTCACGAAAACGCTAATTCCGTTGCACTGTCCTCTCCCGAGCGCCCAGAACAATGCTGTGCACATAGTAAGCTCTCAATAAATGCCACTGATCGAAAATTACCGTAATTATCATCATTATTAGGCACTTGGGCGACGCAGATGGGAGAGCGAGCGGAGAGGACGAGGGAAAGGTTAGAGTGAGGCACACGGTATTTTTCTCCGCTCAAATTCCCTAACGGCTCAAGTGCTCGGGTTCCCGTTGGGTTTAATTACAGGCCTAAATTCCTAACCGTTCGTAGCCGTTAGGTTTGCTGTCTTTTCTTCCCGGCCCTACTGGCTGTGAGCTGACCTTTTACGACTGGCTTGCGGACCGAGGGCAGTTTAGTAACGAGACCCACCGAGGCAGCCTGGTATCCCCCCTCCCCGGGGGAGGAATTCCAAGCCGCAGTCGGTTACGGTACGGCGGAAGCTAATTTCTCATTCTCCCTCGGGGAATCGTTTTAAACGGCAAACACGTGTTCACGGCGGTTCTTTCCAAAGGCGCGTCGCTAGCGTTTAGTGTTTTAACTCCGAGGGTCAGGACCGGACGGTCGCTACGGTGGAAAAAACCTTCCCCCCCCCCCCCCCGTCGAACGGGAGAGCGGCGGGCTCCGGCGGAGAGGGCCCGGGAGCCGGAGGATCTGGATTCCGATCCCGCCGCGTCTCTTATCCGCCGGGTGTGACTTGGGGCAGGTCGCGTCACTTCCCCGGGACCTCATCTGTAAAAGGGGGATGAAGACTGCGAGCCCGGTATGGGACAGGGACCGATTAGCTCGTAGTCGTTGGTTCGTTCAGTCCGTCGTATTTATCGAGCGCTTACCGTGTGCGGAACGCTGTACCGAGCGCTCGGAAAGTCCGATTCGGCAACGGATCGAGACAACCCCTACCCGACAACGGGCTCACGGTCTAGAAGGGGGAGACAGATAACAAAACAAAACAAGTAGGCATCGGTAGCATCAAAATAGATAAATGGAATTACAGATATATAAACAGAATCATCTGTCCGCATATACGCCGGTGCCTCCGTTTTCTCTTGGGAGCCAATTAGCTGGAGGACCGGAGGCTGCAGGGAAATCAGAATTTAAAACAAAAGAACAGAAATCCATCAATGAGTAGTTTTTACCGAGCACCTGTTAGGTGCAGAAGGAGAGACGCTATCCCGCCCGCGAGGAGTGTACAAATCCCCTTTCGAATCTACCAGGCTCCACCTCTCTCCCTCTCCAGAGCCCTTCCGAAGTCGCACCTCCTCCAGGAAGCCCTCCCCGATTAATTCATCTTCCCCTCGGGTCCCGTCCCGCCCCACGGCTTCCACTTCGGCACTTCCGGACCATTTAGCCCAACCGGGCCTTTGGGTACTTGCATTTACCCCCAACGTTCTCTCGTGTACTCGCGTTTACTCCGACCACGTCCTCGTGTGCTCGCATTTACCCCAGCCGGGCCCTTGTGTACTCGCATTTATGAGAAGCAGTGTGGCCTGATGGCAAGAGCCCGGGCTTGGGAGTCAGGGGTCGGGGGTTCTAATTCAGGCTCTGCCATTTGTCTGCTGTGAGACCTTAGACAAGCCACTTCACTTCTCTGTGCCTCGGTTCCCTCATCTGTAAAATGGAGATTAAGACCGTGAGCCCCACGTGGGACAAGCTGATGACTTTGTATCTTCCCCAGCGCTTAGAACAGTGCTTGGCACCTAGTAAGCACTTAACAAATACCATCGTTATCATTTGCCTCACCTGGCCCTTGTGTGCTCACATTTATCCCCACCAGGCCCCTGTGTACTCTCATTCACGCCAACCACGTATCTGTGCAGGCTCCATGAGAAGCAGCACGGCCTAGCGGATAGAGCCCGGGCCCGGGAGTCAGAAGGTCACGGGTTCTAATCCCGGCTCCGCCATTTGCCGCTGTGTGACCTGGGGCGAGTCACTTCCCTTCTCTGGGCCTCAGTACCTCATCTGTAAAATGGGGATCGAGACCGTAAGCCCCACATGGGACGGGGACTGTGTCCAACTCCATTTGCTTGTATCCACCCCAGCACTGGGTACAGTGCCCGGCACGTAGTAAGTGCTTAACAAATGCCATCGATATTGCTATCATTATTGTGCCCTCACATTTATTCCAAACAGGCGCTTGTGTACTCTCATTTACCCAAGCTGGGCACCTGCATGCTCACATTTCCCCAAGTCGGATCCTCGGGTGACCGCCTTTCACCCAACCCCGGCCTCCGTACTCTAGTCCCCCATACCGCCATTCCCGTACGCAGCGACTCGTCCCGCTATTTCTGGGGGTGCCGACCGTGGGCCCCGTGTGGGACGGGGACCGCGTCCAGCCCGACGAGCTTCCGTCTACCGCGCCGTTTAGTACGGGGCTCGCACGAGGTCACGCGGCAGACGAGCGGGGATTAGACCCCGGGTCCTCCGTCTCCCAGGCCCGGCGCCGTTGCCCCCGGGCTACGGTGATTTTCCGAAACCGACGCGTTGTTCCTTCGGCCTACCTCCGCCCAACCCGTTGCCGGTTTCCCAAATGCCTCCGTCTGCTTTCTGGACTCCAGGCGTGCGGGACAGGCGCAGAGACCGCGGGGGAACGGGACCGAGCACTCAGAACAGTGCCCGTGCACGTCAGACGCTCGGGAAATTCTCTTGACTGATCGAGAGTGGGAAGCACTTAAGATCCGGTGAGAAGAGGCATTCTAGTCGGAGCCCCCAGAAAATGCAACCGTCTACGCTGATTTCCTCAGGTGAAAGGTTTGCATTATGAAAACATTTGTCACTCGTGGCTGGCTTAATGCTTTGGTGGCATTATGCGGTCATCAGAAGACTGTATGTCTCCACCCGGTTCTCTAGGCTTAGCCCCTTTAAAAGGGGCTGTTTGTTCAAAAGAGAACGGACAGGTATTGATTTTTCTTTCCGTCGACGGGTTGCGTGTCGTCTTTTGAATATAAAGACCCGGAATAAATCCACGGCCTATCCGAATCTCACGATGGCCGCCTTCAGGCGGTCGCTCGCGTCATCCACGGTCTTCGTCGCCAACCCCCTTTCGGGTAACGTGATTATCCTTTATAGTAGCACTAATTATTCTTCGCCCTTACCGAAACCAGAGCCGGCTCGGCTTATTAAGGGAATGATTATTCCGTCTATGGATTGTTGGGGCCCCTCGCCGTTGCCCCTCATCCGTCCCGTCCCCCCGCCGCCCGCCTTTCGATTTATTTCCTTGCCCGTTAGCAATTCTCCCGGTGGAGAAACCCGATAGAGATCGAGGGAGGAGAAGAAGCCGAAGTCGGTTGGTTTTATTCCGGATTGAACAGGACACAAGGGACGTAAGCGGGGCCGTGGCGGGTTCAGTCCGGGATGCTGCCTCCGATAACAGCGGTAATCATGGTATTTGTTAAGCGCTTACTGTGTGCCAAGCACTGTTCCAAGCACTGGGGTAGATACAAGATAATCCCTGCTCCACCGAGGGCTTGCAGTCATTCATTCAATAGTATTTATTGAGCGCTTATTATGTGCAGAGCACTGTACTAAGCAGTTGGAATGTACAGTTCGGCATCCCCGTTCTACAGATGAGGGAACGGAGGCCCAGAGAAGTGAAGCGACTCGCCAGAGGTCAAACAGCAGACCAGCGGGAGAAACGGGATTAGAATCCCGCTCTTTCTAGGCCACGCCGCGTCTCCACCGGAAGCCCCAGAGGATGCTTGACCACTCGGGCTGAAGTTTCAACTTTCTCTCCTGACCCCAGCCGCGGGGCTCAGTGGAAAGAGCCCGGGCTTGGGGGTCGGAGGGCGTGGGTTCGAATCCCGGATCCGCCACTTGTCCGCTTGTGTGACTGTGGGCGAGTCACTTCACTTCTCTGGGCCTCAGTTCCCTCATCTGGAAAATGGGGATGAAGACTGTGAGCCTCACGGGGGACAACCTGATGACCCTGTATCTACCCCAGTGCTTAGAACGGTGCTCTGCACATAGTAAGCACTTAACAGATATCAACGTTATTATTATGCTGGGAGGAACAGGGTGGTGGCCCCCCTCCTTGGGAGCAGTCCTCCCGGATCTGGGACGTAGCGTCCGTGGTCGCCCGCGGCAGGACCAAACAGGCCCCGGGTTTTCCTGCGGTGACCCGTCGTCGGTCCACCCGCCTCTTGATTCTCCTGATTTTTGGACTGCTCACCTTCCCGGGGCCCCAAAATCTGCCACCCTCGCCTCCCGCTCTTGGGCGGGACAGTTTCCGTTGGCTAAAATCGGTGGGGTCGGAAGAGAAAGTTGAAACTCAAGCCCCAGTGATCAAGTCGTCAAATTGTGGAGGTGCTCGTTGAAAGGGTGGGCTCCCCAGGACCAGATATCCAGTGAGAAGTCGCCTGGCTTGGTGGCTAGAGCCCGGGCCTGGGAGGCAGAAGGCCCTGGGTTCTAGTCCCGGCTCCGCCACCTGTCTGCTTGGGACCTTGGGCGAGTCGATTCACTTCTCTGGGCTTCAGTTCCCTCATCCGTAAAATGGGGATTAGGAGGGTGAACCCCATGCGGGACGGGGACTGTGTCCAACCTGCTTAGCTTGTGTCTACCGCAGCGCTCAGAGCAGTGCTTGGCCCGTAGTAAGCGCTTAACAAGTACCATAATCATTTACCAAGTATCCATCGAGGGCTTTGAAACGGTCCTCTCTCCATCTGAGCAGTGGGGAAGACCCAAGACATCTCATTTAGTCTGTTAGCTTACTGATATTCTTATTTTTTTCTTCTTTATCCCGGGACCCTTTCTGATCCCTTTAGGATGTCCAGCCCCATTTGTTTGTATCCACCCCAGCGCTTAGGACAGTACCCGACACATAGTAAGCGCTTGACAAGAACCACAAGTTGGTAATTACTATTATAAGATCACAAGCGAGTCTGTTACAGGCAGCATTTTTGCCAAACACGCACTGTAGCGTTCACGCGTTCTGACTCCGTGCACCTCCCGAGCGCTTAGCGCAGTGCTCTTCGCGGAGTGAACGCTCACTAAATACCACTGACTGATTGACCCGAGCTGTTGCTTCTGTCGCAGTAGCCGTGCGGGCAGGGAATGTGTCTGTTCTCCTGTTCCATCGTCCTCTCTCAAGAGCATAGTACAGTGTTCCGCGCACGGCGACCGCCCGATAAATACGACCGAGTGAAGCGCGCGGCGTCGCCGGATGACCGTTGAGTTCGTCCATTCAATCGTATGGATCGAGCTCTGTACTAGACGCTTGGGAGAGCCCAATACAACAGTATAGCAGACACACTCCCTGCCCACAACAAGCTCACAGTCTAGAAGACCGACATTGTCTTGCCTTAGGCCGTCGAGTCGTCTCCCACCCGACGCCGGGGACGCGTCTCTCCCGGAGGGTCCCTCTTCCATCTGCAGCCGTGCCGGTAGCGGATCCAGAGAGTTTTCTCGGTAAAAATCCGGAAGCGGTGGACCATGGCCGCCTTCCGCGCGGTCAACTCGAGTCTCCGCCCTCGACTCTCTCCCGTGCCGGGAGTTTTGACAGGTAGCCGACGGCCTGCCAGTCGCTAGCCGCTGCCCGGGCTAGGGATGGCACGGGCAGGCCTCTGCTCGACCCTCCCGTAGTCGAGTCCCGAGCGGGGGAGATGGACGTTAAAGTAGATGAACAGTTCCCGACTGACGCCGGGCCGTGTCCTTGGCTTTGCAGAGAAGATCAGGCAGAGATATGCCGACCTGCCGGGGGAGCTGCGCATCATCGAGCTGGAGAAGGACAAGAACGGGCTCGGCCTCAGCCTGGCCGGCAACAGGGACCGGTCCCTCATGAGCATCTTCGTGGTGGCCATCAATCCCGACGGCCCCGCCGGGAGAGACGGGAGGATGCTCGTTGGAGACCAGCTCCTGGAGGTGAGTGGGATGGGCCAGGCGGGCGTTTGGGAAGAGGCGTGCGGGCTGGCGGAGAGTCAGCCGGGCCGTCGGTTGTATTTACTGAGTGCTTATTATGTGCAGAGCGCTTGGGAGAGGTCAGTAATAATAATAATAATAATAAGGTCGGTCTCTGTTAAGCGCTTACTATGTGCAGAGCGCCGGGGTAGTTACAGGGTAATCAGATTGTCCCACGTGGGGCTCACGGTCTTAATCCCCATTTTCCAGATGAGGTAACTGAGGCAGAGAGAGGTGAAGTGACTTGCCCACAGTCACCCAGCTGACAAGTGGTAGATCCGGAATTCGAACCCATGCCCTCTGACTCCCAAGCCCGGGCTCTTTCCGGTGAGCCACGCTGCTTCCCCTAACGTCAGTTATATCGATTGGCATATCAGTATATCAATAAACAGACGCCTTCCCTGCCTTCAACGAGCTTACAGTCTAGAGGGGGCTCAGGCTTGGGAGTCAGAGGATCTGAGTTCTAATCCTGGCACCAGTCAGTCAATCAGTGGTATCTATTGAGCGCTTACCGTGTGCAGAGCACTCTATGAGTGCTTGGGAGAGGACATTAAGCAGTCACTTTCCCTGCCCTCCTTGAGCTTACAGTCTAGAGGGGGAGATAGACATTGATATAAATGAATATATGATCGATATGTGCATAAGCGCTGTGGGGCTGGGACGGGGTGGCGGATAAAAGGAGCAGGTCGGGGTGATGCAGAAGGGAGTGGGAGAAGAGGAAAGGAGGGCTTAGTGCTTATTAAGTGCTTACTATGTGCCAGGCACTGTATTAAGCGCTGGGGCGGATACAGACTGATCGGGTTGGACCCGGTCCCTGTCCCACGTGGAGCTTACTGTGTGTGGAGCGTTGTTCTAAGCGCCTGGGAGAGTAAAGTAAAACAGTAAACAGACCCATTCCCTGTCCATAGCGAGCTTACGGTCTACGGCGGACACGGGCCTGGGAGTCAGAGGTTCTGGGTTCTAATTGCGGCTCCCGTCAATCAGTGGTGGTTATTTAATGGTATTCATTTAATCAGTCGACTACTATCTCTAACACAGTCGATTACCAAATCTACATTAGTAGACTAAGCCCTTTATTGCCCCTATCAGCCACCTGCTCTGCGTCAGTTTCCTATTTGGCTGTGTAGCCCTTGAGCTCTTTGGTACTTACTCTGGTTCCGCAGCCCTTATGGTGTGCAGAGCTCTGTACCGAGCGCTTGGGAGAGTATAATGTAACAGACTTGATAGACGCATTCCCCGCCCACAGCAATGTTAGAGTCAATAGGACTGCACCTATCCTCTGTCACTTGCCTGCCGAATGACCTTGGACAAGTCACTTCTCAGAGGCTCAGGTTTTTGTTTTGCGTTTTTTAATGGTATCCGTTGAGCACTTGTTAGGTTCCAGTCACTGCGCCGAGCCCCAGGGTAGGTACAAGCCAATCAGGGCTCACGGACAAAATCCTCATTTTACAGTTGAGGTAAGTGAGGCCCAGAAAGGTGAACCGGTTTGCCCGAGGCCGCGCAGCGGAGACGGAATTAGAACCCAGCTCCTCGGACTCCCGGGCCCAGGCTCTTTCCAGTAGGTTACAGAGGTGGATGAAATACTGGTTCTCTTTCCTGATTGGATTTTGAGCCCCGACGGGGAGAGGGACTATGGCCAACGTTAATTCTCTTGTTTCCACCCCAGCGCGTAGTACAGGGGTGGTAATTATATTTATTGAGCGCTTTCTGTGTGCAGAGCGCTGTACTAAATGCGGGGAAAGGATATACGGGTGGGGATTAGACCCATTTCCTTTCCCTCAGGGGGATCACAGTATAAAATAGTGTAGCGGTCGTCATACAGCAAGCCCTCTAGACTGTTTGGGGGGCAAGAATGTGTCCGTCTGTTGTTATAGTGTACTCTCCCAAGCGCTTAGTACAGTGGTTTGCACACAGTAAGCGCTCAATAAATAGAATTGATTGCACTTAAAAATACCATCACTATTATATAGGGGTATTTTGATAGACCTCGAAGGTGGAAGGCGAATTAATCCAGTGGGTTTGCTACTGGAAAATAAATAGCTGCAGAGAAGAGAGGAGTTCTGCTCATTCCCCCAGAAACCCTATTTTCTAGAAACGTGTGGGCAAATTTGCCCGCCACGTGCCAGGCGCCGTACTAAGCGCGGGTTTGGAAACAGGTAAATCGGGTTGGCCCCCGTGGGGCTCACAGTCTTAATGCCCATTTTGCAGGTGAGGGAATTGAGGCCTAGAGAAGCGAAGTGACTCACCCAAGCTCACACAGCAGGCCTGTGGCGGAGCCGGGATTGGAACCCAGGTCCTTCTGACTCCCCGGCTCCAGCCACCGGGCCACGCTGCATCCGAATTAGAACTAAGCACGTTCTGCTGCAGTGGGGATTGTTCCCCTGCATTATGGCGCATATCTTATAGCTCCTCTGCCTTTTATATCTTCTTTAAGGTGGACCAGACCTTTAAAATATCGTTGGTGGGGGGACGGGAGGAAAGAAGCGAAAGGAGAAGCGGCACGGCGCAGTGGATGGAGGACGGGCCCGGGAGTCAGAAGGTCGTGGGTTCTGATCCCGGCTCCGTCACCCGTCTGCTGCGTGGCCTTAGGCAAGCCACGTCCCTTCTCTGGGCCTCAGTTCCCTCCCCTGTAAAATGGGGATGAGGACCGTGAGCCCTGTGCAGGACTGTGTCCAACTCGATTCGCCTGTATCCACCCCAGCACTTAGCAGCGTGGCTCAGTGGAAAGAGCCTGGGCTTCGGAGTCAGAGGTCATGGGTTCGACTCCCGGCTCTGCCACTTGTCAGCTGTGTGCCTGTGGGCGAGTCACTTCACTTCTCCGGGCCTCATTTCCCTCATCTGTAAAATGGGGATTGAGACTGGGAGCCTCACGTGGAACGACCTGATCACCCCGTATCTACCCCGGCGCTTAGAACAGTGCTCTGCACTTAGTAAGCACTTAACAAATACCAATATCATTATTAATAATTGCCATCATTATTATCGTCTGGGCAGTGTTGTCTACATTCAAGCCCTGGCCACTTAACGAAGGTTTGGAAAGGGAAAAAAAACCAGAGAAATAAATCCATCACGCTTCTGAGCGCCCGGCATCCTCCAGTTTTGGAGAGATCTTTGACTTTGACTAAGTTTTCATTTTTACATAATTAAAACTTCCAGCCCTCGCTCAAGTTAATTAAATTTGCTGGCTCTCTATCCGACGAGCTTGCTGAGTAGGTTTAACCGAGCTGCAGTTCGGCACACATTTAAATTTGTCAGACGCAGCGGTAGAAAATGGGTGGCCGTTAAATCTAGCCGGTCGGGAATATCAGCTAGGGAATGACGGGATTTTTTAGGAATCTAAATATCCGTGGCCCCTCCCGGGATGGCATCTGGAGGGTTCCCAGGAGGGAGGGTCCTGTCCGTTCCGTTCCTGGCTTGGCCGGTGGCTAGCGAGTGGAAGGCCACCGGCTACTAGCCACAGCTCCCCCGTGCCGGGCGGCGGCGGCCCGGGAGAGAGTCGAGGGCGGAGATTCAAGCTGACCGCGCGGAAGGAGGCCGTGGTTCCGGATTTTTCCCAGGAAAACTCTAAGGATCCACTGCCGGAACGATTGCAGGCGGAGGTGGGGCGTTCTGAGAGAGAGATGTATCTATGGGTCGGAGACGACTTGACAGCGTAAGACAAGACAGATTACTAGCGGCCACCCTGAAGGTGAATCGGAGGCGGGGCCCTTATCTGTCGACTAGGAATCTGAACGTCCAGAAAGTCACCCGTCATCGCACGTGACGATGCACTCGTCTGTTGTATTATACTCTCCCAGATGCCTCGTATGGTGCTTTGCACATAATCACGGTATTTGTTAAGCGCTTACTCTCTGCCAGGCACCAAGCGCCGGGGTGGACGCAAGCTAATCGGGTTGGACAGAGGCCCTGACCCACGTGGGGCTCTCGGTCTTAATCCCCATCTTGCAGATGAGGTAACTGAGGCCCAGAGAAGCGATGTGACTTGCCCAGGGCCACCCAGCAGACAAGTGGAGGAGCCGGGATTAGAACCCATAACCTTCTGACTCCCAGGCCCGGGCGCTATCTGCTACACTGGACATGTACTGTAAGAATGCCGAGCCGATGGGCCGTTGTCTCGCCCATCACAGTAACGACATGACGTTGAGTCCTGAATAATAACAACAGTAATGTTGGCATTCGTTAAGCGCTTACTATGTGCGGAGCACTGTTCTCAGCGCTGGGATAGATATAGGGTAGTCAGGTTGTCCCACATGGGGCTCCCAGTCTTCATCCCCATTTTACAGATGAGGGAACTGAGGCCCAGTGAAGTGACTTGCCCACAGTCACACAACTGTCAAGTGGCGGAGCTGGGATTCGAACCCATGACCTCGGACTCCCGAGCCAGGGCTATTTCCGCTGAGCCACGCTGCTTCTCTAACTTAACAAATATCATAATCATTATTGTTACCCCAGGCCCGGGTTCTATCCGTGTGGCCGTGCTGCTTCCCCCTCTAGACCGTAAGCTCCCCGTTAGACTTGTAAGCTCAGCGCGGGCAGGGAATGTTTCTACTTATTGTTACATTCTCCCCAAGCGCCCAATCCAGAGCTCTGCATACAGTAAGCGCTCAGTAAGTACTCCTGGATGAGTGGACGGGCGAACGAACGGAGCGGAGGGCCCGATGCGTCGTTAGCTGCAGCTCAGCCTGGGGGGGTGGCCATCACAGCTCCAGCGGCACCCCCGGGGCCGGGCCTAGACGTCCTTTTAGAGGACCTCGGCTCGTACGGCCGGGTCCGATAGCGTCGGGCTGAACTCTCACCCGTCACCCTCCAGACTCTCTCCGCCCTTCGCTCTGGGGAGCATGTCGGAAAGAGTTGCGGCGCTTAGAACAGTGCCTGGCACGTAGTAAACGCTTAACAAATGCCATCGTCGTCATTATTATTCGGCGGGGGTCTGCCCCTGGGCCATTGTAGCCGGGGAAACGTGCATCCCATTTTGCAGATGGAGAAACCGAGGCCTAGAGCGACGAACCGACTCTCCGTGAACGCTCTGCCCCTCACGGATCCGGGTCGTCGGACGGGGTCCATTTCCCCCCGGGCTCGGTTTTAGGGCGGCTCGCAGACGCTGACCGGCGCTCACCAAGCAGCGCGAGAAGCAGTGTGGCCTGGTGGAAAGGGCCCGGGCCTGGGATTCAGAAGGAGCCGGGTTCTAATCCTGGCTCCGCCATCTTTACGCCGTGTGACCTAGGGCGGGTCACCTCACTTTCCCCTTCCTCGGTTCCTTCGTCTGGAAAATGGGGATTAAGATTGTGAGCCCTGTGTGGGGCAGGGTCTGTGTCCCACCTGATTATCGTGTATCAAACCCAGGGCCTGGCACAAAGTAAGCGCTTAAATACCATGAAGAGACACCCCCTCCCCCCCCCCAAAAAACCCAGAAAACAAGAACAAGCAGCCGTTTAAAAGTTAATTGTACATCGGATGCCACCATCCGCTATAATTACCGGCTCGGTTTTTCTTGTTTTTGTTTCTTTTTCATTCATCTTGGGGATGGGGAAGTGCGAAATCTGTCACTGGAATTAAACGCTCCGTACTTCCCCGGGAATCGTCTGGTGATTTTAAGCGAAGTGGCGAAGCCGTAAGAGAGGGTTGGGTAGACCACTAACTCCTCTCCTGGAACTCGTCAAAGACAGCGCTCGCGGCACTTCCCTTCAAGGCTGCAAGGAGAGAGATTTGTCTCCCCGGATGGGATTCCGGGTCCACGCTCTCCGAACGAGGCAGGTCGCGTGGCCCGTTATTCTCCCACCGGCTCGTCGGCCGGTGGTATTTATTGAGCACCTACCGTGCGCAGAGCACTGGACGGCGCGCTTGGGGCAGAGATCTTTCACTCGATAGTATTTATTGAGCGCTTACTATGTGCAGAGCACTGGACTAAGCGCTTGGAATGGACAAATCGGTAACGGATAGAGACGGTCCCTGCCCTTCGACGGGCTTCCGGTCTAATCGGGGGAGACGGACGGACGAGAACGATGGCGATAAACAGAATCGAGGGGATGAACGTCTCATTAAGACAACAGCAGATAAGATCTTGGAATTAGTAGACGTGGTCCCTACCCCCGAGCGGCTTGCACTCTTCGGCTTTGCCTTCATCATTATGGTTAGTATGGCGCTTCGGCGTTCATCCGCGCCGAGCACTGTTCTCGGCGCCGGGGTCGACGCGGGTCAGTCGGGTCGGATACGGTCCCCGTCCCTCACAGGGCTCACGGTGTAAGCGGGAAGGAGGACGGCCGTGGAGTCCCCGTTTTACAGAGGAGGAAGCTGAGGCAAAGAGAAGTGAAATGCCTCGCCCAAGATCATAATGTTGGTATTGGTTAAGCGCCTACTATGTGCAGGGCCCCGTTCTAAGTGCTGGCGTAGACACGGGGTAATCGGGTTGTCCCTCGTGAGACTCACGGTCTTCATCCCCATTTGACAGATGAGGTAACTGGGGCACAGAGAAGCGAAGTGACTCGCCCACAGTCACCCAGCTGACAAGCGGCAGAGCCGGGATTCGAACCCACGACCTCTGACTCCCAAGCCCGGGCTCTTTCCATTGAGCCAGTCTGCCAAGAGCCCAGAGCAGGCAAGCGGCAGAGCCGGGATTAGAGCCCAGTGTTTCTCTAGGGTGGGCAGGGAAAGCGTCGGCCAACTCCGTTAGATTGTACTCTCCCAAGTGCTTAGTACAGTGCTCCGCACACGGTCAGTGCTCAGTAAGTGCCAGTGATTGGTTGAGCGACCCCCACCCTTTTCCTAAGCATTTTTCTCCGCCTTGGAATTGGCATTGGAAAGAGAAGCAGCATAGCCTCGGGGATAGAGCCCGGGCCCGGGAGTCAGAAGGACCTGGGTTCCCTTCTCGGCTCCACCACTGTCCTGCTGCGTGACCTTGGGCAGATCACCTCACTTCTCTGTGCCTCAGTTACCTCCTAATAATGATGGTATTCGTTAAGCGCTTACTATGTGCCAAGCACCTTTCTAAACACTGGGGTAGATACAGTGTAATCAGGTTGTTCCCCATGGGACTTACGGTTCTTAATCCCCATTTTACAGACGAGGTGACTGAGGCCCAGGGAAGTGACTCGCCCGAGGTCACACAGCAGACAGGCGGCGGGGCCGGGATTAGAACCCACGCCCCCTGACTAATTACATTCAGTGGAATTCAATTACATTTAATTAAATGGGCAATTACATTTAGAAACGGATCGCACTGTATCTACCGCAGCGCTTAGAACAGTGCTTAATAGTTTAATAAATAAACACAAACTGAGTGTAGCGTCAGTGAGGCCGAATGTCACTAGCTTGTAATTACTACATTGTAATCTGAATTATCTTTACTGACCTTGAGCGCAGGGGAACACAGCTATCAGTTATATGGGCTCTCCTGAGCACTTAGTACAGTGCTGTGCACCCAGTAAATGCCTAATAACTACCACTGATTGCGTGAATAATGGTGGTGTTTGTTCTGCGCTTACTATGTGCCAAGCACCGTTCTAAATGCTGGACAAGATGCAAGGTAATCAGGTCGTCCCACATGAGACTCACAGTCTTAATCCCCATCTTACAGACGAGGTCACTGAGGCCCAGAGAAGTGAAGTGACTTGCCCAAAGTCCCCCAGCTGTTGCGTGGGATTAGAACCCACGACCTCTGACTCCCAAGCCCGGGCTCTTTCCGCCGAGCCGCGCTGCTTCAGTAGACTGTAAGCTCGCTGTGGTCCCGGAATGTGGGCCTGTTGTTATATCGTATTCGCCCCAGGGTTTAGGACCGTGCTCCGCGCACGGTACGCGCTCAATAAATGCGATCGAATGAACTGAACGAATAGCGTCTCCCACAGGTTTTACCAGGTGGGATTTCCTTAAACTCTACTACTGACCGTCTCTTGAAGGTGTGTGAACATAGTCAAATCCTACTATAGATTTTATAATTGTATTAATCCTCTTTTTTTTTAAAACAAAACAGATAAATAACCAGATACTCTACGGCCGGAGCCACCAAAATGCATCCGCCATAATTAAGACCGCCCCTTCCAAAGTCAAGCTGGTCTTCGTTCGGTAAGGAAGATACATCGGATTTTCGGAGTCTACCTTTCGGGTGTCTGTGGTGTCCAAAGCCATGCGCGCGTGCACTCCACCTGTTCGGGGAAATCTTTAGGAAGTGCAGAATGTCTTTTCCGGGACACGTCGGCCTCGGTGGCGTTTAGTGGGCACCCACTCTGCTCAGTGGCTCCCGGTGGGCTCCTACTTCGAGCAGAGCACTTTTCCCGGTGCGTGATGTGGGCAGCGGGACGTACCGGACGCTTCCACATCCCGTGCAGATGGGTAGACGGGGGACGTTTCGGTTCTACTGTTGTATCGTATTGTCCCGGGCACCTCGTCCGGTGCTCCGCCTACGGTAAGCGCTCAGTCGATACGGCTGACCGGGGACCGTCTCTCGGCGGGGAGGCCCCCGCCGGCTAATCCGCGCGCCGTCTCAGCCCAGATGCCAGCCACTCTAATAATAATAATTATAATAATGTTGGCGTTGGTTAAGCGCCTCAGAGCACTGTTCTAAGCGCCGGGGGAGATACAGGGTCATCAGGTTGTCCCCCGTGAGGCTCACGGTCTTCATCCCCAGTTTACAGATGAGGTAACTGAGGCACCGAGAAGTGAAGTGACTCGCCCAGAGTCACACAGCTGACAAGTGGCAGCGTCGGGATTCGAACCCATGACCTGTGACTCCCAAGCCCGTGCCCCTTTCCACTGAGCCACGCTGTAGCTTTCAAATCGTCTTATGGGGACTCGGGCATCGTTTGGGGACGGGCAAATGTTTTGTGACGGCGTTTGGACGGGCTTCTCTGACCGGCGGGTGTTGGCGATTTCATGATTCCACTGACGCGGGGGCTTTCCGGGAGCAAAACTCTTGCAGGGCTAAACTTTCTCTATAATAATAATAACCATAAATCTGGTATCTGTTAAGCGCTTACTGTGGGCTAGGCCCTGTATGACACGGTCCCCGTCCCGCGTGGGGCTCCCAGTCTTAATCGCCATTTTTCGGAGGAGGTCACCGAGCCCCAGGGAGGTGACCCGCCCCACGACGCGCAGTAGGCAAGCGGCGGAGCCGGGATTAGAACCCAGGTCCTCTCGACTCCCAGGCCCGGGCTCTACCCACCAGGCCGCGGAGATTTGGGGCGTGTGTGGAAATTAGTCTTGGAGCGTGGGGTGCAGCAGGGCGGTCAGTCCATCAGTACGAAGGCGTACTGGGTGCTGAGCACTGGACTAAGTGAGCACTTTGGCTCAGGGGCAAGAGCCCGGGTTTGGGAGTCAGAGGTCGTGGGTTCTAATCCCGACTCTGCCGGTAGCCAGCTGTGTGACGGTGGGCGAGTCGCTTCACTTCTCTGTGCCTCAGTTCCCTCATCTGTAAAATGGGGACGAAGACGGGGAGCCCCACGCGGGACAGCCCGATGACCTAGTGTCTACCCCAGTGCTTGGCACACAGAGAGCGCTTAACCAATACCATCATCGTCATGACTTTGAGAGAGTGCAAGTTTAACAGGAGCCGGGAGATACCGTTCGCTGCCCAAAAGGAGTTCGCAGTCTTGGGGGCCGACGGGAAGGGCTGAGATTTCGTTCCGTTGCCATTCCGAGCCGTTTTTCACACTACCGCATCTTGTCTCTCTCGCTCTTTTTATTTTAATTATATTTGCTCCCGTGCTAATTAGCCCGTACAATCCTGAAATTCGCAATGGATCTCTGACTTGGCATTGCCAATTAGCATCGTTCTGCTGCGAACGCGCACACTCTCTGCCTCCCTCCCGCCTCCCCCACCTTCCTCCTCCGTCACTCATTTATTGAGCACCTCCCCTGTGCGCGGAGCACTGTACTAAGCGCTTGGGAAGTACAGTCCGGCACCAGATAGAGACGATCCCTACCCAACGACGGGCACCCTCACTGTTGAGACACGGCCCAGTGGGTAGAAGCCCGGGCCCGGGGGTCCGAAGGTCACGGGTTCTAATCCCGGCTCCTCCGCCTGCCTGCTGTGTGACCTCGGGCCGGTGGCTTCACTTCGCTGGGCCTCGGTCCCCTCAGCTGTAAAATGGGGGTTGAGACTGTGAGCCCCACCAGGGACGGGGACTGGGTCCGACCCGCGCCTAGTACAGTGCCTGGCACGTAGTGAGCCCCTAACAGATACCATCGTTCTTATCATAATGATGCCTGAGCGTATTTTTTCAAGGGTGGTGGGAGGAGGAAGAGGAGCAGTAGCAAGAGTATAGCGCTTAGTACAGTGCTCTACGCAGAGTAAGCGCTCAATAGATGCTGTTGAAAGAATTTGCCGAGCACCAGAGCCCGGGAAGTACGAAGCGCTGGTTCAGTTCCGAAGGTGCCTGGGGATTCAAAATGGGGCCAGACAATCAGTCAGTCAATCAGTGGTATTTCCTGAGCACTCACTGCGTGCAGAGCACTGTACTAAATGCTTTTTATATGGTATTTGTTAAGCACGCGCCATGTATCGGGCACTGTGCTAAGCGCTGGGATAAATACAGACTTCTCGGGTTGGACACGATCCATGTGCCTCATGGGGCTCCCACTCTTCATCCCTATTTTACAGAGGAGGTAACTGAGGCACAGAGAGAAGTGACACGACTTGCCCCGGGTCCCACAGCAGACAAGAGGCAGAGGCGGCATCATTCGTTGATTCAGTCGTATTTATTGAGCGCTTACTGTGTGCAGAGCACTGTACTAAGCACTTGGGAAAGTACAATGCAGCAATAAGCGGTGACATTCCCTGCCCACAAGGAGCTCACGGTAGAAGAAGCAGCGTGGCGTAGTGGAAGGGGCCTGAGCTCGGGAGTCAGAGGACGTGGGTTCTAATCCCGGCTCCGCCACTGCGTCGGCTGTGTGACTTCGGGCGAGTCACGTCACTTCTCTGGGCCTCAGTGACCTCGTCTGTAAAATGGGGATTAAAACTGTGAGCCCCACGTGGGCCGACCTGATGACCTCGTATCTACCCCAGCGCTTAGAACAGTACTTGGCCCGTGGTAAGCGCTTAACAAATACCAGCATTATTAGAGGCGGGGAGAGACATCAATACAAATAAATAAAATGACAGTCAGGGATGTAAATGCTTTGGGGCCTGGGAGAGGGGAGAAAAAGGGGGATAAATAAAATTAGAGGTGCGTAGGCAAGTGATTTGGGGCTGGAAAGAGGGATGAACAAAGGGAGCGGGAGGTGAGGTATTCATTCGTTCAATAGTATTTATTGAGCGCTTACTACGTGCGGAGCACTGTACTAAGCGCTTGGAATGAACAAGTCGGCAACAGATAGAGACGGTCCCTGCCGTTTGACGGGTAAAGTGGGGATCGGTCAGGGAAGGCCTCTCGGAGGAGACGTGCCTTCATTAAGACCTCGAAGTGGGGGAGGATGGTTGTCCGTCGGATTAGATCGATCCGTTTTGCTGTCTGTCTCCCCCTTTTAGACTGTGAGCCCGCTGAAGGCGGGGATTGTCTCTACCCGTTGCCCAGTTGTACAGTCCAAGCAGTCAGTACAGTGCTCAGCACCCAGGAAGCGCTCAATAAATACGATTGGATGAATGAATGAGAGGAGGGAGGGCATTAGAACCCAGGCCCTGGGCTCTATCCCCCAGATCGCGCTGCTTCTCAGAGGAGCAGAGTGTGCAGACTGGGTTGTAGCAGGAAATGGGCGAGGTGAGGTGGTAGGGCATCGAGTGCTTTAATATTTTTGGTGCTCCAGAGCACTAAACTGAACACTTGGGAGAGTACGGTACAATAGAGTAGGTACACACGCAGTCCCTGCCCTCGAGGAGCTTCCCGTCTAAGGGAGGAGGCAATATTCGCTGTTCCGCTGCATTGGGATCCGCAGTCCGGATAGGCCCAATCTAGCAATCAGTCGTATCTATCGAGCACTTACCGGCTGCGGGGCACTGTGCTAAGCATCTGGGAGAGAACGTGTGCTCTGCCCACAGAAGTGAAGTGACTTGCCCGAGGTCGCACAGCAGACAAGTGGCATTGGAACCCATGACCTTCTGACTCCCGGGCCCGGGCTCCGTCCACTAGGCCGCCCTGTCTCATCCCTGCCGACGTATCCTGGTATCCAAGGATCGCCAGACCGTTCGATCTGTTTTGCCCGTGGAATAATGAAGCGCTCTTTTGCTGGAGATCCGGGGTTTTTTTTTTTTCCGGCTGTTTCCTCCGCATCTTCTCCTCTAATTCGGTCAATAATTAGATCAGCGTGGTCCCTGGGCCAGCATCCGAATCACGGAGGGGCTCCCGGCGGCCCCGTTGGACGCCACGCTGTCGTGACGGCGCAGGAGGAGTTCACGCTTCCGCGGTCGCCGAATTTTTATTTGGGATTTCGCGCGTTTGGCTGCGGGAGTCGGCTGGAAAATGTTTAGCCCCCGCGCACACGGTCAACGGTGACACTGCGGCGTTCTTTCTTCCTTTCTGCTTTCTGTTCTGGTTCAGCGGCCGTGGCGTTTTCACAGATTGGATGTTAATTCAGGGCGGTTTTCTAATTAACGTGGTCTGGGTGGGAAAAGCTTTTTTTTCCCCCTCCTCCATCCCTTAGTACTTCATTTAGTTATAAATATTTAATGCCCAGCCAAATGACTTGTCGGGCCAATTTGAAATGTTCAGTACGAGCCGTATTGGAAGAGAAAGCAAAAATGTAATTATTACGATGGTCCAGGCAGTCGTAATTTATGCGCAGTTCAAGAGGATTTCAGACTCTTAAGAGAGTTTCCGGATGATGACATTTTAGCAGTTTCAGTACTGCCTTGGAACCAGAGAGAATCAGTATTTAGGATTCGGGCCGACTCCCTCAAAGTAGATGCGTTTAAACGTGGGATTGTTAATCACTTTGGATCCATCGATCAGTAATAATAATGGTGGTATTTGTCGAGCGCGTACTGTGTGCCAAGCACTGTTCTAAGCGCTGGGGTAGATACAAGGCAATCAGGTTGTCCCACGTGGGGCTCACGGTCTGAATCCCCATTTTACAGATGAGGTCACTGAAGCCCAGAGAAGTGAAGTGACTTGCCCAAGGTCACACAGCAGACAAGTGGAGGAGCGGGATTAGTATCCACGTCCTCTGACTCCCAAACCTTCTTTCCACCAAGAGGGATCTGGGGGGTGGGCAGAGAGTCGGGTCCGGAAGGGACAAAAACACCCGGAAGCTCAAAGAGACGCGAAATCTGTGAGTTTTGGATTTTTGATGGGGGGGGGGGGGGGGGGTCTGCTTTTCCAAGTGCTTCGCGCAGTGGTCTGCACACAGTAAGCACTCAATAAATACGATTGAATAAATGAGCAGCTCTCACTCAGATATGCTCTTCCTTTTGACAGTCACCTCATCCAAACTCCCCCTTTCCCATTTCCTTCCCCACTAGACTGGAAGCTCCTTCGGAGGCAAGGATCTTCTAAGCCTCTTGCGCTCTCCGTACCCTGTAAGCTCTGACCACTATAGTTTATAATTAATAACAATAATGATGGCATTTGTTAAGCACTTACTATGTGCCAAGCGCTGTTCTCTTCCTCATTAATGGACTGATAGGCCAGGAGGCGGAGCGGCAACGAATTTCCCTCTCAACTAGACGTTGAAGAGATCCCAGCTCTTCACTCCATCAACCAGTGGCATTTATTAGGGGTGCAGAAAACGGTTTCTTTCGGGGGGGAAGCAGCACGGTCTAGTGGATAGACCCGGGAGTCAGAAGGTCATGGGTTCTCCACCCGGTTCGGCCACCTATCTGCTGTGTGACCTTGGGACAGTCACTTCTCCGGGCCTCAGGTGCCTCATCTGGAAAATGGGGGTGAAGACCGTGAGCCCCGGGTGGAACGGTGGCTGGGTCCAACCTGATTACCTTGTATCCACCCCAGTGCTTAGTACAGTGCCTGGCACGTAGTTAAGTGATTAGCAAATATCATTATTATTATTATTATTATTATATCGTTTCCAGCACTTCGTGATTGGCACGTAGTAAGCTCTTAGCAAATGCCGTTATCATTATTATTTTCTCATCATCACTCATTCTCCGTGCCCACATGGGGAGGCCAGCATGGATTACTTGAAATATCCAGCCCCATTTGATAATGGTGTGTTTCTACTAGGATTTATGCGCCGGAATATTTTTAATGGTGGTGACCTTTGTAGGAAATGTGCAGCCATCTGGTTTATAACCACCAAATTCATTTCCCCGTATGCACTCAGCGTCCCGGAGCAGAAGCAGGAGAGTTATTCTGGTGTTTAAAAAAGAAAAACAAAACAACAAACAAACCGGTATTTATTAAACGCTTATGTGCCAGGGACTGATCTGCGCACTGGGGTAGATACAAGGCTGGACACAGTCCACGTCCCACGTGGGGCTCTCGGTCTTAATCCCCATTTTCCAGATGAGGGAACTGAGGCCCACAGAAGCGGAGTGACTCGGCCGAGATCCCACGGCAGACAAATCGCGGAAGTGGGATTAGAACCCGGGTCCTTCTGACTCCCAGGCTCTAACCACCATGCCATGCTGTTTCTCTTTTCGACCGTCACCATTCTCGGACTCAGCTGCATTCTGGGCGTCTCTGAGAGTGGGTCTTTATGGTGTAATCGGGGGTAAATCATCTTGGTAAGTTCCCAGCACCCTACGTGTTCAAAACTAAGCGGGCGGAGTACGTGAGCAGCAGCGGATAGAGCGTCGGCCTGGGAGTCGGAAGGACCTGGGTTCTAACCCCGGCTCCGTCAGCCCTCTGCTGTGCGACCTTGGGCAGATCGCTTCGCTCTTCCCTGCCTCAGTTGCCACATCTGTAAAATGGGGGGTATGACTGTCCATGCCGATTCTCCCGTATCTTCCCCAGCGCTTAGTACAGGATCTGGAACATAGTAAGCGCTTAACAAGTGCCACAGTTATTATTATCATCAAGCATTTATGGACATATCTGTAATTTCTCTTCATGTCTGTCTCCCCTTCTAGACTGTAAGCTCCTTGTAGGCAGGGAATATGTCTGTTTATCGTTATATTGTACTCTCCCAACCTCTCAGCCCTCACACTCTGTTCCTGTAATGCCAACCTTCTCACCGTACCTCGTCTCTCCACCGACCTCCCGCCCACGTCCTCCCTCTGGCCTGGAACGTCCTCCCTCCTCATATCTGACAGACAGTGACTCTCCCCACCTTCAAATCCTTACTGAAGGAACATCTCTTCCAAGGAGCCTTCCCTGTCTAAGCCCTCCTTTCCTCTTCTCCCACTCCTTTCTGCGTCGCCCTGAATTACTCCCTTCGTTCATCCTCCCTCCCATCCCCGCAGCACTTATGTGTAGCTCGGTATATAACTGTAATTCATTTATCTGTTTATATTAATGTCTCCCCCTCTAGACTGTGAGCTTGTTGGGGACAGGGAGGGCATCCGTTTTCTGTTCGAGCGCTTATTACAGTGCTTTGGATGAATGAATGATCCGCACAGAGGAAGCGCTCAGTAAATGCCACTGAATGAATGAATAGTTCATAACCTCTATTTAGCATTTCACAGAGTCGGTCCTGATTTTGCCACCTTTCCTCTCCTCTAGACACGAAGGGGCCGTCAACCAGATGGCCGTGACTCCTTTCCCGCTGCCTTCCAGTTCCCGGTCTTCCATAGAGGTAAGACCCAGCCCGCCGAGGTCTCGGGGTAAAAACGATGAACTTATAATCATTATGATCCATTATCGAGAAGCAGCAGGGTGCGGTGGATAGAGCCCGGGCCTGGGAGTCAGAAGGTCGTGGGTTCTAGGTCCGACTCTGCCCCTCGTCTGCCGTGTGACCTCGGCCGATCACTTCACTCCTCTGGGCCTCAGTTCCCTCGTCTGCAAAAGAGAAAATGGAGACCGTGAGACCCACGTGGGGCAGGGACTGCGTCCAACCCGCTCTGCCTCTATCCGCCCCAGCACTCAGTACAGTGTCTGGCACATAGTAAGCGCTTAACAGATGCCATTTAAGGAAATAAAGCTGGCAGAGAGCCTCGATCAAGTCACGATATTGACTGAGCGCTTACCGTGTGCAGAATTCTGTCCTGAGCGTTTTGGTTGAGTGCCATACAGCAGAGTTGCTAGACACGTTCCCTCCTTCCAGCCACCCACTGTGGGCCGCTTGTCCTTGGGGCGAGTTGAAGGGGATTCCCAGATGAATAAAACAATACAATTAAGAGTATTTCCTAAATGAAAAAGGGAGTGGAGATTTAATTTCCATCTGACCAAAGCCATTTTTTTTATCCATTGTTATCTGATTAGCTCTTTGGAAAATCACCAGAATTCTCGTTATTTTCAATCCTCCCTTCTGGAGTCGAAAGGAAAGAATGTAGATGAAGTTACCAAAAAAATTGACGAATCCAGGAAAACAGTGCTCCAGGCCTCTGACCCACCCCCTCCCAGGCCACACCAGTTCTAAATGGAGCTGTTTGGTCTTGGGGAAATCATTTTTTGGGCTATTTCTGTCTGTCCAGGTTCTGCCTGTGTCCCAAGGAACTTTAACGGGAGAGTCTAGGGACCTAGATTTTTAAAATTAGGGGCGTGGTGTGACCCCTCCCTACCCCGAGGGTGGGTGTCGAAGAGGACAAGCAGCCATGGGCAATCGATCGATCGATCAGTTGTATTCATTCATTCATTCAGTTGTATTTATTGAGAGCTTACTTGGTGCAGAGCATAAATAATAAATAATAATGTTGGTATTTGTCAAGCGCTTACTATGTGCCGAGCACTGTTCTAAGCGCCGGGGTAGACACAGGGGAATCAGGTCGTCCCACGTGGGGCTCACAGTCTCAATCCCCATTTTACAGATGAGGTAATTGAGGCACTGAGAAGTTAAGTGACTTGCCCGACAAGTCACACAGCCGACAAGTGGCCGAGCCGGGATTCGAACCCATGACCTCTGACTCCAAAGCCCGTGCTCTTTCCACTGAGCCACGCTGCTTCTCACTGTATTAAGCGCTTGGAAAGTACAATTCGGCAATAGAGAGAGAGAGAGAATCCCTGCCCACCCCGGGTTTGCAGTCTAGAAGGGGAAGGACAGACATCAAAGCAAGCAAACAGGCATCAATATAAATAAATAGAGTTATAGATGTATATACACGTCAAAACAAGTAAACAGGTATCGATATAAATAGAATTATAGATCTGCTGCAGGGCGGGCTGCGGGGGAGAGCAAAGGGAACAAGTAGGGGCGACGGGGAAGGGAGGGGGAGCTGAGGATAAAGGGGGGCTTCGTCTGGGAAGGCCTCTTGGAGGAGGTGAGCCTTCAGTACGGCTTTGAAGGGGGGACCTGTGGTTGGCGGATTTGAGGAGGTCGGACGTGGGGCAGGGATCGACGGGACAGGAGAGAACGAGGTCCCGGGAGAAGGTTAGCGGCAGCAGAGGAGCGGAGCGTGCCGGCTGGGATGGAGAAGGAGGGAAGGGAGGTGAGGTAGGAGGGGGCGAGGGGATGGAGGACTTTAAAGCCAAGGGTAGGAGTTTTTCCTTCATACGTTGAGCGTCGAATGTATGCAGAGCGCTGTACTAAGAACCCGGGGGAGAGGTATAGTGTAGCCGAGGGCAGGGAATGTATCTGTTATATGGTTATAAAATAAAAAATCGGTATTTGTTAAGTGCTGACTATTTGCCTGGCACTGTGCTGAGTGCTGAGGCGGATGCCAGCGAATCGAGTTGCACACGGTCCCTGTCCCATGAAATCAAAATCACAATGATAATTATGGTGTTAAGCGCTTACTACGTGCCAGGCACTGTACTAGGCACTGGGGTGGATACAAGCCAATCGAGGTGGACCCAGACCCCGTCCCCTGTGGGGCTCACAGTCTCCATCCCCATTTTACAGCCGAGGTCACTGAGGGCCGGAGAAGTGAAGTGGCTTGCCCGAGCCCCCACGGCAGACAAGCGGTGTAGCTGGGATAGCGAACTCTCCCAAGGGCTCAGTACAGTGTCTGCACCCAGTAAGCTCTCAATAAATACCACTGATGTACTGACAGAGTTCATTCATTCAGGAGTATTTATTGAGCGCTTACTATGTGCAGAGCACTGTACTAAGCGCTTGGAATGGCCAAATCAGCAAGAGATAGAGACAGTCCCTGCCCACTGACGGGCTCACGGTCTGATCGGGGGAGACGGACAAAAACGGTAGCAACAGATAGAATCAAGGGGATGTACATCGCATTATAAAACAGTAGATATGAAGGGCTGGAGGAGTTTCAGGTCAGTGACGAGATAGATGAGGTCAAGGTACAGTGAGAAGGTTGGCCCTGGGGGAGTGAGGTGGGCACGTCTCCTCCAGGAAGCCTTCCCGGCTAAGCCCTCCTCTCCTCCCCCTCCCTTCTGCGCCCCTCTTACTTGCTCCTCCGTTCATCCTCCCTCCCGTCCCCGCACTCCATAGGGCATATATCTGTAATTTCTTTCTATTAATGGCCGCCTCCGCCTCTAGACTGCGCGCTCGTTACGGGCAGGAGTGTGTCTGTTGTTTTATTGTACTCTCCCAAGGGCTTAGTACAGTGCTTTGCACCCAGGGAGCACCCAATAAATACCCCTTGAATGAATGCAGGACGGGTGGAAGCGGGAGATGAGGAGGTTAGGGAGAAGGGGCAGAGGTGATCGAGTGCTTTAAAAGTGGGTAGACACGTTCCCTGCCCACAGGGAGCCAACAGTCTAGCGACTCGGTGAAGACGGCAGCCGTCTTGTTGGCTCAGGGTCTCCACCTTTGCCACACCGAAAGCTCCTCTACTCGGCTCTAAGCTCTTTGAGATCATTTCTGCTTACTCTCTTGGACTCTTCCCAACCCTTTAGTACAGTGCTTAGTAAGAGCCCACTGAATTCCATGGCTGACGGGACCGGGTAAGCATTTATTACGGGCCAAGCGCCGTAAAAAGCGCCGGGGCAGATAAAAGATAATCTCTTCTAATCCCAGCTCTGCCACCTGCCTGCTGTATGACCTTGAGCGGGTCACCTCGGTTACCTCATCTGTAAAATGGGGAGCCCTATGTGGGACCCGATTGGCTTGTATCCACTCCAGCGCTCAGTACAGTGCCTGGCACATGGTAAGAAGCGCTTAACAAATGCCGTTACTATTATTATCATAATCCCCATTTTGCCGATGAGGTCACTGAGGCGCAGAGAAGTAAAGTGACTTGCCCGAGGTCACACAGCAGACAAGTGGCGGAGCCGGGATCGGAACCCATGTCCTTCCGACTCTCGGGCCCGTGCTCGGTCCACTATGCCATGCTACTTCTGCTCTTCCAAGCGCTTAGTACAGTGTTTTGCACACAGTAAGAGCTCAATAAATACCATCGAATAAATGAGTGAATGAGCTTGTATCTACCCCAGCGCTTAGAACAGTGCTTGACCCAAAGGAGGCATGTAACAAATATCGTTAAAATAACAATAATCAAAACTACCCAGTGATTTTTCCTTCCTTTTATTCCTCCATTTTCTAAAGTTGAAAAGGCTATTCTTGACAGACTGCATTTCTTCTCTGATTTGTTACTAATCATATAAGGGGAAAAAAATAACCCGTGTTCCAGTTCAGCATAGCAGATGTAGGTAAAAAAAAAAAAAAAAACCACTAAAAAATCAGGTTGGAAAGACTCCACTACAGCAGGCAAGTGGTGGAGTCAGAATTAGAACCCAGCTCCTAGGGAAGCAGCCTGTCCTAGTTGAAGGAACCTGGGCTCGGGAGTCAGAGGATGTGGGTTCTAATTCCGGCTCCACCCCTTGTCTGCTGTGTGCCCTTGGGCAGGCCACTTGTCTGTGCCTCAGTTACCTCATCTGTAAAATGGGAATTAAGACCGTGAGCCCTACGTGGGACACGCTGATTACCTTGTATCTCTCCCAGCGCTTAGAAGAGTGTTTGGTACGTAGTAAGTCCTTAACAAATATAATTATTATTATTATTATAAAGGGCGGGTATGGGATTCGGAAAAGCCTCAGTTCTAGGCCTGGCTTTGCCGCTGGACTGCTGTGTGACCTTGGGCAGGTCACTTTACTTCTCTGCCCCTCAGTTCCCTCTTCCGTGGAAATGGGGAGAAAGACCTTGAGCCCCGTTTGGGACATAGCTGGTGTCCAACCTGATAGTTGCAGCGTGGCTCACTGGAAAGAGCGCGGGCTTGCGAGTCAGAGGTCATGGGTTCGAATCCCGGCCCTGCCACTTGTCAGCCGTGTGACTGTGGGCGAGTCACTTAACTTCTCTATGCCTCAGTTCCCTCATCGGGAAAATGGGGATTAAGACTCTGAGCCTCACGCGGGACAACCTGATTACCCTGTATCCACCCCAGCGCTTAGAACAGTGTTCTGCACGTAGTGAGCCCTTAACAAATACCAACATTATTATTACCCCAGGATTTAGTAGAGGGTCTGGCACATAGGAAGTGCCTATCAATTATAAAAAATAAAATAAAAAGGTCCTCTGACTCCCAGGCCAGGACTCTTTCCAGTAGGCCATGCTGCTGCTCAGACGTATTCGTAGATAAACACGTTATTGTGGCGGGATTGTTTGCCTACTCTCAAAAAGCTTAGAATCATGCCCTCTAGGGCTACCCGCAGTGGAGAGGTTTAAGCCGAAGCGTCGAAGTTGATTCGCCTATGCTGGGCAACAGAGATATGGGAAAGAGTCAAAGTTGGAGGTTCAAGCGATCAAAACGTGGATCAAAAACAGCGGCAGAGCCTCAGGTTTGTACTGTGTAGAAGAACGCAGTGGTAAACCACCTCTGTCTCTTTTCCAAGAAACTCTGTGGCTAAGTGTACCGGAGAGATTTTATGGCAGAGGATGGGATAATAATAATACTAATGTTGGTATTTGTTAAGCGCTTACTATGTGCAGGGCGCTGTTCTAAGCGCTGGGGTAGATAGAGGGTAATCCGGTTGTCCCACGTGAGGCTCACAGTTAATCCCCATTTCACAGACGCGGTAACTGAGACAGGGAGAAGTTAAGTAATAATAATAATGTTGGGATCTGTTAAGCGCTCACTAGGTGCCGAGCACCGTTCTAAGCGCTGGGGTAGACACGGGGGAATCGGGCCGTCCCACGTGGGGCTCACAGTCTTCATCCCCGTTTTACAGATGAGGTCACTGAGGCACCGAGAAGTGAAGTGACTCGCCCAAAGTCACACAGCTGACGAGTGGCCCGGGCCGGGATTCGAACCCCTGACCTCTGACTCCAAAGCCCGTGCTCTTTCCACTGAGCCACGCTGCTTCCCCAATGGGATGTCCTGGAGAGGGTGCGTCCGTGGCTCCTCTTGTGGGTCGGGAACGACTCGACGGCCTTCAGAGAAGAATACCAGTGGGGAGGGAGTTTCGCAAGCTGGATTGGGGGAAGCGTAGAGGATTTTTTTTTCCATTTATTGTGAACTCTGTCCTAGGATCAGAGTGGCCCCGAACCACTGAGCAGCAGCGGCGAAGATGACCCCAATCCCGACTTTCCCGTGCCAGCCTTTTCCGAAAGCGAACGGCCCGAACCTGTAAGTGACCCGCTCGGTGACTTCGTCCCCCATGTCGGTTTCACCGCGCTCCCGCATCCCTCGCTTCGTTCCCCTGCTAATGAGCCAATTCTTTTACGGTGTTTAAGCGCTTACTACGCGCCGAACACTGTACTTAGCGTTGGGGTAGGTATCGATCAATCAGGTCGGACGCGGTCCGTGTCCCCCGTGGGGCTCACAGTCTTACTCCCCATTTTACAGAGGAGGGAACTGAGGCCCAGAGAAGTGAAGCGACTTGCCCGAGGTCACACGGGAGACGAGTGGCGGAGACGGGATTAGAACCCCGGTCCTTCCGACCCCCGGGCCCAAGCTCTACCCCGGGCCCGCGGCGTCGTGACCCTGGGCAACTGTGTGCCTCAGTTACCTCATCTGTAAAACGGGGATTAAGACTGTGAGCCCCATGGGGACAGGGACTTTGTCCAGCCCGACCCAGTGCTCAGTACAGTGCCGGACACACAGTAAGCGATTAACAAATCCCATGAAAAGACCTGAAAGCAAATCCCACCCTTATTATTATCCTTATTATTATTATCCACTCGGCCAGGCTGCTTCTCCTCTGCTTTTCACTGCCATTCTCGTTGTCAAGAAAGAGGTGTTTGAGGTGGGTCCCGGACGCCGCCGGGCCTGCCGTGCAACTGAGGCAGCTCCTCCAAGTCTGAGTGCGATCTTGGAGTGATTTCCAGGGACTCTTGCACGACCCCCCCCCCCCCCCCCCAACTCAGAAAGCCCTCGAGTGAATTCCAGCCTTACCCAGTGGGAACTTGCGTTCCGGATCCTGCCGAGAGATCCCTTGACTTCTCTGTGCCTCAGTTCCCTCATCTGTAAAATGGGGATTAACTGTGAGCCTCACGTGGGACAATCCGATGACCCTGTATCTCCCCCAGCGCTTAGAACAGTGCTCTGCACATAGTAAGCGCTTAACAAATACCAACATTATTATTATTATTATTATCTTGTCAGGAAGCGTTGGTATCCGCCCCAGCGCTTAGTACAGTGCCTGACCACCGTAAGCGCAAAACAAACACCACGGTTAAATGAAACAGAGTTGGCAGACGTAGTCCTTGCCCGTAATTTCTAGACCGTGAACCCGGGGTGGGCAGGTCTCTATTTGTTGCTGAATTGTACTTTCCAAGCACTCAGTACAGTGCTCTGCACACAGTAAGCGCTCAATAAATACGATTGAATGAATGAATAACGAGCTCACCGTCTAGACAGGGGTTCAGTAATGAAGATGCCCTTCCTGGTAGTTTGCAAACTCATCCTTCAGTTCAAGGTAGCCGTACGGCTCGGGCAGTCAATTGGGCATTTACTGAGCTCCTACCGTGTGTGGCACTCAAAACGTAGCACCAGTCAACCAGGGGTATTTGTAGGGCGCTTCCCGTGTGCGGAGCACTGTACTAAACGCTTGAGAGAGCACGGCGTAAGAGTCGCAAGACATAATCCTCGCCAAGTGCCTACCAATTCCTTTATAATTTACTCTCCTGAGGAGTTTGTACGTTGCTCTGCAAAGGCAGTCAATAATTTGATCGATTACTTGAAAGACTTGGGATATCCTTGCTTGAAATCCCAAAGAAGTTGGCATTTCTGTCTTCCCATTCAAGAGACACTTAAGCATCTGGGTACCGCCAGGCAAAATGAATTATTTCTGGCTTTTCCCAAGATGGGTAATGAGCAGGCAGTATTTTTTCCTCTTTCTTGTTTCATTTTAACCTCCGTGTGATTGAATTATAGTGTGAAATGACTTCAGTGCTCCATGGAAATTGGTATTGTGTAAATTCCACTCCGAGGACGCTAACCTCTTAAATAAATGGCACATTTCTTCAGGCCGAGAGGAAGAGCTCAAACTCTCGAACGGCTCTGTTCTTGCCAGACTACTCGATCGCTCTCGTCTTCCTTTTTTTTTTTTTTCCCCATAATCTTGGTTGATGACAGTGCGCTTTCCTTTTCCAGGGTGGATCGGAATTTCTCTGTTCCCAGGGAAAAGCGGTGTCCCCCTTCTCCTGATCTCAAAATCGGGGGCCGTTTTGTTGATAGCCGGGCTGAAATCTCCAGAGAGGCCACTTCGTTCCGTACTGATAGAAGGAGCGAAGGAGAAGCAGCTTGTCCCAGTGGAAAGGACACCGTCCCGTAGTCAGAGGATCTGGATTCTAATCCCAGCTCCACCACTCGTCTGCCTGGTGACCCTGGACAAGTCACCTAACTTCACTATGCTTCCTTTACCTCATCTGTAAAATGGGGATTAAGACGGTGAACCCCGTGAGGAGCTTCAGTTTCCCCATCTGTAAAATGGGGATTCAATCGTACTCCTCCTGCTCAGACTGCGAAACCCGTGTGAGACAGGGACTGTGTCCAACCTGATTAACTTGTATCTACCCGAGGGCTTAGAGAGGTTTTGTAATAATTCTCTTTTATTACGTGGATTGTGTCCAACCTGATTAGCTTAGTACAGTGGCTGGCGCTTAATAATCGCTTTATCAATCGATCAGTTGTATCTGTTGAGCACTCACTGCGTGTGAGAGGACAACACAACAAAGTAACGGGGACATTCCCTGCCCGCGACGGATTTACGGTCTAGAGCGCGGGGAGACAGTCATTAATGTAAAGAAGTAAATTACAGATCTGGACGTAAGTGCTGCGGGGCTGGGAGCGGGGGCGGTGAATAATGGGAGCGGGTCAGGGTGTCGCAGAAGGGATGGGAAAAGAGGAAATGAGGGCGCAGTCAGGGAAGGCTTCTGGGAGGAGATGCGCCTTCAATAAGGCTTTGAAGGTGGGGAGAGTCACTGTGGGGAGGGAAGGCGTTCCAGGCCAGAGGCAGGATGTGGTCGCGAGTCTGGCGGCGAGATGGAGGCCCAGTGAGAAGGTCGGCATTAGAGGAGCGAAGCGTGCGGGCCGGGTTGGAGTAGGAGAGTAGCGAGGTGAGGTAGGAAGGGGGCAAAGGGAATTGGATGCTTTAAAACCAACGGCGAGGAGTTTCAGTCGGGCGCGGAGGCGGATGGGCAACCACTGGAGGTTCTTGAGGAGTGGGAAAACGCGGACTGAACGTTTTGACCCGGGCAGCGGAGAGAAGTACGGACTGGAGTGGAGAGAGGCCGGGAGGTCAGCAAGGAGGCTGATGCAGTAATCAAGGCAGGACAGGATACGTGCTTGGATTAACGTCGTAGCCCTTCGGATGGAGAGGAAAAGGCGGATTTCAGCGGCTTGAGTTTCTTCGATCAATAGATGGTATTTACTGGGCTCTCACTATGTGCAGAGCGCTGTAGTAAGCACTTGGGAATGGGCGACACTGGTTCCCCTCCCTCTTGCCCCTGTGTGAAGAGGAGAGGCTTGTGCTAAAGTAGTCTAAAGGAATTTAAAATCCGGAGAGAAGTGACTCCCTGAGGATCAGTGAAGTAGCCGCCTGCCGATGCTGCTTCTGCTCATTGCTTTTGTTAAGCGCTTACTATGTGCCAGGCACTGTACTAAACACCTGAGTGGATAAGCAGATCTTGTTGGACACAGTTCCTGTCCCACGTGGGGCTCACAGTCTTAATCCCCATTTTATAGATGAGGTCACTGAGACCTAGAGAAGTGAAGTGATTTGCCCAAGGTCTCACGGCAGACAGGTGGCGGAGCCGGGATTAGAACCCAGAGCCTCCCGGGCCCGGGCTCCAGCCACTAGGCCTCGCTGCTTCGCGCTCTGCCCGCCGCACTGATCAAAATAAGTGCACGTCTCGTCCCCGGTTGTTCTGGCCCTGCGCTCTAAATGGAAATCAGCCGGCTTCAAAGGAACATCTTGTTAAGGATTTGCTAATTGCTTCTTTTTTATTGCTGATTCCATTTTAGCTGGAAGCCATAGCCTAAGATGTCACAGCTCTTTAAAGTAATGAAAGAAGGCTAAAGTGCCCCTCTCGAATGAATCCGTCTCTGAGAAGGCCAGGCGTTCACTCTAGTTCAGAAATGGCTACCAAAAAAAAAATAATATATATATATATGCTTTATTAATGGATAAGAGTGAAAGGGAAGGTTTTAAGACTAAACATGCCTTGCTCCACAGAATAATATCAGGGCGGCCCTGAGCAGGACCTGGGTTTTAATCCCCGCTCCTCCAAAAGTCTGCTATGTGAACTTGGGCAAGTCCCTTCACTTCTCTGGGCCTCAGTTCCCTCTTCTGCAAAATGGGGATTAAAATCAATAAATGAATTGTGGTATTTGTTAAGCGCTTAGTACGTGCAAAGCACTGTTCCAAGCGCTGGCGGATACAAGGTGATCAGGTTGTCCCACGTAGGGCTCACAGTTTTAATCCCCATTTGACAGATGAGGGAACTGAGGCACAGAGAAGTTATGTGACTTGCCCGAGGTCACACAGCTGACTAGAGGCGGAGCCGGGATTAGAACCCGTGACCTCTGACTCCCAAGCCCGCGCGCTTTCCACTGAGCCACGCTGCTTCTCTACACAGTCTGATTAAGACTGTGAGCCCCACGTGGGACAGGGACTGTGTCCAACCCGATTTATCTCGTATCTACCCCAGCGCTTTAGAACAGCGCTTAAATAGAGTAAGCACTTAAATGCCATTATCATTATTACTTCTCTGGGCTTCAGCTAACTCATCTGTAAAATGGGGATTAAGACTGTGAGCCCCATGTGGGACCGGGACTGATTAGCTTGTATCTACCCCAGCGCTTACAACAGTGCTTGACACATAGTAAGTGCTTAATAAATACCATCATCATTCTATGCGTTATGTACCCGGCTGATGTGGGGATTAGATTAGAAGCGGTGTGGCTCAGTGGAAAGAGCCCGGGCCTGGGAGTCAGAAGTCATGGGTTTGAATCCCGGCTCTGCCACTTGTCAGCTGTGGGACCGTGGGCGAGTCACTTCACTTCTCCGGGCCTCAGTTCCCTCATCTGTCAAATGGGGATCAACCGTGAGCCTCACGTGGGACGACCCGATGACCCTGTATCGGCCCCAGCGCTTAGAACGGTGCCCTGCACAGAGGAAGCGCTTAACAAATACCAACATTATTATTATAATTATTAGATGATTTGCCAGGTCAAACTGGTTTAGATTGACGATTCCTTTAGATACCTGGCCCCGGCCTTTTAATCGATCGAATCCGTGTGCTCAACTGTCTGTCCAGACCGACGCGGGCAACTTTGATAATGAGCAACTATTTCATCCATCGACGAAAGGTATCTCCTGAGCGCTTTCTGAATGCTTAGGGCCGTACTAAGTGCTTGGGAGAGAAGTTCCAAAGTGAGACATCCCCACCCTCAAAGCCCTGGCCATTTAATGGGGTTTTAAGTATATGTATCACTTTAAGTTTACGTATCACTTCCGTGCCTTTTCCCGAACCAATAACACTCGGCCACTGTGCTCAGGAGCACGGCCCAGAATGTCCGTGAACCTTTTGACCTAATTTAAGGACTCTACCACCTGGATATGCATCGGTAAAAGGGAATGAAACGCAATGAGCGTTTTGCACATTTGAAATCTGCTTCGTTATTAATAATAATGATGGGATTTGTTAAGCGCTTACTATGTGCAGAGCAGCGTTCTAAGCGCTGGGGTAGATACAGGGGAATCAGGTCGCCCCACGTGAGGCTCACAGTCAGTCCCCATTTTACAGATGAGGTCACTGAGGCCCAGAGAAGTGAAGCGACTTGCCCGCAGTCACACAAAGCACCGTGGCTCAGTGGAAAGAGCCCGGGCTTCGGAGTCAGAGGTCATGGGTTCGACCCTCGGCTCTGCCGCTTGTCAGCTGTGAGACCGTGGGCGGGTCACTTCTCTGTGCCTCAGTGACCGCATCTGTAAAATGGGGCTTAACCGTGAGCCTCACGTGGGACGACCCGATGACCCTGTATCTCCCCCAGCGCTTAGAACGGTGCTCTGCACATAGTAAGCGCTTAACAAATACCAACATTATTATTATTATCATTATTATTAAGTGGCAGATCCGGATTCCAACCCGTGACCTCTAACTCCCAAGCTCGGGCTCTTTCCACTGAGCCACGCTGCTTTGGTGGTTCAGAGTGGGTTTTGAAAAGCAAAGTTCAAAGCCCATCCATCCAGGATAACTGGCAGAGAACACAGTGCATTTTTTTTTTTTTATGGTATTAAGCCCTTAGTATGTTCCAGGCACTGTCCTAAACCCTGCGGTGGATACGAGCAAATCAGATCGGACTCGGTCCGTGTCCCACATGGGGCTCACAGTCATCCTCCCCATTTTCCAGAGGAGGGAAATGAGGCCCAGCGAAGTGACTGGCCCCAGGTCACCCCGCAGACAAGCGACGGGATTAGAACCCAGGTCCTCCTGACTCCCAGGCCTGCGCTGTCTCCACTAGGCCCCGCTGAAGGGTCTCTTAAAGCGAACGGTGAACGAGGGCAACCGGGCGTTGCGAGGAGGAACTGGCGGAGGACGATCGTGGGGTCGGATCGGGACCCCAGGCCGATCACCCTGAGTCCGGGCAGGCCGCAGAGCTTACCCCACTGTCTGTTTCCCGATTTAGGAAGCCACGTACCCGGGGCCCGGTGAGATGGGCGAGGCAGAGGGACAGACTGAGGCGGGCCACCGTTCAGACAACGTACGTGCCGAAGCTCCGTTTTCGCCGGGGGCGTGGTGAGGGTGGTGATGCTGATGGTGATGGTGGGGTGAGAGGGGAAGGTGGAGGGAAGAGAACTATAAGAAGACGAGGAGCTGAGAAGCAGCGTGGCCTAGCGGAAAGTGCACGGGCTTGGGAGTCGGAGTGATCTGGGTTCTAATCCCGGCTCCGCCACTTGTCTTCTGTGTGTTCTTGGGCAAGCCACTTCTCTGGGCCTCAGTTCCCTCATCTGTACAATGGGGTTGAAGACCGGGAGCCCCACGTGGGACAACCCGATTAGCTTGAATCCACCCCAGCCCTTAGAACAGTGCTCGGCACATAGTAAGCGCTTAACAAATACCCTCCTCCTCATCATTATTATTATTAATAACTAGAGGAGATAGGGAGGAGGTGATTCAAAGGAATGGTTTTCTTCTCCCTTTCCTCCCTCCCGCATTCAGCATCTTGGACCGGAACCTTTCCGTGTCCCCCGGGGAAGGGGCGGACTTATCATTCGTTTTGTCCCTTATTACGCAGTCCCACTTGCCAACGTCCACCCGGCAACCTTAAAGAGCACCTTAATCTTTTCAGGAGCCCGTGTGCACATTTGGAAAAAGACCAAATTTAGGGTGGGAAAATCTGCTTCTGGCTTCCTCTCCCTGTGTTATTTTTCAGGCCGATTGAGGCAGGCACTAAGAAGGGAGGAGGGGAGACAAGAAAGGTGGTCTCTACTAAGGATTCTGAACAAAAGATCGACAGGCAAAGTTTCTGGAAATCATGACTACGGCCTTGTTGGGCTTTTGCTTGCTTTTATTAATAATAATGGTGATTGTTAAGCGCGTACTGTGTGCCAAGCTCCGTTCTGTGCGCTGCAGTAGATACAAGTTAATCAAGTTGGACACGGTCTGCGTCACACTCTTATTCATTCATTCATTCAATAGTATTTACTGAGCACTTACTATGTGCAGAGCACTGCACTAAGCGCTTGGAATGGACAAATCGGTAACAGATAGAGACGGTCCCTGCCCTTTGACGGGCTCCCGGTCTAATCGGGGGGAGACGGACAGACGAGAACAGTGGCAATAAATAAAATCAAGAACAATGGCAATAAATAGAATGAGAGAAGTTAAATGACTCTCCCAAGGTCACACAGCAGACATGTGGCGGACTCAGGATTAGAACCTAGGTCCTTCCGACTCCCAAGCCTGTACTCTATCCACTAAGCCACGCTGCATCTCAACGTCTTTTAGATGTTCTAAATCCCACCGGGAGACCCCCCCGACACAAAGTGAAGTTCCTCCTGGCACCGTGGTTGGAAAACCCCGCTCAGAACGGTGCTTGGCACATAGTAAGCGCTGAACAAGTCCCATAGTTATTAGAACGAGTCTGTGCCTCACTCCCTCTTTTCATAAGCCCTCCTGCTCCCACCAAGAACTGAGAGAAGAAGTCCGGCGATGGAAGGTCCATAAATGCAGCGACGGTAACGAGCCCGTCCTTCCCCCCGGGGCCGTTCTCTTCTCCAGCCGGGGCTGTGGGACCTCAACGTTTCATCCGGTCAGTTGCGCGTTACCTCCGTCCTCCCCGGCGTCCCGGATAAACGCGTTCCGTCTTCGCCTCCTCAGGTCGCCGGCCAGCTCAAGCAGGCGAGATATTCTTCCCAGACGGTGGCCGGTTCCCAAGAGATCTCCCTGGCACCGTCTCCTTCCTACCGTTCTGCAGAGGCCGAGTTCACCGGCTACGGTAGGAGCTTGTTGGTCTGTCAGTCGTTCGATCGGATTGATTGGGAGCTTGCAAGCTCTGTACTGAGCGCTTGAGAGAGTACAGTGTAAGAGACACATTCCCCGGACAGCGAGGACCTGAATTCTAATCCCCGCTCTGCCCTCGCCGTCTGTTTACCTCGAGCAAGTCACTCATTTTTCCATGCCTCAGTTTCCGTGTCTGTAAAATGGGGATTAAAACCGGAACCCCGTATGGGTCAGGGACTTGTGGATTATTTCGTACTTACCCAAGTGCGGTGAAATGATTTGCCCAAGGTCACGCAGCAGACAGGTGAGAGGGCCAGGGTTAGAACCCAGATCCTTCTGGCTCCCAGGCCCGTGCCCTATCCTCTAAGCGGCGCCTCGCTTCTCTTCCCCTGGCGATCTCACGGTGTTGGTTCTCCGACCTCTCTGTCAGGGAGCGCAGCCGCGCCTTTATCGGTGGATCCGGCGACGTGTCCCATCGTGCCCGGCCAGGAGATGATCATCGAGATCTCCAAGGGACGATCCGGCCTCGGGCTCAGCATCGTAGGAGGGAGAGACACTCCGCTGGTAAGTCCGTCCGGGGAGGTCGCGGAGGGATTCTCCCAGCCCTCCCGCTGCTGCCGGGAATTTGCCTGTTATAGCGATGTAAGCGGTGTGAAGTTGTTTCTCCAGCGCGTGGCTCAGCGGAAAGAGCCCGGGCCTGGGAGTCAGAAGGTCATGGGTTCTCATTCCGGCTCCGCCACGTGTCGGCTGGGTGACCTCGGGCAAGTCGCTTCACTTCTCCGGACCTCAGTTCCCTCATCTGTAAAATGGGGATGAAGACCGTGCGTCCAAATGGGGACGGGGACCGCGTCCAACCCGATCGTCCCGTATCTACCCCGGCGCCGGTAACGGATTCCGTAATTATCGTCATTATGGTTAATAATAATTGCGATTGATAAGATAAATAATTATCATCACTATACATAACCGTGATGTGAATAATTATGATTAAAAATAAGAATCGAGCAGCGCTGCTTTCCCAAGTGCTTAGCACGGTGCTCTGCGCGTGGAAAGCCCCCAATAAATGCCACCGATTGAAACCTCCAAAAGGCACTAGGGCAGCCTGCTCGCTATAATGTACCTCCCCGCTTGCGAGGTTGTAAATCTCCGTGTCCCTCCCCAGGGTGAGGACCACTTAAAAATGAGCGATGGGACGCAGCGTTTATCCCACGACCTTAAGGTATCTGGTCAAAAGCCGGGAGCTGAGGCAACACGAGAAATATACGGCCGTGGAGTGGTGGTGAGGTTAAGTAAACAGCTTCGGGTGGGGGGGGACGTCTAACTGGTGACTGTCGATCTGTTTACCCGGAATAAAAGCCTTTTTTTTTTTTCCCATTAAATGCTTTTTAAGAACCCTGGCAGGGTGCTGAGTGTAATGGAGTCTCTGGGCTGTGCTAACCGTTTCTCTGGGGAAGCCTCCTTTCGGCGGGGAGATGGCGGAGGGAAGCCGGGGGAGGACCGGAGGAAAAACCCCTAAAAATCCGGCCCCCTCTCCTCGCCCCACCGCACACCTCGCAGGCAAAACTGTGGAGAAGCCGACCCGGTTCCATCCACGCGATCTGATTCTCTCCCCCTCTGGACCGTAAACTCCTTCGGGGCAGGGAATGTGCCCGTTTATTGCTTTATTTTGCTTCTGCTGAGTGACCTTGGGCAAGTCACTTCATTTCTCCGGGCCTCCGTTACCTCATCCGCCAAATGGGGTTTGAGACTCTGAGCCCCACGTGGGGAAGGGACCGTGTCCGACCCGATTTGCTTGGATCCACCCCAGGGCTTAGAACAGCACTGAACAAATACCATCGTTATTATTATTATTATCATCATTAAGCACTCAACAGATATGACTGAATGAGTAAATGAATGAATGAAGATTCCTAAGAACAGAGGGGCCCGTTGGTCTCTTCGGGACGTGCTGGACTGAACAGATTTTACATCGCCAAGCGAGGACGCCCATTAAGAGTTGGTATTTGTTAAGCGCTTACTATGTGCAGAGCGCGGTTCTAAGTGCTGGGGTAGATACAGGGTCATCAGGTCGTCCCACGTGAGGCTCACAGTCTTCATCCCCATTTTGCAGATGAGGGAACCGAGGCACAGAGGAGTGAAGTGACCTTGCCCACGGTCACGCAGCTGCCGAGTGACAGAGCCGGGATTCGAACCCATGACCTCTGACTCCCAAGCCCGTGCTCTTTCCACCGAGCCACGCTGCTTCCCGAAATCAGACCGACGTCCTGGGCCCCCGGCCGGGGTCCGCTGGGATTTCTCCCTCGCATCTAGGGCCTCCTCGTCATTATGGAAAACCAGGGGACGCAGAGCCTCCCGGCCTCACCGCACTTACGTTGCTCCCGAGGGACCCGGGGAAGGAGGAGGGGGAAGAGGGACGAAGCGGGAGGTAAGGAGAAAGACGAGAGGATCCTGGCGTGAGGCTGTGGAATAATAATAATAATAACGGTATTTATTAAGCGCTTACTATGTGCAAAGCGTCGTTCCAAGCGCTGGGATGAGAAGCAGCGTGGCAAAGTGGAAAGGGCCCCGGCTTTCGAGACAGAGGTCATGGGTTCCAATCCCCCCTCGGCCACTCGTCAGCTGGGTGACTTTGGGCGAGTCACTTCACTTCTCGGTGCCTCGTCTGTCAAATGAGGATTGAGACTGTGAGCCCCACATGGGACAACCTGATTAGCTTGTATCTATCCCAACACTTAGAACAGTGCTCGGCGCATGGTAAGCGCTTAACGGATACCGTCGTCGTCGTCATCGTCGTCATACGAAGTAATCAGGTTGGACACGGTCCCTGTCCCACGTGGGGCTTGTGGTCTTCATCCCCGTTTTACAGATGAGGAGTCTGAGGCCCAGAGAAGTGACTTGCCTCTGGTCACACAGCAGACAAGCGGCTGAGCCGGGATTAGAACCCGTGTCCTCTCGGCTCCCGAGCTCTTGCCGTGAGTCCGTGCCGCTTCCCGCGAGGCCTTCCGGAGGTGGGGAAGGGAAGCCCAACTTCAGCCTCTGCAGCGGAGCGTCAGGGAACATCTTCCGACACCACTTGCCTTGGACATCAGTCGGACCCCTCTCGGGGGCAGCGTCCACTTTGGCCGAACCGCCTGGATAACCCTTCTAAATTATAATAATGGTATTTGTTAAGCGCTTACTATGTGCCGGGCACCGTACTAAGCACTGGGGTGGATAAAAGCAAAGCAGGTTGGACACATCCCTGTCCCATGTGGGGGTCAAAGACTTGATCCTCATTTTACAGATAAGGTAACTGAGGTCCAGAGAAGTGGCGACTTCCTGAAGGCCACACAGCAGACAAGTGGCGGGGCCGGGATTAGAACCCATGACCTTCTGGCTCCCAGGCCCGGGCTGTACCCGCTAGGCAATGCCACTTCCAACTACGCCAAGTTGCTTCGTGCGAGTCTCTCCTCATGCCACGCCGAGGGCGTCTTGGTGACCCTCTCAATCCCACGCTGGCAGGGACGATCCCCTCGTGGCCTGCTCCGTGTCCCGATTCAAAAGTTGCTTCCGGGAAGCAGTGTGGCCCAGTGGGAAGATCCCGGGCCTGGGGAACCGGAGGACCTGGATTCTAATCCTGGCTCTGCCACTCGTCTGTGGCGAGTCCCTTAAATTCTCTGTGCCTCAGTTTCCTCAACTGCTAAATGGGGGTTCCACACATTTCTCCCTCCCACTTGACTTCGAGCCTCATACGGGACGGGGACCGCGTCTGGCTTAATTAACTTCTATCTACAGCGCTTGGCGCTTAGTAAGCGCTTAAATAATAATCACGACATTTGTTAAGCACTTACTATGTGCCAGACACTGTACTAAGCCCTGGGGTGGATCCAAGCAAATCAGGTTGGACACAGTCCCTGTCCTGCAGAGGGCTCACGGTCTTAATCCCCATTTTACAGATGAGGTAACTGAGGCCCAGAGAAGTGAAGCGACTTTCCTAAGGCCACGCGGCAGACTGTTATCATCATCACCCCGGCGCTCAGAACATAGTAAGCGCTTAACAAAGACCTTTAAAAAAAACCTCCCGAGACACCCGGCCGACCCAGCGCCTTTCTAGAGTTCCCGTCCGCGTGAATCCTTGAAACGGTTAAAAAGTTACCAGTAGGAAACTGTTGTTTGGCAAAGTGATCTTGTGTTTTATTCTCCTCCCTAAAATGAACTTGCATGTTCCTCGCTGAGCCTGGTTTACTTTGGCCCGCCACTCCTAGAAGCAGAGTTCTTTTTTATCACTCTTACTTAAGTCATATATTTTTACAGCAAACAATCTTATTACCTTAGTTTTATTATTTTAAAATCAAAGGAGAGCTGGCAAATGCCTGTGACTGCAGACTGCAGGAATGTTAATGAATAGCGCCATTGAATTTCCAGGCTTGAACGTTTCTGATCTCAAAGAATATAACGGTAAGCAAAAATATTATGCAAGCTGAAGAAAATTTAAATAAATAAAGACCAGATGGAGCTATAGGGACCCATAAAATGTAACACAAATATTATCCATTTCCCTAAAATAAATCTATATTTCAGTTTGAAAAATCGTATTCGCATTCATGCCGTGGCTTAACTCGCCCTGATTTTTATATATATATATATAAAACTTGGCAAATGAACGCCTTTTCAAGGAAGAGTTTGTTTGGAAATAGGAAACAGACTCACTCTGGACCTTGGGAAGGGAAGCCGTTTCACATCCTGAAATGTAAAACATTTTCACGTTAACCCGGCAATTGGTTTTTACCTTATGCTGCCGTTTTGCCCGCAGCACCCTTGAGCTTTACATTTTGGGAATCCGTCAGCGTCGCAGGAGTTTGAAGAATTCTTCCGGACTCTTAGTTGCAGGAAAGGTTCGGTGAGGAGGCGGGCCAGACAGATACCGGGTTTGGGTCTGCGTCTTGCCCTTCCACCCTTTCCGCCGACGAGCTCAAGTCGCGGGATCTTCAACTCGAGACCTGAGAGCCCAGGAGCAAGGTTGAGTGCGTGAGCTCACCCTGCTACTCGTCCAGCCTGCATTTAGGATGCCTCCGGAGCCCGGGCCCGAGAGTCGGAAGGACCTGGGTTCTAATCCCGGCTCCGCCACCCATTTGCCGGGTGATCTTGGCTAAGTCACTTCACTTCTCTGGGCCTCAGTTCCCTCATCTGTAAAATGGGGATGAAGACTGTGCGTCCCATGTGGGACAGGGCCTGTGCCCCACCCGATTAGCTTGTATAACGTTGGTATTTGTTAAGCGCTTACTATGTGCAGAGCACTGTTCTAAGCGCCGGATCTCCCCCAGCGCTTAGAAAAGTGCTTAGACACATATTAAGAGCCGAACAAACGCCATTATCATAGTAATTAGGGTATTTGTTAAGCGCTTACTATGCCCCAAGCACTGTTCTAAGCGCTGGGGTTGATACAAGGGAATCAGGTTGTCCCACGTGGGGCTCACAGTCTTAATCGCCATTTGACAGAAGAGGGAACTGAGGCGCAGAGAAGTTAATTGGCTTGCCCAAGGTCGCACAGATGTCTAGTGGCGGAGCCGGGATTAGAACCCACATCCTCTGACTCCCAAGCCCGGGCTCTTTCCACTAAGCCACGGCTATGCACCCGCAGGTGGATGTCGCTGTCAAAGGCATTGTCTTCGAGTATGAAATCAGCTCTGTTTATTTACATATCCCTCAGATTGCCTTGCCTGGGTCAGGGACCGGAAGATATTTTTCTTCTTTGACATCATTCTTTCTGTCCTCTTTGCTCTGGAACGTCTGCTGTGTGACCCTGGGCAAGTCATTTCACTTCTCCGTGCCCCAGATACCTCATCTGCAAAATGGGGATTGGGACTGTGAGCCCCACGTGGGACGGGGACCGTGTCCAAGCCGCTTTGCTCGTACCCACCACCCCAGCGCTTAGGACGGCGCCTGCCACATGGTAAGCGCCTAACAGATACCATCATCATCATTACTATTATTCTAATCGCATCAGATCCCAATCGCAGATACAGACCCAAAGCTCGCCACTGGGAAACGGCGTGGAGAAAAGCATTCTATTTGGGGAAGGGAGGGAAAGGCGATTTGGGTCCTCCATCTGACCTCGGAGCAGAGAGAAAAATCACCGGCTTCGAAAGGTGAACTTAACTCTTTCGGTAGTTTGCGGAACAGTAATTTCCTAAATCCCTCCCCGAGGGCCTGCCCGAGTTATTGGACTTTTAAAGAGGGAACAACTTACTCCCAAGAGGTTGAGCCTAGGCTGAGCCTTCTAATTTCGCTCAGAAAGTTCGCCAACTCCATATCGTGGCTCGCGCTTCCCGCTCTAAGGGGGCACTTAAGCCTAATTAGGCCTAGGGCGTATTTGCACTTTCCAAACCGAGAAAATGAGATTCTTCCAGAGTTGTCGTAGAAGTTTTCCACTCAGATGTTTTATGGGCGGGCAGGCTTGAAATCGGGAAAGCGCCCTTGGAGTTGATGAAGGACAACCAGCAAAAATAAATACCCCGTCCAGACCTCGGGGGAGATACGATAAGTAAATGCAGCGTGGGCAGCTGTGGGAGGAACACATTCCAGTGTGTTTCTCGTGCGCTCGTTAAATCTCTCCACGGCAGCACGGGGGAAATGGAAGATTTCGTGTTTCATAAAGCGCCTTAGCCCCTAAAGGGACGGGGGTGAGAGGCAGCGATCCTCAGGAGCCGTCTCAGTTCCCCTACCTCGCAAGCCACAGGTTTGTGATCGGGCTAAAAATCACCTCGGCGATCGTATTTCGGTGCGTTGGCGAGTTATTTCATCTCCTCGTGGGTGGCGCTCGTTGGAAGAAGAGAAACCATCGAGTGGGCCGAGCGCAGCCTGGTTTACGTCGGTCTCGATACACGCGTGAAATTATCTTGTCCCTACCCCTGGCCCTTAGCACAAGGCTCAGCACCTTGTAAGAGCGTCTGTCCCCGGTGAAGCCTTTCCAACTGCAGTTTCAGATTTACAGCTTCAGTAAAGTTGGATGTCTTTGGAAGGCACAGAGATAATTCAGTCCTCGACACCTTCCCTCTCTGTGTCACTGCAGGTGCATCCATAATGTAGCCTGAAAGAGAGGGAGGGAGAGAGATGGTTGGGGGTGAGCTGGTGATGTTGCTTGCGACTGAAGCGATTGTGAGGATGGTAAGGATAGACGGCGAGAATAGAGACTCCGTAGCGTCGGCTTCAAAGCGCTCAGTCGCCTTTCCTTAGAACAGTGCTTGGCTCACAGTAAGCACTTCACAAAGACCATCACTGTTCTCCTACCACAACGCCACCCACACGCTTCCGTATCCACCCCAGCGCTTAGTACGGCACCTGGCACGTAGTAAACGCCTAACAAATATCGCCGGTATTATTATTACGGTTGTAGGGCGTCGCTCTCTTAGTGCGCCCGAGGTCATACCGGCCTTCTCGATTTTGTTTTATTTCTTGGCGGGTCCGTCCGTTCCCCGAACACGCTCAGGGATAATATTCAGCGCCTCATAGCCGGCAACGATCTTTGGTTGTATCTGCGGCTCGCCGGTGCATCCTGGTAGTAGTCCTTGGGCTATTTGTTCATTCAGTCGTATTTATTGAGGGTTTACTGTGTGCAGAGCACCGTACTGAGCGCTTGGACTGTACAGGATATCCCTAGCCCTGATCTAATTTAATGTCGGTCTCCCCCAGTAGACTTTAATCTTCATAACAATAATAATAACAGGCAGGTAGGGCTCATACCTATCATCTCTGTCGTACTTTCCCAAGTACTTGGGACAGAGCTGTGCACACGGTCAGCACTCAGTAAATATCATTGATTGATTGGATGTCAGGGAAGATGAATAATAACGCTGGATATTTACGAAGGACGTACTCTGTGTCAAGCACTGTTCTAAGAGCTGCCGGAGGTACGAGCTAATCTGATTGGACGCAGTCCCTGCCCCGCGTGGGGCTCGCAGTCTCTGTTCCCATTTTACAGATGAAGTGTCTGAGGCACAGGGAAGTGACTTGCCTAAGGTCTCACAGCAGACAAGTGGGGGAGCTGGGGTTAGAACCCGGGCTCGTGTTTTATCCGCCGGGCCAGGCCGCTTCCCCAGCACCGATTCTCCTGTTGGAGCCAGAATCCTGGGAGGGCTAACACAGAAATGGCATTTCTTACGTCTTTGGTGTGGCCGTTTTCAGCTTCTTTTGGCACTGGGAAGTGTCTGGATGGATCCATTTGGATTCTCCAAGGATCCGTAGACGGATCTGGGCGACTGTAACCTCCTCGTGGACGGGGACGGCGTTTACGTATTCTGTTGTTTAAACTTTCCCAAGCCCTTAGTACAGTACTCTGACCACACTACGCGCTCAGTAAATACACTTGATTAATTAGAATTGGCGTCCCACAGAGAAGCAGCGTGGCTAAAGTGGAAAGAGCCCGGGCCTGGGAGTCAGAGGACGTGGCTTCTAATCCCGACTGTGCCGTTTGTCTGCTGTGGGGCCTCGTGCAAGTCGCTTCGCTTCTCTGGGCCTCAGTTCCCTCATCTGTAAAATGGGGATTAAGACTGTGAGCCCCACGTGGGACCACCTGATTATCTTGTAGCTCTCCCGGTGTTTAGAAGAGTGCTTGGGGCATACTGAGCTCTTAACAAATACCGTTAAATTGAGCATCGCCTTCAGCAGAGGGGTAAAGAGTGCCTGATCGGCTCTACCCAGCTCCTATACGAAAGCTGGAGCCACCGGAAAATAAACAGACCCACTTCATGCCTGCCTCCAGGTCCCGTTTTTACTTTGCCTCCACTACAAATATTTTTTTGCTACTTCTGAAGTGAAATAGGGATGGGTTCCGTGGCACTGCTAGCCTTAGGCTAACGAAAGCTCGAGTTGGTCTTTGGGATGTGGATCTCCTTCCACAGGCAGACCTGAGACCACCGTACTAATAATAATAATAACGTTGGTGTTTGTTAAGCGCTTACTATGTGCAGAGCACCGTTCTAAGCGCTGGGATAGATACAGGGTAATCAGGTCATCCCACATGAGGCTCACAGTTAATCCCCATTTTACAGATGAGGTCACTGAGGCATAGAAAAGTGACTTGCCCACAGTCACACAGCTGACAAGTGGCAGAGCTGGGATTCAAACCCACGACTCCCAAGCCCGGGCGCTTTCCGCTGAGCCACGCTGCTTCTCTAACGTTGGTATTTGTTAAGCACTTACTCCGTGCAGAGCACTGTTCTAAGCGCTGGGGGAGATACAGGGTCATCAGGTTGTCCCACGTGCGTATTATCACCTGATGACCTCATAGCTCCCCGTTACAAATCCGAGAAAAGTTTTATCTTCTACATAGTCTTGTAAATAAGGACCCCAGATTTATCAGCCGCTCCCCACCCAATGAATGAGGATTAAATATCTTGATTCCATCTTGATTTTAGAATGCTTCTATCACCTCCCTTCTGCCTCAGTGAATGGGGAGGTTAGAGGAGGAGTGTATTCGGGTTTTGGGGACCGGTTACTTGTCTGTGACGATAGATGTTCCTCCGTTTTACCATGACATCTGAGAACAGCGGTTCTCTACCTCTTGATTAGTCCACGTTTCCCAGATGAAAAATGTCCATTTCCTCAAAACACTGACCTGGAGAAGTGCCAAATAGTCTATAAATAAAATTTCTTCTCCTGGCATTCATTTCTCCGTATTCCACCAAGAAAAGATGGGTGTTTGGGGCAAACTAACGTAAAGACTTGTTAATTGGTATTATTAAATTGTGCCGGAGATGCCTCCGTGCTTCTGTGCCGTGATTTGATCATTAGTTTATCATCGACTTCAATTAGCCCGGGCCGTTTCGTATCGATTCAGCAGGTTTTACGCGAACCGTTCTGCCGAAGTAATTGGGAAACCGCCGTTTTCCGAGATGGATGTCTTTTGAAGCCTGGAAATCTTTTTGAGTCCGGAGGTGAAGCCAGACACTTGTAACTAAGATACGTTTGTGAGGCTGATTGTCTCCTGTAACTTGTTCAAAGAGCGGGTGTCGGGCCTCACTCTCCGAGACGAGGCTTGAGCTGTTTGGTCTTTTGAGGGGTCCAGGGCGAATGTCTTCCGGACTCCCCGTGCAGTTGAATCTCACAGGATTGACCGATGAACCTCGATGCGTTGGCTCATTCATTCGTATTTATTGAGCGCTTACTGGGTGTGCTTGGGAGAGTAAACAATCACATTCCCTCCCCACAACGAGCTTGCAGTCTAGAGGGAAGCCTCAATCCCGAGACGCCGCATGCAGGAACGAGCGACGACGGTTTCATAATAATAATGTCGGTATTCGTTAAGCGCTTACTATGTGCCGAGCACCGTTCTAAGCGCTGGGGGAGGCACAGGGTGATCAGGTTGGCCCGCTTGGGGCTCACCGTCTTCATCCCCATTTACCAGATGAGGTGACTGAGGCACCAAGAAGTCAAGCGACTTGCGCAGAGTCACACAGCTGATAGGTGGCGGAGCCAAGATCAGAACCCACGACCTCAGACTCCTAAGCCCGTGCTCTTTCCACTGAGCCACGCTGCTTCTCCAGCTCGGTTTTGCTCGGTGATACCCACCCTCTCTCATCCCTGCCTCCGGCCTCTCCCCGCTCCAGGCCATACTTCCCTCCGCTGCGCGGATCATTTGTCTACAAAAACGTTCAGGCCACATTTCCCCGCTCCTCAAGAACTTCCCGTGGCTGCCCATCCACCTCCGCATCAAACGGAAACTCCTCCCCATTGGTTTTAAAGCCGTCAATCCCCTCGTCCCCTCCTACCTCACCTCTCCGCTCTCCTACTCCAACCCAGCCCGCACACTTCGCTCCCCTAATGCCAACCCTCTCTCCGTACCTCGATCTCGTCCATCTCTCCACCGCCCTCTCGCCCACGTCCTGCCTCTGGCCTGGAATTCCCTCCCCGCTCATATCTGACGGTTACCCTCCTCTCCTTCAAAATCTTACCGAAGTCACACCTCCTCCATGAGGAGGAGCATTTTGGAGGGCTTTTTGAGATACTGTCGATGGTGACCTCGGAGTTACCGTCGATGGTGACCTCGGAGTCACCGGAGGCCTTTGAAATACGATGGCTGCTTCTCCGTCCATCTCGGTGGCGTCGAGAACTCGTCGGGCGGCGGGGTCGTGGCCTCGATGACCTCTCTCGTTCCCTTCGGAACTAATGATTCTAGGTCAGCGCTTGTCCCCCCCTTTACCTTAGATAAGTGAAAAGCGACAGCGGTAGAAAACAATTCAGCATTTTGGCAATTGGCACTGAGCCGTAGACTGTGAACCCCGTGTGGACGGGATCGGGTCCTCCCTGGTTATCCTGTATCTGCTACTTGTCCCGGAGAAAGCGATTAGCGAATACCGCAATCGTCATCACCCGGCTCCCGCTTTCGAACGTGAGCGATGAGAATATTACCCGTAGGCTTTTTGCGGATTTTGTAGATGAGGGAAAATTCTCGTCAATCTTTCCGGCTCCAACGATATCCATCTAGTACGCTGGACCAGAACGAGCCATTACTAATAATGATAATAATGTTGGTATTTGTTAAGCGCTTTCTATGTGCAGAGCACTGTTCTAAGCGCTGGGGTAGATAACAGTGTAATCAGGTTGTCCCACGTGAGGCTCACAGTCGTCATCCCCATTTTACAGATGAGGGAACTGAGGCCCAGAGAAGTGAAGTGACTTGCCCACGGTCACACAGCCGACAGGCGGCAGAGCGGGGATTCAAGCCCGTGACCTCTGGCCCCCGAGCCCGTGCTCTTTCCACTGAGCCACGCTGCTTCTCTTACCCACGGTGCGGCTGGCCGACTGCGTTTGCGATCGATGAGAACGAACCGTTTATTGTTGTTTTCTTCGGCCAGGATGCCATCGTCATTCACGAAGTCTACGAAGAGGGAGCGGCGGCTAGAGATGGAAGACTTTGGGCCGGAGACCAGATTCTTGAGGTAAACGAGTTCGGGGAGGTTGCTCGAATAGCTCCTTTGACGTCCCCTGGACCGTAAGCTCGCCTTGGGCAGAGAGCGTGTCGCCCAACTCTGTTCTACTCTCCCCAGCGCCTAGTACAGTGCTCTGCACACAGTAAGCACTCAGCGAATACTCTCGATGGATGCCGTAAGGGTTGAAAGTGGCGTATGAACAAAATGAACGAGTGGAACATGTCGACGAGATGGCCGAGATCCGCAGCACCCTGTGGAGCTTGGCTTCGAAGACCACCATTTTGATATGCACACATCATTGAGACTTCACTTCTGTTCATAAGGATAACAATAATAATAATAACAATGGTATTTGTTAAGTGCTTACTGTGTGCCAAGCACTGTTCTAAGCACTGGGACAGATGCAGGGTAATCAGGCTGTCCCACGTGGGGCTCACACTTTGAATCCCCATTTTACAGATGAGGTAACTGAGGTCCAGAGAAGTGAAGTGGCTTGCCCACAGTCCCACAGCTGACAAGTGGCGGAGCCAGGATTAAAACTCACAACCTCTGACTCCCAAGCCCCTGCTCCTTCCACTAAGCCACGCTGCTTCTCTAATCTCAGGGCATCGCTTGCCTTCTCCCAAGCGCTTAGCACAGTGCTCCGCACAGAGTAAGCGCTCAATAAATGCGACCGAATGAATGAAGGAGGATACTCACAGTCACTTATTAAGGTGGCTCATGAAGCCGCTTGTTTTCAGACTCTCTTTGATTTTTAGTTGCAACAGTCGGCCTTTTCTGAAAAAGCTGCCATTAGGAGTAACATTGTCCACCAAGGACGTATTGTTTTTACATACTCGCCTATTCCTTTTTTTCCCATAAAATAGAGAAAAATACCACGGGCATTGTCAAAAGGGGACCGGCCCGGCACCCGCGCGTCGCCGGGTTAGCTGAATTGGCGGCGGCGCTCCGAGCGAACGGGACGCTCCGAGACGGGAAATGTTTTTCCTCCGTTTCTCTAATCGCCCGTCACTTTGCAGGAGCATTAAGGCCTTTCAAAAGTGCCGAGCTCCGCAGAGCGTCGTAAACGGAGGAGCCCGCTCGCCCGGCCATCCGGGCCTGGGTAGCCTCGAGTTCCTTCGCGGTGCGAAAGCTCTGGGCCACATTTCTTTCTTTTATCGGTGGGTTTTAATCGACGAGTTAACATTTCAGGGCAGGGGCGAGTGCGTTGAGTTGGGTGACCGGGGCATAACCCGGCTGACGTCTGAGCGCCGCGGCTCCCCTCGCCGTTCCCCGCGGGGGCCCGACCGGAGAGAACGGCCACGAAGGGGTTAAAGGAGAGGCGAAGCCGACGGTAAATTAAACCGAGAGGTCTGGCTCTGACGGTTGGAGTCGAACGCCGCGCTCCACGGTTAGATCCGGAGAGATTCCCGGGGCGCCCATTAAGGCCGTGGCGTGGCGGGTTAGGAAAATAGCAAGAGGGGGCCGGCGGGGCAGCGTCGCGGCGGCCCTCCCCGAGAGCGGGGCTTTTTAGCGGTGGGACTTGGGTAAATTTTCGGTTCATTTGATAATCAACTGGACCTTAACAAAACTGGCTAATTAACGCTCCGAGGGGAGGTGGCCGGACGGAGGGAGCTCCCGGGAGAATACGTGGGGGAGTTCGAACGGCGGCCTGCTAGGATCCTCGCGGGCCCGGCGCCCTCTAAAACCGCCCCGGCGAGTTAATTGGGCAGTAAAGTTGATTTCGGTTCAGGTTGCGTCAGCCGCGGTCGGGGAAACGTTGATGCCGGGGTCGGGACCGAGGGGTGTGGGAGAAGCCGGGGGATCCGTGGCCACGTCGGATTCCCGCCGGTCCCGGGGGCGGCGGGCGGGGCAGGGTTGGGGCCGGTTGGTCGGATGGATCCCTCGTGCCCGCAATAATAATACTAAAATTGTAGTATTTGTTAAGTTCTTACTGTGTGTCAAGCACTGTTCTACGTTTTGCACTTGTAACTCATTTTTTTTTTTTTATGGTATGAAGCGCTCATAATGTGTCAAACACTGCTCTAAGCACTGGGGTAGGTTTAAGTTAATTAGGTGGGACACAGTCCTCGTCCCGCATGGGGCTCCCAGTGGAAATGGGAGGGAGAACTGAGGCACGGAGGACTTGGGTTCTGATCCCGACACCGCCACTTGCCTGCTGTGTGGCCTTGGGCAAGTCACTTCCTCTGCGCCCCAGTTACCTCATCTGTAAAATGGGGGTGAAGACCGGGAGCGCCGTGCGGGACAGGGACCGTGTCCAACCTGACGTCCTCGTATCTGCCTCAGCGCTTACTACAGTTCCTGCACATAGTATGTGCTTTTCAAATGTTATTTAAAAAAAAAAAAACTAAAAAAACAAAACAAACCAGAGAAGTGAAGTGACTATCCCAAGGTCACCCAGCAAGCAGTTGGCAGAACCAGGATTAAACCCAGGTCCTCTGACTCCCAGGCCCGTGCTCTTTCCACTAGGCCGCGCTGCTTGTCATTGTGGATAGCGACCCTCGTGGCTCAGTGTGGAAAGAGCACGGGCTTTGGAGTTGGAGGTCATGGGTTCGAATCCCAGCTCTGCCACTTCTCAGCTGTGTGACTGTGGGCGAGTCACTTCACTTCTCTGTGCCTCAGTTACCTCATCAAATAAAATGGGGATGAAGACCGTGAGCCCCACGTGGGACGACCTGATTCCCCTGTGTTTACCCCAGCGCTTAGAACAGTGCTCTGCACAGAGTAAGCGCTTAACAAATACCAACATTATTATTATTATGATTCCATCGTGCTTTCCCAAGTGCTCAGTACAGTCCTCTGCCCACACTAAGCGCTCAGTAAGTACTCCGCTGTGTGACTGTGGCAAATACCAACATTATCATTATTATTATTACCTGCTATATTGTTATATTGGACTCTCCCACTCGCTTAGTACCGTGCCCTATACCCAGGAAGCGCTCAGTAAATACCATCGATTGATTGGGGGAGATACAAGACAAGCTGGGCACAGGCCCTGTCCCATATGGGGATTTTTTGTTTTTTTGTTTTGGCTTTTTATTTTTAATGGTATTTGTTAAGCCCTTACTATATGCTAAGCACTGTTGAGAACTAACACTATGCTAAGAACTGTGCGAAGCAATGCTCTAAGCACTGAGGCAGATACAAAGGAATCAGGTTAGACACAGTCCAGCTCCCACATAGGGCTCACGTGGCTCAGTGGAAAGAGCCTGGGCTTCGGAGTCAGAGGTCACGGGTTCGATTCCCAGCTCTGCCACTTAGCTGTGTGACTGTGGGCGAGTCACTTCACTTCTCTGGGCCTCAGTTACCTCCTCTGGAAAATGGGGATTAACTGCGAGCCTCACGTGGGACAACCTGATGACCCTGTTTCTACCCCAGCGCTTAGAACAGTGCTCTGCACGTAGTAAGCGCTTAACAAATACCAACATTATAAATCCCCAATTTTCACTGAGGTCCCTGAGGCTCAGAGAAGTGAAGCGACTTGCCCAAGGTCACATAGGCAAGGTGGCGGAGCCGGGATTAGAACTCAGGTCCCTCTGACCCCCCCCAGGCCCGTGTTCTCTCCACTAGGCCACGCTGCTTCACTCAGCGTGGATCACAGTGTAAGTAGGAGGGCTCTGGGAGATGGGAAAACCGGCAGGGAGTAACCAGTGATCTTTGGGAGCTTCCTTTGTTCGGGGGACAAAAGAGTCGCTACACCATCCCAACTCTCACGGAATTTACGGTCTAGTGGGGAAGACAGACAATAAGTTCATTCATTCATTCAATCGTATTTATTGAGCGCTTACTGTAGGCAGAGCACTGCGCTAAGCGCGCGGGAAAGTACGATTCAGCGGTAAATTACAGACGGGGGACCAGAAAAGGGTAAGGATTTGTATTTAGGTGCGGTAAGCTACGAGAAACAGCGTGGCCTAGTAGATAGAGCATCGGCCTGGGAGTCAGAAGGACTTGGGTTCTAATCCCGCCTCCGCCGGTTGTCTGCTGTGTGACCTTGGGCAAGTCACTTGGCTTCTCTGATCCTCGGCTCTCCCTTCTGTCACATGGGGATGAAGTCTGGGAGCCCTATGTGGAATAGGGACTAAATCCAACCTGATTAGCTTGGGTCTACCCCAGCGCTTTGAACAGTGTCTGGTACGTAGTAAACCGTTAAATACCACAATTATTAATTATTATTATGATTCTTTTTAAGTGCCTAGGTATGGAGGAGCTAGCAGGAGCAGGAAGGAAGGAAAATAAGGTGGAAAGGTGAGAGATTAGTCCAGGGGTGTGTGTTTTGAGGGACTTTGAGGATTGGGAGTGTGGTGGTCTATCAGATTTGAAGAGAGAGGGAGTTCCAAGCAGTGTGGCTCGGTGGAAAGAGCCCAGACCTGGGAATTAAGTCCTGCGTTATTATCCCTGCGCCTCCATTTGTCTGCTTTGTGACCTTGGTCAAGTCACCTCACTTCTCTGGGCCTCAGGTACCTCATCGGAAAATGGGGATTAAAACCGTGAGCCCTGTATGGGACATGGACTGTGCCCAACCTGATAGCTTGTAACTACCCCAACGCTCAGTACAGTTCCTGGCACGTAGTAATTGCTTAACAAATACCCTTTTTAAAAAAAAATAAATAAAAAGATCAAGAGTCGTTTTCCTTGCGGCCTTTTCTTGGTATCCGAGAAGCCAGAGAGTTAACTGGAGATTGGAACGGGGAACGAGGCCATCCTCGTGAGCAGGGAACGTGTCTGTTTATCGTTCTGTCGTACTCTCCCCGGCACTTAATACAATGCTCTGCACACAGTAAGCGCTCAGGAAATACAGCTGACCGCGGCCAGGCCCCTGGATTCCATACGATAGGCGCTCGATAGATACGATCGATCGGTTGACTGAGAGACAAGGACGGTCCGTTTTCGCCGCCTCTCCTTGCCTGGCACCGCTTAGCGAAGCTCAAACTGTTAGTCTTGATAAAAGGCAGTGGAGAGTTGGCCTTTTAGTGCTTTAAAAAGTACGGTCTCATTCTGTCGTCGGAGAGTTTTACGGTAGATTTTCTCTTTCCCCCCTTCTCGTTTTTAGCCTGCCGATCTAACCGTGGTGTAGTATGCCATCTATTGGAACAAAGGAAAACGATCCGGTCGGATCACCGGCCTAAGCCGGGAATTTCGCTCTCGGGATCCCTGCCTGTATTTTCCGAGACCTGCCAGGCATGTTAATAATCATCATCATCAAAATAATCAGATTCATAATAATAGTATCGGGGTGCTTACTAGGCGCTAAGCACCGCGTCTTGTCTTACGCCGTCGAGTCGTTTCCGACCCATACGGACACATCTCTCCCAGAACGCCCCGCTCTCCATCGGCAACCGTTCTGGCGGTGGATCCAGAGAGTTTTCTTGGTTAAAAAATCCGGAAGCGGTTTACCATCGCCGCCTTCCGCGCGGTCAACTCGAGTCTCCGCCCTCGACTCTCTCCCGTGCCGCTGCTGCCCGGCACGGGTGAGCTTTTTCTTGTAGCCGCCGGCCCGCCCCTCGCTAGCCGCTGCCCAAGCTAGGAGTGGCCTGGACAGGCCTCTGCTTGACTCTCCCTCCCCTAGTCGAGACCGGTAGAGGACTGGAGACTCTCCAGTTGCGACCCTGAGACGGGGAAGCACTGGGGTAGGTGCTCGGTAATCAGATCAGGGAGATCAGATAATCAGAAAGGGAGGGAGAACAGAGTGGTAATTGATATTAAGTCAAAAGGAACTGGGTTCTAATTCCGGCTCCGCCCTACGTCTGCCGGGTGACCTTTGGCAAGTCACTTAACTTCTCTGGGCCTCAGTTACCTCATCTGGAAAATGGGATGAAGAGTGAGACGGGGATTAAGATCAGTAGTAAGACTAATACAACAGTAATAATAGGTAAACAGTAATATATTACTGAAGGCCCATCTCCTCCAAGAGGCCCTCCTGGACTAAGCCCCCCTTTCCTTTTCTCCCACCCCCTTCTGCTTCACCCTGACTTGCTCCCTTTGCTCTTCCCCCCTCCCAGCCCCACACCACCTGTGCCCATAGCTGTAATTTATTTGTTTCGATGTCTGTCTCCCCCGTGCAAGACCGTAAGTGCGTTGTGGGCGGGGAACGTGCCTGATTATTGTTGTATCATAGTCTCCCAAGCGCCTAGTACAGCGCTCTGCACACAGTAAGCGCTCAATAAATACGACTGAATGAAATTCAGGTTGGTTTTTTTTTTTAACCCCACACCCAAAACGTGGAGCTGACCTATGGTGAGAGGGTGAAGGGGGGGAGTTTTCTCCGAGGGGTGGGATCGGCACTCAAAGCGGCGCCCTTTGAGTTCCGTGCACCGCCCTCGTTGTACAGTGAGAAGCAACGCGGCTCAGTGGCTAGAGCCCGGGCCTGGGAGTCAGAGGGGGAGTCATGGGTTCTATTCCCGGCTCTGCCACTCGTCTGCTTTGGCAAGTCACTTCACTTCTCTGGGCCTCAGTGACCTCATCTGGAAAATAGGGTGGAGAATGTGAGCCGCGTGTGGGACGGGGACTGTGTCCAACTTGTATCTACCCCAGTGCTTAGAACAGTAGTCCTTGGCACATAGTAAGCGCTTAATAAGTCCCGTAATTATTATTACAACAGAACCACAAGACACGGTCCCTGCCCGCAAGGACCATACACTCTTACCAAAAGACACAAACATAAAATGATTCACAAATAGGTTAATCCAAGTAAATGATGTACAATCGATATATATATATATATATATATATGTATATATCTCTACATATACATATATATATATGTATACCTGAATGTTATAGAGGTTTAAAAAGAAATATATATGAAGGGACCGTAGCCCCAGAGAAGGGAATTGGGGCTCCCAATTAACGCTCACTAAATGGTCTTACAACCCCTTAGGGGAAAGCACTCTGGGTGCCGGTAGCGTCGTAACGGAAACTCTGGTTTGTGACTCCGCAGGTTAACGGTATCGATCTGCGGAACGCCAGCCATGAAGACGCCATCACGGCGCTGAGGCAGACCCCTCAAAAAGTGCGGCTGGTGGTCTACAGAGACGAAGCCCATTACAAAGATGAAGAGAATTTGGACATTTTCCCTGTGGACCTTCAGAAGAAAGCGGGTCGAGGATTAGGCCTCAGCATCGTTGGAAAGCGGTAAGGAGCTGGCGGTCCTCAGGCTCGGCACACAGTAAGCGCCCAATAAATACGATTGAATGAGTGAATGAAGGAAATAATAATAATGATATTTGTTCAGTTCCCGCTACGGGTCAAGCACTGCCCTAAGCGCTGGGGTAGGTACAAGCTAATCGGGTTGGACGTGGTCCCCGTCCCATGTGGGGCTCGCGGTCTGCATCCCCATTTTACAGATGAGGGAACTGAGGCACAGAGAAGTGAAGTGACTTGCCCCGGGCCACCCAGCAGACAAGTGGCAGAGCCGGGATTTGAACCCACGAGCTTCCGACTCCCCGGTCCGGGCTTTATCCACTATATTATGCTGTAGCTGCCGTCAGGGGGGTCGCTGAGAACCCTAGAAAAGGTGAATTGAGCCCGTTTTCCATTTTTAAACAAAGCAACACACGTCCGCCTACAAGACTCTTGGCACAGCTCCCCGGTGAGAAATCCGGACTGTCTGCGTCCTGGCCGGATTCCAACTCGAGGAACTGCTTTGGGCCTCTCCCCATCGTCAGTCGGTGAAACGTTCCCGTTTCGGCACGTGCGGGTCATTCGAAGTTTGGAGAGGACTCCGGGGTCCGTTAGGGTGAGCGGTTCAGATTCTGGTCCCCTCGATGAAGTCTCCGAAGGAAAAACTCCCTGATGGTATTGTCAGGATGCCAAGAGGGAGCTCAGTTCCCCGTCTTCGGCCGTCAAGCAAGGAGCGTTTGGCAGACATCATAAAACGGAGTTCCGTTTGAATGAGCAAAAGTTATGACCGAGTAAAAGCAAACTCCCTCGTAGTTTTTCCTCCAAGGTTTCACCCCCACGAGCCCAGCTGAAAGAAAACAATTCAGGAAGAAATTGAAAGTTGATTTTTGCCTTCAGAAGGGGTTTCATTCGAGGGCGTTGCTGAGTTTATTAGATTGAAAATGTGACAGGTGGTCGTCAGATACCGGTCTGCTTTGATGTAGCGACAGAATTTGGTGTATTAAAAGAAACAGCGTGGCTGAGTGGAAAGAGCCTGGGCCCGGGAATGAGTCAGTCGTATTTACTGAGCACTTACTGTGTGCAGAACGCTGTCCTAAGTGCTTGGGAGAGTGTAATATAACAGTATAAAAGACACATTCCCTGCCCACAACAAACTTACAGTCTAGAGGGGGAGACAGACATGAATAGAAATAAAGTACAGATATCTTCACACGTGCTGTGGGGATGGGAAGGGGGACGAATAAGGGGAGCAAGTCAAGGCGACGTAGAAGGGAGTGGGAAAAGAGGAGGGCGCAGTCAGGGAAGGCCTCTTGGAGGAGATGGGCCTTTCAGTAGGACTTTGAAGTGGGAGAGGGTCATTGTCTGTCACCTGTGAAGAGGGAGGATGTTCCAGGCCAGAGGCAGGACGAGCGCGAGAGGTCGGTGGCGAGATAGACGAGGGCGAGGTGCAGTGAGAAGGTGGGCGTTAGAGGAGCCGAGTGTGCGGGTTGGGTTGTAGTAAGTAGTAAATCAAGAGACATGGGTTCTAATCCCAGCTCCGCCACTTGCCTGCTGTGTGACGTTAAGGCAGCCTCTTAATTTCCCTGAGCCTCGGTCTCCTCCTCTGCAAAACGTGGATGAAATACCCATTCTCCTTCCCACCTAATCCCGGAGCCCCACGTGGGATCAGGTTTGGGTCCGACCAGGTTATCTTCTATCTCCCCCCAGCGCTTAGTACGGCGCTTGACACCCAATCAATGCTTTACAAATGCTACAATTATCATTATCATCATTATTCCAGGAACGGAAATGGAGTGTTCATCTCGGACATTGTCAAAGGAGGGGCCGCGGACCTCGACGGAAGATTAATTCAAGGCGACCAGATCCTGTCGGTGAACGGAGAGGACGTGAGAGGTGCCTCGCAGGAAATGGTAGCCACCGTCCTCAAGGTGAGCCCTCCTCGTCTCCTACAAGGGGCTTGCCCGTGCCGAAGATTTTTTTTTATTTCATGGTATTCGTTAAGCGCTTGCTCCCAAGTGGTTGAAACAGTGCTCTGCACACGGTAAGTGCTCAATAAATCTGATGGATGGAGAAAATGTTAAAGGAAGGGTGGTAAACCGAAGCGAACCTGTCGTGTGGTGGATACGGGGCTCGCGGCAGCTTTCGGAGCGAACCATCCCCTTTGTGAGCTGAATGCCAGCGTGGTTTCCAAAGTATAGACCGTTGGTTGTGGGGACGGTATCCCAACCGCACTTCCGATTCCATCTTGTTGACTTGGACAGCCCCGAGATGGCATTTGACCTCGAGATGGTGGGTACCCCAGGTTCACCTTGGGACACGTAGGTAGAAGCTAATCAGGTCGGTCGTGGTCCGTGTCCCATATGAGTCTCATGTTCTTAATCCCCATTTTACAGATGAGGGAACTGAGGCCCAGAGATGTGACTTGCCCAAGGGCACCTAGCAGCCAAGTGGCAGAGCTGGGATTAGAACCAGGTCTTCCCGGTTCCCAGGTCCGGGCTGAAGCCTCCAGCCCACAGTGCTCATCAGCAGGGAATGGAGAGAAAAGGGTGGCCCTGTAATAGTCCCCTTTGTTCCTCATCCGACCTTCCAGCCAAAGGTTTGACGTGGGGGAGGGGGTTGAGAAGCAGTGTGCCTCAGTGGAAAGCGCCCGGGCTTGGGAGTCAGGTGTCAGGGGTTCGAACCCCGGCTCTGCCACTTGTCAGCTGTGTGACTGTGGGCGAGTCACTTCACTTCTCTGTGCCTCAGTTAACTCATCCATAAAATGGGGATTAAGACTGCGAGCCCCATGTGGGACAACCCGATTACCCTGTATCTACCCCCAGCACTTAGAACAGTGCTCGGCACATAGTAAGCGCTTAACGAATACCGACATTATTACTTCACTTCTCGGTGCCTCAGTTACCTCATCTGTAAAATAGGGATTAAGACTGTGAGCCTCACGTGCGACAACCTCATTACCCTGCGTCTACCCTAGTGCTTAGAACAGTGCTCGGCACATAGTAAGCACTTAACAAATACCAACATTATTATTGAAACTTAGGCCTTCCCTGACTAAGCCCCCCTTTCCTCTTCTCCCACTCCCTTCTGTGCCGCCCTGACTTGCTCCCTTTATTCACCACCCCCCCTTCCCAGCCCCACAGCACTTATGTCCGTATTTGTCATTTATTGATTTGTGCAAATATCCGTCTCCCCCTCTAATAGTAATGATTAATAATTATGGCATTTGTTAAGCGCTTATTATGGGCCGGTTGCCGTAGTAAGCGCTGGGATGGACACAAGCAGGTCAGGTTGAACACAGCCTCCGTCCCCCATGGGGCTCACAGTCTCAATCAGATGAGGTAACTGAGGCCCAGAGAGTGAAGTGATTTGCCCAAGGTCACACGGCAGACAAGTGGTGGAGCCGGGATTAGAACCCGTGACCTCCCGACTGCCAGGCCCGTGCCCCATCCGCTACGTCATGCTCCTTCCCTAGATCCCTAGATTGCGAGCTCGTTGTGGACCGGGAATGTGTCTGCTTATTGTTCTCCAGTCTTCTCCCAAGCGCTTAGTACAGTTCCGTGCACACGGTAAGCGCTCGATCAATACGATCGAATGATTGAATGAATACCGGCCGTCCTGAGCTTCCCAATTACCGGGGAGCGGCTCCGCCCGTCCCCCATTCCGCCCGTGTTCCCGGACGGCCGCGCCGGTCGACCTTTGGGACCTGAGAGCCGCGTTCTTGTTTCCCAAGTGTGCCCAGGGCCTGGTCCAGCTGGAAATCGGGAGGCTCAGGGCCGGCTCGTGGCTGGCTTCCAGGAAGACGTCTCAGGGCAGCCAGGTGAGTGTGAACGGGCCCTCCCCCGCGCCCCTCTCTACACACACACACCCCCCCCCCCCCAACTCACCGCGCCCGCCGGCGGCTGCCTAGAAGTCTGAGTGTTGATGAGAAAAAACAACATCTGGCGGCGATTTGACCCTTATTAGCACAACATTGTTCTGCCCCTTCAATTAAAGTGGACTTGCACACACGGTCCCCTCGCAGCCCAGCCGGAGGGGGGTACCCAGCGGGGCGTGGGAGCGCCGCTTCCATTTATTTCCTCTCCCGGAGGTTGGGGGGTGGGGGCAGGCGGGCTCGTAAAACCATTCGGCTCCCTGGGAAAGAGTTTTGCGAGGCTGGAAGGGGTGCCAGGTTTTTAACAAACATTCCGGGGTATTTTTAGTCGCACGATAACCGGGAGCACGATAAGGGTCGGCGGACTGCTGCCGAAGCCGCCGGTACCTCCGCCTTGGGGGGGTCTGGGGGGAGCCCGCCGGACGACCCGCACGGTTGGGCGAGAAGGCCGGCGGCCGGCTGCCGGCGAGGCCGTAGAAAGCGGAAATCCTCCCTTCGGCATCCTGATGGCGCAAGGGGGAGGAATGTATTTAATTATATTAAAGTCTGTCTCCCCCTCTGGACGATAAGCTCGCTGTGGGCATGGACCGTGTCTGTCTATTGTTATATTATACTCTCCAAAACTCTTAGTACAGCACTGTGCACCCAGTAAACGCTCAATAAATACGATCGACTGCCTGACTGAAAGGGTATTTACACTGGAGGAAGAGGAAAGAGGAGAGGCGTGGACTTTTTTTTATGGTATTTAAGTGCTTACTATGTGCCAGGCACCGTACCAAGCCTGGGCTAGGTACAAGCCAATCGGATTGGGCACATCTGAGGAGCGTAATAATAATAATGTTGGTATTTGTTAAGCGCTTACTATGTGCAGAGCACTGTTCTAAGCACTGGGGTAGATACAGGGTAATCAGGTTATCCCACGTGAGGCTCACCCTTAATCCTCATTTTAAAAATGAGGTAACTGAGACACAGAGAAGTGAAGTGACTCGCCCACAGTCACGCAGCTGACAAGCGGCAGAGCCGGGAGTCGAACCCATGACTTCTGACTCCGAAGCCCAGGCTCTTTCCACTGAGCCACGCTGCTTCCCCTAACCTTCTGCCCTTTTGCTTGCCTTCTGCTCCTGGGCGGTGGGGGGGGAGGCTGTTCTTGCCATTAATAACCCCCCCCCCCCCCCGTTCCCATGGACCCCAGTGCCCGGGAACTTGCGGGCTTCAGGCTACGTGACTGCTAATTCTTTGTATTGTACTCTCCAAAGCGCTTAGTACAGTGCTCAGCACATAAGGGCTCAATAAATACCATTGATTGAGTGGGCCGATCTTGTCCGGATATTGAGTCAGACCTTGCATTTCGCTGTCAGGCAGGCAGGGCCAGGAGTGAGAGGAGTTGAGAGCAAAACAGTCCGTCTGTAGTATTTACCGAGCGCGGAGCACTGTTCTAAGCGCTTGGAAGAGTACACTAGAACAGACGCATTACCCACCCTCAGCACGCTTACAGTCTAGAGGGGGAGACAGGCATTAATAGAAATCAGTAAATGACAGGTATGTACATAAGTGCTGTGGGGCTGGGGATGAATAAAGTGAGCAAGTCCGGGCGACGCAGAAGGGAGTGGAAGGAAAAGAGGGTTTATAGTCAGGGAAGGCTTCGTTGGAAATACTGGCAACAATAATAATAATAATTGAAGGATTTGTTAAGCGCTTACTATGTGCAAGGCATTGTACTAAGCGCTGGGGTGGATACAAGTAAATCAAGGTGGACACAGTCCTTGTCCCATGTGGGGTTCTCGGTCTCAATCTCCATTTTACCGACGAGGGAACCGAGGCCCAGAGAAGTGAAACGAACTGCCCAGAGCCACACAGCGGACAAGTGGCGGAGACGGGATTAGAGCCCATGACCTTCTGACTCCCAGGCCCGGGCTCTAACCGCTCTGCTTCCCGTTAATAACCTGGGCAGAAAAGAATAGGAGGAAGGCAGTTTTCGGAGCGGGACTTCAACTTTCGACCAGTCCTCTCAGGCCGGGGAGGATGGTGGGAAGAGCGGAAAGCTGGGTCCCCCTGTCCATCGCAGCTCCACCGGCTTCAGGTTCACCGCCGGGAGGGCGGCTTGGGCACAGAGCCCGGGGGAGTTTCTGCTCTAGACAGGCAGCCACACAATCTGGCGTGCGCGTGTGTGTGTGTGTTTAGGAAAGGTCGGTGTAAGGACACCCTGTATATTACTCTCCTAAGCATCCTCCCAACACCTAGCGTTAGGGGAAGGAGCGTCAGCAGCAAGACAGGCTGGCACCTTGCCCATCAGATGGTGCCAACCTACTGTTGAAGAAACATTTGAAAGGACAGTAGAAGCCCGGCTAGAATAAACCCCCCGGCCCATATGCCGTGTTGGCCCCGATGCCGCAGAAAACACTGTCGTCTCTGTTTTCTCCGAGGGACCGCGGGCCTTTAAAATTCAGGGGCCGAGCCGATTCCCGGCTGGCCAGCGGCCCCCCGGGGCCCGGGGCTGCCGGAGCTTCGGGAGACTTGGGAATCTCGCCTTCCGGTGGAAAAATCCGTCACCCCACCCTCGGCCGAGGGGCAGGGCGCGGGACGCATTTCCCTGGGTCCCTTCCGTCCGAGGGTGGGGCGAACCCCCAGCGGCCAGTCCGCTCCTCAAGTTGGGCCTTGTTCACGCGGGGCCATTCATTCAGTTCATTCGATCGTATTTATTGAGCGCTTACCGAGTACGGAGCCGTTGGAAGCCGAGGCCGCCCAAAGTCTCCTTCCAGTTGGCATTGCTTCTTATTTTATTTTCATGGTATTTGTGGAGCGCTTACTATATGTCGGCCACTGTACTAAACGCTGGGGTGGATACAAGCTCACCGGGCTGAAGATCACCTCAAGCGCTCCCCGCTTGAGAAAAGCCGGATACGATGGGGTCACCCAGGGTCGTCTTCACACCTTGGTCCTAGGAGTCCCCCAGTAATAACAACAACGATAGTAATAGTAACATTTATTAATTTTCCTTTCAGACGAGTCAGCACAGCTCCCACGGGAGCTTCCATCCTTCCCTCACACCGGTCATCACCAGCCTGCAAAATCTCGTCGGTACCAAGAGGTCCTCGGGAGATTCCGCTCAGAGGAATTCAGGTGATGCTTGACCAGGCCACTGGGCAAAGCGGTCCTGAAAATTCACCCCTAGGGCCAGCCCCATTTAGAAAAGCAAGCGTTGCGTTCGTGTCCTGTATTCGTGGAGCCCGTGTTTCAGTTGGGATGGAATTTGGGGGGGGGGGGGTGTCCTTGGAGAAATGGCAGAGGGGGTGACTTTTTTTTTTGGCGGGGGGAGGTTGGTTGTTTCAAAGAGGAACCCAAAATCCTGAATTTAAAACTGGGAATTTCGTTCTGGCTAGGCTACCCAGCTAATTGGAAGACCGGAATGGCCTCTGGAATAACCCTTCAGAATTCCTGCCGGTCACCAACTACCGCTTGTCACCCCATGCAAAGCTATCATTAATTTCTAGTGTATTCTTCAAAAATGGAACGTGGGTCGAGCTACCACGCGTCAATCAATCAGTTGCATTTACTGAGTGCTTACTGAGTGCAGAGCACAGTTCTGAGCGCTTGGGAGAGTCCAATATAATAGAGACGGTAGACACGTTTCCCACCCACAGGCAGCTTACATATATCCCCTCTTCCTTTTTCCCTTGGATTTATACATTAAACTATACATTAGTTTAGTGTTGTTCTTCTCTGCTAGATTGGAAGCCTCTTCAAGGCAGGGAACTTTGCTAGTAATTCCACTTGTACTCTCCCAAGCATTTAGGACAGGACCCTGCCGTCGATAAATACTACTGAATAATGGTTAAAAATCATTTATAAGGTACTCGAGGCCACATAAAACCTTCAGCACTCAGGCATAATTATTTATTCTGACGACTCCCGTAAATATTTGCATTTCTTTCTCTGCTGTTGGAGCTTAAGTTCCCTGTGGGAAGCAAAGGTGTCCCTTCTTTCTTCTGTACTTCCCAAGCGTCCAGTACGGCGCACAGCCCCAAGCGGACGCTAGACTATAAACTCGTCTCCAGACCGGAAGGTCGCCGTGGGCAGAGAATGTGTCTGTCGTATTCTCCCAGGCACGTAGTACAGTGCTCTGCACACAGTAAGTGCTCAATAAATACGAGTGACTGACTGACACTCAATAAATATTACCGCCATTACTAGAGGGAGAGAACGGAACTGCTATAATGGGCAGGTTGGCCGTTAATTCGATCAAAAAAGATGGATGTCTGGTCCGAAACGCCACCGCTGGCCCGCCTCCACGCCTTTGAGCGGCGTGTTGATCCGTCGTCATGGGAACAGCCCTTCCCGCCGCTGATGTCGCCACCCCCCCCCCAGGTGACAGCACACAGACCCCCTCAAAAATTTAGGGGACAAAGCCCCGGGACTTGTGAATTGACCAGCGAAAAGGCGATGTGCCCCCTCAGCATTCGTTCTTGAAAGTCGGGGAGGAGCCCCTCCCCGCCCGACAGTTTTCTCTCTCCATCCTCTTATCTCTTCATTCCGAAAGGTAATTGCGTGCCTGTGTGTTTCCAGGCGCGGATATGGGCCCGAGGACCGTGGAGATAACGAGGGTGAGTTGGTTTTTCTGCCCTGGTTTCCTCCCCGCCGGCGGGTCTCAGCTGTTCACTGGCAACGTTCTCGGAGTCCAAATTGGCCGTGCCGTGACTTCCTCCTGATTTATACGTGCAGTTCGCCGGCAGACGGGAGGAGCCGGAGCGGCTTCCCCCCGCCGGCCCCCTCCCCGAAAAAGAAACGGAAGGACCTAGGGAACGGAAGTTTCCACAGCGCGGCTTCCGGGTGACCCTCCGCCACCCCAGGCTCCGCAGTGAAGATTAGAAAGTGGCGTTGCCCTGCAGGGCTAACAAATAATAACAAAACTAACTGTGATGTTTTCCAGGCGCTTACTATGTGCCCAGCACTGAACTAAGCCCTGGGATAGATACAAGATAATCCGGTCCCTCTTGGGGTTCACGGTCTAAGTAGGAGGGAGAACAGGGATTGAATCCCCATTCTGCCGATGAGGCGGTCGTGGCACAGAGAAGCGAGGTGACTTGCCCACCGTCACAAAGCGGACAAGTCAGTCAAATGTATTTATTGAGTGCTTACTGTATGCAGAGCACTGTACTAAACGTTCGGGAGAGTACAGTATAACAGTAGAGCAGACTCATTCCCTGCCCACAACACGCTTACGTCTAGAGAGCGGGGAGAGAGACTTTAATAGAAATAACAGATATGAATGTAAACGCCGTGGAACTGGGATGGGGAATGAATAAAGAGAGCGAGTCAGGGCGAGGCAGAAGGGAATGGGAGAAGGGGAAAGGAGGGCGCGGTCGGGAAAGGCCTCTTGGAGGAGATGGACCTTCAGAAAGGCTTTAAAGAGAGGAAGAGTCGTCGTCTGTCGGGTAAGAGGAGGCAGGACATAGGTGAGATGAGAACCAAAATCCTCTGACTCCCAGTGCGGTCTCTTTTAGTTAAGCGCTTAACGAATACCATAATCATTATTATTATTATTATTTCCACTAGGCAACACTGCTTCTCTAGGGCTTCCTCCCCAGCACTGCCTAATGGACGTCCTTTGTGCCACTTGAGACGTGTGTTAGGCTTCCTAACCCTGTGACTGTGGCCTCTTGTCCAGACGCTGCCTGTTTTGGCCCTCTCGCACGCGTGGGCCGGTAGTGGCGGGCGGCCAGACGGAGTCCGTCAAGCGCTGGTACTCGCTGCGGCCATCCCGCTTCCCTTTTCCCGTCCCCAGGCCGGGCCGGGAGGTCGGAGGATTCCAAGAGGCGGGCCCCGGGTTTCTCCGTCCGGTCGGCGGCCCGGTGCTCCGGGCTCAGCCCAGAACCCTTCTCGGTCCGTGAGGCCGAGCGACGACGGGTGGCCGATCCTCTGCCGACGACCGTCGTCGGCCTCGCCCTCACCCTCGGCACATTTCTTGGCTTGTGCAGGCCAGGTCGTCTCCTTGGGTTGCCTGGTCAGGGCTCGTTCTATCTCAGGCCCCGCCGCGGCCGAGGGCGCCTGGGCCCCCGACATCGGACGTGATGGCCGTGTTTTCCTTCTCGTTAGGGCCCAAATGACGCTCTGGGCATCAGCATTGCCGGGGGAAGAGGGAGCCCTCTAGGAGACATCCCCATCTTTATCGCTATGATCCAGGTCAGCGGAGTGGCCGCCCGCACACACAAACTCAAAGTAAGTGAACGGGGCGGGGGGACAGAGAGCACCCTCCAGGACCTTCGCCCCGGAGCCCAGACGTTCGTTTTCGCGTGGTCGAGCAATTCGGGAGAACCGGATTGTGTGGTGGCTTGTTCTGAACCCCTATTCCACTGGGCCTGGAGAATAACTACAGTGTTTGCTAGTCGCTTACTTTGTCCCTGAGCACCGAGCTGCACACCAGAGAGGTTGCCTCCTCCTCACGGAGCTCACGGGAAGGAGGGGAGGACTCTTCTCCCCAATTTACAGATGAGAACTCGGAGGCCCGACCGGTTAGACATCACAACCGTGGTCACACAGCAAGCCAGTGGCAGAGTCGGGACTAGAGCCCCACGTTCTTTGCCCTAGGCCTCGCGGCATCCAGCCTCAAAACATCTGCAGGCACGATCAGTTTGTTTTTTTAATGGCATCTGTTAAGCACTCACTATGTACAGGGCACTGTACTGAATGCCAGGGTAGATACAAACTAATCAGGTTGGACGCAGTCCCTGTCCCACATGGGGCTCTCAGTCGTAATTCTCATTTTCCAGTTGAGTTAACGGTCCCAGAGAAGTGAAGTGACAGATCTGAAGTCTGGGCTTAGAGAAGCAGCGTGGCTCAGTGGAAAGAGCACGGGCTTTGGAGTCAGAGTTCATGGCTTCCAATCCCGGCTCGGCCACTCGTCAGCTGTGTGACTTTGGGCGAGTCACTTCACTTCTCGGTGCCTCAGTGACCTCATCTGTAAAATGGGGATTAAGACTGGGAGCCCCACGTGGGACGACCTGATTCCCCTGTGTCTACCCCAGCGCTTAGAACGGTGCTCGGCACATAGTAAGCGCTTAACAAATACCAACATCATCAAGTCACACAGCAGGCGCGTGGTGGAGCTGGGATTAGAACCCAGGTCCTTCTGACTCCTAGGCTTGTGCTCTATCCGCTAGACCACACTGCTTCTCAAGCAGCAGCGTGGGAAGCAGTGTGGCTCAGTGGAAAGAGCACGGGCTTTGGAGTCAGGGCTCATGAGTTCGAGTCCCAGCTCTGCCACTTGTCAGCTGTGTGACTCTGGGCAAGTTACTTAACTTCTCTGTGCCTCAGTTCCCTCATCTGTAAAATGGGGATGAAGACCGTGAGCCCCACGTGGGACAACCTGACTCCCCTGTGTCCACCCCAGCGCTTAGAACAGTGCTCTGCACATAGTAAGCGCTTAACAAACACCAACATTATTATTATTATTAATTATACCCCAGTCCCCTCTCTGCAAGGAATAAATTGGATTCCTGGTGCAACGTGGTCAAACTGGATGATGATGATAATAGTGGTATTTAGTGAGTGCCTACGGGGTGCAGAGCACTGTACTAAGCGCTGGCTAGATAGAAGGTAATCAGGTCAGACACAATCCCTGACCCATGTGGTGCTCCAAATCTAAGCTTCTTTCCCGAAGAACTACCCAAATATCCCTTCCATTTTCCTAGAGCTTCTGTTCCTTCAGAGTCATTAAGAAAAACAGAGCTGAGGGTTTGGGGCTTGTCCACGCGGATTTTGTCAGGCAGCTATTTTGAACACCTCGCTTTTGGCGACCGTTTGAGGGAGTGGTATCCCAATTATCAAAAGCCCCCAGCCCGCTCTCCATGCCATTTTTCGTGACGCCAAATTAGCCAGTCACCAAAGACGACCCCGATTTGGGGGTGCCGCCGGTTTGGGAATCATTCACTTCCCTGTTCCTCCTCCCCCCGGGGCTCGATGGGCATTCAGATTCCTCACAAAGGCCGTGCCTGGCTGGGCTTCCCGGAGTATTTTCCGCACGCTTCTCCGATAGAAGTTTCCTTCACTGTGGTAATCTTGCCCTCCCAGGTCGGGGATCGGATCGTCAGCATCAACGGGCAACTCGTGGACGGACTGTCTCACGCCGATGTGGTTCACCTCTTAAAGAACGCCTATGGAAACATCGTCCTGCAGGTACGGGTGATGGATGAGAGGGGAGGCCCCTGCTCGGGGTAGATAAGTCGGGAGCAGAAAAAATTGAGAGCCACTGGCGGTCGTTAGCACGGCCCAGCAGGATGCCCGCGGGGGCTGAATTATGCAGGGGGAAAGCAAGAAATTATTATTTTGTATTCAGAAATTTTTGAATACCACCCAGTCGGGTGGGGAGCACGATTCTCTGGAAAGCACAACAAGGGGAGAAAAATGACTCTTTGCCACACCTGATAAATCAACACGCGGCTGACTCTTGGCTTCTGGGTATCTTTTGTACACCCAGATTCGCTCGTCGGAGTAGGGAATGATTTCTTCTACTGCTAGCCTGTGACTGAGATGTCCAAAGTATTCTTTCCCTTTCTCCTCCTCATTTTTTTTCGGGGCGGGGGTTCGGGAGAGGGTAGTTGTTAAGCCATTACTATGTGTCAAACACCGTTTTAAGAACTCGGGTAGGTACAGGGTAATTAGTCGGATACAGTCCGTGCCCTATTTAATAACAATAATGATAACTGTGGTATGTATTAAGTGCTTACTATGTGCCCGGCTCTGTACTAAGATCTGGGGTAGATACAAGGTGATTGGGTTGGACAATCCCTAACCCACATGGGGCTCGCTTTCTTAATTCCAGTTTTACAGATGAGGTAACGGAGACCCGGAGAAGTGAAGTGACTCGTCCAGAGTCACACGGCAGACAAGTGGCGGAGCCGGGATTAGAACTCAGGTCCTTCTGACTCCCAGACCCGTGCTTTAGCCACTAAGTCATGCTGCTTCTCTTCCCATTCCTCCCGCTTTCCTCTCTTCCTCTTCTTTTCTCAAGGGAAGAAATATATCGTACGGTCATTTAGCCGGCTTTTGTTTTTAACCTTTGGCTGTTGGGCATTTTCCCATGTCTCCAAAAATGCAGACTTTGAATTGATACGCAAGGCGGGCGTATTGTAAGTAATATAAGGGCGGGGGGGTGGTTAAAAGTCCTGTGTCTCGCCAGATCTCATCAGAAGCAGAATAAGCCTTTCACAGGTTAAAACGTTACAAGGGAAAGGCAGGTTTGCTGTGTGTGTTTCTAGGAGATTCGATGGAAAGCGAGTTTTCTCTGAGCAACTAATCTGGCAGTCCTCTGGACTCTAAGCTTCTTGTTTGCAGGGAACGTGTCTACCAACTGTGTTATATTGGAGTCTCCCAAGCACTTAGTACTCTACACACAGTAAGTGCTCAAAAAATATAAAATGATGGTATTTGTTAAGCACTTTCTGTGTGCCAAGTACTGTTCTGAGCGCTGATCGATTGAAATACGATCGATCGATCGTCGCGGTCAGACCCGCTGGTACGAAAACCACATCTTGGTAGGTAAAACGGGGACACATGACCTTACTCTACAAGGAAAGATGGCCTCCAGGCCACGATCGATCTGGAAAATTAGAGTCAAAGTAGAAGCAAGTCCCCTCCTCCCCTTAATACCTCAGTCATGGAGTGCTAACTGCGTGCAAAGCACTGTACTAAACACTTGGGAGAGTACACTGCAACAGAGTTGGAGGACGCTAGCCTGCGGAGGACTGTAAAGCCAGACCCCAGGGAAAGGGAAAGAAAAAAAAGAAATGGTGATGCTCCTTTCGGGGCAGTCAGATTCAGATTGCTGCTCAGATTCTTTTTGAGTCATGTGTTCTTTAAAACGATTTATTGCCCCACGGTTTTCAGGGGAAAGTGATTGTGCAGGCCACCTGTGAAGTAAAGGGGTCGACTCAGGCATATGTTAGAAATCTGTTGTGTCCGCGTCTCCTGATTCGGATAACAATAATAATAATAATAATCATAGTCTTTTTTAAGCCCTTACAATGTGCCTAGCACTGTTGTAAGCGCCGGAGTAGATACGAGTTAATCGGGTTGGACGCGGTCCCTGTCCCACATGAAGCTCACTCTCTTAGCTGTGTGACTGTGGGCAAGTCGCTTCACTTCTCTGTGCCTCAGTTCCCTCATCTGTAAAATGGGGATTAAAACTGTGAGCCCCACGAGGGACAACCTGATCACCCTGTATCTAACCCAGCGCTTCGAACAGTGCTCTGCACATAGTAAGCGCTTAACAGTTACCAACATGATTAATCCCCGTTTTGCAGATGAGGTAACTGAGGCCCAGGGAAGTGAAGTGACTTCCTAAAATCACACAGCAGGCGTGTGGTGGAGCCGGGATTGGAACCCGGGCCCTTCCGACTCCCAGGCCCGAGCTCTATCCACGAAGCCACGTTGCTCCCCTTTGGACTTGGGGAAATTTAAAGTAGGAGAACCCCAAATCCTTTAATCCGACCTGAATTCTGTTTCATTGAAATGCAGGTAGCAGAAGGGCCCCGGTCACCCTCACTATCCTGTCATTAAATAATTGTATGTATTATCAGGTTACACAGCCTCCTGGCTACCTGCTGGGAGAGGTCAGATAATTATGTTCACTGGTGTGGAGAAAGCTTATTATCAAATATGTCCTCACAGGGAATCTTCAACTGCTGTTTGCATAGGGGAGATTAGCGTCTCAGGGGGCATGCGGGCATCCTCTCTGGAAGCATCTCTCTCCAATTTAATCTGCCTTCTGCAGGTGGCGTAATGAGATAAAAATAAGCTTTTTTTTTTCCCCCACCAGGGTGAGAAACTCTGTTATATTTCTGGCGGCCAGCTGCAGATTTGTAAATATGGAATCCTCCTTGCTCGATCTGGGGGAGAGCCGGAAACGTTTCCGCGGTCTTTCTTCCCTTGCAGCTGTGGGGGGTTTTGACGTTTCTGAGGTCCCTTCCCTCGTGGGTTCGCTCCTGCGGGTCTTCGGGGTGTTGAGGGGTCGAAAGCGAACGTCGCAGGTTCACTCTGAAACCCCGCTGCCCCGTCCAGGGGGGTGGAGAGCCGGGTGGAGGAATGGATTTGAAATATCTCTCGGTCGTATCGTTGGAACGCAGCCCTCGGAAGTTAGCGGGCGCTATCCGCTAATCCCCCAGCTCTGCGGAGCAAAGGAAAGCAATTTGGGAGTGCGGCCTCTGGCCTCTTACCCACCGTTGGCCTTCTGCATCTCTCCCTCCACCCCGCTCCACGGATTGTGGACAGATCACACGCTCCTCCGATCCAACTCTGAGCCTTCTTTCCTGCTCCCCTAAACCCCCTCCCTTGGCCCTTGTTCAGAACTCTCCCGCTCGGGGTAGGGAAGCAACATGGAGAGAGTAGTGGAGAGAGCACGGGCCTGGAAAATCAGAAGGTTGTGGGTTCTAATCCTGGACCCGCCACTTGTCTGTTCTGTGCCCTAGGGCAAGTCATTTCACTTCCCTGCACCTCAGTTTCCTCATCTGTAAAATGGGGATTGAGACCGCGAGCCCCACGTGGAGCAGGGACTGCATCCAACTCGGTCTGCCCGTATCCACCCCAGCCCTTAGTACAGTGCCCGGCACATAGTAAGTGCTTAACAAATACCAGAATTATAATTGTCATTATCATTATTACCAAACCCTTGGCCTCAGCACCATCTCCCCCCATCCCACTCCCGACCCTGGGACATTAGAAAAATGGACAGTAGAGAAGCCATTCTCTCCCCGTTGCTGGCTAACTCCTTAATAGTAATTATGGTATTTCTTAAGGGCTTACTATGTGCCGAGCACCGTTCTAAGCATTAGACCCTGTTCTAAGTGCCGGGCACTGTTTTAAGCGCTCTGACCCTGCAGTATTCTCACTGGACTGCCAGTCTTTCTGTCGAGTGTAGTATCTTTTAGGGGAACCTCGTTCCTTAAATCCAATCTCTACCTCCAGGCAGGCAAACTCTCTTTCATAAAATGGAAATTGGGGCATTCGGGGTGTCGACGAGTAAACTAGATGACCACCCGCCACCCAGAGTAATTTTAGTAGATAGAATTCATTCATTCATTCAGTCGTATTTATTGAGCGCTTACCTTGTGCACTGCGCTGTACTAAGTGCTTGGGGGAATACAGCAGAACACTAAACAGACTCATTCCCTGCCCGCAACGAGCTCTTCTTGACCACCTCCTATGCCGCTCCGGGCATCTTATCGTGAGTGTTCCGCTTCTGTTCATTCATACGTTAATTCGGTCGTATTTATGGAGCACTTACTGTCTGCTGTTGCTGCGTCGGCGTGGCATCTATTCATTTTGGATGTAGAGCGCATTAAAAATTCCACCAGGCCTCAAGTTGTCGCTCCATTCTGTGGTCAGGACGTTCCGACACTTTACGTCGGTCTGAAAACAGCGAGGCACCGGGTCAGAAAATAAGCCAAAAGAGTTGTGCTAGTAGCTTCAGGATCCCCGCGTTTTAAGAGAGGACAGGTGGATATGCAACCTGTGTCACTTTGCAAGAGGGCAGTGACCTCGTCTTGTATGATATTATTAATAATAACAATACTTACAGTACATGTTAAGCGCTATGTGCCAAGCACTGTTCAAAGCTCTGGGGTGCACAGATTGGACACAGTCCCTGTCCCACGTGGGGCTCACTGTCTTCATCCCCATTTTCCAGGTGAGGGAACTGAGACCCAGAGAAGTGAAGTCACACAGCAGACAAGGGGCGGAGCTGGGATTAATAATAATAATAATAATAATAATGTTGGTATTTGTTAAGCACTTACTATGTGCAGAGCACCGTTCTAAGCGCCGGGGGAGATACAGGTTAATCAGGTCGTCCCACATGAGGCTCACAGTCTTACTCCCCATTTTCCAGATGAGGGAACTGAGGCCCAGAGAAGTGAAGTGACTTGCCCACAGCCACACCGCTGACAGGTGGCAGAGCTGGGATTCGAACCCACGACCTCTGACTCCCAAGCCTGAGCTTTGTCCACTGAGCCACGCTGCTTCTCCCCCACAGAGGGACGCAATTGTCGTTGGGTGGTCTAGAGGGGAAAAGGAGTCCCCAAACCAGCGGATAACCGAACGAGACCAATGCGAGCGGAAGTTCAGAAGGATCAGTCACCCAGTTTTTCGTCAAATTGAGATTTCTTCCCGTCGGATGCGGTCGCTTGAGTGGAGTCGCCGACAAGAACCGTCTCCGTTCTCGCCTCTCGAAGGCACAACGCGGAGGCGATGTCTGACGTTTCTCAAACGTTCTTTTCAGGTCGTGGCAGACACCAACATCAGCGCCATAGCCACCCAGTTAGAGAGCATGTCTGGGGGCTGCCACCTAACGCCCCCCACCACTGAACGGCGCCCGGAAGAGCCCGGGTAAGTCCTCCCGACCCGACTCGGATGGAGCCACTTCTCACCGTCAGACCTGCCAAGGCTGAGCGCGGGACTCTTCATTCAATAGTATTTATTGAGCGCTTACTATGTGCAGAGCACTTTACTAAGCGCTTGGGATGAACAAGTTGGCAACAGATAGAGACGGTCCCTGCTGTTCGACGGGCTTACAGTCTAATCGGGGGAGATGGACAGACGAGAACAATGGCGATAAATAGAGTCGAGGGGAAGAACATCTCGTAAAAACAATGGCAACTAAATAGAATCAAGAGAGGAGGGAGGGCCAAGCGAGTGAATTTCAGAGAACTACTCTCCCCCCGCACCCAAAAACACACATTTGCCATCCCTCCAGAAGAGACACTGATCCATCATCCCCTCTCTTAGCATTTCCCCGTTGTCCGTATTACGCTCTTCATTTTTCCAAAGCGCTTTCGCCTCATCTGGCTCATTCGTTCCTCAGAACACCCCTGCGAGACGAGTGTTCTCATCCCCATTGTACAGAGGAGGAACTGAGGCCCGGGTTGATGACGTGACTGGCCCAGGGTCACCCAGCGGGCCGGACAGAGCCGGGACTAGAGCCCGGATTTCCGGACGCATCGCTCCCTGCCCTGTCCTCTGGGCCCTAACTGCTGTCCCGGTTCTCCATCGGAATTCACTCCCCTGCCTTAGGATGTGGGTAAATAGTCATCGTGGAACTTGTTAAGCGCTTACTACGTGCCAAGCACCGTACTGAGAGCCGAGGTAGAGAGCAGAAGCAGAACTGAGTCCCTCTCCCCCATGGGGCTCCCCAGTCGTAAAGGGAAGGAGATGGGGTGTTGTATCCCTATTTTACAAATGAGACACCAAGGCTCAGAGAAATTCAGTGACTCGCCCAAAGCCACACAAGCCAGTGACAGAGCCATGATCCCCTGGCTTCCAGGTCCGGGCCTTTTCCATTAATCCAGTCTGCTTCCTTCGGGAAGTATTGATGCGTGTTTCAGGGCCCAGCTGGAGCAGAGGACAGAAATTCCAGAAGCCTTTTATTATTATTTTTTGAATGGCATTTGTTAAGCGATTCTATGTGCCAGACTGTACTAAGCGCTGGGGTAGGTAGATAGAAGCTAATCAGGTTAGACACAGTCAAGCCCCATATGGGGCTCACGGTCTTTAAATCCCCGTTTTCCGGATGAGGCAACTGAGTCCCGGAGCCCAAGGACCCCACTCCGGAGTAGCCCGTAGCCAATTCAAGAGTCTGGTCATTCCAACCTATCTATCCGCAGGGATCGTCTTTGCAAGAGCCGGCCCTCCCTCCCGGCGACTTCTAAGAAAGGCAGGCTCCACCTCAAAGAGGTCCCGGAGGCTAAATAAGTTTCCAAAAATAATATCGTGTATCATTACCCCCATCATATAGATGAGGAAACTGAGGCTCCCAGAGGATAAGGAAATCCTAGTAATAATTATCGTGGTACCTGTTAAGCGCTTACTATGTGGCAAGCACTATTCTAAGCGCTGGGGTAGATACGAGTTAAGCAGGTTGGACACGGTCCCTGTCCCCCATGGGCCTCACAATCTTAATCCCCATTTTATAGATGAGGTAACTGAGGCCCAGAGAAGTGAAGTGACTTGCCCAAGGACACGTAGCAGACAAGTGGCGGAGCTGGGATTAGAACCCGGGCCCGTGCTCTATCTACTAAGCCACTTTGGCTACCCTGTGAAAGTGATACGTACCATTTATCCTCCTTCTGGGGAAACGGAGGCCTAGGCTGAGCCCCATCTTGGGACTTGACGAGGATTCTTCCTCTCCAGTTGCATTTGTTGGTCGGAAGTTCTTCCTCCATCCGATCGTGGTCATCCGAGGCAGAGGACGGCCGCTGCTCTCGAGTTATTCTGCCCCTTACGCTTTTGTGTCACTGAAATGGCTTCCTTCCTGGAAGTAATGCCTCTGGGAACTCGGGAACCTTCAGAGAAGCGGAATCTGTCATTTTTTTTAGATATATTATTGTCTGCCTCCCCCTCTAGACTGCGAGATGGTTGTGGGTAGGGAATGTGAATTCTATTGTATTGTCCTCTTCTAAGCACTTAGTACAGTGCTCTGCACACAGTAAGCACTCAGTAAATACCACTGATCGATTGAATATTGGCATCCAATTGGACCCGTTAGTGTCCGAGAGCAGCGAATTATAGGACTGGTTGGTTAGTTTCTACTAGCTTTTACTATTTTTTATGATATTCGTTAAGCACTTACTATGTGCCAGGAGCCGTGCTAAGCTCTAGGGTAGATACAAGATAATCGGGTTGGACAGTCCCCGTCCCATCTGGGGCTCACCGCCTTAATCCCCATTTTACAGATGGGGCCACCGAGGCACAGAGAAGTGAAGTGACTTGTCCAAGATCACGCAGCAGACAAGTGGCCGAGCAGGGATTCGAACCCAATCCTTCTGACGCCCAGGCCGTATCCACTAGGCCTTGCTGCTTCCTATTAAGAGCTTGCATCGGGTCAAGCCCTGGACTGTACTAAGTCTGGGATGATTCCAAATAATGGCATTCAGGCACAATCCCTGCCCCACCAGGGGTTCACGGTCTCAGCGGGGGAAGACAGACATCTGTAGACACGACGCAGACGCCAGGAGCCCGTAGAAAACAAAAAGGCCAAAATAGGGAGAGTAGAAAGCTGTGTGAACAGTAAAATATTCCTTAGAGGGAATATTCTGATGATGTAAGCAGACCCAATATAGTCCCTTTCCCGCCTGGGGCTCCTAGTGTAAAAGGGAAGGGCCACAGCTATTTATTTCATCCCCATTTTACAGATGAGGAAGCCGAGGCGCAGAACGCACACCCGAGCCCAAATGGGAACTAAATCCAATCGCTATAAAGCGTGATATTGTCTAAGAGAAGTCTTCCACACGGGATTGAGCTGGGCCCGAAGCAGTCATTTATTTAAAATGAAACCTTTTGGGTCCCTCCCTTCCCTCTTGACCCTTCCAGTCATTTCAGCGTGACGTGGTGGAAAGAGCAAGGGCCTGGAAGTCAGAAGATGTGAGTTCTAAACCCAGCTCTGCCCCATTTCTGCCCCGGGACCTCGGGCAAGTCGCTTCACTTCTCTGGGCCTCGGTTCCCTCGTCTGTAAAATGGGGATTAAGCCTGTGAGCCCCAAGGGGGACGGGGACTGCGTCCAACCCGATCTGCTTACATCCAGGGTTTACAACAGTGTTTGGCTCATTGTAAGCACTTGACAGATGCCGTTGTTCTTATTATTTCTTTAGTGAAGTGAGAAACCCACGTGAGAGTCAGCTCTTTGACCGGAACCCAGATTTGCCGCAGGTCTCTGAGACGCTGTGGTCTGAGGCTCCTCCAGCTTCTCTGGGGTAATGTGGTAACCGTCTCCGTCTCAGTTTATTTGCTCCACTGAGATGACTCTTGTTACGCCACATGAGAGCATCGGAGACAAGTGAAATAATCTTCACTCAGCCTTTTACTGAGAGTTGACAGACCCCGTCCCCCCCCCCCGTCCCCCGTCCCCCTCCCCACCAATAGATGGAAACATTTTTAGGACAGAAGTTCATTTTCTGACTTCACTCCCCACTCGGAGTGTGAAAGGAGGGTGAAAACCTTAAAGCCCAAGTCCCTTGGGTCACCGGCCCAACCGCGCTTAGTATAGTGCCTGGCACGTACTAAGCGCTTAACAAACACCATAATAATAACAATGCTAACACGGCCAGCCAAATGGCAAAAGACAAGTTCGGGTTGGTTGGTTTTTTTTAAGGAGGGGGGAGGGAGAATAGAAAAACTCCAACGACCGAGGCGTAAGCCGTAATTCCCCAGTTTGAAAGTCTCTCTTCACAGCTCTCTTCTTCCGCGCAGACGAAAGCCCCACTGAACGTATATGGCGTGCCTTGTGTTTCAGAACCCCTCAACCTAAGATTATTGCTATGGAGAAAGGCTCTGATGGACTGGGTTTTAGTATTGTAGGGGGATACGGAAGTCCCCACGGAGACCTGCCCATATATGTCAAGACTATATTTGCAAAGGTATTTTTTTTCCTCTTTATGGAGTTTTTATTTTTATTTTTAACCAAGATCGGTGAGCAACTGGAGCGATACACTTTACCTCGGGTTTGTGCGGGTTTCTTCCGGCCTCTCTGTTGGAGCAAAATAACCAGCCCAGCGAGAGAAGCCGTGGTCGCCGAGGAGATCTGATTTCTTTAGAAAGACGGTTCAGCCTCAAGAAGGCCCTCCCCATCGGCAGACCCGCCCGCCGTGGGAATGAGAGTGCTGCCCCTGTAGCGGGAGAGAAAAAGAGTGGCCACTCTCTTTCTCCATTCGTTCCTGAAAAAGAGAAGCAGCGTGGCTAGAGCCCGGGCCTGGGAGTTAGTAGGTCATGGGTTCTAATCCTGGCGCTCCCATTTGTCTGCTGTGTGAACTTGGGAAGTCACTTCACTCCCCGGGGCCTCAGTTCCCTCATCTGCAAAATGGGGATGGAGGCGGTGGGCCCCACGAGGGACGGGGACTGAGTCCGACCCCATTTGCTTGTAGCTGCCCCGACGGTGCCTGGCACGTGATAAGTGCTTAACAAATACCAGAAATGTTATTATTTTTCATTTATTCAAAATCTCCCCGTGTAGACTGGGCGCTCATTGTGGGCGGGGAATGTGTCTGCTGTTAGAGTGTACTCTCCCAAGCACTTAGTACAGTGCTTTGCACACAGTAAGTGCTCAGTAAAAACGATTGAATGAATGAGTTGTATTTATTGAGCGCTTACTGTGCGCAGAGCGCCGTCCTAAGCTCATGGGAGAGTACGGTATAACCATAAACAGGCCCTTTCCCTGCCCACAGTGAGTTTACGATCTAGAGGGGGCTTACAAGTGACTTGCCCAAGGTCACGCAACAGACGGGGGTGGAGCGGGAGAATTACAACCCAGGTCTTCCTGCCACCCAGGCCCGTGCTCTACCCACCAGGCCACGCTGCTTCGTCCTTCCTGCGCTGCTGCCGACTGACCGCAGCTGCAGCCCCGGAAGGCAGCGCGAGAGCAAAGTAATGGCGGTACTCGTAAAGTGCTTACTGAGTGCCAAGCACTGCGCCGAACGCTGGGATAGAAACAAAACAATCAGGTTGGAGCCGGTCTCTACCCCTCAGAGATCCGGTTGGAACCTCCATTTTGCAGATGAGGAAACGGAAGCGCGGAGAGGTGAAGCGACTTGCCCGAGGTCACCCAGCCAACAAGTGGCAGAGCGTGGATTAGAACCCAGGGCCCAGGCCCGGGCTCTTTCCACCAGGTCACACTGCTCCTCGCGCTGTAGTGGAGGCCGGGCCTCTGACTCGAAAGTCTGGATGAAAGAGCCTTTTAATAATAATAATAATAATGACGGTATTTGTTAAGCGCTTACTCTGTGCGGACCACTGTTCTAAGCGCTTTTCCACCGAAGTAGAGTGGCCTAGTGGCTCCGCCGCGTGTCTCCTGTGTGACCCTGGGCAAGTCATTTCGCGTCTCTGGACCTCAGTTGCCTCATCTGTAAAATGGGGATTAAGACTGCGAGCCCCACGGGGGACAGGGACTCTGTCCAACCTGATCAGCTTGGATCTACCCCGGCGCTGAATGCGGTGCCTGGCACATAGTAAGCGCTTAACAAATACCATTTTAAAAAAAAAAAGAAGTGACAGCATGGAGGGCCTTGGTTCTCAAAGCTACGGGGGACAGCCCTGTCGCTGGCGCTCCAGGAACACCTCCCTACCTTATAGCTTCCTGCCAACAGCAGGAGCTGTACTAGACGCTGAGCTGCAGGCTGAGACGCCACCCAAGCTGTGCTGGGCCATTCCGAGACGAGAAAGGGGCCAGAAGCTCTCTGGAAGGGCTTCGTCGGCGGAAACGTGCTCACTAAACCTTACCGTCCCTCTGAAACGGTCCAGATTTCCGCGGACCGTACGGAAATAACTCTTCCATCAGCCGTGAGCGCTCGCTGTGTGCAGAGCGCTGCGCAAGGCGCTTGGGAGAGCCCGGGAGAACAGCGTTAAGAGACGCTTTCCCTGTCTGTAGACACTAGACTCTAGCTAGGCTTGGTCTCCGCTCCATCCCTGTGTCGGGAGGGTCGCGGACGAGTGAGTCGAAGGGCCGTGTAACGGCGAGGCCGTGACGGGAGGATTTCTCGTCTCCAGGGAGCGGCGGCAGACGGCGGGAGACTGAAGCGGGGAGACCAGATCCTCGCCGTCAACGGGGAAGCCCTGGAGGGGGTCACCCACGAGCAGGCGGTGGCCATCCTGAAGCGCCAGAGAGGAACCGTAACCTTAACCGTGTTGTCCTGAGCCCCCCCACCCCGCCCCCGGAGAGCCACGGCCGGTCTAGAGTGAGATGAAAAGCCACCTCCGACGCAGGCTGGGCCCGACTGCTCTCCTCCCCTTTTCGAGGAGAAGGGATCTGGGATTTCGCCTCCCGATGGGAACGAATTTCCAGAATCGAATTTCCTCTCTCGGGCCCTGACTCCCCGCCTCCCCCGAAAATTCAAATCCCTCTTGGTTCCACCTTTTAGCTTCGGGATTTGCCGACACCCCCCAGCCCCCCGCCTCGCCCCTCGCCGCAGACGGGGTCCTGCGGAGCTGCCGATCCCCAAACGGAGACCCCTCCTCCCTTTCCCCGCGTGCCGAAAATTAACAGCGTCAGAGCTCCTCTGATGAGCAGTAGCAAATGCTAAGTGACTTGTCATCTCGCTCATGATTTACTTATGCTAATTGTCCCTTCAAGTATGCCAGAAAACATTCAATTACCAGTGTTCCAAGTGATGAAATAGCCAATTCTCCTGGGGGAAATTATCCGGGCTCTACCCAGCCTTCGAGTCCAATCGCGACTTCTCCGATTCATCTGTCCGGATCGGTCCTTGCGAGGTAGTTGCCGACAGCGATGAGGAATCAACTTGTAGACTTTTAGGACGAAACGGGGCCCGTCCCCTTTCCCAGCCGCTTAGAAGTCTTCCCAACCCCATTGCTCTATGAGGAAAGGATGAATCAGATAATAATAATAATAATGATGGTATTTGTTAAGCGCTTACTATGTGCCGAGCACTGTTCTAAGCGCCGGGGGGGGATACCAGGTAATCAGATTGTCCCACTTGGGACTCACAGTCTTCATCCCCATTTGACAGTAAAGGTACCTGAGGCCCAGAGAAGCCAAGTGACTTGCCCAAAATCACACAGCTGCTAGGTGGCGGAGCCGGGATTAGAACCCACCACCTCTGACTCCCAAGCCCGCGCTCTTTCCACTAAGCCACGCGGCTTCTCGATGCTAGTAATAATAATAAAAAAACGGCGGTACTTGTTAAGCGCTTACGACGGGCCAAGCACTGTTCTGAGCGCCGGGGTAGAAAGCGGATAACCAGATACTTGCGCTTCACAACCTAAGGGGAGGGAGAACGGATGTTGAATCCCCATTTTACAGATGAGGTGACCGAGGCACAGAGAATTCATTCGGTCGTATTTACTGAGCGCTTACTGTGTGCAGAGCGCTGTACTAAGCGCTTGGAAGGTACAATTGGGCAACAGATAGAGACAGTCCCTACCCAGTGAGCTCACAGTGTCTAGAAGAGGGGGAGTGAAGTGAGTTACTCCGAGTCCCCGCGGCAGGCAAGTGGCAGAGCCGGGGTCGGAACCCAGCCCTCGCTGCTCCGGATTTACCAGTCGGCTCCGCCGGAGCGGTTCGCCTCCGCGTCTTGCCGTGGGACCAGGCTGAGTGATGCTCTGCTGCTGCCATCGGGGCATGGGGAGGGAGAGCTTGGCACCGGCACGGGCACCCGCCGCCAGATCCCGTCCGTAAGCGGGTGAGGCCGCTTCATCTCCTCCCAGGGCGACTTCCTCTCCCCTTCAGCTGCGTCTGCTTCGGTCTCCCCGGACCCAACCGGGGGGCGGCGGGAGCGGGGAGGAGATGGGCGGACGGCTCGCCGACGCTCCCGCCGACCCACAGCAGCTCTTCTGCGGGGGGAAAGGGGGGAAATTCCGGGAAAACCGGCTTTGGTCCCGGTATTTAGCGGCGGGTGGGTTCGGAAGTGCTTCCCGCGAACGCCTCCGCTGGCCACCAGGTCCCGGAGCTCGCCCGCCGGGACGGAACGGCGACGTGGGTGGCGGCGGAAGCCAGCCCCCCGCGGACGCTGCCCACTCTGACACGGAAGCAAACTTCGATGGGCCCCTCCGAAGCCGTCCCCTAGGGTTGCCGCATTTTAGGCGCTCATCACAGTGCTTTGCCCATGCTACGCGCTCGGTAAATACGATGGAATGAATTCGAATTCCAAGTACTCCCTGACCCTGTGTGATCACAAAGTGCATTAACACGTCGGAATATTTGAATGCCTATTCCAGAATCTAGTGCCTGATCTTTACGTTTCAACTGCCTTCCCTGTCCAAGGTTATACTGATAGTTTTTCGTTTGGAGATTTGTTTTCGTTATGCGGCGTTAGTAGACTCTGTTCCCTAAATACACAGAATTTTATAAATTACAGAACCTGGGGTATCAACTTCGCCAGAACATAAAGGGCAGCAGAGGCAAAATTGAATGTCAATAAAACTTGAGAACGCTCCTTGAAGCTTCCAGATTTTAAAAATCCAACGCCGGAATCGCTCTGCCCGATTTCGATCCGACCACCGTTAAAAAAACGAGAAGTTATTCAGATTCAAATCTTTGAATTCAAATATCTGAAAATTCAAATATTTCTTTGAAATAAGAACTTCAGTAATGCCCAACAACGTCAGCCACTTGCCCGTCCAGCCCCCAGATCCACACCGACGGGACCTAGGATGCTCGGAAGAAGCGCGTGCCGAATGTCCTCCGGGACTAGTATCCTCATGGTCAAAGATGGGCCTTCCCACACCCCCGACTGTCATTCATTCATTCGGTCGTATTCATTGAGCGCTTACTGTGTGCAGAGCACTGTACTAAGCCCTCGGAAAGTACAATTCGGCAACAGATAGAGACGACCCCTACCCAACAACGGGCTCAGAGACTCTCCCTTCTCCGTCCCCGCCTTTCCCTCCTGTCATCCCTGAATCTATCCAGATTCCCCTGGAAACTGCTGATGTTTTCTGCCCCACCCATTCGTGAGAACAGCCCCCCACCTGTTGGATTCTACCATAATGCTCCGTTACTTCTCGTGAAAATCTTTTGATTTCAGGGTCCGCCCTACTAAAGCTAGGAAGAATCGTGGGCTGCAACATTTTGCCCGTCTCGTTCGAAAATGAACGGGATTGTTGCTTCTTGTAACTTGCACTTTGTGTCGATTGTATTCCTGCCAAAAACTGTCTTTGCACCTTACAGGTAAACCAGTGGTTGCGTGGGGGGGGGGAAGGATTGGAAAGGACCCAGTTGGAGAATAAACGACCGTCGCTTGTTTCCCCGGGACCTCTCGGGTTTCGGGGGCGGGTGGGGGTTGACTGGGGGCGGAAGGGGGGGGATCCGTCCTGTCGTAGGTGGGGAGGAGACGGACCACGTGATGGGAATGCTGAAAGTCTAGATGTATAAATGAAGTGGAAGAAAATGATTTATGATTTCCAAAGATTCTAAATAAAATCGACTTGCATAAATGGTCGACCGTCTCGTGCGTGTGTAATAATAGTGAATGGGTGGCACCAAGCACCCTGCTAAGGGCTCGGGCAGATAGAAGGTCATCAGGTAAGACGAAAACTCCATGCTCTGCACACAGTAAATGCTCAATAAATACGACTGAACGAATGAATCCCGTGTAAAAATCTCAGAATCTGAGCCTCATTTTGCAAAAACTGAGGCACAAGAGAATTTAAATGACTTCTCCAGGCTCCCAAAGCGGGCGGATCCGTCCATTCTTTCATTCAATTCAGTTGTATTTATTGAGCGCTTGCTGTGTGCAGAGCACTTTACTAAGCGCTTGGAAAGTACAATTCAGATTCGAGTTTCAGATTAGAACCAAGGTCCTTGGATTTCCTGATCTGTGGTCTTTCCTCTAGACCCACTGGGGGGGTGGGAGTGGGGAGGGAAAGAAGAAGGGAGGGAGTGTGCATCCCATGTGGATTCATTCGAGCACTGGCTTCTCTTTTGCTCTCCCGTTTAACGGAATCGGTTTTGAAATACCGTCATCGTCAATCTTACAGTCGATGCTGTAATTACAGAGAAGCAGCGTGGCTCAGTGGAAAAGAGCCTGGGCTTGGGAGTCAGAAGTCAGGGGTTCGAATCCCGGCTCTGTCACTTGTCAGCTGTGTGCCTGTGGGCGAGTCACTTCACTTCTCCGTGCCTCATTTCCCTCATCTGTAAAATGGGGATTGACTGTGAGCCTCATGTGGGACAACCTCATTACCCTGTATCTACCCAGCACTTAGAACAGTGCTCTGCACATAGTAAGCGCTTAACAAATGCCAACACTATTAATTAACGAACGAAATCAAAGAGGACTTCCAGGGCCTGCCCTGCAGGAAGACCTTCGGTAGCTGGGCCAGGTGAGTAGTGTTTTCTCCCGGGTCTCGAGCACCTTCCCACCCCCCCCCACACTTCTGCCGTTTCCAGCCACTGGCAGTTTGGCTACGTCCTGGGCTGTCCGCCGGGCCCCGCCGCTTCTCCGGTTGTCCTCCCCTCTTCTGGGCCCTCATCGATGGAGGAACCCCGGGCATCTGCTCTGGGCCCCGTTAGAGCAGCCGTTTATCGTTTCCGGCCGGTCTGCCTGGGATTCCCGTTACTCGGAAGCGGCGCCCCGGGTTCACGGGGACCCGAGAGCGGATCGCGGCGGCACCAGAACGAGGGAGGGGGGACCGAGGTGTCCCCGTGGGGAGACTATCTAGAATGGGTTGGCCTCGGGTGAGCGCCCATAAAATCGTGCACCTGACCTCCTCCTCTGGACGGTGACGTAGCTCGTTGTGGGCAGGGAACGTGTCCGTTTACTGTTACTGTCCTCTCCCAAGTGCTTAGTACAGTGCCCTGCACACAGTAAGCGCTCAGTGGATACGAATGAATGAATGCACCCGTCCGGTGGCCACACGTGGGCTGTCGGTGGCCACTCCATCCTCGCTCTTTCCGTCTGCTGGCCGGCGGGAGGGCCGGGCACTCTGTCGGTTCAGGGCCAGCTCTGCCTGGATCACGGTCGCAGAGGATTAGAAGCAGGCCTTACTCCTGGTCACCTGAGCCCAGCTTGGCTTCAGCTGAACCAGAAATAATAATAATAATGATGGTGTTTGTTAGGCACTTACTATGTGCTAAGCACCGCTCTAAGCACTAGGGTAGATACAAGGTGAGCAGGTTGTCCCACGTGGCGCTCACAATCAATCCCCATTTTCCAGATGAGGGAACTGAGGCACAGAGAAGTGAAGTGACATGCCCAAGGTCACCCAGCAGAGAAGCGGCGGAGGCGGCATTGGAATCCCGGTGGGATTCGGGCCCTGGGAGGTGTGGATGGCTTGTCCTGCGCCAAGACGTCCAACTGGTCTTAGCGGGGCTTCCTGAGCCCTCTGGTTTTGGTAACTGAGGGCCCCTCGGGAGGCCGCAGGCCTGGACGGACCGATCCGGGTCAGGCCAGGACAGGAGAGGACAGGACAGGATAGGTGAGGCTAGGACAGGCCAGGCCAGGCCAGGCCAGGAGAGGACAGGACGGGACAGGACAGGCGAGGACAGGAGAGGCCAGGACAGGCGAGGACAGGACAGGCCAGAACAGGAGAGGACAAGACAGGACAGGACAGGCCAGGACAGGAGAGGACAGGGCAGGACAGGACAGGCCAGAACAGGGCAGGACAGGACCGGAGAGGACAGGACAGGGCAAGACAGGAGAGGACAGGATAGGAGAAGACAGGACAGGGCAGGACAGAAGAGGACAGGACAGGAGAGGACAGGACAGGACAGGGCAGAACAGGGCAAGACAGGAGAGGACGGGACAGGACAGGACAGAACAGGGCGGGACAGGAGAGGACAGGACAGGACAGGGAGGACAGGAGAGGACAGGACAGGAGAAGACAGGACGGGGCAGGACAGGACAGGCCAGGAGAAGACAGGACAGGGCAGGACAGGAGAGGACAGGCCAGGACGGGGCAGGAAAGGACAGGACAGGAGAGGACAGGACAGGGCTGGGCTGGGCTGGGCTGGGCAGGCCAGGGCAGGGTGCGCTTCTCAGGAGGCGCCACGAGGTGGCGCCATTGCCGCAGCGGCCGATGCCCGAGCGGGCGGGGGGGGGGGGGCGGGGGAGGGCTCCGAGGCCCCGCCAGAAATCGGGCGGCGGGGGGCGGGGGGGGGGAGGGGTCTCTCCGCCGTGAAATCGGGCGGGGGGGCGGAGCCTCCTGTCAGTGATGATGATGTGGAAAGAGCCCGGGCTGGGAAGTCAGAGGTCGTGGGTTCAAATCCCGCCTCCGCCGCTTGTCAGCTGGGCGACCTGGAGCAAGTCACTTCTCTTCTCTGGGGCTCAGTTCCCTCATCTGTCAAATGGGGATGAAGACCGGGAGCCCCACGGGGGACAACCTGATCACCTTGTATCCCCCCCCCCCCGCCCCCAGCGCTTAGAACAGTGCTTGGCACATCGGCATGGATTCTGGCTGCTCCTTAGAGACCTCCAGCCTCTGCCCCCTCCCTCTGGGTCAGAGGAAGCTCCTGACCTTTCTTCCCTGCTCTTCCCCCTCTTCCCTTTCCTCGTGACCCCCCCCAGCTCACCCTCTTCATTGGTCCCAAGCCCTGCTTCCCACTGGGCCACCTCGCCCTCGACTCTTCCCCCTCTCACCCCTTGTTCCCACCCTTCCTCCTTCGCCCCTCGAAACCTCCAAGCCACCGCTCTCTCCCTCTTAATAATAATCAGGTTGGTATTGGTTAAGCGCTTACTATGTGCAGAGCACCGTTCTAAGCGCTGGGGGAGATACGGGGTCAGCAGGTCGTCCCACGGGAGGCTCACGGCTTATCCCCATTTTACAGATGAGGTCACTGAGGCCCAGAGAAGTGACTCGCCCACAGTCACACGGCTGACGAGTGGCAGAGCCGGGAGTCGAACCCGTGACCCCTGACTCCGAAGCCCGGGCTCTTTCCACTGAGCCACGCTGCTCCCTTCTTCAAATCTTCAAATCCCACCCCCTCCCGGACGCCTTCCTGGACTCTTTCACCGACAGCCCCTCGCGGCTCCGAGGTATCTTGCCTCATCGGCCTAAGTATTGCGTTTCGGTTGTCGTTTATGACGATGATGGTATCTGTGAAGCGCTTACCTTGTGCCAAACACTGTTCTAAGCGCTGGAGTAGATACAGGTGATCAGATTGTCCCTCCTGGGGCTCGCAGTCTTAATCCCCATTTTACAAATGAGGGACCTGAGGCACAGAGAAGTGAAGTGACTTGCCCAAAGTCACACAGCTGAGAGGTCGCAGATCCGGGAATAGAACCCACGACCTTTGACTCCCAAGCCGGGGCTCTTTCCACTAAACCATGCAGCTGCTCCAATTTATAAGGTTGGTATTCGTTAAGCGCTTACTGTGTGCAGAGCACTGTTCTAAGCGCTGGGGTAGACACAGGGGAATCATGTTGTCCCACGTGGGGCTCACGGTCTTAATCCCCATTTTACAGATGAGGTAACTGAGGCACAGAGAAGTGAAGTGACTTGCCCACAGTCACACAGCTGACAAGTGGCAGAGCTGGGAATTTATGGATTTATGTGTGCATTTGGCTGTAATTTTGTTCTCTCGAGGTTTTCCTTCTTCTTCCGCCCGCATATAATGAGAATTGTGGTATTCGTTAAGCGCTTACTATCTGGGATAGATACAAGATAGTCAGGAGGGACACGGACCTGGATCTCACAGTTTAAGGGGGAGGGAGAACGGGTATTGAATTCCCATTTTACAGATGTGGGAACTGAGGTCCGGGGAAGTGACTTGTCCAAGGTCATCCAGCATGCGAGGGACGGAGCTGGGATCAGGATGGAGGTCCCCTGACTCCCAGGCCCGTCCTTTTCCACTAGGCCATGCAGCTTTTCCTATCCAGCGCTTAGAAAAGTGATTGGCACATAGTAAGGGTTTAACAAATACCATGATAATAATTATTATAAACCATATCTGCCTACCTCCCCCCTTTAGATCGTAAACTTCCAGTGGGCAGGGATTTTACCTCCTACTTTTATCTGCCTCCCCGTACCCGATAGGTTTCTTTTCTTTCTTTTTTTCCTTAATGGCATCTGTTCAGCGCTTACTATGTGCCGGGCACCGTACTTGGGGTAGATACGAGGTAATCGGGTTGGACGGCGTCCATGGCTGCTTGGAAGAAGCGAGTTGTTTTTGTCCTTCAGACGCTTACACCTACCCCGGGACCCGGCCGGGAAGAGCTGGTTGGTTTCTTAGTCCTGCGGGCATCTCGTCGTGCGTCTCCATCCTTTCATGTCCCCTACCCCCAATCCCTCCCTGCCCCATCGTCAGCCTGGCAACGGTTACTAAGCAACCTCCTCCGAGAGGCCTTCCCAGACCGAGCTTCCCCTTTTCCCTCTGCTCCCTCTGCTGCCTCCCCTCAGCACTGTGCTCATTTGCTCACTTGTATATATCTTTATTACCCTAATTATTTTGTTAATGAGGTGTACATCCCCTTGATTCTATTTATTGCTATTGTTTTTGTCTGTCTCCCCCGATTATTCATTCAATAGTATTTATTGAACGCTATGTGCAGAGCACTGTACTGAGCGCTTGGAATGGACAAATCGGCGACAGATACGGTCCCTGCCCTCCGACGGGCTCACGGTCTGATCGGGGGAGACGGACAGACGAGAACGATGGCAGTAAATAGAATCGAGGGGATGAACGGCTCATTAAAAAAATAGCAAATAAATAGAATCAAGGCGATGTGCATCTCATTAACAAAATTAATAGGGTGATGAAAATATAGACAGTTGAGCGGACGAGTACGGTGCCGAGGGGAGGGCAAGGGAGAGGGGGAGGAGCGGAGGGAAATGGGGGGAAAAGAGGGCTTAGCTGAGGAGAGGTGAAGGGGAGGTAGAGGGAGAGCGGAGGGAGCAGAGGGAAAAGGAGAAGCTCAGAGTGGGAAGGCCTCTCGGAGGAGGTGAGCTTTAAGTAGGGTTTTGAAGAGGGGAAGAGAATCGGTTTGGCGGAGGTGAGGAAGGGAGGGCGTTCCGGGACCGCGGGGGGACGCGGCCCGGGGGTCGACGGCGGGAGTAGACTGTAAGCCCGTCAGTGGGCAGGTATTTTCCTTATCTGTTGCCGGATTGTCCGTTCCAAGCGCTTAGTACAGTGCCCTGCACATAGTAAGCGCTCAATAAATACTATTGAATGAATGAATGAACCCTGGTCCTCAAGGACCACTTCCCTCGGACAGGCCCGCTCCCGCCTCCGAGGGGGCAGTGGCTGCGCATAGTCCGGGAGCTCGTCCGGGCCAGAGAATTGTCACTGTTTATTGTTGTGTCGTACTTTCCCAAGCGCTCACTACAGTGCCCCGCACGCAGTAGGCGTTTAATAGATACAACTGAATGACTGAATGAGTGAACGAACCCCGAGCTGGAACCATTCTGACCGGGGGAAGGCGTGAGGCCGCCGCCCCCGGACTCATCGGTGGCTGCAGATTCGAAACCCTGAGCAGCCGGGGTGGTGTCCTGGGAGAGTTATTATTATTATTATTAATAGTAGTAGTAATAACAGCAATGATAATAATAATAACGAAATTGGGGTATTTGTTAAGCGCTTACTATGTGCCGGGCGCTGTACTAAGTGCTGGGGGAGGTACAGACGAATCAGGTTGGACGCAGTCCGACGTCCCACAGTCCACAGTGGGCACGGTCCCACGTGGGGCTCACCGTCTCGATCCCCATTTTACGGATGAGGGAACTGAGGCCCACGGAGGTGAAGTGACTTCCCCAGGTCGCGTGGCAGGCAAGTGGCGGAGCCGGGATCGGAACCCGTGACCTTCCGCGCCCCGGGCCCGTGCCCTAACCGACGCCAAGCCCGGCCCGGGGTGGCCGCGGCAGGCGGGCCAGGGTAAGGAGAGTGCCGATGCCCAATTTCACTGAGGACGGCCAGCAGAGAACCCCCGGGCTTTTCCCAAGGAGTCTCCCCATCTTCCCTACCTGTCTTGGTTCACCCAGATGGGGAAGAAGCCCGGCGGAGGGGTGTTGAATTCCCATTTTACAGACGTGGGAACTGGGGAGCCGGGGACGCCCGAGACCCGACCCCGTCCGCTGATCCTCGGCCCCGCCACCGGCCATCCCCTGTCCGAGTGCCCGCCTGCCTTCCCAACCTTCAGGGTTCTCTCCGGCTCGGCCCCCTAAGTCGGCCGGAAGGACGGACGCCGCGGACATTTGTGTTTTGTGGAGGCCTTGGCGATCCGACGACGGCTGTCCCCATGAGGTAGGTAACGAGCGTAGAGGTTCCCTTTTATTTCCAGGGGAAGAAACAGAAGTCCAGAGAGGCTGCGTGACGTACCCAAGGCCGTCCGGCGTGGCGGAGCACAGCGGGGAGTCCCGGGAAAGGGGGGACGGCGGAAGGAAAGCGCTCGGGAGGTGGGGACGGAGGGCGCCGTGGCTCGAATCTCTGCCGTCGGGGGGTGGACCGTAGAATGGGAGTATCAGATTTCCTCTGCAGCGGGCCCGGCCGAGACGGTTTCCGGCGACCGGACGAGGAGCGGCTGGGCGGTGGGTTGAACCGGCCCTCACCCCTAGCTCTGCCGCCCCTGAGTCCGGCAGGGCCGGAGCTGGCCCGGGAGAGAGCGGGAAGAGACCGTCCCGAGCCGTTCTCGGCCAGTGACCCCCAAGCTGGGCCTCGGGAAATGGTTCGCCTCGACGGGTCCGGACGGATCTGGGAACGCTGCCCCACGGCGAGGCCGACTCCAGAACCCCGAACGGCCCCGGGGGTGGGATGGGGACCCAGGCGCGCTCTCCCCCGGACTCCCTCCCTGTCCCCGGCCCCCACTGAGCCGAGCGCCGGACGGCGGCCCCCGCCAGCGTGTTCCCGGGTGTTCCGGTTTCCAGCTGGCCGGTCCCCTGTCCGGTTCGGATACGGCACTGGGCGCCTTCGTATCCGGCATCCGGCCTCCCACCGTCGGGTGTCGAGGCCTGGTAACGGCAGCTTGGGAGGAGGTGTCTCGAGTTAGAAGCGGACGGCGGGGTCAGGGGTCCTCCTGGAGACACCCCCTAGGATTGGGTTCCACGTCCTCCCGGGAAATGGCGAGCGTGAGGTCGTACCTCAGGACAGCGTGCGTCCGGGGTCACGCGTGTGGCATCGCGCGTCCCCGTGGGTCCGGCGACGCGGGCGGCGGTCACGCTCCTCGGACTCCAGGCCCGCGGCATGAGCTCAGCCGACGGCTTCGGACGGGATCCGGAAGGAAACGACGCTTCGCTCAGGATGGAGGGAGGGAGGTCGGGGTCCAGGCCGGCCTCGGACTCCCGGGCGGCTTGTCCCTTCCCGGGCCCGGACCGAGGCTTCCGACGTACCTCTCGACGAGCGGCGGGGCGTGGGGGATGTTGGCGGAGCAGCCCGCCGTCCAGCTGCCTCGCCGCGGGCCCCGTCTCCGGCGGCGTCCGGGCCGGCGGAGAAGGGGCCGTGCGTCCGCGGCGCCGCTAAGGGCGGGCGGACCCGCCGCCTTCCGCGTGGGCCCGCAGCAGCTCGGCCACCTCCCCCTGGCCCGGGGACCTCAGCGCCAAGGACAGAGCCGAATGGCCGGCCTAAGGGGAGGAAGCGGAGGGGGCGGTTAGAGTTAATAATAATAATGTGGGCAAGTCACTTCACTTCTCTGTGCCTCAGTTCCCTCATCTGTAAAATGAGGATGAAGACTGTGAGCCCCACGGGGGACAATCTGATTCCCCTGTGTCTACCCCAGCGCTTAGAACAGTGCTCTGCACATAGTAAGCGCTTAACAAATACCAACATTATTATTATTATTATTATTATTAATGGTGGTATCTTTAAGCCCTTACTATGTGCCAAGCATTATTCTAAGCACCGGGGTAGATACAAGGTGATCAGGTTGTCCCACGTGGGGCTCACAGTCTTCACTCCCATTTTCCCGATGAGGTCACCGAGGCCTAGAGAAGCGAAGTGACTTGCCCAAAGTCACACGGGGGACAAGCGGCAGAGCGGCGATTAGAACCCACGACCTCTGACTCTCAAGCCGGGGCTTTTTTCGCTAAGCCACGCCGCTTCTCAAGCGGGTTCAATTGCTGATTAACAGCAGTAACAGAGGCACCGTTCACTCGGTGCCCACAGCTCTGGTGGACTCTCCCAAGTGCTTAGCACAGTGCTGGGCGCACCGCGGTCATTCGGTGGCTACTCGGCTTGGATTCCGGATTCCCACTAGATTGGACTCCCTCTAGACCGCGAGCCCCTTGTGGGCAGGGATTGTCTCTCTTTATTGCTCTATCGTACTTTCCAAGCGCTTAGTACAGTGTTCTACCCAGACTAAGCACTCGATATATACGACTGAATTGATTGAGAAGCAGCGCGGCTCGGTGGAAAGAACCCGGGCTTGGGAGTCAGAGGTCGTGGGTTCTAATCCGGGCTCGGCCACTTGTCTGCTGGGTGACTCTGGGCAAGACATTTAACTTCTCTGTGCCTCAGTTACCTCATCGGTAAAATGGGGATGAAGACTGTGAGCCCCGCATGGAAGAACATGATTACCTTGTATCTCCCCCCGGCTCTTAGAACAAGTGGTTGGCATATACTAAGTGCTTAGCAAATACCATTATTATTATTATTTTTATTAATTATTATTATTAATGAATGAATTCTGGCCATGGTGAGAACAGAAGGGTGTTCAGAAGAGACACGCAGTGTTTGCATCCCTCGGGCAACCTCCCCCTCCCTTCCCAGGGACTGCAGGGAGGGTGAGGTTGCCCAAGGGATGCAAACACTGCGTGGCTCCTCTAAGCACCCTTCTATCCTCACCCTAGCCAGAATTCATTAATTAATAATAATAATAATAATAATAATAATAGTCTTTTTTAAGCACTTACTATGGACCAAGCACGTTACTAAGCCCTGGGGTAGACGGGTCAGACACACGCCCTGTCCCACACCGGGCTCACAGTCTGAGAGGGAGAACAGGTCTCGAATCCCCATTTTACAGATGAGAAAACTACGGCGCAGAGAAGTGAAGTGACTTGCCCGAAGTCCCACAGCCGGCAAGCGGCGGGGCTGGGATTCGAACCGGGTCCTCCGACTCCCAGGCCGGAGATCCATCTGCTAGGCCGTCCTGCTCCGGGGGGGCGGGGACCACTCGCCCCCAAAAGGGGCCGGATGCCCCGGCCCGCCGTTGCCAGGGCTGAGGGGGGCAGCGGGGCCCAGCGGAGTCGGGAAACCGGGGTTTTCGTCTCAGTCCTGGCCTGACGCACGTCCTTCGTCGGCCCGGAGCCGAGTTCCAGCCGGGAATTAGGCCAGCGGGAGTCCCGCCGGCCCCGTCCGGGAGGGCGCGTGCCCGGATCGCTGGGGGCATCGCTGGGGGCCGCCCTACCTTGTCGGTCAGCGAGGCGTCGCACCCCGGGTGAGCCAGGAGGATCTTAGCCATGTCGGCGTTGCCGTGCCGGGCGGCCAGCATCAGGGCCGAGGTCCCCGCGTGGTCCTGCAGGTTGACGTCCGCGTGGCAGGTCAGCAGGGCCGTCACCATGTCCCCGCGGTCGTGGCTCACCCCCAGCATCAGGGCCGTCTGCCCTCCCTGGGGAGGGGTAAGAACGATGATTACGGGGCTTGTTAAGCGCCTACTAGGTGCCGAGCACTGTTCTGAGCTCTTAGGGTGGATACGAGTTAATCGAGTCGGACGCAGTCCCCGTCCCACGGGCCTGGGAGTCAGAGGACGTGGGTTCTCATCCTGGCTCCGCCACTTGTCTGTCAAGAGACCTCGGGCCAGCCGCTTCACTTCTAGGTGCCTCGGTTCCCTCATCTGTAAAACAGAACGGCGCTTGGCACGGCGTAAGCGCTTAACAAATACCATCATCATCATCATCATTATTATTAAAATGGGGATTGAGACAACGAGCCCCACGTGGGACAACCCCATGACTTCGTGTCTGCCCCAGCGCTTCGAAAAATGCTTGGCCCATATAAGCGCTTACCAAGTACCATCGTGGTTATTATCCCCATTTTAAAGATGAGGTAACTGAGGCTCAGAGAAGTGAAGTGACTGAGCCAAGGTCGCACGGCAGGCAACGTGGCAGAGCCGGGATTCCGGGCAGGTCGCTCTGACCTGAGCCCTGCTGCTACCCACCCCCCTCCGGCCCCCTCCCCGGCCTGGAGCATCCCCACAGCCAAGACAGAGCAAGGATCCGCCTGGGACAAAGCGACCCTCCTTCCCGAGGTCCGACCCTTCAGGCCTCGGCCCCGACGGGCCGGGGCCGCCGTGACTCCGGGAAGGAATGTTTCCGGGAGGGGCGCCGACCGCCCGGGGGATGCTCGGCGAACCCTAGCTCGGATGCGGCATCTGGTTTGAATCCGGTCGGGCTCCTCCTCCTCTCCTCTCCCCTTCCCTTCCCCCCGGGCCCCGCCACGAGCTTCACCGGCGGAGCTAACGGAAGCCAGATGACTTAGCTCGAATTTCACCCCCGACTCGGGTCCGGCCGGGAAAGTCCACCCTGCCCCCCTCCGCCTGCCACTTTAGGGACGGATTCTCCGCTCCTCTGGGCCCCGCGGTCAGCCTCGGAGGACGGCCGCCCCTCCACCACCACGAGGAACGGGCCAGTCGGCCCGTGGCCACGCGGGCCCGGCTCGCCGTGCGGTTCGTCGTGGGACGACGTGCGGGTTTCTGAACCCGGAGCCCCGGGCGGGGCCTCGGCCTCCCCAGTTGAATGCCACTGATTGATTGACCGAGACCGGACGGAGGGGAGCCGGGCTCGCCCGGCACCAGCGCGTCGCAGAGAGTCCCTGCTGGCCCAGGTGGCCGTGCGGCCTCCCCGGCTTCCCTCCCCACCCCAGCGGCCAGCGTGGCAGGGCTCGCGTTCCTGGCCCCCGCCATCCTCGTCACCCGCCTTCCTGGGGGAACCGTCCCCCCCTCGGACTCCCCGACCCCGTTCCCGCCTACCTGAGAGGCCCGGATATTCACGTCTCCTTCCCTCAGTAGCCTCAAGACCACGGCCACGTCCTCCTCGGTCTCGGCCGCCGCCAGCGGGGTGATCATCACGGCCGTATATCCGGCCCGGTTCTGGAGGTCCACGTGGCACACACCTGCGGGAGGGGAAGAAAGGGGGCTCGCTCCGGCCCCCGCTCGGGACCGGCCACGCCGAGAGGAGGGAGCGGCGTCCGCGCCCCGCAGGCCTGTCCGAGGGCGGTTGGTCGATCGGCGGGAATTGAGGGGTTGGTGGGGAAGGAGGACCTCGGCTAGATTTCTATCACCCCCGATGATCCCCCACGACGGCCCCTCCGTACCGACGGGCGGCAGTGCGGCCTGATGGAAAGAGCCCGGGGCTCCGAGTCGGGAGATTGACGTTCTAGTTGAGAGTTCACCTCCTCCAGGAGGCCTTCCCAGACTGAGCCCCCCTTCCCCTCTGCTCCCCTCCCCCTCTCCTCCCCCCCCCCCCCAATTTGCTCTTCCCCCTCCCCTCAGCACTGTGCTCATTTGTATATATTATTTATTACCCTATTCATTCTGTTAATAAGGTGTATATCTCCTTGATTCTATTTATCTGGATGTCGTCTTGTTTCTGTTTTGTTCGGTTTCGCTTTGCCGCCTGTTTCCCCCGTTTAGACCTTGAGCCCGTCAATGGGCAGGGATCGTCTCTATCTGGTGCCCAATTGCACGTTCCGAGTGTTTAGTACAGTGCTCTGCACATAGTGAGCGCTCAACAAATACTATCGAATGAATGAATGGTTCCGGCTCTGCCCCGGCCTGCTGTGTGTCACTTAGCGTGGCTCAGTGGAAAGAGCCCGGGCTTCGGAGTCAGAGGTCATGAGTTCGACTCCCGGATCTGCCACGTGTCAGCTGTGTGACTGTGGGCGAGTCACTTCGCTTCTCTGGGCCTCAGTGACTTCATCTGTAAAATGGGGATTAACTGTGAACCTCACATGGGACAACCTGATTACCCTGTATCTACCCCAGCGCTTAGAACGGTGCTCGGCACATAGTAAGCGCCTAGCAAATACCAACATCATTATCATTATTATTATTATTATTATTAACTTCTCTGTTTCCTCCTCTTTAAAATGAAACACTTGTTCTCTCTCGTATTTAGACTGCGAGCCCCATGCGGGACAGGGACTCTGTCCGACCAGATTATAGTCTCCATCCCCATTTTCCAGATGAGGTAACTGAGGCCCAGAGGAGTGAAGCGACTTGCCCGAGGTCACACAGCAGACAAGGGGAGGAGCTGGGATCAGAACCCGTGATCTGCTGAATCCCAGGCCCGGGCTCTTCCCACTACGCCATGCAGCTTCAAAGAAAAGTAGCGTGGCTCAGTGGAAAGAGCACGGGCTTTGGAGTCAGGGGTCATGAGTTCGAATCCCAGCTCTGCCACTCGTCAGCTGTGTGACTGTGGGCGAGTCACTTCACTTCTCCGTGCCTCAGTGACCTCATCTGTAAAATGGGGATGAAGACCGTGAGCCCCACGTGGGACGACCCGATTCCCCTGCGTCTACCCCAGCGCTTAGAACGGTGCTCTGCACATAGTAAGCGCTTAACAAATACCAACATTATTATTAATCCCGGCTCCGCCACTTGTCAGCTGTGTGACTGTGGCCAAGTCACTTCACTTCGCCGTGCCTCAGTTACCTCATCTGAAAAATGGGGTTGAAGACTGTGAGCCTCACGTGGGGCAATCTGAGTACCCTGATTCTACCCAGCGCTTAGAACGGTGCTCGGCACATAGTAATATACCAACATCATTATTAAAAGTATACCCCCCCCCCCCAAAAGGCACCTAGTACAGTTCTTGGCCCACACTGAGTGCTCCATGAATATCACTGAGTAAATGAATTGTAGAGCCCCAGCATCCCGGCCACGTAGCCGCCGTCTGCATCTATCCCAGTGCTTAATACAGTGCCTGGCACATAGTAAGCGCTTAACAAAATACCACAATTACTATTTGGGATGTAAGTAATGAGGGGAAGACTATGGGGAGAAGGGACATTAGAGAAGAGCAGCGGAAAGAGCCCGGGCCTGGGACTCGGAAGGTCACGAGTTCTAATCCCGGCTTTGCCACTCGTCTGCTGGGCGCCCTTGGGCAAGTCACCTCACTTCCCTGGGCCTCAGTTACCTCATCTGTAAAATGGGGATTGAGACGGTGAGCCCTATGGGGGCTAGAGACCCCCAATTTGCCTGTAAGCACCCCATGGCTCTAGTACAGCGCCTGGCACCTAGTAAGCGCTTAACAAATACCATAATTATGATTATGATCACGACGATGAGACGGCTGACCGCCGCCATCGTCCCTAATGGAGAAACGTAACCCGCTTCGCCCACTAGGCGAATGCGTCTCGGCCGATGAGGTGCCTCGCCGGGGCCGCCCCGGCGGGAGCCGCAAGTGGGATCGCCACCGACCTGTCTCCAGGAGACGCTTCACCACCGCGAAGTTGGAGTGGGACACGCTGTAGTGGAGGGCCGTATTCCCGTTCCCGTCGGCCAGGTTGACGAGCATCTCCAGGGCTTCGGGGCGGACGGCCCGGCAGCCCTCGAGGTAAGCGTCCACGGCGGCGGGGCTGGACGATTTCCGACCGGAGACCCGGAACCATTCTTGGCAGACGGCGTCGTAGCTCTGTCTCTGGAACACCGACCCGGCCGGGTCACGGCGTGGATATCCGTTCCCTGGCTTGTCCCCCCCTCTAGGACTTGGGAACCCCCAAGGAACTCCCCAACCCCCAAAGGGAAGGCGCGTTGCGGGGGTGAAACCTGTGACGGGGTGGCTCTCGCTATAGTCGTAATGATTTCATTTACGCGCGTCCGACTCAACCGTCGTTTTAGTTCATTCCGGTTCCGGCGCTTATAAATATTCCCGTGTCTGTCTTCCCTTTTAGAGTATAATCGCGTCGCGGGCAGGGAGATGTTCTTCTAGCGTATTCTCCCAAGCTCTCGGGACGTATGGTTTCTACTCTCCCCCGATTAGACCGTAAGCCCGTCGAAGGGCAGGGACCGTCTCTATCTGTTACCGATTTGTCCATTCCAAGCGCTTAGGACGGTGCTCTGCACGTAGTAGGCGCTCAATAAATACTATTGAATGAAGGAATGAATACTAGAGAAGCAGTGCGGCTCAGCGGAAAGAGCCCGGGCTTGGGAGTCAGAGGACGTGGGTCCTAATCCCGGTTCCGTCGCTTGTCTGCTGTGCGACTTTGGGCAAGTCACTTCGCTTCTCTGTGCCTCAGTGACCTCATCTGTAAAATGGGGTTGAAGACCCTGAGCCCCACGGGGGACAACCTGATGACCTCGTATCCCCTCCGGCGCCTAGAACGGTGCTTGGCACACAGTAAGCGCTTAACAAATGCCAACGTTATTATTATTATTATCTACAGTGCATCTGCCGGTTGCAGCCTGCTGTACAGAACGCACGGGAGAGGACACCGGAAGCACATTCTGTGCCGACCGGGAGCTTACACTCTGACCGGGAAAGAGGGCGGTAGTTAGCGGACGGCATCACCAAGATGCCCCTCCGGGGCGTGGCGGGGAGAAGCATCCTTCTCTCGGACGGGACGGGGAGGGGGAGACGGACGAGGCGAAACCACGTAGAGGTCCTGGGCAGAGCGGGTCCGTTGTTCTGTGGGAAACTGAGCCAGCCCAGATGGGAGGGTCGTCCTGGGGGTTGTCGGTACCCCTAAAGTGGGCCGGGGGCCTTCGGAGGGAAGGCTTGAGGAGAGGGGGCGTTTAAGAATCTCGCTCGCTTTTCGATCGGTCGCGTGGATCGGGTCCTCGTGTGCACACGGTGACCCGAGCCGCGTGGAGAACGCCTCCGGCCTCCGGCCTCAACCGAGCCTCGGGATCACTTTGTCTGAGGACTGGCAGAACCTTCCGGGGGGCGGGGGGGGGGGGGGTGGCGGATCGGGGCCATCGCCTACGTCTGCCGACTGGAAACTTAGACTAACGGAACTTTACGGAAGTTGCGGTATTTTCCAAGTGCTTGTGCTGGGCGCCGGAGTTGATGAGGTGGGACGCTGTCCCCTGGCCCGCAAGGGGCTCCCAGGCTAACTTGGGGTGGGGGAAATTTGGCCGTCTCTAGGAACGCACGGCCTAGTGGATTGAGCGTGGGCCTGGGAGTCAGAAGGATCTGGGCTCTAATTCCGGTGTCTGCTGTGTGACCCTGGGCAAGTCACTTCTCTGTGCCTCAGTTATCTTATCTGTAAAACGGGGGTCAGGATCGTCAGCCCCGTTTGGGACAGGGACTGAGTCCAACCCGATTCGCTCATATCCACGCCAATGCTTGGAACAGTGCTTGGCACATAGTAAGCACTTAATAAATGCCACCGGTAATATTATTATTAGGTGGTTTTGGTCGGAAGGTTTCCCCGCCAGCCCACCTCCTTTAGCTGGGAAAGCCAAAGGATGTAGGCTCCTTGGAAAAAAGAAATAGTGGTGTTTCTTAAGCGTTTACTACGTGCCAAGCACTGTTCTAATAATAATGTTGGTATTTGTTAAGCGCTTACTATGTGCAGAGCACTGTTGTAAACGCTGGGGTACATACAGGATAATCAGGTGGTCCCATGTGAGGCTCACAGTTAATCCCCATTTTCCAGATGAGGTAACTGAGGCACAGAGAAGTTAAGTGACTCGCCCACAGTCACACAACAGACGAGCGGCAGAGCCGGGATCAGAACCCACGTCCTCTGACTCCCAAGCCCGGGCACTTTCCACTGAGCCACGCCGGAACCGCGTCCTTCATTTCCGTTGGCCTCTCCCCAGCACTTAATACGGCGCTCTGTGCACGGCGGACGCTCAGTACAGTGCTCTGCACACAGTAGACTCAGCGGTACGGTGCTCGGCGTGCAGTAGGCGCTCAGTCAGTGCCGCCGACGTTCGAATGAATGCCTCCAATAGCCAGAACCGATGGGTTTGATAGAGGAAGGAGAAGGGCTGTCACGGAGGCAGGGTGGCCTAGCACTCGATCAATCAGTCATATGTACTGAGCGCTTACTATATGCAGAGCACTGTACCAACCGCTTGGGAGAGGAGCGTGGGGCCTGAGGATACCCGGGGTTTTGTTTCTCAGCTCTGCCTCGGGCCTAGTGGGTTGCCGTGGGCAGGTCCCTTTATCTCTCCGGACCTCAGTCTCCTCATCTGGAAAATGGGGCCGACACCCCCCCACCCCGTCTCAGACCGTGAACCTGATGATCTCGAGCCCGCCACGGCGTTTAGCACAGTGTCCGGGCCAGAGTTGGATAAACGGGCGATAGGGGGAGACCTCCGCCCAGCGGCCCGTCGCTCCCCGCTCGGCCGCACCCCGGCCCGGGCCTGTGAAACGTCCCCTCCCCCGGGGCAGGTCCCGCCCGGACGGTCCAGCGGTCGGGCCGAAACTCGCTCGGTCCCCGGACCGGCTAATTCCCGCCTTTCTTGTCCGGCCGAAAAGCCGCAAGTACCACGAGCGGGTCGACACTGGTCTTCAGGTCCGAAAGATGTCTGCTCAGCAGCCGGCAGCCGGACAGAAACTCTTCCGACGGCTTGCACCTGTTCGGGAAGGGCAGACGGAGGAGTGGCCGGTTAAGGGACTCGGTCCCGCCCGCGCCCTGGCCCCCCGTCAGTGCCCTCTCCACCCGCCTGCCCCCTCCGGCTCGGGTGGCTACCCGAAGCCCGGCTGCCTTCGAAGGCCGAACCAGAGACGATCCCGGCGGTGGGATGCTCCTAGTTATTCCCCCGGGGAAAGGCCCGGGACGTTCTTGCGGGAGTGAGCCGACGGGAAGGACCAGACCTAGCGTTAGAGTCCAGCATCCGGGCCGGATCGCCTGGCTCGCGTAATGGGTCAGTCCCGTCACGCGGCTCATAATCGGCCCTTTGGGTGGTTCCGTTCCCGCCGCAACTGACAGCGACCATCCCGATCGTCGAGGGGCCGCAGCCTGGGAGGAACCCAGAGGATGAAGATCCCCAGCAGGCCCTAGGCCTACTCTCCTCTAATCTGGGAATAACAGAGGTGGGAGGGCTGAGAGAGGTCATCTAGTCCAGCCCCCTGCCTCCCCGCAGGACCCTCCCCACCCTCACCGGGCCAACGGGGTACAATCGGAGAGGGAAGCGAACCCCGAGCGTCCAGCCTACGGAGTGGGGGATCCTACCTCTCGGACCTGGGCGGCGTGCCGGCCGCCACGCGGTCTCCCGGTCCTCCCCTCTGCTGACCGGTGGTCTCGGAGGGGTCCCGGGCAGTTTCGGCGACATCCCGCCCGCTCCCGCCTTCCGGGGCCTCGCACCTCCTCTCCACCTCGCTGTCGGAGAGACCCTCGGCGGGACTGTCTTCGCCGCTCGTCTCTTCGCTGGAGGTGGTCTCGTACCTGGCGGAGACGACCCCGGCTCGCGTTCTTAGCTCCTCACTCCCACAACCCCCGACGCCGAGAGGGTGGGCTTGGGGGGCAGAGGCGTCACCTCGTAATTCAGTAGAGGTCACGACGTTTATCGAGCGTTCCCTGGGTGCGAGGCACGACTCCTTAAGTGCTTGGGAAAATGCAACGTTTGGGGAATCAGGAACCGAGTTTGGTTTCCCGAGAAAAACCCGAGTACACCATGTTGGATATTTCATACGTGGCTCCCCGACTCTTGGGATTCATCCGCACCATTTAGGCGCTCAATAATAACAATAATAATAATAATGATGGTATTTGTTAAGAGCTTACTAAGCGCCGGGGTAGATACAAGGTAATCAGGCTGTCCCACGTGGGGCTCGCAATCTTAATCCCCATTTTACAGATGAGGTGACTGAGGCACAGAGAAGCGAAGTGGCTTACCCACGGTCACAAAGCAGACGAGTGGCGGATCCGGGATTAGAACCCACGTCCTCTGACTCCCAAGCCCGGGCTCTTTCCACTAAGCCACGCTGCTTCCAGTACGGCGCTCAACCCAGGAGGTGCTCAATAGGTGCTCCCGCAGACGAACATCCCCGGGGGGAAGGTGCCCACTGTCCGCGCGCCCCCCCCCCCCGTCTTACGCTGGCATGGCGGCGTGCCACCGCGACCGATGCTTACCCACCGTTCACCCCCACGAACTGCAGGTTCTTTTTGGTCCCGGGACTTCCGGGCGGGAAGCCAGACTCCTTCTTTTTCATTATGGACTTCAGGCTGGGCGATGGGGAGATCTCTGGAGGGACACAACGGTGCGGGTCAGCGGGTCAGCGCGGCGGGTTGAGGGCGGGGAGAAGGATCTGCCCGGGGTGTCCACGGGGCCGGGTGGGTCTCCTTCCGTTCTGCCTCTGGTCGGGGAAAGGCCCGAGGGGCGGGGGGGGGGGCCCTCTGGGGCCTCCTCTTCCACGATCCCCTCGTTCCCAAAGGCAAGCTGGGGGAGGGAGGCCCAGGGATCGCCTGAATCTGCAGCTGGAGGGAGGCTCACCCAACCCCAGAAGCAGCGTGGCTTAGTGGGAAGAGCCGGGGCTTGGGCGTCGCGGATCGTGGGTTCGAATCCCGGCTCTGCCCCTTGCCGGCTGGGTGACTCTGGGCAAGGCACTTCACTTCTCTGGGCCTCAGTTGCCTCATCTGTAAAAGGGGGACTAAGACGGTGAGCCCCACGAGGGACAACCTGATGACCTTGTATCTCCCCCCGGCGCTGAGAACAGTGCTTGGCACGTAGTAAGCGCTGAACAAATACCATTATTATTCATTCATTATTTATTGCCCTGGGTGACCGGCTATCGCTACTTAGCTGGGCCCCCGTGGAGATCTTGACCCACCCGCACCCACGGGTTCCCTGGCACACGGAAACAACTAAAAGGAAAAAGGACAAGCGGGGAAACGGCGGGGCGGGGGGCCGTCACGCCCTCACCCTGCGATCGGGGTGCTGGGAGGGAGGATACGGGGCCCATCTGTAGCCACCGCCCCCCAGGGAAGGAGCTCCCCGCCCCTCGCCTCAGCGCCCGGCGGAAACGTCGCCCCGCGCCGGGGCGCGGATTTACCCGGGGGCCGGCGGTCGGGGGCCGGGTCCTCGTCGGGGTCCCGGGCCGGGGCCGGGGCTTGGTTGGAGTAGGCGGACAGCAGCAGGTTGAGGGAGTTGACCAGCTGGTTCTGGATGGAGCTGAGCTTGGAGGCCGGTTGCTTGATGGCACTGGCCAGCTCGGGGTAGCCGTGCTGCAGGCAGAGCCACTGCTCCTGAAGCAGCTCCTGGATCTTCTTCACGTACTGGCCCAGCGTGGCGTCGGCCGGGGTCCCGCCGTCGGGCCGCGGCTCTTCCCGGCCCCCTCCCTCCGGCCGTCCGAGGGGAGCGCCCTCCGAGGAGGAGGAGGAGGAGGAGGCCGGGTCCGGGCCGGGGCCGGGGCCGCCGACTTCGGCCGTGGGCCCATCCTTCCACCGCCCGCCCGGACTCTGCTCCTGGCTCTGGCCATCCGCTGCTCCTTCCTCGATCTTGAGTTCGGTCAACAGATATCGCGGGGGGCTGGCGGGGGATTCCGCGTTGGCTTCGGGCCCCGGAGGGAGGGTCTCGGGCGACTCTCCTCCGGCTCCGCTGGCCGGCCCTCCCTCCTCAGCCCGCCGGGGCCCCACCACACCCAGGCCAACGTCCTCTTCCCCGGTCTGCGGCCCGCCGGGCGGCCCCTCGGCCACCGGGAAGCGGACGTGGACGGCCTTGTCGCGGGACTCCCTGACCGGGCCCCCGTCGAGGGGCCCCGTGTTGGTGGTGGCGTCTCTGAGGCCTCGCCCCCGCGGCCCGCCCGGCTCGGTGTCGCCGACGTCCCGGACGCCTCCCCGGCCGTTCCGGCCTTCCGGTCGGCCGGTGCCGCCCTCCCCGGCGGCCACCTCTTCGGCCCGCAGGCGGAGAGCGGCCCCGGCCCGCTCCAGGGCCTCGGTCCTCCGTGCCAGCTCCCTCTCGAGCTCCGCGACCCGCTCCTTCAGGGCGGCCACGCTACCGGTCCCTTCCTCTTCCTGCCGCGAAGGGTCGAGGCCCGAGGGGGCCTGAGGCGGGCAAGGGTCCGGGCTCTGGGCGCAGGTCTTACCGGGAGGCGGGGGAGGGGGCGGGAGTTCCCTGATGTTGAGCTCTATTTCCGGCAGGAGCTGGTTTTCGAGGGTGGGCGACGGGAGCGGGGGCGGACTGGGGAAGAGACCCCCGAGCCGGGCCTCCGCCTCAGGCCCCGGGCCGACGGCGTCTTCGCCCGGTCCCTCTGCGCCCGTGAGCCGATCCTGGGGTGGCGAGGCCTCGGGCGGGAGGGAGTCGTCGTGCCCGTCCCCTGCCTCCTCCTCCTCCCCCGGGGGATGGTCCGCCCCCTGCCATCCTCGCTCGGGCACCGCTGGCATCGGCTCCTCGGCCTCCCGGCCTCGGGGCTGAGGCGGGGGCGGCGGCGGCGGCGGGTGTCCGAGGGCACCGGGGAGCCCCGGCGCGGGGCCGAAGGCGCCCTCGGAGACCCGCGCCTCGTCCCGCAGCGGAGGGAGGACCGGGAGCCGCGCGGGAGCGGCCGTCGGGCCGGCCTCGTCCGACCCGCGGTTCCACGGGAGGGCGACGGGCATGCTGGAAGCCCTCAGCAGCTGCGGCCGTCCTCTCCCGCCGGCCTCCTCGGTGGCCACACGCAACTCCGCCCCGCAGAGGCGCCCGGCGCGCCCGTCCCCGGGGAGCTGGACGGACCCCCTCGGGGGCAGCAAGGGGACGGCCGGCCCCGTCTTGAGGGACGCATCCGGGGGCTCCGCCGGGCCCGGGGGCGGCGGGGCGGGCCGCGGGCCCGGCTCGGGGAGGCCGAAGTTCCGGGGCAGGGTGCTGAACTTGGCCTGCTTGGCCTTCCTGCGGACGGAGATCCTCTTGATGGTGTTCCCTTTCTCAATGTCGTCGACGTACTTCAGAAAGTCAAGGTCCAAGTGAAAGCCGTAGGGCGTCTCCACCGAGTAAGGGTGGTTCGGGGCCGGGTCTTCGCTTCCGTCTCCCGGCGGGGGCTGGCCTCCCTCTGGAAAACGGGAGACCCGTCAGAGAGAACCAACGCCGTTTGGGTTCAGGGGTCTGGGCGGCTGCCCCTTCGCTCTGCCCTGACTCTGCGAGCCTCACGTGGGACAGGGACGGCGTCCAACCAATTACCTTGTTTCTACCCCGGCGCTCGCCACATAGGAAGCGCTTAACAAATACCACCATTTTATTTTCATTTCCCTCTCTGCCCTGACTCTCCCTCTCTGATGTTACCTTTCCTCTCTTGCCCTGACTTGCCCCGTCCACCCCTTCTTCTGGGCAGGAGTCGGAAGGTCACGGGTTCTAATCCCAGCTCCTCCACTTGTCTGCTCTGTGAGCTTGGGCAAGTCACTTCACTTCTCTGGGCCTCACTTCCCTCATCTGGAAAATGGGCATTGAGACTGCGAGCCCCACATGGGACAGGGACTGTCCAACCTGGTCTGCTTGTATCCGCCTCAGCGCTCAGTACGGTGCTTGGCACATAGTAAGCGCTTAGCGAATCTCACAATTCTGGGCAGGCAACCTGAGTGGCCAGAGGGCGGGACCGGAAGTCGGGAGATCCGGGTTCTGATCCCCGCTTTGCCACTGGCCTGCTGTGGGACCGAGGTTAAGTCACCGACCCTCTCTGGGCCTCACCTTCCTCTTCTCTAACACTGGGATTAAATCCTTGTTTTCTCTCCCGCTTTAGGCGGTGAGCCCCACGAGACAGAGACTGTGTCTGACTGTATCGAATCTACCCCAGCGTCTAACACAGGGCTTGGCACATAAGTAAGCCCTTAAATATCACAACAGCAATTATTACTATTATTATTATTATTATTAGATCATGAGCCCCTTGCGGATTGGAGACCGTGATTATCTCGCGCCTAGGCCGGTGCTTAGCATAGCGGTTGGCGAACAGTGAGAGCCTAGTAAATCCTATAATTCATGAGAGCCTAACAAATCTTATAATTCACCGTAATCAGAATCAGGCGCGAGTGAGATGTGAGAGATGGGGGTCTCTTGTTTATTTCGGGATCTCGTTTAAGATTGTGCCGTACGGCTATTTTTGCTGCTAGACCCTTTAAGGAAGGAAACCCCAGTTGTTTTTTAGGGTATCGGTTAAGTGCTTAGTCTGTGTCAAACACTGTTCTAAGCGCTGGGGTAGATACAAGTTAATTAGGCTGGACACAGTCCCTGTCCCGCATGGGGCTCGAGGTCTAAGTAGGAGGGTGAACAGGAGAACTGAGGCAGAGAGAAGGGAAGTGACTCGTCCAAGGTCGCGCAGAAGCAGCACGGTGTAGTGGATAGAGCCCGGGCCTAGGAGTCAGAAGGTCATGGGTTCTAATCCCGGCTCTGCCTCATGTCTGCTGTGTGATCGTGGGGAAATCATTTCAACTTCTCCGGGCCTCAGTTCCCTCATCTGTAAATAATGGGGATTGAGACTGTGAGCCCCACGTGGGACTGTGTCCAACTCCATTTACTCGTATCCACCCCCGCGCTTAGAACAGTGCCTGGCACCCAGTAAGCGTTTAACAAATACCACCGTTATTATTATTAGTTGGCAGAGCCGGGGTTAGGACCCAGGTCCCCTGACTCCCAGGCCCATGCTCTTTCCACTAAGACACGCTGCTTCTCAGCTATTCGTTTATAAACCCAGAGAGCCCCTGAGGGATCTGAGCGTGTAAGAGGAGCCAGCGAAATTGGAGACTCGCCATCCCGGGGCAGGCTGGGCCTGGGAGCGAGGAATTTGGCATTCCTCTAATTCCCAGTAGCCAGCGGTCAGGACCGGCTAGTCAACCCTGGGGTCTTACTAGCCCCCGAGCGGGGCCCGAATTTACATCAAGGGGCGGAGGCGGCCATCCCTGGGGCGATCTCCGGGTATACGAGGGCAGAGCCCGCCGAGTCGGTCCATCAGTCAAGCGCTTACCCTGTCCTGCCCCGGCTGGAAAGAGCTGTGCCCGTTAGGACCCCGGTGCTAGAAGCTGGGTGTCCGACCTCAAAGGTGACCAGAAATGTCACCGGACCATTCAAAAGAAAGAGACGAGGAGTCTGGGGGCAGCTTCCGTACGGGGAGAGACCAAGAAGGTTAGAACTCTACCGCCGGGAAAGACGCGGGCTGAGCGGGGACGTGGTTGAAGACTACAAACCCACGAAGGGTGTAGGACGTGCCGACGCGGAATCGCGGTTCATGGAATCCCACACCCCCAGAGCGGGAAAGATGGGGAGAAGTTCATTAAAACTTGAAGGGGGCAGGTTGGAAACAAAGGAAACGGCTCTTCTCGGAGCAGATGGAAAGCAGATGGAGTTCATTACTAGAAGACGTTGTGCCGGGGGAGAGTATTAATACGTTCAAGAAGGGTTTGGGATAAATTCATGGACAAGCAGTCCCTGATGGTCACTGAGGGAGAGTCAGAGGGGTCGGATGGTCCCCGCTGCGTCAGGGGAGAGGCAGGGATGAAGAAGGGAGAGTCGGGGGTGTCAGATGGTCCGTGCCGGGTCACTGCGGGGAGGTCTGGGGGTGTCGGAAAGCCTGCGCCGGGTCACTGGGGGAGAGCCAGAGATGGCGAAGGGAGAGTCGGGGCTGTTGGGAAGTCCGTGCCGGATCACTGGAGAGAGTCAGATGGAGAAGGGCGAGTTAAGGGTGCTGGAATGGTGGAGGGAGAGTCAAGGATGGTGAGGGGCAGTTAGGGGTGTTGGCCCGCCCACCCCTAAACAGAAGGGTGAGTGTCCGGGAGGGCGGGCGCCGGCGTACGGTTTCCCCGGTTTTGTTTTTTAATGGTATTTGTGAAGGGCTTACTTTGTGTCAAACGCTGTTCCAAGCACTGGGATAGGCACAAGTTAACTGGGTCGGACACAGTCCCTGTCGCGCATGGGGCTCATAGTCTAAATGGGGCTTGTATCCACCCCAGCGCTTGGTACACGACCTTGCGCACAGTAAGCGCTTAACAAATACCAGAATCATTATTATCCTCTAGACTGTAAGCTTGTTGTGGGCGGGGAATGTTGTCAACTTATTGTTGTATCGTCCCCTCCCGAGCGCTTCGAACAGTGCTGTGCACGCAGTAAGCGCCCAGGAAATACGATTGAATCGAATGAATGAATGAGGGAGAGCAGGTATTTAATCCCCATTTGACCGTTGAGGGACCTGAGGCCCAGAGAAGCGCAGTGTCTTGCCCCAGGTCACACAGCAAGCGGTTGGCAGAGCCGGGTTTAGAACCCAGGTCCTCCGACTCCCAGGCCCCTGCCCTTTCCACTAGGCCCCGCTGCTTCTTCGGGCGCCCCGGTGCCCGGCCTGAGATGGACGGGCCGGGCGGAGCCCCGCTCTCACCACAGCACTCTGATTTATAAACTTTCGGTCCGACGTCTTCCTGGCCGAGGGCTTGCGGCTAAGGATCAGAGAGTTGCCAGCCCAGAGGAGGATATACAGGTCGCAGCGTAAACGAGACCCTCAATCTCTCCTGCTGGCTTCACCAGGGAGCTGGGGGCAATTCGCAGCGAGCCCGCCATCAGACACACGTCTCTGTTCCTCGGGAGCTGGGCCTGGCCAGCCAGAGCTAAAGGAATGAAGATGTTTGGAAGTTAAGTGGAGAAGGGATTTACGATCCCAAAAGCCGAGCCGCCCGAGGAGACGCTGCATTATTTATCCATTTATTACCTCAGTCGATAAGTAATGCAGACATTTCCCCAAGGCCTCTGGGAGCAGGTCGAGAGCCCGGAGTCGACCGCGGCAACTCACTCACCTAAAAAGAGGCGGAAGGGAAGTCTTTCCCCCTCAAAGCAGAGAGGGAAACCAAGGGAATCGGCCGATATAGGCAGGAGGGCCTCAGAGCGGCCTTAACTCCAGCCTCGCTGCGGTTTTCATTTGGGTTTTGATAAGAATTGATACTAATCGAGGTATTTGTTCAGTGCTTCCTACGTGCCAAGCTCTGTACCGAGCACCGGGGTGATGCAAGATGGTGGCGCAGTGGATAGGGCGCGGGCTCGGAAGCGAAGAGATCATGGGTTTCTAATCCCGGTTACTGCTGCGGGACCTTGAGCGGGTCACTTTATTTCACCGTGCCTCAGTGACCTCATCGGTAAAATGGGGCTGGAGACGGCGAGCCCCACGTGGGACAGGGACTACGTCCAACCCGATTTGCTCGTATCCACCCCAGCGCTTAGTACAGCGCCTGACGTAGTAAGCGCTTAACAAATGCCATAATTACAATTGCTAATTATTATCGGGTCCCACGTGGTGCTCACAATCTAAGTAGGAGGGAGAACGGGTATCGAATCCCCATTATACAGATGAGGACACTGAGGCACCGCGAGGTTAAGTGACTTGCCCGAGGTCCCACAGCAGGTAGGTGACAGAGTGGGATTAGAACCCGGTTCCTCTGAATTGAAGATCTGGGTTCTTTCCACCGGCCGACATTGCTCTTCATCCTTTTTGTCACCTTTTAAAGAAAGGTCGGGTCATCAGGGGACCTGGGTTCTAATTCCCACCCCACCAGCTGCCTGTGGGACCTTGGGCATGTCACTGACCTTCTCCGTGTCTCCGTTTCCTCATCTGTTAAAGGGGGTAAGATACCCGCTCCCTCTTCTTCCTGGACTAGGGGGACTGATCTGATTAGCCTGGGTTGGTCCCAGTGCTTAGCAGAGTGTTTGACGCGTCGTAAGCGCTTAATACTGCAACAATCATAATACTAAAAATAAGTAAGGAAGGTCAACGAAGAGGGCAGCCTGGCCTCGTGGAAAGAACATTCTATTCTATAATTCTATTTATCTATTTTGATGCAATTGACGCTTGTCTACTTGTTTTGTTTCGGTGTCTGTTTCCCCGCTTCTGGACCGTGAGCCCGTCGTTGGGCAGGGATTGTCTCTCTCTGTTACCGAACTGTACTTTCCAAGCGCTCGGTCCAGTGCTCTGCACACGGTAGGCGCTCAATAAATACGACTGAATGAACGAATGAACATAGGATTGAGAATCAGGACACCTGGTTTTATTTACTGCTATCGTTCTCGTCCGTCCGTCTCCCCCGATTAGACCCTAAGCCCGTCAAAGGGCAGGGGCCGTCTCTATCTGTTACCGATTTGTCCATTCCAAGCGCTCAGTACAGTGCTCTGCACATAGTAAGCGCTCAATAAATACTATTGAATGAATGAATGAATTTCCACCTGGGCCACCGGCCTGCTGGGCGACCTCGCGCAAGTCACTTCACCTCAATTAAACTGGGCCTCGGTCTTCTCAGCTGTAAGAGGGGAATAAGATCCCCGCTATCCCCACCTCTTGGGCCGTGAGCCCCGCCGGGGAAGGGGACCGGATCCGACCCTCTGCCACCTACCCCGGTGCTCAGCCCCCTCCCTTTCACCCGGCCGCGGCTGGCCTACCGTGGGTCCTCTCCATCGTGGGGCGCGCCCCGGATCGGCCGCTCGGGCCTCCGTCTCGGACCGGGAGCCAGCTGGCGGAGAAGCCTGCGGACGAGAGTGAGGTGAAACGTGCCGGTCGCCTTTAGGAGGTGGACTTGGGGGTGACGCGGAGACGCGCGGCCTCCCCTCCCCTTGGGATGGCCACCCACGCACGCCAACCCCCCTCGTCCACCCGGTGCCCACCCCCGGGACCCAAGGAGATTCAAAGCCCCCATCAGACACACCGGGATCCCCGCCTCGGAAGCAGCCTGGGAGGCAGAAGGTCATGGGTTCTAATCCCGGCCCTGCCGCTTGACTGCCGTGGGACCGTGGTCAGGTCACTTCACGTCTCTGGGCCTCAGTGACCTCATCTGGAAGATGGGGATCGAGCCCACGAGCCCCACGTGGGACAGGGACCGAGTCCAACCCGATTTGCTCGTATTCACCCCGGCGCTTAGTACAGTGCCCGGCACATGGTAGGCGCTCAACAAATACCATCATCATCATCAACGGGAGGAATGGAAGCTTACTAAAACGGGGCTCCGCCAATCCTCATCCCTCTAGACTGAAAGCTCCTCGTGGTCAGGAAATCTGCCTACCGACTCCGTGGTACGCTCTCAAGCGCTTAGTCCGGGGCTCTGCACACCGGAAGCGCTCAATAAATACCACCGATAGATTGACCCAGTGGTCACTCTCGGACCTTCTCTTCTCTTCTCCCGCTCTTCACTACTTTATTCCCTCCTTCCAGGCAGAAACGGACAATAATAATAATGTTGGTATTTGTTAAGCGCTTACTATGTGCAGAGCACTGTTCTAAGCGCTGGGGTAGACACAGGGGAATCGGGTCGTCCCACGGGGGGGCTCACGGTCTTCATCCCCATTTTACAGATGAGGTCACTGAGGCACCGAGAAGTGAAGTGACTCGCCCACAGTCACACAGCCGACAAGTGGCAGAGCCGGGATTCGAACCCTTGACCTCTGACTCCAGAGCCCGTGCTCTTTCCACTGAGCCATGCCGCTTCTCTAAGTAGTTCCCTCAAAAAGAAGTCAAATAAACCATAATAAGAACTGTAGTATCTGTCCAGCATTTACTATGTGCCAAGCACTCTACGAAGCACTGGGGTAGATACAAGATCATCAGGGAAAGCAGTGTGGCCTAGTGGATAGCGCGCGGGCCTGCGAGTCAGCAGGTCATGGGTTCTAACCCTGGTTCGGCCTCTTAATAATAATAGTATTTGTTAAATGCTTACTACGTGCCGAGCACTGTTCTAAGCTCTGGGGGAGATCCAAGGTCATCAGGTTGTCCCCCGTGGGGCTCCCGGTCTTCATCCCCATTTTACAGAGGAGATAACTGAGGCCCAGAGGAGTGACGTGACTTGCCCAAAGCCACACATGCCTTGGGCAAGGCACTTCACTTCTCTGGGCCTCAGTTACCTCATCTGTAAAATGGAGGTTAAGGCTGTGAGCCCTATGTAAGTCAGAGACTGTGTCCAACCTGATTTCCTGGTATCCCCCCCCCCCATCGCTCAGTACTGTGCCAAGCACAGAGTAAGTGCTTAATAAATACCAGAATCATTAGTATTATCAGGTCCGACGCAAGGCTCAAGGTCTAAGCGTGAGGAGAACAGGTATCGAATCCCCATTCTGCAGATGAGGGAACCGAGGCACAGAGAAGTAACGACTTGCCCAAGGTCCCGCAGCAAGGTGGCGGAGCCAGGCCCGAGCTCCATCCGCTGGGCCACGCTGCCGTGTCAGGCGCCCAGCGGCGTGCTGTGGATGATACCGGCCCCTACTATGTGCAGAGCACTGTGCTAAGCGCTTGATCCTGACAAGGCCACTGAAAACCCTAGAACTGAAAAGCAGCGTGGCTCAGTGGAAAGAGCCCGGGCTTGGGAGTCAGAGGTCATGGGTTCAAATCCCGACTCTGTCACTTGTCAGCTGGGTGACTGTGGGCGAGTCACTTAACTTCTCTGTGCTTCAGTTCCCTCATCTGTAAATTGGGGATTAAGACTGTGAGCCCCTTGTGGGACAACCCGATTAGCCTGTATCTACCCCAGTGCTTAGAACAGTGCTCTGCACATAGGAAGCGCTTAACAAATACCAACATCATTATTATTATTATTATTATTGAAATGCCACTGGCCCCCGGGAGACCCCAGGCTAAAGCCCATCGCCCCGTTTGGCTCCAGAATTACGTAGGACCCCTCGTCCGATTAGGGGCATCGCTCCCCAAACCTCCCACGCCCACCTGCGACCTGGCCAGTGATGCTGAAATCTTTATTCCCGGCTAATTTATTTCTGCAGAAACCTCAATCGATAGGGTACTCTGAAGACCTGGATAATTACATTTAATCGGCTCTTTTACGACGCGGCCCCTGCCGGTGCTCCAGTTGTTATTTTTTCTGCTTTTCGGTCTCCCTTCCCAGATCACCTCGTAAAGTCTCTTGTCGAAATCAGCTCCCGGCCCCTCCGGACCTCGGGATCCCCGGACCGGACGTGTCAGGAATCAGCTAATGAGGGAGGGGGCCCAGGCCTCACCGCGTTTCATCCCACCTTCGCGTCCGAGCCCCTCCCGGGGACGCTGCCGCGGGGAGACGGGATTCCCGGGTGTTCGATCCGTCTCCCGCCCCCCGAGGTTGGGGCGAGGGGACGAGGGACCTCGCGGAGGGGAGGGTGGGGAGGCGACCCCCTCAAGGTAACCCCCCGCTTTATCGACGTGAGGGGAGGTGGCGTACCGAGGGCCATTTTAAAAAATTGTCGCCGTGGGATTCATCAGGTCCTTCCTAACGCCGTGCACATCAATCTGGGGGCTGGATACAGCCCAGTCGGATCCGACACAGTCCCTGGCCCACACAAGGCCCCCGGTCCAACAGTGAGGGAGGAGGTGAGAGCAGCGATCTCATCTGGGGTCAATCCGGGTACGAGGCCCAAGACCCAACCGTCGGTTTCCTCCTCAACCACCCCAGAATTTGGCTGGGCTCCTGGCGGGGGGGGACCAGAAAATCCCGGAGAAAGTTCCCTCCCTCTTTCTCCTTTCCCCCGGTCCTTAGAAAGCGCCATTTTGTCCAACGGACTCGACAGGAAGCTGGGTCGGGAGGCAACGGAGAGGGGCTTCCAAAGCAAACTTTGGCGGTCTCGTATTTTGTCCTTCGGAGGTGCCCCCATCCTTTCCCTTCATTATCCAACAGCCGTTCTTGGGCGGGCGGGGAGCCAAGATAAACAGCATCTTGGATTTTTATTTTAAGCGGATTGGCTTCAAAGTCTAATCTTTACATACCCGCCCCCCCCCCCCCCAACAAAATTCCTAGAGTTTCCACCTCCCAAAGTCAGCCGCGTGCCAGGGCATCGCAGGCAAACCCAGCTTCCCTCCGCCTCGCGGCCTCCCCGGCCAGGTCTAGCGGCCTCCTTCCCCAGAGAGGAACTCCAAATCACCCCGACCGCCTAGTCACCCCACCTCAGCTGCCCCTCCTTTCTCCCATCCCCGGACCGCAGTTCGATCACCCGAAGCGGACCTCGGCTTCCAGAGCCCCCTCCGCATTCCTGGAACGGATGCCAAGCCCGAACGTAGGTGAGAGGCACCGGGGAGGGAAAGAATCCGGACAGCTTCCTGCTCTGAACCGTTTGACTCTGTGATAATACACAAAGGGATAATTCATCCCAAACCACCGGCACATCGGCCTAACATCCCGTTCTCCGGCACCGTATTTTTCCACCACCGCCTCTCGTTCACGCCGACGCCGGCTTGGTAGCGCTTGGCTCCAAAAGGAGAACTCTCCAGAAGGCAGCAGTCTCGGGGTGACCGGTTCGTTCCGCTCCTCCCCCCGGCCCCCGGCATGGGCCGGGGGACCGGCTCTCCCCGCCGAGTGCCAACCGCTGGACGTCGGCAGCCGGACAGTGGGCGTCCGGTTCGGCGGGGGCCCGGGTCGGGCCGGGCGACGGCCGACGTCTCCACCGGCCCTGGTTTAACCCCCAGGGCGGGCCGGAGAGGCCGGAAGCGGAGCAGAAGTCCCGGAGCCGGGGCCGTGCCCCGCTATCCTGCCCGCGACCACCTCCACCTGCCACTGGTGAGTTCGCGCGGCACAACCGGCCGCCAAGAAGCCACGTGTTGGCACGGGGCCCCCGTCTGCCTCCCCGCAGATGGCACTTGAGAAGCAAATGACTCTTAAGGCTCCGCTTAGCCTCACGCCCCGCCAGAACACCTCCCGCTGGCCAGGTGACCTCCCGGGGGTCACCGCGGTGGCACCTGCCCCTCAATCGTGGCACGGCATCCAAATCCACCCCAGTGTGGGCGGCCGAGCTGGAACAGCGATACCTGAAGTCCCCGTGTGACCTCGGGCAAATCACTTCACTTCTCCGTGCCTCAGTTCCCTCTCCTGCAAAAGGGGATTTAGTCCGCGAGCTCCATGGAGGAAAGGGACTGTGTCCAACCTGATCACTCTGTAACTACGTCGGCACGTAGAACAGTGCCCGGCTCCTAGTAAGCGCTTAACAGACACCATAAAAAAACAACAGATGAATAAATGGCAGATCAGAAGCGGGACTAGTGATGTCCCACTGGGAAAAAACAGAGTCCTTCTGTCCGGAAAAGCAACAACCCAGTGCTCCGGGCGTCCTCCTAGACCCGGGTCCGGAATGGATAGCTGCAGTGACAAGATTTCTTCCCAGCATCCATTTATCCCACGCAGGCTTGGCACTTCGAAGCCCGGCCCTGTGGCCGACACAGAATTATTCCAGAAATCTCCCTGGAGCCCGGAGCCTGGAGTTCAGATGTCCGTCCCTCCCACCCGCCCCGGGCCGCTGGCCGGAGATGCCGGTCACAGGCCAAAATGATTGATTCCAGTCTCACCTCCTTCCCCCCTCCCTCCTCCTTGGCCCAAGCCCTAATGAGCTGTGAAAGGACCAAAAGGAGATGGGGGAAGGGAGCGGAGGGGGAGAAGAAGGAGCAAGAGAGAGGAGAGCTACACTTTGGAGGAGGCCTGATGCGGAGTGAGGACAGAATGGGCAAGGGCTACTTCCCCAGAACTGGAAACCGTTCTACGACCCCGTCCGTCGGCCTGCCCCCAGCGGGCCTCCGTCTCTCTTAGAGGCTGGCGGTGGCCGTGGGTCCCCCAGCCTCTAGGAGATTATAATTATTCATTCGTTCATTCACTCAATAGTATTTATTGAGCGCTTACTACGTGCAGAGCACTGGACTGAGCGCTCGGAATGAACAAGTCGGCCACGGATAGAGACGGTCCCTGCCGTTTGACGGGCGCACGGTCTAATCGGGGGAGACGGACGAGAACGATGGCGATAAACAGAGTCGAGGGGAAGAACATCTCGAAAACAATGGCAACTAAATAGAATCGAGGCGATGTACGTTTCATTAACAAAATGAATAGGGTGATGAAGATATATACAGTCGAGCGGACGAGTACGGTGCCGAGGGGACGGGAAGGGAGAGGGGGAGGAGCAGAGGGAGATGGGGGGAAAAGAGGGTTAAGCTGCGGAGAGGTGAAGGGGGGGGCGTAGAGGGAGAAGGGGAGCAATTATGCTATTTGTTGAGCGCTTACTATGTTCCGGGCACTGTCCTGGAGAGGAGCTCGCAGCCAGAACAAGAGGAAAGTTCGCCTCAGCCCCACGGGCGACCGGGGAAAGGGGGGGTCGCTGGCTTTGAGCTGGAAATACAGGGAGGCCAACGGACCCAGGCCGGGGGGAGGCAGAAGGAAGAGGGTGAGGTCTGACATAGAACGGAGCCCCGTGGTGCTCCAGACCTCCTGCCCCCCTCACCGGCCCCCTCACCGGAGCAGACCCAGGAATAACAATATTAATGATGGTATCTGTTGAGCGCTTACTAATCGTCCAGCACCGTTCGAAGCACCGGGGTAGATAAAAGCTAATCAGGTTGGACCCGGTCCCTATCCCACATGGGGCTCACTGTCTTCATCCCCGTTTTACAGATGAGAAGACGGACGCACAGAGAAGTGAAGTGACTCGCTCAAGGTCACCCAGCAGAGAGGTGGTGGAGTGGGGATTGGAACCCAGGTCCTTCTGACTCTCAGGCCCGTGCTCCATCCCCTAGGCCATGCTGCTTCTTCGTCTGGCTCTTTGATTTTTTTTTCCCCAAGCACTTCAGCGTGCTGTACTCCCGGCTCTGCCACTTGTCAGCTGTATGACTGTGGGCAAGTCACTTCACTTCTCTGTGCCTCAGTGACCTCATCTGTAAAATGGGGATTAACTGTGAGCCTCACGTGGGACAACCTGATGACCCTGTATCTACCCCAGCGCTTAGAACGGTGCTCGGCACATAGTAAGCGCTTAACGAATACCAACGTTATTATCAACATCATTATTATTTTGTCCTCACAACACCCCGGTAACATTGGGAGCATTAGAAGCAGCGTAGCCTAGTGGCCAGAGCACGGGCTTGGGCGTCAGGTCGTGGGTTCTAATCCCAGCTCTGCCTCTTGTCATTCATTCATTCAATAGTATTTACTGAGCGCTTACTATGTGCAGAGCACTGTCCTAAGCGCTTGGGACGTACAATTCGGCAACAGATAGAGACAATCCCCGCCCAGTGATGGGCTCACAGCCTAATCGGGAGAGACGGGAGGCAAAGCAAAACAGAACGAAACAAAAACAAGACGACATTATCACGATAAATAGAATCAAGGGGATGTACACCTCGTTAACAAAATAAATAGGGCAATAAATAATATATACAAATGAGCACAGTGCGGGGGGCGGGGGAGGAGCAGAGGGAAAGGGTCCGCTGTGTGATCTTGGGCAAGTCACTTAACTTCTCCGGACCTCAGTTACCTCATCTGTAAAATGGGGCTTCAGACTGTGAGCCCCATGTGAGACAGGGACTGTGCTCAACCTGATTATCCCGTATCTCCCCCAGCGCTTAGAACAGGGCTCGGCACATAGTAAGTACTTAACGGGTACCATCATTATCATTATTATTATTTATCAGGAGGTAAATATCATCATCATTACCATTTTAAAGATGAGGAAATTGAAGCTCAGGGAGGTTAAGTGACTTGCCTACAGTCAGAATCTGGGTCTTCTGACACCCAGTCCGAGCATCTTCCCACTAGGTCATGCTGCCTGTCAGTCAATCAACCAGTCAATCAGTGGCATTTATTGAGCGCTTTCTGTGTGCGGAGCACTATAATAGGCACTTGGGAGAATGCGACAGAGTTGGTTGACACGTTCTCCGCCAACAAGGACCTTAGAAAAAATGGAAATAAATTAGAGGTAGGGGAAACGGCACAGTGAAAGGATAGGTAAATAAATGCTGTGGGGTTAAGAGTAGGGTGAATATCCGGTGCTTAAGGGGTACAGAGCCAAGTTTATAGGTGACGCAGAGGGAGAGGGAGCAGGGGAATGAGGGCTTAGTCGAGGAATGCCTCAGGGAGATACGATTTTCATAAGGGGTTGAAGGTGGGGAGAGTGGTGGTCTGTCGGATATGAATAAGGAGGGGGTTCCCGACCAGATGTGGACGGGGGTCGGTGACGGGGTAGATGAGACCGTAAGCCCGTCAAAGGGCAGGGACCGTCTCTATCTGTTACCGATTTGTCCATTCCAAGCGCTTAGTCCAGTGCTCTGCACATAGTAAGCGCTCAATAAATACTAGTGAACGAATGAATAGATGAGGGTGAGGTACAGCGAGTAGGTTGGCATTAGAGGAGCGAGGCGTGCGGGCTGGGTTGGAGTAGGAAAGCAGCGAGGTGAGATGTGGGGGTCGGGGGCAGGAAGGTGATTGAGGGCTTTAAAGCCGGTGGTAAGGAGGGTCGGTTCGACGCGGAGGTGGGTGGGCAACTCCTGGAGGCTTTTGAGGAGTGGGGAGACGTGAGCTGGACCTTTTTTCAGGAAAACGATCTGGGCGGCAGAGTGAAAGTACGGAAAAGAGCAAGGAGAGACAGGAGGGCAGGGAGGGATGCAGTAATCGAGGCGGGGCACGATCAGGGCTTCGATCAGCGCGGCAAGACTGCGGAGGCAGGGGAAGGGGCGGATCCTAGGAGGAGGAACCCACAGTAGTTCATGACAGATCGAATACGTGGGTTGAATGAGAGAGACGAATAGAGGATAACGCCAAGGTTACGGACTTGCGGAACAGGGAGGATGGTGGTGTATATGGCGGTGGGAAAGTCAAGGGGTGGGACGATGAGGGGTTCTGCTTTAGTCACGTTGAATCTGAGGTCTCCTAAAGGGAGGAGGAAATGTGAGACCGCAGGGAAGGAGAGAGATCTAGGCCGGAGATGTAGATTTGGGAATCATCCACGTAGAGACGGTCCTGGAAGCCGTAGGAGCCAAAGAGTTTTCATGGGGGCGGGTGTAGAGGGAGGATAGAAGGGGGCCCGGACCTGAGCCTTGAGAGACCATCAGTTAATCAATCGATCGGTCCTATCTATCGAACGCTTACCGTGTGCAGAGCAATGTACTGAAGGCTTGGGAGAGTACAGCAGGGTTGGTAGACTCATTCCCAGCCCACAACGAGCTCACAGTCTAGAGGGGGGAGACAGACGTTAATAGAAATAAATAAATTATGGATATGTGCATAGGTGCTGTGGGACTGAGAGAGGGGCAAATAAAGGGAGAAAATCAGGATGTCACAGAAGGGGGTGGGCAAAGAGGAAATGAGGGCTTAGTCAGGGAAGGCGTCTTAGAAGAGATGTGCTTTTAATAAGGCTTTGAATGTGTGTTGGGGGCTGATCGTCTGTCGGATAGGAAGAGGGAGGACGTTCCAGGCCAAAGGCAGGACGTGGGAGAGAGGCCGGCGGCGAGATAGACGAGATCAAGGTACGGTAAGCAGGTCGGCATTGGAGGAGCAAAGTGTACGGGCTGGGTTCTAGTAGGCACGGTAGAGAGACGAGGGGGAAAGGAGTTTCCGTTCGATGCGCAGGGGGGTGGGCGAGCACTTGAGGAGCGGGGAAACGGTGGATGGAGAGGAAAGGGTGGATATTAGTGATATTGTGAAGGCCGAACCAACAGGATTTAGTGATCGACTGACTGCGTGAGTCAAATGAGAGAGGTGAGTCAAAGATGATGCCGAGGTCGTAACGTCGTGAGACAGGGAGGTTGGTGGTGGGGTCTACAGTGACGGGAAAGCCACGGGGACGAAAGGGTTTGGGTGGGAAGATGAGTTCTGTTGTGGACATGTTACGTTTGAGGTGTCGGCGGGGCATCCAAGGAGAAACGTCTTGAAGGCAGGAGGACACGCGAGACTGCAGAGAGGGAGAGAGCTGATAATCATAATAATTCTGGCATTTGCTAAGCGCTTACTCTGTGCCAGATACTGTACCAAGCACTGTGGGGAGGATACAAGCAAATCGGGTTGGACAGAATCCCTGTCCCACATGGGGCCCACGGTCTTACATCCCTCAGGGCTGGAGATGTAGATTTGGGAATTAAGGTCCTAGGGGTGGTAGAATGAGTTAACCAAGGGAGGGGGCGCAGATGGAGAATAGAAAGGGACCCGGAACTGAACCTTGAGAGACACCCAGGGTTACGGGGTGGGAGGCAGAGGAGGAGCCCGCGAAAGAGACTGAGAACGAGCGGCCAGAGGGATAGAAGAATCAGGAGAGGACAGTGTCTGTGAAGCCGCGACTGGATCATCTTTCCAGGAGGAGGGGATGGCCGACAGGGTCAGAGGCAGACGAGGAGGATTAGGATGGAGTAGAGGCCTTTGGATTTGGCAAGAAGGGGATCGTTGTGGAGAAGCAGTACGTCCTAGTGGAAAGAGCGTTAGGCCTGGGAGTCAAAGGACCCTGACTCTAATCTCATCTCTACCACTTGGCTATACTGTATGACCTTGGGCCAGTCACTGAATTTTTCTGGGCCTCCTTTTTTTCATCTGTAAAATGGGGATTCGCTACCTGTTCTCCCTCCTAGACATGGAGCCCCGTGTGGGTCAGGGACCGTGTCCAACCTGATTGTCTGCTATCTATCTACACCCGTGGTTTTTATAATGCACGGCATATAGTAAACGCTTAACGGATATCATCGTTATTATTGAGTGACTACTTGGCGCAGAGCACGCCAATCGGTGGGATTTATGGAGTGCTTCCTACGCGCAGAGCACGGTACTAAGCGCTCGGGAGAGTGCAATAGAGCGGATTAGCAGTCACGGTCCCCGCCCATGCTCAGGCCTCGAGAGAGCCGACGGAAGCAAGCCACACAGGCCCTCGAGGAGCTTGCGATCCGACGGGGGAGTAAGAAAGGCGCGACATTTCGAATCTGTGGGACAAGAATCGACCGGTGGGAGCAAGAATACGGTAGGAGCTGAGCGAATGAGAAACGTCCCATCTCAAGGACGAATATAAATTACTAAGGGCAGAGGGTAGTCGCTTGGATGACGTGTCTCGGCGTAACTGAATCTGGGCATTGACCGAGACAGAAGAAAATTCTTCATTGTTAAGGTCCCCTTCTCACCCTAATGAAATATGCAGCAAACAAGAACACAGAAAGGATTCAGATATTTTTTTAAAAAAGAAAAAGGAAAAGGGGACTTTATTCTCCAGCTAATAAGCGTTCGGCGGCAGCGCCCGCCCGCCTTTCACCCCGCGCTCCAAAGCCCCACGGAAATTCCTCGTGAGGAAGGGAGCAAGGGGGGAGAATTCCTCCCGGAGGAGGACATGAAAAGGAACATTCAATTCTACCCAAATCCTGGAAGCGGAAGCTGAAGTCCAGAACCGCTCGCTGCCTCCCCCGACCGCCCCAGCCCACGGTCAGACGAAACGCCCTCCCCGGCCCCACCTCGTTCAGCGCCTCTGCCTGCTCCCCACGCCGTGTCGACGCAGGATGTACTGAACCCCTCTGAAATCCGCAGGAGGAAGACATGCCTGGCCGAAAGGAGGTACCCAAACCTATCCTCTCCGTAGACCGTCCGTTACATCGGTCGATCGACAGCATTCGCTGAGCTCCAACTGCGTTAAGCACCGTGTTAACCGTATGAAGCGCTTGGGAGAGCACTTAAATGGTATTTGTTTAGCGCTTCCAATGGGCCAGGCACTGTGCGAAGCGCCGGGGCAGGGACGAGGTAGTCAGGTTGGATACGGTCCCTGCCCTGTGTGGGGCTCACAGTCTTCCCCTTCAGTTTACAGATGAGGTAACTGAGGCCCAGCGAGGCGAAGCGACTTGCCCCAAGTCCCACTGCAGACGAGTGGCGGCATTAGAACCCGGGTCCCTCTGACTCTCAGGCCCGTGTTCTATCCCCTAGGCCTCGCCGCTTCCCCGGGGCCTTGCTGAGTTTCCCGAGAAGTTAGACCGTGAGCCCGTCGTTGGGCAGGGATTCTCTATCTGTTGCCGAATTGTACGTTCCAAGCGCTCAGCACAGTGCTCTGCCACACAGTAGCGCTCAATAAATACGGTCGAATGGATGAATACTAGTGAGGGTGAGAGAGAACGGGCGTATGGCCGAGGGAGTGAGATGGCTCTCTGTGTTTGACTTTCCTCTCCACCCGGGCTTCCAAGTAGGCGGCCTGCAGAGGGCAAGAGCACGGGACTGACTGGGGGGGGGGGGGGTCACAGAGACCCGGGTTCTAATCCGCGTGACCTTGGGCGAGTCACCTACCCCCTCAGGGCCTCAGCCTCCTCATCTGGCCAGTGGAGATTAAACCCCTCCTCCTCCTCCCGCTCAGGCTGTGATGCCCACGGGGAGCAGGGACGGTGTCTGATCTGACCGTACTCTTATCTACCCCAGCGCTTAATACAGCGTTGGACTCACTGTAAATGCTTACCAAATACCACAGTTATTACTAGAAGTAGTGATAACCTGAATTTTTATGGCTATTTATTTTTCTAAAGTCATTCCGTACCGCCATCGGCCCGCGAGGTAGGAAGAGGAAGGCAATAGTCTCGTTTTACAGAAGGCCCAGAGAGGGTAAGAGGTGGCCCACGGTCACACGGCAGAACAGTGGCAGAGCTGGGGACCAGAGCTCGCCGGTTACTTAGATATTTATCTACGCGGCTCGTGGAAGGAGCACGGGGCTTTGGAATCCGAGGTCGTGGGTTCGAATCCCGGCTCGGCCACTTGTCAGCTGTGCGACTTGGCGAGTCACCTCACTTCTCGGTGCCTCAGTCACCTCATCTGTAAAATGGGGATTAAGACTGGGAGCCCCACGTGGGACAACCCGATTCCCCTGTGTCTACCCCAGCGCTTAGAACGGTGCTCGGCACACAGTAAGCGCTTAACAAATCCCAACATTATTATTACTATTTATACCCATTCTCAGCACTTCGTATGTTTAATCAACTCTACAGTCCATTATTTATTTTGATTACTCCGTGACTACTTCATGTCTCTCTCCCCTGTCGGCGTGTAACCTTCTCGGGGGCTGAGAATGTTCATTCGGTCGTATTTATGGAGCACTTACCATGTGCAGAGCACTGAACTAAGCGCTTGGAAAGTACAACTGGGCACCAGATAGAGACCGTCCCTGCCCAGCGACGGGCTCACGGTCTAAACGGGGGAGACGGCAAAGCGAAACAGAAACAAGACAGCGTCATCACGATGAATAGAATCAAGGAGCTGTACGCCTCATTAACAAAATAAATAGGATAATAAATAACATATACAAATGAGCCCAGTGCTGAGGGGAGGGGAAGGGGGAAGAGCAGAGGGTGGTGGGGACGCAGGGGGAGCAGAGGGAAAGGGGGGGCTCAGTCTGGGAGGGCCTCCTGAAGGAGGTGAAAAGAGACTGGTGGCAAGACCCCGGACTTGGGGGTCAGAGGTTGTGGGTTCTAATCCCGGCCCCGCCACTTATCAGCCGTGTGACTTTGGGCAAGCCACTTCACGGCTCTGTGCCTGTCACCTCATCTGGAAAATGGGGGTGAAGACTGTGAGCCCCACCTGGGGCAACCTAATCGCCTTGTATCCCCCCCGGCGCTTAGAAGAGTGCTTGGCACGTAGTCGTCGTCATCATCATCATCATCATCACTACTGCTCCTACTACCTAGAGAGGCAGCATGGCCTAGTGGCTAGAGCCCGGGCCTGGGGGTCGGAAGGACCTGGGTTCTAATCCCGGCTCCGCTGAGTGACCGGACTCTTCACTTCTCTGGGCCTCAGTTCCCTCGTCTGGAAAATGGGGATAAGAGTGGGCGCCCCATGTGGGACGGGGACCGCGTCCAACCGGATTGACTTGGACCCACCCCGGCGCTCAGAACAGCGTTTGGCACAGGGCGAGTGCTTAACGAGTACCATCATCGTGATTATTCTCAGAATGCTTGGGAGGATACAGTAGAGTTAGAAGACACGACGTCTTTCCCCCGGGGGAAAGGGTACGTGGAAAGAAACCGCGTTCAATCGGGTGATCTCGTATCTACCTCAGCGCTCGGCACGTAGTACGCGCTTAGTCGATAACATAGTTATTACCCACGTTGCTAAGCGGAGCTGGGCGACGGCCCCTCCCCGGACATCGACCGTGAACCGCCGGATGGACTGCCGGCCAATCAATCGCTCATGCAGTCGTGTTGAATGAGCTTTTACTGTGTGCAGGGCACTGTACTAAGCGCTTGGAAAGAACAATAAAGCAGTGAAGAGAGACAATCCCTGCCCACAGCGAATCAGTCAGTGGCATTTGAGTGCTTTCCGCGAGCACTCTAGTAGACGCTAGCGAAAGGACAATACAGTAGAGTGGTGGACCCCGACTCCTGCCCACAAGGAGCTGACGGTCTATAAACGTAACCCGACAGCCCCCGAAAGGCCCTCCCCCCGAAATCCACCGGCCCCTCCCCCCTTCGTCCCGAGCCCCCCGCCCTGGGCCGGCACCGTCCCGGGCAGGGCACTGAGTTGAGTTTAGAAACAGCGTGGCATGGCGGACAGAGCCCGGGCCCGGGAGTCAGAAAGTCACGGGTTCTAATCCCGGCTCCGCCACTGTCTGCCGGGTGATCCTGGGCAAGTCCCTCCTCCGGGCCACAGTGACCTCGTCGGATTGAGAGAGTGAGCCCCACGCGGGCCAGGGACTGGGTCCGACCCGATTAGCTCGTATCCGCCCCAGAGCTTCGTACGGTGCCTGGCACGTGGTAAGCGCTTAACAGATACCCCGACTATTATTATTACCGGGAGGCCGGAGCCAGAAGTGAAGAGAAAGCGAGCGTCGCCCCCTTTCTCCGTCCCCCCCCGCCGCCTCCAGGAGCCACCCACCCCATCTGGAAGCTCGACCCTCTAGCCAATTCTCATCCAGGGGCTCCACTCCACTCCAACCGCCCCCAACCCTGAACCCCGAGGCCGGGAGGCTTTAACGAAGATGGAGGAGGGAGGGAGAGAGAAAAATTTCCCATACCATCTCTCTATTGTCACTTTGCCCGATAATGAGATTTTTTTTTATCTCCAAGTCAAGCCTCAGGCAGTGACGATTGATCTGCGGCCAAGCCGAGCCATCGTTCTTTGGTCAGCCGGGAGGGGCCCACGGGACTTCCTCTTTCCGAGTGGGATGGGGAGGGTCATTCCAAGAGGCTCACCCGTCGGGCTCCGGCCGTGGGCAGATTCGGGGGTTACCGAGGGGTCCCGGGATGTGACGGGAGAGAAGGAGCCTGGGGATGTGGAGTAAATCCAGGCCCGGATCGGGATAATAACAATAATTATGGTATTTGTTAAGCGCTTACTATGTGTCAGGCCCTGTACTAAGCGCCGGGGTGGTGGGTACAAGCCAATAAGGGTTGGACACGGTCCCTGTCCACTTGGGGCTCCCCGTCTCAATCCCCATTTGACAGATGAGGGAACCGAGGCCCAGAAAAGGGAGGTGATTTGCCCCGGGTCACACAGCAGACAAGCGGCGGAGCCGGGATTAGAACCCAGGACCTTCTAACTCCCAGGCCCGGGCTCTGCCATCAGTCGATCTATCACTTTAATGCCCGTCTCCCCCTCTAAACACTAAGCTCCTCTGGGGCGGGGAACATAGCTAATTCTCATGGATTGTCCTCTCCCAAGCGCTTAGTACAGTGCTCTTCCTAGAGCAAGCACTCACGTGAGTCCACGTGGGACGGGGACCGTGGCCAACCCATCTGCCTCGTACCCATCCCGGCGCTAGTCCAGCGCCCGGCACCTAGTAAGCGCTTAACGGTACCTCCCGACTCATTCGATCGTTTTAATCGTTATCGATGGATGAGAATCCCCGAACCCTCCGAAGGGGCCCTGGATAGCGGCCTGTGGTCCGTCGGGGACTTAGGGGGCAGGGATTCAAGCTCCCCAGGCGGAGGGAGCCCCCCAGATCCCCCACCGGGTGGCACGGATGGCAAACTTTATTTCCTGGGGTGGATAACGTCCACCTTCTCGACGAGAGATCTTTCTCCGCCCCACCAGACTGGTCTCCGGGGCATCGCCGCCCATACCGATTCTACCACCCTCCCCTTCAAACCGTCCGGCTTCCCGGCCTCACCGCCAGGGGGTCTCCGGGGAGCGGTCCTGGGCACCCGGGGGGGGATCCCAACCCCTCCTGGCTTTCCAGCCTCATGCCAGGGGGTCTCCGGGGAGTGGGTGGTCCCGGAGACCTGGCGGGAATCCCAACCCCTCCTGGCTTTCGGGCCTCATTCATTCATTCAGTCCATCGTACCTATTGAGCGCTTACTGTGTGCAGAGCACCGTACTAAGCGCTTGAAGCAGCGTGGCTCAGTGGCAAGAGCCCGGGCTTGGGAGTCAGAGGACGTGAGTTCTAATCCCACCTCTGTCCCTCGTCTGCTGTGCGACCTCGGGCAAGCCGCTTCACTTCTCCGTGCCTCGGTTCCCTCATCTCTCAAATGGGAATGAAGACCGCGAGCCCCACGAGGGACAACCGGATGACCCCGTATCTAACCCGGCACTTAGAACAGTGCTTGGCACATAGTAAGCGCTCAACAAATACCATCATTATTATTAGAATTCAGCAGTAAAGATTGACAGCGTCTGCCCACCCAGGGATTACGGACTAGCCGGCGGGCGGGTGGGGGGTCTATGGGGAGTGGGGGTCCTGGGCACCCGGGGGGGGGGGGTGGATTCCCAAACCCTCCTGACTCTCCGGCCTCATTCATTCGATCGTATTTATCGAGCGCTTACTGGGCGCAGAGCACTGCGCTAAGTGTTTGGAAAGTACAACTCAGCCATCGAGGGAGACGATCCCTGCCCACACGGGGGTCGCAATCTAGCCGGGAGTGGGGGTGGGGGGTCTCCGGGGGGGCGGGGGGTCCTGGGCACCCGGCTTTCCGGCCTCGTGCCAGGAGGGGATCTACGGGGGGGTGGACGGTCCGGGGCACCCGGCTTTCCGGCCTCATGCCAGGGGGGTCTCTGGAGGGTGGGTGGTCCTGGGCGCCCGGCTTTCCGGCCTCATTCCAGGCGGGGATCTGGGGGGGGTGGACGGTCCGGGGCACCCGGCTTTCCGGCCTCATGCCAGGGGGGTCTCTGGGAGGGTGGGTGGTCTGGGCACCCGGCTTTCCGGCCTCATGCCAGGGTGATCTCTGGGGGGGGAGGGTGGTCCTGGACACCCGGCTTTCCGGCCTCATGCCGGGAGGGGATCTCTGGGGGGTGGGGGGTCCTGGGCACCCGGCTTTCCGGCCTCATGCCAGGGGGGTCTCTGGGGGGGGGGTGGACGGTCCGGGGCACCCGGCTTTCCGGCCTCATGCCAGGGTGATCTCTGGGGGGGAGGGTGGTCCTGGACACCCGGCTTTTCCGGCCTCATGCCGGGAGGGGATCTCTGGGGGGTGGGGGGTCCTTACCTCTTTCTGGGTGTCGCCGGGCAATGGGTGGGAGGCAGGAGTGATGGAGGTCAGGGATTTGACCTTGCCTAGGTGTGAGCCCCCTGTCCCCCAGGGAGGGAAGGGGAGGGGAGGGCTGGGGTCGGGGGGCAGGAGGGGGGAGGTGGAGGCAGAGCCCGCCCGATCCCGCAGGAGGAGGAGGAGGAGGCCACTTACCGGTCGGGCCGCGGGGCCGGACTGCCCAGGACGCCCCGATCTCTCCCTCTCTGTCTCTGTCTGGCTCCGGCTCCTTCTCTCGCTGGCAATGTCCCCGTGTGTCCGGAGGGGAGGAGGAGGAGGAGGAGGAGGAGGAGGATGGGGTTGGGGAAGGTTGGGGAAGGGTGGGCCCCCGGCCTCCCAACTCCGCCCCCCGGGGCAGCTCCGCCTCCTCCCCCCCCCCCCCCCCCCGCCCGGCCCGGACACGCTCACCTGCGGGGTGGGGGGAGGTGGGGGGACGACAGGGACCCAAACACGCACACACTCACGCATAAACTCACCCGAAGGGCCGGAGATCTTGTCCAATTTTTCTCCGTAATTTTTTCCCAGCATTTTATGCAGTGCTCTGCGCCAAATAAGCACTTAATAAATTCTGCTACTTCTTCTCCTCCTCCTCCTCCTTTTTCTCTTTCTCCTCCTCCTCCCCCTTCTCCTCCTCCTCCTCGTTCTTTCCTCCTCCTTCTCCTCCTTCTCCTCCTTCTTCTCCTTCTCCTCCTCCTCCTTCTTCTACTTCTCCTCCTCCTTCTTCTACTTCTTTCCTCCTCCTCCTCCTCCTCCTCCTTCTCCTCCTTCTCTCCTTCTTCTTCTTCTTCCTCTTCTCCTCCTCCTCCTCCTCCTCCTCCTCCTCCTCCTCCTTCTTCTACTTCTCCTCCTCCTCCTCCTTCTTCTTCTACTTCTTCTTCTCCTCCTTTTTCTCCTTTTCTGCATCTCCTTCTCCTCCTCCTCCATGTGCATCTCTTTCACCTCCTCCTCCTCCTCATCCTCCTCCTTCTTCTCTTTCTCCTCCTCCTCCTCCCCCCTTCTCCTCCCCCCTTCTCCTCCTCCTCCTCGTTCTTTCCTCCTCCTTCTCCTCCTCCTCCTTCTTCTACTTCTCCTCCTCCTCCTCCTCCTCCCCCCTCTCCTCCTCCTCCTCGTTCTTTCCTCCTCCTTCTCCTCCTCCTTCGTCTACTTCTCCTCCTCCTTCTTCTACTTCTTCTTTCCTCCTCCTCCTCCTCCTCCTCCTCCTCCTTCTTCTTCTACTTCTCCTCCTCCTTCTTCTACTTCTTCTTTTCTCCTCCTCCTCCTTCTCCTCCTTCTCTTCTTCTTCTTCCTCTTCTCCTCCTCCTCCTCCTCCTTCTTCTACTTCTCCTCCTCCTCCTCCTTCTTCTTCTACTTCTTCTCCTCCTCCTTCTGTTTCTCCTTCTCTGCATCTCCTTCTCCTCTTCTTCCTCCATGTGCATCTCTTTCACCTCCTCCTCCTCCTCCTCCTCCTACTCCTCCTCCTCCTCCTACTCCTACTACTCCTCCTCCTCCTTCTCCTCTTTCTCCTCCTCCTTCTCCTCCCTTCTCCTCCTCGTTCTTTCCTCCTCCTTCTCCTCCTCCTTCTCCTCCCTTCTCCTCCTCGTTCTTTCCTCCTCCTTCTCCTCCTCCTTCTCCTTCTTCTTCTACTTCTCCTCCTCCTTCTTCTACTTCGTTCCTCCTCGTTCTTCTCCTCCTCCTTCTCCTCCTTCTTCTACTTCTCCTCCTCCTTCTTCTACTTCTTCTTTCCTCCTCCTCCTCCTCATTCTTCTCCTCCTCCTTTCCTCCTCCTCTTTCTTCTTCTACTTCTCCTCCTCCTTCTTCTACTTCTTCTTTCCTCCTCCTCCTCCTTCTCCTCCTTCTCTTCTTCTTCCTCCTCTTCTCCTCCTCCTCCTCCTTCTTCTTCTACTTCTCCTCCCTCTCCTTCTTCTTCTACTTCTTCTCCTCCTTTTTCTCCTTCTCTGCATCTCCTTCTCCTCCTCCTCTTCCTTCTTCTCTTTCTCCTCCTCCTCCTCCTCCTCCTCCTCTTCCTCCTCCTCCTTCTCTTTCTCCTTCTTCTGCATCTCCTTTTCCTCCTTCATGTGCATCTCCTTCACCTCCTCCTCCTTCTTCTACTTCTTCTCCTCCTCCTCCTCCTTTTCTTCTTCTTCTTCCTCTTCTCCTTCTCCTCCTTATTCTACTTCTCTTCCTCCTCGTCCTTCTTCTTCTACTTCTCCTCCTCCTCCTCCTTCTTCTCCATTCTTCTTCTTCTGCATCTCCTCCTCCTCCTCCTCCTTCTTCTTCTACGTCTTCTACTCCTCCCTCTTTTATTTCTCCTCCTCCTCTTCCTCCTTCTTCTACTCCTCCCTCTTTTATTTCTTCTCCTCCTCCTTCTCCTCCTCCTCCTCCTCCTCTCCTCCTCCTCCTCCTCCTCCTTCTCCTTCTCCTTCCCCTTCTCCTTTTCCTTCTCTCTGGGACATACCCAGTCACTAACCCCCTGTTCACACACACACACACACACACACACACACCCGCCCCGCCAGACATACACACTCTGACCTAAAACATGCCCTCTCTTGGGCCGTACACCCATCCAGGACTCACACAGCTCTCACTCTCACCCAGGATGAAAATCCCATCTGACCAGGCGGGAAAGAGACCCTGCCCCTTTGCAGGGGCGTCTTGGGGAAGAGGTCTCTCCCATCCAGCCCTGATCCCGCGCCCTCGGAGAGCCCCCCAAAAGCCCGCCTCGTCTTTCAGCCGTGGCTCTGGGGAAACACACGTGAGACCTCGAAAATGAGTCGGAGAGGAGAGGGGACCGGCGCCTGGCATCCTGGTTCTGGCTCGTGGGCCGGACCCTGGCCGTGCCCCAGGTTCGGGGCCCTGGCTGTGCCCCCCACGGACGAAGCAGTTACGGGACCCCAGTTTCCGTGGCCTGCACAGACAGCCCGGATGGGCGACGTCGAGTTGCGATTCCCTTTCCCCTCGGCTGGTTCCAACCAACTTCTGGCTAGTGGAAAAAAAATGCCCAGGCCTGGGACTCAGAGGGACCTGGGTTCTAGTCCCAGGTCCCCCACTTGCCTGCTGTATGACCTTGGGTAAGTCACTCTACTTCTCTGGGCCTCAGCTGCCTCATCTGTAAAATGGGGATTCGGTGTTTGTGCTCCCACCTGCAGAGGGGGCAGAGATTATAGCTGATCAGATTGTATTGTCTCTACCCTGCCGCTTAGCAGAATGCTTAGTACCTAGTAATGATATTAACGATGGTATCTGTGAAGCGCTTAGTATGTGGCAGGCACTGTATTAAGCACTGGGGTGGGTACAAGCAAATGGACATAATAATAATAATAATAATGTTGGTATTTGTTAAGCGCTTACTATGTGCAGAGCACTGTTCTAAGCGCTGGGGTAGACACAGGGTAATCAAGTAGACCCACGTGAGGCTCACAGTCTTCATCCCCATTTTACAGATGAGGTAACTGAGGCCCAGAGAAGTGAAGTGACTTGCCCACAGTCACACAGCTGACAGGTGGCATAGCCGGGATACGAACCTATGCCCTCTGACTCCCAAGCCCGGGCTCTTTCCACTGAGCCACGCTGCTTAATAATTGTAATATTTGTTAAGCGCTTAGTACCGTGCCTGGGGTGGATACAAGCAAATCGGCCTGGACAAGGACCCTGTCCCGCATGGGGCTCACAATCTCAATCCTCATTTTACGGATGGAGGAAACTGAGGCCCAGAGAAGTGAAGTCACTTGCCCACGGTCACACAGCAGACCACCCGGGATTAGAACCCATGACCTTCCGACTCCCAGGCCTGGGCTCCATCCACTAGGCCATGCTGCTTCTCACTTAACAACAGTAGGTGCTTAACAATCCCACAGTTATTATTATTATCGGGCCCAACCTTGAAGAAAATTTCTCTCTGTGGCCAGGTAGACTCTTTGGGAAGAGGAGGAGGACAACTAACTCTTTCCAACCATCACTCATTCAATCGTATTTATTGAGCGCTTACTATGTGCAGAGCACTGTACTAAGCGCTCGGAGTGTACAATTCGCAACAGATAAAGACAATCCCTGCCCAATAACGGGACCATTTGACGTTCAGCTACTTTGTAAGTGCCTAGACCCCCGGCGGATCGAAAGGGTCACTATTCCTCCCAAACTGCCATTTGGATAAAAGCATCAATCAATGGTATTTATAGACCGTTGATTCGGTCATTCACTCAATCGTGCTTATTGAGCGCTTACTGTGTGCACAAGACTGTACTAAGCACTTCATTCATTCATTCAATAGTATTTATTGAGCGCTTACTATGTGCAGAGCACTGTACTAAGCGCTTGGAATGGACCAATCGGCAACAGATAGAGACAGTCCCCGCCCTCTGACGGGCTCACGGTCTAATCGGGGGAGACGGGCAGACGAGAACAATGGCAATAAATAGAGTCGAGGGGAAGAACACCTCATAAAAACAATGGCAAATAAATAGAATCAGGGTGATGTACATCTCATTAAATAAAATAAATAGGGTGACTTGGGAGAGTACGAGACAATCAACACATTCCCTGCCCACCACGAGCTTGCAGTCTAGAGGGGGAGATAGATATTTAATGCATTATATAAAGGATTAAATGACAGATATGTACGCAAATGCAGTGGGGCTGGGAGGGGGAGATGAATGAAGGGAGCGAGTCAGGGAGACGCAGAAGGGAGTGGAAGGAAAAGAGGGCTTAGTCAGGGAAGGCTTCTTGGAGGAGATGGGCCATCAATTGGGCTTTGAAGGCCCGGAGAGTCGTTGTCTATGGGGAAAACACTGTACTAAGCACTCGGGAGAGTACAGTTTAACAATAATCATGATGGTATTTGTTAAGCACTTACTACGTGCCAGGCACCGTTCTAAGCGCTAGGGTAGAAACAAGGTAATCAGGTTGTCCCACGTGGGGCTCGCGGTCTTACTCCCCATTTTGCAGATGCGGTCACTGAGGCACAGAGCAGTGAAGTGGCTTGCCCAAGGTAACACAGCAGACAGGTGGCGGGAGCCGGGATTAGAACCCACATCCTCTGACTCCCAAGGCCGGGCTCTTTCTACTAAGCCACGCTGCCTCTCTAAACAGACACATTCCCTGGACCACAACGAGCTTACAGTCTGGAGGGGGAGATAGACATTAATATAAATAAATAACTTATAATGTATTATTTAAAGATAAGTGCAGCCCGGCTGCGGGGTCCAGGGTGGGGCGAATATCAAATGGCCAAAGGTCACAGATCCAAGTGCGTAGAAAATGCAGAAGGGAGAGGGAGCTGGGCAAAAGAGGCCTTAAGCCGGGAAGGCGCTTTGGAGGAGATGTGACCTTGACAGTGCTGTGAAGGTGCGGAACGATGTAATTACGTACGTCGCGTAATCAATCAATTACTGCTATTTATCGAGCACTTACGGTGTGCAGAGCATTGTACTAAGCATTTGGAAGAGTACAGTGTAATAGAGATGGGAGACACAATCCATTACCGCAAGGAACTTGCAGACTAGAGGCGGCGACAGACATTAAAATAAATTCCATACAAATCTATATCTACGCGGTCTTACGAGCACTTACGTTGGAGGGAGTTGGTGACCTTGGAAGAAGAAGATTCATTTGGGAAGGCTTCCTGGAAGAGGTAGAATTGCATTAGGGCGATGAAGAGAGAGGATATCCTTCCCTATCTATAATTTATTTTAATGGCTGTCCTCCCTCTGGACTATAAACTCCTCGTGGGCAGAAATTGTGGTTGCCAGATTTATGGTAACTCGTATGTGCATCTGCTAATTCCGTTGTATTGTCTCCCGAGCGCTTAGTACAGTGCTCTGCCCGCTCAATAAATACCATCGATTGATTCACTGTCATTCAGTCATATTTATTGAGCGCTTACCGTGTGCAGGGCACGGTACTAAGCTCTTGGAAGAGTCCAGTAGGAGGGCAAAGAGACGCATTCCCTGACCACAGCGAGCTCACGGTCTAGAGGATTAACTGATTGATCAACACAAAGTAAGTGGTCAATCAATGCTATTGATTGGTTGACTGATCGGTCTGACGGATTTGAAGACCAAAAAGAAGATGTTGCGGGTTTTGCTGCATTTACCTTTCTGAAGAGAGGAGGGGAGAGAGAGGGAGTCACACCACCAACACACACACACTCTCTCTCTGTGTCTCTCTTTCTCTCTGTCTCTCAGTCTCTCCCAGACAGAATGTATCTAACCACACGGTCAGTACAGTGCCTGGCACATAGTAACCATTTAACAAGCCAACAAATACCTTAAAAACAAAGAAACAAACAAAAACAACCCTCCATTTTCCAGAGGGGTAAAAGCTGGAGGTCTTTCTGGGAAACAGTGTGCAGAGAAACAGTGTGCAGAGAAACGATATACGGGGAACGAGTGCGCAGAGAGACAGTGTACGGGGAAACAATATAGAGGGAAACCGTGCAGGGAGAGAGTGTGCAGAGAGACAGTGTACGGAGAAAGAATATACAGGGAAATAGTGTGCTGGAAAGTGTGTAGGGAAACAGAATACAGGGAAATGGTGTGCAGGGAAACAGTAGCCAGGGAAATATTGTGCAGAGAAATAGTATACAGGGAAACTGTGTACAGAGATATAGTGGGAGGGGAAACTGGGCCGGGAAATAGTGTACGGCGAAACAGTGTGCAGGGAAATGATCCACCAGGACACGCTACGGGGAGAGCAGTGTAGCCTGATGGAAAGAACAGGAGCCCGGGAGACGGAGGATCGTTACTTGTCTGCCGTGTGACCCCGGGCAAGTCATTTAACTCTCTGAGCCTTATTTACCTCCTTTGTATTGAGAAGCAGCATGGCTCAGTGGAAAGAGCACGGGCTCGGGAGTCAGAGGTCATGGGTTCGAATCCCCGCCTCTGCCGCTCGTCAGCTGTGTGACTGTGGGCACGTCACTTAACTTCTCTGTGCCTCAGTTCCCTCATCTGTAAAACGGGGATGAGGACTGTGAGCCTCACGTGGGACAACCTGATGACTCTGTATCTCCCCCAGCGCTTAGAACAGTGTTCTGCACATAGTAAGCGCTTAACAAATACCAACATTATTGTATAATGGGGATTAAGACCTGACCACTATATGGGACAGGGACCGCGTCGAACCGGATTAACGTCCGTCTCCCCCAGTGCTTAGTACAGCGCCCGGCATATAATAAGTGCTGAACGAACACCATTAAAGAAAAACAGAGCATGCTAAATGGAGAGTCTTTGCTTGCCGGGCCGCAGCGGGTGAGGGGTTGTATGAATCAGGCCTGGCGCAAGGACCTGCGGCCTTCCTGCTCCATCCCGAACCAGTGGTGCTCTCCCCAGAGGGGGTGGGAGCTGCTCAAACAGACGGGATCTCGACAGTAGCGAGATCTCCTCAGTAGAGAGATTCCGGGGCTCGTTGGTAGGGAGGGCCAGGAGTCCTCGGAATCTGAGAAAGTGACGCAGGGGGCGGTCCTTATCAGCTCTCTTTACTGTTCATATGGACCAAAGTCCAGATTCATCCAAATCCACCATGAGACGCTAATTTGGGAACCAAAGCCGTTTTTCTCGGTCATCCCCTCTCTAGGAGATGATGTGGATTCCCGTTTTCCCCTTGGCTTGATCATCTTTCACCTCCCCTGGGATGAGTCGACACAAGGCAGGCGCTCGGCAGAGAGGATTCCGTTTCCTCAGCTCCCCAAGGTAGCCACAACTGTCAGCAGGGGAAGGAAAGGGAGTCAGAGGCAGGAGAGGAAGGCCACGGGGCCGTCCAGTCCGGCAGCCCGCTACGCCCCCGGACGTCCCGTGGTTTTTTCTTCGGACCTCCAAAAGCGTTGCCGGGGCCCGAGCTTGCGGGAGGCTAAATGAACATTGATTTTTCTCAAAATAACCTGGAGCCGATCGCTGGCAGTGGAAACCTTCACGGCCTCGTCCTCGGCCCGGAGAAACGTAGATTTTCAACAGTCACTGCCTCTGCGGTGAACAGGCAACGGCCGTGCGCCGTCTTGCCTCTGTCCGGCCGACAGGAGGACAGGAGGCTTCTGGTCGGGAGTGTGAACGTGGCTGTGAGTGTGTCTTGTGTCTCATGACTGGTTCAAGGGCTGACCTTGTGACCCTTCACCCCCTCTCTCCACTCTTTAGAAAGGTCAGTGCAGCAAAACCCCATCCGTCTTTCCATTTTCTCTATCGGTCAATTACCTGGTGACTATCCCGCCCGTCAAGCTCCTTAAAAGCAGAGATTGTGTAATAGTAGAAATGGTATTTATTAAGCGCTTACTATTTGCAGAGCACCGTGCTAAGCGCTGGGAGAGAATGCAGAGTTGGGAATTGGACGTGGTCCCTGTTGACCCGCGTCGTATGCCCCCAAGCACTTCGAACAGTGAAATGCACACAGGAGAAGACCAGTTAAGACTGTTGATTGATTTGATCGCCGTTCAAAATATCCCTACTGGATCACGGTCAACTTTTAACCCCATTTTACAGATGAGGGAACTGAGGCACAGAGAAGTGAAGTGACTCGCCCATGATCACACTGTTGACAAAGGGCAGCATTTCTTCCGGCTGATTCAGCCCCAGAACCAAGCGGTTCTATGAGGAAGGTGAACTTTTCCCTATCCCTTGGCCTTGGAAGGGGTCAACAGTAATCATCATCATCCTCATTGTCATCAGTGGTATTTACTGAGCGCCTATTTAGCGCAAAGTGGCTCAGTGGAAAGAGCCCGGGCTTGGGAGTCAGAGGTCATGGGTTTGAATCCCGGCTCTGCCACTCGGCAGCTGTGTGACTGTGGGCGAGTCACTTCACTTCTCTGTGCCTCAGTTACCTCATCTGGAAAGTGGGGATGAAGACTGTGAGCCTCACATGGGACAACCTGTTTACCCTGTATCTACGCCAGCGCTTAGAACAATGCTCTGCACATAGTGAGTGCTTGCCCGATACCGACATTATTATTATTATTATTATTATTCCTATTATTATTAAAGTTCTGAACTAAGTGTTGGGGAGACACACAATCACTGACCCCCAGGGGCCTTTTTTTATGGTATATGTTCAGTGTTTACTGTGTGCCAGGCACTGTATTAAGCATTGGGGTCTATTAGACTGTAAGCCCATCAACGGGCAGGAATTGTCTCTATCTGTTGCCAAATTGTACATTCCAAGCACTTAGTACAGTGCTCCGCACATAGTAAGCACTCAATAAATACTACTGAATGAGTGAAGCAGCATGGCCTAATGGATGGAGCAGGGGCCCTGGAAATCAGAAAGACAGGGGTTCTAATCGCTGCTCCGCCATCTGTCTTCTGTGTGACCTTGGGCAAGTCACTTCACTTCTCTGTGCCTCAGTTACCCCATCTGTTCAGTGGGGATGAAGAGCGTGAGCCCCGTGTGGGACAGGGACTGTATCCAACCCAATTTGCTCGTATCCACCCCAGCGCTTAATCCAGTGCCTGGCACATAATAAGCACTTAACAAATACCATAATTATCAGTGATTATTATTATACCAACGGGTCAGGTTGGACACAGTCCATTTCCCACACGGGGCTCACAGTCTTAATCCCCATTTTACAGAAGAGAGAACCGAGGCACAGAGAAGTGAAGTGACTTGCCCAAGTTCACCCGGCAGACAAGTGGCAGAGGCGGGATTAGAACGCGGGATCCCGGAACAGGGCTCTAACCGCGAGGCCGACCTGCTTCTCTGTAACCCTTTGGGGTGAACAGTCAGCAGTCTGCAAGTAATGAGACAGAAGTTCCCATATCTGAAATTGGTTTTATTGCCTCTCTCCCCCTGTAGACCGTAAGCTCCTTGTTGGCAAGGATTAGGTATAGAAACTCCATCGTCTCGTCCTCGCCCGCGCGCTTAATACAGGGCGTTGCACATAAGGTTGGTATCTGTTAAGCGCTTACTGTGTGCAGAGCACTGTTCTAAGCGCTGGGGTAGACACAGAGAGCACTCAATGAATAATAATGAAAAAATAAATGAGAATTCAGATCAGCTCTGCAGAAAAAGCCACCGTTTTCCATCTCTACTCAACTGCGCAGTGGGTTTTCTCGAAGAAAATTTCTATTCAAGGCAGCCCGTCTGGCTTCGACCGTCGCAATAAATGAGACTTTCATACCATTCCGATAACATTACCCTCTCCACCCCTAAGAGGACTAGCTTCTAGTTTTTCCGGCCGTCCCCCTCCCTCCTCCACTACTCCCTTCTCTTCTTCTGGGCCCTGGAAAACAGAGCGGCGAGGTTCAAATACGAGTTCTGAGCGAGAGAAACGATTTCAGTCACTCTGGCCATCATCCTTTGGGCGGAGAAGCCGAAAGCGTTTCTGGGAGAGACGAGTCGAGCGGTATGTGCCTCTGAAAACATTCACGGGGAAAAACGCTGAGGGAGGCGACCGAAACGAAGGAGGGGAGAGAGAAGCTTCCATAAAATCAATCAGTCAACCCGGGGCATTTATTGAACGCTCACTATGTGCAGGACACTCCACTTGTCAGCTGTGTGACTTTGGGCAAGTCACTTAACTTCTCGGTGCCTCAGTTACTTCATCTGTTAAATGGGGATGAAGACTGTGAGCCCCACGTGGGACAACCTGATTCCCCTGTGTCTTCCCTAGAGCTTAGAACAGTGCTCGGCACATAGTAAGCGCTTAACAAATATCAACATTATTATTATCAACACTGTCCGAAGCTCTTGGAAAAGTACAATGCATCAGCGTTGGAAGACACGATCCCTGCCCACAACGAGCTCACAATCCATGGGGCAAGCGCTTAACTGATAGCTTGGGGTCGGAGGACCTGGGTTCTAATCCTGGCTCTGCCACTTGTCCGCTGCTGCTGTATGACCTCGGGCAAGTCCCTTTACTTCTCTGTGCTTCAGTGACCTCATCTGTAAAATGGGGGTTAAGACTGTGAGCCTCATGTGGGACAGGGACTGTGCCCAACCTGATTAGCTCGTATCTACCCTAGAGCTTAGTAGAGTACCCGGCACATAGTAAGCACTTAGCAAATGTCGTTAAAGTAACATATATTACATAAATTAAATTAAAATAAAGTAAATTACAGATATAAGAAGTTTCTAAAAGGATCCCAACTCTTTTTGTTAACGGTATTGGTTCAACGCTTATTGTGTGCCGGGCGCTGTACAAGTAGATACAAGATAAATAGGCTGCTGCTGATGATTATGGTATTTGTTGAGCGCTGACTATGTGCCAGGCGCTGTACTGAGCGCTGGGTGGATACAAGCAAATCGAGTTGGACACAGTCCCTGTCCCACATGAGGTTCAAGTCTTAATCCTCATTTCACAGATGAGGTAACCAAAGCACGGAGAAGTTAAATGACTCGCCCACAGCCATACAGCAGACAAGTGGCAGAGCCAGGATTAGAATCCAGGTCCTCTGACTTCCAGACCTGTGCTCTTACCACTTACTAGGTAAAAATGCTTCTCTTCCAACGCTTCCAGTAATGGTATTTACTGAGCGCTTGGGAAAGTACAATATAATAGAGTTGGCAGACATGTTCCCTGCCCACAAGGAGCTTATGGTCTAGAGGGGAAGACAAGAGGGAGAGCCAGACCAAAAGGTGGTTTAATAATAATAATAATAATAAAGTTGGTATTTGTTAAGTGCTTACTACGTGCAGAGCACTGTTCTAAGTGCTGGGGTAGATACAGGGGAATGAGGTTGTCCCACGTGAGGCTAAAAGTTTTAATCCCCATTTTCCAGATGAGGGAACTGAGGCACCGAGAAGTGAAGTGACTTGCCCACAGTCACACAGCTGCTAAGTGGCAGAGCGGGGATTCGAACCTGTGACCTCTGACTCCCGAGCCCGGGCTCTTTCCGCTGAGCCACACTGCTTCTCTGACACGGTATAGACACGGGGAAGCTGGGGTTTTGTTCACCAAAGCCCTCGGTGTCAGATTGCAGAGGCATCCACTGACGCTCTTTCCAAACCAACGACAGGAAAAGCTTTTCGTACACGGCGGTTGGAAAACACGACCGTCATCCGTAAGCACGGGAAGTTGTCAGTAGGTTCGAGAGGGGCTTGGATCAGTGGCCGATACTGGGGATGCTAGTGGGAAAATTGGGGATGTTCATCTGTAAGGGAGAGGATGGATGAAGATCGTCAGCTTCTTGTGGGCAGGGATCACGTCTTCCAACTCTAATATATTGTATTTTCCCCAGGGCTAAGTCAGGGCTCCGCAAATGGGAAGCGCTTAATAAATTCCGTTGATTGATTGATTGATTAGATGTCAAGGAGATTGACTAGCATCAATTCCCCTGTTGGAGACAGAATTCTGGGTAGGAGGGCCACCCCATATGGGCCTGATCGAGACATTTCTTATGTTCTTACATTCTTGGGCAGCACGAGGCCATTTCCCCAGACACTTATGGGGCACCAAAGGTAACTTTTAACTCAAGTGGACTGGGGGCAAAAATGGTTATTTCCCCAGAAAATCCCGCCTCCAAAGAGCTTGCGAAAGAGACCGAGAAAGAGCGGCCAGAGAGACGGGAGGAGGACAAGGAGAGGACGGCGTCTGTGAAGCCGAGTTCGGATGACGTTTCCAGGAGAAGGGGGTGGTCCACGGCGTCGAAGGCAGCTGAGGGGTCGAGGAGGATTAGGATGGAGTAGGAGCCGTTGAGTTGGGCAAGAAGGAGGTGACTGGCGACCTTCGGGAGGGCGGTTTCTGTGGAGCGAAGGGGACCGAAGCCGGACTGGAGGGGGTCAAGGACAGAACTGGAGGAGAGGAACTTGAGACAGCGGGAGAAGACGACGGGTGTAGGTAGGGACTCTCCGCGGTTTCTGAGATGTCCTGAAGGCTCTGCAGTGGTCAGGAGGAGAGCTATATTTAAGCAGCATACTTGTGCATTTTTAATGTTGACTGGAAACAGGAAAGATGCAGCTAACTTTCCCAGCGCCGATATGGGGTTTGCATAATTAAAACAGTCTGGGTTCTTCAGTGCTTCTTAAATTGAAAGCATTTCACTTAACACCTGCCCCCCATAATCTCTCCAGGCACAAGCCAAACCCCCTTGTTATTTAAAAGGAAGCAAGCTTCAGGAAGTGATTAATAACGATGATAATAATATTAATACTTTGAATTTGTAAAACGCCTTCGTATTTCCAGAGGGCTTTCACGGCAACGATCGCATTTCAGTCCTCACCACAGCCCTGAGAACTAGGGAAGAGGAAAATATTATTATCCCCATAGTACGACTACTAATAATAATCCTCCTTAGTTGTGTAAGAACCACTCTGCTCGCCCCACTCGAAGCTCTAAACAGTTGCATTCTTTACTGGTAGTTCCTTCCTGCAGGGAAAAAATGCCCTGGCCTTTTCGGATCTGTGGGTCCGAGGCTGGCTTGGAGATACGACGGAGAGAAGATTCCTCGATGACAATGGCTCTGGAGACCGGTGCTGGGGACCTGGGGAAAGGACAGTCCTTTGAGTCTGCTCCGGAAGAAACGAATGTTAGTTTCACCGTAATTGGGGTCACCCAAAAGTGATTTATTTCGGCCCAGTCTATCGCTCCGTCTTCTTCATCACGGTTATCCACAGTCCTGCCGTTTGCGGAGCACTGGACTCAACCCCTGTTGTATGCAGAGCCCTTGCCCGGGCACCTACCATGTGCGGAGCACTGGTCCGGGAGCCTTCCGTGGGCCGGGACCGGTACTGGATTGGGTAGCGGAGTAAAACCCTTTCTCTGTTTGCTTTTCTTCTTTTGACCTCCACGTTCCTCCCGCGGTGGAACGTCATCCAACCTTCACAGACGCCGTCCTCCTTCTCCTCCGGTCTCTCTGGCCGCTCATTCTCCGTCTCTTTCGCAAGTTCTCTGGAAGGGGTATTTTCCCGGGGAAATGACCATTTTGCCCCCAGTCCACATGAGTTAAAAGTTACCTTTGGCGCCCAGTAAATGTCTGGGGAAATGGCTTCATTGGGAGGAAGGAAAAAGAGGGGGTGCCTGTCCCATGTCATCTTAGCCAACATGGAGGAAAACTGTGCTCGGCTTCAAGAGGTCTCCCGTGACTGAACCCCCAACCTTCCAGATCTTGCCATCTAATCCCACCTCCGCCCCTTGTCTGCTGTGTGATCTTGGGCAAGTCACTTCACTTCTCTGTGCCTCAGTTACCTCATCGTCAAATGGGGATGAAGTCTGTGAGCCCCACGTGGGACAACCTGATTACCTCGTGTCTACCCCAGCGCTTAGAACAGTGCTTGGCACACGGTAAGTGTTTAACAAATAGTATAATTATTATTACCGCTAATCCCCTCAGGCATCTCCCTCCTGTGCAGTTATCTGTCTGTTCATGGGGCTCTGTAACTAGCTGGATTTATCCGTCTCCCGCCCTTTCTTCATTGTATGTTCCTCTCTGCCGGCTTGTCTTTCTCTTAGATCGTAAACCTCTTGAGGGGACATCTAATGCTTATTTAATCCATCTCCCAAGCCTCTGGGAACTTGGTTTTATATAGCACTTTCAGTCCCAAAGTGCAGTCACGATACTCAGCTCCCTTTTCATTCATTCAGTGATATTTATTAAGCGCGTACTGTGTACAGAGCACTGTAAGAAGCGCTTGGGGGAAATACTACAATGAAGAGTGGCAAACCCCACCCATAACAAGCTCACCCTGTGAGATAAGGAAAGGCAGCCATCCTCTCCCCATTTCAGTGGTGAGAAAACCTTCATCAGAAAGGTTGATTTGCCCCACGTCACCCCAGAAGACCAGGGCCCAAGCTGGGATTAGGACCTAGCCTTCCGCCTCCTGGCCCCTTGCTCTTTCCACCACCCTACGCTGCCCGTCTACTACAGAGGCTCACCCTGAGAGTGCTCAATAAATGCTGCTGGTTTGGGTGCAAGATCTCCTCCGCATCGGAGTAGAAAGCTCTCTGTCTTCTGACTGTTTTGCAAATTCTTGGCTGGCCAGTGGACTAAATTGGCCCTGTAGTTGGTGACCTCAGTTTGAATCCAGTCACACAGCCCGCTGACCGGGTCACCCAAGGTCACCACAGCCCCCGTGGGCTTTGGGGAAATGTCCTCATCCTTTCTGGACCTGACTCCACGGGCTGCTTTGCATCCCTCTCGTGGGAGCCTCAGTGAACCCTCCCTGGCTCCTCCCTGGGCCGCCCGGGTTCGATTCTGCCGAGCCCGGCGTGTCCTGAGTCCAGCAAGATCCTCTTCAGCGGGAGCTCGCTTGTCCACGTCGGCCTCTCGGATTCACCTCCCGCCTTACGGAGACGTTCGGATTTCAAATCCTATCTTCCCTCGCAGAAGTCAGCGATACACAGAGGTGGAGAAGCAACCTGGCCTAGTGGATAGAGGCCGGGCCTGGGAGTCACAAGGACGTGGGTTCTAATCCTCACTCTGCCACGTGTCTGCCGTGTGATCTTGGCACTTCTCTCTGCCTCAGGTTCCTCATCTGTAAAATGGGGATTGGGACCGTGAGCCCCGGGTGGGACAGGGACTGTGTCCAACCCGGTTTATTTGTATCCACCCCAGTGCTTAGTACAGCGCCTGGCACATAGTAAGCGCTTAACAAATATGACAATTATTATTAGTCTGGGTGAGTTTCAGTGTCGTGACTCCATGACGTGTCTACCCCTCTCTCCTCATGTGGAACCAGTCACTGTAGCCTCGATCCCAAACATTGCCACTTGCCTCCTCTTGGGCAAGTCACAACTTCCCTGGGCCTCAGTTTCCTCACCTGTCAAATGGGGAGTCAATAACCGTTCTCCCTCCTACTTAGACGGTGAGCCCCTTGTGGGACAAGGACTGTGTCTGACCTGATTATCCTGTGTATACCCTAGCAGTTCGTTCAGTGTGTGACACATAGTAAGCGCTTAACAAACGCCACAGTCTTTATTCTTATGAGCTCTTTGCCAGCAGCAAAAACCACCTTCCAGAAGCCCCAGCGGCTCGTCCAGCTCCGTTTAAAAACTGTCTTTTGGTGAACGCTTTCTGTCTGGCCGTCCTATCAGCTAGTCTCTGTCCCACCCGGGGCTCACAGACTGAGCAGGAAGGAGAACGACCATCTTAACCACATTGGGCCGATGAGAAAATAGAAGCTCAGAGGGGGTAAGTGACCTGTCCAGGGTCACGCAGCAGGCCAGTGGCAGCGGCGAGATCAAAACCCAGGTTTCCCGACCCCCGGCCCCTTGCTTATTCCACTGTCCGTCAGCACGTTCAGTTCCTGGTGCTGCTTAGGGTGCCACCTGAGAACTGGCTCTGAGGTCGCCTTGCGATCCGCATATATTTTCCCGAGCTCCTCTGCCAAGGGGTAGAGAAGGATTCTTGTTCTAGGATACAGAACGTTCCTGGGAAGCATAATGATGTTTCTGAAAGCCACCTCCTTCCCCAGGGAGAGCCCCTGCTGGCCCCCAGCCCTTCCTGAGTAGTGTCCCTGTCAGCCCCCAGCCTTTTTCTGGGGAGACCCCCTGTCAGCCCCCAGTCCTTCCCCGAAGAGAGTGCCTCATAACCCCCGCCACTTTCCTGAGGAGAGGCCCTTCAGCCCCCACAGCCCTTCCCTGGAAGAGCAGTCACCTCCCTAGGCTTCCCTGAGAAGAGCTCATGTCAGCCCCCCCAAGTCCTTTCCTGAAGAGACCCCCCTCTCGTCAGCCCCCCAGCCCTTCCTTGAGGAGAGCTCCTATCAGCCCCCCCAGCCCTTCCCTGGGGAGACAGTCCTTGTCATCACCTCATCCCTTTCCCGAGGAGAGCCCCGTCAGCCCCCGGCCCTTCCCTGAAGGGAGCCCTTGCCCTGTGTCCTTGACTGCTTCTTGCCGAATGCTCAGCACTGCAGCACTCTGCGCTCCAGCCTCTGGTGGGTCACACCGGCGGGAGCTAAAAATAGAAAAAAACAATACGTGTGCGATCGCTCCTGCTAAGAGCCAAACAACGGGGAGACAGCGGACGGCTCCACTTCTTCAGGAGAGGCCCGAGAGGCCGTGGGCCGGGGCAGGCGTGGCCAAGGGCGGGGGTGGGGGGCTGCTCGGTGCCCCGAAGGCCTTGGCCGGGACGGGGAGGGAGGAAGGCCAAGCAGCCCGCCCGGGGTTTCCTGGGCATCGCCCAAGGGAGCCCACGACCGGTCCCTTAATCGTGAGATCAGAAGACAGTGAGCAGGGCCGTTCCTCTCCTTGGGGTAGCCCCACACTCCTTCCAGCCAGCACTCTGTCCCTGATGGGGACAACTGGCCCCTCGGAAGAACCGTCAGTCACTCGGTCGTATTAATTGAGCGCTTACTGTGTGCAGAGCACTAAGAGCTTCGGAGAGTACGATATAAATAGACACATTCCCTGCCCGCAACGAGCTTACAGTCTAGACAGTGGGGAGACAGACATGTATAGAAATTATTCACTCAATAGTATTTATTGAGCGCTTACTATGTGTGCAGAGCACTGTACTAAGCGCTTGGAATGCACAAATCGGCAACAGATAGAGACAGTCCCTGCCCTTTGACGGGCTTACGGTCTAATCGGGGGAGACAGACAGACAAGAACAATGGCTTAGTACATTGCTTAGTATGTGGTATGTAGTATGTATGTAGTATGTAGTAAATGCTTAGTCCAGTGCTCTGCGCACAGTAAGCGCTCAATAAATATGATTGAATGAATGACTCCTCCAAGAGGCCTTCCCAGACTAAGCCCCCCTTCCCACTTCTCCCACTCCCTGATTTGCTCTCTTTATTCTTGCCCCCTTCCAACCCCACAGCACTTATGTACATTTCTGTAATTCATTTGTAATCATTTCTGTCTCCCCATTCCAGACTATAAGCTTGTTGTGGGCAGGGAATGTGTCTGTTTATTGTTGTATTGTACTCTCCCAAGTGCTTAGTACAGTGCTCTGCACACAATAAATACAACTGAATGAATGAGTGAGAAATGGCGAGGCCTAACGACCAAGTTCTAGCCCCAGCTGCATGACCTTGGGTCAGTCACTTAACTTTCCGGGGCCTCAGCTTCCACATCTGTAGAATGGAGATAAGATACCCGTCCGCCCTCTCGCTTAGATTGGGAACCTTGTGTGGGAGAGAGGAATTGCATCTGATCCGATTCTCTGGTATCTTCACCATGTAAGTAAGCACTTTATAAATGACATAATAAATAGATAAATTAATTCTGCCTGACATACGGCTGCCTCTCACCCTGCTTCCTCACCCAAAGTGTTCATTCTCCAGAGAACATCCCTCTTTGCCAAAGGTAGCGAAGATCTGGGGACTCAAAATTAATTTTGAATGGAATGAAAGACATCTCTCCTTGTCCCCCCAACTGACGGTTGCCATCAGTAGCGCTCAATTGGAGATATTTTTTGAGTCCTTACAGTGTGCTGAGCGCTGTGCTGAGTTTTGGGGAGAGTACGACAGAGCTCTCTTTTTTTGGTTTTCTTTTTTTACGGGATTTATTAAACGCTTACTACACGTCAGGCATTGTACTAAGCGATAGGGTAGATACAAACTAATCAAGTGGGACACAGTCCTTGTCCTACGTGGGGCTCGCCGTCTTAATCCCCATTTTAGAGATGAGGTGAAATGAGCCTTGGGGTGCAAGTCTGAGCCATCTGCCCACGTGCCAGGACGCCCCAAACCGTGGTTGTGTCACCGGGTCCGGCTTACTGTGTGCAGAGCACTGTTTTAAGTGATTGGGCAAGTATGGTATAAAAATACGAGCGTTTCCTGCTCACAGCGAGTTTACAGTCTGGAGGGGAAGACAGACATTAATATATATATCAATAAATTACAGTTATGGATGTAAGTGCTGTGGGGGTGGAGGGGTGGGGTTGAATAAAGGGAGCAAGTCAGGACGTCGCAGAAGGGAGTGGGAGAAGAGGAAAGGAGGGTTTAGTTGGGGAAGACCTCTTGGAGGAGCTGGACCTTCATTAAGGATTTGAAGGTGGGGAGAGTCATTTTCTGTCGGCTACGAAGAGGGAGGGCGTTCCAGGCCGGAGACGGGACGTGGGCGAGAGGTCGGCGGCGAGATAGACAAGATGGAGGTACAGTGCCAAGGTGGAAGTTCATTCATGCATTCATTCATTCAATAGTATTTATTGAGCGCTTACTATGTGCAGAGCACTGTACTAAGCGCTTGGAATGGACAAATGGGCAACAGATAGAGACAGTCCCCGCCCTTTGACGGGCTTACGGTCTAATCGGGGGAGACGGACAGACAAGAAGAATGGCAATAAATAGAGTCGAGGGGAAGAACATCTCGTTAAAACGATAGCAAATAAATAGAATCGGGGTGACGTACATCTCATTAAACAAACCAAATAGGGTGATGAAGATACATACAGTCGAGCGGACGAGTATACGGTGCCGAGGGGGTGGGACGGGAGAGGGGGAGGAGCAGAGGGAAAGGGGGGAGAAGAGGGTTTAGCTGCGGAGAGGTGGGGGGGTGGGTAGAGGGAGCAGAGGGAGAAGGTTGACATTAGAGCGGTGGAGTGTGTGGACTGGGTTGGCGTAGGAGACCAGCTAGGTGAGGTAGAAGGGGACAAGGTGATTGAGTGTATTAAAGTCTCCCCCGATTAGACTTTAAGCCCGTCAAACGGCAGGGACTGTCTCTATGTTTTGCCGACTTGTTCATTCCAAGCGCTTAGTACAGTGCTCTGCACATAGTAAGCGCTCAATAAATGCTATTGAATGAATGAATGAAGTCGACGTGAGGAGTTCCTGTTTGATGCAGAGGTGCATGGGCAGCCAATGGAGGTTCTGGAGGAGGGGGGAAGCATGGACGTTCCCTGCCCGCGATGATCTTATAGTCTAGAGACGAACTTACCGTCTAGATGTCTTCACCGACATCTCAGGGGCTGAGGTTTTGGCACCCCGTCGTAACCCACCCGGTAGGACGGTGGTGATAGCACTCGTAGTTACCGCACACCCCCTCTACAGAAACAGTTAGTGTCACTTTCTCTCCCAGGTACCCCAGGGCTTAGAACAGCGCCTGGCCCACAGTAAGCACTTAACAAATACCATAAAAATAAAAATAAAACAAGCAAGTGGCATCTTCGGTGCACGAGGAGCTTATACTCTAATAGGGAGAACGGACATGAAAATATTTGCAACAGAGGAATCAAATCTCATTGCCTGTGGGAGGCTTTCTTATCGGGAAACGGGACTCTTCTTACTTGAGGGTTGAGTAAGACTCCTCCTCCACCCCAGACCCTTTGTCCCGGCTCTAAAAATGGATCGTAGCCAGGGCGGGCCATTTTCCGTTAGTCACGAGCCCCCCCGGCTTCAAGCAGCGAGGCGGGCTTGATCGGTCTCCGCTGTCTCCCACTGACCACTAATGGCAGTTTGGGATTTCCCAACCTGCGCAGACTAAACAGACAAGCGACACAAGCCCACACTCCAACCTTGGTTCATTCAGGGCAGATTTTCACCTCGGAGCACAGACGGGGCCGGGAAAGAGATCCCTTTCCGTCCCAAAGGAGGTTGGGGCCTGGGGGGGAGGAGGTGGGCTCTTGGGATGCTCCGTGATCTTTGCATTGATTCCCTTCCGGATCACGTCCCTTCCTCCTACCCCACGGCCGCGGGGAGGGGGTCTTCTTCTCGGAGTTGGGGGACGGAGCGGCGGACCGTGGGAGAGAAAACCTCCCGGGATCCCGGCCTCGACGGTGCCCAGCCCGGTTGGGGAAGCCGGCCTCGAGATCCGGTGATGTGGTACCGACCTAATAATAATAATAATAATAATGATGATACTGGGATTTTTAAGTGCTTGCTATATACTCAGAAACAGGGTAGATGCAGGCCACAGATACGGGTAGATTAGTGGATATACTAATCGGATATAGTTCCCGTCCCAAATCTTCATCTCCTCCCCTGTTCTCGCTCCCTCCCTCCAGGCTCGCATCTCCTCCTGCCTTCAGGACATCTCCACCTGGATGTCCCCCCGCCACCTCAAACTCAACGTGTCCAAAACAGAGCTCCTTGATCTTCCCTCCCAAGCCCTGTCCTCTACCGAACTTTCCCGTCACCGTGGACGGCACGACCACCCTTCCCGTCTCACAAGCCCGGGACCTTGGTGTCACCCTTGACTCGGCTCTCTCATTCAACCCACCCATCCAATCCGTCACCGAATCCTGCCGCTCTCACCTTCACATCGCCAAGATCCGCCCTTTCCTCTCCATCCAAATGGCTACCACGTTAGCCCAATCACTCATCCTATCCCCCCTGGCTGAAGGCATCAGCCTCCTTTCTGACCTCCCAACCTCCCGCCTCTCCCCACTCCAGTCCATACTTCACTCCGCTGCCCGGATTATCTTTCTACAGAAACGTTCAGGACATGTCATCCCCCTCCTTAAAAATAACTCCAGTGGTTGCCTATCCACCTCCGTATCAAACAAAAACTCCTCACCCTTGGCTTTAAAATCCTCCATCATGCCCCCTCCTACCTCACCTCCCTTCTCTCCTTCTCCACCGCGGCCCGCGCACTCCGCTCCTCTGGTGCCGCTAACCTCCTCACTGGGCCTCCACCTCGCCTGTCTCGCCGCCGATCCCTCTCCCACGTCCTACCTCTGGCCTGGAACGCCCTCCTTCCTCAAATCCACCAGACAATCGCTCCCCCGGACTTCAAAGCCCTACTGAAGGCGCACCTCCTCCAAGCGGCCTTCCCAGATTAAGCCCCACTTTTCCTCAGCTCCCACTCCCTTCTGCGTCACCCTGACTGGCTCCCTTTGCTCTTCCCCCCTTCTCCCCGCCCCACCGCATTTATGTACCCGTGTAGCCACCCCAGCGCTTCGCCTAGCACATAGTAAGCGCTTAACAAATACCATCATCATTATTATTCTATATCTATAATTCTATTTATTTATACCGATGTCTGTCTCCCCTCCCTAGACTGTGAGCTCGTTGTGGGCAGGGTTTGTCTCTCTTTATTTGCTGTATTGTACATTGTCCAAGCATTTAGTACAGTGCCGGGCAGGGTTTGTCTCTCTTTATTTGCTGCACTGTACATTGTCCAAGCATTTAGCACAGTGCTCTGCACACGATACTACGATTGAATGAATGAATTAATGAAAGGAGGCCTTCTCCCATTAAGCCTCCTTTTCCCCACCTCCGTCTCCCTTCTGTGTCACCTGCTCCCGTGGATCTGTACCCTGTAAGCACCCGATATTCACGCCACTCTCAGTCTCACACCATTTATGTATATATCTAAGTGGGCAAGTCACTTCACTTCTCTGCGCCTCAGTGATCTCATCTGTAAAATGGGGACTAAGACCGTGAGTCCCGCGAGGGACGACCTGATAACCTCGTATCTACCCCAGCGCTTAGTAGGCGCTTAACAGAAGCTGTCATTTCCATCCTTCATTTAATTTAATGTCTGTCTGCCCCTCTAGACTGTAAGCTCCTGGTTGGCAGGGAACTTTTATATTTTACTCTCCCAGGCCGTTAGGACGGTGTTCTTTAGCGCTCAGTAAATCCCACCGATGGAAGGGCTGGGAGCGGAAATGCCCAGATCCCTATTTCTCTTGTTACACAAACAGAACTGAAACCAAGTACATTTTATTATCCCTTTGAAAGAGGATATTGCACAGGGAAGCAGGCCCAATCCCTATACGAGGAGATCTCCGAGGATGTTTGATTACCCCTTTAACAGGGCAATATTTCCCAGGCACGCAGTGATCTGTGTACCAGGAGATATTTCCAGATTAGCCCAGGAAAGGAACAGGAGACAGATAATTCTGACAAACACCCCCGCATTGTGATAAAAAAAACGTCTCAGCCATTAACTCCCAGCCCTGAAGTTCACTTCAGAGAACGGGGCAGCTTTTCAACGCCTAAAGGCCTGCCCAGGGAGGCGTGCTGGGGTTGGTTCTTCTAAGGAAGGGAGTTTAAGGTTTTGCAATTGTTTTAAATTGGGTGGAGTCACCAGGGTAGGACTAAAAACCAAAAAGCATTCCTGGAATCCGGGATGAAATCTGAGCAGTACCCAATCGATTACTCTGCCTCCATTATTCTGGGGGTTTGCAGATTCCATTCCAAGTTAGAAGGCCGCTCACGGGTCACGACGTGGCTTTTTTGTTCTCTTTAACTTCGTCCTCAGGTTGAGCCTGACTTGGGAAGAAGCCCCTTGGGTGGCCTTTCACCAGCTCCACCACGGGGCTACGGCGAGACGCTTTGAGAAATAAAATCCGGTGGGGCTTCGAGGCAGATGAACACATAAACAAGTTACCACAGCCAAACGTTGAAATGGGCCAACTGGGAGGGCGGCGGGGGGAGATGAGAGAGGGTGGAAGTAGAAGAGAGAGAGAGGATTCGGTGTCGGAGGCCAATTTGCCCAGAGGAATCTGTGTGATGTTGAGCGGTAGTGAAGCGTTGGGTGACGCGCTGTGTTCCCCGGGGCAGCCTGGCTCGGTGGAAAAAGCCCGGGCTCGGGAGTCAGAGGTCGTGGGTTCTAATCCCGGCTCCGCCGCTTGTCAGCTGTGTGGCTTTGGGCCAGTCACTTCACTTCTCTGGGCCTCAGTGACCTCATCTGGAAAACGGGGATGAAGACTGTGAGCCCCGTGTGGGACAACCTGATTAACTGGCATCCCTCCCGGTGCTTAGAACTGTGCTTGGCACCTAGGAAGCGTTCAACAAATGCCATCATCAGCATCATTAAACCCGTGAAGGAGAAGCAGCGTGGTTTAGGGGACGGAGCACGGGCCTGGGAGTCAGAAGGACCTGGGTTCTAATCCCAGGCCTCACACGTCTGTAATTTATTTACTTAGATTAATGCCTGCCTCCTCCTCTAAACTATAAGCTTGTGGGTAGGGAATGTGTCTGTTTATTGCTATACTGTACTCTCCCAAGTGCTTAGTACAGCGCTCTGCACACCGTAGTGCTCCATAAATTGAATGAATGAATGTCAGCTGCGTGTCTTTGGGCAAGTCACTTTATTTCTCTGGGCCTCAGTTCCTTCATCTGTAAAATAAGGATTAAGAGGAGCATGAACCCCATGTAGGACAGGGACTGTATCCGATCTGAGTGATCTGTACCTACCTCGGTGCTTAGAACAGTGCTTGGCAGATAGTAAGGGCTTTATAAGAATAATAATAATAATGTTAGTATTTGTTAAGCGCTTACTATATGCCAAGCACTGTTTTAAGCGCTGGGGGAGATACGAGGTAAACAGGTTGTTCCACGTGGGGCTCACAGTCTTAATCCCCATTTTACAGATGAGGCAACTGAGGCACAGAGAAGTGAAGTGACTCGCCCAAAGTCACACAGCTGACAAATGGCAGAGCCGGGAGTCGAACCCATGACACCTGACTCCAAAGCCCGGGCTCTTTCCACTGAGCCACGCTGCTTCTCCAGAGCGGCGGGAGTCACTAGGTCTTTAGATAGATGGCAGAAATCTCCTGAGGATGATTGTGACGTCTATAAAACCTCTGGAGATCCTTGGGAGAAAGAGCTGGGGAGGTTTGTACGTGTTTGTTTTTTATTTCTTTTTAATGGCGTTAGTTAAGCGCATACTATGTGCCAGGCACTGTGCCAAACGTTGGGGTGGGTACAAGATAATCGGGTTGGTCACTGTCCCGTTCCCACACAGGGCTCACAGTCACAATCCCCACTCTACAGATGAGGCAAATCGAGGCACTAAATGCTCAATAAATAGGATTGAATGAAGGAATGAATGAACAAGTACCATAAGTATCATCATCATCATCATCGTCATCATCATCATCATCATCATCATCATTGTTGGCTTAGTGGAAAGAGCCCGGGCTTGGGAGTCAGAGGTCGTGAGTTCGAATCCCAGCTCTGCCACTTGTCTGCCGTGTGACCTTGCGCTAGTCACTTAACTTCTCTGTGCCTCAGTGACCTCATCTGTAAAAAATGGGGATTAAAAACTGTGAGCCCTACACGGGACAATCTGATGACCCTGTATCTACCCCAGTGCTTAGAACAGTGCTGAGCACAGAGTAAACGCTTAACAAATACCATTTTTAATTTAATTTTTAAATTTATTATTATCACAAACAGCATGGTCTAGCGGCAAGAGCCCGGGCTTGGGAGTCAGAGAACATGGGTTCTACTCCCCGCTCCACCACTTGCCTGCCGTGTGGCCTCAGTTCCCCCATCTGCAGCGTGGCTCAGTGGAAAGAGACCGGGCTTGGGAGTCGGAGGTCGTGGGTTCTAATCCCCGCTCCGCCGCTTGCCAGCTGTGTGACTTGGGGCAAGTCATTTCACTTCTCTGGGCCTCAGTTCCCTCATCTGGAAAATGGGGATGAAGACTGGGAGCCCCACGTGGGACAACCTTGTCTGTCTGTCCGTCTCCCCCGATTAGACCGTAAGCCCGTCAAACGGCAGGGACCGTCTCTATCTGTTGCCGACTTGTTCATCCCAAGCGCTTAGTACAGTGCTCTGCACATAGTAAGCGCTCAATAAATACTATTGAATGAATGAATGAACAACCTGGTCACCTTGTATTCCCCCCCAGAGCTTGGAGTTGCACACTCCAAGCGCTTAGTACAATGCTCTGCACATCGTAAGCGCTCAATAAATACTATCGAATGAACAGCGCTTTGCACATAGTAAGCGTTTAACAAATACCACCGTTATTATTATCTGTAAAATGAGGATGAAGACTGTGAGCCCCTTGTGGGACAGGGATTGTGTCCAACCTCATTGCCTTGTTTTTACCACAGTACAATGTCTGGTTCATAGTAAGTGCTTATCAAATGCCATTATTATTATTATCATTATTATTATCATTCTTAAGGCACCATGTGGGGATTTCCCGCTTGGACCTGGGGACCAAACTGAGGAGAAGGAGGAGGAAGAGGGGAGAAGAACAAGGACCCCCACAGCTCATCCCCTGCTGGGGCCGAACTGGGAATCATTCATTCGTTCATTTGATAGTATTTATTGAGCGCTTCGTATGTGCAGAGCACTGTACTAAGCGCTTGGAAGGTACAGTTCGGCACCAGATAGAGACAATCCCTGCCCAGTGGTGGGCTCCCAGTCTAAACAGGGGAGACAGCAAAGCGGAACAGAACAACATCATCGAGATAAATAGAATCAAGGAGATGTACACCTCATTGACAAAATAAAGAGGGAAATAAATAATATATACAAACGAGCACAGTGCTGAGGGGAGGGGAAGGGGGAAGAGCAGAGGGTGGGGAGGGAGGAGAGGGAGAGCAGACGGAAAGGGGGGCTCAGGCTGGGAAGGCCTCCTGGACGATCACAGACCCCAAAACAAAGCAGGTAGACAGGCATCGATGGCATCAATAGAAATAATCCGAATTATAGCTATATACGCCTCATAAATAGAATAATAGATATGGACACAAGTGCTATGAGGCGGGGAGGGGGGAGATTAGAGGGAGGGAATCCAGTGTAAAGGAGGCCTGGGGCAGCCTCTAGACCGTAAACTCGTTGCGGGCGGGGAATATGTCTGTGTGTTGTTGTAGTGTCCTCTGCCGAGCGTTTAGACCAGTGCTCTGCACACGGGAAGCACCATTGAATGAGCGAATGAATGAATGAGCGAATGAATGAATGAACAGGCCTGGCCGAGTCCCCCTGCCCTGGGAAAGATACACGTCGGGCGACCCCTCGTGGTTACATTAGCTGTCCTGCTGTCTGTTTAATAATCATAATTCATAATATTAATAATAATGTTGGCAATAATAATAATGTTGGCATTTGTTAAGCGCTCACTACGTGCAGAGCACTGTTCTAAGCGCTGGGGGAGAGACAGGGTCATCAGGTTGTCCCACGTGAGGCTCCCAGTCTGAATCCCCCTTTTCCAGATGAGGTCACTGAGGCCCAGAGAAGTGAACTGACTCACCCACAGTCACACAGCTGCCAAGTGGCAGAGTTGGGATTCGAACCCATGACCTCGGACTCCCAAGCCCGGGCTCTTTCCACAGAGCCACGCTGCTTCTCTGAGCCAAGGAGTCACACAGCTGACAAGGTATCCGTTAAGCGCTTACTACGTGCAGAGCACTGCTCTAAGCGCTGGGATAGATACGGGGTCATCAGGTTGTCCCACGTGAGGCTCACCGTCTTCATCCCCCTTTTACAGATGAGGTCACTGAGGCCCAGACAAGTGAAGTGACTCGCCCGCAGTCACACAGCTGACAAGGTATCCGTTAAGCGCTTACTACGTGCAGAGCACTGCTCTAAGCGCTGGGATAGATACGGGGTCATCAGGTTGTCCCACGTGAGGCTCACGGTCTCTAGCCCCATTTTACAGATGAGGTCACTGAGGCCCAGAGAAGTGAAGTGACTCGCCCACGGTCACACAGCTGACAAGTGGCAGAGCCGGGATTCGAACTCACGACCTCTGACTCCCAAACCCGCGCTCTTTCCACTGAGCCACGCTGCTTCTCCCGATTAATAATCACAGTGGTATTTGGCAAGCGCTTACTATATGCCCGGCACTGTACTGAGCACTGGGGTGGATACAAGGAAATCGGGTTGAACACAGTCCCTGTCTCACACAGGGCTCTCAGTCTTATGCCCCATTTTATGGGTGAGGTAACCGAGGCCCAGGGAAGTGAAGCGACTTGCCGAAGGTCACACAGCAGACAGGTGGCTGGAGCAGGGATTATTCATTCGATTGTATTGATTGGGCGCCTACTGTGTGCAGAGCACTGTACTAAGCGCTGGGAAAGTACAATTCGGCAACAGAGAGAGACCATCCCTACCCAACAAAGGGCTGAAAGTCCAGAAGGGGGGAGACAGACAGCGAAACAAAACAAAACAAGTATTTCTATCGGTAACATCGATAGAAATAAATAGAATTATAGATATAAACACATCATAAATAAAATAAATAGAATAATAAATATGTAAACAAGTGCTGTGGGGTGGGGAGGGGAGCAGAGGGAGGGAGTCGGGGTAATGGGGGGGAGGAGGAGGAGAGGGAAAGGGGGGCTCAGTCTGGGAAGGCCTCCTGGAGGAGGTGGGCTTTCAGTAGGACTTTGAAGGTGGTAAGTGTGCGGGGGGGGGGATTCGAACCCATAACCTCCTGACTCCCAGGATGTGCCCCATCCACTACGTCATGGTGCTTTTTTCCAGTCTTCCAGCCCTTAGATCGTCAATCAATCAATTGTATTTATTGAGTGCTTTCTGTGTGCGGAGCCCTGAACTGAACGCCTGGGGGAGGCCGATATTACAGAAATATATAGAATATATATAATAATGTAATGTAAATTTGAAAGTGCAGCTAATATATGTAAGTGCTATGGGGCTGGGAGTGGGGAGAATAATGATGGTATTTGTTCAGTGCTTACTATGTGCCAAACACTGTTCTAAGCGCTGGGGTGGATGCAAGGTTGTCCCATGTGGGGCTCACAGTCTTCATCCCCATTTGACAGATGAGGGAACTGAGGCACCGAGCAGTGAAGCGACTCGCCCCAAGTCACACAGCTGACAGGCGGCGGGGCCGGGATTCGAACCCACGACCTCTGACTCCCAACCCCGGCCTCTTTCCGCTGAGCCGCGCTGCCTGCCGCTTGTCAGCTGTGGGACCGTGGGCGAGTCACTTCACTTCTCTGGGCCTCAGTTCCCTCATCTGTAAAATGGGGATGAAGACTGGGAGCCCCACGTGGGACGACCTGATCCCCCTGTGTCTACCCCAGCGCTCAGAACGGTGCTCTGCACGTAGTAAGCGCTTAAAAAACACCAACATTATTAGGAACCAAGGGAGCCAGTCAGGGTGACGTAGAAGGGAGCGGGAGAAGAGGAAAGGAGGGCTCAATCAGGGAAGCCCTCTTGGAGGAGTTGGGCCTTCGATAAGGTTGGGAGGGGGGGGATAATAATAATAATGTGGGTATTTGTTAAGCGCTTACTACGTGCCAAGCCCTGTTCTAAGCGCTGGGGTAGACATAGGGGAATCAGGTCGTCCCACTTGGGGCTCACAATCTTAATCCCCATTTTCCAGATGAGGGAACTGAGGCACCGAGAAGTTAAGTGACTCGCCCACAGTCACACAGCTGACGAGTGGCCGAGCCGGGATTCGAACCCATGACCTCTGACTCCAAAGCCCGGGCTCTTTCCACTGAGCCAGGCTGCTTCTCAGGGCGGGGAGGAGTCGTCGTCTGATACATGTGAGGAAGGACGGCGTTCCGGACGCGGGAATCTCGATTGTCCTCTTCAAACCAGGGCCTTTGATCCCCCAGGCCTCAGTGTCTCCAGCCGCGTGATGTTAAATCCACTGACGGAACGTACCCATTGAAGGCCGAATCGTATCTCATCGCTTCTATTTATCTTGATGGTATCGATGCCCGACTACCTGTTTTGTGGTCTGTCTCCCCCGTTTAATAATGTTGGTATTTGTTAAGCGCTTACTATGTGCCCGGCACTGTTCTAAGCGCCGGGGGGGATACGGGGGAATCAGGTTGTCGGGAGGCTCACAGTCTTCATCCCCATTTGACAGTTGAGGGAACTGAGGCCCAGAGAAGTGAAGCGACTTGCCCACAGTCACACAGCGGACAGGTGGATTCGAACCCATGACCTCTGACTCCCAAGCCGGGGCCCCTGCCACTGAGCCACGCTCAACTTTCGCCCCGGCGTCCATCTTGGGTTCGGAGCGGCTCGTTGCCTCGGCCGGACTCCCGGAGAGCCGAGAGCCTCTTGGAGCCGGGTCGGGTGGTCTAGTCTAGTCCGTGGCTCAGCGGCAAGAGCCCGGGCTTGGGAGTCAGAGGTCACGGGTTCGAATCCCGGCTCGGCCACTCGTCAGCTGGGTGACCGTGGGCAGGTCACTTCACTTCTCTGTGCCTCAGTTCCCTCATCCGTCAAATGGGGATGAAGACGGTGAGCCTCACGTAGGACAACCCGATGACCCTGCATCTCCCCCAGCGCTTAGAACAGTGCTCTGCACATAGTAAGCGCTTAACAAATACCCACATTATTATTATTAATAATAGGATTTATGAAGCGCTCCCCGGGTGCATTGCGCTGTACTAAACGGGGGGAGGGAAAACACCCGTGGGAATTAGTCGTGTTTCCCATCCCTCGAGGGAACCGCGCTCTATTAAGCGCTTAAATATTCACTACATCCGTATCACATACGCACGTATCTTACGTACGTTATTACTTCCCCTTTCCAATCTGCAATTTAAGCGTCGGTCTCCTCTGGCAGATCGCGAGTTCTTTGAGAGCGGGGTTTAATTCTCCTAACTGAGCTCGTCCAATCAATCTCTCGAGGGTAATAATGATAATAATGATAATGTTGGTGTTTGTTAAGCGCTTACTACGCGCCGAGCACTGTTCTAAGCGCTGGGGTCGACACGGGGGAATCAGGTCGTCCCACGTGAGGCTCACAGTTAATCCCCATTTTACAGATGAGGTAACGGAGGCCCAGAGAAGTGAAGTGACTCGCCCACAGTCCCACAGCTGACGAGTGGCAGAGCCGGGATTCGAACCCATGACCTCTGACTCCCAAGCCCGGGCTCATGTTAGGGATCAATCCCTGGTATGCACTGAACACCGACAGAGTGCCAAGCACTGTGACGATAATCTTACGTCGAGAAGCAGCGCGGCTCAGTGGCAAGAGCCCGGGCTTGGGAGTCAGAGGTCACGGGTTCGAATCCCGGATCTGCCACTCGGCTGCTGGGTGACCGTGGGCAAGTCACTCGGCTTCTCTGTGCCTCAGTTCCCTCATCTGTCAAATGGGGATGAAGGCCGTGAGCCTCACGTGGGACAATCTGATTCCCCTGTATCTCCCCCAGCGCTTAGAACAGCGCTCTGCCCCTTGCTCTGCACACGGGCTTGGGAGTCAAAGGTCATGGGTTCGAATCCCGGCTCTGCCACTTGGCAGCTGTGTGACTATGGGCAAGTCACAACTTCTCTGTGCCTCAGTTACCTCACCTGTCAAGTGAGGATGGAGACTGTGAGCCTCACCTGGGACAACCTGGCCCAGCGCTTAGAATAATAATAATGATAATGTTGGTATTTGTTAAGCGCTTACTCTGTGCAGAGCACTGTTCTAAGCGCTGGGGGAGATGCGGGGGAATCAGGTCGTCCCACGTGAGGCTCCCAGTTAATCCCCATTTTCCAGATGAGGGAACCGAGGCCCAGAGAAGTGAAATGACTCGCCCCCAGTCACACAGCTGACAAGTGGCAGAGCCGGCAGTCGAACTCATGACCTCTGACTCCGAAGCCCAGGCTCTTTTCCACCGAGCCTCGCTGCTCCCCAGTGCCCGGCACATAGTAAGGGCTTAACAAATACCGACGTTATTATTATTATTCAGTAAGCGCTTAACAAGCACCGACATTATCATTATTATTATACCAATGATAATCATAATATTCATAATGGTATTTGTTAAACGCTTACTAAGTGTCAAGCATTTATTTATTTATGTTAGTGTCGGTCTCCCCCTCTAGACCATAAGCTCGCTGGGGGCAGGGCAAGTGTCTGTTTGTTGTTATTTAAAGTTACGTGTCTGTTGTTATTTAAATTTATGTGTCCCAAGCGCTTAGTACAGTACTTTGCCCCAAGTGAGCATTCAATAAGTGAATTTGAATGAACGAGTGAGCGAAGCCCTGCTTGAATAGATAAAAAATAATCAGGTCCCACCTGGGGCTCACAGTCCCAGGAGGAGGGAGGACAGATTTTGAATCCCCATTTTGCAGATGAGGGAAGGGAGGCCCAGAGAGGCCTAGTGACTTGCCCCAAGTCACACAGCGGACCGGCGGCGGAGCCGGGATTCAAATCCAGGCCCACTGACTCCCGGGCCCGGGCTCTTTCCACTAGGCCCCGCTGCTGCTCTGTACAAAGCAGGCGGGAGAGTATGGAGTAATATCATCCCCATCTAATAATATTAATAATGTTGGTATTTGTTAAGCGCTTACTATGTGCCGAGCACTGTTCTAAGCGCTGGGGGAGATGAACAGGGTCATCGGGTTGTCCCCCGTGAGGCTCACAGTCTTTATCCCCATTTTCCAGATGAGGGAACTGAGGCCCAGAGAAGCGAAGCGACTCGCCCACAGTCGCCCAGCTGACAAGTGGCGGAGCCGGGATTCGAACCCATGACCCCTGACTCCCAAGCCCGGGCTCTTCCCACTGAACCACGCTGCTTTTTAGTGCGCTGAGGACAGGATAGAAGATAGTTAGGCCGGACCCAATCCCAGCCCCACATGAATTTCACAGTTTGCAAAAGGGGTGGAGAAGAGGGTACCGAAAGCCCCTACTACGGATGAATAATAATAATAATAATAATAATAATAATAATAATAATAATAATGTTGGTATTTGTTTAGCGCTTACTATGTGCCGAGCACTGTTCTAAGCGCTGGGGGAGATACAGGGTCATCGGGTTGTCCCACGTGAGGCTTACGTTTTAATCCCCATTTTACAGAGGAAGTCACTGAGGCCCAGAGAAGTGAAGTGACTCGCCCACAGTCACCCAGCTGACAAGTGGCAGAGCGAGGATTCGAACCCATGACCTCTGACTCCCAAGCCCGGGCTCTTTCCACTGAGCCACGAAACTATACTGTTGGTATTTGTTAAGCGCTGACTATGTGCACAGCACTGTTCTAAGCGCTGGGGGAGACACAGGGGAATCAGGGTGTCCCACGTGGGGCTCCCGGTCTTCATCCCCATTTTCCAGATGAGGTCACTGAGGCCCAGAGAAGTGAAGCGACTCGCCCACAGTCACCCAGCTGACAAGTGGCCGAGCTGGGATTCGAACTCATGACCTCTGACTCCCAAGCCCGGGCTCTTTCCACTGAGCCACGCTGCTTCTCCTCAATTATATTATTCATTATAAAGTTAAGTGATTGGCAGACAAATGGCAGATCTGGGATTAGAATCCAGGCCCCCCACCTTTGTTCCAGTGCTTGGCACATAGTAAGCGCTTAACAAATACCAATATTATTATTATTATTATTATCACTTTGACCAATAGCGTTTAGCCCAACTAGGCTCGCTGAGGTTCCCCCTTGCGGGGGCGGGAGAAAGGAGATGGAGGTGTTGATTGGTCAGCCCGCCTGTCCATCAACATGGTGGGCGGGGCCTCCCGCTCTCCCCTCTCGATTGGCCCGTGGTCTCGGTGGGCGGGGCCTTCCGTTCTCCCCTCTCGATTGGCCCCTGGCTTCGGTGGGCGGGGACTCCCGTTCTCCCCTCTCGATTGGCCCGTGGCTTCGGTGGGCGGGGCCTCCCGTTCTCCCCTCTCGATTGGCCCGTCGCCTCGGTGGGCGGGGCTTTCCGTTCTCGCCTCTCGATCGGCCCGTCGCCTCGGTGGGCGGGACGATCCCCCCGCTCCCCCCACCCCATTGGCCCACCAACCCAGTGGGCGTGTCCTCCCGTCCTCCCCACCCCATTGGCCCGTCGCTCGGTGGGCGCGTCCTCCCTCTCCCCCCACCCGATTGGCCCGTCCCCTCAGTAGGCGGGCCTATCCCCGTTCCCCCGCCCCCTCATTGGCCCGTCTCCCCGATGGGCGTGTCCCCCGTCCCTCCCCCTCATTGGCCCGCGGCCTTAACGCCCGGGCGTCTTCCCGCGCGCTGCCCCCTCCCCTCCCATTGGCCGGCGATTGGGCGGTTTGAGTAACGGCTCCGCCCGCGCGGGCTGGCCCTTCTCCCGCGCCGTAGCGCGGCCCTCAGCCCGCGCGCCCGGGGCGGCGAAGAGGGAGGGCGGCCGAGGGGAGCCGGCGAGGCCCGCCGCCCTTCGCCGAGCCGGAGGACGACGCGGCCCGGCGGCGATGTAGCGAGCTGCAGGAGGGGGGGGGGGGGAGTCCCGCCCGTCGCCATCGCGGAGACGGTCGCCGCCTCAGCCGGGTCAGTCGGGCCGCGGCCGCCCTTCCCCTCCCCCTTCTCCTGCGCGCGCGCGCGCGCGCTAACCCCCCCCTCCCCCGTCCTCGTGCGCGGGAAGAGCGGCTCCCCGCCTCTGCGCATGCGCGCGGGCGGGCGGCCAAACCCGGCGCGGATCGCGGCGGATCGGACCGCGCCGAACCCGAGCCCCCGTCCCGTCCCGCCTCCTGCTCCGCGCCGGGTTTTGCCCCCCCGCCGCCACAGCGCCGAGGGCTGCCCGGAGGCGGCGGCGCCGGGGGGGGGGGGGGGCGCGGTGCACCTAGGAGCCTCCACCTCCCCCTTTTTATTAATAATAATAAGAGTGATGGTGTTTGTTAAGTGCTTCCTATGCTCAAAGCACTGTGTTAAGCGCTGGGGGAGGGGTGCAAAGGCAGCATATTAATAATAATAGTGGTATTTGTTAATAATAATGATGGTGTTTAAGCGCTTCCTAGGCGCAAAGCGCTGGGGGGGTTGTGCAGAGGCAGCATATTAATAATAATAGTGGTATTTGTTAATAATAGTGATGGTGTTTAAGCGCATCCTAGGCGCAAAGCGCTGTGCTAAGCGCTTGGGGGGGTGCAGAGGCAGCATATTAATAATAATAGTGGTATTTGTTAATAATAATGATGGTGTTTAAGCGCTTCCTAGGCGCAAAGCGCTGTGCTAAGCGCTGGGGGGGTGCAGAGGCAGCATGTTAATAATAATAGTGGTATTTGTTAATAATAATGATGGTGTTTAAGCGCTTCCTAGGCGCAAAGCGCTGGGGGGGTTGTGCAGAGGCAGCATATTAATAATAATAGTGGTATTTGTTAATAATAGTGATGGTGTTTAAGCGCATCCTAGGCGCAAAGCGCTGTGCTAAGCGCTTGGGGGGGTGCAGAGGCAGCATATTAATAATAATAGTGGTATTTGTTAATAATAATGATGGTGTTTAAGCGCTTCCTAGGCGCAAAGCGCTGTGCTAAGCGCTGGGGGGGTGCAGAGGCAGCATGTTAATAATAATAGTGGTATTTGTTAATAATAATGATGGTGTTTAAGCGCTTCCTAGGCGCAAAGCGCTGGGGGGGTTGTGCAGAGGCAGCATATTAATAATAATAGTGGTATTTGTTAATAATAGTGATGGTGTTTAAGCGCTTCCTAGGCGCAAAGCGCTGTGCTAAGCGCTGGGGGGGTGCAGAGGCAGCATATTAATAATAATAGTGGTATTTGTTAATAATAATGATGGTGTTTAAGCGCTTCCTAGGCGCAAAGCGCTGTGCTAAGCGCTGGGGGGGTGCAGAGGCAGCATGTTAATAATAATAGTCTTAATAATAATAATAATGTAATAATGTTGGTATTTGTTAAGCGCTTACTATGTGCCGAGCACTGTTCTAAGCGCCGGGGGAGATACAGGATGATCAGGTTGTCCCACGTGGGGCTCCCGGTCTTCATCCCCATTTTCCAGATGAGGGAACTGAGGCCCGGAGAAGCGAAGCGACTGGCCCACGGTCACACAGCCGACGAGTGGCCGAGCCGGGATTCGAACTCATGAGCCCTGACTCCAAAGCCCGGGCTCTTTCCACTGCGCCACGCTGCTTCTCCTTGTTAATGATGATGGTGTTTAAGCGCTTAGTATGCGCAAAGCACTGTGCTAAGCGCTGGGGGGGGTGCAGAGGCAGCATATTAATAATATTAATAATAGTGGTATTTGCTAATAATAATGATGGTGTTTAAGTGCTTACTATGCGCAGGGCGCTGTGCTAAGCGCTGGGGGGTGCAGAGGCAGCATATTAATAATAATAGTATTAATAATAGTGGTGTTTGTTAATAGTGATGGTGTTTAAGCGCTTAGTATGCGCAAAGCAGTGTGCTAAGCGCTGGGGGGGGTGCAAAGGCAGCATATTAATAATGTTAATAATAGTGGTACCTGTTAATAATGATGGTGTTTAAGCGCTTACTATACGCAAAGCGCTGTGCTAAGCGCTGGGGGGTGCAGAGGCAGCATATTAATAATATTTATAATAGTGGTATTTGCTAATAATAATGATGGTGTTTAAGTGCTTACTATGCACAAGGCGCTGTGCTAAGCGCTGGGGGGGTGCAAAGGCAGCAGGTTGCCCCCCCCCCCCCGTGGACCTAGGAGCCTTCATCTCCCCCTTTTAATAATAATAATAATAATAGTGATATTTGTTAATAATGATGGTGTTTAAGCGCTTAGTATGTGCAAAGCACTGTGCTAAGCACTGGGGAGGGCTGCAAAGGCAGCAGGTTGCCCCATGTGGACCTAGGAGTCTTCATCCCCCCCCCCTTTAATAATAATAGTAGTGATATTTGTTAATAATGATGGCGTTTAAGCGCTTAGTATGCGCAAAGCACTGTGCTAAGCGCTGGGGGTGCAAAGGCAGCATATTAATAATAATAATATTAGTAATAGTGGTATTTGTTAATAATAACGATGGTGTTTAAGCGCTTACTATGCGCAAAGCGCTGTGCTAAGCGCTGGGGGGGTGCAAAGGCAGCACGTTGGCCCTGTGGACCTAGGAGCCTTCATTTCCCCCCCCCTTTTAATAATAATAAGAATAATATTAATAATAGTGGGGTATTTGTTCATTATAATGATGGTGTTTGTTAAGCGCTTACTATGCGCAAAGCGCTGTGCTAAGCGCTGGGGGGTGCAAGGGCAGTAGGTTGTCCCACGTGGACCTAGGAGCCTTCATCCCCCCTTTTAAAAATAATAGTAATAGTGGTATTTGATAATAATAATAATGGTGTCTGTTAAGCGCTTGCTACGTACAGAGCACTGTGCTAAGCGCTGGGGAGATACAGGGTCATCAGCTTGTCCCACGTGAGGCTCACAGTCCTCATCCCCATTTAAATAATAATAAATAATAATAATAATAATGTTGGTATTTGTTAATAATGTTGGTATTTGTTAAGCGCTTACTATGTGCCGAGCACTGTTCTAAGCGCTGGGGGGGGGTGTGCAAGGGCAGCAGGCTGCCCCACGGGGGGCTCATAGTCTTCATCCCCCTTTTAATAATAATAATAATGTTGGTATTTGTTAATAATCACGTTGGTATTTGTTAAGCGCTTACTATGTGCCGAGCACTGTTCTAAGCGCTGGGGGGATGCAAGGTCATTAGGTTGTCCCACGGGGGGCCTCGCAGTCTTCTTCCCCCTTTAATAATAATAATAATAATGTTGGCATTTGTTAATTATAATAATGTCGGTATTTGTTAATAATGTTGGTATTAATAATAATGTTGGTATTTGTTAATAATTATGTTGGTATTAAGCGCGTCCTACGCGCCGAGCACTGTTCTAAGCGCTGGGGAGATACAGGGTCATCAGGTTGTCCCACGTGAGGCTCACGGTCTTCGTCCCCATTTTAATAATAATAATAATGTTGGTATTTGTTAAGCGCTTACTATGTGCCGAGCAGTGTTCTAAGCGCTGGGGGAGACACAGGGTCATCAGGTTGTCCCACGTGAGGCTCACGGTCTTTGTCCCCATTTTAATAATAATAATAATGTTGGTATTTGTTAAGCGCTTACTAGGTGCCGAGCACCGTTCTAAGAGCTGGGGGAGACACAGGGGAAATCAGGTCGTCCCCCGTGGGGCTCCCGGTCTTCATCCCCATTTTCCAGATGAGGTCACTGAGGCCCAGAGAAGTGAAGCGACTCGCCCGCGGTCACCCAGCTGACAGGTGGCCGAGCCGGGAGTTGAACCCGTGACCCCTGACTCCGAAGCCCGGGCTCTTTCCACTGAGCCACGCTGCTTCTCTAACTATGTGCCGAGCACCGTTCTAAGCGCCGGGGGAGAGACGGGGGAATCAGGTCGTCCCCCGTGGGGCTCCCGGTCTTCGTCGCCCTTTTACAGACGAGGGAACTGAGGCCCACAGAGAAGTGACCGGGAATAATAGTAGTGGGGGTGTTTGTTAAATGCTTCCATTGTGCCGAGCACTGTGCTCAGCGCTGGGGGGGATTCACGCTGATCAGGTTGCCCCACGTGGGGCTCCCAGTCTTCATCCCCATTTTACAGGTGAGGGAACTGAGGCCCAGAGAAGTGAAAAATGGCAAGAACAGTCGTCGTCAAGCGTATATGAGAAGGTATGTGAGAAGCCGCGCGGCTCGGTGGAAGGAGCCCGGGCTCGGGAGTCGGAGGTCGTGGGTTCGAGTCCCGGCTCTGCCACTTGTCAGCTGGGGGACTGTGGGCGAGTCACTTCACTCCTCGGTGCCTCAGTGACCTCATCTGGGGAGTGGGGACGAAGACCGTGAGCCTCACGGGGGGGCAGCCTGATCCCCCTGTGTCTGCCCCGGCGCTCAGAACAGTGCTCGGCACGTAGTAAGCGCTTAACAGATACCAACGTGATTATTCTCTGGGCCTCAGTTCCCTCATCTGTCGAATGGGAATGAAGACTGTGACCTCCGAGTGGGACAGCCCGATGGCCTTGAATGTGACCCAGCCTTAGAACAGTGCTTGGCACGTTATTATAATTAATAATAATAATAATAATGTTGGGATTTGTTAAGCGCTTACTATGTGCCGAGCACTGTTGTAAGCGCCGGGGTAGACACAGGGGAATCGGGTCGTCCCACGTGAGGCTCACAGTTAATCCCCGTTTTCCAGATGAGGGAACTGAGGCCCAGAGAAGTGAAGTGACTCGCCCACAGTCATACAGCTGACAAGCGGCAGAGCTGCGATTCGAACTCGTGACCTCTGACTCCCAAGCCCGGGCCCTTTCCACCGAGCCGCGCCGCTTCTCTAATAATAATAATAAGAATAAGAATAACGATGGTATCTGTTAAGCGCTTCTTATGTGCCAAGCACCGTTCTAACCGTGGAGGCAGTTACGAGGTGATCAGGTGGTCCCACGTGGGGCTCACAGTCTTCGCCCCCCTATTACCGATGAGGGCACTGAGGCCCGGAGAAATGAATAATGATAATGGCATTTGTTAAGCACTTATTGTGTGCTAGGCACTGTGCTAAGCGCTGGGGCGGCTACAAGGTAATCAGGTGGTCCCACGTGGGGCTCCCGGTCTTCATCCCCATCTTTCAGGTGAGGTAACCGAGGCCCAGAGAAGCGAAGGGCCCAGAACCTTCAGGAGGCCTCTCCCGGTCCGGGCGGCCGAATCCGCCCCGGGAACCTCAGAGTACTGTACTAGACGCTCGGGAGGAGGCCGCAGCGGGCTGAACCGGTCGACGTGGGCGCTGTTACGGCGCTCTAGGTAGGGGGGAAGCCACGGGGTTGCCGGGCAAGGAATTGGGGCTGTCGAGAGCCTACCGTGTGCCGGGGACTGTACTGAGCGCTGGGGAGGGTACGGTACAGTAGATTGGATAGGTACGATCCCTCCCCACAAGGAGTTTTCCGGGGGAGGCCGCCTAGATAACAACATTTGTGGTATTTAGGCGCTTACTAGGTACAAGGCACTGCACTAAGCACTGGCCCCCAGTCCCCATCCCCATTTGACAGATGAGGCAACCGAGGCGCAGAGAAGCGGAGCGACTCGCCCGAGGTCACCCAGCGGACAGGCGGCGGAGCCGGGATCGGAAGCCGCGACCCCCCCCCCCCCCCCCGATTCCCAGGCCCGGGCTCTAGCCGCTGCGCTTACTGTGTGCGGGGCCACTGTACTAAGCGCCGAGCGAGTCGACGGGATCCCAGTCCGCGAGGAGCTTTCCGTCCCCGGGGCCGGGGGGAGGCTTGAACATTTTTAGATCGCGTCCCTATCCGGGAAGGCTTCCCGGAGGAGAGGAGATTTCAGAAGGGCCTGGAGGGAGGGGAGGAGCGGGTGTGAACGGGGGTGGGGGGGCAAGAGGTCAGCGGCCGGAGAGACGAGGTAACTGCGCTAAGCGCTCACAATAAAGGTGCCCGGCGCTGGTTCCCGTCCCCCCCCCCCCCCCCCCGCCCCCCGGGGATTCCCCGTCGAAGGGTCGGGGTGCGAATGGTGCTGTGTTTGATCCCTGTCCCCAAGGATCTTATAGCCCACCTGGGGAGACAGACTCTGAAATTACAGATGGGAAGAAGTAAGCTCGAATATGATATCCAGCAGTGCTTAGCGCAGTGCCGGGCACAGGGTAAGTGCTTACTACTACTAATAATATTGGTATTTGTTAAGCGCTTACGATGTGCAGAGCACCGTTCTGAGCGCCGGGGGAGATACGGGGGAATCAGGTCGTCCACGTGAGGCCCCCGGTCGATCCCCATTTTACAGAGGAGGTCACTGAGGCCCAGAGAAGTGAAGCGACTGGCCCACGGTCACACGGCTGACGAGCGGCAGAGCCGGGAGTCGAACCCGTGACCCCTGACTCCGATGCCCGGGCTGTTTCCACGCCGCAAGGCTCTGGAGGGTCTCGGGAAGGATGCCCCAAGTGACGTTTCGCCCCAGAAGAATCGGGAAAGTAGAGTTTTGCCGGAGTCCGTTTCCGTTGTTGATTTCGTTCATCACGTGGGGGGGGGTTTGTAAGGCGTCTGGAGATGCTTCTGGGTGAAAGGTAAGTGAAAGTCCAGAAAGTTGGGCCCGGGAAGCGACCTCTTCTCCTAGAGAAGAAACCTAGAGAAGCAGCCCGGCTCAGTGAAAAGAGCAAAGACGCAGGAGTCGGAGGTCATGGGTTCCGATCCCGGCTCCGCCACCGGTCAGCTGCGTGACTGTGGGCAAGTCACTTGAACTCCTCGGTGCCTCAGTTCCCTCGTCCGGAAAATGGGGCTGAAGACCGTGGGGCGACCTGATTACGCTGTATCTTCCCCAGCGCTTAGAACAGCGCTCGGCACCTAGTCAGTAAGCGCTTAACAAATACCAACGTCATCGTCGTCGTCATTCTTCCGCTCTGGGTTAAGTTCTTCCCCGCCCAGAGCCGTTCGGACGTCTAAAGTTGGCGAGGGAAGGAGGAGCAAAGCGGGAAGGGAAATCGATATTATTCTTCGCGTCTCTTAGTCCCTCTTACTTAGCCTGGAGGCCCCGGGTGGGACCAGAACAGCGTCCAGCCTGATTAGCTCCTGTCTCGCCCGGCGTGCGGCTTGCTCAGCACAGAGTAAGCACTTAATAGGTGCCCCTGCAAATACAGCGTCCCCCTAAACAGCAGCGTGGCTCAGTGGAAAGAGCCCGGGCTTTGGAGTCCGAGGTCATGAGCTCGAATCCCGGCTCTGCCACTCGTCAGCGGTGTGACTGTGGGCGAGTCGCTTCACTTCTCTGGGCCTCAGTGACCTCTTCTGTAAAAGGGGGATGAAGACCGGGAGCCCCACGTGGGACGACCCGATTCCCGTGCGTCTCCCCCAGCGCTTAGAGCAGTGCTCGGCACCTAGTAAGCGCTTAACAAATACCAACATCATCATCAGAGAAACCACAGCTGTCTTCCATAAAACGAACGGTTCTTAGCGTGGAGTGGTTTACCAATGCGACTTTTTACTTTTAACCGCCCCCCCCCCGCCCCCCAAAAATGAAACTAAGGTTAAAAAGGCCGTCAAGTTCCCCCACTGGTCATTCTTCTTATTGCCAAATTGCAATGGAAACCTGAGAGAAGATGGAATATCGCTGTTGCGTCTGTCCCGGTGCCTAGTACGGCACTTCGCCTGTCGTAAGCACTTAATGAAGACCGCGGTTATTATTGTTACTGTTACTCATTCTGACTCTCCTTTTCACGATGACCCTATGTGTGGCGGGCGTCTGCAGGTAGGGTCGTAAACTCCCGACCTCAGAAACTCTGCGATCCGCTTTGTGGCGTGGCATCCATTAATAAGCGTGTCATCGGGCTTTCAGAGATGAGCCAAATTTCTGTTTTCCCCGGACTTCTGTTATTCTGTATTATTCTAAAGCAAGCTAAGAATCACAAACTGAGCGTTTGCGGCCGCGGTCCTAGTCATCCCGAAACGGAATCGACGGCCATCGTCAGATGGCTTTGGCTTTCAGTCGCAGGTGTCTCAGCCGTCGACAGCTTCCGTGTCTCAGCCCGAGCTCCTGAACCAGTACCGATCCCCCTTCCTAAACGTTTTTCTTCGGTTTTCGGCATCGGTGGCGTTTTACCCTATGCGGTGCTTGACCCGAAACAAGCCTGATTGGTCTGTGCGTGTCTCTCTTACAGATTGTAGCTTCCCTCTCTAGACGAATTCCTGTCGACATTTGCGGGTCCAAGGAAAAATGCCAGGTGTAATACCAGGTGTAATATCGACCGATAATAATGGACTTTCAAGAGGCAGTCCTTCGAAGAAAAATAGACTTTCTCTGAAGTTTTTTCAAAAAAAGGAAACAAAAAGAGCACTGGATTTCACAGAATCTCAAGAGAATGAACAAAAAGGCTCAGAATACAGAGGATCTGAAATGTATGTACATGACTCATTTTTTTTTGTTTTAAGCTACCTTTGGTGATTTTATTGCTTCACGTTATGTCTTTTAAAATATGTAGGTCTGCGCAATTAGAATAAGGCTAATCTCCGCTCCGAATGTGACTTACTCTCATGTCGTCATCAATTAAAAAACGTCGGTACCACGAGCCAGCATTTCTTAAGTCGTTGAGGGGTGGTGGGGTGGGAATGTGGCGTCACCTTTTTACTTCAACTTACCAGCTGGTGAGGTGGAACGGAAAAGCAGCCTATTAAGGTTTCAGGGAATACGTAAAAGCAGAAGCCAGACTCTTAAAAGTTGTTTTCCAAGACGTCAGTGCAGTACTCAGTTTTCCCCCAGGTTTCTTATGTTTTAATAGGGACAGAGTTCAGGTGGAGTAAGCGGGATCTTCCCACAAACTTAGGCCGGTGGTGCCGTGTTGGGAACCGTCCGGAATGAGCCGCTCCGGCCCGTGACCCCTTTCCCCACCCCGGGTCGGCCGGACGGAGTCTCCCGTCCAGGCTCGGGGACCTGGACTCCGGCCCTCGCCTTAATTTGTGGCGCCGACGATCTGCGTGGGGCTTCGCGTCGGCTCGTCCCCCGACGTCTCCTGATTCCCAGGACCTGGATAATAACAATTATGGTATCTGTTAAGCGCTTACTATGTGCAGAGCACTGTTGTAAGCCCTGGGGTAGATACAGGGTCATCAGATTGTCCCACGTGGGGCTCACATTTGTGTTTTTTCATGTGAGGTCTACCTTGAATCCCCCCCGCCGTAAAGTGGGAGCGGGGCTGGTCCCCCCCCAAGGTCGGCGAGGCCGATGGTTCAAGGGTTCCTTATTTGGGTGATTTGAATTCCGTGGTATGAATTCCAGCCCCGGCCATCAAGGAGTAGCCGTTAACTGTTTTTCACGTCGCCTTCTCCTGCTATTTTGGGCGGGGAGGGAACTCGATTGAAGAACCCGAATTGAACCCGCCCAGACGAAATCTTATTCCACACCGGAGGGATTTTCTTTCCTTTTTTCCAGTGGATCAGCTTCCAGACTGGTCCCCGTAGGGAAGGCCTTTCAAGGGGGACGGGTCAAACGAAAGGCCTTCGAAAGGGGAACCGAAATCCGAGCGGCCGCCGCCTGCTGCCGTCGGAGCGTGCGTGGCGCCTTCCCCGCGAGAGTTAGAGGGGAGGATCGGTCCGGTCGTCGGTCCCCTGTTGGGTCCGGAGCCCCGGGCCGTCCGAGGAAACGGGGGGGCGGGTGGATGTGTGCGGGTTGTTTGGGGGGATGGGGAAGAAGCAACCCTCACGTTTGAGGAGAACGGGTCTGCTCGGCAAGGCTTTGCCCCGGGGGGCACCTCCTCGTGAAACCCATCTTTAAAAAATGCACCTAACCTGCCTGGGCAACGTCCGCTAACGCGGGGGAAACGCTCTGGAAAATGTCACGCCTCGTTGAAGTCCGCGTGACTCCCAGGCTGTATTGGCTCTGCGGGCAACGGTGTGGCTTCCTCTCAGAGAAGACCACGGCTAGCCTCGCGAGAAAGGGGCTGCTCGGTTCTCCTGGAAGGTGGCGGGCAGAGGGGGGGGAGGTTTGCCGTCGTCAAGCGCCCCACCGCTTCCGACGTCCCGCCGTGCTCGGTCCGGGCAGAAGCGTGTTGCAGGCGGGACGGTCCGTCACCCCCACCGACGCCAAAACGCTCAGTGAAAACAGACGCTGACGGCCTATCTAGGTGTCTGCGGGGTCCGTCCTGAAAATGAGGGAGGGAGGGGAAAAGGGACGGCGTTAGATCCCTTGGGGGCGGGGGGGCGGCGTACCCGAAACCTCATCCTGATTCTCGCCTTGGGGCTTTGGAAGTCAACAGTGAAAAATCTCCTGTGTGTAGGGGGAGGATAAAAGGAGCGCCCCTGAACGGTCTCTCTCAGCTTCCCCGGGCTGTTCGTCATCATCCTCACGCGTTTTCTTTCCTCGTCCCGACAGCGATCAGGTTGTTCCGGCGGCCCAGCCTTCACCGGTCACCTGTGACAAGAGAGAGAACCTGCTCCCTTTCGTGGGTTTGAGCAATCTGGGCAATACCTGTTATCTCAACAGCATCCTGCAGGTGAGTCCACCCCGGTTCCGCGGAATGCACTTCTCAGAGCGCCAGACCGGCCGACCGGACCCCGCCGTTATTCCTCCTGATCCGGCCGCGGGACGGTTCGAAACCGAAGCGAGAGCAGCAGACGCACTGCTGGATTTTTCAGCCCGGAGTTTAATATCTCCACGGTATTAAAAACTCACTCGCGGCCACGTCGGGCGTCACCAAAGTCTCCGAATTTGGGGCGTCAGAGGCGGCGGAGCCTAGTGGGAAGAGCGAGTGGCCGGGAATCGGGAGACCTGTGTTCTCATCCCGACTCCGACGCGTGGCACGTCGGTCTCCGTGGAGCTCAGTTTCCACATCTGTGTAGGACGGGGCCTCTGTGTCATCTGAGTATCTGGATCTAGCACGACGCTCTGACACGTAGAAAGTGCATCGCGAATGCTAGAGCGGCGTTGTCGTCGTCGTCATCGATCAGGGTTATTGAGCACTTTGTGCGGAGCCCGTGGGAAGAGTACAGGTAATTAGGCGGCATCCTCACCCTCAAGGAATTTACCATCGAACGGTGGGTGGAGACAGATGCTAAAATAAATGACAGAGTAGGAGGAAGCAATAAAATAGAGTCAAGTGGCGAACCGAAGTACAAGGGGGCCAGCGGGACTCCCCAGCTGAAGTGGCAAGAAGAGACCCTAAGCCCTTTGTGGGGCAGGGACCGTGGCCGCCCTGATTATCTACCCCAGCGCTGAGCACGGGACTTGGCACGGGTAAGACGTGCTTCACACTTACTAGTATGATTATGGGGGGAGAACTGGAGTGGGGAGATGAATTGTACTTTCCAAGCGCTTAGTACGGTGCTCTGCACACAGTAAGCGCTCAATAAATACGACCGAATGAATGAAGAATGATTTAATGGAGGCCTCCTGGGCGAGAGGTGATTTTAAGAAGGGCTCTGAAGCAGCCTGGCTCAGTGGAAAGAGCCCGGGCTTAGGAGTCAGAGGTCGTGGGTTCTAATCCCGGCTCCGCCGCTTGTCAGCTGTGTGGCTTTGGGCAAGTCATTTCACTTTTCTGGGCCTCAATTACCTCATCTGGAAAATGGGGATTAAGACTGTGAACCCCGCGTGGGACCTGATGATCCCGTATCTCCCCCGGCGCTTAGAACAGTGCTCGGCACATAGTAAGCGCTTAACAGATACCAACGTTATTATGATTATTACCTGGGGGGCAGTGGCCCGCTCGGATACGGATGGCGGGGGGAACGGTCCGGGCAGAAGGGAGGCATGAGCAAGAAGAAAGAGGTCAGAGAGGTGCAAATGAGACGTAATGAGCAGGTTGGCTCGAGAGGAGCAAAAAATATGAGAGGGGATAAGCGGGCGGGAGCGGATGGAGTGCCTTTAATGCCAGTAGGTGGGAGTCACTGCTGGATGTGGAGAAGACCCCGGCACCACTGGAGGGTTTTGGAGAGTGGGGGGACGTGGGCAGGATGTCCCCGAAATGAGCCGGGCAACAGAGTGAAGCGTGGACTGAAGCCGGGGAAGGACTGGAGGCATAGAGGCCAGCAAGGAGCGTGATGCACGCGGCAGAGTTGGGATAGGACAAGTGCTCGGACCAGCACGATGGCAGTCTCAGCCGGAGGGGGACAGAGGGAGATTCCAGAAGCGTGGGGAAGGAAGAACCATCAGAATTTAGCGATGGAAAGGAGAGAGGAGTTGAGGAGAATGACTGGTTTGTGGGTTTGAGTGACGGGGAGGATGGTGGTGGAGGGGGCGGCGTCACCAGAAGCGGCGAGGATTTCGGAGGGAGGATGAGTTCAGTTTGGTGATGAAGGGCATGGGGTGCTGGTGGGTTATCCATTCATTCAGTTGTATTTATTGAGCGCTTACTGTGTGCAGAGCGCTATACGAAGTGATAATTCAGCAATAAAGAGAGACGGTCCCTGCCTTCACTGAGCTCACGGTCTAGAACGGGCGCAGACAGACAGCCAAACAAGTGAACAGGCATCAATATAAATAAATGGAGTTACAGATATATATACACATCAAAACAAGTAAACAGGCATCAATGTGAATAGAATTACAGATCTGTCGGTATATGCACAAGTGCTGGGGGTGGGAAGAGGGGAGTAGAGAAAAGGGAGTGAGTCGGGGCAGCGCGGGGACAGGGAGCTGAGGAAGAGGGGGGCTTGGTCTGGGAAGGCCTCCTGGAGGAGGTGAGCCTTCAGTAGGGCTTTCAAGGGGGGAAGTGTGATTTGAAGAGGGAGGGAGTTCCAGGACAGAGGTAGGACGTGGGCCAGGCGAAAACGGGGCCCAGCGAGAAGGTTAGCGGCACCAGAGGAGCGGAGTGTGCGGGCTGCGATGGAGACGGAGAGAAGGGAGGTGAGGCAGGAGGGGGCGAGGGGATGGACTGCTCTGAAGCCAGTGGTGAGGATTTTTTGGGTGATAGGGAGGTTGATGGGCAACCGCTGGAGATTTTTGAGGAGGGGGGTGACGTGCCCAGGACGTTTCTGTAGAAAGATAATCCGGGCAGCAGAGTGGAGTACGGACTGAGGCAGGAGGTCGGGAGGTCGGAAAGGAGGCTGATGCAGTCATCCACTCAGGGTAGGATGAGCGATTGTACCACCGTGGTAGCGATTTGGATGGAGAGGAAAGGGCGGATCTCGGCGATGTCGTGAAGGTGAGAGCGGCAGGCTCCGGTGACGGATTGGATGTGTGGGGTGAAGGAGAGAGCGGGCGGCGTGGTTCCGGAGGCAGGAGGAGATGCGAGGTTGTGGAGAGGGAGAGCGGCAGTCGGCGGTGACGAGGGAGCTCGGGGAGCCGTCCGAGGAGAGACGGTCGTCCGCACGGTGAGAGCGGATGAGGGAGAACAGGAGGAGCCCCAGGTCTGAGCCCCGAGGGCTCACCACGCTGGAGGAAGAGGCGGCGGAGGAAGAGCCGGAAAACGAGACCAAGAAGAAGCTTCCGAAGAGGTGGGAGAACCGGTCGGGGGTTTCAGAGAGAGGCCACAACTAAGAAAGTGAGGTTAGGTGGTGTTTCCGCGAGAAAGGGGGTGGTCCACGGTGTCTCAGGCAGCCGAGAGAGGCCGAGGAGGATTAGGGCAGGGAGGAGGCAACCGGTGACCTTGGAGGGAGCGGGTTCGATGGAGCGGAGGGGGCAGAAGACAGAGCGCGGAGGGGCACGGAGAGGATTGGCAGGTGTGAACAACTCCTTGGAGGAGTTTGGACAGAAATGGCAGGTGGGAGATGGAGTGGTAGCTGGATGGGGCAGAGGAGTCTAGAGGGTCTTTGTTTAGGATGGGAGTGACGTGAGCCTGTTTGAAAGCAGAGGGAGCGGGAGCCACCGGGGCCCGAGCCGTTGGAGATGGTGGGGAGAGAGGAAGCGTGGGTGCAAGGCCTTTCGGGAGGTGTGGAGAGATGCTTAGTACTGGGCTTTGCACCCGCTAAGCGCTCAGTATATACCATTGAATGAATGCAGGGGTTGGAGGCGCTGTACCGTTGGAGGTGGTAGATTTCAAAAGCAAATGTGGGGTCTCTGTCTTGAAACGGGCAGGGTAGACGAGAGAATTGTCAGGGAGACCTGAGAGGGAGCCGGGGCGGCGAGAGGGCATTCGGGGGCGGTTTGAATCTGACGACTTGGATTTCTGTCCAAATAGCGGGCGAGGGCGGTGGAGATTTAAGGAGGAAGTTCAGTCTGGAATAGGCGGTGTTGGCAGGGGGCACAGCAGTCGGTAAGGGAGGAGAAGGGGCGTTGCTGGACGGAGGAGCGGGCAGTTACAGAGCAGGGAGGGTGAATCTGAGGCGGCTGAGGTCCGGCCCGGTGCCCGGAAGGATTTCCAGCAGTGCTTTAGGCCGCAGGCACGTGAACGGAGGAGACGTGCTGTGGGCCGAGGATTTGGTGGGGCAGTAAATTTGCATCAAGAGAGGGCAGGTTGGGCAGGGAGACCAAATGAGGGGCCTGACGGCCTGGAGTAAGTGAAGAGACACCAGAGTTTTAGGCGGGGGGGTGGTCTTGGGGGAGAAGACAGTTTGGCAGGGAAGAAAGTGGGTAGAGCACGGACCCGGGAGTCATCTTGGGCAGGTCCCTTCTGTGCCTCAGTTACCTCATCTGTAAAATGGGGAGTAAGACTGCGAGCCTGTGCGGGACATGAATTGTGTCCAGTCTGATCGATCTATATCTATCCCAGTGCCTAGTAAAGCGTCTGGTCCTAGTAAATGCTTTAACAAGTGCCGTCCAAAAATAAATAAATAAAATGAAGTGGGTGGGAAAGAAGGCAGGGTAAGGAGATGGTGGTAGGGAGGTGGGTGGATTGGTGACGACGAGATCTGGTGTGGGTCCAGTTGGGTGGGATGGAACAAGCAGACTTGAGGAGTGAGAGCAACTGGGAGGTCATTCGGGAACGTGTCCGGAGGTTGGCTCGGCCGGTAACGGAAATCAGTCGGTCGGTGATATTTAGTGAGCGCTTTTCTGTGTGCAGAGCACCGCGACTGAGTGCTTGGGAGAGAGGCGCTTACAGTCTAGAGGGGAAGATGGGCAGGAAAATAGATTACGGATAGGGGAAGCGGCAAAGTGTGATTCGTTAAAGTGTAAAACGAGCGTGCCGCAGTCTGGACTTTCCTCCTGGCCTTGTTGGGGGCTAAAGTTGATGCCGCACTAGGGTTTTTAAATATCCAAGTCTATTCTCTGATGATCTTGTACCTACCTCCACGCTTAGTACGGTGCCTGATGCTTAGAAAAGAGCAGAATTTTTTTGTTTTCCGAGCCCACCAGCCTCTTGGACCTGGACTAGCCGGACAGACAGAAGACCACTCTCCTATCCAGGGAGGCCAACGAGCCGCATTTTGTTTAATATTCTGAACTGGTCTCGGTCCATTTAGTCCTTGTTAGGGTGTTTGGCTTTCTTTGAAAGTGAGATCTAGATAGAGGAAATCCTTGGTAGACTTTTAGGTTAAAATTCCAGATATGTGTGTTGGGGCTTTTGGGCATCAGAAGGGGCTATGACAGCAACTGAAGGCCCAAGGCGGTAGTTAGCAAAGGCAGAGAGGGATTGACTTTTGGAAAATTCAGAGAGAAGAGAAGCTCCACGATTGATTGATTGATTTGAGCCCAGCGTGGAGGCTGGTAATCGAGTTAGGATGCGACGGGCACTGGGACCAGAGTCAAGCCCCTTCGGGTGGAGAGGGACGGGAAGGAAAGCGAGTGTGGAGGCGAGTGTGAGAGCACCAAGGTCCAAGCTTTACGCATGGGAAGGATTGGCCGGGGGAGGGGGAGAGTCAGCGGTGATGGGAAGATGAGGAGTTCAGTTTGTGGGCATTATTGATCCTAAGGAACCAGCGCAGGTGCCTGTCTCTGCAGCAGCCAAGTCCCAGAGGGCAGAGGAACAGTCGCGTGTGCCGAGGGGCCGAGGCCAGTGAGGCTGGGGGAAATTTGCCCAGAGGGGGTTGCCGGAGCCAGGGGGAGCGGATGAGCCCACACCCCAAGGAAGCCAGTGTAAAGTGAGAAGGGAAGGGGACCCGGGAAACTCAGGTAACCCGCGGTGTCCTTGAGGGACATCCGGAGTTGAAAAGGAGCCAGTGAGACTCTGAGGAGGAGCCAGAGAGGTAAGAAGAGAGAAACACGGCAGTCAGACCACAGATGGGTTTTCCTCTCCGATACTGGTCCGGAGACGAGCGACCGAGAGGTGGCTGGGGCAACGAGGGCATCGGCGAGCGGGGGAGAGAGCGGCGGACGGCCCGTGAAACGGGCCGCCCGGAAGGTTCACGGTCCCGGGCGGGGAGCCGACGGAGAGGAGCCGCAGGCACGACGGAGGGGAGAGGGAGTCGGAGGGCGCAGGGGGATCCAGGGCAGACTTTCCGAGGCTGCGGGGATGACGTGAACCCGTTCGAAGGCAGCGGGGTGGGGAGAGGACCAGCGGTGAACGGTTGAAAGGGGCTCGCGGGGAGAGGAGTGGGTGCCCCAGTTGTCAGGTGAGAAGCGATAAGTATGTGTGCAAATTGCTGAATGAAGGTTCTGCAGCTCGTTTTTAACGATTTAAACATTTTAAATGAAACTTTCAATAGTGAAGCGCAGTGTGAAGTACTAGGACACCCGCCGTAAATCCTGGGGGGGTGTTTTAATTGGGCCCGTCGTTCTAGAGCTTCGTTTTTCTCGACCGCATTGGTAGAGGCAAGTAGACTAATGATGATAATTATGGTATTTGTAAAGCGTTGACTGTGTGCCAAGCACTGGGATAGATACGAGGTAATCAGGTTGTCCCATGTGGGGCTCCGTCTCCATCCCCATTTTAGAGATGAGGTGACTGAGGCCCAGTGAAGTGACTTGCCCGAAGCCACCCAGCAGACAAGCGGCGGAGCCGGGATTAGACCCCACGTCCTCTGATTCCCGAGCCCGGACTCTTGCCACTAGGCCATCCTACTTGTCTAAAACTTACCGAAGAACTTACCACCTAATTGGTTTCTAGAGAACTACAGTTGACTGGGGGGGAAGGGAAGGGTTTGCCTTGTAAGTAGTGTCTGATTCATGTTGGAAGTTTATGCGAGTTCTTATCTTAAATGTTTATTTTTACTTAAATTTGTAGGTGCTCTATTTTTGTCCTGGATTTAAACCTGGCGTGAAGCACTTATTCAATATCATTTCAAAAAAGAAAGAACTGCTCAAGGATGAAGCCAATCAAAAAGTCGACAAGGTAAGTAGAGAAAAATAAGAATTTATTTCATTTCCAAGAATTAGGGACCGGAGCACAGGTTACTTCGAAATCCGTTCTAAACAGCGGCACACGATCGTTTCCCGTCTTGGAAAGTGTTTTCTTGTAACGCGATACCGTAACCGATTTAAGCTTTCAACACTTGACTCTGCTCGGAAGCAAATGTCTGCCCCCAGAGAGCTTCCCCGAAGTGGAATTCAAGCTGGGAGAACGGGGTGGGGGGGGGGGGAGAAGTTTCCTGGGGTACCGAAAGTGTATGTGGCTCTGCGGAGTAAGAGAGAACCGCATCCAGGCTCCGGTCAGCCTGCGTCGAAGGGGAGAAAACCAGGCTCCAACAGATGTCCCCAATCCCTAGAAACGGACACTCTCCAAACCCCACGGAATTTGTGGGTTTCCAAGTAACCGTTCCCCCTTGGGCCCGCCCCACCCCACCTGAGGCTCACACAGGGCCGGCAGTACATTCTGGGGCCTCGGAGCTTATTAAGCTTGAGGGGTTCCCCCCCCCCCCGTTTCACCTTTAAGGGACAAACCAGACACCAGGTTAACCTTAGGATGCTTTTTTAAAAGCTCCTGGACTGGAAGAAAAGTCTGAGGGTCCCGGTTTGGGGGGCACCCAGGCTGTTAAAAACGGAAGCCCATCGCCTCTCTGGACTCCGCCGGCAATGACTCGCTACGGTCTGAGCCAGCTTTCCACGATTATCCGGCCAGGTGTCGGCTGCGCGTGTACGTGTGTGGGGGGTTTTTGTTTGTTTTCCTGTTCCCCGCCCCACACCTTCTAGCCAATATCCTTCTGCTAAGGAAAATGCTTCCCTCCCTCAAGGAGTTTAGAGAGGCCCTGGGGCCTGCACCATCTACTGGGTGGCCCCTTTTCCTCCCAGTCTGGTTGGAGGAAAGGTTGCCTTTTTTCGGGGGGAAGCATGTTGTTCTATTAACAAGAAAACAATGCATCTTCAATTTGCAGCCTACAGATTCCGAGGCATCCAGTTGCTGGTAGGGTGTGATTCCTCCTTCTGGCCTCTGAGGCAAAAAAAAAATTCAGCTTCGTGACAGAAGCGAGCTTCCCCGAGCCCACCAAGCCGTGCCCCCTGCCACCAAGGGGCACGGGTATCCATTTCTCCGGGCCAGGAGCGAGACAGGCAGAGAGCTCTGAGGGGATGGACCGTCGGGGGGCCGCCCTCCTGGGGTTTAGCTCCAGGAAGCCCGCTGGGTAGCGATCAGGTTGGGCGAAAGCCGGGACCGGGAGCCGGGGTGGAAAGGAGAAAGGGATCCTGCTGCTGGCCCTTGGTTTTCCCCTCCGGGCCCAGTCGGGGACCGCCGACCCTCAGAATTGGGCTACTCGAGTAGGGGAGAACGGTTTCAAGGTGCGGGAGGGGGCCCGTCCTTATTTGAAGTCCGGAGTGGAAGACTGAGAGTTGGTGCCCCTTTCTCTTTCCCCAGGGAAGCTGTAAAGAGGATTCTCCGGCAAGCTACGACCTCATCTGCAACCTTCGATCCTTGATTATTTCAGTGGAACAGCTCCAGGCCAGCTTTCTCTTAAATCCCGAGAAATACACGGACGAGCTTGCTACTCAGCCCCGGCGCCTGCTCAATACGCTCAGGTACCAGAGGGGAACCCTTAGGGTGACGGCGGGGTCCCCGTCTGGGCTACGCCTTGTCCGCTTAGGCGGGTGCCCGGTTGAGCTGCGCCAGCTTGGGAGGAGGAGGAGGAGGAGGAGGAAGGCCAGCCAACCCTCCCTTTGCTCCTTCCCCGAGGGGCCTGTGGGATAGCGAATTGGTCGAAGCCGGAAAAGGGGAAAACATACCTTTCCCGACCGTGGTTGTTACTCTAATGTCCTCTTTTTTTCCTTTTTCATTCCACGGTACTTATTGAGCGCTCACTGTGTGCAAGAGCTCCATACTGAGTGCTTTGGGAGAGGACAGCACAGCAATCAACAGGCTCGTTCGCTGCCCGAGACGAGCTTTCTCCTCTAGAAGCAGCCTCGGCAGAGGGCTTATTCTTAACCCCCGAATAGTTTTGGGGGGGGAGGGCGCCGAGGAGATGGGGCCTGGGGGAGGCCCTCAGTTTACCCATGTCATGGGCTTTAAAGACCACTGTGGGGGAAGGGAGCCCCACCTCCAGTGGCCAGGTCACCTACCCCAACCCCGGGGGTCCCCCGCTTCGCCTGCAAGTTTCCCTCCCGCTGACCCTCGGCGAGCGAGGCCGGGGAGTCCGACTCCGCGCCGGAGCTCTGCTCCCCCCCCCCACCTCCCGCCTTTTGGCCGTGGCTCTGTCCCCCGGAGGTGCTCGGTAAAGGGAAGGGAATCGGTCCACTTGCATGTCGTAAGTTTGGGGCTTAGCTGCACCAAGACCGTTCCCGCGGGAACGGTAAGCAGAACTAGGTGACTCTGGACCTTCTCCTCCTCCTGGCTGCACCCGGGTGGTAGATGGCCAGGCTTAGGGGCGGATTTCAGGGTCGAGCTGGGGTCGGGGAGGTGGCCGCGTGTGGCTGGGGGATCCAGGGTCCGAGCGGGGCGAAGCTGGTTTTAAGGGAGGATGAAACCATCTCCCCCGTCTAGGGAGCTGAACCCCATGTACGAAGGCTACCTTCAGCACGACGCTCAGGAGGTCCTTCAGTGCATCCTGGGAAACATTCAGGAAACATGCCAGATCCTAAAGAAGGACGAGCTGAGAGGCCTCCCCGCGGCCCTCCCCGCCCCGCCGCGGGCCGAGGGAGAGGCCGGCCCCGACGACGACGGCGCCGCGCGCTCGCCCTCGGACGAAGCCCCAGACAGACTCCAGAAGGGGAACGGGAAGAGAAAAAGCGAGGGCAGCGAGGCCGGGAACGCCAAGAAGAAACCCAAAGTATGTAAAGAGCAGGCGGCGGCGGAGGGAAGCCAGAGGCAGACGCGGTCCAAGAGGAAAGCGACGGGCGAGAAGCCGGACGGCCCGCCCCAGGGCCCCGGGCCGGGCCCCCCCGAAGCCGAAGGCGCGAAACCCACCCAGAAGAAATCGCGGCTCAAGATAAACTGGCTGAAGCCCGCCGCTAAACATCCGGGCATCCTGTCCAAGTTCTGCAACCTGGGCAAGCTCGCTGCCAACCCGGGAGCCAAGGGCCAGCCCAGAGGGGCCGACGGGGACCCCGAGGAGGACTCGGTCAAGTGCGCCGACGGCGGGGAGCCCCCCTCCCCGGGAGGGAGCGAGGAGGAGAGAGAAACCAAGCCGCCGGCCAGCCCAGGTGGGTGCCCGCCGCGGTCTTCGCCGGGGGAGGAGAGCTTTCTGCGCTTCGGGGGGGGGGGGGGGGGGGCGGCCTAAAAGCGGGGAAGGGGCTGGCCTTCGCTACCGCGCGTCCCGGGCCCTTCCCTGCCCTACAGCCCCCCGGCTAAGCGGGTCGCTATTTTCTTTTGGGTTGGCAGGGCTGGAGCAGGTGGGGTTCGAACTGGTGGAGAAGCTGTTCCAGGGCCAGCTGGTGCTGAGGACCCGCTGCCTGGAGTGCGAGTGTCTGACGGAGCGCAGGGAAGACTTCCAGGATATCAGCGTGCCCGTCCAAGAGGAGGAGGAGCTCGGCAAGGCCCAGGAGAGCTCGGAAAGTAAGCGGGCCGCGGCCCCTCGCGCCGGCTTCCGCCGGGCGCAGAGCGCCGTTTAGTGTCGTCGAGCCCGCCGGGGCCACCGGCCAGAGATTTGAGATCAGGGGCCGCCGTCCAAAGATGGGAAATGGATCGGTGGCGTCGGTCGAGTGCCTACCGCTCGCGACGGAGCGGGCGGATGGGTTCCCCGAAGATTGGTGGCTCCTCATTTACCGGGGCTCTCCGCGGGCCGCAGCCTGCCAGGGGCGTTTTAAACCGGCCGCGTGGGGTGGGGCCGTCACCATTTTGACAGCACGGGTGGTCGTAGCCATGCTATTTACTGAGCGCTTACCGCGGTGCGGAGCACTGTCCGAAGGGCTGGGGATCGGTCTAACTCCTGGACTTCCCCGGATTTGTAAGCGTCGTGCTGTTGCGCCCGGTGGAGGCCCAGCAAGTGCCACTGATTAGGATGGATTTTTCTTCTGCCATGACTTCACCCCGTCAGAAACCCCTAAAAGCTGCGGCCCCTCCCCCGCTGAATCCGTACTCTAAGCTTGCTTCCCGACATCCCGCCGGTCCGCGTCCAACGAGGCGTCGCCCATTTACTACTACTTGAGGGCTTCGACCCCAGCAGGTAGAACCACCTGGCAGATAGGCGGCCGCTGACCCCCGGGAGTCTCCCGTAGCCCATTTCCAAAGCCGGGTGGGGATCCAGCGGGGAGTTGGGCTTGTCCGGTCCCCGGAAGGGCCCGGCTTCTCCCTCCCGGGAGCGGGAGGGGAACGCGGACGCTCTTCTAGCTTCTCCGAGGTCCTGCAGCAGATAACGCGCCTCCCCTCCCGCCCGCCCCCCCCGGCATTCTTTCCCAGGGCTTAGCGCGAGCGCTCCACCCACGCTAAGGACTTAATAAGCAGCGGGGCTCAGTGGAAAGAGCCCGGGCTTGGGAGTCCGAGGTCATGGGTTCGAATCCCCACTCCGCCCCTTGTCAGCCGGGTGACCGTGGGCGAGTCGCTTCACTTCTCTGGGCCTCGGTTCCCTCGGCTGTAAAGTGGGGATTAAGACCGTGAGCCTCACGTGGGACGACCCGATGACCCCGTATCTCCCCCAGCGCTTAGAACAGCGCCCTGCACGGAGTAAGCGCTTAACAAATGCCAACATCATTATTAGTGAAATCACCCCCATCGCCACCGTCGGCCCGAGTTAACGTTTTAATGGGAAACGAGGTTACCTTAACTTCAGCCTCTCTACTTTGAGAGGAGGGAGCCGGACCGGGGTCTCCGGGCCCACGGAGGGAATCGCCCTCGGTTAATACCGCCCCTCTCCCGGGAGGCGGTCGGGGACCGTTGGGGCCCGGTTTCGGCCCGACCGCGGCTTGTCGCCGAATGCCGTCGTCTCTCGTAGTCTCCCCGGAGCCCAAAACCGAGACGAAGACCTTGAAGTGGGCCATCTCGCAGTTCGCCTCGGTGGAGAGGATCGTGGGGGAGGACAAGTACTTCTGTGAGAACTGCCATCATTACACCGAAGCCGAACGGAGCCTCCTGTTTGACAAGATGCCCGAGGTCATAACGATCCACTTGAAGTGTTTCGCCGCCAGCGGCTTGGAGTGAGTATCGTCCCCTCGTTGAGCGCCCGCGGGGGAGGCCGAGCGGGCGGGGAGATTAGGGGGCTGCCGAAGGATAATCCTCTGCCTCCCGCCCACTCCTTGAGCGGCGGGGGGGACGACCTTGTTCTCAGAAGAGAACTCGGCCCTGACGGCTTCCTTTTTGAAAGCCACCCGACCTGTCTCGACGAGAATTCTCCTCCGCCCCGGCCGCCACTCTGCCGGTCTCGAGAACCATCTGCCCCGGGCTACGGCTCTCCCGCTCTCCCGGGAGGCTTCTCTGCTTAATTGGGCCAAGCCCCGGAGAGAGAAAGGGGGGGGGGGGGGGCGCCGGGGGAGACTTCTCCCCGGCTCTTGCCGGGCCCGGGCCCTGCAGCGCCCCGATGCCAATTAGAGGAGGAGGGAAAAATACGTCCGATCCATTTGCATAAATACCTTCAGTTCACCGCCCCGTAATGGGCTTCTCGGGTTTCTGTTCTCCGCGAAGGGAGGTTGGGGGTTCCTTTAGGAATTAATTAGAGAACTTCAAAGTGATTCGTCAGGTCGTGTAAGTGTGGGGATGGGGGGGGGGGGGGGCGGCGAGGCGGGGCGGCGGCCGGCCCGCCATTTTACCTCTCGGACTAGAAACAGTCGGAGGTTTTAAAAACGCCCGGGAAGCGAAGGCGCCCGAGTAACCGACCCGAGTTCCGTCTGGGCCGCCGGACAGCCTTCCGATCCCCTCAGAGTGTGGGCTGACTCTTGGGTGCCAACTTTGGGACTGTTGTTTTCTCCGTTACGTCAGCTTGACACTGACGTCAGAGCCTGTGGGCCATCGATTAGGATGAATGCGACCCACTGGGTCACCAATAGGGCTCTCTCTGTATGCGTTATTATGTAATGTATATTATAATGCATATAACGCTATAGAGAGAGAGAAGCGATGGTTATTGAGCGATAGCAGACACCCACGTGCGGTGAGACAGGATTCCAGTTGAGCGACCCGACGGATCCAACAGGTGGCCGACCCTTTAGAGCGGCCAGAGACGCCCCCGCCCCCCCGCGTCGGAGTCGTTCTTACCAAACCCCAACGCAAATCCCCCAGCCGTCCCCGGCGGGGAACCGCTGGCCGACGGGGCCAGGCGGGACGCGGAGGATGAGGAGAGGAGGAGGAGGATGACGACGAGCGGGCCTCTGCCTCTCTCCCCGTCCAGGTTCGACTGTTACGGGGGCGGGCTGTCCAAGATCAACACCCCGTTACTGACGCCCCTGCGGCTGTCCCTGGGGGAGTGGAGCACCAAGCCGACCAACGACAGCTACGGACTCTTCGCGGTGGTGATGCACAGCGGCATCACCATCAGCAGCGGCCACTACACGGCCTCGGTCAAGGTCACCGACCTCGACAGCCTAGAGCTGGACACGGGCAACTTCGTCCCCGACCGGACGTACGAGGCGAGCAAGCCGGAGCCCCTCGACGAGGAGGAGGCCAGGGCGGCCGTGGCGGAGGAGTACGACGACGGCGAGGTGTCCTTCCGCGTGGGCGGCGCCCCGGCCGCCAAGGCGTTGAGCAAAAAGAGCATGGAGGCGGTGGGGCTCCTCGGGGGACAGAAGAGCAAACCGGACCCCGAGCTCTACGGCGGCAAGGCGGCCAACGCCGACAGGCTCGGCGGCGGCGCCTTCTCCGACAGCAGGGACGCCGAGGCCGGCCCCGGCCGCCCGGAGGCGGACGGGGGGCGGGAGGGCCGCCGGGCGGAGGCCGACGGCGCCGGGGGGTTCGAGGACCGAGTCTCCCGCGTGGTGCGGAGCCTCAGAGAGTACGAGGGGAAGTGGTTGCTCTTCGACGATTCGGAAGTGAAGGTGACGGAAGAGAAGGACTTTCTGAATTCGCTGTCCCCCGCCACGGCCTCCACTTCCACCCCTTACCTGCTGTTTTATAAGAAGATTGTAGAGTGAGTGTATTTTCCTCCTGTAAATACGACACAGATGGGCAAAAAACCTATATTGATAGAAACCGAATCCGTCGGGGAGTCCCGGAACCAGCTCGCGTGTTCCTCGAAGCTACGCGGAGGGTATCGACGGGTCTCTCTCTCTCTCTCTCTCTCTCTCTCTCTAGTTTCCGTCTCCGTAGCCGAACCCTGACCGAAACGAAGCGCGCTAATTCTAGGGCCCCTCCTCTCCGCGCACTAACCACCCTAGTGGAGACTTAGCCGTCCGTTAGCTTCGGGGAACGAGATTTGTATAGATATTATTCTGAAACCGTTTGTCTGCAATACAGCCACTTAAAAGCACCTGTAAGTTTTTACACGTCTCTTGTATTGGCTTTTAAAAAAAAAAAAAGAAAAAATAAAGTACTGTATTTGTATTTTGGCTGTCACGGGTAATTCTCCCAACCCCCTCTCCGGGCGGCCTTTTCCTAACGAAGCGACGTTCGCCTTTACAGGGCCCGCGCACCGTCCTCTCCCCCTCCTCCCCCGACCTCTTGGTGTTGGGCTGGGGCTTCTATCTACCCGCAGCCTCGGCAGGGACGACGACTCCGGAGGCCGAAAATCCGCAGCCCTGCGGGTCCGATAAGACGCCGAAGAGAGCAGTCCGGATGCCAGCCGCGTCTCTAGAGCCAGGTATATTTTTCCGAGTACTTGGAAGAGCTTAGAGGAGGTGTGACCTGCACACCTTGACGTTTTTACAGCTCTACAGTTGGCCATACCAGGCAATCATAATAATGGCGGTATTTGTTAAGCGCTTACTACGTGCGAGGCGCTGTTCTAAGCGCTGGGGGCAAGACCTAGGCCCTAAAATCTGGTACTTGGAGTCTCTCCACTTCACTGAAGGACCGCGGTTTCTCGAGAAGCGTGGCCCGGGCAAGGAGTGTTCCCTTCCACCAGACGGCCGGGCCGGGAACAGAAGCGTAATGGCACCACGGGAGAAAAACGGCCGTGGCCCACTTGTACGAGGTGAGGTGGCGCTACTAGAAATGTTGGCCAGGAAGGAAGCGAGAATTGCTTTCCCCGTAAATTTCTTACCACCACCACCACCAACTCTCCCTGTTTCTTTAAGCGCTCACCGTGTGCCAGGCGCCGTCCTAAGCGCCGGGGTGGAAACAAGCAAATGGGGCTGGGCAGTGTCCCCGTCTCATGTGGGACTCGCAGCCTCAATCCCCATTTGACAGCAGGATTAATCCCGGCTCCGCCGCTTTACCGTGGGACCGGGGCCAAGTCACTTAATAATAATGTTGGTATTTGTTAAGCGCTCACTATGGGCCGAGCACCGTTCTAAGCGCTGGGGTAGACACGGGAATCGGGTCGTCCCACGTGGGGCTCACGGTCTTCATCCCCATTTTACAGATGAGGGAACCGAGGCACGGAGAAGTGAAGTGACTCGCCCACAGTCACACAGCCGACAAGTGGCAGAGCTGGGATTCGAACTCATGAGCCCTGACTCCAAAGCCCGTGCTCTTTCCACTGAGCCACGCTGCTTCTCTTAACCGCTCCGGCTCTCGGTTTACCTCGTCTGCAAAATGGAGGTGAAGACTGAATCCCCCCACGTAGGACGGGGACGCTGTCCCGCTAAATTAGCTTGTCTCTACCCCCCCACATTTAGTAGACTGCCTGGCACAGGGTAAGTGCTTAAATACCATTAGAACACGTGCCGTATTCATTTTACTAAGTGAGAGTTGTCTTTTTACCTTCTTTCGTTTCTCAGATTTTCTTAGATGTCGGGTAACCGTAAGGGAGAGTAGAACACTGGATAGACAGTCGGTCCTTAGGGTAGCTTACGACGGTACTTTTTTGAGGGAGATCTGGACTATGAATAGAAAATTGGGGGGGGAGGGGGGAGGAGGAATAAAGCCTTCTTGAGACATGGGCTGATCTAGCTCCTCGCTAGGGGCGTTAAGGAACGAGCTACAGCCCTGTAATTATTAATTGTTACCATCCCTGGAGTCGGGCAAGGATTGCTCAAATTATTCTGGCCCCTGTTAAAGACGCTGATTTTTCACACCGATTCTGGGGGATTAACTATGCCCCCTGAAGGAGTCGAGCTCTGCTCGCCCTGGGCACTGCGTTCAGTAAATAGCACCCTCACCGCCCCCCCCCCCCCAGGCCTCGGGGGTGGCGAGGGCACCTTTCCCAGGGTCTTATCCGAGGTACCGGTTCCTTCCTGGCCCGACAAGGGATCCTTTCTTTACCCTTCACCAGTCCAGGAGTTTGGCCACAAAAAGGTCAAAATAACGTCCCGCCTTACCTCTGAAGCCCTCTCCAACCTCCAGAGGGTTGTTTTCCCCCTCTTTTTTGGGATCTTCAAGCGATGAGTCCAGCAGGCCAACTGTCAAGGAGAACGTCTCTAGAAAGCAACTTAATACGGCACCAGGTCTCATGACACCCCGACGGGGGGTGGGTCGGGAGGGAGATAGTTTTCCTAGTATCTGTAACTTCCCGCGTCACTTGCCGAAAAAAGTCAACTACCGGTCGAAATGTACCCAGATCACAACTTCGAATATACTCAAAGCACCGTACGGGGCGGGGGGGGGCGCGAAGCCGGACCCCGCCAGGTCCTGCTCGAACGGCCCCCCCCGCCCCCGTCAACGTAACAGAAGGACCTAAAGGAAACCAACCTGCGACTCCCGTCACCTCTACGCCAGTAGAGTGGACGCCGCTCTCCTGCCCTCTCCCCAGCGTGCAGCGCAGCGCTCTGCACCCGGCAGGACGGGTGAGCCTGGGACTCTAACGTACACCGAGAAGTTAGAACCCCTTCGGCGAGGCATCGGCGGCTGCCCCCGAAGTGGCCATCGCCAGATCGGCGGGCGCGTATTGCCGATCCCGACCGAAGCAGAGGGTGGGCGATCCCGACGGCAGGTGTGGACGAAAGCGGGCGGGGGGGAGGGGGGGCGAGGGAGTCGGCGGCGAGCGGAATTCGTCCCCGAGACGTCGGCCCGACTCACCTCTCCTCTCCGGCTAAGCCCGGGGACAAAGCTGGAAGCCCAACTCGGGGTAAAAGTCAGTGTAAACAGTCACATTTAATAGTACCTTTAAAATAAACACCACTACATTAAAAACGGTTGCATCTGTAGCTGTAAATGGTCCTAGTATAAATTAAAGACGTGACCTAGAAGTAGCTAAGTTTTAACGTCAGGTAGGCTATAAATAACGGGAGACGCATCCAAGGTACCTGCGCGTCGTAAAAACGCCTTTTAAAAAACCCGGTTTCCTGCATTCCGGCGGGGGGCCGCGGGGCAGGGCCCCCCGACTCGACGGCCTCCCCGGGGCGGCCCGCCGGACTCGCCCCCGGCCCGGCCCGCAGGTGGGCGGCCCGGGGTGGGGGGGGGGGTGGGGGGGCGCGGGCCCACTCTGCGGCGAGGCGGCGCTTCGCTTTCAGAGGTCCATCTTGCGGAGGCTCATGCGGCTGAAGGAGTCCCTGGGGAAGGAAGAAGCGGACGCCGGTGAGCATTGGGTCGCGGAGCGCGTCCCCCTCCCCGCCGGGCTGAGAACCGCAAGCCCGAGGAGCCTCCCGTTATTTTTCCCGTTCCCCCCTCGGGGGACGGGAGAGGGGAGCGGGGGACACCGAGGGACCGTCACCGCCCGACCTCCGGCAGCCTCCCCCGCCTCCGCTCCCGCCCGGAGCCGGGCCCGGGGAGCACTTGGCCAAGACCCAGTTGGAGCGGCACCGGCCTGCCCCCCCCGCCGGAGAAGCAGCACGGCCCAGGGAAGGGAGCCCAGGCCTGGCGAGTCGGGGGCGGGGGGGAGGGGAGGGGATCTGGGTTCTAATCCAGTCTGCCACGTGCCTGCTCGCGACCTCGGGTGAGTCACGGGCCTCGGCTCCCTCAGCTGCAAAATGGGAATCTCTTATCCGTCCTCCCTCCCGCTCACTCTCTGAGCCCCACGTGGGACCTGATTCTCCCGTATCTACCCCCTCCGTCAGTCCGGTGCTCGGCCTGTGGTAAGTCTATAGCAGATACCACCATTATTATTATATTATTTTCAGTGGGGCTGGGACGACGCGCCCCGGGAGCCGTTGGTTTCTCGGGGGGGGCCCGAGCCTCTCGGCACGGTCGCCCGACGTCAAGGACGGCGGCACCTCCGACTCGGGGGGCGCCGAGGGGCCCCGACCCCGCCGCCGGCCGCACCGTCGCGCCTGCCGTCGGCCCGGGCCCTCCCCCTCCCTCCGAGGGGGCGCCGGGTTGCGCCGGGGCCAACCCGGCGACCTCGTCATCTCCCCCAGCGCGGCGCTTGGCGGACGCCGGCGGCGTCACCTGTGGCAGGAGGCGGGCAAGACCGCCTTGTAGAGCTGGGGGATCTTCCTGTTGATGAGCGGCTGCAGGGCCTCCTTCAGCCGGTGGTAGTTCCTCTCCAGTTCCCGCTGGTACTCCTTCTGGTCAGGCCCGATCAGGCTCTTGTTTTTGCGCAAGGCGTCTTCGCACCTGCGACGCGGAGCCCGTTGGCGGAGGGGCCCGGGACCTCCGGGGCCGCTCCCGACCCCGCCGTTTCCCGCGAGGGGGAGGGCGCCGACCGGCCTCGACGAGATCCGCCCCCCCGCCCCCCGCCGCGGCGCTTCGCCCGCCTTCCTCCTCCGTCGGCGCCGCCCTCCGTGTCGGGGGGGGGGGGCTTCCCTCCCCGAGTCCGCCGGAAGGCGACACCCCGGGTACCTTTTGGTGAAGTCTTTGAAGCAGAGTCTTAGCTTGTTGTGGTGCCGGAAGAGTTTGGGGTCGTTGGGGATTTCCGCCAGGAAAACCTGAGCCACTTCGAGCGGTCCCTGAAAGGCGGGAGGGGAGACGCGTCGTCCTGTCCGTTCCCCTGCCGGTTCCCCGGGGGATCCCCTCTCCCCCTCCTTCCCCATCCTATTTCTCCCTCTCTCTTCACCCTCCCGGCAGTAAGACGGGAGCGGGGCTGGGACGACCCGCCTGCGGGGGAGCCCCCCCCCCCGGGCCCCCGGCTTCGGCGGATCGGGCGGCGCGGCGTGGGGGCCGGAGCGCAGCCCTGGGAGTCGCGAGGTCACGGGTTCTGATCCCGGCCCCGCCGCTCGTCACCCCGGGCGAGTCCCTCGACCGCTCTGTGCTTCGGTTCCCTCGTCTGTAAACGGCGGTTTGAGACGGTGAGCCCCTCGTGGGACAGGGACCGCGTCCGACCTCATCTGCTCGTCTCCACCCCAGCGCTTAGTACGGTGCCCGGCACGTAATAAGCGCTTAGCAAATACCACAGTTATTATTAGTAGGCCCCTGGCGGAGTTTCATTTGGGGGAACGGCCAGTCTTAGCGGAGGCGGGGGTCCGGGGGCGATCGCTTCTGAGCTCCGTCCCTTCGACAGGCGGAACATTAAACCACGATTAGTATCCTAATTGCTACCGGTCAGTGTTCTCCTTGTCCCCGCTGGCGGGGCGGTGAGCTCTCGGGACTCACCGACCTAAGACAGACGGTCTGCCGCCCTCCACATTCACCCCCGAATCTGTCGGTCCTCCCAGCCCCCGCCGCCTACGCCAGCCCCGGATGAGACCCCGGCCGAATGACCCCGGGGGGACCACGGGGCGGCACCCGCGCCCCTCTGGCCCGGGAAGGGCAGACGCCGTCCGTTCGCCAAGGCTCCCGCTCGCCCACCTGATTCACCGTGGTGCCCACCGAGCCCTGGAGCACCATCTGGAGCATCTTGGGGTCCGCGGGGTCCTGGTGGGTGGCGAAGGCCAGCTCCTGGGTCTTCTTCTGCATGTCTTCGATGGCGACCTCGATGGGCGTCAGGATGATCTGCGGGGAAACCGGGCCCGTCAGGCCGCCGCCCCTCCCCTCGGCGCCGCCTCCCGCCCCGGCCCCCGGTCCCGGCCGGGCACCTCTTCCTTGTGGACGACGTTGATGCGGGTCTTGATGTAGGGGAAGGCGTGCGACGTGGTCAGGATGGTCTTGCGCTTGAACTGCTCGTGCAGGTCCCCGTGGGCGCGGCCGTCCAGCGTGAAGGGCGTACAGTACATGAAACGCCGCAGGTTGTAGTTCTTGTCGAAGTAGGTGATCCGGTCCTTCATCTCGTACGTGTCGAAGTAGGGCTCGACGTAGGTGATCTGGACGTAGGCCTGGGGGGCGAGGCCGCCGGTCAGCCGCGACCCCCTCGGCCGCGACGCCCTCCCTCCCCTTCCGGCGGTCCCTCGGCCGCCTCACCTTGTTCGGGTCCAGTTTGCACTTGTCCACGGGGTTGGAGTCCTTGATGACTTCCACCACGTCCTCACCAAACCGCTCTCCGTAAAAGCCCTGGGCCCGGGGGGAGGAAGGTTTCGTCAGCGGGGGCTGGGTGGGGAAGGGGGCGGAGCGGCCGGCCGCGGCGGCTCCCCACCGCTCCCCTCCCGGCTAGCCGGGCCCCACGGGCGCCCGGCCCGGCCAACACGCTCGGGCCCTTGGAATCGCCCTCGGGAGCACCCCCCCCGGGGCGACGGCCGGCCGGCGGTCCGGCAGACCATCCGCCCTCTCGGCTGCGGAGCACGGGGCGGGGGGACGCAGGGCAGACCGGAGGAGTCCGGTTCCAGAACGGAGCCGGTCCCGCCGGGGCCGGTCCGTCCTCGAGACCGCCACAGTCCAGGGGTGGGCCTCCCTCTGGCCCGACCCCCGGTGGCCTGCCTTAACCCACGGCGGTGGGGTGACTTTGGGGGGGGGCGGGGGGGGCGGGAGGAAATTCCCAAGGGACCCCCAGATATCCTCTCTCGGGTCGCTCCGAGCCGCACTCCCCATTCCTGCGTGCAGCACGGAGCCTCCCTGTCACCGGAGCAGGCGGAGCCGAGATTCCCGGCGGTGCTCGGAGGCTTGGGGGAAAGGACGAAAATCGTCCTGTCCTCCTGTCTGATCACGACCATCACTTGAAGGGACTTTTAAGGGACGTCTGTTGTTTTTTAAATTTAATTAACGACGACGACACCACTGCCCCCCAAAAGGAGCAGAAGTAGAAGAAATTCTGCCTAGCTCAACTCCAGGCTTGGCATCGAGCAGCGAAGCCAGGGGCCGCTCAGTACACGAGCCGTTCTGCACCACGGTGGCCAAAGCTGACGCATCCTTCCCCCGTCACGGACGGGGCTGAGCAGGCAGCTTCCTGCGGCTCAACTGGCAAATCTCTGATGGAGATCGGGAGATCTCACGGAAAGAGGACGGGGGGAAGGAATCGGGAGGCGGGAAACATCGGACGAGTCCCTCTGCCTGTCTGGGCCTCGGCACCCCATCGGTATAACGGAGAAAGGACAGCCACCCCCGTCTGCGTTTGGGAGACCGGAAGAAAGCCGGTGTCACGTGAGAGGATGCTCCGAGTTGCTCGACCGGGTCACGTGGCCCGTTGTTGGGTAGGGATGGTCTCTAGCGGTTGCCCGATTGTACTTTCCAAGCGCTTAGTACAGTGCCCCGCACACAGTAAGCGCTCAATAAATACGACTGAACGAATGCGGTGACCGTTTTTGGGACCCGGATTCCCACCACGAGGGTGACCCGGCCCGGGGAGCGCCGCGGCTCCCAGAGGTCAGGTGGCCGGTGACACTCACCTCCAGGCGGTGAGAAATCTCCGCGAGCTTGGTTATCGCTGGCTCCTTGTAGACAAATTCCTGCTCATCCAAATCTCCAAACTTGGTCCCGTAAAAGCCAACCCGAAAGTACGTGCCGAACATCCGCTTTCCATCCTGGGTTCGGGGAAGATGAAAACGCGTGAGGCTCGGACCCGTCCGGTCCCCCCCGCTGCTCCCTGCTCCGTGGCTACGCTACCTGCCGACCGCACAAACCCGGGGCCGGGCTAGCCGGCCGCGGCGTTCGCGATTCCGAGGCGGGGAAGCGTTTTAAAGTGAGGTCTGCGGGTTGACCGGGGCTCGTCGACCGGGCTGTTTCTACGCAGCTCCCCTACGCCACGGGCCTCGTCGGGATTGACAGGCGGAAAAGAAAGAGGATGACTCAAACGTGGCACGTTCCCGCAGCTGAATTCAATTCAGCTCTTCGATTTTTTTTTTTTTTTTTTTTTTAAAAAAGGAACACGTTACACGCCTTTAAGAAGGCCTTAAATCGGAGCAGACGGTTAGAGTCGAAAATAAACGGGGATTTTCCGAAGAGGGTGCCTGGGGCATTCTCGGACCTCAAAACGTAAAAATCTACAACCGCGGCATCTGTATGCCAATAAAAATGGGAAGGCGCAGATTCTGCTGGGAGGAGGAACGCAAAATGAGCAAGAAAGGAGACATCAGAACCAAAGATGGGAAGAAAAACGCATCTTAAAATGGGGGTTTGTTTTCTTTACAGACTAAAAAAGATTTCACTCTGTGCACCAACCGCAGACACATACCAAGACATTCTAGCAAGTTCAACGTATCCTGCGCAACCAAAATTCAAAGACTAGAATCTATGTGAATAGGTTCAATGCGGATGATTACTCTGATGCTTCTTTCCTTGCTAAAAACTAATCTCCAATTGGTACATATTTTCTATTAGTATAACTTTGGGTGCATTTAGCTCTATACCTAGATACTCAGAAACAGTGTGTGCGTGTATACCACACACAAACCTATTTTGATTTTATTTCATGCCTACGCAGACCGTAGCAGGTTCAACACAACTCTTCCCCGATATTTTAACATTGGTTGGCTATCCTGGCCAAAAAAGACTCTTTCCAGGAATGGGACGGATTAAAAAGAAAAAAGAAAAAAAGAGCCAAATGATGCAGGTTCCTTTCTTTCCCCACCGACTAAATCACGCGGGCGTCGACCGGATTTCTGCTCAAAAGTAGGGCGGGAAAGGTTCTTTTGAGACCAGCCCCTGGGAAAAAAAGCTTCCTCTCAGTAAGCCGACGGGCCAGCGAAAAGGCCGAAGGGTTTCCTCGAGACGACCGAGGGAAAGGGTGAGAAAAATACTCCGAAAGGGTAAGAGAAATACCCCGGGCTCACGAAAGCCCGAGCTTCCTTAGGTCTGCCCTGCTTGCCAGGGTGACGACGACTGAGACGCGGGAGGAAGCGGAGAAGGATCTGGGCCCTTTTTCTTTGTCCTCTGAAACACGCCTTTTACGCCACGGGCACGAGACCCGGACCGTCGGCTGCCAGCGTCACCACCGGGCAACGCGGCACTGGGACGCGCGCCGTCACGTGGAGCTAAAAACGCCAACCCGTCGCCCTTGCCGGGGCTCTGGACTGGTCCCTTTGGTCACTTCTCTTGACGGAACCTCTTCCCGGGAATCCGGGCACGCTTCCGGCTGCCGGCTTTGGCTTGGAGAAGTGGCCCGCCCGCTCCCGTCCCAGCTAAAACAACTGCCACTGAATCCCAACCCTCTGACGAGGCTGCCCGTCTTCTGAGCAGCCCACGGGATTCCCTCTCATAGGGGCTTGGAGCAGGGTTTCCCCCACCGGTTTCCAGCTGGGATCGCACGCACCCCTGCATCCACGGACGTTACGGCCCCCCGGCCGCCTCCTGGCCTAGTCCCGGGAGGGGACCGGCGGCCGCGGGCGGGGTGTGGGTCCCCGAGGGGTGGGTAGATACGGGGCGGCCTCTGAAGTATGGACACCGGACGCTCCGTTTGCCAGCCCGGAAGCAAAAGTTGTACGCTGGCCCGCGGGCATGAACATAGCAGGATGACATCCTAAGGGCACGCGGCCCAGCTGCCGATCACGAGGGTCAGACGTTGCCATTTTTAGCGCTCTGGAGAAGCCTCTAAGCCCCGGGGAATCCAGGACCGGCTTCTCTCCCCTCTCCCGCCGTCTCGCTCCAAGGCCCAGGCCGGCACGGCTACGGCTTAAATACGCCACGGGCTCAACCGAGTCAGGGCCCGGACCGGATCTCCCCCTAAAGCACCCAGCCACGGGCAAGCACGTTCAAACACGGGTTCCGCCTAGCCCGCCTTTCCTAGTTTTGGCCCAATACGACACCCAGACCGGTGGGCCGGGTCCCCCTCGGGAAGTTCGACTGCTGTGGCCGATAGATGGAGAGGAGAATTGCTCCTCGCATTCTATGGCGAGAGTTTTTAAATTCTCTTTCAACGTTAGTCTGGGTTGTTTCCTGAGGAATCCCATCCAAATCGAATGCCCGAGAAGCCCCATGTGAGGAGGAAAAACATCCGTTCCTTCTTTTCTAAAACAGCTTAAAATGCAGGCGTAAAGAAGGTATGATTAAAAAGCATTTCTTTCCTATTATTTCTAAAAAAAAATAATAGGGCTTTGGGAGAAGAGAAAACGAGAGAGGATGCTGAATAGCCATTACAGAACTGGCAGAGCGGGTAACAGCCATGATTCATGAAAAGCTCATGATTTGTTATTGTGTGTGGTAAATACTTCTCCAAATTTCTTCTCCCCCATTAGACCGTAGCTTCCGTAGCGCCCCGGCTTCTACTGGACTCTCCAAAACACTGAGTACAGTGTTCGGTCCTCAACGGGGCCTCGATAAATATCACCGGTCGACGGACCGCCGAGTCACGTTCTCGAGTTATCTTTTGCACACATCCCCCGCACGCCCAAAAAAGCTCTGCCATCTCAACGAGTTGCTTTCCCCAAATAGGAGGGGAGAAAATAAACAAAAATGAAACACAGAGTAAACCCGAGCACGGAAGGGCTTCTCCGGATAAGTCCCGGAGAGAGTTGGACACTCTAAATGCCCTTCGCTAGAAGGTCCGCTACCAGATTTCGACCCGGCAGACGAGTTTTGCCGTCGCCCTCGGCAATCGGGTGGCAGAGCCCTTTGATGAACTAAGGGGATCTCCACAGAGTCAAAAAGAAAAAAAAAAAAATCCACAAAGTAGGAACTTACCACAACAGACAATAGTAAAAGTGGGAAGGAGGGTCAGCAACCAGGGGCAAGAGAGGAGAAAACAGAAAGTATTTCAATTAGGGAAATTTCAAAACAAATATGCAGCGATTGGCAGCAAACAAATTAAAACAAAACACCGGCACATCCTTTAAAGTTCGGATAGGGGGAAAGAGCAGAAAATGAGCATGCAACAAACTCAAGAACTACCACAAGCAAAAGCTGAGCACAAGGGGGTGATGAGAATGGACGACCAAGGACGAGAAAGGAAACTCTGGCCATGCAGAAAGGCTAGAAGTCCAAAGGAGGTTACCGACGCAGCTGATGGAAAAGGAAACCTCTCAGGGGTCGATTTAGCCTCTCCAGCCGACAGTTATCACCGGATGATGCTCACAGGTTCTCACGTGTTCTTTCGAGACAATGGAGGAAAGACCCGGGCCGGGAGAGCAGCTTTTTGATTTTTTGTTAACTCTGACTCACTGGTGTGGTGATTCCCCCTTAATCTGAAGTTCGACTGAGCCGCTGAAATGCCTCTTTTCTCTTTCGGCCTGAAGGTAGCATTCGAGGTCAAACATCTAATCTGAAGGATTTCAATAGGTTCAAAAAGGAGTCGCTTCTGAAGAAGAGCAAAGGGTGGGGTGGGGGTGGGGTGTTGGGAGGGAGGGACTGATCTTAAAGGTGGAGGGAGAAAAACCCAGAGTTTTAAAAACTACGTCACTACATCTCGGAGCTGCCTCATCACAAGCTCTCTGTATGTGAGAGGAAAGCAAATTCTTGTATCATTTTTTTCGACCACCAGCTGTCTTCCTGGCGGGAGATCTCCAGAGCGAGTGACCACCCCCCGGGGAGGTTGGAGAATAAAAGGCCCGAATGCCCATCCCCGGCCTCCCCTCGGCCCCCCGGGATGGAAATCTGAGACCCGAGGGGCTTTCTCCTGAGGTAAAATGACTCCGCTCGAAAGTGCAATGGCCACTAAGCCCGGGGTGGGGGACGGTTTGGTACCTCTGAGCATTCACACATAAATCGACCCCCGTGGATGGGGTGAAAATGACCCGATCGCAGAAAAGAGATGATGATCTGTGGGCGGGCGATGCTGATGACGGCAGGAGATGGGATTTCTTAAAAGGGGAAAAAACAAACTCGGGTGATGATGAGAGGGTGGCTCATTCACCAAAGAATCTCATTAGTGTAACACACTGGTTTTTCCATGCACTGCCCTACCACCTCTTAGCCACGAATGGCCACGACTCCCGTCCGACTTCCACGAAACTTCTTTGGTTAATGAATTCAGCTGACAGCGGATAGCAACAGAACACCCACAGCTAGCACATGTGGGCCAAGCGTCGGCATGAGAAATCCGATCGATCTATTAGTGTCTGGAACTAACTAAAACATTACCTACCTCCCAGCCAGTACTCTGTGTAACAAAAAGTAAAAAAGGGCATGTCACAGAAAAGTCAGACTTTGTTTTTCAGAGGCCGAACTAGGTCTGGTCACGTACGACGACGTCCAACTCCCGAGCTGCCCCCCCGTCGGCCAGCCGCCTGGGCCCCGGACCCTCTCGGCCGTCTCAGGGGGCCCACGGAGATTTATCGCCTCTGGCCTCCAACCCCGGCTGCCGACGGAGCGCCTCTTCTACATCCACGCAGGCGGGCGATGAAAGGGGACGGGAAGAGACGTGGGAGCTCGCTTGAGGGATTTAAACCGGGCCCTCGGCTCCGCGAAGCACTCGTCCCTGGGGTGCCCACTTTAAATGGCAGTCAGCTTCCAGTTTTGCTCCCATCTCCTTCCTCCGGGCTAAGGAGGCCCGGCATCTACCTTCAACAGCTTAAAGCGCTCCTGCTACGGAAATCTGGGGTGTGCGCGTTCTGAGAGGCGTTTCTGGGCAAATCGTTCCATCCGATTTCTGCCCCACTTGCTTTCTGGCAGAGCAGGTAGTGAGGGGGTCGGGGGGAGAGGGTTCCGTTAAGCACGATGCCCTGCACCCACCACTCAGGAGGCGCTCAGCTACACCGGTGCCGGCTTTTGGGTTTGCGAGCATCGGCCGGTTTGACCAGGAGGCTGCAATCGGAGCCGCTGCCTGAGACTCGCGCGGCCGACGTTACGAGACAGACCTGGCTTTCCGGAACTTCCTCCAAGAAAGTGCTCCGCATCGGGGTCGGAGCCTGGACCTGGGAGTCGGAAGGACTTTTTTTTTTAAATGGTATTTGTTAAGCGCTCACTATGTGCCAGGCACTGCATTACGCACTGGGGTAGATAGAAGGTTGTCAGGTGGGACACAGTCCCTATCCCGCATGGGGCTCATAGTCTTAATCTCCCTTTTACAGAGGGGGTAACTGAAGCGCAGAAGTGGAGTGGCTTGCCCAAGGTCACACAGCAGATCAAGTAGCGGAGCCAGATCAGAACCCAGATCTTTCTGATGCCCAAGGCCCGGGCTCTATCCACTGGGCCAAAACGAATCCCAGCTCCGCACTTGTCTGGTGTGTGACCTGGGGCAAGTCACTTCACTGGGCCTCAGTTCCCTCATTCGTAAAATGGGGATGAAGACTGTGAGCCCCAGGTGGGACAGGGACTGTGTTCAACCTGATTCACCTGTATCCACCCCAGGGCTTAGAAGAGTGCCTGGCACATAGTGAGAGCTAAACGAATACCGTTTAAAAAAATAATCCCCGGAGGCCAAGGCAGGTCTGAGGCAGTGGGTTAGCTAGCTCACGGCTCTCAGTTTAGGAGAGGGCAGCCCAAGAAGCTATCAGCAGGGTTGGAAAATGACGGAGCCTGGGCCGAAGAGGTCGTTCTCCACCTGGTTTACCTAGCAGGGAACGAATCCCCACGGCCTTACTTCACTCCTGCCATTGAGCCCCGTGAGGAGGGGGTGGGCAGAAACAAGGAAACATGGTCGGTTTCTGTCACAGATCCCCCCTCCCTGAGAACCTTGACTGGATGAATTACTCCTAACGGATGAAGTCAAGAGAACTCTCATCCGCGGTAGGGTTGGAAGGGACGATATCAAAGGGCCACATGAACTAATTAATCCCGGCCCCATTTTGCTCTATTCCCTGATGTTTCTACACCCCGTATTTGTGCATTGGAAAATCATCAGAGGACCTTTTTTAAAATACACAAACACCGAAAAAACCCGTAGGGTCCTTGGAGGTTTAATCAGAATACGGAGAACTCTACTCGGCTTTCGTGTCCCTTGACCAAATAGGAAACTCGCCTTTTTGAGGCAGCAGAGGTGTGCGAGCCAAATTTAAAGTCGGGCACACAATTAATAAGACACCCAAAAGGAGAAATCACTAAGTGATGGATGTGGAATATTTTGGCACCATTAACTAACGAAAATTCACGCCATCATAAAAAATGGCCACTTGGCCCAGTTAGCCTTATTATTATGCCCCCGGGGTGCGTTTTTGTTCATTAACGAGTCTAGCTTTGGCAGAGAACCGTCATTTTGACAACGCTCATTTCGAAACAGATGAACGCGGTCTCTTCCACGGGCGCCGCTCTGCCTCGTGCAAAGCAACCTTAATGCAGTCAGACATTCTTCGCAGTTCCCTCCACAACTGGAAATGCAAATCATTACCTGATGAACAATTTTGCTGAACGCCTCTTGGAGTTTACCATGAATCGTGGACAGTTTCTTTGCATCCCGATTAGCTTCATGAATGGGAATAAGTACTTTGTAGGCCTCGTTAACCGCTTCGTACATGCCAGCCTAGAAAAACAACATCGATCGGATGCTTCTTTCCTTCGCCAGCAAAGGAAGGCATCGTTACAAACCGTTTCTCACGCCTCGCTGTGACTACGGTCTTTGAAATGGCTACACTAGGGTTAAACTGGGGGGAAAACCTGAAAACTTGGTTTCATTAGCGCTCAGTCCGTTATTTGAACACGAAAAAGAAAAAGTTTTATATCCACAGGGTCTGATTAGAAGTGGGTGGTGGAGGGGAATGAGGAAGGAAAGAGGAGGGAGAGGAGGACGAGAGGTTGAACAACCGACAATATTTTTCTGCACAGCAGACGGCTTTTCTTCCTGCAGAGTGTCAGGGGAGGGAAGACCCTCTGAAGCCTCTTTCGTTCATTCATGTAATCGTATTTATTGAGCGCTTACTGTGTGCAGAGCACTGTACTACGCTCTTGGGAAAGAACAATACAGTACTAAAGAGAGACGATCTCTGCCCACAACGAGATCAAAGTCTAGAGGGAGGCTGTGCACTTATCAAGGCTCAACCACCCTAAAATCATCTCAGGAGAGCGGATGCCCTTTTGAAAGCCAAACTCGGAGAAATGAACAGTCTGAGCAAGAGCAAGTCCCCCAGTCTACGAGAAGATCAAAGAAGTGGGGAAGGAAGAGGTTTCTTAATGAGCTGTGAATTCCCCCGCCCCCACCAGAGAGCTGTTTGGGTCCCCCAAGCCCCAGTCTCCGTGACCAGCGTTCATACATTCAATTGTATTTATCAAGTGCTTCCTGTGGGCAGAACACTGTACTAAGCACTTGGGAGAGAGAACGTGACCGCTAATTCTGCTGTATTGTACAGTATCGAGAAGCAGCGTGGCTCAGTGGAAAGAGCCCGGGCTTGGGAGTCAGAGGTCAGGGGTCCTAATCCCGGCTCTGCCACTTGCCAGCTGTGTGACTTTGGGCAAGTCACTTCACTTCTCTGGCCCTCGGCGGCCTCATCTGGAAAACGGGGATGAAGACTGTGAGCCCCACGTGGGACAGCCTGATCACCTTGTATCCACCCCAGCGCTTAGAATAGAGCTTGGCAACATAGTAAGTGCTTAACAAATACCATCATCACCATTATTATTATTACCGAGCTCAGAGTCACTGAGCAGCCTCTCTGGGCACCTGCAAATGGGGTGCGGAGGTTTCTGAATGAACCCGACTGGCTTGGAGCCGGGGGCGGGCCCGGGCCCAGCCCGGTCTGCGGCTTTTCACCTGCTGTGTCGCGGGTGTGCGAGTCGGGTTGAAGAAATCAAGGGAAAGGAAAAAGAAAGGGAAACTGAGTGGGAACAGGCTGGACACACCTGCTTGCTTTCACTTCCTCTCTACCCAACTCTCTTTTCTATCTCATGCGATCTGGTTTTTGCCCCCTGAGCTTTACTGAAAGCGCACTCCCCAATGGCCTCTTTTGTTCTACAGCTAACGGGAGCGTCTCTGCCTCAATCCTCTTTGACCTCTCGGTGGCTTTTGACACTGTTGATCACCCTGTTGTCCTAGAAACTCTCTCGGGTTTTGGTTTCACCACATGAGAGTCTCTGGGCTCTCTCCTCGCCTCTGACTGCTTCTCGGTTTCCTTCAACCCTCCCCTCGCTTTCTAACTGCGGGCGTCACCCGAGGCTGGTGTTCCGGGGCCTCGGCTCTTCTCGCTTCCCACTCACTCTGTCGGGGAGTGACAGGGGAGCTCATCCCTGCCCGTGGCTTCAGAGCCACATCGAGGTGGGGGATTCCCAAATCTCTCCCTGGTACATCTCCCCACGGACGGCCAGCCGGCCCCTTAAACGCCACGAGGCAAAAATGGAAGTAAATTTACCCACCGACTCTACTAATCCCGTTGAAACCATCACCCTCCCAGGCCCAGAGGCTCCCCACTTGGGTGTGTCATTTTTGATTCCTGGTTTGTTTTTTTTTAACCTTTCACATTCAGTGGCTTGCCAAATCCTGTCGGTTCGTTCTCCTCGGAATTTTCTGAATCTGCTCCTTCCTCTCTCTTCTCCTGTCAAACCCCGGTTCACGGCCTCATCACTCCCAGGCTGCGTCAGCCTCTTTCTTCTCCTGTCTTCAATCTGCCCTACCCAGAGCCGTCGAGAAATGCCTTTCCGATCCCACCACATCTCTTCGAGCACCTCTAGTGTGTTACCCATTTCTCTCTGAAGAACACAGAAACGCCTAATGTTTAGCTTTCAGGCTCTCCATTAGTTTCCTCCCTCCTAGTTATCTGCTCTCTTTTCCCGCTACACCTCAACTATTTTGAGGTAGAAAGAAGCAGCGTGGCTCAGTGGAAAGAGCAGGGGCTTGGGAGTCAGAGGTCGTGGGTTCTCATCCCGACTCCGCCACTTGTCTGCTGTGTGACCTGGGGCAAGTCACTTAACTTCTCTGGACCTCAGTTACCTCATCTGTAAAAAAACAGGGATTAACTGTGAGCCCCACGTGGGACAATCTGATTACCCTGTATCTACCCCAGCGCTTAGAACAGTGCTCTGCACATAGTAAGCACTTAACTAATACCATCATCGTTATTACTATTATTACTTTGCTCCTCCCATGTTAACATAACTATACTTGGCCTACAAGTCTCCTGTCTCTGCTCCTTTATTATTATGTTTGTACTTGTTAAGCGCTTACTATGTGCCAAGCGTGTTCTGGGGTAGATACAAGTTAATCAGGTTGGACACAGTCCCGCCCCATGGGACTCACACTCTTCTTAGACCCCATTTTACAGAAGAGGCAACTGAGGCACAGAGAAAGGAGTGACTAGCCCAAGGTCACACAGCAGACGCGTGGCGGAGCCGGGATTAGAACGCAGGTCCTTCTGACGCCCAGGCCCGGGCTCTATCCATTAAGCCACAGTGTTTCTCCCTTTACTCACTCCTTTCTCCCTGCCCAGAACTGCCTTCCCTGATCCAATCTGCCATTCCGCCATCCTCCCCACCTTCAAAGCCCTCAGGAGCCATTCCTCACTTTCTCCCCCGAAACCCGGTCACGTCAACCCATCGGCCACCCTCGGCTCTTGTGTTTATGCCAGGCTTTTTCACCGGGAAGTTTGTTTTGATTTTTTTTTTAATGGTATTTTTTAAGCGTTGACTATGTGTCAAGTCCCGTTCTAAGCGCTCACTTGCATCTACGCTGTGACTCTTATTCCTTTTGTATGTCTGCCACTCCAGCTGGGTTGCTTCCCTCAGTTAGACTGTAAAGTCTCTCGAGGGCACGAACTTTGTCTCGTAAGCGTACGTTTGCAATCGCTGGATACATTAGAGGCGGCACCTTAAATACTGATGATGGTTATGGGAATTCATTCTTAGGAAGTTCTGTCGAGGATGGAATAGAGTGGGATCCGCGTATGGGCTGAGAAACTCTGGGCGGTAAAGCCGGAGGGAGAGGGAGATAACTGAACGGTCACCTACCATAGAGAAAGAAGCTGCCGCTTGTTCCAGCAATCCCACCAGTCCGGCTTCCGTGAAGTACTTTCCGGAGCAGATCCCTTCTTCGTCTGGGGAGACCACATCATCTGACACTGCTGACTCTTCCAAAACATTAGAGGAAATGTTCTAGAGAAACAAAAGAAGCGTTTTAAAGTCGCTTGCTGCTGAATGAAGAAACCGCGATGTCTGAGCAAAAGGTTTAGGAATGAGCCGTTGGGACACAAGTGTGATTGGCTAACACCCCGGTATTTAACAAGTACAGAATATGGTATTTAACAGATACCATTCAGAAAATAGCAATAACAAACAAACAAAAAACACCCCGGCCAACGAAACGGGAGAGGCGAATAACGAACACTGCTCTGAGCTGAGCTTCGTTATTTGTAAATCCTACCCCTTCTCAATCAGTCCCTCTCTCCTCATATTCATTTGACCACACCATCAAAAAAAATACCAAAAAACCAAAAAAACCACGACCCTACCACCATCCCCGCCCTCTCCCCCCCCAAAAAAGTTACTGGTATTTAACAAGTACAGAGTATGGTATTTAACAAGTACCATTTAGAAAATACCAACGACAAACAAAGAACACTCCGGCCAACGAAACGGGAGAGGCGAATAACGAGCACTGCTCTGAGCTGAGCTTCGTTATTTGTAAATCCTACCCCTTCTCAATCAGTCCCTCTCCCCTCATATTCATTTGACCACACCATTAAAAAAAATACCAAAAAAACCAAAATGCCACGACCCTACCACCATTCCCACCCTCCCCACCCCAAAAAAGTTACTCTAAGGTGATGTTTAATGAATCAGATTGAGAGCCAATCTTGCCTCCTTGGTTTGATAAAACACTTTTCTCTAAGGAGTTTAAATGCTTCCAATTGAACATTTTTCTTTCTGACCTAATGAATCTTCTTATACTTCGAGGAACACAGGATAGGGAATGTAGAAAGGAAGACCAAGAAATGCTAAATGATAGCTGACACAGTGCGCTGCTTGGGAAGAGCACCACTAAACAGGACTTATGTTCCCTGCTTTCAATTAACTCAGTCTCCCAAATGACTACTTGAAACCACCAAAAATGACAAAACGGTGCGTAAGTCTTTTAACGACAACAGTGAATTATCATCACTCTGGGAAACAGAATCGTCCTTCGTTTTGAAGGTGAGGCTGCCGACGCCGTTAGCTCTTTGTGGGCGGGGAACGTGTCCGCCAACTCTGTTGTACTGTACTCTCCCAAGCGCTGAGTACAGGGCCCTGCACAGTGTAAGCGCTCCGGAAATACCGCCGACGATGACGAGACTGCGCCCAAAGAGTGCGAGGGTCGCTGATGGCGAATCCCTCGCGCTAATCCCTAGTCCGTCAAGCTAGGTTGAAATCTTGGCCTCCCCGTAATCCCAAACGCACCCACCGCCCACATCCGCCCCGCGCACTCAGGTGCCCCCGCGGGGGAGTCCTACCTGAAACGTCACACATCCCACCGGCAGGTACTTGCGGTCCTCCAGCATGCTCAGGTACTCGGCCACGAGGGCCGCCGAGTGGACGAGGCACTGGGCGGCCTCGGCGTGATTGCTGCGCTCGGAGTGCTTGCCCGCCATGTTCTGCAGCCACGTCAGGCGCAGGTCTGGGGATGTCTGGTAGCCTTTGGCGATCCTGTTTGGGAGAGAGGTCCTTCGCCGTTGGCCCGCGGGCCCGTCGCCGGCCCCGGACCGACTTCGGTGCGGTCCCTGTGGTGGTGGGGCAGGTGGGGGCAGACCTGTCCGGGCCCAGGGATGGACGACACTACCACCTCTCCGGTGGAAAGGAAGCGGGTCGGAAAGAGCGGGCCGGCCCGGAAGAGACCGGCTGAGAGGAAATCAGGCGGGACGGGGCAACGACGCGCGATTAGAGGAGGAGGAGAGAGGAAACTTCAGATGAACTGGGACACGCTTAATAAACACGGTTCATAAGGAAGATGGCGTTCCAAAGAAGGAGGCTTGCCCTTCTGTACTTTGATTGGGATAAAGAGAACAGAGCACAGACCATTAACCCCGCTGAGTACTAAACAAAACAAATGCAGTGCTGGGCATTTCGGTCCCCTAGCCAGAACAGATTCAGTTTACCTAAAATCTCCCACGGTCTTAAAAGTGTTATCTAGATACACAGAACTGTGTTCTTTGCCACGCGCTTTTCCTGTAGGCGACAGGATCGGGTACGAGGCCATGAATAAAGCCCAATGGAGGAGGCGGAAGAAGACGATAAACCAAAAATTGTAAAAGCGGCTACCTTAATCAAATGCTCACCCGCCACAAGGCCGGGCAGGGAGCGGGCCGGGGCCTGATGGGTCGGGACCAGGAAGGATTCCCAACCCCAATGTGCTCACTGTGACACCCTCCTTTTGCACCCGCCCTCATCCAAGATGCACAGGTGGATGGATTCAAGGAGTGTAAACAAGTGGCGAAAAAGACAAGCTCTCCCTCAGTATGACTCCACCGAAGGCACTACATTTCGGGCCTTCCCGACTAGGGAAACAGTGTGACCTAGTGGAGCGAGCACGGGCCTGGGAGTCAGAAGGACCTGGGTTCTAATCATGGGTTCACCACTTCGCTGCTGGATGACCTTGGGCAAAATCACTTCATTTCTCTGGGCCTCAGTGCCCTCATCTGTAAAATGGGGATTAAGACTGTGAACTCCACATGGGACAGGGACTATGTCCACCCTGATTTTCTCGTATCCACCCCGGCGCTAGGTACAGTGCCTGGCACACAGTAAGCGCTTAACAAATACCACGGTTATTATCATTATCATTATTATAACCTCGTCCACGGGGCACGTTGTTAAACATTCTTTGGGCCCCATTTTTTCTTCTGAAAATGGCATTGCGCCCTTGCCTCCTACCCATCGACCGGAGGGCGTATAAACCAAAGGAAAAGCATCTTGCAAAGAGCCCCGAGCATCCCGGGGACGGTAAGGTGAGAGGGTGGAAAAACTGCACCTGCCCGGGCACCGAGGGTCGAGCAACCGATACCTGTACATCAGATCGATCAACATTTCTGGATCTTCTTGGTGCTCCTTCATTTTCACCGTGTCCGAAAGGATCATGTGAAGATTGAAAACCAGATCCTGGACCTGTAACCCAGAAAACGTTGGAAGGGGTCAGCCTCCGAAGCTGCTGGCTTAAACCGCTATTTCCTCCTAAATCAACCCACCTCGAGGGCATTTTGGGGAATGGCTCCACAGGCCCCATCTCCCTTCCTAGTCCTGACCCGCACCGATTCAGTACCGGGTTCGCGAGCGCCGTGGGGCCGACGCCATTCGCTTCGGCTCCGCCGTGCTCTTGGGGCTGGCCCGTTGGGCCGCTCTCACGGTTTCCGTGCGGGCTGGAGGATTGACGGTGCGAGCGGAGGCCGAGCTCCTCGGGGTGCAGACGGGGACTGGGGTCTCTTTATGGCACCGCTGGGAGCTGGGGTCTGGCGTCAATGGGGGCTGGGCGTAGACTGGGGTCCCTGGGGGCAGGCTGACAACTGGGGCTGGGGTTTTCCGCATCGCTCGCGAGAGCCGGGTCAGAACTCTGGATCCTGGGGCGGTGGCTTCTGGGGCGACTGGGTCGGTGCGACCCCCAGGGCCGCGCCATCGGGTGAGGTGTACCAAGCAGACGGGTGGCTCGGGGGCCACGCGATACGCTGGAGCACCATCACGGAGCCTGCCGTCCCTCCTTCCTGTACCTTCTAACGCCTCTTCCATCCCCTCTTTTCTCTCTCCTTCCCTTCTCTTCCTCCCTCTTCTCCCTTCTTGCCCTCCACTTCCTCCTCCACAGTCCCCTCCGGGCTCCATCCCAAATGTGCCCCAAGGCTCTAAATGAAAGGGGGGTGCCCTTCTACAAGGGCCACAACTTCGCACTTTCCGATGCAGACGTCTTAAAGACCCCAGCGATTCGAATGCCGTGCTCAGGTTTCAACTAAAAACGGCACGATCTCGCCCCCAAAACTTCACCGCACGCAGTTAACGAGCGTGAACGTCTGCGTGCGTATCGTCGTACTGTTTCGGGCTGGTCTCCGCTGTGCGGGTCGGCTTTTCCTGCGCATCTGGGAGAACGGGCCGAAGCACCCGCCCAACTGTTTTAAACCACTTCGGATTGGAGGGGGCCAGACACGTAATAAAGTGCTACCGAACGAAGGCGATGGGGAAAAAGAAACGCTTTCCGGTCGGCTCGGATTAACACCGGTGCCTTTTCGCTACCGGAGCTCCAGCTTGAGACCCGAGGGTCGGAGGGGCATCTGGGGAGGTGGGAGCGTTCGGCCGAGAAGGGGCACAACCTGCTCCGGAGCTCGGGCAGGCCTGCCCTCCCCAGTTCTCCGCGGCCTTTTCTGACCTGATCGGGGAATGTCGTCTCTCTCAATTCCAGGTCTTCTTCGGCGTAGGTCAAGATGGTCTTGAGGGAGCGCCTTAAGAACTCCTCATTGAAGTTCTGGGATGTTCCCACCAGGGAGGACAGGGACATCGTCACCTGCATTTTCACCCTGGCAAAGTTCTAGGGGAGAGAACGGTCCGGTTGTTACCGACTGAACGAGTCGGGGAGATGCTCTTTTCAAGTAGTTACAGGTTGATTCAGCCCTTCAGGAGGCAAATGACTCCAATTCCTCTTCTCCCACTCCCTTCGGCATCGCCACTGCACTTGAATTTACACCCTTTATCCGTTTCACCCTCAGCCCCATAGCACTTACAATAATAATAATGATAATAATTTTGGTATTTATTAAGCGCTATGTGCAGAGCACTGTTCTAAGCGCTGGGGTAGATACAGGGTAATCAGGTTGTCCCACGTGAGGCTCGCAGTTACTCCCCATTTTACAGATGAGGTCACTGAGGCCCAGAGAAGTGAAGTGACTCGCCCACAGTCACACGGCTGACGAGTGGCAGAGCCGGGAGTTGAACCCATGACCTCTGACTCCGAAGCCCAGGCTCTTTCCACTGAGCCACACTGCTTTTACTCTCCCGAGCGCTTAGTACAGTGCTTATTTAAGCCCCAAAGGAGGTTCCAGTCCTTCTGTTCACTCTCTGAACAGTGTGAATGAGGCAAAATGGCCTGAAAGTGAATTTTAAAGCTCTTTTCAACCTCCCACCACCCCTCCAAAAAAAAATTCCACGAGTTAAAACAGTTCTTCCCAGGCAACCTCATACACACAAAACGTGGTGCTTTCCCCTACTAAATGCAAGGTGTAAAATCGGGGGTGTTTTCTGCCGACAGACGCAAATAATTCAGTCCCGCCTTGCCTACGGTAACTTAAGGTACAGGCGTTTCCCCAGGCTACACTCGTCTCCTCTGCCAAGAAGTCACGAGCTCCAGCCTCTGCCATCTACTCTCTATCCCCGACCCTTTCTTCTCCGTCCACGTTTGGAGCTGCCCCTCCCTACGAGAGGTGCTTTCTGACCAGAGGTCATTCATTCATTCACTCCATCATATTTATTAAGAGCTTTCTGTCCGCAAAGCAGCGTAATAAGCGCTCGGGAGAGTACAACGAACAGACACACAACGAGCTCACAGGCTAGAGGATCCCCTGCATGTCCCTCGCAATACAAACCCTCACAAAATTCTAAAAATCCGCAACTGCGGAAAACTCCTTCTCCAAGGGGAATAGCTGTTCAAAGGCAGCGAGACCTAACAGTCAAGGGAGTTTTGCGTCGGCCGGGGGATGTGGAATCCTCAAAGGTTCTTCCGAGAATAAGCCCGTGGCCTTGGGTCTGTCGCTAATCCACTTAGCCCGTTTAACCCTCCCGACGGGACGCAATTCAAGACGGTAGGGCATAGAGTGAGCGGACATCCCTGGATCACTGGAGGTCGTCACCGCTTCCGACAGACGACAGCGGCACTTCAGCGTGGGTCAAAAGTCGGAAAAGGGAACGGCGGAAGTTTTAGAAATCCACGGCGGGAGGATGGGGGGAGGCGAACCGTTTCGCCGATCGGAGCGTGGAAAGCCAAAGCTGCGAACCTCGAGAGAGACGGTTTTATGGGCATTAAGCGTGGTGCGCGCTGGCAGTCTCTCGCGACGCAAAAGAAAAAAAAAAGGAATGATCCTATTATCCTTACGTTCCCGATCTCGAAGTTTTGTCTCATCAGCAGGTAGAGGGAGGCGCTGGCGTGGGACCGAATGGTGCTGATGCTGCTGCTGCAATGCCGTAGAAGTCGGAGGCATAGATCGGCGCACTGCTCCGTCTCCTCTTCGAACAGGAGTTCAGGGAACTGTAAGGAGAGCATAGCTTGTTTAGACGCCGGGACCGCCGACCACGTCTACCCGCTCGATTGTTGGGCCTGTTTTCACCGGGAAAAAATTTTAAAACGAGCGCCGTATTTCTGTCTCTGGGAGTGAGAAGGGTGACACCTGGCTCAGTGGAAAGACCCTGGGCTTCGGAGTCAGAGGTCATGGGTTCGACTCCCGGCTCTGCCACTTGTCAGCTGTGTGACCGTGGGCGAGTCCCTTAACTTCTCTGTGCCTCAGTTACCTCATCTGTAAAATGGGGATTAACTGTGAGCCTCACGTGGGCTCACCTGATGACCCCGTATCTCCCCCAGCGCTTAGAACAGTGCTCTGCACCTAGTAAGCGCTTAACAAATACCAACATTATTATTACCTCTCTCCCCAGACAGAAAACACTGCCTTCTTAGAGACAGACTGGCTTGGCAGACAAACAGTGAGGGCGGCCTCGTGATAAAATGGGCCCCTTTTCCCATTTTACAGATATTGAACAGATATCTCTCGGTGCAACCAACTGCAGTTAGCTTTCACGGCGCACGTCACCGGTCTCTGTGGTCAGTGAAAAATCCACACCGATCTCCTCAGCTACACTTGAGGTTCAAGCCTCCTCCTCCACCAAATCTTTCCCCAAAGCTGCCATCCCAGAACGTGGCGGACTGATTTTGAGGAGGCAGCCTGGCCTCGTGGAAGCAACACGGGGTTGCTTGTCCCGGCTCTCCTTGCTGTGTGATCTAGGGCAAGTCACTTAACCTCTCGGGGCCCCGGCTCTCTCCCCTGCAAAATGGGGACAAGAAAGGCCATGAGTCCTCTGGGGGACGGGCTGCGTCCGATTTCAGAATCTTTTAAGAGTTTTAAGTTCAAAAACAGAAATATTTATTTACTTTAGTTTGTCTCCCCCCCCTAGACTGTAAGCTCGTTGTGGGCAGGGAACACGCCTACCAACTCTGTTACTTCGTACTCTCCCGAACGCTCAGTTCAGTGCTCTGCACGCGGTAAGCGCTCAGTAAATACGACTGAATTGATCGATCCTGTTTCCACCCTAGTACTTAGCACAAAATCAGTCCTTCATAATTACAATTATTAATGTCAGTAAGTATTGAGCACTGAGGGTCCCTCTTCTTTCCGCCCTGTTCGTCCTAGGGAATACGCGTTACGAAGAATGGGTCCACAGCAGGAAGGAGGAAAAAAAGGAGGCGCGGCAGCAGATTTAAACCTGCCGACCGCATCCTCCTCGAACCGGAGCCTCGGTCCTAAAATGGTTAGAAGGTGAGCCAGGATCGGGCGACCCTGGGGATGCGTCCTTCTAAAGATGCCAGTCCCAAGGTAACTTGCCTTGGAAACCAGGGCCCTCTGGGTGGCAAAACAGTGCTGCAGATAAAGGGCGCTTTGGTTGCAGGCCATGCTGTGTAAGAGCACTTTCAACACGCCACCAAGGATGCTCTCTTTGGACTCGGTCACCGAGACAGTCTGTAAGAAAACACAAACCATTTTAACGTACCGTGGAGGGTTGGCGTTTCCCTCTTGCTAGTCATTCATTCAGTAGTAATTATTGAGGGCTTACTGTGTGCAGAGCACTGTACTAAGCGCCTGGAATGTACGATTCGGCAACAGATAGAGCCAATCCCTGCCCAGTGACGGGCTCACAGTGGCAGGCTTGAACACCCTCCTCTTTCACGGTCTTGGAGATGTACATTTCTAGTTTTAAATGTAAAATTCCCCTTCATTTTCCTTTTCTGTTCTTTCACAGAGGAACTCATGAGGAGGATAAACTAGGTGAGACCTGTCTTTTGTCCCTCTTATTGTTTCTTTCTAGCTCCACCTTATTCTCCCTCCTCTCCTCTTTTTCTACTCGTCATTTCCCCCCTTTCCGTAAGCCCCAACAGCAGCTCCTGAGGTCCCACTGGGGTGCAGGGCACTGTGCTAGACTCTGACTGCTTTTCCCACTCTCTTTTTCTACCTCTTTTTCCGCCTCCTGCCTTTTGCTCCATCTCCCGGTGTCCTCCCCAATACTCACTCTCTCTCATTCTCTCTTAATACTCCCACAGGAAGATGTCACTTCACATCCCAATCACACCAGGCAGGCTGACTGTCCCATCTAAGTAATCCCTCGCTTCCACATAAGGACACACCTGAGACTTATCCCCCCAGTAACAGATAGGACCCCCAGAAGTATAGGGCCCTCCAAAGGCCAGAGGAAACCTCCACCTGGAAAAGCTGAGGTTGCATCCTTGAGCTCCTTCTTACCTGTCTGTTCCTTTCTTCCGCTCTACCCTCTCTGTGCTCTTTCCTTGTTCAGAGCAAACCTCCAAATGGTCCTTTTTTTGTGACCCCCGTCCACCTGAACTCCATCTTCCCCACTGCATGGCACACCCTGTTCCCCCTTCAACTTCAACTCTGTCGAACTACATCCCTTTCTTACCCGCTCAGAGAGCCACCTCCTCCACCAGAGTCCACAGCTTTAACTACAGAGGTGACAGGCTGGAGACCCCAGCCCAACTCCAGAGAGGAAAACCCTACCTTTTAAGCCCCTAACTCTCTTGTTTTCTTAACTGTCTCTTCCCCCTCTTGGAAGGCAAGGTTACCCTCTGGGAGCTGAGCCCAGGTGATCGGAGAGAAAGTTGAAGGTGAACTTACAACAGGACCTGTGGGTTTACTAAGGAAACTACGGGAGAGGAAAAAATTACAGCCAGGGCTCCGTTAAGATACGATCCTGGCAAGTGGACAGTTCTGCATTCCGCCGGACGTGGGACAGAAATTTACCAATTGCAGCCGGGGCCGGGTGAAAATACGATCCCGGAAAGTAATCAGTTCTAATCCATTCTGCTTCCCGCCGGACGCGAGACGGAAATTTACCCTTCACACAGCTGAGCCGAAATGCAACTTTAACCCAGGAAAACTCAGCTGAGATCGTTCCTCACATTTGCCTTTATTTCCCACCCCATTTTACCTGGACGACTATCTCTAGGGTATCCAAAATAATTAGGTTTGCTTCGGTGGCAAGGTTCCCGTCGATGAGGGCTTCATGTTCTATTTCTGCTCTGGACCTATCGGGAGAAAGAATTGTAATAAATCACTTTTTCTGAGGCGGGGAGAGCAAAATAAATCCCTCCCAAAGAAATCGGCTGTCTCAAGAAACCTCATCAAAAAGTGCACAACCGGCAACGGAGTCCAACGTTTTTAAAAACACGGAAAAGAAACACTCCAATGCGTGAAAACGGCAGCACGGAGGAGGAGTCTGGATTTTGCAAAGAAAAAACTCCGATTTTCACCCTCCCCTCCGTCCTGCCATGCCGACAAAACATTCTGCCCCCAAGCTGGGGCCCAAAGGTTGCTAACAGCGGCTCCACGATACGATCCCACCAGAAGCACACGTGTCCCGCTTTCGGGCATGCAGCAGCTACCGGAGAGGAGCACGTTCACTGTTATTCGAAAAGGCGTCGACACAAAGCGGTGCTAGGGGAGCTTGTGTTCTGGCTGCGCAACTTCGGCAGTTAAGACTCTCTGCGTTTCGAATTTTGAGGGCGGAGGGGGCGTTTTACCGTTTCAAGGAGTTTCAGAGCGTTTCACTGGAGTAGAGTACTTGGTTTCTCTAACGATGTCTCTACCTCCCCACAAAATGGCCGCGCTTCTCCTGAGATGGCAATTTCAGCTTTCGGCGAGCCGTGGGACTGAACCGTTGTCGCACGCCACGCTTCCGTGCAGTGAGCTTCATTCTCCCGGTGTTCGAATTATCTCTTGGGAAAGTTAAATAACTTGGAAAAGGAGAATGCTGCCACCCTGAATAATCCTCTGGTCAGCGCTCCCTCTCAAACGGCCTGTCCGACCACCGGGGCGTCGCTTTAAGCAAAAGAGAGCTTTGGACTGCCAGAAACAATCTGATACCTTAAATGAATTCGGTTCGATTTTATCATTCTCTGAATTCTATTTTGTGAGGAAAAAGTGAACCCCAAACATCCAAGGTTTGGGGGTTCATTTGACCATTTTGCTCCGATATCGGTTTCTACCTCAGCGGCGGTATGATCGATTTGCATCCGGGCACGCCCGGCTCACACATTCACAGGGGAGAAAGCATTACGGCACCAAGGGAAGAGATTTCTAAAACCTCCAGGCTCACACGTCTGAGAATTGCCATCAACTGCACTTGGTTATTACTTGCGGACAAGTTTCCTTGGCCGGTAAACTGTGTCGAGGAAATTCAAATAACCATCAGAGTGAACAAGTGTCTTCAGAAAAAGAGGAAAACGGAAGCACACCAACTGCAATTCCTAAAATCTCCAAGGAGGAGACCCCCCCCCCCCCCCACCCCACCCCAGCCCGTTCAAAGCAAAGTCAAAGTGATAGATTCGACAGTTGAGCAGCAGTGCATCACAGTCAGTTAAACCCCGCAAAGCTTTCCTCTAAACCCCACCAGCGGAGTTGAGAGGATTTAGTAGGCAGATGCAGATATAGAGCAGGATTCCAAAGCTTGAGTACCTGGACGCTTTGTGGCTTCTAAAAAACACAGCGCATGTGGAAAAACAACCACAGTGAAGGGTTAGGGCAGACGCAGGGAAAGAAAAGGAAAGCAGGCATTCGGAGTTCAAGGATGAGTTCAGGAATTAAAGGGAAGCAACAGGAAAAGAACGTAGCGCAGGTAATTTTGAGGCCGTTTGGAGCAAACGAAATTTCTGTCGCTGCACCTGTACCGTCCCGATACACCTCATTATCAGTTAGAAGGCGTGGGTTTCTTTCAGACTCTGGCGCAGGGAAGTCAAGTGGTTTGCCCAAGATTGCACAGCGGACAAGGGGCAGAGCCGGGATTAGATTTCCAGATTAGATCTGACTCCCACGCCCGGGCTCTAACCACTAGACCACGCTGCTTCTTCCTACTTAGACCGTGAGCCCTCCGTAGGACAGGGACTGTGTCTATTCTGATTACCTTCCATCTACTCCAGTGCTTACTAATAATAATGCTGATTTTTGTGAGGCGCTTACTATGTGCCAAGCGCCGTTCTAAGCACTGGGGTAGATACAAGCTCATCAGGTTGTCCCACACGGGGCTCACAGTCTTAATCCCCATTTTCCAGATGAGGTCACCGAGGCACAGAGAAGTGAAGTGACTTGCCCAGAGTCACACAACTGATAAGTGGCGGAGCCGGGATTAGAACCCACGACCTCTGACTCCCAAGCCCGGGCTCTTTCCACTAAGCCACGCCACTTCTCTATAGTGGTTGGCACTCAGAAAGGGCTCGACGAAATACCGCAGTTTTTATTATTTGTCCCAGCTCTGCCACTGGTCTGCCGTGTGACCTTAGGCAAGTCACCTCCTCGCTCAGTGCCTCAGTTTCTCCCCATCAGATAAACAGGGGTAAATGAGAGTCCCGTTTGGGACACAGACTTTGTCTGATATGGTTATCTGTATCCGCCGCGGCACTCGGTTCAGTGCTCTGCACCTTGGAAGACTTCAAAAAAAAAACCAGGATTTTTTGGCGCTGTTTTTGAAACCGACGGCAAGCTCAACCAGACTATCGACACCCTGGATTGTTTAGAGTCCTCGCTAAAGTCAGTCATCTCATCTGTAAAATGGGGATTAGCTGTGAGCCTCACGTGGGACGACCTGATTACCCTGTATCTACCCCAGCGCTTAGAACAGGGTTCTGCACAGAGTAAGCGCTTAACAAATACCAACATTATTAAAGTCTTAAAAGCACAGCAGGGCCCTCCGATCAGAGTCCAGTTTCTGTATGCTTTCCTCATCTCACGCTGCCATTTTGGTTCTGAAAGGGATCAGGCTACGGAATGCCAAGGCCCCCGGAAAAATGCCCTCCAGAGTTCTTCCTGGTGGGATCGGCCACATAGACATGGCGGCGGTGCTTACTTGTCCAGTTTCTCTGTGTTTTGTCTCCAGTGAGTCATATCCTTTCTCCACCTCAAGTTTTCTTGACTTCCAAATGCACTGCCCGATGGGCTTCTCTCTGCCAAAAATTCAGAACCGATCCCGTCAGTCAGCCAGTCAATCGTATTCATTGAGCGCTTACTGTGTACTAAGCGCTGGGGAGAGTAGAATACCACAATAAAAAGACGCATTCCCTGCCCTCAACGAGCTTATGGCCTATGGGGGGAGGCAGACATTAATGTAAATAACACGGAGATCCCCTAGGACGTGTTTGCAAAACCACCAGCACGACCGCAAAATATCTGAACCCACTCTCCAAGATCCATCTGAAAAACTGGGGAGGGTCAATTATATCTCAACCCAGTGCACTAAGAACCCATGAGAGGAATCTGCTTCAGTTCAAATCTTTGGCTGACAGTTACATCCAACCCATGGCGGGGACAGGAGGGGTGCATAAAATGGGTGAAAATAAGGATTTGGCAAGAATAACAGGAGCTAGGATTGCCCCGGGTCAGAGCACCCACTCGTCCAGGCCGAGGGCAGCGAAAGAGAATAAGCGCGATAAATAACATATCCCCGAGGGATATTCCGATACAATTCCCCGTGGCGGGGACAGGAGTGGTACATAAAATGGGTGAAAATAAGAAATTGGCAAGAATAACAGGAGCTAGGACTGCCCCGGGTCAGAGCACCCACTCGGCCTGGAAGGACGAGGGCAGCGAAAGAGAACAAGAGCGATAAATAACACGTCCCCGAGGGATATTCCGATACAATTCCCCGTGGCGGGGACAGGAGAGGTGCATAAAATGGGTGGAAATAAGGAATTGGCAAGAATAACAGGAGCTAGGACTGCCCCGGGTCAGAGCACCCACTCGGCCTGGAAGGACGAGGGCAGTGAAAGAGAACAAGGGCGATAGATAGCACGTTCCCGAGGGATATTCCGATACAATTCCCCCGAAGCCCCTAAGTGCTGAAGGGAACTGGAGTAGCGAATGGCCATCAAGGCGGATGACTATTCCCCCACGATTCCTTCAAGGGTCAATGACCAGAGGCTGGCTCGGCCATCAGGTTGACCTGCTCAACTTCTAGACAGACGGCTCGTACAAGACCTCCATGCCAGAAAGCCCCTGAGGAACAACCTCCAGCGGGACAGGGCATTAACAGTAATGACGGTATTTGTTAAGGGTTTACTCTATGCCAGGCACTTTACTAAGCGCCGGGCACCGAACTACGCGCTGAACGTACCCAGCTGTCCTCGGCTTCGCCGCACCATTTCTTGCCTGGCTCCTATGCTCCCGAGAATAGCTTCTTCCAGTTTGGCTCTCATGTCTTTCGATTTCTTAAAAGTCAGGCTGTTCATCCTCTCGAAGACTTTCTTCCCCTGAAAGTTAAACGGCAACCAAGGAGTCCTGGGGGGGGGGGGGGGGGGGAACCCGGCTTCCTCCTCCCCCGGGCCCCGTACCCGCCGCTCCCCTTCGGAAAGCCGTCCCCAGCCGGGCCGTCACACTCACTTTGTATTCGAAACAGGACACGCAGAGGTACAGCAGGTCCAGCAGCCGGTTGAGCTGCAGGACCGAGAGGTCCGTGAACCACTTCTGCAGGACGGTCTCGTCGGCGTTTCTGAGGACCCACAGGAGACAGATCAGAAGGCTCCGGCTGGATTCCGCCGAGAAGGTCGAATGCTGTCGGCCGCTCTAAGAATAATAATAATGTTGGTATTTGTTAAGCGCTTACTATGTGCCGAGCACTGTTCTAAGCGCTGGGGTAGACACAGGGGAATCGGGTCGTCCCACGTGGGGCTCACAGTCTTAATCCCCATTTTACAGATGAGGGAACTGAGGCACAGAGAAGTGAAGTGACTCGCCCACGGTCACACAGCCGACAAGTGGCAGAGCTGGGATTCGAACTCATGAGCCCTGACTCCAAAGCCCGTGCTCTTTCCACTGAGCCACGCTGCTTCTCCTGCTGCTGCTGCTGCTGTGGGGCCCCGGGACCACAGTTCCTAAACCCCCAGAGGCAACGGGCAGCGTAAACTGAAGTCTCCGAGTCCCGGGTGATGGGAACAGGTGCTCTGCACATAGTAGGTAGCTCAATAAATACGACCGAATGAATGATTACTGCCTTTTTTTGGTGGGGGGTAGCCAAGCTCTCTTGTATCGCTGGGGGAAACTGGACAGAAGGCCTTGGTGAGAGTACGATATCTGCCTCCCCCTCTGGACCGTAAGCTCGCTGTGGGCAGGGAACCTGCCTGTTATACTGTACTCTCCCCAGCGTTTAGTACAGTGCACCGGACCCAGCAAGCGCTCAATGAATACGACTGACCGCGCGGCCTTCCCTGACGGAGTCCCACCGCTTCTGCTGCTTGGTGCCCGTGTCCTGAGCTCCCCTGGGGGGGATTTCCTCGCTCGCTGCCTGCTGTCGGCCCCTCGAATAAGTGATTGATACAAGCGTGGGTGAAGCACGGAGCCCCTCAGCTGCCCAGTTCTAAATCAGGAAAATACAAACTGCGATCTCTTCCGACAAAACTTCAATGAACCAGTCGAAGGCCCCTCCGTCGAGGCTCTGGCAACTGGGAAACCTATCGAGGACGACAGTCGCCGGCGACATTTCTCCTTGGCTAACGACTTCCAGCCGGGGAGCAGAAAACATTTAGGACTTGTGGATTATGGAGCAGCGTACTGAGGTGTTAGATAAAATTTCTGCTCTTTTTCTAGTTTCTTTTAAGATCAGCAAAGTCAGTGTCCCTCAGAGAGGACGCGTAATAATAATAACAATGGTGGAATTTGTTAAGCGCTTACTAAGTGCCAAACACTGTTCTAAGCGCCGGCGTAGATACCAGGTGATCGGGTTGTCCCACGTGGGGCTCCCGGTCTTCATCCCCATTTTACAGGCACAGAGAAGCAAAGTGACTTGTCCAAAGCCACACAGCAGACGAGTGGCAGAGCCGGGATTAGAAGTGTTTTGCACACGGTAAGCGCTCAATAAATACGACTGAATGATGTATATGATGCAGACTTTCGAGGAAGAAAAAAAAATACTCTTCTACTCTAACGGAGAGAAACACTCTTTTCTACTACAGTCCTTTAGATCGTAAGCTCGTTGGGGGCAGGGAACGTTTCCACCAACTCTGTTAGACTGTACTCTCCCAAGCGCGTAGTACAGTGCTCTGCGCACAGTAAGCGCTCAATAAATACGACTGAATGAATGAACATCTGCAATTTACTTATATTAATGTCTCCATCCCTTTCTAGACTATTAGCGTGTTATGGGCAGCAGGGAACTGTCTACCAACTCTGCTGTACTGTACTCCCCCGGGTGTTTAGTACAGTGTTCTGTGTGCAATAAGCGGTCAATAAATACAACTGACCGACTGATTGACGCAATGGGCAGAGGGTGTTAGGGTAGGGTGAGAAATAAAATGATTTCCCTCCGTAATGGAAATGGCTGTTCTCAAACTTTCCCAAAGAATTTTTCCTGAAGGCGGACACCAAACATGAATAGGCCAGTTAAAAAACAGTTTTCAATTAAACGCTTTTCAGAGTTAAACACTGGTGCTCATGATGCAAGAGGTAAAAAAATACTGCAAACCTCATTACGGGGGATCTGCAGTGCTCCCAAAGCAAAAGCTGACCTTAACTGAAGCTTTCTTTTTCTCCATCCCACCCACTCCCCGGACGAAATGTCTAGAACGAGCTTGCATCAGCTAACGCCCGTGTAGCCCTCGTGGCCGAGAGGCACGTCCAATGCAAATATTTGACTTTGCTTTCCAACTCCGAGAAAGAGGATGTTCGTACCGACGCCGTGAGGAGGAAGCTGCTGGGCCTCGTGAGCTGGGGAACCGATGTCCCCGCGATCGCCATGGCAACCGTCTGGCTGATCATGTTTCCGCCCTCACCGTCGTACTCGTCAACCGCTACGCAGGTGGGGCGGCCCCGCTGATTGTGGCTTTCTGGGGAGGAACGGTGCCCCCGGAGAGGAGTCAAAGAACAGGCTTCCGATCTTTTCTCAGCCCGCTCCTTCCACCCGCCACCATACAGCGCATACCGTTTCTTAACGGTCACCCCCAGATCCGGTCACTCAAAATCCCCCGTTGTCTTAGGCCGTCGAGTCGTCTCCGACCCGTAGCGACTCCATGGACACACCTCTCCCGGGACGTCCCCACCTCCGCCTGCAATCGTTCCGGGAGGGGATCCCGAGAGTTTTCTCGGGGAAAGATCTGGAAGCGGCTGACCATCGCCCTCGAGTCTCCGCCCTCGTCTCTCTCCCGTGCCGCCCAGCACGGGGGAGTTCTGATGCGTAGCCGACGGCCTGCCACTCGCTAGCCACCGCCCGAGCTAGGAATGGAATGGGCAGGCCTCTGTCTGACTCTCCCTCCCGGAGCCGAGACTGGCGGGGACAAAGACCCCCTCGAGGCGTTTATTGGCTAATTTTAGAAGCCACGAATGAGCAAGAGAAAGTCAACATAGAAGCACGGCTCCTTTAAATAAAAGGAACCAAAGGGCTAGCGGCCGAACTACTGGTCTGAGTCTCAATCCTCGGCACACCGATCGGATTCCCTGAGGGTCCGGGTCGGGGAGGGAAAGCCTGCGGGGCCGGGAGCCACGGCCCGGGAGAAGTTCCCCTTCATTCATTCGATCGTATTTACTGAGCACTTACTGTGTGCGGACCACCGTACTAAGCGCTTGGGAGAATCCGATACAACAATAAACAGCCACGTACCCTGCCCACATCGAGCTTACAGACCAGTGGGGGAGAGAGACGTTAATATGAATCGATAAACTACAGTTATGGACGTAAGTGCCGTGGGGCTGGGCGGGAGGATGAATAAAGGGGGCGAGTCAGGGTGACGCAGAAGGGAGTGGGAGAAGAGGAAAGGAGGGCGCGGTCAGGGAGGGCCTCTTGGAGGAGGTGTAAGGCTTTGAAGCGGAGGGAAGGGTAATCGTATGAGGTGGGAGGGCGTTCCAGGCCGGAGGCGGGACGTGGGCGAGACGTCGAGGGCCAGACGGATGAGATCGAGGTTACAGCAGTAGAGGAGCAAAGTGAGTGGGCCGGGATGGAGTAGGAGGTAGAAGGGGGCAAGATGACCGACTACTTTAATCACCTGCCCCGCGCGGGGCGGGGGTTAGATGGACTCCACAGTTAGAGATGAACTCCAAACATGCTCGGGAAGGGCCCCAGACAGGCTCAGGAAGAACCGTCAAGGCCATCCGGGTCCCGGGTCAGACGGTCAACTAGGCCGTTGGTCTACTTACAGTACAAATCTCCCAAGAGCCGAGTCCGGCGCCGTGCACGCAGCAGCCGCTCGATACGTACGATCGATCGATTGGTTGAGGCGGCCTTGGATAATACACAGAATCCCTCCGCTGCCCGGGTTTAAATCAGGAGAACACAAGCCTCTTTGTTCAACAGGTGAAACTTTAACAATAAGTCGGGAGAGGCTGAGCAGAATGTTGCGACTGAAGAACCAGGAAACCACCGTGGCTAACGAGTACATGGGGGACGGGCGGGCTTAGCGGCAATTTACAACAGCCCGGTAATAAAGAATACTTATTTTGTTACTGCCTGCACATTGTAGGCCGCTGAGCCCGAGGGCCAGGAGGTGGGCTAGTGAATCTCCAGATTCTCGACCGCCTTCCACCGCTCGGTGCAAATGCAAAGTGGGGTCTCTCCTGTTAGGTTGCAGCTCCTCGAGGGCCGGCGGCGTGTCATTTGTTTTGAATAAATACGACCGAACGGATGCTTTGTAGTCCCCCGGTGATTAATACAGTGCCTTGCACTCCAGGGCGAAGCAGCACACGGGCCTGGGAGCCAGAGGACATATGAGTTCTGCCATTTGTCTCTCTTTGACCCCAGGCAAGTCACTTCACTTCTCTGTGCCTCAGTTACCACACCTGTAAAATGGGGATTAACTGTGAGCCTCACGTGGGACAACCTCATTACCCTGTATCTACTCCAGTGCTTAGAACAGTGCTCGGCACATAGTAAGCGCTTAACATTATTATTATTATTATTATTATTATTATTATGTGGGACAGGGACGGTGTCCAACCCGATAAGCTTGTACCTACCCCAATGCTTAGGACAGTGCCGGCACATAGTAAGCACTTAAATACCACAATTATTATTATTGCTGTTTTTAGGGGGCACTACATAAATCGTTTTACTGAGGGTGTCGCTAAAATGGTCAGGCTCCGTTGGGAGATCTTGGAAAACCAGCTGTTGGTTTGGCTTCGTCCACCCTTCACTCCGGCAGAGAGAAAGGATTTACGTGTCTTTCAAATTGGGCCAATTCGGGATCCGCTCCAGAGAGTCCTCTCGGGGGGTAAATAAGAGAGGGCGATGAAATAAGGGCAAATCCCTTAAGGGCGGAATCGGCTGAGAGTCCTAGGTTCTGACACCAAGAATTGGTAGGCAGTGGAATGGCCAAACCCCACCAGACTCTAAGCTCCCTAGATTGTAAATTCGTTCCGGGCAGGGAACGTTTCTGCTAATTAATAACAATGATAATGATAACGTTGGTATTTATTAAGCGCTTACTATGTGCAGAGCACTGCTCTAAGCGCTGGGGTAGACACGGGGGAATCAGGTTGTCCCACGTGGGGCTCACGGTCTTCATCCCCATTTTACAGATGAGGTAACTGAGGCACAGAGAAGTGAAGTGACTTGCCCATTAGTCACACAGCCGACAAGTGGCAGAGCCGGGATTCGAACCCATGACCGCTGACTCCAAAGCCCGGGCTCTTTCCACCGAGCCACGCTACTCTCCCAAGCCCTTAACACGGTGCTCTGCCCATTAGTAAGTGCTCAATAAACACCACCGATTGACTGATTTACCTTCTTCAGAAATAAGAATGTCTTACTCCCTGAATTAACCATTTAGCATCTTTACAAGTTGGGCCTTGCTCAAAAAAAAAAAAAAAAAAGAAAGAGAGAGAGAGAGAGAGAGAGAGAAAGGGACTTATTACAGAAAATACCTGTAAAATCATAGAGCTGAGGCACGGTTTCCATGATAACGCCAATCAGAGGAAGATATAGCATGGCCACTCGGGCCTTTACCTGGGGGTCAGAGTACCGCGGGTCTGAGTCGTGACTGGACAGTAAATTGTGTACCATATTGATGACCTTCTTATGCAATCCAAACAAACTGTTTAAAAGAAAAAAAGAGTGAGGTCACAGGGATTGGTTAATATCTGGAAAACAAACAATACTTTGTAACTAAGCCCTCTCAAAGCCATAGCACCGAGCCCTCTCCTCGCTTAACTTTTTACATCCTCCCTCGTATCTCTACGAAACGAGATGCGTGAGCCTTTCCACATCGGGGCCGGTAACTGTAATAAATGCCATACGCGCAACCCAGCGGAAGGAAATTCTCCTTTACGGCGGACCCTTTAGTCTTCAGGGCACTAGTCAGTCTGGTCCAACACACGAACGCAATACATACGATGGCCCGTTCTTTACGTGTGAGACAGAAAAACGTAGGGCCCTGGCTTTTTTGGCTTTGGGCAGAGTCACTAGGCTCCCGAGCGGGCCTTTATATTTGCTTTCGCCGAAGAGGGTGGGCTTGGCGACTGACCGCTCCGTTGTGCCCATCAGCTCGAACGCCTGAATTTTTAGGGGTGGCCCTCGGGCCGGTTTGGGAAGCCCCAGCTTGTACCTCCACCTGGGCCCTGACCACCGGCCTCCTTGTCCACACCCCCGCCGACTCCACGGGCAGGGTGAACGTGTCCACCAGTGCCCTCCACCCAAGGTCTCTCCCTCGGGGGCTTCGGAATCAAAATCGAATCAAAATACCACTGGCTGTTCTGAGCTCTTCCCGTCACCAAACCCTCCTGAAATATCCACCTCCTCTAAACGGTCTTCCCCGACTGATTTTTTTTCCATCTCCGAGTCACATCCACCATAATGCCATTTTTGGCACTTTTTTTTTGGCACAACTCGGCTATACTGTACTCTCCCAGGCTGTTAGCGCAACGCTCTGCACACATTAAGTGCTCAATAAATGTGACTGATCGACTTATTTAATGGTATCTGTTGAGCGCTTACCGTACGTCCAGCACCGTTCTAAGCGCTGGGGTAGATACAAGGCAATCAGGAGGGACGCAGTCCCAAGTCCCACGTGGGGCTCACAGTCCAAGCAGGCGGGAAGACAGGAATTCGACCCCCATTTTGCAGGTGAGGCGACCGAGGCACTGAGAAGTGACTTGCCCGAGGTCACACAGCAGGCAAGTGGCCCCCTTCTAGACTCCGAGCCCGCTGATGGGTAGGGATTGTCTCTACTTGTTGCCTAACTGTACTTTGGAAGCGTTTAGTACAGTGCTCTGCACACAGTAAGCGCTCAATATATACGACTGAATGAATGAAGAGGCAGAATGGGGATTAGAACCCATGTCCCAGGCCTGGGCTCTTTCCACTAGGCCACGATGCTTCCCTTTTGAACTTGCTACTTCCAAGTGCCCATCTGGACATCCCGCCGTACTATCTGATCACTTTCAGAGTCACCTACGTGTTCTCTCCCAGTCTTTAGTACGGTGCTCTGCACGGAGTAAGTGCTTAATAAATACTATTACCGTTACTTCTATTTGTAATTTATTTTACGCTCGTCTCCCTGCTAGATTTTCAGCTCCTTCTGGATAGGGATCGATGGTAACTCCTTTGACTAGACTGCAAAATACCTGCGGATGCGGAACGTGTCTACCGGCTCTGTTGTGCTGTACTTTCCCAAGTCTTCAGTACAGTGCTTTGCACACAGTAAGCACTCGATCAATACCACTGATCGAATGACTGACTACTCTCTCCCAAGCACTTGGTTCAGGCCTCTATACCCAGTATGCATTCAGTAAATATTACTACTGATAATAATGTTGGCATTTGTTACGCGCTTACTACGTGCAGAGCACCGTTCTAAGCGCTGGGGGAGATACGGGGTCATCGGGTCGTCCCACGTGAGGCTCGCGGCCTTCATCCCCATTTTACAGATGGGGTCACTGCTGATTGATTACTACTAAGCCCCCCCTTTTCCTCTGCTCCTCCTCCCCGCCCCACAGCACTCGCATACACGTGTACGTATTTATTATTCTATTTATTTTATGACGCGTACATATCTATAATTCTATTTATTTCTACCGATGCTACCGATGCCCGTCTACTTGTTTGGTTTTACTGTCTGTCCCCCACCGCCCCCCCCAGACTGTGAGCCCGTCGTTGGGTAGGGGCCGTCTCTCTTTCTTGCGGAACTGTACTTTTCAAGTCCTTAGTCCAGTGCTCTGCACGCAGTAAGCGCTCAATAAATACGACCGAATGAACGAAGGGACCGCCTGACAGGCGTCCCACGGCCATGACGTCACGGAGAGTTGTTCCTGGAAATTCTCCAGGGTGAACGTGTCCTAAACCGGCCTCGATTCCCAGCAGATGACACGCCGGAAACTCCCTAGAGGGGGAAGGGAGGATGGTCCCGTCACCAGCGGCAGCGCTCTCGACCGAACTACCGCTTGCGGAACTCGTGACCGCAAGCTGCCTGCGGGCGGGGAACGCGTCTGTCTATTTTTGTAGCGTCCTCTCCCAAGCGCTCCGCGCACAGTAAGCGCTCGAGAAATACGGATCGAATCAACTCCCTCCCTGACAAACAGCTCTCCCCACCTTCCCAGCCCTGCTCAAGTCCCACTTCCACCAGGGAGTCTTCCCCGTTGCATCTCTAGGGGAAGCAGCGCGGCTCGGTGGAAAGAGCCTGGGCTTGGGAGTCAGAGGTCGTCGGTTCGACTCCCGGCTCTGCCACTTGTCAGCTGTGTGACTGTGGGCGAGTCACTTCGCTTCTCTGGGCCTCGGTGACCTCATCTGGAAAATGGGGATTAACTGCGAGCCTCACGGGGGACAACCTGATTACCGCTTATTAGCTGTGTGACTTTGGGCGAGTCGCTTCACTTCTCTGGCCCTCAGTTCCCTCATGTGTAAAATGGGGATTAAGACTGTTGAGCCTCACGTGGGACAATCTGATTCCCCTGTATCTCCCCCAGCGCTTAGAACAGTGCTCTGCACGTAGTAAGCGCTTAACAGATACCGACATTATTATCTCTAATCCTCCCCACTTCACAGCTCACAACGCGCGCTTCAGCCACCTACAGACTTAGGGACTCAAAACCTACCGATTCTATTTATTGCTATTGTTCTTGCCCGTCCGTCTCCCCCGATCAGACCGGGAGCCCGTCAACGGGCAGGGACGGTCTCTATCTGTGGCCGATTTGTCCATTCCAAGCGCTCAGTACAGCGATCTGCACGTAGTAAGCGCTCGATAAATACTATTGAATGAATGAATACCGTGGTTCTTAGACTCCTGTTCGATTACTTCCCCCGAATTGTGATTTATTTAAGGATCTGACTCCCCTTCCTAGGCTGTTAGCTCCTTGAGGGCAGGGGTCACACATACAGATTAGAGAAGCAGCGTGGCTCGGTGGAAAGAGCCCGGGTTTAGGAGTCCGAGGTCATGGGTTCGAATCCCGGCTCTGCCACTTGGCAGCTGGGTGACTGTGGGCGAGTCGCTTCACCTCTCTGGGCCTCAGTTCCCTCATCTGTCAAATGGGGATGAAGACTGTGAGCCTCACGTGGGACAACCCGATGACCCCCCGTATCTCCCCCAGCGCCTAGAAAAGTGCTCTGCACATAGTAAGCGCTTAACGAATACCAACATTATTAGATTCTGTTCTACTCTCCCAAGCGCTCAGAACAGTGCCCTGCACAGAGTCGTCATTCAATAAATGCTATCGATTCACTCACTGGCTGAAGATTTGTTGTCCGCCTCCCCCTTCTAGACCGTGAGCCCGTTGTGGGGGGGGGGGGGGGGGGATCGTCTCTATCTGTTGCCGAATTTGTACTCTCCCAAGCGCTTAGTACAGTGCTCTGCACACAGTAAGCACTCAATAAATACGACTGAATGAATTCCAGAGGACTAATAAAGCCCCCATTCATTCAATAGTATTTATTGAGCGCTTACTATGTGCAGAGCACTGTACTAAGCGCTTGGAATGTACCCCCAGAACCCTCTGTGAGCTGATCCAACAACCCAGTGTCGGCTTTGCCTCTTCTTTCTTCAAATCTATTCATCTGACTTGGCTGGGAACTCCACGAGAAGCGGGGCCACCCCACAGCGTCTGCCATCCCCGTCCCTGGCGCTGCTGCGACCGGTTGTCAATCGATCCGTCGATGGTATTTATTGAGTGCTTACTATTGGAAAGTACAATCTGGCAACAGATAGAGACGATCCCTAGCCAACAACGGGCTCACGGTCTAGAGGGGGAGGTAGCCATCACTATGAATATAAATGATTTATAATATATATATATATATAGTCAAGACATATGTACAGAAGTGCTGTAGGGTAATTTTCCCAAGACTGTTCCCAGATCAGAAAATACATTTTTAAGGTTTTGGAGGGGGGTGGTCGGGGACCAGGTGCCCCAGATTTCATTTAGGGAATTCATTTTCATGAAAATAAATCCAGTCCCCCGCCCCCACCCCGTAAATTCCGCAGGCTCCACTCTCTTTCCTGAAGACTGACAACAAAGAAAATCTTTCAGACGGCCCCCAGAAAGCAGTGGAACCCACGGGTGACACCTCGGGCTCCCCATTTCACAAGTCGCTTGACCTTAATTGAGCGGGTGGGGCCGGAATTGCGAGCAAAACACCTGAGCCTAACCTTGGAGAGTTTGTTTTTTTCCAGTGGCATTCGTTAAGCACTTACTACGTGCCAGGCACCGTACTAAGCGTTGGGGTGGATGCAAGCAAATCGATATGGACACAGTCCCTGTCCCACATGATAATAATAATGTTGGCATTTGTTAAGCGCTTACTACGTGCACCGTTCTAAGCGCCGGGGGACATACAGGGCAATCGGATTGTCCCACGTGAGGCTCGACGGTCTTAATCCCCATTTTACAGATGAGGGAACCGAGGCACAGAGAAGTGAAGTGACTCGGCCAAAGTCACACGGCTGATAAGCGGCGGAGCCGGGATTAGGACCCACGACCTCTGACGCCCAAGCCCGGGCTCTTTCCACTGAGCCACGCCGCTTCTCTAATGAAGTCCCCATTTTACAGGTGAGGGAACGGAAAAGTGAAGCGACTTGACCGCGGTCACACACAGCGGGCAGGTGGCGGAGCTGGGATGAGAATTCAGGTCCCTCTGATTCTTAGCCCCGCGCTCTATTCGCCACTGGGCCACGGCGCCTCTCGACCGACCGAAACGGATCCAGTGTTGCTTTTCAAGAGTGGTGAAGACTATTCTGAGTGACCATCAGTAGAATCCCCAAGTCAGTTAGAGCCTCCCCACCGGGTGGGCTTCCAGAAATATCAGCTAGCCTCTCTCAGTTGGAAAGATCAGCCTAAGGAAAACTCCTGCTTTCACAGATGCATTGCAGAAGTCTAGCGATTTAAGTGATAATAATGCCGTCGTCATTTAGGCGCTTACTACGTGTCAAGCACTGCTCTGAGCGCTGGGGGGATACCCGGTAATCAGGGTGTCCCACGTGGGGCTCACGGTCTTAATCCCCATTTTACTGATGAGGTCACTGAGGCCCAGAGAAGTGAAGTGACTTGCCCAAAGTCACACAGCTGACAAGCGGCGGGGCGGGGATTAGAACCCGCGGCCTCCGACTCCCGAGCCCGGGCTCTTTCCACTGAGCCACGCTGGTAGGGAAAAGGCTGCCCGGCGTAGCGGAGGGAGAACGGGCCCGGGAGTCAGAGGGTCATGGGTTCTAATCCCGGACTCCGCCACCCGTCTGCTGTGTAACCACGGGCAAGTCACTTCACTTCTCTGGGCCTCGGGGACCTCATCTGTAAAATGGGAATTGAGACCGCGAGTCCCACATGGGACGGGAGCTGTCCCCAACTCCATTTGCTTGCATCCACCCCAGCGCTTAGCACAGTGCCTGGCACAAAGGAAGCGCTTAACGGATACCAGCATTATGACGAGACTGGGAGGGAAGGTTTTTCTCACTCTCTCGAAAGAGACACATAAAAGTCACTTATTTTTACCCCCACCTCGCTGCGACCTAATCCTCTTCCCAGCCGCCTGTCCCGGCCCAGCAGGCTCGTTTTGTGATCCGTTACCTTTTCGGCAAGGCCGTTCGACTGTGGAGAAACGTGAAGAGAAAAACTCACCCTTCGGCATCGGGATCTAAAATGACGGCGAGCTCGGTTAGCACGAGCCCTGCCAGGTAATGCTGCTGGCGGAAAGGCCCGGACAATTCAAACATATTTGCGATCTTCTGATCTTGCACGTTGGTAGAGAATCCGGAGCTCTGTCGAAAAACCTGGACTTTAACAGTTGTGTAACGAGGCGTTATGAGGACAGAAAACCTCAGAGCCGACGAAACAGAAGTATATTGCAGAGGCAGAGACGTAGTTGGGAATCGCTAAGATACTAGAGGATAGTCGCCACTGAGCCTGGCGGGCCCCGTATAATATAATAATAACAACGTTGGTATTTGTTAAGCGCTTACTGTGTGCCGAGCACCGTCCTAAGCGCTGGGGGAGATACCAGGTTGTCCCACGTGAGGCTCACAGTCTTAATCCCCATTTCACAGATGAGGGAACTGAGGCAGCGAGAAGTTCTAACACAGAGGGGGTGGCTGAGTACCCATCGATCACCTTCCTCCAAATTAACATCTAGAAGGTTTCTAGGGTCACACTGGAAAGACTTCCAAGAGTGAAGGAAAAGAGCACCATACAGAATATATACTGTAGAGACCCATCGATCAATTTCCTCCAAATTAAGATCTAGAAGGCTTCTAGGGTCAACGAAAAGATTTCCAAGACTGAAGGAAAAAAAAAAAACATACGGAATATACACTGTTGAGACAAGAGGGTAAGGAAATTATTGGAGGGCAAAATCACCCATCTCCTCAGCTTTAGCGGAGTGGCTCCTGAGGAAATTTCATTTTCCTGGAATTCTGCAACTCCTTCAGAAGAATCCCACACCAGAAAGTAAAGGACGCTTCTGAATGTTTTTGTTTTTCCCTGAGACCCAACCTGAATTTGTACAGGGCGTGTGTTCGCGTGCTCGGCCTACCTGGGAGGTTGCCGAAGACACCGAAGGCGACGGAGACGCCGGCGGCGTGAGTAGACTGCAGGGAAGGTTTAGAGTAACGTAGTGCTCGTGGCTGCAGACGATACGCAGGAAGTCGAGCCTCAAGGACACCAGGATACTTGGGTTTGATAAGGAATAAAGCTTCGAAGACACCTGGTAAGGGGCGGGGGAGGGGCGGAGGGGGGAAAGACACGATCACACCGTCAACGGGAAGAAAGCCACGCTCTCAAGTCATTTCTCCGAACATCAGGTCGGTATTTGTTAAGCGCTTACTAGGGGCAGAGCACTGTTCTCAGCGCTGGGGGAGATACAGGGTCATCGGGTTGTCCCACGTGAGGCTCACAGTCTTCATCCCCATTTTACAGAGGAGGGAACTGAGGCCCAGAGAAGTGAAGTGACTCGCCCACAGTCGCACAGCTGACGAGTGGCAGAGCCGGGAGTCGAACTCCTGACCTCTGACTCCCAAGCCCGGGCTCTTTCCACTGAGCCACGCTGCTTCCCCGTCTCCGCCATCAAACCGAGGCGTGGGGAAACTTAAGGAAAACCCAATAAGAGCGGGGTCCTCGACTATTTTAGGCATCGCTGGGAAGTCGGCGTTACCCACCCCGTCCCCTCCGCCACCGAGCGATCATTACAATTGAAAGTGACAAGATCCATCTCGCCCAGTCGGCCCGATTTATAGTAAAGGTGACTGCTTTTGGTCCTCCGGGCCCCAACGGCCAAACGCCCGCAAGAACTCTGGAATTGAGACCGCCTGGCTTGCTGAATGAGCTCCTTTGGAGGCATTCATTCAGTGGTATTTATTGAGCGCTTACTGCGTGCAGAGCGCTGTACTGAGCGGTTGGGAGGGTACAGTACATCGATAAACGGACACAATCCCTGTCCGCAACAAGTTTATAGTCTAGAGGGCACGGGCCACACGATTTCCAGATTGAGAAATACATCTGTGCGGGTGTGGGCAGGGAATGTGTTTATCGTTCTGTCGCATTCTCCCAAGTACTTAATACAGTGTTTTGCGAACAGTAGGCGCTCAATAAATACGACTCAATGAAGGAAGGTGTGTTGACTGATTTCCCAGAGGTGGCTACCAACTCTGTGGTACTGTATCCCCGCAAGTGCTTAGTAGACTGCCCTGCATACAGTCAGCGCTCAATAAATTCATTCATTCAATAGGATCTATCGAGCGCTCACTATGTGCAGAGCACTGGACTAAGCGCTTGGAATGGACAAATCGGTAACAGAGACAGTCCCTGCCCTCTGACGGGCTTACGGTCTAATCGGGGGAGACGGACAGACGAGAACAATGGCAATAAATAGAATCAAGAAATACGACTGATTGACTAGGTTCCAATCCCAGCTTCGCCACCGGCCAGCTGTGTGACCTCGGACAAGTCACCGAATGGGTCTGCGCCTGCAGAATGTGAGCCCCGTGCGGGTCCGGTGTCCACTCTGATTCTCCTCCATCTCCTACGAGCACTGAGCCCACGGAAAACATGACTATTCGGGGGGCTCTACACAGTAGAGGTGCTTAATTAGATCACGAGACCAGAAGCAGGCCCATCTCCGGGCCAGACCAAGGAAACGTTCAAAGCCACATTTTCTCGTCAAGGATAGCGGGGGACGCTTGGAGGAAGTGTGATGGCTGATTTCCTTCCTATCCATCCTCCCGTTAGGGGTTAACCTTCCCTCCGATGACAAGCACGGCCCTGTGGTCTGGGAAGGCATCTAAACTCTTGACAAGCATTCTAACGCTCCCTATTTTTCCACCCACAAGCGGCATTCTGAAATCTGGCGTCTCTCTCGCCCGCGATGGGGAAACGTTTAAAGCGCTCGGTCGGACAATGGGCATTACCTGTTTATAGCAGGCCTTGATAAGGCTGAAGACAAATCCTCTGTCCATGACGGACAGCAGATCATTAAGAAAGAACGCGAGGCTTGTGTTGAGTCTCTCGACCATCTCTGCATCCTATGAGGTGGGGAAAGACAATCCGGAGCGTCAGAGGACAGCGCGACGAATAGCCGCGGACCACTTCACGACCTAAATCTGACGCTTAACGGGGAGGAGACCGAACCTCAATCTTTACCTTCTGAAACCGAGAGACGATGTCGCTGGCGATGGTGCTGACCAAGGCGGTTATGTCGTCCATGAAGCGTTCGGGAAAACGATTTTTCCTCGGGGCATCCAGTTTGTCAGCAAAGTACAGGTGATGCACCATGCTTTTCACCTGCAGAAAATACACCTTGCCCGTTACCGGCATTTACAAGTACCCGATTACAATTCCTGGAAGTCATTCCAGAGTCTGGGTTTTAGTTCCCACTCTCTGCTCCTAACCCGTTTTCCTCCGCGCTCTGGCTTTTTCGCCCTTTCCGGGTTTTTTCTGACAGTCACGAATATCGGGCATTGGGCAGAGCTTAAAAGACATGGGTAAAGCCAATCCCCCGGATCAAAGTGTTGGTGTAATTAATGATAATCACGGTGGCATTTAAGCATTTACCGTGCCCCGGGAGCTATACTACGCGCTGGGGTAAATACAGAGATGATCAGATTGGACACAGTCCCCGTTCACAAGAGGCTCACGGTCTAAGTAGAAAGGAGTCGGATTTAATCCCCATTTTAAGGATGAGGAAAGTGAGGCAGAGGGAAATGAAGCGACTCACCCAAGGTCACAGGGCAGACAGGTGGCGGAGCTGGGATCTGAACCCAGATCTTCTGCCTCCCAGGCCCGGGCTCTTTCCACCAGGCCACATTCAATGAGGTTTAAGGGGAAAGGAGGCAGCGTGGCCTAGTGGAAAGAGTATGGCTCCGAGAGGCAGGAAACCTGGGTTTAATCTGAACTCTTACTGGCCTGCCACGTGACCTTGGGCAAGTCACAACCCCTCTGGGCCTCAGTAAATGGGGATACTCCCTCTCTGCAGTCTCGCGCTTCCTCCTGCCTTCCAGATGTCTCTACTCGGACGTCCTCCCGTCACCTCAAGCTTAATATGGCGAAAACTGAACTTCTCGTCTTCCCACCCAAAGCCTGTCCCGCCCACCCGGCTCACTTTCCCGTCACTGTTGACGGCACCGCCATCCTTCCTGTCTCACAAGCCCGTAACCTCGGTGTTATCCCTGACTCCTCTCTCTCGAAGTCGCTTAACTTCTCTGTGCCTCGGTTACCTCATCTGGAAAATGGGGATGAAGACTGTGAGCCTCTCATGGGACAACCCGATCACCCTGCCCAGCGCTTAGAACAGTGCTCTGCACACGGTAAGCGCTTAACAAATACCAACATTATAATATTCGAGCCATCACTAAATCCTGTCAGTTCTACCTTCACAGTATGGCCCAAATCCGCCCCTTCCTCTCCGCCCCAAGTTCTACCACATTAATGCGAGCCCTTCTCCTATCCCGCCTTGATTATTCTATCGGCCTCCTTGCCGACCTCCCTGCCTCCTCTCCCTCCCCACTCCAGTCCGTACTCCACTTGGCTGCCCCGATCATTTTCCTTCAGAAACGTTCAGATCGTATTTCCCCCCTCCTCAAGAAACTCCGGCGGTTGCCCATCCACCTCCGCGTCGAACGAAAACTCCTCACCATTAGCTTTAAAGCACCGCGCCTCCATCTCGTCCATCTTGCCCACATCCTACCTCTGGCCTGGAATGCTCTCCCTCCTCGTATCGGATGGATAACTGTTCTCCCCCGGCTTCAAAACCTTCGTGAAGGCCCATCTCCTCCAAGAAGCCTTCCCTAAGCCCTCCTCTCCTCCCGCTCCCGTCTGCATCGCCCCGATTTGCTCCCTTCCTTCACCCTCCCGCCCAGCCCCACCGCATATATATGTATGGATCTGTAATTTATTTATTTACACCGATGACCGTCTCCCCCTCCAGACAGTGAGCTCGTTGTGGGCAGGGAATGTGTCTGCTTTGTACTCTCCCGAGCGCTCAGTACAGTGCTTTGAGCACAGTAAGCGTTCGATGAATACGACTGAATGAATGAATGAGATACTTTTTCTCCCTCCCGCTTATTTAGATTATGAACTCTGTGTGGGACAGAACCCGAGTCCAATCTATTTTATATCCACCTCAGCACTTAGGCTAGTGAGTCCTTGGTAGCTAGGAAGGGCTTAAACTCCCTTTTGCAATAACTAAGCATTTCTGACTGAATTTGGAAAACAATACATAATGATGGCGGAACTTGTTAAGCGCTTACTATGTGCCAAGCACCGTTCTAAGCGCTGGGGGGGATACAAGGTGATCAGGTTGTCCCACGTGGGGCTCACAGTTTTTAATCCCCATTTTACAGAGGAGGGAACCGAGGCACAGTGAAGTGACTTATGTAGCCTAGCTTTCTAAACTCAACTCTGCTGGGTTATCGTTGGAATTCACATCGCGCTGGATCCCTCTCCGTGGTCGAATCGTACTTTCCGGGCGCTCACTAAATACGGCCGAACGGACGAACGAATCTCTATTTGCTCGCCACGAATGGGTCTGAGACGTGAATACTGAATGAGGCCCCGCTGAATATCTGCTCACTGCTCAGCCCAGCAATGGTCTCCAGGCTTATTATTAATAATAATGATGGTATTTGTTACGCGCTTACTATGTGCCAGGCGCTTTTCTGAGCGCTGGAAATTTAGGGGAATCCAGGAAACGACTGCAGGCCAGGAGTCTGCGAGGCAACTCACCACCGCGGTACTCAAATGACACCGCTTGGTCCATCCCCCTTAGAACTAGTCACCCATAACCCGCTGGCATTCCAAAAGATTTCCGAGCCCAGAGCGTGGACCCGCTTCACACCCCACTGACAAGGTGCGGACTCCTTGGCTGCAGAGAGACGGAGGTTAGAAAGGGATCTGGGAAGCAGCGTGGCTCAGTGGAAAGAGCCCGGGCTTGGGAGCCAGAGGTCACGGGTTCGAATCCCGGCTCCGCCACTTGGCAGCTGGGTGACTGTGGGCGAGTCACATCACTTGTCTGTGCCGCATCTGGAAAATGGGGATGAAGACTGTGAGCCTCACGTGGGACAACCCGATGACCCCGTATCTACTCCAGCGCTTAGAACAGTGCTCTGCACCTAGTAAGCGCTTAACAAATACCAATATTATTATCATCTGGGGAGTGGCATGGCTTAATGGAGAGCGCGGGCCCGGGGGGGCCAGAAAGAACGTGGGATCTAATCCCGGCTCCGCCACGTCTGTTGTGTGACTTTGGCCACTTCGCTGTGCCTCAGTTGCCTCATCTGTAAAATGGGGATAAGAGGGCGAGCCCCACGTGGGTCAGGGGCTGTGTACAGACTGATCAACCCATATCTACCGAGCCCTTAGACCAGTGCTTGGCACATAGTAAGGCACACAGAGAAGGAGCGTGGCTCAGTGGAGAGAGCCCAGGCTTGGGAGTCAGAGGTCGTGGGTTCGAATCCCGGCTCCGCCGCTTGTCAGCTGTGTGACTGTGGGCAAGTCACTTCACTTCTCTGGGCCTCAGCGACCTCATCTGGAAAATGGGGACTGACTGTGAGCCTCACGTGGGACAACCTGATGACCCCAGCGCTTGAAACAGTGCTCTGCACATAGTAAGCGCTTGACAAATACCAACTTATCATTCATTCATTAGATCGTATTTACTGAGCACTTACTGAGTGCAGAGCACTGGACAGATACTATAATTATTATTACTCCGACGATTATGACTACTACGAATAACGGTACAACAACTATCGTTATTATCATGATCATTAATAAAGGAAATTCGTCCGCTCACCATCAACTCGAAGAAGAACCAGGCCTGTTGCAAGGCCGCTTCCCGGACACTGCCGCTGCACACAACCCACTGTAACGCCAGCTCCTCGTGGAAAAGCTAGCCGGGACCAAATCCAAAATGAATGGCGGCAAGACAGAGCCTTAATGCAATCCAAGTGGAAATTCCGAGCCCGCGATTGAAAATATGAAGGGGACGATGAGAATAAGCCATTCAAGGCATGGGAACAAAACCTGCCGCGATGACATCCATTAACGAAACGACCTGCCAGCCGTGTAACACAACGGCGTGTCGACGAGCTGAGAACACGACATGTCTAGGCGGAGAAAATCGAAGTTTTAAAGGCTCCTCCCCAAATGGGCCGGCAAACATGGAAACCACTACCTGGAAACCAGGCCGACGGAGGCGAGGTACGGTCCGGGACTCGCCCGCGCGTACTTGCGCAAATATGGCCGGTCAAAAACCGTGGCTGAGCACTTTAGGAAACCCTTTCGAAAGTCCCAGTTTGGGCATCGGCCACTTATTTTCACATACCTGGAGCTCGAATGGGGTGATTAAAAAAAAATAAATCCCTGCCTCACTCTCACAGGTCAGGTGGATCTCCACTCAAAACGATTCGCAAGCTAGCGCGTATTAATATGAGAGGACTTAAGAAAACTGTGGATAAGGGAAGCAAATCCTCAGCTCTTATTAAGAGTGAAAATTGTTCTACACTCATCTTCCTCTCCCTGGAGATTCAAAACACAAAACAGCAGGAGTTACTGTTAGAATTACGGGTCCGAACATTTCGCGGCACCGAAATCCAACGGCTCACCTTTAATTCACCACGTATCGAGTAAAAAGTCATCCCAGAAGGCACTTTAAAAAAAACCTACAGGGGACGGGCAAGGCAAATGGCTACCAGGCAAGCAGTGAGTAAAGCTGGGTATCCTCTTCCCCGTGGATCTGTCGAGGCATCTCAGACCGACTGCATGGACAACACAGTCACCCGTCTGCTTTGGACTTGTTCAACCATTTCCCCACCCCCGGCCATATATCAATTTGTCTTCACTTAAATCTACCTTTTTAGTTGGTAAGCGTCCCGTTAATGTTTGTAAGAAACTTGGCGTCTCTGTGTGCGAAGACATACGATTACAACTTCGATCCATAGCCTATGGAGTGAATATGAATGAATGATGACAGAACATTAAAGTCTGCTGTGGATGAACTTGCAGCACAAGCAAAATGCACATTTAAAGAAACACTGTTCAGCAGTCTAGTTCAAGTTTACGACGGACAAAACCATTTGCGTGGCTTTCCCCACCCCCCCGCCCAGTCGGTCGCCCATGCCTTGCGTTACCTGAAACAGACAATTGCGGGCATCCAAATCACGTGACTAATCAGGAGCACCGTGTGCATTTTTATAGCGTACATATTTTCAATGCTGCAAAGAATGAAACCCTCCCCAAGTTGCGGTTTGTCAACATGCACATACTCGGAAAATTTCACCAATAAAAAGCATACTTCTCAATTAGCTCAACCGAATCTAAACCTTCGACAAAATGCCTCTACTATATTCTCGTTTGGATGAACCCCCTGGTACGAAGCCTTCGTTTTTGCCAACGTTTTCCCGAGACCCTAAAGAAACCTCAACTCTTCCAAATGCCGTACTGGTGCTCAAAATGGCACATTTCAAAAGGCCAACTCTGGAAGCGCCCGACTCCTACGTCACCAGGATGTCGGGCTTGGCCCTGAGCCACGCAAAAGATCGTCACGGAACCGGGGGAAAAGCAAGCAGAGGGAAACCCTCAGTGATTATTTCTCAGATGAAGTGCTGTTTCGCTTGCATTTCGGGTCTTCGGGAAGTTGTAATACTGGCTCCCGTGAGGGAGCGAGCGTGGACCTTTAATTTTGCCTGAGGTTTCCTCCACAGCACTTCAATTCGTGGCTGGAGTTCCTGATATGACTTCGCATTTCGCCTTGACTGTCACACCTGGGTCCTGAACATCAGGATAGAACAAGAGGAATATAACGGGGAGTCGGGAGGGCTGTGTGGGACTGGGGCCTCCGAGCTGTGACTCGCTTTGATATCCCAGTGGTGTTCCTGACAAACGGTCATTTTCTCTTGCCTGCATCAAAGCAGTGCCATAACTTGCCTTTCCCTTTAAAATAAATAATTCAGCAGTACGATCTTTCGCATCTGCCAATGTGTGGTAACGCCTGGGGGTTCATTAAAACGTGAAGGGATTGTGATGCACAAGTGCAATCTAAACCTTGAAAAACTGAGGGTTTATTTGTTTGGCGCAAGGAGTATCATAAGAAGTGTTTTCATGGCTGAGGCAAATCATTTACAATAATAAATGTGAAGATTCCCCCAGCCTTGCGGGAGGAAGAGAACTATTCCTCCAAAACAAAGGCCGATTGAGAAGTATGCTCCAAGTCATCATGCACAATAAAGCAGCAGGCAACTACAGCTCTAAAACGGAAAACTATTTCAACTTAAACTCCTGCAGTTTTCATACTTTGCAACACTCGTACGCCAAAACAATGCATTTCCATCACATAATACCAGAATAAAAGGCTCAACTTCCACATGTTCTTCAATTTTAATTTTAGCTTACTACCATTCTCACTCTCCAGTGACTAAACGAACACAAAAAGGAGCCAGGTGCCTCTGGAAACGTGAAGGCGATTAGCGACTTTGAACCAAAAGCATATGGAAAACCATGACTTGGCATACAGGGATGAGAAACGGTCCCCCGGCACGTGATCCGCCCGAAGGAGTAACTGTCAGGAAAGCCGTTTATTCTACAATCGACAATCAGTGAAATGGAGGTGAGAACCATAAATGGAGCACTTGGCGGCATTCATGCATGGTGGTGGGGAAGATGGCTAACTTAAAAAGAAAGAAGAAACAAGAAATACAGAGATTCTCAATGACCGGGGTTGCGAGGGTGGGGGGAGAAGCAAGCCATCGAAACCAGAATCGACACTAAAAAGGATATTGGTCTAAAAGGGGAATCTCGGCCGCCAATAAAGAAACCTCTTCACCACCTGTGTTGACTCTGCACTTGGACTGGGGTTGGATCCCCATGGGGCAGCTTTGGGACCACCAGTGTTTACCCAGGAATTGGAGCGGTCTAAACCCTGGGCATATAATAGAAAGCAGTTGGGAAAGGAAAGAAAGATTACATGTTGCAAGCCATCGAGTCATTTTTACTTAGAGAGATCCAATTGTTTAAGAATTAAAGTGCTCAAAGCAAACAGATCATTCAATCGTACGGTTAAAGCAAACACCCATCGCGAATTTTTTAGACCACCAAGTTATGCGGACAGAATCACGAAAATCAGGACTTGATTTCAACTCTGATGGTTAATTGCAGGGCAGGGGAGGCAAGGGATTAATGCGGGGGGGGGGGGGGGGGGGGAGAGACTAAAGTTCCCTTTCTTCTCAACGGGAACTGCTGTAAACCCTTTTCATGCAGTTTCTCCTTCCCCATTCCCTCCCCGTTTCCTGCTTTCCACCTCGTTGGATGCCCAACCCTCAGTGCCAATTTATTGCCCAACCACTTCCAGATTGGTGTCTCAAATAGCCTCCCAAGGTGCCGGCCTCCCTAGGCAAAAGAGACAACCCTAAGGATAAAAAGCTTTTGAACTTTCACTCTACAGGCCGCACGGCATCCAGTGTGCGGGTGACAAAGATGGGATATTTCCCTCCCTTAAAATAAATCAGCGAGGCAAAATTAGGCGCCTTACCGATGAGTCGTGGGCCAATTTTATAATCTACAGACTACGGGGAACAATCTTTCGATGATAGTCCCTGGAGCCTGATTACTCCCACAGTACAAATTATTGGAAAAGGTAAAAAAAAAAATAAAATTATCTTCTGTTAATCGCCCATCAGTATGTGCGATTTTGTGTGAATACGTGCATACTGATTTGTACCCACTATCCACAATGGCTGTGACTGGCAGGAATAATTTCACAGAAAACACCGGGGTTTTGTCTACATTTAATAAATATGATAGTAATTATAGTACTTGCTAAGTGCTTACTATGTGCCAAGCACAGTTCTAAGCACTGGGGAAGATACAAGATAATCAGGTCCAACATAATCCCTGTCTCACAAGAGGTTCACAGTCTACGGAGAAGGGAGATCAGGTATTTAATCCCCATTTTAAGTAAAATGTTACCAGAATTACAGGCCAAAAAGAATGTTAGGACAAGAAATTTTCCTGTTAGGACTCCCCCAACCCATGCCAACCACCACCAGCAGAATTAATCTGTAGGAAGATCTTTCTTTCTCAATCTGTCACACCCTTCAGGAAATCCAGAGTTAAATAACTCTGCAGAATTTAGGTAGACACATATCACTCCTTCGGGCATTTCACAAAAGGATAATATAGCTGCTTAATTAGAGAGGCATCTGTATAGGTCTTTAAGTCCTAAAATTTCTGAATTTTTCAAAAAAGGATGAGTTTAAAAGCTCGCCTCACACCTCAGCCCGATGAGAAATACGTTTCTCGACAGTGAGTTTTGTGAAATTCAAGCCAGGTTCGTTCGAGCTTCCTCTAAGCAAAGAGACATCTCTGGACAGATAGTAGCTTAGAAGCAGCTATGGAATTTAAACCAAATCGAGTTAATTTCTTGCGGTACGGACCACAAAGGTTTTATTACCGAAACTTGTGCTGAGCATCCAACGCCCTTTGATGGCTTTTTTAAAAATAATAATAATAATAATAATAATGATAATGTTGGTATTTTGACACTTTAGCGCTTACTATGTGCCAGTCACTGTTTTAAGCGCTGGGGCAGATATAAACTAATCAGGTAGGACAGAGTCCAGGGCCCACATGGGGCTCCCACTCTTATACAGAAGCAGCGTGGCTCAGTGGAAAGAGCCTGGGCTTCGACGGAGTCAGAGGTCATGAGTTCGACTCCCAGCTCTGCCACTTGTCAGCTGTGTGACTGTGGGCGAGTCACTTCACTTCTCTGTGCCTCAGTGACCTCATCTGTAAAATGGGGATTAACCGTGAGCCTCACGTGGGACGACCCGATGACCCTGTATCTCCCCCAGCGCTTGGAACGGTGCTCTGCACATAGTAAGCGCTTAACAAATGCCAACATTATTATTATTACTCTATTTTTCAGATGAGGTAACTGAGGCCCAGAGAAGCGAAGCGACTCTCCCAAGGCCTCAGAGCGGACGAGGGGCGGAGCCGGGATTAGAACCCAGGTCCTTCTGACTCCCAGGCTCTAGCCACTAGGCTTCGCTGCTTCTTTCGGCTTGACCAGTAGAAGCAGCAGACACACGTGATGCCCTCGTGTCTGTCGAATGGAACAGGTCGTTAGGCCGACCCGGATCTTGCTGCCTTTGGTTTTGCAAGTCGGGGTGGGGGGCAAAAACTGTACGGACTGGGGGTTTAAGGTGGGTTCTCTGGGAAGAGGCAGTCTCTGAATAAATGAAACACTATCTGGTGGGGACATTTCATTCAAGTCTGCAAACTCGGTTGAGTTCTTGCCCACCTGGCAGGGACCTCTAGGCTCCCGGGATCCTGGAGTTCTTTCCCGGGGCCTGGACTACCTAGAGAAGCAGCGTGGCGCAGTGGAAAGAGCACGGGCTTTGGAGTCAGGGCTCATGAGTTCGAATCCCAGCTCCGCCACTTGTCGGCTGTGTGACTGTGGGCGAGTCACTTAACTTCTCGGTGCCTCAGTTCCCTCATCTGTAAAATGGGGATTGAGACTGTGAGCCCCACGTGGGACGACCTGATTCCCCTGTGTCTACCCCAGCGCTTAGAACAGTGCTCTGCACATAGTAAGCGCTTAACAAATACCAACATTATTATTATTATTATCAGGTGGTAATTTGGGGATACTCGGCACGAACCTGAACCGCTCTCCTTCCTCTCAGAAGGACGTCAGAAACGCTAACGGTCCGGCATTCGGTCAGCCAGTCAGTTAATCCTATTTAATGAACGCTTACTGTGTGCAGACCCCTGGACTGAGCGCCTGGGAGAGGACGACAGAACAAGGTAACGCACACGTTCCCACCCCACAAAGAGCTTAGAGTCTAGAGGGGGAGACAGACGTTAATATCATTCCCTCTCAGACCCTCTGGGGTAACAACACCAGGATGCTCACCTTACTTCCGATGATGGACCGGACTTCGTCATCGGGGGACGTAGGGGTCCCGGATATGTCTGGATTGCTGTTGCTAAGGCTCCGGGAGCGATTCAGATTAAGGCTGGCGGGCCTCACGGCCGATCTGGCCATGGTGGCATAATGTACGGATCCCCCCAGGCCTCCGGGACCTATGACGGACGGGAATAACGATCGATAATCGCAATCGCGGTGTTCAAGTGCTTACTGTGCTGAGCACTGGGGCATCTTCGAGATCATCAGGTCTCACGTGGGACTCACAGACGAAGTAGGGGGGAGAATAAGTACGGAATCCCCACCTTGCAGATGAGGCACACAGAAGTACCTTATTGAAGGCCCATCTCCTCCAAGAAGACTTCCCTGACTAATAATACTAACGACGTTGGTATTTGTAAAGCACTTACTATGTGCAGAGCACTGTTCTGAGCGCTGGGGGAGATACAGGGTGATCAGGCTGTCCCACGTGGGGCTCTCGGTTTTAATCCCCATTTTACAGAGGAGGGAACTGAGGCGCAGAGAAGTGAACTGACTTGCCCACAGTCACACAGCTGACAAGTGGCAGGCCAGGGATTCGAACCCATGACCTCTGACTCCAAAGTCCGTGCTCTTTCCACTGAGCCACGCCGCTTCTCGCTTTCCTCTTCTCCCACTCCCTTCTGCATCACCCTGACGCGCTCCCCTCCCCACAGCGCTTATGTACGTATCTGTAATTTATTTATCTGTATTGATTTCTCTCTCCCGCTCCTAGACTGTGAGCTTGTTGCGGGCAAGGAATGTTTCCGTTTACTGTATTGTCCTCTCCCAAGTCCTTAGTACAGTGCTCTGCACACAGTAAGTGCTCAATAAATATGACCGCATGGATGAATGAATAATCCCCATTTTACAGTTGAGGGAACTGAGGCCCAGACCAGTGAATTGACTTGCCCAAGGTCACACAGCGCAAGTGGTGGAGCCGGGATTAGAACCCAGGTCTTCTGACTCCCAGGTCCACGCTCTATCGACTGGGCCACGTGGCTTCCTCTTGGTTCAATACTATTATGATAATAATACTATCATCATCATTATTATGAGAAGTGGCGTGGCTCAGCGGAAAGAGCACGGGCTTGGGAGTCGAGGGTCATGGGTTCGTATCCCAACTCTGCCACTTGTCCGCTGTGTGACTTTGGGCCAGTCACTTAGGACTCTCCACACACGGGAGAGGACAACTCCCAGAACTCCTGTGCATAACAATGGGTACCGCCCGGCTAATTCCCAACGCGACCCACTAAAAAACTACTCCACGCGTGGATACGTTCTCTAGACTTCCCGCTGGATGCGAAACCCAACGTCCCAGAAATCCCAGACCTGCCCAACGCCCCCCCAGGTCTCCTCCCGAGAACAGAGTCGAGTACCTGGCGACGTTGAACTGGGGTAAGTATTTGGTAGACGGAAAACGTAGTAAATGTACGATGTGAGGAGGCTATTTCTGCCGTGCTGGTCCTGACTGCCGTCCAGGCTTTTGTGCAGCCGATTTACGATGGAGGCCATTGCTTCGAAAGACGCCTGACCCAGGTTGACTGGAAAAAGGGATACAAGAGGAAAGACGCGTTATCACTCCGAGACGGAGGGAAGGAGATCTGTGAAGCTCCGATGACATCCACTACACTGCCCTGGCCCCCGTGGGCACTGAAGCCTCGGTCTCTGGCAGGGCGATCATCCTTGGAGGCGCTTTCCCTCACCGTCAACCAGTCGATCCATCGATGAGCTTTCTTGAGCCCTTATCGGGTAGAGAGCACTGTACTAAGCGCTTGGGAGGGGACGACACCAGAGTTGGGAGACACGTTCCCCGCCCACCACGAGCTTGCGGTCGAGACAGATTCGCGGATTCACCGTGGACTCTTCTGTGAAACTTCTGGTAGATGTTTCTGAAACTATCTGACCAAGAGATGAGAAGAAATGGGCTACTGGAAAGAATTTTTGGGTGGAAAATTGGTGGCGGGAGATGAGTTTAAAAATAATAATAATAATAATAATAATGTTGGTATTTGTTAAGCGTTTACTATGTGCAGAGCACTGTTCTAAGCCATGGGGTAGACACAGGGGAATCGGGTTGTCCCACATGGGGCTCACGGTCTTAATCCCCATTTTACAGACGAGGTAACTGAGGCCCAGAGAAGTGAAGTGACTTGCCCACAGTCACACGGCTGACAAGTGGCAGAGCCGAGATTCGAACCCATGACCTCTGACTCCCAAGCCCGGGCTCTTTCCACTGAGCCACGGAAACAGATGTCACCTGCCTGGAATCGGGAGATGGTGGGGCGGGGAAGGGCGGGGTTTAGGTCACGTGATCCTTTCCAACGCTACTATTCTACGCTTCCTCAAACGGGCGCCCATCTGACACCGACCTGAGCTACCAACGTCAGCGGTGAAAAAAATAAAATCCCAGGGCTGACTTCACACTTGGAAAATGCCCGTTTACTCGTTTTGCTGTCTGCCTCCCTGCTTCTAGACTGTGAGCCCGTTGTTGGGTAGGGATCGTCTCTGTTTCTGAACTGTACTTTCCAAGCGCTTAGTACAGTGCTCCGCACACAGTAAGCGCTCAATAAATACGACTGAATAAATGAATGAAAATGCACTCTCACTTTAAAGACCCTTTCGCTTAAAGGCCTAGAGGAAACACAGCTCAAAGGAGAACTTCCCCCCTTTCCCTCTGCTCCTCCCCCTCTCCCGTCCCCTCCCCTCAGCACTGTACTCGTCCTCTCATCTGTATATATTTTCATTACCCTATTTATTTTGTTAATTGAGATGTACATCGCCTTGATTCTATTTATTTGCTATTGTTTTAATGAGATGTTCATCCCCTCGATTCTATTCATCGCTATCGTTCTCGTCTGTCCGTCTCCCCCGATTAGACCGTGAGCCCGTCAAAGGGCGGGGACCGTCTCTATCTGTTACCCATTTGTCCATTCCAAGCGCTTAGTCCAGTGCTCTGCACATAGTAAGCGCTCGATAAATACTACTGAATGAATGAATGAACTGGCATTTCTTGGAACACGTCCTGCTTCATCTTGGCATTGCAAAAAGACAATATCATTGTCTTCCCTATCAAATTTCCTGAAAAGCCCGGGGCTCAGCACCAAGGGGAGCACCAGAGCAAGATACGTGCTTCCCGCCCCCCCGGAGTTTACAATCTAAAGGAGGATCAGACAGAGTTTGGTAAGTGGTCAACCCCCCCCCGCTACAGGGGAGACAACCTATTCCGAGGCCCAGGTTCCGAGAAGGCTTCGGTGGCCACCTCCCTTTCGCCTTCACGAGCCCGGGGGGGGAGAGTTGGGAAAGGTACGCAGCACGCGGATTGCTCTACATGCTTCGCTGTGCCTTAAAATGAAAACGGGTCCCACCCTCACTGTGAAAATGTCACCATAATAATAATGTTAGTATTTAAGTGTTTACTATGTGCCGAGCACTGTTCTAAGCGCTGGGGTGGATACAGGGTAATCCGGATGTCCCACTTGGGGCTCAGAGTCTTAATCCCCATTTTCCAGATGAGGTGACTGAGGCACCGAGAAGTGACTTGCCCGAAGTCACACAGCTGACCGGTAGCGGAGCCGGGATTAGAACCCTAGACCTCCGACTCCTAAGCCCGGGCTCTTTCCACTGAGCCACACTGCTTCTCACGCAGCATTCATTCATTCAATAGTATTTATCGAGCGCTTACTATGTGCAGGGCACTGTACTAAGCGCTTGGAATGTACAAATCGGCAACAGATAGAGACAGTCCCTGCCCCGTGATGGGTTTACGGTCTAATCGAGCATGCACTTGGGTGCTTAGAAAGTAGTGTTCGGGATTTGCCGGGACACTTCACCTGTGCCGGTGCGGAACCCCATAGTTAGATATTCCATCCCAAGTCTTCCTTAAATTCCACACAAGCCAAGATGAAAGTCTTGAACAATTAGCCCGTAGAACCTAGACATAAATTACCCAGGTCCACTAGAATAAGGCTAAAGATGTCATCCAAACAGCGTGAGAAGCAGCGTGGCTCAGCGGAAAGGGCCCGGGCGTGGGAGTCGGAGGTCGTGGGTTCTAATCCCGGCTGCGCCACTTGCCAGCTGTGTGACTTTGGGCAAGCCACTTCACTTCTCTGTGCCTCAGTTCCCTCCTCTGTAAAATGGAGATTAAGACTGTGAGCCCCATCTGGGACAACCTGATAATCCTTCTACCTCCCCCAGGGCTTAGAACATGCCTGGCACATAAAGTATTATTATTATTATTACCCAGTGAATTTCAATATTTTTTCCCTCCCTAGGGAATGAGACCACACACACCTACGGAAAAAAGCATGCGCTTTAAATGATTAGGCTCAACTATCTGCAAATCCCCATGAACGATTGCTCTGTTTCACTTTCCAGGTCGGGACCATAGAAGATATAACTGCCACAGCTTCCCTCTTCAACTACGCATCGCGGCCATATCCGGAAGAGCGATTCTGTTTCTTCTCCAAGTCCTTCCCGCCCTTTCTTTCCAAGATGCACACCGGATAAAATGGCAACGCACTAGATTCCCCTACCAGTTGCCAGATTAGGAGCTAGCTATTTTATTCTCTAATTGAACTGCAAGAGTTATCAAGACCCACACTTCCATATTTCAATAACTTCCAGGTGGCTGCACAAGATAACAGCGTGCGGCCCAGGGAAGTCACGGTTACGTAAAACCTAAGTTCTTTAGTAAAGAGATTTTGAACCCCCGGGGCGGGGAACGTCGGAGGTTCAAAATATCCCCCGGAGTTTTCAATTCCGGGCTATCTCACGATCTCTGTTTTCAATTTTTCCTCTTTCTGACCGAACGGTAAAGTACTCGAATAAGCTGAATGGCGGGAACAAGACGTCATGACTTGGGTCCTCGGGGTCATCTGGTCATCTCCACTTTTCAATCCAGGAGGTCAAGCCTGGTCAGAGGGAATACCGGGACTGAGAGAAGTTGACACGTCAAGAAAAGACAGGTTCTACAGCTAAATGAACCCTTCACCTCACCTCTTAAAAGTCTTAGCCTGTTGTCAGACTTGGTTGGTACTACTCCCCGCTCCTGTATTTGACACTGTTGTGTATTTCGTAAAACAAAAAAAAAACCATCACAATCCAAACAGATGAAAAGGAACTTTAGTTGTACTCTCGGAAGGGCTTAGTACGGGGCTCTGCACTCAGGCGTTCAGTAAATATCGCTGATTAGAATCACGACAAAAGGCAAACAACCCAGTTCACTTTGAAGTGGTCTACTCTACATCCCAGCTCTGCCACTTGTCAGCTGTGTGACGGTGGGCAAGTCACTTCGCTTCTCTGTGCCTCGGTTCCTTCATCTGTAAAATGGGGATTAACTGTGAGCCTCACGTGGGACGACCTCATGACCCCGTATCTACCCCAGTGCTTAGAACAGTGCTCTGCACATAGTGAGCGCTTAACAAATACCAACATTATTATTCAGGTGGATGGTTAAAACTGAAATTACTTAAAAACAGATATGGTTGCTATTTCCTTTACTTATTTTTTTGGCGGGGGGGATGGAGTTTAATCGTTCCTCCCAAGTTGAACTTTGGATGTCTCTGCCTCAATTCTTCCAAAATCTCCAACAATTTCATTTATCTAGAGACGAAGATCACAAGAATGTCCTTTTGCTACCTCCGCATCTTCTAGAGAAAAAGACATGTGGAAAATCTGCAGTACCGTGTCACAGGGCATATCCCAACTGGAACAGAACGGAGGTGGAGCTAACGCTTCTTTCAGGAACCAGACACTTGGGATACCCTAAGAGCCATTCTCAAAAACTTAAAAGGGATGCAAACTGTCCTCCTGTGCGTGCTATCTGTATGGAAATTTTATCTCTCTGCCCCCCTTGGGATTGTAAACTCCTGGAGGGCAGGGAATATGTCTCGCTTCTGATGTATTTTTCCATGCGCTTAGTACAGAGCTTCTACTAAGTAGGCCACCGCTTAGTACAGAGCTTCAACTGAGCAGGCCGCCGACAAATATCACCCACTGATGGATTTGGTCTGTGTGGTATCTCTGGGTAAAGGACACAAAGGATGGTTTTTGTGATTTCTCAATAATAATCCCTACCTCTGATCAAGTCGATCCTTCCCCCCGAATAGGTCTGAGCATGGAAATGACACAGAGCCCCAAGTAGGTCTGGGTATTAAAATCCAGGCATTCTGGATTATTTTCCCGAGATCAGAAACGTTCCTTTTCTCCCTCCTCCCCATGCGGTACGCCCACGAAGCCCCCATTCCTAATATGTTCCTCTCTAAGTCTCTCTCCACGTCTAAAATGAAAAGTTGCCCCCCTGGGCACAAGTCATTCCCTTGCAAAAACAAGAGTTCAGTTATCTTAGAAAGCAAAAAGGGGTCATGGTTGTATTTGGACAGAAAGAAGATTCATTACTCCCAACCTTTCAGGATATTACCTATTTGGCCGGCAATGATGGGAGGTCTTACTACCAGAAGAATCAGCTTGTCAAGCAGGAGATGGAGGAATCGCACAACCGGCTCCAACTGAGATGAATTCAACGCGGAAATGCTGCTCTTCAATTCATTTTCCAAGTTATTCTCCATGATTCTCATATCGCCTATTCGCACAGGGAACATGTGCTCATCTAGAGCATGTACCAGAGCAAAGAACTTGTCCAGGAAAGGATCCTAAAAACCAAACCCCCCCCCCAAGAACTTTCATGAGATATGGACCTCTTTTTCTCGTAACATGGAACGAGCCAAAAGGGGATACGTTCGTATGTCCATTTTTCAACCAAAGAGGGTAAAAACTTTGTGATTTAGCACGTTTAGGGGAACAGGAGGAGCTGGTTGGTTACGCAGTCTGTCCAACAGAGGACTAGGGAGAAATACAGTCTCTACGGAAGTGTATTAGGTCAAGAGACAGACATGTGATATTTGTTAGACTTTACTATATGCCAAACATAGTCCTAATATGATGGGACACGGCTCCTGTCCCACATGGAGCTCGCAGCCTAAAGGGGAGAGAGGACAGACAAAGAAATTGAGGCACAGAGAAGTTAAGTGACTTGCCCAAGATCACACCGTAGGCAAATGGTGGAGCTGGGATTAGAAGCTAGACCTCCTGACTCCCAGTTCTGGGTTTTCCCCATTAAGTCTCTCTACTTAATGAGAGAGAAGCAGCGTGGCTCAGTGGGAAGAGCCCGGGCTTGGGAGTCGGAGGTCATGGGTTCTAGTCCCGGCTGCGCCACTTGTCAGCTGTGTGACTTTGGGCAAGTCACTTCACTTCTCTGGGCCTCAGTTACCTCATCTGTAAAATGGGGATTAAGACTGTGAGCCCCACTGGGACAACCTGATTACTTTGTAACCCCATGCGCTTAGAACAGTGCTTGGCACATAGTAAGCATTTAACAAATGCCATCATTATTATTATTATTATTATTATTATTACTTCTCTAAATTCCTCAGCAAGAGAAGCGAGACAGGGATCCCTGCTCTGGAGCTTACCGTGTAATAGGAGAGACAAGCAGAAACACATGGCCAAATAGTCAGTAAAAAATAGAGTAAAATGATATTTACAAATGTTAACAAGCCACAAGAAAGCCAAAAGATAAAAAGATAAGCACATAAGTGCTCCAGTGGCTGAAGTAAGCGCTTAACAAATACCATAATAATAATAAAGAGGCAACCTAACTAGAAAATAGGGAATTAATAAAGTAGCGACCTGGAAGAGATGACCTAGAAAGCTGTCGAAGAGAAAGGCATGGTTTGGAAAACGAGAGGGGAGAAGGTCAATCAATCGATCGTATTTGCTGAGCGCTTACCGTGTGCAGAGCACTGTACTGAGTGCTTGGGAGACTAAAATGTCACCCACAGGATGAACTATAAGGCTAATGTGTAGGAAGTGGAAGACTGGGGAACAAGAGATGGTTGAAAGGTTGGCTTGGAAGGAATTTATTAATCAGAGGTAATCACTGGGCAAGGCTTACTGTGTGCAGAGCACTGAACTAGCACTTGGGAAAATACAATACAACCCAGGTGATAGACGTGATTCCTGCCCACAGGGAGTTTACAGTCTCCACGAGGGAGGTAGACATTAAAAAAACTTGGGAGAGGGGAAAATAGAGTAAAGAATGGGAGAAGTGGGAAGATAGCGGGAGAAGAGGAAGAGGGGAATAGGTGGAAAACCTGGAAGCAGCGTGGCTCAGGGGAAAGAGCACGGGCTTGGGAGTCGGAGATCATGGGTTCGAATCCCGACTCTGCCCCTTGTCAGCTGTGTGACTGAGCTAGTCACTTAACTTCTCTGTGCCTCAGTTACCTCTTCTGGAAAACGGGGATTAAGACCGTGAGCCTAACGTGGGACAATCTGATTACCCCGTACCTACCCCAACGCTTAGAACAGTGCTCTGCACATAGTAAGCACTTAACAAATCCCAACATTATTTTTATTATTACTATTACCTAGAATGAGTTTTTGTTTTATGCAAGAAGAAATGAGTAATCTGTGGTCACCAAAGTTGTTACTGTTTTTGACCCTGATCACAGATGTATACCACGCTTTTTTTGTACATGGGCGAATAGAGATATATACACATACACATCTATAATCTCTCGAGAGCATCCTAAAATATTATTAGTGGATGTCTAAAAGACAGAGATGCACTAAGTGCTCAGAATAACCACCACAGATTTTGAGCCTAAGAAATATTCCATTAAAGGCGAGATTCGAGAACAGCTGGGAGGCAACATGTCCTAGACCCACTCTGTTACTGGCCTGCTGACTGAACCCTGGGCAAGTCCCTTAACTTCTTGAAGCCTCCGTACAATGATATATCCCATCCTCGTCACTACAGGATTATCATAATCTCTGTACGCTGAAACAGCAGGAAATTCTTAGACGGAAAGAAAGCCAACATACTTTGGCAGCATGCTACTTTGATCTCATTCAAAAAATGAGAAAAGTCTAATATTGCACATTTCCACTTTCCGCTGACTAGTTACCCCCCCCCCCAGAGCGTGTCATCGAGGGCAAGCCGTGGATAAGAATGACGTCGTCACGGTGCAGCCCCTTCAGAACTAGCTGGTAACGAAGAAGTCTCATTGTAATTTCTCTGAACACCTACCTGGGTATGGAGAGAGGAAACAGCTACGACTTCTACACTGAACACACCTTTGTGATTATCGACCCACTTCATGCCGGGTAGAGGCACCTGAAAAGAGTAGTTTTAATGATGATTAACCACAGTGGTACGTGAGTTCTGCGCGCAACAAGACAGAGATGTCACTATATTTACTGAGTGCTCACTGTGTGCAGAGCACTCTACTAAGCACTTGGGAGAGGACAGTATAACAGAGTTGCCGGATACCTTCCCTGCCCACAACGAGCTTTCAGTCTCTTGCTGGGATATCTTTAGTTTCAATCCGGCAATCTTACATACGGCTTCGGGGGAGGGGACAACTTTACGACATTATACAAATGAGCCAGCTGCAGGTTTTCAAGATTTTCCAGTGATTTTTTTTCTTTTCCCCATCTATCGTCTTCTCTGATGTTTCAAGAGGAGAGATACTGACCTCAGGGGAAAGGACAGAATAAGCTTGGGGTGGTTTTTCCAAGGAAACTGGGAGGCAGAACTGCCCCGTCTTCAAACGTCCATTCTGAAGCATTGGTATCCACTATAATTGAGAGGAAATAGAAGCGATTTTAGACGGTGGTGGACAGGCATTTGCCTACTAAGGGGTGTGGGAAAACATCTTTTTCCATCCTAAGAGTTGGAGAAATTCCGAAATATCAAGTTTTCTTAGCGCACGAGGGTTGCATCCACACAAAATCCATGCTGTATTACTGCACGGCGTTCGATTCCTCACACAGAGACACAATCCTTTCCCGCCAACACCGGGGTGTTCTGTATCCAAAGAGACGCACCCTCCTGGAGAAGCCTCTCCTAATTCTCTAAATACATTCCAGCCAAGACACCCAGGGAAAAGACACATGCTCGGGCAAAACTGGGGTGAAGTCTGCTATCTCGAAACGATGAGGCTCCTCCTCTCTTTCACCCTTCAAATTCGGCTTGTCTTCAAATCCGCTCGGGGCTTGGACCACAACACTTCCAGGAACCAACCCCAATGCTCCCAAAGGCCACGAAATCTAAGGCTCTTAAAAATCGACTTCTGACTTGCTTGCGTGCTAATATTTACAATACGAAACCGTGGCTCTACTTAGAGCGGTGACGGGGACCTAACAATCAGGATTTCTAAAGAAACTGGAAATGGATTTCCTGGTTGAAAACAATTGTTTTTCAGTTAGGGCAGCTGTGGGGGCACAAACGGGTCACTTGGCAGGTTGAGAAGTTTCTTAGATTCCACCTGTGTCTCTCAAAAGACCCGATTAGTGGGTCACTCCTAAAGGAAAATGCACTTACTGTATATCCAACCGGAGTCTCTAGGGGGGTGTTCTGCTTTTGCTGGCAGCTGACGTGATAAAATGTGAAAAGGAGGTGGTGATGGTCTGTTAAGGTGGCAGGGAGTTTAACTTTGATTTCCTCATGAAAGTCAGGTGACCTGTTTGCACAAAAGCAACCCAATTATCACTTTCAACATCAGTGGTAAGAACTCATGTGACTCTTGATTATAGAAATTCAAGTGATATTTTTGCACTTTTTGCCAACAGTCACTTATCTTCCAAACCCTAACTTGATACACAGTTTTATTTACCTGCTAGTGGGAATAAGCCACAAAATGAAAATATAGTACATAAAATTTTTATAAGCCATAATACATCTTGACTGGCTTTTATTTATATAACCACTTCTCTGGCCTTATGAAAGCATGTCTTCATGAAAATTACTCATTAGCCATCTCTCTAGAGAAGAAACTAATGACCCCCTTTAGATTGCCCAGAAAAAGTGACTGAGAAAACCAAAGATTGTATAGTTATATATATTTCCCCTTCGGTGCTTAACCAATGCCATAATTACTAATTATTTATAACAAACAGGAGTGAACGGGATGTCTGGGTACAGATTGATCATTTTTCTTTCTAGAACAGGGATCTGTCTGCACCGCATCCTGATTATAGGAAAATTCGGATTATTTTGCAATCATATTTACTGAGCGTCTCCTCTGAGCAGAGCCCTCTCCTAAGTGCTTGGGAGAGCACAACAATATAACAGACACATTCCCTGCCCATAAGGAGCTTACAGTCTAGAGGGGGAGACAAAGATTACTATAAATAAATAAATTGTGGATATGTACATAAGTGTTGTGGGACCGGGTGTGGAGGGGGAGGTGAATAAAGGGAGCAAGTCAGGGCGACGCGGAAGGGAGTGGGAGAAAAAGAAATGAGGACTTAGCGGCAGCGGAACCTAAAGGAGGGTGAACAGATCACTGCAGTGAGGGAGACACTAATCATCATAATAATAATCATGGTATTTGGTAGGCGCTTACTATGTGCCAAGCACTGTTCTAAGCACTGATCAGAATTTGATATCCTCAAAACATACCCATAATATAACTGATGAATCAAAAAGTAGCCCCCCAAAAGTGCAAATATTGGAGAATGCAAACACCCGCAAGGAGTTTGCTGATAACGACACGATAGCGAAGATTTTGATCTTCTAAAGTGGGAATGCAATCGTGCAAAGCCCTGGGAACAAAGATATCACTTCTATTCTGGTGCCAGTCACCGATAGCTAACAGAACACCCCCACCCTCAGACCGTAAGCTCGTTGTGGGCAGGGAATGTGTTGTTTACTGTTGTAGTGCACTCTCCCAATAATAATTATGCTATTTGTTTAGCGCTTACTATGTGTCAGGCACCCCACTAAACGCTGGAAGGCCAGTGTTTTGCACCCAGTAAGCGCTCAATAAATACAACTGACTAAGGAGTTGGTGCCCGGAGACTGGAGTGAGGCAGGGCGGTAGTTAGGAGCCGAGCTCTCTACAGTGGGCGAGTGACAAGATACTTCTATTCCCGTCACGATGAACGTGCCAGTAAAGTTAGGCGGAGTTCAGATGACTGCCCTTTGTGGCTGGTCATCAGAAGTAGCTGAACACTTCTAGAGAAGCCAGCTGCCAGACACAGGGAAATCTGGATAACTCATTCCATTGTATTTTTTGATTTAATCGTATTTATTGAGAGCTTACTGTGTGCAGAACACCGTACTGAGCGCTTGGGAGAGAACAACGTAACAACAAACAGTCCCATTTCCTGCCCATAATGAGCTGACGGTCTGGAATTTAGGCTCCTTACAAAATATCTGAAGAGGGTTTCCTAACCTCAACCAGCGACTTCACTATACTAATTCACGGATTAGTAGTAATTATAGTATTTAAGCACTTCCTGAGTGTAGATTCAGCGCTTAGAGCAGTGTTTGGCACATAGTGAGCGCTTAACAAATGTCATCATCATTATTATTATTATTACTAAGGGCTGGGAAAGAGTAACAATAATAATAATAATAATGTTGGTATTTGTTAAGCGCTTACTATGTGCAGAGCACTGTTCTAAGCACTGGGGTAGATACAGGGTAATCAGGTTGTCCCACGTGACATCTTCATCCCCATTTTACAGATGAGGTCACTGAGGCCCAGAGAAGTGAAGTGACTTGCCCACAGTCACACAGCTGACAAGGGGCAGAGCCGGGATTCGAACCCATGTCCCCTGACTCCCAAGCCCGTGCTCTTTCCACTGAGCCACACTGCTTGTCTGATTATAGTAGCTAAGCGCTTACTGAGTGCAGATTCGGCGCTTAGAGCAGTGCTTGGCCCACAGTGAGCGCTTAACAAACGCCATCACTATTATTATCATTACCAAGGGCTGGGAAAGAGTACACAGGTGGCAATGAGAAGGGGAAGCAGCGTGGCTCAGTGGACAGAGCCCGGGCTTCGGAGTCAGAGGTCATGGGTTCGACTCCCGGCTCTGCCACTCGTCGACTGTGCGACTGTGGGCGAGTCACTTGACTTCTCTGTGCCTCAGTGACCTCATCTGTAAAATGGGGATTAACTGTGAGCCTCACGTGGGTCAACCTGATGACCCTGTATCTCCCCCAGCGCTTAGAACAGTGCTGTGCACATAGTAAGCGCGTAACAAATACCAACCTTATTAATGAGATACGGATCCCACCCTACGAGGAGCTCACAATCGATGAAACTAGAGCTGTGGCTCCGGGCAAATTTCTCTCCTCATCCAAAATCCCATCACTGGGAAGGCCTCAAGCACCTTCTGAATGTGGAAGGCTCTATTTTAGAGGATTTCAGTGATGGACGACTGTATCCACGGCCAAGAGATTGCAGTGTCAGGAACCTGTAATTCTTCGTGAGACGCTCGGTGAAGTATTTAAGACGGGAAACAAACAACTCGGATCGAGCGCTAACCAGGCCACTGGGAGAAGGTGGCGAGGCCAAGGTGAAAGAGGAATTTCTATTTGGTACCTGTTATGATATACGACTGCCGTATAGGCTTCCTTTGAAAATTCTGAACAGCTTGATTTCCCAAAGATTACCTGAAAAAAAAATACAAATGAGTTACAAATCTGTTGTTGTGAATGGTTTGTGTTTCATTTTTATGCTGCAACTTGTTCTGTCTGGAAATTGCTTGGATCTGGAACCAAGGAGCAAGCTTGACTAGCGCTGAAGGGGAGAATACATTCGTTTGTCAATAATGTGTAGCGAACGCTGTCCTTCCCCTTTCAGACCAATGGGCGGATCCTTATAAATATGTATAGGCATTATCTGAAGTTATATATATTATATAAAATATAATTATATATATATATCTCCTGCAGGCAAATAATCATTTTTTTCATTTTGACAGAATGAAGAATTAACTTCCTGTTTTAAAATTATAAAAGCTTGAGGTGTTCAGGTGTCACCTCAAGTCACTTAACTTCTCCGTGCCTCCGTTCCCTCATCTGTAAAATGGGGATTAAAAACTGTGGGCCCCCCCCCCCCCCCGTGGGACAACCTGATCACCTTGTATCCCCCCAGCGCTTAGAACGGTGCTTTGCACATAGTAAGCGCTTAACAAATACCACCATTATTATTACAAATATAATGAAATGTGGCCCCAAAACACAGGTGCTAGGACAGTCTGAGATTATACATCCTGCTACTACTTAGTGGCTTCTCCACCCAGTTGGTTCACGATTCAATTCTGAGATTCAGATGCACTTCTTAATAGATGGGAAACCAAATAAAGCAAATTACACTTTCAGGCCCATTTCAGGAATTGTTTTTTCCAGTCTAACCCAAGAAGAAGTTTTGTATGTAAACATTTTATTCTTTTCCCAGAGTGTCTGTTCACCCTGCACTTTTTAGATTATGAGTCCCCTTGGGCCAGTAATGATGTGGGACTCAAAATCCCTGTGCTTTTCCCACGGTTTTAGCATACAGTGTTTTGCACAAACTAAGGACCCAAAGTCTGTCCAAAAAAAAAAAAGGTAAGTCATTTACTTTTTTGCCTTTTTTCCCAATGCAGAAAAGGGCGCCGCAAATGATCAAAAATTAAACGAAAAATAGTCAAGCATCAATAAATCGACTCAATCAAAACATTCTTACTTATTGGTATTGATGTCCGTTTTGCGCCCCTCCTCTAGGCTGTGAGCTCGTTGTGGGCCGGGATTGTCACTCTACTGCTGCACTGCATTTTCCCAAGCATTTAGTACAGTGCTCCGCACACAGTCGGCGCTTAATAAATACGAATGTATATCGACAGGGTGATGAACCCAGAGGATTTACTGTATCCTCTCAAGAGCTCAGTACAGTGCCCTGCACATAGTAAGGGCTCAGCAGCAGCAAATCTCTGCTTGGGGGGCCTGGAAATACGGCAGCTAAAGTTAAGGGATTCTGCAATCTTTTTTTTTCCAAAGGCTTCTTTTGCTGTTAGAGACTCAGGCTGTGTCAAGAAGAGGCACAGATGAGGATCCCTGAGGTCGACATTGAATATAATCGTCTTCCCATAAAACAATTTTGCTTCTGTTTGCCTCCGCCTTATATGAGCCTGAAGGACACCTTCTACTCCCATCACCACAGTCTAGAACAAACCAATGAATGGCCTTTCGTGCCCACATTTCGTGTCTTGAGACTGATGTAACGCAGAAAGAGAAACCAATCAACAGCATTTCCTGACCCGAGCCCAGTACTAATCTCCTAAATGCTGGGGTGACCTTATGCAGAAGTCAAACTCTGGGGAAAGTCAGGAAAGTTAACCCACAGAGAGTAGGAAGATTAACTAATTACCCAGGGATGTGTGGGTACAGCCTGAATATTAGAGAAGCAGCGTGGCTCAGTGGAAAGAGCACAGGCTTGGGAATCCGAGGTCATGGGTGCGAATCCCCCCTCTGCCACTTGTCAGCCGTGTGACTGTGGGCAAGAGAAGCAGCGTGGCTCAGTGGAAAGAGCACGGGCTTTGGAGTAGGAGGTCATGGGTTCAAATCCTGGCTCGGCCACTTGTCAGCTGGGTGACTTTGGGCCAGTCACTGAACTTCTCGGTGCCTCAGTTCCCTCATCTGTAAAATGGGGATTAAGACTGTGAGCCCCACGTGGGACAACCTGATTCCCCTGTGTCTACCCCAGCGCTTAGAACAGTGCTTGGCACATAGTAAGCGCTTAACAAATACCGACATTATTATTATTATTAAGTCACTTCACTTCTCTGGGCCTGAGTTACTGTCTCTGTGAAATGGGCATTTAGATTGTGAGCCTCACATGGGACAACCTGATGACCCTGTATCTACCCCAGCGCTTAGAACAGTGCTCTGCACATAGTAAGCGCTTAACAAATACCAATATTATTATTATTATTACAAGCCAATGGAGACTATTGCGGGTGAAAACAAAAAGGAACTGAAGAGGGAGAGCCAGATAAAAGGTGTTGTGATAAATAGGGAGTAGCAGAGAAAAGGAAAATGCAGTGGAGAAGAAAAATTGTACAGGAAGTATTTTCAAGATAAACAAGAAATCATTTTTCCCTTTTGATTTAAAAAAAATCAACGTCTTTGACCGTTGGCCAAGAGGGAATCTTTTTTTTTTTTTTTTTTAAGGGAATTTCGCTACTGATTCCATTTCTTGGCCAAGGTACGTGTCTGTTTCTTTGTGCCTGGAAATGCTCTCTTATTCCCATTCCCATAAGAAGACCTGGCCTCGGAGGTTATCTAACCAGATTATGATTTCGAGTTTCAGCTTCTTACTACTGTTCAACAACCAGAGGACGGTAGAGCAGGAGCAGGATGAGAGGGGAAAGGAAACCAAGCGCTCCTTACCGGCATGGCGTTGCTCGGATCTTCCCCGTACATAAACTGCACTTTGACCGTAATGTTCCGGGCCGAACCTTGACGGTTGGCAAAATTGAGGCTCTGGGGATAGACGTAGAGGAGATTCCTGTGAAATCAAGGGGATGGGTGTTAGTGGGCAGTGCTCTGAAAACTGGGGCTGCTTCCGAAAAGTAAATCAAAAGCATCAGGATTAGGAACAGTGCATTCACAGTATTCAGTAGGCACGCTTGTAAATACCATCGGTACATCGCTGCTAAGGGAGAAACCAAGATTGGTGGTCAGAGTTGGGATGCATATACATAAACATATAGAAGCGGCATGCATAGTGGATAGAGCTCGGGGCCTGGGAGTCGGAAGGTCATAGGTTCTAATCCCGGCTCCGCCACTTGTCTGCTGTGTGACCTTAGGCAAGTCACTTCACTTCTCTGGGGCCTCAGTGACCTCATCTATAAAATGCGGATTGAGACTGTGAGCCCCATGTGGGACTGTGTCCATCTCGATTTGCTTGTATCTATCCCAGCGCTTAGTACAGTGCCTGGCACATAGTAAATGCTTAACAAATATCATTATTATTACTATATCACCATTCCCTAAAGCAATTAAGAGGCAAGAAAAGGCAGTTTTGGGGCTGTTGTTTTATTTAATCAAGCTTAAACAAGATCTTTAAACATTCACCCAAATGCGTCCTTGTCTCTAATACTCTTACGTCCTTGGGCTTTCCACTAGACCCGGCTGCCAGGAGACTCTGGTTCTGATCTAATTCCAGCTCTGCCTTCGGCCCGTGGCGTGATCTTGGACAAGTCAGTGAATCTCTCTATGCCTCGCATTTTTCATCCGTAAAATGAGATGATTTCCTGTCCTCTGAGAGCGTGAGCTCCGGGTGCGTCCGATCTGACTGTCTTGCATCTATCACTTTCTTAGAATTGTGCTTGGCACAAGGTAAGCGTTTAATAAATGCCATGATGAACTCTAAGCTTTCCAGGACCTAACCATCCAAGACATACTGTACAGCTGTCCAGTGGAGTCTGAAAAGAGTCAGGAAAGGGGAGGCCACCCTCTCTGATGCCTTGTTCAAATAACTCAAAATAAATACTAAAACAGTCACCTCTGTTTTAGTTAAGGCTCTTTTTCCCTGCTCTCTGCTCAATGAAGACAAGGTCATGCTCATTCCAATCAAGCTTCAAAAAAAAAGGAAAAGAAATGAGCATGAGAACTGAGTGCGTGTGAATAGCAAGGCAGTTAAAAATGTGATAGTTATTTGAACCCCATAAATTAGGGGGAAGGAGGGGAAACGAAGGGGTCATTCGCTTGAAAGTAACTGCACAAAGACCAAGTGGAGAGGAACGTGCTTTCCGGAAAATGCAGCCAAACTGGACTACCCTGAAAGTAATTCTCAAGGAATCTGAACTTTCAATCTGAACGGCTACTGGGTGTCCGATAGTTTTAGGCCTTTCTTACTGCCACCCCTAAACTTTCTAAACAATTTCTGAGTTTAGCATCTCCTGCTCTTAAGTCAACATTGCTGACATAAAGTCAGTCGATCGATGGTAGAGCACTAACTCTAACGCAGAGCACTGTTCTAAGAGATTTGGAGGGTACAACAGAGTCAAGGAGACACGATACCTGCCTTCGAAAAGTTGACAATCTCCTTTATTCTAAACTCAAAGGGAAATGTCCTCATTTTTATCTGGAAAACTGCATCCGCCCCAAAAGGCTTCAAGCCAGAAATCTTACAAAATCTCACGTATCCGGTGAAGCTCTCAGGGAGAAGCCGGAACCCAGGAAGGGACTCGCTCTTCTGTTGGATTTTTCTATGGTATTTGTTTTTTTGTGGCACTGTACTAAGTGCTGCGGTAGACACAAGTTAATCAGGTGGCACACAGTCCCTATCCCACCCAGGGCTCACAGTCTCAATCCCCATTTTACAGATGGGGTAACCGGCCCAGCGAAGTCAAGTGACTTTCCCAAGGTCACCCAACAGACAAGTGGCAGAGCGGAGATTAGAACCCAGGTCCTTCTGACTCCCAGGCCCGGGATCCATCCAGTAGGCCATGCTGCTCCTTGTTTTAGGGAGGGTCTGCAAAACCCCTGGGATTCCCACGGTGATTCCCAACGGGAAGTCCGTGAGTGCCCAACCATCAGTGAGACCCCCGTCACCAAATCCTGTCGGTTCGAAGCCCACAGAACCGCTAAAATCCACCCTTTTCCTCTTCATCCGAACTGCTCCAGGCACTTAGTAATAATAATAATAATAATGGTGGTATTTGTTAAGCGCTTACTATGTGCAGAGCACTGTTCTAAGTGCTAGATACAGGGTAATCAGGTCGTCCCACATGAGGCTCACAGTTAATCCCCATTTTACAGATGAGGGAACTGAGGCACAGAGAAGTTAAGTGACTTGCCCACAGTCACACAGCTGACTAGTGGCAGAGCCGGGATTCGAACCCATGGCCTCTGACTCCCAAGCCCGGGCTCTTTCCACTGACAACGCTGCTTCTCACGCTTCCTCTCGGCCTCCTTGCTGACCTCCCCTGCCTCCTGTCTTTCCCCTCTCCAGTCCATACTTCAACTCTCCTGCCCCGATCATTTACCAACAAAAACGTTCAGTCCCTGTTTCCCCACTCCTCAAGAACCTCCGGCGGTTGCCCATCCACCTCTGCATCAAACAGAAACTCCTTATCCCAGACTTTCTTAGTGCTCTGTAAATCAGGGCTTCAGTACCTGTTCTCCCTTCTACTTACATTGCAAACCTCATGTGGGACAGGGGCTGTCTCCACCCTCATTATCTTGTTCCCGCCCCAGCGCTCAGTACAGTGCTTGGCGCATAGTAAATGCTTAACAGATACACAATGAATACTACTGTCCTGTTACTAATCTTATCTCTGGGTAGAAGAATGGGGATTAAAGAGAGCTTCTCTCATTATCAAACCCACCATCAGAGCCATATTCAAATCACACCTCCTCCAAGAGGCCTTCCCCAACCCAATTACCACTTCCTCTATTCTGCCTTCCTTCTGCAGCGCGGCTCAGTGGCAAGCGCGTGGGCTTGGGAGTCAGAGGTCATGGGTTCTATTCCCTGCTCCGCCGCTTGTCAGCTGTGTGGCTTTGGGCAAGTCACTTCACTTCTCTGTGCCTCAGTTACCTCCTCTGTAAAATGGGGATGAAGACTGTGAGCCCCACGAGGGACAACCTGATCACCTTGCATCTCCTCCCCAGCGCTCAGAACAGTGCTTTGCACATAGTAGGGCGCCTAACAGATACTAACAGTATTATTATTATTCTGCATCACCTATGCATTTGGATCTTTCAACCACTTGACACTCATCCCATCCCCAGCTCCACAACACTTACAGGCATATCTGTAATCTATTTTAACCTCTGTCTCCCCCCTTAGACTGTAAGCTCCTTGTGGGCAGGGAAGTATCTACTAACTCTGTAGGATTTTACTCTCCTAAACTCTTAATCCAGTGCTCTGCCCTTAACAAGCACTAAATAAATGCCATTGATTGACTGACCGAGGATGATTCATGCTAACTGGTGCTTTAGCGAGAAAATTTTCCGGTCACTTTTTAGAATGTTCTTCACAACAGTCATAAAGGGTAACCTGTACTACTGCCAAACATATATTTGCATTGGCTACAGGGCACTGGAGAAATTTAATAAACTCTAAAAGAAATTTATCCGCATATGATGTTCAAAGGAGTTAAAAATACCCTGTGGTGTATTAGGAAATCTACTTTCCAGGGGATTTCACAAGCCGCACAAGCCTGGGGGAGGAGACGGGACTTTGCTTTACTTATACGTCCAACAAAACTACAGAACTATCCTGGAGTTACGAATTCTAGGTTGTAGGGAGCTACAAATTGAAGATTTGATGCCGGTTTCCAGCAACCTAAATTCCCTGGATGAATGAAATGCTTCTAGGCATCTCCTGGTTTCAAAAGTCATTTTCCCCTGCTTTTTTTTGTGAATCTGTTTAATCATCTGGCGTAATCGTAGCCGCTTAAATTCGCTTGAGCTGTGGCCAATCAGTTCTGTTTAAATAGATACAAGTTCAAACAGAGATGCAGCTCTGCCTCCCACAGTGTGTAATCTGAAAGCGAGTCAGATAAATAGCGAAAAAATGTAGCTTGAAAGGGATGCATAAAAAAATACTACTTTTACTGTGCTCTCTGCCGTTTCGACAATCTTTTTTTAGTCCGTTTGCCAACTGGCAAATCAGTTACTTTCATTGCACTGAGCATTGGTGATCAGACGTAGCAGCCCAAAGTAAATCATAAATGGAAGGAACCGTCTAGCTAATGGGCATTTTTTGACCCTGAAGTTGCTGTCACTCCTTTTTCTTCCCAAAATTAACTCCCTCACTCATTTACTTAATAATTCCCATCCTCAACACTCCTGTAGACTGGGAACCCCATCTGGGACAGGGATTGGGTCTAACCTAATGATCTTATATTCATTCAATAGTATTTATTGAGCGCTTACTATATTCAGAGCACTGTACTAAGCGCTTGCGATGTACAATTCGGCAACAGATAGAGACGATCCCTGCCCAGTGATGGGCTCACAGTCTAATCGGGGGAAACAGCAAAGCAAAACAGAACAAAACAAAAACAAGACAACATTATAACGATAAATAGAAGAAAGGGGATGTGCATCTTTTTAACAGAATAGGGTAATAAATAATATATACAAATGAGGACACTGATGAGGGGAGGGGGAGCAGAGGGGACAGGGGCTACCTCAGGGCTTAGTACAGTGCTTGCAGAGAGTAAGAGCTTAACAAATACCACAATTATTTTATATATATAGTATATATTTATATGTATATATATTTTTACACACATAGATGTATATGCACATTCAACTGTACATTCAATTATTTACTCTGTAGATGGAGCAAGGGCCTGGGAGTCAGAAGGACCAGATTTCTAATCCTGACTCCGCCACTTGTCTGCTGTGTGACCTTGGGGGTGTCACTTCACTCCTCTAGGCCTCAACTGCCTCATCTGTAAAATGAGGATTTAAGACGGTGAGCCCCATGTGGGACATGGACTGTGTCCAACCTGACTAGGCTTGTATCTACTGAGTGTTTGGTGCAGTGTCTGGCACAGAGTAAGCACTTAACAAACACCACAGTTATTATTATGATGCACTTAGCTGCATTCCCCTTAAGCACTTTGATACTCACCCCAGCCCCACTGCACTTATGTAAATATCCTCTCACTCTATGATTTATTTTAATATCTGTCTCCCCCTGTAGCAGGTATGCTCCTTCTGGGCAGCCCTCTATTATACTGTACCATCCCAAGTGCTCAGTAGAGTGCTCTGCACACAGTAAGCACTCAATAAATACCATTGATTGTTTGAATTACCTGGATATTTCAAGAAGGCATATTATGAAGAAATACTCATAACATTCATTCGTGAAGAAATATTATCCTCAAGTACCTCGACAATTCAGGCCATCACATAATTTCAGGTCAATTATGTATCTAATTTTTGGATATTGGCACAGAATAGCTAAAGCAAACGAATTAGAATAAGTAAATCACCATATTAATCATTTACATTACAATGGGTGTGAGTTTCAGCAAGTGACAGCAGAGGAAGTTTCTTAGTCAAGAGTATATCTGCACTCGGATTGTGAATTTTTATTATAGCTGAAGGAGGCATACAGGCCCAAAAGAGCAAAAAACCAAACAGTATTAGCATTTTCTGGGGAAACATGCCCAGAGCTGAATTCAAGAAGTGCTCCTAAAACTTCATAGCTATTGTCTTTTTCTGAGAAGGCACGTGAAGAAGAGACTTCAAAATGAAATATTTGAGTAGGCTGGGAAGTCTGGCTATCTTGCATATAATAATAATAGTAAGATTGACGATATGCCATTAAGAGCTTACTATGTGACGGGCACTGTACTAAACCCTGGGGTAGATACAAGCTAATCGGGTTGGACACAGTCCCGGGCCCACACGGCGCTCACAGTCTTAAATCCCCATTTTACAGATGCGGTAACTGAGGCCCAGAGAAGTGAAGTGACTTGCCCAAGGTCACACAGCTGACAAGCGGCGGAGCCGGGATTAGAACCCATGACCTCTGATTCCCAAGCCCGGGCTCTTTCCACTGAGCCACCGTTTTGGAATCCCGACAATTGAAATTCAGGTTTAGAGAGGCATATTCCTTACGGAGCTCGTTACATGCACTGTTCAATGTTCATCACGATGGTAAAAGGCTTTGAACATAATTGCTAATTACACAAAGAGCAGCTATTTGACCAGATCCGGCTTGTCAGGACCAACTGGAATATGCCAAAAAGGGGTTACATTCGTTCAAGTATACTCGGTTTAATGAACAACTCGACCGGCTTGCCCAGTTTAACTCTGGTGAAGCTATCAGGGGTATATATAAAGTTCAGCTACCTAGGTCAGCTACAAGAGGAAACTAATTCTTTCTAAACCTCTTGGAAATTAAAAGAATCAGGAAAGATGAGAACAATAATACTCTTCGTTTTGTTTTCCCCTTTTGTGATTTCCTCTGGAATTGACCAAGATTATTCCCCATTTGATTCTCCCCTGCCTGACTCCAAATCAAGATTTGCCATGTTAGACGACGTCAAAATCTTAGCCAACGGCCTTCTTCAACTAGGACATGGTCTTAAGGATTTTGTCCACAAGACCAAGGGACAAATTAATGACATATTCAAAAAACTTAACATCTTTGATCAGTCTTTTTATGCTCTCTCAGAACAAACAAATGAGCTCAAGGTGGAAGAAGAGCAGTTACGAGAAACCACATCTAAACTTCAGGCCAGAAACGAAGAGATGAAGAACATGTCGCTTGAACTCAATTCGAAACTCGAAGGCCTCTTACGAGAAAAGCTTCAACTTCAACAGAAAGTTGGGGGACTGGAGGAGAAATTAGCAAACTTTGATAAAATTCAACCGGAGATACAGGAACCCAAAGAAGTTATCTCGCTCAAAGTAAGTAAACCCAAGAAGCGATGAAGCTACTTGAAAAGATATTCTTATTGGTGTTTTGCCTCTCATGAATGTCATAGTAATGCTTTCAAAAAGGGGGTTTTATGGGTTGGTTTTTTTTTTTAAATGGTATTGATCGAGTGCTTACTCTGTGTCAAACTCTGTTCTAAGCGCTGGGGTAGATACAAATGAATTAGGTTGGGCACAGTCCCCGTCCTGCACGGGGCTCAGGGTCTAAGTAGGAGAGAGAACAAAACAACTGAGGCATGGAGAAGTTAAGTGACCTGCTCAAGGTCACGCAGGAAGCTTTTGGCAGAGCTGGGATTAGAACCCAGGTCCTCTGACCCCCAGGCCTGAGCTCGTTCCACTAGGTCACGCTGCTTTCCAAGTTTTATAAGTATGTCCTTAAGGAGCAAAAGGAAATTCTAATTTGAGGTGCCTCCACCAGGTCATATGCAAAAAAAATACTAGCTTTAGCGTAAATTATAAAGGGAAAAAAAAGCATTTTACAGTGTCTTTGACTAGGAAGATGACTTTTGCGAACCACCAAATCACAGCTCACTGAAAGGGTAAAATGCTTCCAAAGGGTCCTATGCAAGAATGATGAGAGACCTACAAACCTAACACAAATGGATGAAAAATATTTTAAGAGGCCACTTGCTATGTGTTAAAAATCGTTAACACAATCAGTAAGGAGACCTCACCGTTCTTCAACGTGCTTAACCTACAGACAACTGAAGCGGTTGCAATAAAGGAAGCTAATTCATTTGAAACGTTTGAGAAAGTTAGGAATTAGAAATTGCAGAAAAATAAGTATTGCTACGTAGTATGGAAAAAAACCTAAGACATTTAGATGGCTACATGTGATAGAAAAGGGTGCGTGACCATCAAACCTCAAATGTTGACTAAACCACATTGCATTTCCAGAGCTTTGTAGAACGGCAAGATAGCAAAATCAAAAACCTCCTGGAGATTGTGCAAGAGCAGTACGCACAACTCGATAAGCAACACAATCAAATTAAAGACATCGAGGAAAAGGTAAGTCACTTTAAACAATGATACTTCTGAGTTGTTTCCCAATAAACGTCAGGCTTCTCCAAGCAGATTTGGAGCAGAGCATAGTCCTAATTCATTTTCCACATTAAGTTAGGCGTGGAAAGAAAGCTGTCCTATATAAAAGAGCTGGTCCCGTGAACGGAACGTAAGTTTGGACATTTTAAGGGTCTTTTCCCTCAGGAGCGTTTAGCTGGGTCATCGTCGCCATCTCCCATTGGAAACAGATTTTCCCTTTCGGGGAAGAGGCTGTTCATGCACAGGGAGGTTAAGCGTCTGGCCGAAGGTATCGGAGTCTCTGCAAGACCGGGGAACTGAACTGGAGCATTCTCGCTGGCCGGTGGATAATAATAATAATAATGTTGGTATTGAAGCGCTTACTATGTGCAGAGCACTGTTCTAAGCCTTGGGGTAGATACAGGGTAATCAGTTAATCCCCATTTTGCAGATGAGGTAATTGAGGCATAGGGAAGTGAAGTGACTTGCCCACAATCACACAGCTGACAAGTGGCAGAGCCGGAATTCGAACCCATGACCTCTGACTCCCAAGCCCGGGCACTTTCCACTGAGCCACGCTGCTTCTCTCTAGTCTGGAAGAGCCTCTTGCCCTATTTCCTTCTGCTTAAACCACCTGAGGCTGATTCAGAGGGGCCAGCGAGCCAAAGACTCGGAAGTGAACGGGAAGGCTGAGCTAATGCAGCAGGCGGGAGGGAGCTAATATCATACGAGAAGCAGCGTTGGCTCAGTGGAAAGAGCCCAGGCTTAGGAGTCAGAGGGCATGGGTTCTAATCCCGGCTCCGCCACCTGTCAGCTGTGTGACTCTGGGCCAGTCACTTAACTTCTCGGTGCCTCAGTTACCTCAGCTGTAAAATGGGGATTAAGACCGTGAGCCTCACGTGGGGCAACCTGATTATCTTGTATCTACCCCAGCGCTTAGAACAGTGCTCGGCACATAGTAACCGCTTAACAAATACCAACGTTATTATGATTATCATCATAAATGGGCAACCGGGTCTCACGGAACTAATATGGCAGTGTACAGTATGCAGTAGCTTGCCCTGGAAGACACAGAGACACAAAATTTATGCCTGCCCCCCCATGCCCTTAGTACGATCCTTTAATAATAATAATGATAATGATTAATAATTGATGGTATTTATTAAGTGCTTACTATGTGCCAGGCAATGTACTAAGCGCTGAGGTGGATACAGGCAAGGCAGGTTGGACAGAGTCCCCGTCCCACGTGGGGCTCACAGTCTCAATCCCCATTTTACAGATGAGGGAACTGAGGTCCAGAGAAGTTAAGCGACTTGCCCCAGGTTAATAAGCAGACAGGTGACGGAGCCGGGATTAGAACCCATGACCTTCTGACTCCCCAGGCCCGTGCTCTATTCGCGACGCCACGCTGCTTTGCACACAGTTCAGCACACAGTAAATACGACTGAATGAAAGAACAAAGACATGGACTGTCTGACGAGTGTGGGAAGGCTGAGGGTTGAAAGTAAATACAAATGAGTGTTCTGGGCCAGGTACATTTTTCTTATTTGATTTCCCACACTTGTTGAGTGTTTGTAATGCGCTAAGCACTGTGCTAAGTTGCTGGGGGAAAGGACTAGGATACCGATTCATATGATTTTGGGCCTTCAGCGGGCTCAGTCTTACGGGCCAGAGGGGTTCACACACACAAGGAGACGAACAAAAGAGCAGAGAAAGCCAAAATAGGAGAAAAAAGTAGCCGTGCATTCCAGCTGGGAAGGATTATCCTTGGGTCCCTCACTATTCCACGAGGGCGTGTCCTCAACTAACCTGTTGCCACCTCGTGAGAAGCAGCGTGGCCTAGTGGATAGAGCGAGGGCCTGGAAATCAGCAGAATCAAGCTTCTAACCTCGGCTCCACCACGTGTCTCCTGTGTGACCTCGGGCAAGTCACTTCACTACTCTGGGCCTCAGTTACCTCATCTGTAAAACAGGGATTAAGACTGGGAGCCCCTAGTGGGACAAGGACTGTGTCCAACCCGATTTGCTTGTATTCAGCCCAGTGCTTAGTATAGTGTCTGACACACGGGAAGCAGTTAACAAATATCACAATTATTATTCTCAGCCTGCTAAGATTTCCCCCCAAAATCATGTAAAAACCAAATGACGGTGCTCTAATGGAATGCCGTCTCCAGTCTCAATCACCAAGTGGCTCAGGTCTTGTCTTAGGCCGTCGACTCATTTCCAACCCATAGCGACACCTTCATCCCATCCAAATGCCTCACTTCTACTTTGGGATTAACGTGTATCTACCCCAGTGCTTAGATCGGTGTCTGACACCTAGTAAACGCTCAACAAATACCATTATTATTATTATTAGCAATGGGAATCACACAATGCCCAGACACAGGGCAATAAAACTTTCAGAAGTCTGCATGGCCCAACCTCTGCACTCAAAAGGATGGAAACAGCAAAATATCCAGCTAAAAAGTAATTTCCCGAATCTCCGTAGAGGTCTACTTTAGTTTCCCTAGAACGGAAGGGTTTGGAAAGCACGCTCTCGTTCCGTAGACTGTAAGCTCCTCGGGAGCTGAGACTGCATCGACCGACTGCTCCACTGTACTTCCCCAAGTGCCGAGTGCAGGGCTCCGCGCACAAGAAGTGTTTGACAAATACCATCAAACCGATCTCATCCAAATCTTAACTCATCCAAAACGGAAGCCCAAATTCTAGATTTTCTCAAAGCTGAAAGAACATTTCTGCTGCTGGTGGCCAACCTCCCGAAATGGCTGTCTCGCCTATGGCAGATTCACAGTTCTTATTATTATTAGAAACGTACAAATGAAGACTGATGTTGGGGAACAATCTACGGTTTTCTCACTCTTCTTCCATGTGTGTTCCGGTCTCATCTACTCCTTTCTTTAATCATTCTCATGACCAACTCAATGCTTGGCACACAGTAAGCGCTTAACAAATACCATCATTATTCTTATTATTATTTAGTTAAGGCTCTGCCATGGAACGTTTTAACTGGGTTTGGTTGTGAACAAAATTTGTATTAGGGCTGAGTGAGCCCCTGGATGGTCAAAGGGCAGGGACTGTCTCTATCTGTTACCGATTGTACATTGCAAGCGCTTAATACAGTGTTCTGCACATAGTAAGCGCTCAATAAATACTATTGAATGAGTGATTGAATTATCACAAGAACACAGAGACTTGGATATTTGAATCCCAGGACAGAAAACTGTTACCCTCTCTTATAGGCCAGCTACTATAATGTTCTCTATCCAACACCACTTGGATATGGACCAATAATAATAATGTTGGTGTTTGTTAAGCACTTATTATGTGCAGAGCACTGTTCTAAGCACTGGGGTAGATACAGGGTAATAAGGTTACCCCAAGTGAGGCTCACAGCCTTAATCCCCATTTTAACGATGAGGTAACTGAGGCCCAGAGAAATTAAAGTGACTTGCCCACGTACCACGCCCACATACCCCGCCACGCCCAAGTGTCTTGCCCACATACCAAATTACCACGCAGAGAGTCTGAATGACAGCCCGAATAATCAATACGGAAAGTTTTCCGGATCACAAGCCACCACAACCGACGTCAGGACTCTAATTCTACGTCAGGTTCTAATTCCGGCCAAGCCACTGCCTTACTGGTGGGTTCTAGACAAATCGCCCATCGAGGGTGTGTCTCAATTCTGTACCCCTCTAAAAATGGAGGGGGGGGGCGGTCGATTCTACAAGCCCTGTTCTGACACTGGGGTATGCCGTGTTAATGGATACCTTGGGGAAGTTCCTAATTAATAATAATAATGTTGGTAGTTGTTAAGCGCTTACTATGTGCAGAGTACTGCTCTAAGCGCTGGGGTAGATACAGGGTCATCAGGTTGTCCCACGTGAGGCTCACAGTCTTAATCCCCATTTTGCAGATGAGGGAACTGAGGCACAGAGAAGTGAAGTGACTTGCCCACAGTCACACAGCTGACAGGTGGCAGAGCCGGGATTCGAACCCATGACCTCTGACTCCCAAGCCCGGGCTCGTTCCACTGAGCCACGCCGCTCCTCTATTCAGGCAAACGAGAATGCCGGAACTAAATTAATTTCAACCTTCTAGGGACTACTGACATGAACTCAGTGTGGGGATGCAGTTTGGTAGAAGAAGTATATGCCTTGATTTGCAGAATGAAAAAGTGTCCCTCTGCCTAGCCTAACATCAAAGCCAGCTTTCTGGGAAATTAACTGTGCCCATGTTTGTTCTCATCAGCTGAGAAAGACCGGCTTCCAAGAAACCACAGACACTTCATTTTCTTCAAAACAGAGAGCGCCACGGACTATTCCTTCTTTACAATTTAATGCGACCAGAAAATCTGAAGGTCATGGTAAGATAATGTAATGTCTGCGGTGAGGTACCATAAAGTTCTCTCTGGCAGGAATTCACGAGTGAATCTCTAAATGGACAAGAATTTATACTTTTCACATCAGCTGCAATTCTTCAGATCCGCACGCGTTGCCCATTGTCCTAATTCAAATCGAGCTGACTTTAAATTCCTAACATTTAGACAATTTCCATTTTGAAGTAACAAAATCTACCCTCGAAAGCAATATGAAAACTTCCATAAGGTAAATCACAGACACCGTATGTTACCAAAGGAAACCAGATTTTCCTACCGCTTAATCATTTCCAGCTGTGGGTGATATACCTATATATATATATATATATATATATATATAAATATATCAAAGGATGTACTTGCAATCTGTTGCCGGTCACATCCGACATAATTTGCAACACTACTGTCTGGTGCATTTTGCAAGACAGTCCCAGAGTTTAATGTTCACATGTTCTTTTTCCGAAATGCCACCTGATTTGGCCATTTTGCAGCAAACAGTGGTTATAAATAAGAGACCAAAATAACCGTCATTCCCTAAGCCATTTGTTAAAACAGCTCCAACTGTAAATTTGGTGCCATCTTCTTGACTGTCTTGCCTTTAATGACATTTTGCTAATTGCTAATTCCAGGTGTTCTGGCTGATTGTTCTGCCATTTATGATGGAGGTGAACAGTCGAGTGGTGTATACTCCATAAGGCCCAATGAATCTGAGGCCTTTAATGTCTACTGCGAAGTAAAATCAGGTAAAACAGGCGAAAAGCTTCCTGCAGTCCCCATTCCTCATATATTCTCGGTGGAGTTATAACCCGCATACCCCTCGACGCTGGGCAGCTTTGCTTTCGATGCAGGCTTGATTCAGATTTAACCGCTCCTCATGAGCCACCCTTAAACGGCTATTCTCGAGAACAGAAAAATTCACAGTGAATTAGGATTTCTTTATCCGTATTTATTTATAGCACAGCGAAGCATTTCCATACTACCAAGCAAAGCCACTGGCCTACAAGATTTATCGGTCTCAATTCTCCCCCTTTCTCGAGCCTGTTTTAAGTTTAATTCTGGGGATTTTTAATAGGCGAAGGTGTTGTCGAGAGGCATAAATCACCGCCATGCCCTAATTTATGAGATCCCTGCTCCACAAAAACCCATGTATTAATTTACACACCCAACAAAATATGGGGGAATTAACCTTTTTGAGATCCATCGCTTTACATATATCAAAGGCAAAACAAGTGGCTAAAAAAAAATTCCTAATGGTTCCCTTCTTTACCTCAGATAGTTCATGGACAGTAATTCAACGCAGATCGGATGGATCACAAAATTTCAATGAAACCTGGGAGAGCTATGAACGTGGATTTGGCAGCCTTGATGGTAAGGTTGCTCTATTAACACGGTAGAAAACTAGCTTTTAACTCCTGGGAATCCCAGATCTACACAAAGGCATCCAGACCCCAGTACATTCAGACTCTGGGAGTATCTTCTGGCTAACACGAGTAGCCACATAAAAGGAAATGGAAACTCAAATACCTAATTGAAAGATTAATTTTCTACAGCATTTGGTAGGGAAAATACTCGCTTAACCCCATTTAAATGATTAGCTCTTCCCCCGGCTTTTGACAAGCATCTTCTGGAAGGAAAAACCAAGGAGGTGAAATGCTAAATCCTGACCCTTTTCACTCCTGGTGGTTGTGACCGGGCATATTCAGTTGAAAAGCACATTTCCAACATCAAATCCCTAAAGGGTCAAAGCAGCCCAAGTCCCATCCCGCCCCTACTTTTTCTTTCTTTTTTTTTCTTTAAAACTCACGCTCTGCCGAGGTACCATCAGCCAATTATCTGTCTTAGTACCAACAGACTCAGAAAACACCCACTTTTATATTGGTTAATCATCAATTTTCTCATCCATCCGTCACTCGCCCCAAATTGGGCAGGGACTCCTTTGAAAGGCCAATTCTGGGACACGCGTATTTGTAATATCACTGACCCTCTCGGTGCTTCCGTGCCCTCTTGCGTGACCGAGTGCAATGAGGAGGATCAAATACCTCCAATCCGCTCGACGGAAACACGCAAGCGAGGAAAGGAGAGCGGGTAACTCCTCCCTGGCCTCACTGTGGGGCGTCGAATTAGTACTGAAACAAGAATTTATTTGACCTCTAGGAGAAGGAGAATATTCTCAGTCCTCGCCGCTGGTAGCGGCCTACAAATGCCGATCTTTCCTTGCACTTACTGACCAATAATACTGGCCAAAAATATGCCCGGGGAAACTTTTTTTTTTTTCAAAAATTAAAAAAAAGACCCCTCATTTATGAATTCTATATTTGAAGACCATAAGTAAAACCTGCATGGGCTGGGTGTCTCAAGAGAAAAGTATGATTGCATTCTGAAAAGCAGGTTTCTTTTTACATTTGATGTATAGATTTTGTGGGGGACATATTTCCTTGGCCCTCAAAACTGATGACGATAATAATAATAATAATAATAATGGTGTTTGTTAAGTGCTTACTGTGTACAAAGCACTGTTCTAAGTGCCGGGGGAGGATACAAGGTGATCGGGTTGTCCCACGTGGGGCTCACAGTCTTAACCCCCATTTTACAGATGAGGTAACTGAGGCACAGAGAAGTTAAGTGACTTGCCCCAAGTCACGCAGCTGACAGGGATTAGAACCCCTGACCTCTGAGGTTAATCTAAGTTACCGGAAAATAGATTCATACAGTTAGTTTGGTGCCCTGCTAGTGACAGGGCCTTGATAAATTCACTCACAACAAATAGGTGCTTAATAACTTCCTGTTGCTACCAAAACCGTCTATCTGCCAGGAGTATTTGGGCATTTCACTCTTGTTCTCAAATAACTCCGTTTTCTGCCTCGTTGCCGTATTAAACGGGTGTTTTTAAGTGCCTAGGGTGACCTGCTAGCTTGGTTGCTCTGACGTAAAGAGCCTGCAGCTATGAAACACCAACCGAGTTGCCCAGCAGTCATGCGGTCTTTGTGGAAGCCCTCCAACTCTACTAGTGTCCGTCTCCCCCTCTAGACTGTCAGCTCGTCGTGGGCAGGGAATGCGTCTGCTTGCTGTTATACCGTACCCTCCCAAGTGCTTAGTACAGTGCACTGCACACAGTAAGCGTGCCATAAATACGAAAGGACGAATGCAGATTTCTAAGAGCAAAATAGGAATTTTAAAAGTGCTTCTCTACGGACAGCCCTTGATTTTGTAGATCAGATGTGTATCATCAAAGATGTAAACAAGACGTAGAGAAGCAGCGTGACTCAGTGGAAAGAGCCCGGGCTTGGGAGTCAGAGGTCACGGGTTCGAATCCCGGCTCTGCCACTTGTCAGCTGTGTGACTGTGGGCAAGTCGCTTCACTTCTCTATGCCTCAGTCCTCTCATCTGTAAAGTGGAGATTAACTGAGAGTCTCACGTGGGACAGCCCGATGACCCTGTATCTACCCCAGCGCTTAGAACGGTGCTCGGCACATAGTAAGCGCTTAACGAATACCAACATTATTATTATTAGACAATGAAGGGGCGAATTTCAGGAGAATCCCCACCACAATTAGGGACGACCCTCCCCGCCAGATCCATGCTGCTGATTCGGTCGAAGCAACAGGTCGAACTCTCTCAAAATTTATGTTATCCTTATCCTTCCCCTTTTCTCCACAGGGGAATTCTGGCTGGGCCTAGAGAAGATCTATTCCATAGTCAAGCAAGGGGATTACATCTTACGGATCGAGCTGGAAGACTGGAAGGACAACGAGCGCTATGTTGAATATTCGTTTACCTTGGGGAGTAAAGACACAGACTACCTCCTGCACCTCTCTGAGATTACAGGCAGTATTCCCAACGCGCTCCCCGAACACAGAGATCTGGCGTTTTCTACGTGGGATCACGGCACGGGAAGAGATTTCAACTGTCCAGAAGGCGCTTCAGGTATTCATTCATTCATTCAATAGTATTTATTGAGCGCTTACTCTGTGGAGAGCACTGTACTAAGCGCTTGGAATGGACAAATCGGTAACAGACAGAGACAGTCCCCGCCCTTTGACGGGCTCACGGTCTAATCGGGGGAGACGGACGGACGAGAACGATGGCGATAAACAGAATCGAGGGGAAGAACGTCTCATTGAAACAATAGAAAACAAATAGAATCAGGGTGATGTACATCTCATTAACAAAATAAATAGGGTGATGAAGATATATACAGTTGAGCGGACGAGTACGGTGCCGAGGGGATGGGACGGGAGAGGGGGAGGGGCAGAGGGAAAGGGGGGAGAAGAGGTATCTTGGCTCATCCTTCGGTTAATTTAGAAATCATCTTCTGGAGAGTTATACACTTAACCCAATCAAGCGCCAGAGTGTTTAAAATTTCCCTCCACCCTAAGTACCTTAGCCATTAAATGGGATGTCACCTGGGAGTTGTGTTTATGGCAGGGGGTAGGGGATTCACATATGAAGAAAGCAGGAATTTGACAAAGGCACTCAAATCTGCGCCAAGAGAGAGAAGCAGCCTGGCTCGGGGGGAATTAATAATAATAATGTTGGCATTTGTTAAGCGCTTACTGCGTCCAAAGCACTGTTTTAAGCGCTGGGGGGATACAAGGTGATCAGGTTGCCCCACGTGGGGCTCACAGTCTTCATCCCCATTTTACAGCTGAGGTAACTGAGGCCAAGAGAAGTGAAGTGACTTGCCCAAAGTCACACAGCTGACAAGCGGCAGAGCCGGGATTAGAACCCATGACCTCTGACTCCCAAGCCCATGCTCCTTCCAGTGAGCCCCGCTGCTTCCTGTCTGCAGCGCGAGAAAGCACAAGGGCGAGGGAGTCAGAGGACCTGGGTTCTAATCCTGGCTCTGCCACTGCTCTGCTGTGTGGTTTTAGGCAAGCCACTCCACTTCTCTGTGCTTCAGTGACCTGGTCTGTCAAATGGGGATGGAGCTTGTGAGCTCCGTGCGGGACAAGGACTGTGTCCAACCTGATTAGCCTGCATATACCCAGCGCAGTGCCTGGCACACAGTAATTACTTAACAGATACCATTAAAAATATTACATTAGTAAAGAAAGCCTTTCTAAACCCCAAATTCAAGCTCTGATGGCCTAAAATTCAAACCGGGCACACAGATGCCTTTGCAATTTTTTTTGGAAAAAAAAAAAAAAAATTCAAACCCTTCCCCGATTTGAACAGCCTCGCACTCTCCTCTTCTGCAGGTGGCTGGTGGTGGGAAAATGCATGTGGAGAAACCAACTTGAACGGGAAATACGCCAAACCGAGATCGAAGAGTAAACCGGACAGGAGACGAGGACTGTCCTGGAAACCCTCGAGGGGCAGGTCCTACTCCCTCAAGGCCACCAAAATGCTGATCCACCCAACGGACTTAGGAAGTTTTGAATGATATGCACCCAGGCAAGTGAAGTGAAAAAAGCAAATAAATGGAACAAAAACTCTTCAGCAGTTACTGTGGTTTAATGATCAGTAATGCAACCCCGACAGGGAGGAGTGAAGGAAGAGTTGAATTTAATAGCCTAAGGGGTTTGCCGTAGGCTAATTTGAGCCTCCTGCAGTAGGAGTTAAACGTACCGGTTTTGTTTTTTTTTCCAAGACCAAAATTGCTGTATCACCATCCCTGATGAGCTTTTACTTTTTCCAGCTGGATGCCGTCTGACGCTCTAGATCACATCGACGGCGTACGGATATTTTCTAAACAGTGTATCGATTTCATATGGTCTTTTTATACAATCTAAGCTTATTTTTGGTAAAAATATACAATGAGAAAGCCATCTTTTCACTGAACCCGTCCCAGAGCTGCTTGTCTTTTTCACTCATGAAAGCAGTTCGGTTTCAAGACAGATCCAACTACTAAAAGGTAGCTTGGGATATTTCGAGACATGAATGAATGTAAAGGTCAAATACTTCCACATTTAGGAAATACTGTCAGGTTACCATTCATTTGAAAGCTGGAATTCATCAGAATAAAAGCACTTCTGACGATCCAAAATGTAACGCTCAAAATTTATGCTATACTTTTCTGAAGAATAATTTGTATCAAATGTTTGCGATACTTTATTTATGAAATCAAATGAAGCAGGATGAAATACTGTGTTTAAATAAGCTCGGTGCCTTTGAAACAGATGGAGTACATCATATTATTAAGTCATATTGACTTCACCTCGGGATCAATGTATTCTTACTCACCTTTTGTATCTTCACTGTACTGTATGCATTTTTTAGCACCTACGACTGTAAAAGGACTTTTGAAGCTGCCTTGTCAAAATAAAACAAATGCGAATGTGAACTGTTGGATCCAAGTGCAGTGTTATACGAAACTGGCTTCGGTAATAGTATTTATTAAGCACTTACTGTGTGCAGAGCACTGTACTAAGTGCTGGGAAAGACTACCCAGGTGAGGATTAAACACGGTCCCTGTCTCTCGGCGGGCTCTCGAACCAAAAGAAACGGTGGGTGTAATCATTCATATATTCATTTGGATTACCTGAGCACTTCTGTGTGTACAGGACTGCACTAAGCGCTTGGGAGAGTACCACAGAACAATAAAGAGACACATTCCCTTCCCGCAACGAGTTTACAGTCTAGAAGGGGGTGACAATCTGCCTAGGGAGGGATAGAAACCAATTGAAATCGGAATGGCAAAGAGCGACTTGCCTTGGAATCGAAGCATTAACGTTTACAGGCTGTGCGAGGGGCATTTTAAAATTCAATCAAAATAGAGCACTGTGTAGCATGACTAATGGGTCGTATATTTGGACATCTGTGTTGTCCTAATATACCTTCTCTCTTCTCAAGGGGCCTCAGTTGAACGACAAGGTATTAATGTCTTAAGGCACTCTTTAACGGTTCCAGCCCAAGGTTCCTAAAGAAGGCGGCGGAGTATAAAGTGAGGTCTGAATTTTAAACCCTGCCCGTTGGGTCTCTTGACTTCCCCCTATGCTCTATCGAGTTTGCCAGTAGCAAGCCAGGGAAGGGAGACCTTCAAGTAATTCCAGGTGCCAAAGAAAATGGTGTGGGGATTTCAGCACACCGGCACCTACAACTCTTTTCAACTCATTAACCAACATCCCACTGTGGGTTAAGAAGAACCTTGACGTTGGAAAAAAGACTGTCTTATTAAAAAAAAAAATCTTGTGCTCCTGATTCCTTCTTAAATAATCCAATCCCCCTTTTGTAAGATCCAGAATGTCCTGACATTCTGAAGATGTTCACCCCCTTTGAATGATCTGGTATTGTTTTTCGAGTACTGACAAAACTCATCGGTGGTTTAAAAAATGTCACCGTTAGCAGCCGGGAGAAAAATGTCACTAATCTTCTCGTCTTTCCCCGATCCTCATCCATCATCCTCTGCACCACGTACTTCCTTCTCCCCTCCTTCTGGAATATGAATCCTTGGGTTTTTTCTCAGTTGAGAATTTCCGAAGACCGCACGACCCAACCGATTCACCTGAACCAGCTATTCCAGGTCAGGCCCGGCCTTTCCTGGTTTCCTCTAACCAGGGGTCTAGACCGCCTACTTGGTAATGACGGAGGCTGGGCCTTTTGCTGTCCTCATTCGGGATATGGTGACCTTCACCCCCCGAATCGAAAACCAAACTCCTTGGAAACTGGGATCGCAAAGGATCAAAAGGACAGATGTCCATTCCCCTCCTTGATGACATTCCCATATCAATCCTGAGGGAGTGTAAAGTTCTAACCAAGCAGCCTGTAGATGCCTAATAATCGATGGTCAAAACCCCCCTCACGTGACTGCAGATAAATGGCCCAATCTGGTCCAAACTGGACAAGGAGCTTCCGACGACCATATCACAAACGAGACAGGAAATGCCGTCTGGTGGGGCCCTGTCAGAGTTTACCTTCTGACGGGCTCCGAAAACAATCTCAGGATTTGGGGCACCTGCTGGGTGGGACTTAAATTAATTCTGGCATACCCAGACACCGCCCATTTCGCCGCTGGGTCACCTCATCTAGTGAGCCTTCCGTGGCGCTCGGCACATTATTCCATTATTTTCCATTATTATTCCATTATTCAATTGGAAGTAGCCAGGCCTAGGGGGAAGAGTTTGGGTTCTCTAAACTGTAAACTCATTGTGGGTAGGGAATGTGTCTTTTTATTGTTGTACTAAGTGCTAAGCACTTAGCACACAGTAAAGGCTCAATAAATACAACTCAATGAACTATACTCAAGCACTCTGTGGTTTCCAACTTTCAGTTTTTAGAGCTTCACCTCCTTGGGATAATTAGCACTTACTGAGGTCTGAGTAACGGAGTGCAGCAGCATGAGCAAAGAAAGGAAAGCCATAGCTTAGAAACTCTAAAGAGTTAAAAACAAGATGACTGAAAGGGAACATGTCACCCGAAAGACAGTACGCTCTACGAAGAGCCTGGAAAAAGTCAGGAAATGTGCTGATGTGACAACTGCCACAAAAATACAAACGGTCAACTCTACGGTGTTTTCAGTGACAACGTACGGATCCGAAAGCTGGACCGTGAAAAGACAGGATTGAAAGAGCTTCGGTTTTTGTGAAATGTGGTGTCGGAGAAGGCTTTTGCGAATACCTTGGACTGCCAGAAAAACAAACGGATTTTGGAGCAGCTTAAGCCAAAGTGGTCTTTGGAAGGCCAGATGACTCGACTTAGATTAGCATATTTTGGACACATACTCAGGAAGACTAATTCTCTAGAGAAGACACTAATGCTAGGAAAAGTCCAGGGAAAACGTGGAAGAGACAGACCAGCAGCTAGGTGGGTAGAGACCAGAACAACGATAACGATAAGAACCGTTAGAAAGGTTATGACTTATGGCAGAAGACAGGACTCTCTGGAGAAAATACATCCATAGGGTCACTAGGATTCGGAAACGACTCAGCGGCGCCTGATGAATAATAAAGGGGGCAGGGATTATGTCTTAATTTATTTGATTCCACCAAGCAATTGCATCTAGGTCAGCACCAACTGCGTAACGACACACACACTGCTTTCTTTTGTTTCCTGATAATGAGGAGGAATTGGCCCCCGCTCCAGAGTTCCAATATACCCTCTTCCGCAGCAAAACGTAGCGTCGGGCTTTTTAGGAAGTCTACGTGTGCGTGAAATATTTCACAAGACTGTCGACTACTAGAGCCAAGAATGCAAAGGCTCAACGATTGGATAATGGATCGGACCACTTGTTGTGAAAGAGCTCAAATCCAGATAACAGATTTCCTGCCAAGAATAGGACGTGCCCATTAACACAGCTCTTAAATCCTTAAAGTGCCAGTGTCGGCAATCTAGTTACATAATCAAAGAGTAACCAGTTAAAATAGGCATGATTTTGCACATATTTTGTTGAATATTTAATTTTCAAAGAATTAGTTTTCATCTCCTATTTAGCAAAAAAACACACTCCATGACTACTAGAGCCAAGGGGAGAAAGCAAAGAGCTTTATTAATAATAATAATACTAATAATGATGTTGGTATTTGTTAAGCGCTTACTATGTGCAGAGCACTGTTCTAAGCGCTGGGGTAGACACAGGGGAATCGGGTAGTCCCACGTAGGGCTCACAGTCTTCATCCCCATTTTACAGATGAGGTAACTGAGGCCCAGAGAAGTGAAGTGACTTGCCCAAGGTCACACAGCAGACAAGTGGCAGAGCTGGGATTCGAACTCATGACCCCTGACTCCAAAGCCCGGGCTCTTTCCACTGAGCCACGCTGCTTCTCTCTCCTCGCTGCTTTGACATGGGTTTTTAATGTTTCTAGGCCAAGTTAGAGTACTTCAAAGGTTGAGGAAGATATAGTAATAATGGTAGATTTGTTAAACGCTCACTATGTGCCGGGCACTGTACTAAGCACCGTGGTAGATACAAGGTAATTGGGTTGGACACAGTCCCCGTCCCACATAAGGCTCACATTCATAATCCCCATTTTCCAGATGAGGGAACTGAGGCCCAGAAGTGAAGTGACTTGTCACACGGACGACAAGAGGCAGAACCGGAATTAGAACCCAGGTCCTTCTGATTCCCAGGCCCGCGCTCTATCCTCTATCCGTGCTGCTTCTGAGGGAAAAGGGAACGGGACAGAGAGTGAGCTCTTTGAGCCAGGTTGAACCGCACAGCCTGTCAAACCGGGGTTCTATATTCAAGTGAGAAAATACCAAAAGAACGAACAGCATGAAAATGCAACAGCCCTATTACCAAAAAAGGGCTAAAAGCGTATTCGAGCAGCCTCTGTGTAACATGTTCCCCGGGTTGTGGGGGAGAAAGACACACCTTTGTAGCGTGACGATGGAAATCCTCTTTAGCGGTAGAAAGGGCCGAGCTGGAAGGTCACCACCCCCTTTCCAAAACAGAAATCTCAAAAGCCACCAAAATACTCTCTCCATTTTCCAATGGATTGCCCCTGCTTTGTGGCATGATAATAATAACACTGTTGGTGTTTGTTAAGCGCTTACTATGTGCAGAGCAGTGTTCTAAGCGCTGGGGGAGATACAGGGTAATCAGGTCGTCCCACGTGAGGCGCACAGTCTTCACCCCCATTTTACGGATGAGGGAACTGAGGTTCGGAGAAGTGAAGCGACTTGCCCACAGTCACACAGCTGACAAGCGGCAGGGCCGGGATGAATTTGGGCTCTACTGAGAACATGACCGGTAGCCCCGCCAAAGGTCGGATCAGAGCTGTTAGCGGGGCCTGGGGCAGTGGAAGCCGGGGCCAGGCCAACGTTGACCCCCTACGCTCTCCCCAGACAATAGGTCCGATCCTTCCCCCAACTCCGCCAAGAATAATTTAAATCTCCATCAGAGGAGGTATAAGCGAGGACTGGACTCTAAAGAGCCTTGAAGGCAGGGTTTGGGTCTACTGACTCTGTTGTACCTTTCTCTCCCAGGCGCCTAGTACAGTGCTCTGCATAAGTGCTCAATAGACGCCCTGACTGACTGGTCACCATGGAAGGGAGAGGGAGATGACAGGCAGGTGCGGTGGGTTCCCCCGGAGGTGCCGGGAGCCCCCCCGATTGTTGGAGCGGCCCGGCGTCACTGTGCGAAATCTATCTACGCATAATAATCCCGGCCCCGCCACCCGTCTGCTGCGTGGCCTCGGGCAAGTCCCGTCACTTCTCTGTGCCTCAGTTCCCTCATCTCTGAAATGGGGGTTGAGACTGTGAGCCCCACGTAGGGGAGGGACTGCGTCCAACTCGATTTGCTTCTATCTACCCCAGCGCTTAGAACAGTGCCTGGCACATAGGAAGCGCTCAACGAAATACCGCCGCTCTATTCCAGTTGCTTCGGGCCAACGTGGCTTCTTTGCTTTGGGGATCTGAGATGGGGGACTAGGTACGCCTCTGGAAGAAGTGATCTTTTAAACGATAAGCAGGTCGCCTTATATCTTTGCGAGAGATGAAAGGGAACTGATCCATTTGTTTTAATTAAAATTGCAACTCTTCAAAGCAAGTCCACTACGGCAGTAAACCTAATCCACATTTTTCAATCCCATTTCCCTATTTTCTTCCATCTCCGAGGACGCCTTTCATCCTGAACCTAATTAATCTCTTTCTCGAACAAAATAATCTATCCTTCTTGCCTCAGTGGCTCTTTCTGGTAACATATTACTCACTCCGCGGTCTGATCATCTCCATAAAATATGAAACTAACAACCTTCATATCCCACACTACGATTTATCAACGGTAAGGTTTGCTAACAAGTTTCCGGCATTACAGAGAAAGTTTCATACAGCCTGTACATAATAAAGAGGGATGAAGACTCTGCACAATTTCCCCCCCGCAATCACTTTAATCGCATGAAAAAAATACTGGAACATATGCTCGATAAATGCTCAACGGGAACAAAAACCCATATCCCTTGGTGAACAGGGTACAGTTGGTATTCAAACCTATCGGTGAGGGGAGAAAATTCATTTGCTAAATTATGTTTTACAATTAATCGGATGGCCGGCGATAGTTCCTCTGGCCTGGAATGGATTCATGTCAGCCCTATCTGAATGGGCTCCGAGTGCCTTCGTCAAGGATCATGTCAAGTGCAGAGGGGAGGTAAAAAGTAGAAGACATGTTTCACGAAGCCAGAACCAGTCAACTTGAGACTAGGTGGTATGAGAGCAAACACAGATACAACTACACGATTCCACCAACCCACCGAAAATAATCCCCTAAAACATCACGCTACCAAGTGCTGAAAGGAATAACTGAGGGGTTATCGAGCCTGAGCGAGTTTTGTGGAAGTAGGAAGTACCACAGAGTTTTTTCCAACAGGATGGAAAGGACAGGATGTGACCAAGGAGGTGGCACGCATCCCATGCGAAGGCATGACATGTTCCACAAGGGAGAAGGTAGGATTGCTGCATGCAGGGTTCAGTAAGGGTGTTTGCCCGATTCAAGGGGACGCCACATGCTGTGACGTATAAAAGGAGGGAAAATGGGTAGGAAAGAGTGGGGCGCCTTGGTGGAGAGCCTTCAAAGCCAGCAGTAGGAGTCTGAAATCGACAGGGAACCACGAAGCTATTTCTTAAGCCTCTTTCCATCCTACTATTAATAATGATAATAATAACGTTGGTATTGGTTAAGCGCTTACTATGTGCAGAGCACTGTTCGAAGCGCTGGGGGAGGTACAGGGTAATCAGGCTGTCCCACGTGAGGCTCACAGTCTTAATCAGATGAGATGAGTGAGGCACGGAGAAGTTAAGTGACTTGCCTACGGTCACACGGCTGCCAAGGGGCGGAGCCGCGATTCGAACCCATGACCTCCGACTCCCAAGCCCGGGCTCTTTCCACTGAGCCACGCTGCTTCCAAGTAATATTCTGACTTGAGGATCGAAAGGGAGCTGGGTAAATTAAAGGGACGAATGAGGATGGATGTCAAGCCGATACCACGGTCCCTCTTGCATCCCGTGACCCCCGGCTGGACCGCTGATCCGGGGCAACGACAGCACGGCTTACGGTCTCGTGACCTTGTGGCGTTTGCCTGCCTTAGGTGAATGATTATCCCCCGAGAGTAGCAGGTCCACAACTCTCCGCGGAACCCAACAGGGGAAGAACGACAGCCCCGCGAGGCAGAGCAACAGTTCTTCCAAATCATCTCTGGTCAATCAACCACTTCTTTAAAAACTCCAAAAGACGCCGCAAGGCAGAGCCCAAATGCAGCCACGGAATGACCCGAAAACCACTTTCTAAATCCACTTACGCAGGCCGGTCCTCTTAACGGTCGATCCCTAAGTTGTGTGGGAAATACGGATGACATTCTGTCTTTGACAGTTTGCTACCTACTAAAAGGCAAACACCAGGAGAACTACGTTAAGGGATCGAAAGAGCTCGATACTAAAATGCAACGCCATGAGGCAAATGACGATATAAATGAAATTTTACTCCACTGTGCCAAGTTGCCACCAACAGATCAACCCGATGTGGTTTTACTCCTTCCAGATGGGTTGGATTCTTTTCTTACACAACTTGGCGCAACTCTGCGTCTGGCAAATTATAATCCCAAAGAACGCCGCTGTAACTTTTAACACAACATGATTCCCTTACTGGCAGGGTCGTTAGCCAGGACTGATTTGTCAAAGCCAACAGAATAGAATTGAGTATAGTGTATTAAATCATCCATATGCGCACCCAGGACAAATGGAAATGGAATATTAAGACAAGTAACCTTAATGGCCAACTTATTTCACTCCAGACTTTGCCTTCAACTAAAATTACAGCTTTGCCACTGTTCATTTGAAAATTACAGTAATAAAGCATTAATTTCGGGTTCCTTTGGTAGCACTAATTGTTAAAACCATTCTTACTACTTAAAGAAAATGTCATCTCTTCCCAGGAGGTTTTCAGGCGTCAGCTTTTCCTAATGATAAAATAACTGAAATGAACTTGTACTGTGAGCGGGGGGGGGGGGGGCGGGGGGGGGGGGGAAGGGTTTCGGGATTAGAAGGGATTTAAGATTCCATGAAATAGACCAATGAGTGTTTAGGAACAAAGGGGAATGGACTCTCAGTGGTTACGGGGGGATATTTATGGATGCAGTGGAGAAGGTTCAATCGATCGATCGTATTTATTGAGCGCTTACTGGGTGCAGAGCGCTGTACTAAGTGCTTGGGAGAGTACAATATAACCATTTAACAGACACGCTCCCTGACGGCAACGAGTTTACAGTCTAGAGGAGGGGGGAGGCATTAATGTTAATAAATAAATCACGGATATGTACGTAAGTGCTGGGAGGCTGAGGGAGGGGCGAACGAGGGGCGCAAATCGGGGCAACGTAGAAGGGAGTGCGCGAAGAGGAAGTTGAGAGCTGAGTCAGGGAAGGCCTCTGGGAGGAGATGGGCCTGCAGTAAGGCTTGGAAGGTGGGGAGCGGAAACGCTTTTCAGATAGGGAGAGGGAGGGCGTTCCCGGCCGGAGGCAGGACGTGGGCGAGAGGTCGGCGGCGAGGCAGACGACATCAAGGTACAGTGAGTAGGTTGGGAACGGCGGACCCAAGTGGGTGGGCTGGGTTGTAATAGGAGAGGAGCGAGGCAAGGCGACCGCTGCTTCTGCTGTTTCTCCCGGTCTAGAGACCTTCCCTAATTAAGCCCTCTTTTCCCTCGCTTCCTCTCCCTTCCTGTATTTGGATCTGTTTGGATTTTCTATGTATCTGGCTCTATCTGTAAGAATCTCTGACCGATCTTTGAGCATTTGATATGCGCTCCTCAGCTTCTATGTACCTAGCTATAAGTTACACTATAAATTATTCACATGGATAATTAATAACTACGGCATCTGTTACACGCTACGTGTCAAGCACCGTTCTAAGCACAAGGTTATCCCTCTGGACTCAGTCTCTGACCCGCAGGAGGACTCACAGTCTAGTTGGAGGGAATGGGATTTAATCCCCATCTTACGGATGAGGAAACTGAGGTACAGAGGTGAACAAGGTCACCCAGACGACAAGTAGCGGGGCCGGGATTAGACGTCCTTCTAATTCCGAGGTCCGGGGCTCTTTCCACGAGGCCACGTCGCTTCTCTGATGTCTGCCTCCCCTTCTAAACCGTAAACTCATTGTGGGCAGAAGCGAGTTGACCAACTCCGTAGTACTGTACTCTCCCCGGCGCTTAGTACAGTGCTCGGCACACAGTGAGCACTTGACAAATACCACTGGTAATGACGATGAGGAGGATGGACCGCCCTTTAAAATCTGGACGCAGGGCAGTCGGACTGACCAAGACGTTCTGTGTCTCTCCCCTCCCAGGTGGACTGCTGCCGCCTGGCTAACCACAACTCGATACAAACGTTGGCCTTCCCCTTGAGAGGACGGGGAGAACAGCAGAAATGTTAGAATTTTTAATTGGCGATGGCCAAATCCATACGATTTTAATCCTCCCGAGATCTCGAGCCTGTCCACCCGTTACCCCTCTCGGTACATCCGTCGCGCTTTCTATTTCGGCCCCTTCGTTTCCACGGCTCCGCCGTCCGAGACGTCTTACCTGTAAGTGGTGTTCGGAACGTAGATATCCCGAGCGGGAAACTCCAAGATTTCCCTGGTGGGCCGGACCCTACTGTCAGGGTAGAGTTTGACCTGCAGCAACTCCGGAGTTAGGCAGTACTGGGGGTTCTCTGGAGCGGGAGAGATGTCGATCTTCAGCTGAGCTACAACGACACAGAGACGTGATTACTAAAGGAACCCAACGGCAACAGAAACCGACGATCGGGATTACTGCATTTCTGGCAGGGCTGCAGGTCAGATTCTCGCCTTTTCTTTCCACACGCACACGGCAAAACTCCCGTTCCCTTTAAATCCCACCCAGGACCCAAATGCACGGCAGAGGTCCACCTAACGCCCAAATGGGTATCCGCTCAGAAAGGGACGGGGACAGGGTTTTCAAACAGCTCGGCCAGACCCGAGCAGTGAGAGGTTTCCTTTAGAGACTGGACGGAGTTCACTTTCTTAAGCATTCGTTACTTCTTGTCCTGAGGTGCAGATTATTTGCGGAGGCTTCACCTCTTGCTCCAAGTGCTGATTTTTCCCGGTAGCGTCCTTTCCCTTTCTTGTCAGTAATTCTGTAGGCTTCCCGGGGGCGGGGAGACGCGTCCGCCTCTTCGGCGGATCGCGGATCGCGGGTGCGCAATAAGTGAAAGTACTGCAGGCAGGGGAGTGGCACGATCGCAAGGGGGAGAGGGTGGATTATTTCTCCATCACGCTGTTCGATTAGCGGTAACCGCACGTGTCGGCACTTCAGTGTTAATGACATTTGATTTATCTTAAGGTATTTCTTCAGCGCTTACTGTGTGTCAGGCACTGTACTAAGCGATGGGGCAGTCAGGTTGGACCATTTAACTGCCTCTCAAGCCAGAGGGTAGAGCATGCACAGGCATGCACAAGAGAGTACAGAAAGGGGACCGGCGGAACTCAAACCGAGATCTCGTTTAATGGGAAGGTGGAATGCAGGACGCCAGGCGGGACGTGGAGGCGGAGTGAGTGAAGAACGGTGCGGGCGTTCAGGTAGGTAAAGGGGGGAAGGAAGGGACGGAAGGATCGTTAAATTTAGGTTGGGGGAGGGAAGAGAAAGGCTGCTTTTAAACGAGTCCCCTTAAAGTAACAGATCACCTGTAATGGGTCTCAGTCTTCGTAAGACAGAAGACGGTCTTCTCATATCGGCAAGGAATTTGTACAGATCTTCATCGCTTAAGCGATCCCCTTCCTGTTTGCGTAGAAAGGAATCAGTTCACGGTGAATACTCAACAGAACGATGACAAAATTACTTTTCCCCACTCGTACACTCCCTTTTCCACTACATTCTAACACCGAGATAATTATTTCAGATTTTAAAATAGGAAATCATTCACACAAAAGAGTTAGGCGAAAGCAACTCATTACTCTACCTCCCCTATTCCTGCTATTTTAAAGGTTGCCTCCCCCTGTAGATTGTAAGCTCCTTGTGAGCGCGGGGATTGCGTCTACCGATGCTGAATCTTGTACTTTGCCAAGCGCAAGGTCGCAGTGCTCCGCACACAGCACGTGCTCCATAAATACCACGACTGATCGATCGATCACAAAAGAAGTGGTGCCCGACAAAAAATATCCAGAGCTCCGGAAGGATTTACACTTAATAATACTGCTGGTATTTGTTAAGCGCTTACTATGTGCAGTGCACCGTTCTGAGCGCTGAGGTAGATACGGGGTCATCAAGTTGTCCCACGTGAGGCTCACAGTCTCAATCCCCATTTTACAGATGAGGGAACTTGGGCCCAGAGAAGTGAAGTGACTCGCCCACGGTCACCCAGCTGACAAGTGGCGGAGCCAGCATTCGAACCCATGACCTCTGACTCCCAAGCCCGGGCTCGTTCCCCTGAGCCACGACACCTCCGGGTTCATCCAACCCTGTGAGGTTAAATAACAGGCCGGGCGACCGTCACTCTGTTCTCCCAAACGGTCTGTGGCCATTTTCGGAGATAATGTACAAAACTGGCTCATCAGAGGACCGCGCCTGGTGAATCGTAATCTTGCGGGGAAAGGACAAACAGGAAACAAACCAATACGGAGTTTCAACAGGGACCGAGAAACACCACTGACTAATCATCACCTCACAGAACATTAAAATGCTACTTCATTTCCCCAGCGCTCCGTGCAGTGTCCCGCACACGGCAAGCCCTCGGGATATACTGTCGGATGACCGAAGAGAGCCAAGGTCATTCCCAGGAAGAACGGGCAACTGTTGCCCATGAACTGGCCAGACAGGAATTGATGAGAAACAGCACGGCTTCGTGGATAGAGCACGGCCCAGGGAGTCAAAAGAACCTGGGTTCTACCCTCAGCTCCGCCAGGTCTGCGGTGGGACTTTGGGCGAGTCACTTAACTTCTCTGAGCTTAGTTTCCTCATCTGTAAAATGGGGATTAAGAGTGGGAGAACCCACGTGGGACAGGGATTGGGTCCAAGCTGATTAACCTGTACCTACCCCAGCACTCGGAACAGTTCTTGGCACGGAGTAAGCGCTTAACAAGCACCATAATTATTTATTATTACCAGCACTGAGTCAAACTGGACGATTTAATGAAGAGCGGTGGACAGAGACAAGCTGGGTGCACCCTGCTTCCGGATTCGCCTCCCTTCTTCCAGGAGGCATCACTCGGTTGTTGGATTCGCCGTGTCTGGCCCTCCCAGATCTGCCCAGAGGAGGAAATGCCCCAACGATGACCCGCTGACTCTGCCTCTACAGCGAAAGGGTGGGCTATCGGCAGTAGTGTATATGCCCCCAGACCGCTGAACAAAACGAAAAGTTTCGAGAGGCGGCGTGGCTCAGTGGAAAGAGCCCGGGAGTCAGAGGTCGTGGGTTCGAATCGCGGCTCTGCCACTTGTCAGCTGTGTGACTGTGGGCGAGTCACTTCACTTCTCCGGGTCTCGGTTACCTCATTTGTGAAATGGGGACGAAGACTGGGAGCCTCACGTGGGACAACGTGATTAAGCGCTTAACAAACACCAACATTATTATTAAAAGTTGGCGGCCCTGTTCTCTTGCGCAAATTGGATCTCGCTGTTACAGAACTGTCTCTGAAAACGAAGGACGGTGTGCACATCTGTGTACACACCCACCGGTCGGTTCGGCCCTCGGCCTAATGGCGACGGGAATTCTCTGGAGCTAATGGCATTTTTATGCTCTTAAGGAAGCGATTCTTGGGCAAATGCGATTATAACTCTAAATGAGTCAGACCCTGCTTTACCTCTTTTCATCTTTCCTTGACTTCCCCAGTTCCACCAGTCATCTATTTTACCGCAACTCCTCCTCGGTCATCGCTCTCAAAGTCAGGATAAGGGTGTGAGGGGGAAAAAACTCAACCGCTTCAAACTCCGCAAAGACGAGAGTAACGGAAATAATCTGCAAAAGCAGCTAGTAGCTAGGAGTTCTGTGTTTACAAACGCGTCGATTTTACTTTTATCGATAAGAGTTTTTCCGTCATTTGAAATCACCCTTTCGGCATTAAAGCTGATTCTCTGTGGGCCTGAAATCAATCAACCGACGGTAATTAGCGAGCCAACTGTGACTAAACGCCTGGGAGAGGACGATCCGACGGGATCAGCAAACCCATTCCCCGCCCATAACGAGTCTAAGGTCCGGAGGGGGAGGCAGACATTCGTACGAATAAATAATTCGTAATATGGGATCTGAAGGCACGGACGCAAGTGCTGCGGGGTCGGGGGTGGGGTGAGCAGCCAATGTCCGCCGGTCACAGATCCACGTGCAGTGAAGTGAAAGAAACCGGCTCACACTCACACCTCCTCTAGCGGCAACCCCGAAAGCCGGGAAATTAAGCCCGATTCTGGAACGATACCTGCTTAAAAAAGTTTGTCACAGTGAGCGTGGCCGGTCGAAAGCTAGTCAGGTTACAGGCCTCGTCCCCGCTGGCCGTCCTTTCGAGCGAGCGCCTCCCGGCGATGCTGGAGTTCCGCCTCTCGGACCAAGACCCTTTGCGTTCTGCCGAGTGAAGGAGAGGACACGCGCCCGCCGGTGAGGACCGGGATTCGTTTCGGGACCCAAGGTCCGCAGCCAAGGTATCCGCTGCCTTCCGGAGCCGGGCAATACGCGGGACAGAAGCGGAGGCTGGGCCAGGGTGATCGCGCGCCTGAGACGTCAGGAGCTCCAAGACGCACCCGGATCTCTCCGCCTCTCTCGCCGCGACGACTCATCCCTTATCGCTACGGTTTATCGCTAGGATAAAAGCCTTTAATCCTTCACGCTCTTCCGATGGGAGATGGAGAGGTTGGCCGTTGGGAAGGGGGTGAAGCGCCATACAGGACTGGCACCGACTCTCCAAACCTTCCTCAGCTGAAACGCCCCCTCTGTCTTAGCAGTCTGCTTAAATCGGACAGCGAAAGGCTTACTTACAAAACCTCCGTAAACGAGCCCACGGGCCGCTCGCGAATTAGCCTACTGATTCATCCCCGGCTCCCGCTGCAGAGGTCGGTCGCTCGGGAGCCGAGCTGGGTCCAGAGCCGCGGATTTCCTCCCATGCCCCAGTACCTCCGGTGCTGATTTCTACTTCGGTGGAATCTCGTTCCAAACTCCCGGCGCTGCTGACGATGTTCATCAGGTGGATCGCGGTCCAAGCGAAAGGCATGCGGTACTTCCCCAGTCTTTGGCAAAACTGCTCCGCTTGGCTTTTCAGCTTCTCCAGCTTCTCCTTGTTCTGCCAGAGAAATACTCGGCACGTTACGGGCCCGGCTAGAGGGGACAATCCGGTAAAGTGGGGGTGATTTAGGGATGGGAAGGGGGCATCGTTAATATCTTCCCTCATCCACCAGGCCTGAACCTTTACAAGTTCATGAACTCACTGTTCATGAAGAAGGCTACAGACGAAAAGTCCCACGGACACAAACGGAACTTTCATTCATTCATTCTCATCCTTCCCCCGTCGAGGGGCAGCGCGGCTCCGTGTCAAGAGCACAGGCTCGGGAGTCAGAGGTCGCGGGTTCTAATCCTAGCTCCGCCACTTGGCTGCTCTGTGACCTCGGGCCCGGCCACTTAACTTCTCTGGGCCTCCGCGACCTCATCTGTAAAATGGGGATAGAGACTGGGTGTCGTAGCTGAGAAGCAGCCTGGCTTAGTGCAAAGAGCCCGGGCTTGGGAGTCGGAGGGCGGGGGTCCTAATCCCGACTCCGCCGCTTGTCCGCTGTGTGGCCTTGGGCAAGTCACTTGACTTCTCTGGGCCTGTTACCTCCTATGTAAAAATGGGGATTAAAAGACGTGAGCCCTCCGTGGGACAATCTGATGAACCTGGATCTCCCCCAGCGCTTAGAACGGTGCTCTGCACATAGTAAGCGCTCAACAGATACCATAATTATTATTATCTACCCCAGCGCTCAGAACAGTGCTTGGCCCACAGTAAGCGCTTGACAAAAACCATAATTATTATGGTAATTATCTTTAAGCATCTAAGCTGGGTGGCCTTGACTGAATTAAATGGACGGGCCGGATTCTTCCAGATACGAATCAAGAACTAGTTTTTCGGGTATTGGGTGACCGGGGTTTTGGTCCCTCAAAACACGGACTCCGGCAAGAGGACAAACTATTTAAACCCACGTGACGGAGGAAGGGCTCACCTTGGCGGCATCTGCTTCCTTGAAAATCATATACGGTTCAGCGCACTCCCCAATGTCTCCTTGCTGCAGGACTTTCTCCAGCTGGGGAGGGAAGGAAGAGGAGGGAGAAGACGTATGGGAAGTGTCAGGTTTCCGATAAAAATCCGCAAATAATAACAATTAAGGTACTTGTGAAGCGCTTACTACGTGCGGGGCACCGCTCTAAGCGCTGGGGGAGACACGGGGTCATCAGGTTATCCCACGTGGGGCTCACATTTTTTTAATCCCCCTTTTTACAGATGAGGTAACTGAGGCCCAGAGAAGTTAAGCGACTTGCCCAAGGTCACGCGGCAGACAAACGGCAGAGTCGGCATTAGAGCCCACAACCTCCCACTCCCAAGCCCGCGCTCTTTCCACTAAGCCACGCTGCAAATAATAATAACGTCGGTATCTGTTAAGCGCTTACTACGTGCAGAGCACCGTTCTAGGCGCCGGGGGAGAGACGGGGTCGTCCCACGTGAGGCTCCCGGTCTTCATCCCCGTTTTCCAGATGAGGTCACTGAGGCCCAGAGAGGTGAGGTGCCTCGCCCGCAGTCACCCGGCTGACAAGCGGCGGAGCCGGGGGGGTCGAAGCCGTGACCTCTGACCCGGAAGCCCGGGCTCTCTCCACTGAGCCACGGTGCAACGTACATCCTAAAACCGCCGCTCACGACATCCTAATTGGCCGCGGCGCTTGTTGAGTACCTGTCGGCCAAGGACTCGACTAGCCCCTTGGGAACTCGCAGGAGAAGTAAGCGGGATAGTCCTCGCCCGGCCCAAGCGGGCCACCGGAAGGGGCAACGGAGATGGAGGCGAGGCTCTCCGAAGTGGCAATCCCGATTTTAGCTCCTTTTTGAAAACGAGTCCGGCAACCTAAAAAGAAATCCCCAACTGCCAATACCTTCCAGCTCAACCACTGCCACTTGCCAGGGGTGCGACTACGAAGCAGCGTGGCTCAGCGGAAATAATAATGTTGGTATTTGTTAAGCGCTTACTATGTGCCCAGCACCGTTCTAAGCGCTGGGGGAGACACAGGGGAATCGGGTGGTCCCACGTGGGGCTCACGGTCTTCATCCCCATTTTACAGATGAGGGAACCGAGGCACCGAGAAGTGAAGCGACTCGCCCACAGTCACACGGCCGACAGGTGGCAGAGCTGGGATTCGAACTCGTGAGCCCTGACTCCAGGGCCCGTGCTCTTTGCACTGAGCCACGCTGCTTCTCCAAGAGCCCGGGCTCGGGAGTCAGAGGTCACGGGCTCGAATCCCGGCTCGGCCACTTGTCAGCCGTGTGACTTTGGGCGAGTCACTTCGCTTCTCGGTGCCTCGGTTCCCTCATCTGTAAAACGGGGATTAAGACCGTGAGCCTCACGTGGGACGGCCTGATCCCCCGGTGGCTGCCCCAGCGCTCAGAACGGTGCTCGCCACATAGTAAGCGCTTAACAAGCACCACCATTATTAACTAAGAAGAGCAGCGTGGCCTAGTGGGTAGAGCGTGGGCCTGGGAGTCAGAAGGACCTGGGTTCTAATCCCGGCTCCGCCACCTGTCTGCTCTGTGACCTTGGGAAAGTCGCTTCACTTCTCGGGGCCTCAGTCACCTCCTCGGTAAAATGGGGATTAAGACCGCGAGTACCATGTGGCATGTGGACTGTACCCAACCTGATTACGGCTCAGCGGAAAGAACCGGGGCTTGGGAGTCGGGGGCCGTGGGTCCTAATCCCGGCTCCGCCACTTGTCAGCCGGGTGACCTTGGGAAAGTCTCTTCACTTCTCTGGGCCTCAGTTACCTCATCTGCAAAATGGTGACGAAGACCGTGAGCCCCACGTGGGACAATCTGATCACCTGTATCTCCCCCCCCCCCCCCCCCCCGGCGCTTAAAACAGTGCTTTGCGCACAGGACGTGCTTAACTACCATCATCATCATCATCATCAGCTTGCATTCATTCATTCAGCAGTATCTATTGAGCGCTTCCTACGTGCAGAGCACTGTACCGAAGCGCTTGGAACGGACAGATCGGCAACAGATAGAGACGGTCCCCGCCCTCTGACGGGCTCACGGTCCCATCGGGGGAGGCGGACGGCCGAGAACGATGGCGGCAGATAGAATCGAGGGGAAGAACGGCTCATTAGAACGATAGCAGATAAACAGAATCGGGGTGACGTACATCTCATTAACAAAATAAACAGGGTGATGAAGATATAGACGGTCGAGCGGACGGGCACGGTGCCGAGGGGAGCGGACGGGAGAGGGGGAGGAGGAGAGGGAGAGGGGGGAGAAGAGGGTTTAGCCGCGGAGAGGTGAAGGGAGGCGGGTAGAGGGAGCAGAGGGAAAAGGGGAGCTCGGTCTGTACCGTGCCCGGCACGTAGTAAGTGCTTAACAAATACCGTTAAAGAAAAATCTCCAAACTGACCCGGAGGTCCTTTACCGATATACTCACTTGTGCCTACAGATTGTTGAAAAGGGGGCTGAAAAGGGCGCCTCTTACCTTGATGACCAGGAAGACATCCTGGGAGGGGTAGGTGATGGAAAAAATAGCAGATCTGGCCAGGGTGGTGATAGCGGCGGGTGGCACGTGCGGCCGCAGCACCCCTTTCATTTGCTCGGAGTTGAGGTCGAAGTAGAAATTCTCTGAAATCTAAAAGACGCGGGTTCGGGTTTCCGAACGTTCTGACGAAATCCCCTCTCGCCTGGTGACCGTTGCCACGACCGTCCGGTCAGTCCGTGAAGCGGCGTGGCCTAGTGGCGAGAGCCCGGGCTTGGGAGGCGGAGGTCCTGGGTTCTAGTCCCGGCCCCGCCCCTCGAGCCGGGGCAAGCCACGTCACTTCTCCGGGCCTCAGTTCCCTCATCTGGAAAATGGGGATGAAGACTCCCGTGGGACGACCTGATCGCCCTGTATTCCCCCCGGCGCTCAGAACGGTGCTTGGCACGTGGTAAGCGCTTAACCAATATCACCATCATTATTATTAATGTTCTCTGTGCTTCGGTTCCCTCATCTGGAAAATGGGGACGAAGACTCCGAGCCCCACGCGGGACAACCTGATCACCCTGCATCTACCCCCGGCGCTTAGAACGGCGCTTGGCACACGGTAAGCGCTTGACCAATATCACCATTATTGTTCTCTGTGCCTCGGTTCCCTCATCTGGAAAATGGGGATGAAGACTGTGAGCCCCACGTGGGGCAACCTGATTACCTTGCATCTCCCCCGGCGCTTAGAACGGTGCTTGGCACATGGTAAGCGCTTAACAAATATCATATTATTATTTTTTAAATGTTCATCAAAAACAGGTTCACCACATCCTTGGGTTGACATAGCAAGCGCTTAGTACAGCGCTCTGCACATAGTAAGTGCTCAATAAATACGAATGAATGAGTGAATGAATGAACGAACAACCGCCTATTGGTTTTCTAAAGTTTACGTCCCAGCGATTTGACTACCTAAGAAGGTGGATTATTAGACCAAACAAACAAACAAAAATCCCTGCTGTTTTCCTCTCAAGGACTGTGGCGCAAATCTTCTTTTTTGGAAATTACGATTCTGAACGGGGTAGATGAGGGGATTCCCTTCCAGAGTTATAGCCCCAGGCTGAGTTTAAAAACCACGCGAAAAGTCCCGGACCAACTTGGATGCGTTTTGACATCACCGAACGGCATCGTAAAATGGTTGCTCACACAGGGTTCGGCTGCAGGAAAAATAATAATAATAAAATAATAAAAATAATATCTACAGGGAGGCAGCCGGGGGTCACTAAAGCAGCGGGGCTCAGTGGAAAGAGCTCAGGCTTGGGAGTCGGGGGTCACGGGTTCGAATCCCGGCTCCGCCACTCGTCAGCTGCGTGACTGTGGGCGAGTCACTTCACTTCCCTGGGCCTCGGTTCCCTCATCTGGAAAACGGGGATTAACTGTGAGCCTCACGTGGTCCAACCTGATGACCCCGTATCTCCTCCAGCGCTTACAACAGTGCTCTGCACATAGTAAGCGCTTAACAAATACCAAGATTATTACTAAAGCGACTGTGAGAGCCTCCTGAATAGAAGAGATGGAAAAATTCATCCAGGCAGTCGTATTTATCGAGCGCTTACTGTGTGCAGAGCACTGTACTAAGCGCTTGGGAAGTCCAATTCGGCCACGGATCGAGACGGTCGCCACCCAACGACGGGCTCCCGGTCTAGAAGTCTAGAAATACGACCGGAGAGCGGAACAGTAATAGGATCCGGCACGGAAAGTACGCCGAAGCTTTATTTTAGCGATACCCATTTTGAAACTGAAATAATTGCTAATTTCAGTTCAGTCACTCAAATCTGGGCCAAAAAAAAAAAAAAAAAAAACCTGCCGGAATAGTCGGAACCTTGGTAAAATGCACTCAGAAGAATCCATTGTCTAGTTAAACGTCTCCTTCCTGTTTCCCACGTAAAACTCCACTTTGGAAACAATTTCTCGAAATGTACATCATCTACGATGGTTATTTCAAGGGAGAAAGAGTTCTACAACACCAAGGCCAAAACTTACCTTCTTCTTTTCCTTGACGTCGTATAAGGCCAAACTTGCAAAAATGGGCTCAATTTCAATCTCAAATCTTTAAGACAAGAACACAAAACGGAGTTGGCCTGCGAATTCCCGTCACGGATAAATGTAGCCAACGTCACCGGGTTCCGTGATTCCTTTCCTTACGAAAATTGATAGTTATATTCCGGGAGGATTCTCGGTTTTAGATAGACAGAACATAGGTTTCTGGGGTGGGGGGTTTCTGTTGTTGTCTTGTTTTTGGTATGGTACCTGCTAAGCGCTTACTATATGCCAGGGACCGTACTAAGCGGTGGGGTAATAATAATAATGTTGGTATTTGTTAAGCGCTTACTATGTGCAGAGCACTGCTCTGAGTGGTGGGGGAGATACCGGGTCACCAGGTTGTCCCACCTGAGGCTCACGGCCTTCATCCCCATTTTCCAGATGAGGGAACCGAGGCGCAGAGAAGTGAAGCGACTTGCCCAGAGTCACACAGTTGACAAGCGGCGGCTCCAGGATTCGAACCCGTGACCGCCGACTCCCGAGGCCGGGCTCTTTCCACTGAGCCGCGCTGCCTCTCACCGTCGTCTTAATCCCCATCCTTCAGAGGCGGGAACTGAAGCGCAGAGAAGCGAAACGACCTGCCCACGGTCACCCAGCGGGTGAGGGGCGGGGCCGGGATTAGAACCCAGGTCCCCCGACTCCTAGGCCAGCGTTCTCTCCGCTAAGCCACTGTTTCCCCCTGGCTATCGCGTGGCTCGGGGGGGGGAAGAGCCCGGGAGTCAGAGGTGATGGGTTCGAATCCCTGCTCCGCCGCTTGGCAGCTGCGCGACCGTGGGCGAGTCGCTTCACTTCTCCGGGCCTCGGTTCCCTCGTCTGGAAAATGGGGATGAAGACCGTGAGCCTCACGGGCGACAACCTGACGACCCTGTATCTCCCCCGGCGCTCAGAACGGCGCCCGGCACGTAGCAGGCGTTCAACAAATACCAACGTTATTATTATTATTATATCTGAGCTTGGAATCGATCAGACCGTGAGCCCGTCAAAGGGCAGGGACCGTCTCTGTTGCCGACTTGTTCATTCCAAGCGCTTAGTACAGTGCTCTGCACATAGTAAGCGCTCAATAAATGCTATTGAGTGAACATACATTTTGGGGCCCTGACGCTTATGTGTAGGTGTACTTTCACTGCATTTCCACCTTCTGCAGGTCAAAGGATAAGCGCGGCCCGTGGAATACGAGGATTTAGCTGCGGAGAAAATCGGTACCCTGGGATCCTCAGAAAGCCAGGCTGCCCACACAAAGCCAAAACCCTTCAGGAGCCCTTCCGCCTCTCTGTTTCGTTTCAGCACGTCGTCCTCTTCATCCGGGAACCAAGAAGGCTTTAAAGCGTAGCCCGTGAGCACGAGGTAGAAGAGCTTCACTGCGGCCCGAGCGTTTCTTGTGGTGCCGCACTTTCCCGAGCGCTCGGCGGAGCGCCCCCCGCACGGCGAGCGCTCACTAAACGCGACCGACCGAACGAGAGCGCGCCCGTTCTGCCGTGACCCGGCGACTCGACCCGCGGCCGGGACCCCGAAGGGCCAAATTGGCGAAATCGCAGGGGGCCGCCGACTGCAGCTGAAAAGCCGTCCGAAAAATCCAGCCGCAGGGCGATAAGCCCCCCACGTACTCACTTGAGAGAGAGGCATTTTACAAGAAGTCTTTGGCCAAAATGCTCTTTGGGTATTTCGGGAATGCCAAGCCGCTCTATTGGTTCCTCCTGTAGGTCAAAAATCACAATGAAAAGGCAGAGAGTTACTCACTGTTCAGCTTGGCACCCACCGCCCCTTATTATTAAGAAGCAGCGTGGCTCAGTGGAACGAGCATGGGCTTCGGAGTCAGAGGTCACGGGTTCGCATCCCGACTGTGCCACTCGTCAGCTGGGCGACCGCGGGCGAGTCGCTTCGCTTCTCTGGGCCTCGGTTCCCTCATCTGGAAAATGGGGATGAAGACCGTGAGCCCCCCCGTGGGACCACCTGATTCCCCTGTGTCTACCCCAGCGCTTAGAACGGTGCTCTGCACCTAGTGAGCGCTTAACAAATACCAACGTCATCATTATTATTACTAATCCCGACTCCGCCGCCTGTCTGCTGTGTGACCTCGGGCAAGTCACTTAACTCTCTGGCCCTCAGTGACCTCATCTGGAAAAATGGGGATTAAAAAATGTGAGCCCCACGTGGGACAATCTGATGACCCTGTATCTCCCCCAGCGCTTCAGTTCATTCATTCAGTAGTATTTACTGAGCGCTTACTACGGGCAGAGCACTTGGACTAAGCGCTTGGAATGGACAAATCGGCTCTGCCCACGGTAAGCGCTTAACAAATACCGTAATTATTATATTATTTAAAAAAAAAAATAATCCCGGGTTCTTAATCGGAGCCTCTCGCCCACTTCTTCCTCACTGCTTAGCCACGCGGCACAGTTGCCACATTTCTAAATTCAGCTGAAAGGACGCTCGATACTTAAAAACACAACTGGTCGCACGCGTTGGGTGCTTGACTTGAATCCCGTTAGGGAATCGGGGAATTATCCCTTTGACCAGATGGGAAGGCCGGATGCGCAATCAGAAGAAACTGCCTGGGCGGCCGCACGCTCTGTCCGTCACAGTTCTCGAGCGCTCACCGTGCGCAGGGCGCCGTACCGAGTGCTCGGGAGAGTACGGCAGAAGCGGACACATTCCCTGCCCGCGGTGATCTTCCGGTCTACGGGACGGGTCCGAATCCAAGTGGGAGGTCTCATTAGAGAAGCAGCGCGGCTCAGTGGAAACAGCCCGGGCTTGGGAGTCAGAGGTCATGGGTGCGAATGCCGGCTCTGCCCCTCGTCAGCTGCGTGTGACTGTGGGCGAGTCACTTCACTTCTCCGGGCCTCGGTTCCCTCATCTGGAAAATGGGGATGAAGACTGGGAGCCCCACGTGGGACCACCTGATCGCCTTGTATCTCCCCCAGCGCTTAGAACGGTGCTCTGCACATAGTAAGCGCTTAACAAATACCAACGTTATCATTATTATTATTATTATTATTATTATTAATGCCAGGTTTTTGCCCGAGCTCAACCCTCGTGTTAGGGAAGAGGTGGGGTGACTAACGTGCCGGCGAAAGGATTCTTCGCCCGGGGTCAGCGCTGGCCTGTTCTGGTGGTGCACTGCTGCCCCAGGCCCATTTCTTCAGAAACCTCGGTGCGCTCTAACCAATAGGTCGGTGAAGCAGACGCTTAGTACAGTGCTCTGCACCCGGTACATCAAATAAAAATCAAATTCCGGTATCTGTTAAGCGCTCACCCTGTGCCAGGCACCGTTCTAAGCGCTGGGGTAGACACAAGGTAGTCGGGGTGTCCCACCTGGGGCTCACAGTGTTCATCCCCATTTTCCAGATGAGGGAACCGAGGGCCAGGGAAGTAGAGCGACTTGCCCAAGGTCACACAACAGACAGGTGGTGGAGCCGGGACAATAATAATAACGTTGGTATCTGTTAAGCGCTTACTAGGTGCAGAGCACCGTTCGGAGCGCTGGGGGAGATACGGGGGAATCGGGTCGTCCCACGGGAGGCTCACGGTCTTCATCCCCATTTTATACATGAGGTAACGGAGGCCCAGAGAAGGGAAGGGACGCGCCCAAAGTCACACGGCTGCCGAGTGGCAGAGCCGGCACTCGAACCCATGACCTCCGACTCCCAAGCCCGGGCTCTTTCCACCGAGCCACGCTGCTTCCCACGACCTTCTGACTCCCAGGCCCGGGCGACAGCCCCTTCGCCGGGCCGCTTCTTTGCGCTCCATAAATACGCCTGAATGAATAATAATAATAATGTCGGTATCTGTTCAGCGCCGACTACGTGCAGAGCAGCGTTCTGAGCGCTGGCGTAGATACGGGGTCATCGGCTTGTCCCCCGTGGGGCTCACCGTCTTCATCCCCATTTTCCAGATGAGGGAACTGAGGCCCGGAGAAGTGAAGCGACTTGCCCACAGTCACACGGCTGCCAAGTGGCAGAGCGGCATTCGAACCCATGACCTGCAGCCACTTGGCCGGGCCGCCTCTCTGCGCTCAATAAATACGCCCGAATGAACGAGCGGCGTCGGACGAACCGGCCCCAATTCCCTGACCGCATCCCGGCCAAAAGGCGGAGCCGAGACGCCGGAAATGTGAGAGCGCTCGCTCTTCGTGGGCAGTTCCTCTCCCGCTTCTGTCGCACTTCCCCAGGAGTCCAGTACAGCGTCTCCCACCCAAGAGTGGCTCAATCAACCCCATTTTTTTAAAAAATGCTACGCCCTAAGCGCTCACTGCGTGCCGGGCCCGCCACTGAGCACCGGGGTAGATACAAGCCCTTGGCCCCGGGGAAAGAGCCCGGGCTCGGGAGTCAGAGGTCGTGGGTTCGAATCCCCGCTCTGCCACTCGGCAGCTGGGTGACTGTGGGCGAGTCACTTCACCTCTCTGGGCCTCAGTTTCCTCATCTGTAAAATGGGGATGGAAGACCGCGAGCCTCACGTGCGACGACCCGATGACCCCGTGTCTCCCCCGGCGCTTAGAACGGTGCTCGGCACACAGTGGGCGCTTAACAGATACCGACATTATCATTATTGTTATTAAAAAGGAGGGCGAACGGGTAATTGCACGTCCCCATATTTCGGAGGAGGAGACTCGCCCCAGTTTCTACACCAGGCCGAGTGGCCGAGCTGGGTCTCAGCGCCCCGTTCTCCTGACCTCCGGGCCCGTCTTCCCCCCGCCAGGCTCCGCGGTCCCGACCCAGCTCTCGGCGGCGGCGACGCGCCCCCTTCGAGATACCTCGTCGGGCGCCGGATGCAACGCGAAGAGTTCCCTGTGGCGACTGGATTTCCGCTGCTCATCGTTCTGGCGGTCGATCTCCTCGTTCGGGGTGCGATCGAGCAGGTTGGGAAGCAGGGCATCGGGAAGAGAGTTCTTCAGGTCGAAAATACTGCAGGCCCAGCTACCCCGCGGCGTGTCGTCCATCGACACCGAACGTCTTTTAAGGTCGTCCTGCACGGAGCCCGTCAATTAGAAACCAGACAATCCTCGGCAGACGGCTCGGACGAAACCGGGAGCGACTCCCACTTCCCGACGCCACCGAGCACGTTACCTGCTCGTCCTGGTAGCCGCCATCTGGAATTTCATCCGACTCGAAGATCTGCTTGGGCAATCCTCTCTGCCTTTCTTTCTGTTTGTCCAACGTATTGGGATTGAATCCCGTCCCCAGTTTGTGGTACCTGGTCCAAAAATCGCATCGCGAGGCATTTAGGTTTCGTCCCGCTAGGACTGGGAAATGCACAGCGCAGCTTCCCCGCACGATTCCCCGGCATTTATTTATTTGCTGTTGTTTTAATGAGACGGTCATCCCCTCGATTCTATTTATCGCTATCGTTCTCGTCCGCCCGTCTCCCCCGCCTAGACCGTGAGCCCGTCAGAGGGCAGGGACTGTCTCTGCTACCTATTTGCCCATTCCGAGCGCTTAGTACAGTGCTCTGCACAGAGTAAGCGCTCAATAAATACTACTGAATGAATTTAATTTTCTCTGGAATATTTCTCACCGTCCTAAGTCACAACACTGGGGCGCCGTGGAACGTCAGCTCCGCTCCGAGCGCGTGGCCGGCAACCGGAGCTTGACGGCGTTCCCTGCTACGAGCTTCTTTCATTCTGCGTATCTAGGGACGGGGCTTAAACGCTGCCGTAAGAGTCAAAGGATCCCTTTCCCCCAAAGGAGCTCGCGCTCAATCCACTCAATCGGAGATGCCGAGAAATTCCTCTTGACCGATTTACACTCCAATGGGGCCCGTGCTTCCTTCGTTGCTTGCGACCTCCAGGTCTGAGAAGCAGCGTGGTTTAGCGGAAAGAGCCCGGGCTTGGGAGTAATAATAATAATGTTGGTATCTGTTAAGCGCTTCCTACGTGCAGAGCAGCGGTCTAAGCGCTGGGGGAGATACAGGGTCATCCGGTTGTCCCACGGGAGGCTCACAGTCTTCATCCCCATTTTCCAGATGAGGGAACTGAGCCGGGATTCGAACCCATGCCCTCCGACTCCCAGGCCCGGGCTCTTTCCACTGAGCCACGCTGCTTCCCACGACCTGCTGACTCCCAGGCCCGGGCTCTAGCCACTTGGCTGGGCCGCTTCTCTGCACTCACTAAAATATGCCCGAGTGAATAATAATAATACCCATGTCGGTATTTGTTAAGCGCTTACTATGTGCCCAGCACTGTTCTAAGCGCTGGGGGAGATACGGGGTCATCGGGTCGTCCCCCGTGAGGCTCACGGTCTCAATCCCCATTTTCCCGCATGAGGTAACTGAGGCCCAGAGAAGTGACCTGCCCACGGTCACCCAGCTAAGTGGCAGAGCCGGCTTTCGAACCCGTGACCGCGGACTCCCACGCCCGTGCTCTTTCCACTGAGCCACGCTGCTTCTCTGACTTCCGTGTACCCCAGGGCTTAGCACGGAGCCCGACGCAACGCTCCCACAGTCTTCAACGAGAACCAACCGGGGAGAAAGGCGCCCTCCGAAGCAGCGGAGTTTATTTATAGTCCCCAAAACGGCTTCCTTCCTCTTTTTCCACCCTCTCTTACTTTCGATTAACACGAGGCTTCCGGATCCCGTGACCATTATTCATCTGGCCGAACCCCGGAGAGGAAAACGCAACCGACTGTCGGAGGTAGCGGACCACTCACTTTCTGTTCACGATCGCCCAGTCCTCTGTGTAGCTTCTCACGCAGTCTCGAACGTGCGGATCCATTTCACTATTTAAAGAAAGAGACGTTATTTGCCTTTCTTTCAGCCACAAGACGGGCGAGATGTCTCATCCCCGGGAAAAGTCGTTTCCTCGGCGGGTAATCCATTCATTCGGTCAGTCGGTCCGTTGAGAAGCAGCGTGGCTCAGTGGAAAGGGCCCAGGCCTGGGAGTCCAGGGGTCATGGGCTCGAATCCCGGCTCCGCCACTTGTCAGCCGGGGGACCGTGGGCGAGTCACTGCACTTCTCTGGGCCTCAGTGACCTCATCTGGAAAATGGGGATTAACTATGAGCCTCCCGTGGGACGACCTGATCACCCTGTATCTCCCCCAGCGCTCAGAACAGTGCTCTGCACATAGTAAGCGCTTAACGGATACCAACGTTATTATTATTATTGTATTAGCGAGCACTTACTGTGGGCGGAGCACTGTACTAAGCCCTCGGGAGAGTAAAACAGACACATTCCCCGCCCACAACAAATTTACAGTGCAGAGAAGCAGCGTGGCGCAGTGGAAGGAGCCCGGGCTGGGGACTCGGGGGTCATGGGTTCCAAATAATAATAACGTCGGTATTTGTTAGGCGCTTACTACGTGCGGAGCACTGTTCTAAGTGCTGGAGGAGGTACGGCGTCATCAGGTCGTCCCACGTGAAGCTCACGGTTAATCCCCATTTGACAGATGCGGTCACTGAGGCACCGTGAAGTGAAGTGGCTTGCCCGCGGTCACCCAGCTGACAAGTGGCGGAGCTGGGATTCGAACTCATGGCCTCCGACTCCCAAGCCCGGGCTCTTTCCGCCGCTTCAAATCCCAGCCTGTCAGCTGCGGGCCTCTGGGCGAGTCCCTTCACTTCTCTGGGCCTCCGTTCCCTCGACTGTCAAACGGGGACGAAGACCGTGAGCCCCACGTGGGACAACCTCATTCCCCCGTATCTCCCCCGGCGCTCGGAACAGTGCTCTGCACGTAGGAAGCGCTTAACAAATGCCACCGTTCTTATTATATTACAGTCCAGGAAGACATTACGGGGGGGGGGGGGGGCCGACAAGCTCGCAGCAGCCAACCCGCCCCTAGCCCCCCACCTGCGGAGATGCGGGGGGCCCGGCGGGAACGCCCAGAAGCGGTGCGGCCTCACGGTTAGAGCCCGGGCCCGGGCGTCCGAAGGACCTGGGTTCTAATCCCGGCTCCGCCACTTGTCTGCACGTATCTGTACATACAGATACCTATTGACTTATGCATATTAACGTAACGTCCGTCTCTCCCTCTAGACCGCGAGCTCGGTGCGGGCAGGGAATGCGTCTTTTGCTGCACTGTAGTCTCCCGCGCCCGGGGGTCGGAGTCCCGTCTCCGCCACCTGGCTGCTGTGTGACCTCGGGCAAGTCGCGTCACTCCTCTGGGCCTCAGTTCCCTCATCTGGAAAATGGGGAGTAAGACGGTGAGTCCCCTGTGGGACAGGGACTGGGTCCAACCTCATTACCTTGTATCCAGCCCAGTGCTTAGAACAGTGCCCGGAGCTTAAGGGACACAGTTATCATTATTGTTATTGCTAATGTAGATAAGTCCCGGGGTAAATCTGACAGATCTGCACCTCCGGAGGGCAAGTCCGACTACGGAAGCAGTTGACACAAGTCCGATCATTCGTTCATTCGCTCGAGAAGCGGCGTGGCTCAGGGGAAAGAGCCCGGGCTTGGGAGTCAGAGGTCATGGGTTCGATTCCCGGCTCTGCCGCCTGTCAGCTGTGGGACCGTGGGCACTTCTCAGTGCCTCGGTTCCCTCATCTGTATAAAACGGGGATTAAGACCGTGAGCCTCACGCGGGACAACCTGATGACCCTGTATCTCCCCCAGTGCTTAGAACGGTGCTCTGCACGTAGTAAGCGCCGAACAAATGCCGAGAGTATTATTATTTATTGAGCGCTTATCGTGTGCAAATCCCTCGACTGAGCGCTTGGGAGAGTACAAAATAACAACAGGCACCATCCAGCCCGCAACGAGGGCACCGGCTAGAGGGAGAGGCGGGCGTTAATACAAATAAATAACTAGATAAATAGATAAGGGCCGGCTACACTCTACCTCTCTTCGGGGACGGCAGAGACAAGCGTCCTGCAGTCCCTTGGACTGTAAACAACTTCCACGTCATCTGGAGGAAATTCAAGCAGGTCCCTTAAAGGCCCAGACTCCATAGCCAGAGGGTGCGTAATCAGATAATCTTCCAAATCCACGGGATCCACGGCTTCAGTCAGGGGAACCTATAAAACAAAATCAGCAACAGGAGAATTTGTCTGGGGGAAAAGAGAAATGCGACTTGAACTCTCTAATACGGGATGTAATCAATCAATAGCATTTATTCATTCAAGAGTATTTTTTGAGCGCTTACTCTGTGCAGAGCACTGTACCGAGCGCTTGGAACGGACAGATCGGCAACAGATAGAGACGGTCCCCGCCCACTGACGGGCTCACGGTCCGATCGGGGGAGACGGGCGGACGAGAACGATGGCGATAGACAGAGTCGAGGGGAAGAACGGCTCATAGAAACAATGGCAGAAAAATAGAATCGGGGTGACGTACATCTCATTAAACGAACTAAATAGGGTGACGAAGATACGTGCAGTCGAGCGGACGGGTACGGTGCCGAGGGGGTGGGACGGGAGAGGGGGAGGAGGAGAGGGAGACGGGGGAGAAGAGGGTTTGGCCGCGGAGAGGTGAAGGGGGGAGGGTAGAGGGGGCAGAGGGAAAAAGGGGGGAGCTCAGTCTGGGAAGGCCTCTCGGAGGAGGTGAGCTTTAAGTAGGGATTCGAAGAGGGGAAGAGGATCAGATCGTCGGAGGCGAGGAGGGAGGGCGTTCCGGGACGGCGGGAGGACGCGGCCCGGGGGTCGACGGCGGGACGGGCGGGACCGGGGGACGGCGGGGAGGCGGGCGGCGGGGGAGCGGAGCGTGCGGGGCGGGCGGCGGAAGGAGAGAGGGGAGGAGAGGTAGGAAGGGGCGAGGGGACGGACGGCCTCGAAGCCTAGAGTGAGGAGTTTTTGTTTGGAGCGGAGGTCGACGGGCAACCACCGGAGGTTTTTAAGAAGGGGAGTGACATGCCCGGAACGTTTATTGAGCGTTTATTATGTGCAGAGCATCATACTAAGCGCTTGGGAGAGTGCGATACGTAAGCTGGGGCAGGGGGCAGGGAATGGGTCTGTTTACTGTTCTAGTGTACTCTCTCGAAAGCTTAGTACAGTGCTTCGAACACAGTGAGCGTTCGATAAACACGGCCGGAGGAACGAATGGAGTCGGTCCACACAGTCTCTGCCTGCAACGCGTTTACGGCCCAGTTTCGGTAACCTGGTTTCTCCTGCTCACCTCCTCCCAACGGCCTCATCAAGACTGCAGAAGTGAAAAGGTTTGCTTTTGAAAACGAAAACCGAGACCGACCGCCCCCCTCATCTTCATCCTTGAGACCTCTGCTCCGAAGCCAAGTAAATCCTCCGGGTCGCTTACCTTCTGCGGAACACGAAACCATACGTTATCCCTTTACGTTATTGCTTTTCATTCATTCGATAGTATTTACTGAGCGCTTACTGTGTGCAGGGCACTGGACCAAGCGCTTGGAACGGACAGATCGGCAACAGATAGAGACGGTCCCCGCCCTCTGACGGGCTCACGGTCCGATCGGGGGAGACGGACGGACGAGAACGATGGCGACAGATAGAGTCGAGGGGAAGAACGGCTCATGAAAACGATTGCAAATAAATAGAATCGAGGTGATGTACATCTCATTAACAAAATGAATAGGGTAATGATAAATAGGGTAATGCCTTTCCCTAAGAGACGGGAAATCCACAATAAATCGGAATCTGGCTTCGCTCTCGATCACATCGCTAGCCTCAGCGATCAAGGACAGCCGCAAAGATATTTAATCTCCAAAATTACAGACGCCGTAAGACCTCAGGATTCTATAATTGTTTTTAAAGCTAGCAATGGCGCTTACCCGCCGTACGACGTGGCCCGAAAACAAATGCTAGCGTTGGCAATGAAGCTTTCAGGCTAAACTACGCTGGGAAGTTTCACCGGGCTTAGGGTACATCATCTTTCCCAGGAGTGTGACTTGGTTCGCAGAGGGAAGTAAACGGGAACCGAAAAAAACCAAAAAAAGACGAGCTTCAGCAATAAAAGTTTCATAACCACCATAGGCTTTTTCAGTTCCTTAGAACTAAGGGCCAAAATGCAACCGAAAAACGATGTGCCCTGAGGAACAATATCGGACTTGGAAAAAAAAAAAAAATCAGAATGCCAGGGATTTTTCATTTACCATTATTTACAATAATGCATCCATCTTTTGGGAATCGTCAGATCTGAAAAGTTAAAGATTAGCCCTTTCGGGCAGGGATTGCGTCTACCTACTCTAAAGCATTTAACACAGTGCCGAGTACCCCATGAGGGCTCAGGAACTACCCCTGATTGACGGATCTCTTTAAATCTATGAAGTTTTGTTTTTTAACGGACCAGCAAAAGGTCACTCCAGCGACCTATCACGGGTTAATTCACACCTCTTCCGAGAACCCTTCCCCGACTGAACTCCACCCCTGTAGATCCCGTCCTCCCAACAACATCCAACCAAATACTTGTGCAGGTCCAGCCGCGTCTAGAGCCGGGGCCCACCCGAGCCCCCCTTCCCTCCTCGGAAGCCTGCTCGCCGCTTGACCTCTGATGTTCTTTGACTCCCGGCGCTGGGACGGTCACAGTCTCTTCTACACTCTGCAGTCTGGCAATCGGTTCCCCCGAGATGGGCATCCTCCAAAAGTGTTTATAATCCCGCAGACCTCCTCCACGCACGTGTGGGCCCCGGAGCGCTTGGGGCAAAGATCCGGGCACCGGGCCGACCCTGTCCATCTCAAATCCGTCCTCTCCTCTGCTCAGCCACGCTATCTGCTCTCCCTTATTGACGACTCCGACGCTCCCTGCCGGAATCCTCTATTCCGGACTCCTGATTCCTTCCTCGGATCCCTCGCCAACTGCTTTGTTGACCAAACTGGCTCTCCTCCTCCTTCTCCGGGCACTCCTCTGGGTCACTGCCAGCTCCTCCTCCGCCTCCCGCTTTCTAACTATAGCTGTCCCTTAAGGCTCGGTTCCGGGTCCCGGTTCCGTTCTCCATCTCCACTCGTTCCCTTGGGACGCTCATCCGCTCCTTCCACCTCCACCCCTTCACGGATGATTCGCCAATCTCTCTCTCACTAGCCCCGACCTCTCTCCTTCTCCGCAACCCCGCATCCCCTCCCGCCTCCGAGACGTTTCAACAGGGATGCCCCGCGGGCATCTCAAGCTCAGCGAGTCCAAAATTGAACTCCCCATCCCTGCCTTCAAACTTCTCCTCTCCTAACTTTCCCATCGCTTTTGACAACCCCGCCATCCTCCCCGTACCTCAACCTCACACTCTTCGTTCCTGTCGATCTGACCTGCTCACTCTTCCACCCTGTCCTAAACTCCCTCTAAACCGTCCTGCCTCTCATCCCTCGTTCATGACTTTCCTACCACCCGCGGCTCCCTCCCGCCTCGCACCGCTACGTCACGGCTCCCCCCATCTTCGAGGGAAGGAGGCGGAGGAGACGGAGGAAGAGGAGGAGGAGGAGAACGGCATTTCTTAAGCACTTAGTACGTACTAAAAAACTGCACGAAGCATTGGGTAAAATCAGGTCACCCCAAATCCTGGGGCTCGCAGTCTAGACAGGCGGGAGAACAGATATTCAGTCATTTTAGAGAGGAGGAAACCGAAGCACAGAGAAGGTAAGAGACTTGGCCCACGGTCACAGAGCGGGCAAGAGGGAGAGCCGGTATCAGAACCCAGGTCCTCTGACTCCCACGCCTGCGCTCTTTCCATTGGGTCGTGACGTTTTTGAGATCACACATCTCCAGGAAGCCTTCCCTGATTAACGTCTCGCCTCTCCCCCCCATTTCCCCCCCTACTGCGACTTCAGCACTGCCAGCTCAACTAAGCCACCGAGTTCTCGCCCCCTACCCCCGTAGCCCTTATACCTTCCCACCTGCCAGCAATATATATTTAGCGTGCCTCCCGGCTAGAATGTGAATTCCTTGAGGATCACCTCTACGATTTCTCCTCTCCTCGGCCAGTTCGCTAATGGTAAATACTTTTCCTCCTACTGCCACTCTGCCAAGCGCTTAGAAAGGCGCTCTGTCAATAAATGCAACGGGTTGAGAGGCCCCTCGTACCAGAGGGCGTTCACCAGCCTCGTGCGTCTATCGTTAACTGGAAAACCCGCCCGAGCCATCAAGGCAGAAGGAAATCAGGGAGGGCGACGGGGAGGGAGGGACGTGGGTTAGCAGGCAAGGATTGGGTCGAGCACATCGCCAGAGAGCGTGGACTCCCTCCAAGCTTTTGCCAGGGGGAGAATCGGGCCCAAGCTGCCTGCCCCAGAAAGGCTCGGGAGAAGCAGCTTCAGGCCATACTAATGCGAACAGATCCCGGAAGGTTCTGGGAATGCCCTCGATCAAGCCCTTAACAGATCCAAGTTCCCTGTCACCGTGGCTGGTACGACCATCCTTCCCGTCTCTCAGGCCCGCAACCTCGGTGTCATCCTCGACTCGTCTCTCTCGTCCGATCCGTCACCGAGGCCTGCCGGTCTCACCTTTACGATATCGCCGAGATCCGCCCTCTCCTCTCCACCCGCACGGCGATCTTACCGGTACGGGCTCTCATAACATCCCGGCTGGATCACCGTGTCGGCCTCCTCTCCGATCTCCCTTCCTCCCGTCTCTCCCCGCTCCGGTCTATTCTTCGTTCCGCCGCCCGGCTCGTCTTCCCGCAGAAACGCTGTGGGCCTGTCACCCCCCTCCTTGAAATCCTCCGGTGGTTGCCCGTCGACCTCCGCACGCAACAGAAACTTCTCACTCTGGGCCTCGAGGCCGTCCATCCCCTCGCCCCCTCCTACCTCTCCTCCTTTCTCTCTTTCCTCCGCCCGCCCCGCACGCTCCGCTCCTCCGCCGCCCGCCTCCTCGCCGTCCCCCGTTCTCGCCCGTCCCGCCGTCGACCCCCGGCCCGCGTCCCCCCGCCGTCCGGGAATGCCCTCCCCTTCCCTCCTCCGCCGGACTCTCTTCCCTCTTCAAAGCCCTACTGAGAGCTCACCTCCTCCGAGAGGCCTTCCCAGACTGAGCTTCCCCTTTTCCCTCTGCTCCCTCTCTGCCCCCCCTTCACCTCCCCTCAGCAAAGCCCCCTTTCCCCCCTTTCCCTCTGCTCCTCCCCCTCTCCCTTCCCCTCCCCTCAGCACTGTGCTCATTTGTATATATTATTTATGATCCCATTTATTTTGTTAATGAGGTGTCCGTCCCCTTGATTCTATCTATCGCGATTAAGTTGTCTTGTTTTTGTCCATCTGCCTCCCCCGATTAGACCGTAAGCCCATCGATGGGCAGGGATCGTCTCTATCTGCTGCCGAATTGTGCATTCCAAGTGCTTAGTACGGTGCTCCGCACATAGTAAGCGCTCAATAAATACTATCGAATGAATGAATTTCCTGGCACATCTGTCCCCGTAGCATCTCACGCCTCCTCTCGGGATGGCACCCGGAGGGTTTCCAGCGCTCCAGCAGTCTCGGCCACGGGAGGGAAAGTCAAGCAGAAGCCTTCCCGTTCCGTTCCCAGCTCGGCCGGTGGCTAGCGAGGGCTGCAAGTCAAAACCCCCCCGTGCCGGGCAGCGGCGGCGGGGGAGCGGGTCGAGGGCGGAGACTCGGAGGCGACGGCAAACCACTGCCGTACTTTTCCCAAGAAGACTCTCCGGATCCACCGCCGGAACGACCGCGGACGGAGGCGGGGCGTTCTGGGAGGGATGCGCCCGTGGGGTCGCTAGGGGTCGGAGACGACTCGACGGCAGAAGACAAGCAACCCACGCCCGAAGGAGCCGTCTAGACCGTCAGCTCCTTGAGGGCAGGAGCCTGAGAGGAGTCTACTAACCACGGTGCTCTTCCAAGTGCTTAGTCTGGAGCTCCCCACGTCTCAGGCATCAAGAAATATACCCGACTGACTTATTCGAGCGGCGCCATTTTTTTTTTTGACGCTCAGAGCGAGGTTCACCGTCGGCGACTCAACCTGCCTGGTTTGATTTCTTCGTCCAGTGCTTGAAAGAATTCTCCATGCGTAGACGTTTTAAAATATAAAGGCGCATCTGTCCCGAGGGAAAGTTTAGGGGTGAACTTCTTGCAGTCAGTCGGACAGCTGAAGCGTCATAATCCTCCGGCAACTGCCGGCCACGCTTATTCTCTCCTCCCAATCACTGCGAGCTAAATCCCGAGCCCGTCCTTCACAGTGATACTTTACACTCGGCCACTTGTCAGCTGTGTGACTTTGGGCAAGTCACTTCACTTCTCGGTGCCTCAGTTCCCTCATCTGTAAAATGGGGATGAAGACTGTGAGCCCCACGTGGGACAACCTCATTGCCCTGTGTCTACCCCAGCGCTCAGAACGGTGCTCGGCACATAGTAAGCGCTTAACAAACACCACCATCATTATCTTCGAGCGGTGCCGTTTCCCAAGGGACCGTCGGCCCCGCGCGGCTCCGAAAATGCCCGGCCGGAGCCGCCCGCCAAAGCAAACGAGGGAAGGGAAGCTACTTACGGCGGCGTGATGCGCCACGTTCCCCGCGATGTTGAGGTTTTTCAGCAACTGCGGCGAGCCGCCGTACTGTCCCGAAATCTGCTTCCTCACCTCGGCCGCCACCGTCCTGGAAGGAAAGAACGAGTTCACCATTCCGAGGAAAAGTACAGATTGGAAAAAAGAATGACCACATTTGGCTCTCTCCCTAGAAGGCCTAGGTCCCACGGAATAGGCTGCCTTCCTTCGAGCAAGACATTTCAGGAAATAACTTTTATCGCTTGCGATGACGATTAACACTACTGGACGAACCCCTTGCAATTCCAAAGCTTATTTTACGAGGCCTTTAGGGTCGTGCTTCCTATATTAGCCCGACAGGGAAAACTAGCTCTGCTGCCTCTCGCGTTTTAGAGAAGCAGCATGGCTCAGCGGAAAGAGCGTGGGCTTGGGAGCCAGAGGTCATGGGTTCAAATCCCGGCTCTCCCTCTTGTCAGCTGCGTGACCGTGGGCAGGTCACTTCGCTTCTCTGGGCCTCAGTTCCCTCATCTGTCAAATGGGGATGAAGACGGTGAGCCTCCCGTGGGGCAACCCGATTCCCCCGGATCTCCCCCGGCGCTCAGAACGGTGCTCTGCACATAGTAAGCGCTTAACAAATACCAACATTATTATCATTATTATTATTTTCGAACGAGGGCAGCTGGGCTCCACTTGGGGACCAGCCCCGGCCGAGTCGGAAACACAGTTCAGAGTTTTGGTGTTTTCATACCGCCGCGTTGCCAAAACCCACCCTTTGTTCAGTTTGGAACAACCAACTTCCCCTTTCTCAGCAAACGGGGAGCAAACGGATCGGGTCGCTCGAAGAGAACGGATAAATACAAACACTCGTCTCTGCCTAGCCGCGGTCCGATCCTTTGGACATAAAACCCAACGCCCAAAGCAACTCGGTTCTCTTTCGGGGCTCTTCTCCGCCAAAGGTCAGCGAGTTTACACACCCTCGAGACAGAAAGCTCGTCGTGGGCAAGGAATGAGCCTGTTATTATTATTAATCATCGTATTTATTGAGCGCTTACGCCAATCACTGTACTACGCGCTTGGGAGAGTGTCATAGAACATCGGGCACATTCCCCGCCCCCAGTGAGCTCAGAGCCTAGAGGGGGAGACGGACATTAATATAAAAAAAAAGATAAATTACAGATATAATGATAATAATAATAATGTTGGTATCTGTTAAGCGCTTACCATGTGCCGAGCACCGTTCTGAGCGCTGGGGTAGACACAAGGGAATCAGGTCGTCCCACGTGGGGCTCGCGGTCTTCATCCCCATTTTACAGATGAGGTAACTGAGGCACAGAGAAGTGACTCGCCCACAGTCACACAGCTGACAAGTGGCGGAGCCGGGGTTCGAACCCATGACCGCTGACTCCAAAGCCCGGGCTCTTTCCACTGAGCCACGCTGCTTCTCATAATATATAAGATATATCCACATGTGCCGCATACATTCACATGCGCTGCTATATTCTCAAGAAGCAGCGTGGCTCAGTGGAAAGGGCACAGGTTTAGGAGTCACAGATCATGGGTTCGAATCCCGGCCCCGCCACCCGTCAGCTGTGTGACTTTGGGCAAGTCACTTCACTTCTCGGTGCCTCAGTTCCCTCATCTGGAAAATGGGGATGAAGACTGTGAGCCTCACCCGGATCTCCCCCAGCGCTCAGAACAGTGCTCGGCACACAGTAGGCGCTTAACAAATACCAACATTATTATTCTCATTCTTCTCCCACGGTGTACGGTGCTCTGCACACGGCAAGCGCTCAATCAATACGATTGATTGATTATATATAGCCATCGTTAGCTTATTGGTGCTAAGGCTAATTTTTGGAACCTAAAAATCACTGGGGCACCAAGTGATATACAGCCTATGGCTGGGCTTTTCAGTAGCCTAACGGGTCCTAATAATAATAATAATTGGGGGATTTAAGCGCTTACTAGGTGTTTTAGACTGTGAGCTCGTTGTGGGCAGAGAATCTGTTTCGGGCCCTACTCTCCCAAACGCTTAGTAGAGTGTTTTGCCCACAGTTAGCGCCCGATAAATACGATTGAATGAATGAATGCCAGCCACCGTTCTCAGCTCCGGAGAAGGGACGAGTCGATCAGCTTGGACACAGCCCCCGTCCCACAGATCGCTCCGTTTTAATTCCCATTTCACAGATGAGGGAACTGAGGCCCAGCGAACGGGCTGACTTGCCCAAGGTCGCAAAAAAGGCAAGTGGAAGAGTGGGGATTAGAACCCAGGTCCTTCTGCCTCCCAGGCCCAGCCTCCGTCCACTACGCCGCGCTGGGTTCGGGCTTCTCCCAGACTGTAGATCTAGTGGAAAATACAATCTTCTACGTCGTAACCCATTTCCAGGCATTACCGTGTGCTGATTATTAAAGGCCACTAAAGGTCTGCTGTACCGTGTTTTCGCGACATGTTTTAGCCAGAGCGCTCTCGGGCAAGACGGCGGGGGGGGGGGGGGGCCCGTCTGGATTCGGCGCAACACGGCGGTGGAAGAAATTCCACGCGGCGTCCAGCACGGCGAACGCTATAAAAACGAGTTTCCCTTGACGTGGGATTCCGCAAAAACACAACGTTCACATTCCAGGAGAAGTAAGCACTGCTAAATTTTTTAACATACCCCCAGGTCCGCTAGACGCGCGAGCTGTGTGGCTGAAAAACGTGGGGATGTGAAGAATCAAGTGCTCCGGAAAAGACTAATTAAAACAGGCATCAATGGGTTGGGGATAGAGGGTTTGGCGAATCCGCCGTGACTTTTTAAAACAGAAATTCCCCCATTAGTCTTACGCGTTAAGAATTACTACATAATAGCAGTCAGTAAGGGTTTTACTGCATCCCAGGATAGATAATAATAATAATGATGTTGGTATTTAAGTGCTTACTATGTGCAGAGCAGGAAAAGACTACGGCGGGATATTTTAATTTATCAGCTAAAGAAAGCTACACCCCAATCCGATGACCTTCACTTCCGCCCGCACACGCTGTCTCTGGTTTATATAATAATAATAATAATGTTGGCATCTGATAAGCGCTTACTATGTGCCGGGCACCGTTCTAAGCGCCGGGGGGGGATACGGGGTCATCAGGGTGTCCCACGTGAGGCTCCCAGTTAATCCCCATTTGACAGATGAGGGAACTGAGGCCCAGAGAAGCGAAGCGACCCGCCCACAGTCACCCAGCTGACAGGTGGCGGAGCCGGGAGTCGAACCCATGACCCCTGACTCCGAAGCCCAGAAAAGCAGCAGCCTGGCCCAGTGGAAAGGGCACGTACTTGGAAGTCGGGGCCCCCGGGTTCTAATCCCAGCTCTGCCACCTGCTTGCTGGGTGACCTTGGGCAAGTCACCTAACTTCTCCGTGCCTCCGTCCTCCTGTTCTCCTCCTACTTCGACTGTGAGCCCCATCTATCCCACACTGAGAAGCAGCGTGGCTCCTGCTGCCTTGGGGGTCGGGGGCGCACGGGTTCGAATCCCGGCTCCGCCACTTGGCCGCTGGGGGACCGTGGGCGAGTCGCTTCGCTTCTCTGGGCCTCACTGACCTCATCTGGAAAATGGGGATGAAGACCGTGAGCCCCACGTGGGACGACCCGATGACCCCGCGTCTCCCCCGGCGCTTAGAACGGCGCTGGGCACGTAGTAAGCGCTTAACAGATACCAACATGATTATTATTATTATTAGAAAATGGTCCGTGACTCAACGACGGGGCCTCAGAAGGCCAGATGAGGAGGGAGCGACCCCCGAGGCTTGGGGGTGAAGCCCGGTCCCGCCGCCCGGGAACCACCACCGGACAGGGAAGCCGAGAGGAAACGGCTGATGTTCTTCACGCACCCTCCCCTTCCTCCCGGAGGCGCCCGGCCAGGAGAAGTGACGGGACTTGGCTTTTGGCCCAGGGTTTCCTCCTGATTGCTGACCCAAAGTTTCCGAAGCTCTCCTTCACGCCTAGGCTTCCTAAATTAACGTCCGTTGGATAGATTTTGGAATACTTATTGTTGCCCGAGGCAGGTCCCCGTCCGTCTCTTTCCCCCTCTTCGAAACCCACAGGCCCCGGGGCCCCGCCCGCGGCTCTTCACGCAGAGGTCGCCAGCAGCCCACGGACCGCCCGTACCCGCTTGAGATCGTAAGCGTGGCTCGGTGGAAGGAGCCCGGGCTTTGGCGTCGGAGGTCACGGGTTCGAATCCCGGCTCGTCAGCTGTGCGACCGTGGGCGAGTCACTTCACTTCTCTGTGCCTCGGTGACCTCATCTGGAAAACGGGGATGAAGACCGGGAGCCCCACGGGGGACGACCTGATCCCCCTGCGCCTACCCCGGCGCTCAGAACAGTGCTCGGCACATAGTAAGCGCTTAACGAATACCGACATTATTATAATAATGACGATAGTGGTATTTGAGTGCTTACTATGTGCCGAGCACTGGACTGAGCGCTAGGGTAGATCTAAGACAATCGGGGCTCGCGGTCTAAGCAGGAGGGAGAGCGGCCACTGTCCTCCCATTGTGCGGATGAGGGAACCGAGCCACAGAAATGGGGCTCGCACACCAGGCGCGCGGCGGAACCGGGATTAAAACCCAGGTCCTCTGACTCCCAGGCCTTCCCAGAGTTAAATCCACCAAGGTAGAACGTGCAGAGAGGCCCACGGAACGGGTTTGGCGGGAAGCCGGGTGAGGAGAATGGCATTTTGAGTTAAATATCATCACAACCAGTGTACGGTGCTCAGTCAGTGCGCTCGTGGCGACCATACTAGCTTTCCCCGTCCCGTTAAGGAGGGATGCTTGAGTAGTTTGGCCGAGCCTCTTCTCCAACTCGCCACTCGGTCGGAAAAAAAAGGGGTCCAGGTCACAAGAAGCCAGCCGACCCGATGACCTGCACTAGATTTCCTCCGAAATCCATTCTTGCCTCACTCAGAACTCTCTCGCCTCTCCTAATCACTTCCACGGAGTGTCTCCGTCGTCTGGCCTAAATTGGTGAAATCTCTGGGCTCATTAAATGGCCTCTTTTTTTTTTTTTAAATCGATCGCTCCGAATGAGACGACATTGATCTTCTCACCTCTCTACCTCAAGGGTGCGTGATTAGGAATTCCCTCTTTCTTGGATGGTCGAGAACTACACTGTAGAGTTATTAATAACTGTGGCATTTGTTAAGCATTTACTCTGAGCCGGGCACTGGAGTAGACACAAGAAAATCAGGTTGGACACGGTCCCTTTCCCACATAGGACTTACAGTCTATGCAATAGGGAGGAGGATTTAATCTCTATTTTTACAGACGAGGAAACTGAGGCATAGAGAAGTCAAGTAACAATAATAATAATAATAACTTTGGTATCTGTTAAGCACTTAGTATGGGCCGAGCACTCTTTTAAGTGCTGGGGTAGATACAGGGTAATCAGATTGTCCCACGTGGGGCTCACATTGTTTAATCCCCATTTTTACAGATGAGGGAACTGAGGCACAGAGAGGTGAAGTGACTTGCCCACGGTCATACGGCAGACAAGCGGCAGAGCCGGGAGTCGAACCCACGCCCTCTGACTCCCAAGCCCGGGCTCTTTCCGTTAAGCCCCGCCGCTTCTGTCGATCTTTCTACGAAACCAACCTCGTGAAGTTGGGCTCCAGGAGGGCCCGGAGGTTCATTCAATGTATTTTACATTTCCGGAGAAGCGCGCTCACACCGACAGGGTAGGAGAGGAGTCAGAAACACTGGGAGGAAGCGAAAGGGAATCACCCCACTCCTCTTTGCACATCTTGTAAAGAGAAAAGGGGGTGAGGGATGGTGAAGGGTGAGAATAAAAAGAGAGGGAGACAGAGAGAGTGAGGGAGAGGCAGAAAGAGACGGAGGTGGGGAGACAGAGAAAGAGGAAAAGAGAGATCAAATCGAGCGTTTCGAAGGATTTTTTTTTAAGGTTTATCAGGGTCCCCGTCATTCCGTACAAAACTTCCCTTCTTATCAAATCCAAATAGGAGGAGCTGTTCGCAGCGCAACGATTGGTGATGTTGGCATTTGTTAAGCGCTCACTATGTGCCGAGTACTGTTCTAAGCGCCGGGGCAGATACAGGGTCATCAAGTGGTCCCACGTGGGGCTCACAGTCTTCGTCCCCCTTTGACAGAGGAGGGAACTGAGGCACCGAGAAGTGAAGTGACTGGCCCCCAGTCACACAGCTGACGGGCGGCGGAGCGGGGATCAGAACCCATGACTCCTGACTCCTAAGCCCGTGATCTTTCCCCTGAGCCACGCTGCTTCTCTGACGATTCAAACAGGTGGTATTGATTGGGAAAAGAGAGAGAGAGGAAAAAAATATTAAGGGAAGAAACCAGTGCCTAACGGATTGTAAACTCCTTGAGGGCAGGGATCATCCCCATGGGCTCTATCGTACTGTTCGCTCCCAAGTGCTTAGTCCAGTGCCCTGCACCCAGGAAGCGCTCAAACAGCCCTGATGGATCGACTGATTGGATGGGAAGCAGCGCGGCTCAGTGGAAAGAGGCCGGGCTTGGGAGTCAGAGGCGGTGGGTTCGAATCCCGGCTCCGCCACTTGGCAGCTGGGTGACCGTGGGCGAGTCGCTTCACTTCTCTGGGCCTCGGTTATCTGTAAAATGGGGATGAAGACCGCGAGCCTCACGTGGGACGACCTGGTTCCCCTGTATCCCCCCCCCCCCAGCGCTTAGAACAGTGCTCTGCACATAGTAAGCGCTTGAATACCAACATTACTATTATTATTACGACACAGCCGTGGGCTCCCTTCGCAGCCACGAGGAGCAGGTTGGGAGACAGCTGTCGGCTCTTTCGAACTCTGAATATCTCGGGGCCTTTGAGGGGCACGGCAGAGCAGCAGTCAAGAAGAGAGGATCTTTCGCTCCACATTCATTCATTCAAACGTATTTACTGAGCGCTTATTGTGGCAGAACACTGTACTGAGCACTTGGGCGAGCACCACACCACAAGAAATGGACACATTCCCTGCCCACAAAACGCTTACAGTCTAGAGGACGAGCTTACATTCTAGACCAACACAAATAATGCCCAACTGAAAAGAAATGGGGTTGGGAGGGGAGGTCCGTACACAGCAGGGCTCCCGGACCTGTGGAAATGCCCGGATGGGAACAACGGTAATGATAATAATGGCATTTGTTAAGCGATTCCTAAGTGCCGGGTACTGTGTTGAGCGCCGGGGTGGATAACAATAATGATGAAAATAATAATGTCGGTATTTGTTAAGCGCTTCCTACGTGCAGAGCGCTGTTCTGAGCGCTGGGGGAGGTACGGGGGAATCGGGTTGTCCCACGTGAGGCTCCCAGTTGATCCCCATTTTGAACCCATGACCTCCGACTCCCAAGCCCGGGCTCTTTCCGCTGAGCCACGCTCCTTCTCTGTGTGCCTTACTATGTGCCAAGCACTGGTCTAAGGGCTCGGTAGATATGGGTTGATCAGTCTGTCCACAGCCCCTGACCCAGGTGGGGTTCACGCTCTTATCCCCATTTTACAGATGAGGTAACTGAGGCACAGTGAAGTGACCAAGGTCACACAACAGACGTGGCGGAGCCGGGATTAGATCCCACGTTCTTTCTGGCCCCCCCGGGCCCGCGCTCTCCATTAAGCCATGCCACTCCCCAGATGATAATAATATTGGTGTTCGTTAAGCGCTCACTATGTGCAGAGCACTGTTCTAAGCGCCGGGGTAGATACGGGGTCATCGGGTTGGCCCATGTGAGGCACACAGTTAATCCCCATTTTACAGATGAGGTAACCGAGGCCCAGAGAAGTGAAGTGACTCGCCCACAGTCACCCAGCTGCCAAGTGGCGGAGCCGGGATTCGAACCCATGACCTCCGACTCCCAAGCCGGGGCTCTTTCCACTGAGCCGCGCTGCTTCTCTGGATACAAGCAAATCAGGTTAGACACGGTCCCTGTTCCAGGCGGGGCGCACAGTCTCCTTCCCCATTTGACAGACGAGGTAACTGAGGCACAGAGAAGTGACCCGACTCGCCCCGGGTCACGCAGCAGAAGAGTGACGGAGCCGGGATTAGAATCCATGACCTTCCGACTCCCAGGCCCGGGCTCTATCCATTACGCCGCGCTACCTCTCTATTAATAATACGAATACCAGTAAGACCTTTGCATTCCGCAGCCTAAAAGAAGCACAGATAGAAAATGTCACGTATCCGTACCGAAATGCAGACTGAGAAAAGAAATACGGTAACGGGTCTTGGAACAATTTAATTGCGTTCTTGGAAAACATCGTGTACTCACAAAACGTTACAAGGGAGGTACTGAGACTGTGAAAACTGGAGATCTGATATTTTCCATTATTATTTTTTTTTTTAATCTTTGGCAAGTTTAAGACCGTAGCCTATGTAAAATGGATATCATCTATACGTGTCCCTGCATAGGTGCCCATGTAGTTTCATAAATCTTAAATCTACTTCTCTGCCTTTGCCTGCATCTTGTTACGGGAACCGAAGGAGGGAAGGAAGAAAGAGGGCCACGTGAGTGAATCTGTGGATGTGCCTCTGCCATCAGTCAACAGCTCACACGTAGAAAGCGCTTAACAAATAATAACGTTGGTATTTGTTAAGCGCTTACTATGTGCCGAGCACCGTTCTAAGCGCTGGGGTAGACACAAGGGAATCGGATTGCCCCACGTGGGGCTCACGGTCTCCATCCCCATTTGACAGATGAGGGAACCGAGGCACAGAGAAGCGAAGTGACTCGCCCGCGGTCACGCAGCTGACGGGTGGCAGAGCCGGGATGCGAACCCCTGACCTCCGACTCCAAAGCCCGTGCTCTTTCCACCAGAGAGCCACGCCGCTTCTCTATGCCATCATCATCACCCATAGAGTGCTTACTCTCCACAGAGCACTGTGCTAAGCGCTCCGGGAAGTACAAGAGCATTATATGGAGAGCGGATAATACATTACCGGTAAGGAGAGGCCAATTCACCCGTGCTGGGCAGCAGCGGCAGGGAAAAGAGTCGAAGGAGGAGGATCAAGGGATCAAAATGTGGATCCAAGACACCAGCAGAGACTCCTACATTCACCCGTGGACCTCATGTGAATTGAATTCAGCTCTGTCGTCTTTGCTTTTCCATCTCCTTAATGGACTCTATTGCAATCTCCACCGGAAAGGACAGTAGGGGGAAAAACAGGGTGGGGAGAAGCGACGCGTCCTACAGTCCCCCGTGTACTACATGTGAATTGAATTTAGCCCTGTCTACTTTTCAGTCTCTTTAATGGACCATATTGAAACCTCCACCGGAAGGGTCAGTAGGGGGGAAAAATAGGGTGGGGAGAAGAGACGTGTCCTACATGCGCCCTGTGTTCCTCATGTGAATTGAATTTAGCCCCGTCTTCCTTACTTTTCAGCGAGAAGCAGCGTGGCTCACTGGAAAGAGCACGGGCTTCGGAGTCAGAGGTCATGGGTTCGAACCCCGGCTCTGCCACTCGCCAGCTGTGTGACTTTGGGCAAGTCACTTAACTTCTCGGTGCCTCAGTTCCCTCATCTGTAAAATGGGGATTAAGACCGTGAGCCCCACGTGGGACGACCTGATTCCCCTGTGTCTACCCCAGCGCTTAGAACAGTGCTCGGCGCATAGTAAGCGCTTAACAAATACCAACATTATTATTATTATTAGTCTCTTTAATCGACTATACTGAAACCTCCACCCGAAGGGCCAGTAGGGGGAAAAATAGGGTGGGGGGAAGAGACGTGTCCTACATTCACCTGTGCACCTCCTGTGAATTGAATTCAGCCCCGTCTTCTTTGCTTTTCAGTCTCTTTAATGGACCATATTGAAACCTCCACCGGAAGGGTCAGTAGGGGGAAAAAATAGGGTGGGGAGAAGAGACGTGTCCTGCGTTCACCCTGTGTACCTCAAGTGAATTGAATTTAGCCCCGTCTGCTTTGTTTTTCAGTCTCTTGAATCGACCATACTGAAACCTCCACCGGAAGGGACAGTAGGGGGAAAAACAGGGTGGGGAGAAGAGACGTGTCCTACATTCACGTGTGGACCTCACGCGAATTGAATTTAGCTCTGCCTTCTTCGCTTTTCCGTCTCTTTAATCGACCACACGGAAACCTCCACCGGAAGGGACAGTGGGCGGGGGGGGGGGGGGAATGGGGGGGGGAGAAGAGACGTGTCCTACATTCACCTGTGCACCTCAGTGTGAAATGAATTTAGCCCCGTCTTTGCTTCCCAGTGCCTTTTATCGACTATATCGACACCTCCGCTGAGGCAGAAGGCACGTCTGTGGCGTGGCTTGGTGGAAAGAGCGCAGTCCTGAGGCTCAGAGGACTTGGGTCCCGATACCGACACCGCCGCTTGCCTGGGCAAGTCGCTTCCCTTCTCCGGGCCTCAGTTCCCTCATCTGGTTAATGGGAATTCGATACCCACTCCCCTTCCTACTCATCTGCTATCTACCTTAGTGTTCAGTGCCTAACAAATCCCCCGATGAGTCTCGTGATCACGCCTCACGCTAGTGTATCCTCCCGAGTTCTCGGTCCACAGCTTTGTAAATGACGCAGCTGCTCGATCGCTTTAAAACCGAGTGAGACCCGTGGAGTCTCGGCGCTCTTACGTTCCACTTGCGGGAAAGATTTGCACTTCACTGTACCTTTGCTAATCACGAGGAAGGGTGAAAGATTCCCAATATCTGCCTGCTTTGGCTGGAGGATGGGACGGGGGAGTTAGGGGAGGCGACGAGACCGTGTCTTTGGCTGTTTTAAATCTGGGAATGCGGGGACCCTGTCAAATGTATTCCGAGATGAATAATTACAAACCCGAGCAGGCATTTTGCACCGGCGTTTACATCCTAGCGGCGTGGCTCGGCGGTAAGAGCCCGGGCTTGGGAGTCAGAGGTCATGGGTTCGAATCCCCGCTCTGCCACTCGTCGGCTGTGTGGCCGTGGGCGAGTCACTTAACTGCCCTGTGCCCTCAGTTTCCCTCATCTGTAAAATGGGGATTAACCGTGAGCCGCACGTGGGACGACCCGATGACCCCGTATCTCCCCCGGCGCTTAGAACGGTGCCCTGCACAGAGTAAGCGCTGAACAAATACCAACATTATTATTATTATTATTATCTCAGCTTCACTGTACTGGCCCATAGTGGCATCAGCTCTGGCCTGGCTTCGACCTGAGAAGCAGTGTGGCCTCGTGGAAGTAGCCCAGGCCTGGGAGTCAGAGGATCTGGGTTCTAATCCCAGCTCTGCCGACGGCTTGCTGTGTGACCTCGGGCAGGTCACCTAACTTCTCTGCGCCTAAAGTAGCTCATCTATCAAATGGGGATGAAATCCTCTCCCTCCGACTTAAGACTGTGAGCCCCAAGGGGGGCAGGGACCGGGTCCAACCTGATAAACCTGGACTACCCCAGCGATTAGAACAGTGTTTGACACACCGTAAGTGCTAACAAATACCAGAAAAGAAAAAATCCCTGTGGTTCAGAAATTTTCACTGAGTTTCAGGCCCCCCAGCCCCGCACCCCGTTTCCGGTTCCAACCTGTGGTGGAGCACCCCAAGAATCCATCGGCGGGTATTTGTTGAGCATCCACTGTGTGCGGAGCACTGTTCTAAGTCCTCAGAAAATAATGATCATGGTACCTGTAAGGCGCTTACTACGGGTCAAGCACCGTTCTGAGCGCTGGGGTACATACGAGGTCGTGAGGTCGTCCCAGGTGGGGCTCACGGTCTTCATCCCCGTTTTACAGATGAGGTCACCGAGGCCCAGGGAAATGGCTTGCCCGGAGTCACACAGCTGAAAAGGGGCAGAGTCGGGATTAGAACCCGGGACCTCTGACTCCCAAGCCCGGGCTCTAGAAGCAAATGACACGGTCCCTCCCCTCAAGAAGTTTCCGATCTAGGTAACGTGGTAATCTAGAAGCGGGCCGCCCCCACCCCTAATTTAATGGGATCCCAATCTCAGCAATTAAGGTCTCCAGAAGGACCTAGTGGGCTGTGAGAAAAATGGATTTAGAGCCAGTGTTCTCCGCATCACCGGGACCGGGAAGTCCACGCGCTTTTTAAAATCCTGAGCTATTTCTAACAGCTCTTCGTTATACGTTAAACTTTGAAGCTGAAAATATTCTAGTGCCAAGACTAACTCAAAATTCTCTCCCCCCAGGTAGCTCTATTTCCCTCAGCAGCATTTATTGAGCGCTTACTATGGGCAGAGCACTGTACGAAGCGCCTGGGCTGTACAATTCGGCAGCATCTGGCCTAATAAAGCCACCCCTTCTACCTGAACAATCTTCACTCTAAGATCCAAAGCGTGGGTGAACCGCAGGAGAAATTCACGGACGATCGCTCAGTTGTATCTGCAAATGGACATGTCAACCGCGGAACCAGAAGACCGGAGTTATTCCCGTTTAACCTACGACCCCCTCTCTCTCATTCATTCGTTCAACAGTATTTATTGAGCGCTTCCTACGTGCAGGGCACTGTACTGGAAGCGCTCGGAATGGACAATTGGGCAACAGATAGAGACGCTCCCCGCCCGCCGACGGGCTCGCGGTCTCTCCCGTGAGCCGACTCTCCCAGCCGAAAGTCCAGCGTCCCTTCCCGTAAAAATTTCCGTACCGTATTCCGTTTCCAGGAGGACAGCCGAAAGTAGTCAGGAAGACCTTATTAAAGCACTATTCATTCTTCCCTTCCTCCTTAATGACGCGCCGGGCCAACACGTTAAATACGAGGCTCCGTATTTCCTCCGGCTGGCCGGAAACGATCGACCGATAAACGATTCCTCTTCGATATTTTACTTTCGTCGGACTCTAATTGCGCCGGGCGGCCGGTTTTGACCGCCGCCATGTTCAAAGAACATCAAGAAACTAGAGCTCTTCCAGGAGAGAGGAACCAAAATGATTTAAAGGATAGGAGTCAGACCTCACGAGAAATTGAGGGTTCTTAGCGGGGAGAAGAGAAGGCAAAATCATTACGCGGCGGTTGTCCTCTAGGTTTACAGACAAGTGGACAGTGGAAGTGGGCTTAAAGCAGGAAAAGACTACGGCGGGATATTTTAATTTATCAGCTAAAGAAAGCTACACCCCAATCCGATGACCTTCACTTCCGCCCGCACACGCTGTCTCTGGTTTATATAATAACAATAATGTTGGCATCCGTTAAGCGCTTACTATGTGCCGGGCACCGTTCTAAGCGCCGGGGGGGACACGGGGTCATCAGGGGGTCCCACGTGAGGCTCCCAGTTAATCCCCATTTGACAGATGAGGGAACTGAGGCCCAGAGAAGCGAAGCGACCCGCCCACAGTCACCCAGCTGACAGGTGGCAGCGCCGGCATTCGAACCCATGACTCCCAAGCCCGGACTCTTTCCACCGAGCCACGCTGCTCCTCTAGGTGGTCGGCTAACAAAAGTTTGATACCTTATCTCAATACCCCGCTTATCTGAGGCGTCGGACGACTACACAGATACCTATTACCAATTCATCCAACTTAATTGTTGCTGGCGGAAGGAAAACCTCCTTGCCTCGCCTGGCGATAAAATACTCGGAAGAGCTACCCGGGGAAGACTGGGAATCTACATCCCGGGACACCTTTGAGAAAATTAATCGATAACGCTCCGCCTTTGGATGTTTGAATCATTCAGCTCCGTGCAGGCTGAGGGTCATAATACTAACACTAATAATAATAATAATGATAATAAACGGTATTTCCTGAGCGCTTCCTATGTGCCGGGCAACCGTACCCAGGCTTGAGGAGGATACCAGCAGATCGGGTCGGACGCGGTCCCCGTCCCACCTGGGACAGTCTCAATCCCGCATTTTCCAGAGGAGGTAACCGAGGCACAGAGAAGCCAAGTGACTTGCCCAAGGCCGCGCGCCTCTCTCGTGCGATCCCGTGACGACGGTTCAGCGGACGTCCCGTTGCCACGCGAATATCCTGGCGCGTGGGAACCGGCAGCTGGTAGCCACAGGTAATTGCCAAGCCAGCCTGGCAAAGGGACGTTTCGCCTCCCACCCTGAAGGTCACGGGTTCTAATCCCGGCTCCGCCCCGCGTCCCGCTGCGTGACCCGGGGCAAGTCACTGCCCTGGGCCTCGGTCACCTCATCGGTAAAATGGAGATCGAGACCGCGAGGCCCCAGGCGGGACAGGGCCCGCGCCCCACCCGGTCTGCCGGCCTCCGCCCCGCCGCTTACCGCAGTGCCTCGTACGCAGCGAGCGCTTGATTAGCGCCATCCGTTCGGGTCGGATTTACGGAGCGCTTACCGCGCGCTGAGCGCCCGGGAAACCGCGACACTCCCTGCCCACGACGAGCCGACGGCCTAGAGCGGGGGAGACCGGCGTCGACCCGGAGGTCGACGCCGGAAACACGCGCCAACACCCACGGATCTTAAAGCGGCGGCCTCTTGGGCGGAACTCCGCCGCGGCGAGTTAAGACCACGCGAAACCCTGATCCGAGCGGGATTACACACGGAAACGCCCTCTCCCCGAGCCCTCGTCTGTTTCGGAATTTGTAATCCGGAGCCGTTTCGGAGGGCCTCGCCAGGGTTTTTCTCCGCCGCCGGCCGGAGGAGAGCGGGCTAATCCTGCGGGATAGCGGAGTTACGGGGAGGAGGCCGGCAAACTCTCAAGAGGAGACGCACGCGGATGTTTTCTATCGAGGCTCTCCTGTTGGTTTAGCGCCGGTCAACAACCTAAGTTAAATAGATGAAACCCTACCCGTCCGGCGGGTCCAGAGAGGAAGGCCGGGCGCCGGGGGCAGGGGACGGTCACCGGTTTTGCAACGCCGAGATCGGAAACTGGAAGCGGAGCTCGCCTCCCGTCCACACTGGCTCGATTTAATCGGCCACGACGGGGACTGAAGAGAAATCCCCGAGGAGCCGGAACCAGGCCGGAGCCCGGGTCTCCCTTTCCATCTCCCCGGGGGGAGAGCGGCGCGCGCGGGCGGCCGGGACCGAGGCGGGTGCGTTCCCGTACGTTGGCGAGGCGGGCCTCGTGGCTCGGCGGGAAGAGGCCGGGCTTGGGAGTCAGAGATCGTGGGTTCGAATCCCCGGCTCTGCCGCCTGGCAGCTGGGTGACGGCGGGCAGGTCACTTCACGCCTCTGGGCCTCGGTGACCTCATCTGGAAAACGGGGATGAGGACCGGGGGCCTCACGTGGGACCACCTGATGACCCTGTATCTCCCCCAGCGCTTAGAACAGCGCGCGGCGCATAGTAAGCGCTTAGCGAATACCGACATTACTATTATTATTGTGATTACACGCGCGTGTAGAAACAATGGGTACATGCGTGCGCTCTGTGAAGGAGGACGCGAAGGGGGCGCGGCTACACAGACGCATGGAAATACATGGAGGTACGTGGTGGGTCTCTGGGTGGGATGCAGGGAAGCAACATGGCGTAGTGGATAGAGCCCGGGCCCGAAGGTCACGGGTTCTAATCCCCGCTCCGCCACTTTGCGGCCTTGGGCAAGTCACTTCTCTGGGCCTCAGTTCCCTCATCTGCAAAATGGGGACCGAGACAAGGAGCCCCCTGAGGGACAGGGACTGCGTCTGACCCGACTGGCTTGTAGCCACCCCAGCGCTTAGTTCAGAGCCTGGCACATAGTAAGCGCTTAACAAACACCACAATTATTATTATTATTATTATTATTAAGGGCTGGAGAGTTCTGATGGGTAAAGAAAAACGATCCTTTCTTCCCCTTGCTGCTCTTGCACTGCTTTGTTGTTAAGCATGGATGGGAACCACATAGTGATCATGGTATTTGTTAAGCGCTTACTATGTGCCGAGCACCGTTCTAAGCGCTGGGAGAGATACACGGTCATCAGGCTGTCCCACGTGAGGCTCACGGTTTAATCCCCATTTTACAGATGAGGTAACTGAGGCCCCGAGAAGTTCGGTGACCGGCCCGAGGTCACACGGCAGGCAAGGGGCAGAGCTGGGATTAGAACCCACGGCCTCTGACTCCCAGGCCCGGGCTCCTTCCGCTGCTTCGCGTAGGCACTTGAGCGCTTACTATGTGCTGAGCGCCGTCCCTAGATAAAAGGTAATCGGATTGTCCCACGTGGGGCTCACGTTTTTTCATCCCCATTTTTACAGATGAGGTGACCCCGGGGCCCAGGGAAGTTAAGTGACTTGCCCAGGGCCACACAGCGGACGGGGGGCCGAGCCGGGATTCGAACCACATATTCACACACGTGTGCGAATACCCGCAGTCACTTCCAACCAGACCTCCTGCACCCTCACAAGAGACGTGTGTGTATATATATATATATATATATATTCATTCAATAGTATTTATTGAGCGCTTACTATGTGCAGAGCACTGTACTAAGCGCTTGGGATGAACAAGTCGGCAACAGATAGAGACGGTCCCTGCCGTTTGACGGGCTTACGGTCTGATCGGACTGTATATGTATATATCTCATCTGTAAAATGGGGATTCACTGTGAGCCTCACGTGGGACGGCCCGATGACCCTGTCTCTCCCCCAGCGCTTAGAGCAGCGCTCTGCGCATAGTAAGCGCTTAACAAGTACCAACATTATTATTATTATTATACGCACACACACATATATGTACAGGTATATCTACGTACGTGTGTGTTATCTATGCATGTGCATGCACATACCTGTGTGCGTACACAAACACGCCGGCTTAACGTTGGTATTTGTTAAGCGCTTACTATGTGCCGAGCACCGTTCTGAGCGCTGGGGTAGACACAGGGGAATCGGGTGGTCCCACGTGGGGCTCACGGGCTTAATCCCCATTTTACAGATGAGGGAACTGAGGCACAGAGAAGTGAAGTGACTTGCCCACAGCACACCCCTGCACGCACACGCTTACCACCGCAAGGGAGAGAGATTTATAAGACGGTCGACGAAGAGAACGATACTATCACAGGGGCACCGATACACAAAGGCACCGAGGCCAAAAGACAGAACGATGAGCGGCCCCGGAGCGGGGAAAGAGAGAGGCGTATCAGAACCGAAATAATAACAATAACGATGATGATGATGGTATTTGTTAAGCGCTTACTATGTGCAAAGCTCTGTTCGAAGCGCTGGGGGATACAAGGTGATCAGGTCGTCCCACGGGGGGGGGCTCACAGGCTTAATCCCCATTTGGCAGATGAGGTCACTGAGGCCCAGAGAAGTGAAGTGACTCGCTCAGAGTCACCCAGCTGACGAGTGGCAGAGCCGGGAGTCGAACCCGTGACCTCCGACTCCCAAGCCCGGGCTCTCTCCGCTGAGCCGCGCTAGAAAATAACGAGTCGCACTGTCTGTCCAGCCTGGGCAAAGGCTGAGTGCTTCTGCTGGGAATTTCCTAAAACGCCTTTTCAACACCCCGCCCCCCCCCCAGCACTGTTCTCATTCGTATAGATTTTTATTCCCCTATTTATTTTGTTAATGAGGTGTCCGTCCCCTTGATTCTGTCTATCGCGATTACGTTGTCTTGTTTTTGTCCGTCCGTCTCCCCCGATCAGACCGTCAGCCCGTCACTGGGCGGGGACGGTCTCTATCTGTCGCCGAACTGTTCATTCCAAACGCTTAGTACAGTGCTCTGCACATAGTAAGCGCTCAATAAATACTATCGAATGAAGCGTGGCTCGGTGGAAAGAGCCCGGGCTTCGGAGTCAGGGGTCACGGGTTCGACTCCCGGCTCTGCCGCTTGGCAGCCGGGTGACTGTGGGCGAGTCACTTCGCTTCTCTGGGCCTCAGTTCCCTCATCTGGAAAATGGGGATTAACTGTGAGCCCCACGTGGGGCAACCCGATGACCCCGGATCTCCCCCGGCGCTTAGAACGGTGCTCTGCGCACAGTAAGCGCTTAACAAATACCAATATTATTAATGAATGAATCCTCTGTAAAAAAAAAACACATGATCCCCACACGTGACAGACCCCAAAACGCGTTCCCTCCCGGCCCTTTTCGTACCATTTATGTTCAACGGGTTCATTACTCCGCGCGTCCCGGGTGCATCTTTTGGTATAACGGTGCGCCGCGTTGGGAAAGCTAACGGTCATCACTCTTCAAGACAGCAACGACATTTTGAATTTTGGGTGCTTTCTAGCACTGTTCTTGGATTGTTGCCGCTTATTTCCCGGAAACCGAGAAGCTGGCCTTCATTTAACTTATTTAACTTCTGTGTGCCTCAGTTCCCTCACCTGTAAAATGGGGACGAAGACCGTGAGCCTCACGTGGGACGACCCGATGGCCCCGTATCTCCCCCAGCGCTTAGAACGGTGCTCGGCACCTAGTAAGCGCTTAACAGATACCAACATTATTATTATTATTATTTTAACTCAGAGGTATGTGCTTCCGATGCCGAAATACACTTGCCGTTCTCTGTTCGCGGTATGGATTCGGCACTTGATGCGTGCGGAACGCCGGATTGTTCAATAGTATTTATCGAGCGCTCAGTAGGTGCAGAGCACTGCGCTAGGCGCTCGGAATGGACAATTCGGCAACAGATAGAGACGATCCCTGCCCACTGACGGGCTTACGGTCTAATCGGCTCTAATTAGGCGCTTGGGAGAGGGCGACACGGTTTGTAAACCACGTTCCCTGCCCAAGAGGAGCTCACGAGAAGCAGCGTGGCTCGGTGGAAAGAGCCCGGGCTTGGGAGTCCGGGGTCATGGGTTCGAATTCCCGGCTCTGCCACTCGTCAGCTGGGTGACTGAGGGCAAGTCACAACTTCTCTGAGCCTCAGTGACCTCAGCGGTAAAATGGGGATTAAGACCGTGAGCCCCACGTGGGACCACCCGATTCCCCTGTGTCTTCCCCAGCGCTTAGCACGGTGCTCGGCACGTCGTAAGCGCTTAACAGATACCAACGTTATTACGATCTAGAGGGGGAGATAGACATTAACGGAAATGATGGATTTGTACTTGATTCTATTTAGCCGCCACGGTTTTTACGAGACGTCCTTCCCCTCGACTCTATTTATCGCCATCGTTCTCGTCGGTCCGTCTCCCCCGTTCAGACCGTGAGCCCGTCAGACGGCAGGGGCCGTCTCTACCTGTTGCCGACTTGTTCATTCCGAGCGCTCAGTCCAGTGCTCTGCACATAGTAAGCGCTCAATAAATACTATTGAACGAATGAATGGATGTGTACCCTAAGCGCCGTGGGCGGTTTCCGACGTCAACGAAGAAACTCCCCAAAATTCGATTTTCAGGGGGTGAAGGTGAGGAGGGAAACAAACCCAGGCCACGATCTCAAACCAATCCTATCGCCTGACATTCCTAAATTAAGCTTTCCCCAATTCCCACTGCAGCATCCCAGGCGATGGGAACGGCATCGGCGTTTATCGAGCGCTGGCTGGGGGGGAGAGCACTGCGCCGAGCACCGGGGGGGAACACACCGCGGCGAATCAGACGCGGTCCTGGTATGGGGGGGCCGAGGGGGAGGCGCACACGATTTAAATGAACATTTAAAAATGCAGCTAACGATATCGCTATCCTTTGTGGAATTTTATAGAGAATGACAATACTTTCCCCCCCCGCCCCCCACCCGCCTCCCCGGCCAGATAAGCACAGTGAAGTGTGAAAGAGAGAAACTGAAAGAGAAAACGCCTCTGAAAAGGCCTAAGAGAATAATCCTCGTGGGAATTGGATCTCTTTTCCTTCGTGCGAGCACTCGATTATATTTATCGAATGCTTACGGTGTGCATCGGGAGTGTCCAACTTTGAACTGGGAGCCCAGAACCTGCCCGCCGCGAGCTTAAAATCAAGGGTTTCCACGGACCGGGGCGAACACCGAAAGCACCTCTCAGTGGTTCGACCTTCATTCCCTCATTCAACAGTATTTACTGAGCGCTTACTATGTGCAGAGCACTGGACCGAGCGCTCGGAATGGACAGTTCGGCACCAGACAGAGACCGTCCCTGCCCATCCACGGGCTCACGGTCTAGTCGGGGGAGACGGACGGACAAAAACAAGAAACTTAACATCAATACAGAGAACCAAGGGGATGTACGCCTCTTTAACAAAATAAATAGGGTAATGGAATATATTTACAAATGAGCACAGTGCTGGGGGGGAGGGGGGAAGGGAGAGGGGGAGGAGCAGAGGGAAGGGGGGAATTTGAGATAGGTATTTGGTCTGATAAGAATAATCGTAATAAAGGCGGTATCTGTTAAGCGCTTACTATGGGCCGAGCACCGTTCTAGGCGCTGGGGGAGCAGCGCGGCTCAGTGGAAAGCGCCCGGGCTTCGGAGTCAGAGGTCACGGGTTCGATTCCCGGCTCTGCCGCTTAATAATAATAACGTTGGTATTTGTTAAGCGCTTACTATGTGCCGAGCACTGTTCTAAGGGCTGGATTTGTGACCGTGGGCGAGTCACTTCACTTCTCTGTGCCTCAGTTCCCTCCTCTGTCAAATGGGGATTACCTGTGAGCCCCACGTGGGACGACCCGATGACCCTGTATCTCCCCCAGCGCTTAGAACAGTGCTCTGCCCGGAGTAAGCGCTCAGCAGATACCAACGTTATCATTACGAGCTCATCAGGTTGTCCCACGTGGAGCGCACGGTCTTAAATCCCCGTTTTTCAGATGAGGCAACTGAGAGAGCGAAGCGGCCTGCCCCAGGTCGGACAAGTGGCGGGGCGGGGATTAGAACCCACGTCCTCTGACTCCCGACCCCGGGCTCTTTCCACTAAGCCACGCTGCCTGCTCGGAGGATACCTGGTCCTCGATGGGCCGACCCGGAATTAAAGAAAGCTTAATTTTACGGATGAGGAAGACCCCTCCGGCGGACCCACGGTGACCTAGCGGAAAGGGCCTGGGAGTTAGAGGACCTGGGTTCTAATCCCGGCTCGGCCGGTTGTCCGCTGCGCGTCCCTGGGCAAGCCCCAGCTTCTCTGGGCCTCAGTTTCCTCATCTGTAAAACGGGGATGAACTCCCGCCCCCTCCTACCTAGACCACGAGCCCCGTGGGGGACAGGGACGGCGTCCGGCCTACCTCGTATCCACCCGGCGCTTAGCCCACATCAAGCGCTTAATAGGATAATGATGATAATTGCTTCCGGGAGCGTGAGGATCTCTGAGCTGGTATTTCTTCCGAGGGCCTTTTCCAATTTATGGCGAAAACCAAGAGAAAAGCAAACAAGTTCTAAATAACTGTGTCGGGGCCCCTCTCCCTTCCCTCTCTGATCGAGAGTTCCTCGGAGACAGGAATTATGTCTTGTGCCTTTATTGCACTCTCCTGTGGACTTAAGGCCGGACTTTGCACGCAAGAGGAGCTCAATAAATACTCCCGATGGCTATTTCTTTGATAAAGTCTCTACTTGTGTGCATATTTTGTGATGGGAAAATGAAAAAAAAAAAAATGACTCTGGAATAGCCAAGGGGTTCTTCATCAATGCCTGTTACCCTCAGTAAATTTGGCACAAAGTATATATACGTATGTATATACGTATATATACACACACATATATGCTATATATGTACTATAGTATAGCATACATGTATAGTATATATGTATGTGTGTGTGTGTATATATACTGTGTGTGTGTGAGCATATACACATATACATATACACATATACATATATATATATATACTATATATGTGTGTGTATATACACACACATATACTATATATATATGTGTGTGTGTGTGTGTGTGTGTATATACTGTATGTGTGTGTATATACACATATACATATATATGCTGTGTGTGTGTGTGTATACACCCACACACATATACTAATAATAATAATAATGTTGGTATTTGTTGAGCGCTTACTATGTGCAGAGCACTGTTCTAAGCGCTGGGGTAGACATAGGGGAATCGGGTCGTCCCACGTGGGGCTCACAGTCTTCATCCCCATTTTACAGATGAGGTCACTGAGGCCCAGAGAAGTTAAGTGACTCGCCCACAGTCACACAGCCGACAAGTGGCAGAGCCGGGATTCGAACTCATGAGCCCTGACTCCAAAGCCCGTGCTCTTTCCACTGCGCCACGCTGCTTCTCTGACTATATATGTGTGTGTGTGTATACTATATGTGTGTGTGTGTACACATATACATATATGTATATGTGTGTGTACACATATACATATACTATAGATATAAATACATATATGACCTTGGGTAAGTCACTTCACTTTTTCATGACTGAGTTACCTCTATATATACTATGTGTGTGTGTGTGTGTGTGTGTCCACATATACATATATGTGTGTGTGTGTGTATGTATACACATATACATATATATACTATATATATATATGACCTTGGGTAAGTCACTTCACTTTTTCGTGACTCAGTCACCTCATCTGTAAAATGGGGATTGAGACCGCGAGCTCCACGTGGGCCGGGGACCGCCCAACCCGATCTGCTTGTCTTCCCCCCAGCGCTTAGCGCCGCGCCTGGCACCCGGCTAAGGCGCTTCAGTAAATACCCTAACTCTCATTACGTACACAAACACTGTCGATCTGAATCCCGTGGGTCACGACCCTATAGGCGGCACCATTTAAATTTAATTATCTCCTCGAAAGGGAGGGTTCCATTCCCAGCTCGGCCACTTGCCCCAGGTTTTCTGGGGGGAGGGAGGGTCGTTTGCCGGCCCGTCCGCTCACCGCACCGAAATTCATCCCCCCCCCCCCGCCCGGAGACCCCGGAGAAGTCGCTTAACGGCCGCGCCTCAGTTTCCTCATCTGCAAAGTGGGGGAATCCGGGATGTCTTTCCCCTCCTGCTTGCACGGCACCCCCGGGGAGGGGACGGGGACCGTGCCCGACCCCATCATCTAGTATCGCCACCAGGATTTTGTTCAGTTCCGGACTCGCGCCGAGCACTCGGGCGCGATGGCGACGACAAGCCCTCGGCCGAAAGAACGCCCCGAGCGTCAGCAGGAGGAGGAGGCCGTCGAGGCCGGATGAGCTCGCTTCCCAAATGGTCTCTTCCCCCCCAAAATCGGGAATCTCCAGGTGTTCCCCTGTGAGGTTTCCCGGGAGCGGGGGGGAGCGTTTCCCAGCGCGTCCGCTCATCCCGCCAAAATTCACTTCCTCCGGAGGATAAGGGGAAAGACCCCGGGGCTGGCGTGGGGGCTCTGCTTCCAGGGGGCCGAGATGAGCAGCTGAGAGGACCCCCCCCCCCCGCCCACTAAAGTTTCAAGCGCTCTGCACATAGTCAGCGCTCAATAAATACGATCGAATGAAACTTTTATTTGCTCCTAGCCTCCCCCGCCCCCTCCAGGGGTTTCCGGCCCGGCCCCACCTGGAGAAAAGCCGTTTCGTCCTTTCTGCCGTACAAAGCGCTTCGTGGAGCAGCGTGGCGGAGTGGCAAGAGTCCGGGCCCGGGAGTCGGAGGTCGTGGGTTCTAATCCCGGCTCCGCCACCTATCAGCTGGGTGACTCTGGGCCGGTCCCTTCACTTCTCTGGGCCTCAGCGACCTCATCTGGAAAACGGGGGTTAAGACCGTGAGGCCCGAGCGGGACCACCTCGTTGCCTCGTCTCTACCCCAGCGCTCAGAACGGTGCTGGGCATACAGCGAGCGCCGAACAAATCCGCAGCGTTGAGAACGGGGCTCGGCACATAGCGAGCGCTTAACAGATAGCCAGCGTGTAGAATGGGGTTCACGGCAAGCGCTGAACAAACAGCCGGCGCTCGGAACGGGGCTCGGCACATAGCGCGCGCTTAACAGACAGCCAGCGTTTAGAACGGGGTTCACGGTAAGCGCTTAACAAATACCCAACGTTTAGAACGGGGTTCACGGTAAGCGCTGAACAAACACCCGGCGCTCAGAACGGGGCTCGGCACACAGCGAGCGCTTAACAGACAGCCAGCGTTTAGAATGGGGTTCACAGGAAGCGCTTAACGAATACCCGGCGCTTAGAACGGGGGTCGGCACATAGCGAGCGCTTAACAGATACCCGAAGTTTAGGATGGGGTTCACAGTAAGCGCTTCACAAACAGCCGGCGCTTAGAACGGGGCTCGGCACATAGCGAGCGCTTAACAGATACCCAAAGTTTAGAATGGGGTTCACAGGAAGCGCTTAACGAACAGCCGGCGCTTAGAACGGGGCTCGGCACATAGGGAGCGCTTAACAGATAGCCAGCGTTTAGAACGGGGTTCATAGTAAGCGCATGACAAACACCCAACGTTTAGAATGGGGTTCACAGGAAGCGCTTCACAAATACCCGGCGCTTAGAACGGGGCTCGGCACATAGCGAGCGCTTAACAGATAGCCGGCGTTCAGAACGGGGCTCGGCACACGGAAAGCGCTCAACAAATACACGGCACCCCCGTTTGGACCGTGAGCCCGTTGTTGGGAAGGGGTTGTCTCTGTTGCCCAGTTGTACATTCATTCGTTCATTCAATAGTATTTATTGAGCGCTCACTATGTGCAGAGCACTGGACTAAGCGCTTGGAACGGACAAATCGGCGACAGACAGAGACGGTCCCCGCCCTCTGACGGGCTCACGGTCCGATCGGGGGAGACGGACGGACGAGAACGATGGCGGTAGGTGGAGTCGAGGGGAAGAACATCCAGGGGCTTAGTACAGTGCTCCGCACGCAGTAAGCGCTCAATAAATGTGACTGAATAAGTGGGGCTCGGCACACAGCAAGCGCGTAACAAATCCCCAGCGTCTAGAACGGCGCTTGGCGCACGGCAAGCGCTTAACAAATAGCCGGTGCTCAGAACGGTGCTCGGCACATAGCCAGCACTTGATAACGACGTTGGTATCTGTTAAGCGCTTACCATATGCCGAGCACCGCTCTAAGCGCTGGGGGAGATACGGGGTAATGAGGTTGTCGCATGTGGGACTCACGGTCTCCATCCCCATTTTCCAGATGAGGTCACTGAGGCAGGGAGAAGCGAAGTGACTCGCCCAAAGTCACACGGGGGCCAGGCGGCAGAGGCGGGATCAGAACCCGCGACCTCTGACTCCGCGGCGCCGGGGGGCTTTCCACCGCGCTTCGGCTACCCGGAGCTCAGAAGGGGTGCACGTACACATACACGTACATGTATATGTACGTGTACGTATATGCTCTCGGCACGGAGCGAGCGCTTAACAAACCCCCGGCGTTTAGAACGGCGATCGCCAAGCGCTTAACAAATAGCCAGCGCCGAGAACGGTGCTCGGCACACAGCGGGCGCTTAACAAATCTCCGGCGCTCAGAACGGCGTTCCGCACATAGTAGGCGCTTAACAAATCCCCGGCGCTCAGAACGGGGCTCGGCACAGAGCGAGCGCTTATCGAATAGCAACATCGTGAAATTCCGTCCTTATCATTATGATTATTAGTAGTGAGGTGGTCTGTACGATTGAATGAATGAACGAACGAATGAATGAATGAATGAAGTCATCGAATGAAAGTGGGGAGGTTTCTGGCGGGGGGAGAATGCGCCTCTCCCTCGGCCCATCCTCATTATTATGATTATTAGTAATCAGGTGCTCTATATGATCGATTGAATGAATGAATGAATGGAGTGAATGAATGAATGAAAGCGGGGAGGTTTCTGCCGGGGGGGGGGGGGGCAGGGAAGAATGCGCCTCTCCCTCGGCCCGTCTTCATTATTATGACTATTAGTAATCGGGTGCTCTATACGATCGATTGAATGAACGAAAGGAGTGAATGAACGAATGGAGTGAATGAATGAATGAATGAAAGCGGGGAGGTTTCTGGGGGTCGCGGGGGACGCGCCTCTCCCTCGGGCCGTCCTCGTTATCGTGATTATTGGTAATCGGCTGCTCTATACGGATCGACTGAATGAACGGAGTGAACGAATAAATGAAAGCGGGGAGGTGTCTGGGGGTCGGGGAGGACGTGCTTCTCCCTCGGCCCGTCCTCGTTATCGTGATTATCAGTAATCGGGCGCTCTGTATGGCCGAATGAATGAATGGAGTGAATGAACGAATGAAAACTGGGAGGTTTGGGGGGGGGGGGGGGGGCGGGGAGAAGGCGCCTCTCCCTCAGTCCCTCCTCATTATTATGTGTCAGTAACCAGGTGCTCTATAGGATCGAATGAATGAATGGAGTGAATGAATGAATGGATGAATGAATGGATGAATGAATGAATGAATGAATGAATGAATGAAAACGGGGAGGTTTCTGGGGGTTGCAGGGGGATGCGCCTCTCCCTTGGCCCCTCCTCGTTATGATTATTAGTAGTCGGGTGCTCTAGATGGATGGAGTGAATGAATAAATGAAAGCGGGGAGGTTTGGGGGGTCCGGGGGGGGGGGGGGGAGAAGGCGCCTCTCCCTCGGCCCGTCCTCATGATTATGATTATTAGCAGTCAGGTGCTTTATATGAATGAATGGATGGATGGAGTGAATGAACGAATGAAAGCAAGGAGGTTTTGGGGGTGGGGGGGAGAAGGTGCCTCTCCCTCGGCCCCGTCCTCCTCATTGTGATTATTAGTAACGAGGTAGTGCTCTATACGACTGAATGAATGAATGGAGGGAGGGAGGGAGCGAATGGATGGATGAATGGATGAATGAATGAATGAAAGCGGGGAGGGGGCCGCGTGCCGCTCCCTCGGCCCCCACCCTGACCGGAAGTTGGCCAGGCGGGAGCAGGGGGAGGAGGGAGGAGGGGGGAGGAGGTGGGAGGAGAAGGAGGGAGGGAGAAAAGAGGAGGAGGAAGAGGGGGGAGAAGGGGGGGAGGAGGGGGGGAGGAGGGGGGGGAGGAGGGGGGGGAGGAGGGGGGAGGAGGGGGGAGGAGGAGGAGGGGGGGGAGGAGGAGGAGGGGGGGAGGAGGGGGGAGGAGGAGGGGGGAGGAGGGGGAGGGGGGGAGGAGGAGGAGGAGGGGGGGAGGAGGAGGAGGAGGGGGGGAGGAGGAGGGGGGGAGGAGGGGGGAGGAGGGGGGGGAGGAGGAGGGGGGGAGGGGGGGGAGGAGGGGGGGAGGGGGGGAGGAGGGAGGAGGGAGGGGGGGAGGGAGGAGGGGAGGGAGGAGGAGGAGAAGAGGGAGGGGGAGGAGAAGAGGGAGGGAGGAGGGGGGTGCAGAAGGGAGGAGAAAGAGGGAGAGGGAACAGAAGGGAGGAGGGGAGGGAACGGAAGGGAGGAGGAGAAGGGAACGGAAGGGAGGAGGGAGAGGGGGGAGAAGGGAGAGGGCGCGGCGGGCCTGTCAGTCCGTCTGGGCGGGGCGGAGGGGGCCGAGGGCCGCAGTGCAGCCCCTTTGGCCACGGGGACGAAGCCGGGGCCCCCGGAGAAGCCCCGACCGCCGCCCCCCCGCCCCTCGAACCCACGGCCCGGCCTCCATCATGGCAGCCACACAGAGACGCACAGAGAGACACGGAGAGAGAGACACGGGGCCCGGCCCGGCCCCAGGCCGCCCCGCTGGTCCCCGCCCCGGACCTCGGCCGCTCCGCTCCGGGTCGGTCCCGGCCGGTCGGGGGGGGGGGGGGGGAGGGGTGTGTGTCCCCCTGAGGCGCTTTACCTGCTGATCTTCTGGGCGAAGGCGCGGCGCTCCGCCATGGCTGACGCCCGACCCCGCCACGCCACGGGAAGGGAAGGGACGGGACGGGACGGGACGGGACGGGCAGCGGGGCGACGGCGACGACGATCGAGGAGGAGGAGGAGGACGACGACGACGGGACCGACCGACCGACCGCCCCTCCCTCCCTCCCTCCCCGCACGGCCCCGCCTCCTTCCCTTCTCCTCCTTCCCTCCTTCCTTCCCTCCCTCCTTCCCTCCCGCGCGGACGCACGCACACACACACACACACACACTCTGTCTCCTTCCCTACACAAAGACACACACCTTGTGTCTCCTTCCCTACACAAAGACACACACTCTGGGTCTCCTTCCCTACACAAAGACACACACCCTGGGTCTCCTTCCCTACACAAAGACACACACCCTGGGTCTCCTTCCCTACACAAAGACACACATCCTGGGTCTCCTTCCCTACACACACACACACTCTGGGTCTCCTTCCCTACACAAAGACACACACCCTGGGTCTCCTTCCCTACACACACACACACTCTGGGTCTCCTTCCCTACACTAGGAGACACACCCTGGGTCTCCTTCCCTACACAAAGACACACATCCTGGGTCTCCTTCTCTACACACACACACAGTCTGGGTCTCCTTCCCTACACAAAGACACACACCCTGGGTCTCCTTCCCTACACACACACTGTGTCTCTTTCCCTACACAAAGACACACACCCTGGGTCTCCTTCCCTACACACACACACAGTCTGGGTCTCCTTCCCTACACAAAGACACACACTCTGGGTCTCCTTCCCTACACAAAGACACACACCCTGGGTCTCCTTCCCTACACAAAGACACACCCTGGGTCTCCTTCCCTACACAAAGACACACACCCTGGGTCTCCTTCTCTACACACACACACACTCTGGGTCTCCTTCCCTACACAAAGACACACACCCTGGGTCTCCTTCCCTACACAAAGACACACACCCTGGGTCTCCTTCCCTACACACACACACAGTCTGGGTCTCCTTCCCTACACAAAGACACACACCCTGGGTCTCCTTCTCTACACAAAGACACACACCCTGGGTCTCCTTCCCTACACAAAGACACACCCTGGGTCTCCTTCCCTACACACACACTGTGTCTCTTTCCCTACACAAAGACACACACCCTGGGTCTCCTTCCCTACACACACACACTCTGGGTCTCCTTCCCTACACAAAGACACACACCCTGGGTCTCCTTCCCTACACACACACACACTGTGTCTCTTTCCCTACACAAAGACACACACCCTGGGTCTCCTTCCCTACACACACACACACTCTGGGTCTCCCTACACACACACACACTCCCACACACAGTCTCCACACACAGTCTCCCTCCGTGTGTCTCTCTCCCTACACACACACACACATTGTGGAAAGAGCCTGGGCTTTGGAGTCAGGACTCATGAGTTCGAATCCCGGCCCTGCCACTTGTCGGCTGTGTGACTGTGGGCGAGTCGCTTCACTTCTCCGGGCCTCGGTTCCCTCATCTGTAAAATGGGGGTGAAGACTGTGAGCCCCACGTGGGACGACCTGATTCCCCTCTGTCTACCCCAGCGCTTAGAACGGTGCTCGGCACATAGTGAGCGCTTAACAAATACCAACATTATTTTCCCTCACACAGACACACCCCCTGTGTCTCCCTACACACAGACACACACTGTGTCTCTGCACACACAGACACTCACTCTGTGTCTCTTTCCCTCCCTTCTCCTCCCTTCCCTTCTTCCTTCCACCTCCCTTTCCCTACACACACACACACACACACACACACTCTGTCCCTCCACATACAGAGACTCTCACTCTGTGTCTCCTTCCCTACACACACACACTGTATCTTTCCCTACACAAAGACACACACCCTGTGTCTCCTACACACACACACACACACACACTCTGTCTCCCTACACACATACTCCCACACACAGTCTCCACACACAGTCTCCGTGTGTCTCTCTCCCTACACACACACACATTGTGTCTCTTTCCCTCACACAGACACCCCCCCCCCCCGTGTCTCTTTCCCGACACACAGACACACACTGTGTCTGTGTCTCTTTCCCTCCCTTCCCTTCTTCCATCTCCCTTTCCCTACACACACAGACACACACATACACTCTGTCCCTCCACATACAGAGACTCTTCACTCTGTGTCTCCTTCCCTACACACACACACACGCGCGCGCGCACACACACTTTGTGTCTCCTTCCCTACACACAGACACACTCTGTGTTTCCTTCCCTACACACACACGCCGTGTCTCTTTCCCTACACACACACACTCTGTGTCTCTCTTTCCCTACACACACACACACACACACACAGTGTCTCTCTTTTCCTACACACACACACACACTCTGTGTCTCTTTTCCTACACACACACACACATTCCCACTCTGTCTCCACACACAGACATTCTCACTCCGTGTGTCTCTTTCCCTACACACACACACACACACACACACACACACACCCCGTGTCTCCTTCCCTATACACAGACACACACACTCTCTGTCCCTCCACATTAGACACCCCCACTGTGTGTCTCCTTCCATACACCCAGACACACACACACACACACACTCTGTCCCTCCACATACAGAGACTCTCACTGTGTGTCTCCTTCCCTACACACAGACATACACTCTGTGTCTCTCCACACACATTCTCACTCCGTGTGTCTCTTTCACTACACACACACACACTCTCTACATACTCTGTGTGTCTCTCTCCATATGCACACAGTCTACACACACACACTGTCTCTCCCTTCACACACACACACACTCGCTCTGTGCGTCTCTCTCCATATACACACAGTGTCTCTCCCTACACACTGTCTCTCTCCATACACAGTGTCTCCCTACACACACACTCTGTCTCCCCCTCCACATACACACACACACACACACACTTTGTGTGTCTCCCTACACACACACTCTGTGTCTCCCCCTCCACACATATACACACACACACACACTCTGTATCTCCCCCTCCACACATACACACACACTTTGTGTGTGTCTCCCTATGCACACACTGAGTCCCCCTCCACACATACACACACACACACTCTGTGTGTCTCTCCCCATATACACACTGTCTCAAGCAGCGTGGCTCAGGAGAAGCAGGGTGGCTCAGTGGAAAGAGCACGGGCTTTGGAGTCGGCTCATGAGTTCGAATCCCAGCTCTGCCACTTGTCGGCTGTGTGACTGTGGGCAAGTCACTTCACTTCTCTGGGTCTCAGTTCCCTCATCTGTAAAATGGGGGTGAAGACTGTGAGCCCCACGTGGGACGACCTGATTCCCCTGTGTCTACCCCAGCGCTTAGAACGGTGCTCGGCACATAGTGAGCGCTTAACAAATACCAACATTATTATTACTCTCTCCCTACACACCGCGTGGCTCAGTGGAAAGAGCCTGGGCTTTGGAGTCAGAGGTCATGAGTTCGAATCCCAGCTCTGCCACTTGTCGGCTGTGTGACTGTGGGCGAGTCACTTAACTTCTCTGGGCCTCAGTTACCCCATCTGTAAAATGGGGATGAAGACCGTGAGCCCCAGGTGGGACAACCTGATTCCCCCGTGTCTCCCCCAGCGCTTAGAACAGTGCTCGGCACATAGTAAGCGCTTAACAAATACCAACATTATTATTATTATTATTGGCTCCCCCTCCACAAACACACTCTTTTTGTGTGTGTCTCTCTCCATACACACACATACAGGATGTGTGTCTCCCCCCCCTCACACTGTGTCTCTCTGTGTCTCTCTGTGTGTCTCTCTCCCCCCGAGTGTCTCTGCCTACGCGCGGCGCCGTAATGTTCCGCAGAGAGGCGCACCCACAAACACCCCCTCCCGCCCCCCGGGCGGAGGAGGCCCAAGGCCAGGGAGGCGGGATCCGAACCCAGAACCCCGGACCCCCCCCCCCCGCTTCCCCCAGTGCCCTGCGGACAGGGAAGCGCTCGGCAGCGCGGCTCAGTGGCAAGAGCCCCGGCTTGGGAGTCAGAGGTCAACGGGTTCGAATCCCGGCTCGGCCACTTGGCACCTGGGTGACCGTGGGCGAGTCCCTTCACTTCTCTGGGCCTCGGTTCCCTCATCTGTCAAATGGGGATTAACTGGGAGCCTCACGTGGGACGACCTGATTCCCCTGTGTCTCCCCCAGCGCTTAGAACGGTGCTCTGCACATAGTAAGCGCTTAACAAATCCCGACATTATTCTTATTATTATTATCCCTGCTCTGCCACTTGTCAGCTGGGTGACTGTGGGCAAGTCCCTTCACTTCTCTGGGCCTCAGTGACCTCATCTGTAAAAATGGGGGTTAAGACTGGGAGCCTCACGTGGGACCACGCGATGACCCTGTATCTCCCCCAGCGCTTAGAACAGAGCTCTGCACCGAGTAAGCGCTTAACAAATACCAACATCATTATTACGCGGTAAGCGGGCAATAAATACGATCGATCGATCGACCGGAGAACCCCGAATCTAAAGGTCAGGAGTCTGGGCTTAATGTGGAGGGAAATGGATAACCCGGCCTGTGGAAGTTTATTAAAGGGATTCAAAAATGTGAGCCCCACGTGGGGCAGTCTGATGACCCTGCGCCTACCCCAGCGCTTAGAACAGTGCTCTGCACAGAGTAAGCGCTCAACAAATACCAACATCATTATTACAGAGCGGGAAGACCCGAGCTAAAAGCTGACCCGGTCACAGGGAGTAATAGAGACCCCAGAAGATCAGGGGCTGGAGGCGGGGTGATCGGCGCCGAGGCCCCTTCAATTATCTCGACAGGATAGGACGCGATTTGACCCTCCGACTGGGCAGTTGCTACTTGGGTGGAGAGGAAGGAGCGGATTCAACGATAACGTCGGTGTTCGTTAAGCGCTTACTATGTGCAGAGCGCTGGGATAGACACAGGGTCATCCGGTCGTCCCACGGGAGGCTCCCGGTTAATCCCCCTTTTCCAGATGAGGTCACTGAGGCCCAGAGAAGTGCAGTGACTGGCCCACGGTCACACGGCTGCCGAGCGGCGGAGCCGGCATTCGAACCCTTAACCTCTGACTCCCAAGCCCGCGCTCTTTCCACCGAGCCACGCTGCTTCTCTGAAGAAATGTGATGGGGGAACGGCCAGCCGGCTGGTGCGACAGGCCCAACGTGCCACGTAAAAAAGAGAGGGGGGGGTCAAGTTTAATACCGAGGTTACACACGAGACACGAAACACTTGAGACACGAAAGTTGGGGCTTCCCTCTGACAGTAATGATAATGTTGGTGTCGGTTAAGCGCTTACTATGTGCAGAGCGCTGTTCTAAGCACTGGGGAGGGTCATCAGGTTGTCCCGCGTGAGGCTCCCGGTTAATCCCCGTTTAGATGAGGGAACCGAGGCCCAGCGAAGCGAAGCGACTGGCCCACGGTCACCCGGCTGCCAAGCGGCGGAGCCGGGATTCGAACCCCCGATCTCTGACTCCCGAGCCCGGGCTCGTCCCACTGAGCCGCGCCGCTTCTCGGGGAAGCGAGGGAAGTTAGGAGGAGGAGTGGATTCTGTGGGGAAGAGGAGCACGTCGGCTTCAGACGCGCCGAGTTTAAGGAGCGGACGGGACCGGCGCTGGGGTTAGAAAGGGAGATTCGCAGGGAGATGATGATGTTGGTATCGGTTAAGCGCTTACTACGTGCAGAGCACCGTTCTGGATACAGGGTCATGGGATTGTCCCACGTGAGGCTCCCGGTCTTCATCCCCATTTTCCAGATGAGGGAACTGAGGCCCAGAGAAGCAAAGTGCCTCGCCCACGGTCACCCAGCTGACGGGTGGCAGAGCCGGCAGTCGAACTCGGGACCTCCGACTCCGAAGCCCGGGCTCTTTCCGCCGAGCCGCGCTGGTGGTACCTGGCACCTGGAGTCAGGCGAGGGGCCGAGCGTGTTACTGAGTGCGTAGCGGACCTACGGCCTAGCCCGGTCGCGTGCGCCTACGGACGGGGGGGACGAGAGGAGGAAGGAGGGCCGGCAAAGGAAACCGAGAAGGGGCCGTCAGAGAGGGGCGGGAAGAGAACCGCGGATCGAGTGAGGTCTCCCGGATCGGGGAGTCGTCGACGGGGTCGGAGACGACGGGGAAGTCGGTGAGGGTCAAGCCCGGGTTCGGTCCGTCGACCTCGACGAGGAGCAAGTCCCGGCTGAAGTTTGGCGATTGGGGTTCCAGGGTAAAGAAGGGGAAGGGATCCGCACTGTGGCGGTTGGAGAAGGGAGTCGGCGAGGGAGGGAACTTGCCGCTTCTCCGTGCCGCGCTTTCCAAATAATGATATTGGCATTTGTCAGGCGCCGACTCTGCGCACGGCGCGGTTCTAAGCGCTGGGGGGATCCAAGGTGATCGGGTTGTCCCCCGTGGGGCTCACAGTCTTAATCGCCATTTTAATAATGTTGGTATTTGGTAAGCGCTTACTATGTGCCGAGCACTGTGCTAAGCGCTGGGGTAGACACAGGGAATCGGGTTGTCCCACGTGGGGCTCACGGTCTTCATCCCCGTTCTACAGATGAGGCGACTGAGGCCCAGAGAAGTGAAGTCACACAGCTGACAGGTGGCAGAGCTGGGATTCATTCTGCAGATGAGGGGACTGAGGCACAGAGAGGTTAAGTGACTCGCCCAGAGTCACCCAGCTGACAAGTGGCGGAGCCGGGATTTGAACCCATGACCTCTGACTCCTGCGTTCTTTCCACTGAGCCACGCTGCTTCTCTGAGCTGAGGCCCGTTCACCGCGTCCAGTGGGATGTTCGATAAATCCTCTACCGACGACTCCCACGGGAAGGCGGCAGGTATCAACAACCCGGACAAGGAGAATATCCCCCTTGTGTTCCTCCTTCCCCTCACACGCGACTTGATCTACGTTTCTGCCGAGGGCCAAAATACCCTTGTTCGTTTTTTCTATCGGCTCCGAAGAATCGCTCTCCGGTTTCCATTCTCTCATTCCATTTTGATCGGCGGTGTTGCAGACGGGTCGATTTCGCGAAAGAACGGATACGCGTGAGCGGAAGCTCCCCTGGAAGACGGATAAGACTCGAACCGCCGCACCTCAGGTGCAAAACAACCTAGTGGCCCGTGAACGTTCGCCACGTAAACTTCCGATTCGGAAAAGCCAGGGTGAAAAAAGAGGCCCCGCGGATCCCGAGCCTAAATTAGATCCGTTTTAGATTTCCTTCCCGTAGAGTTCTACATCGCGAATCGACGTATCGTGGTGGGGTGTTTTTCACTTATTTGAGCTCGATTGGAATAAAGCCCTAAACCTGATGGACCTTAGCGAGCAAATATCAGAACCATAAAGTAAACGGATCCGCGTTCTTTTCGCATCTCTGTTAGGCGACAGCAAAATCTCACCCCGCCGCCCCGCACGGGGAACCGTCAGATCGTGTAAAATCGGGGAGGCTGACGGGATGGCGGTCGGGGAGGCGAGCCTAAGAAAAACAACCCAATCCCCCCGTTGCTGCTCGGGGCAAATCGCTGCACGGAACGTTAGCCGAAAGAAACGAAGGGGAAAATGAAGAACGACGAGACGAGGTGCCCCGTCGGCACGCGGCCGCCATCCCGTCCGGCCCGAGGTAGACGCGTTATCGGTCGGCAGAGCCTTTCTCCAGGAATCGTCAGATGAGCTGAGCAAACGGGGGCGGGGGGGGAAGGGATCGCTTTCAATTTTCCCTTCCGACACCCTTGGCTTCCCAGAGAAACGAATCGGTCCACGACGACTCTCCCGCTCGGTGCCCGGTCAGGTGAGGGGCGACCTGATGAGTTTAATGCCCGGCTTGCCGAGAGAATCCTCTTCCTTCGGCAGCCGGGGCGGGACTCCAACTGGAAAAACCGCGGAGAGCGGGAAGCCCCTTGGGCCCCCGCTGGGGGGGGTAACGTCCAGTGGAAGCAGTCGTATTCACTCGTTCAATTCGCTGGTATTTATTGGGCGCCTACCTGGGGTAGAGCGCTGCCTTCCGGCGCTTGGGAGAGCACAACAGAACAATAAACGGACACATTCCCTGCCTGCAACGAGTTTACGGATTACTGTTCAATAGTATTTACTGAGCGCTTACTATGTGCAGAGCACTGTACTAAGCGCTTGGAACGGACAAATCGGCAACAGGGGGCTCGAATCCCGGCTCTGCCACGTGTCAGCGGTGTGACTGTGGGCGAGTCGCTTCACGTCTCTGTGCCTCAGTTCCCTCATCTGGAAAATGGGGATGAAGACCGTGAGCCTCACGGGGGACAACCCGGTTACCCTGTATCTCTCCCAGCGCTCAGGATGCTGCTCTGCACATAGTAAGCGCTTAACAAATACCAACTTTATTACAGAAGCAGCGTGGCTCAGTGGAAAGAGCCCGGGCTTGGGAGTCAGAGGTCATGGGTTCAAATCCCAGCTCCGTCACTCGTCAGCTGGGGGACCGTGGGCAAGGCACTTCACTTCTCTGGGCCTCAGTTCCCTCATCTGGAAAATAAGGATGACGACCGTGAGCCTCCCGTGGGACAACCCGATGACCCCGTATCTCTCCCCGCGCTTAGAACAGTGCTCGGCACATAGTAAGCGCTTAACAAATACCAACATCGGTATTAGTATTACTAGTAGTAGCAATTGGATTTACTAATAATGTTGGTATTCGTTTACTGAAACAAATTTATTTACTTTAAATAAATTTATTTATTTACTGAAAGCTTACCGCGGGCCGAACACTACGCTGAGGTCTAGGAGACACCACGCCGGGGCGAATCAAGCAGGGTCCTTGTCCCTCGGGGGGGTGGGGGGGGCAATAAATAAATAATAATGATGATAATAATGGCATTTGTGAAGCGCATACTACGTGGCAGGCACCGTTCTAAGCAGTGGGGAAAGAGCACGAGCTGAGGAGACAGAGGTCACGGGTTCTAATCCCGGCTCCGCCCCCCCCCGTCAGCCGTGTGACTTTGGGCAAGTCACTTAAGTTCTCGGTGCCTCGGTTCCGTCGTCTGTAAAGTGGGGATGGAAGACCGCGAGCCTCACGTGGGACGACCTGATGACCCCGTATCTCCCCCGGCGCTTAGAACGGTGCTCGGCGCATAGTAAGCGCTTAACAAATACCAACATTATTATTATTGTTACAGAGCTCGGCACATGGTAAGTGCTTAACAGGCACCACAGTGATTATCATTAACCGGCAGGGGAAAAGTCAGAGACAGAAAGTCCAGAGCGGTCGGGAGGGTGGAGAAGGAGGTTCATTCATTCATTCATTCATTCATTCATTCAATAGTGTTTGTTGAGCGCTTACTATGTGCAAAGCACTGCACTAAGCGCTTGGAATGGACAAATCGGTATTTATTGAGCGCTTACTATGTGCGGAGCACTGTACTAAGCACTTGGAATGGACAAATCGGTAACAGAAAGGGACAATCCCTGCCCACTGACGGGCTTACGGTCTAATCGGGGGAGACGGACCGACGAGGACGACAGCGATAAATAGAATCGAGGGGACGAACATCTCATTAAAACAATAGCGATAAATAGAATCGAGGGGACGAACATCTCATTAAAACGAAAGCAAGAAATCATATCAAGGCGATGTACATCTCAGTAACGGGAGGTGTCGGGCTATCTACGCCCTCTCCCGCGTCTGGGCCGGTTTTCCCCCCCGAAACTACCCTCTGTGTGCCCAGGGTAAACCTGACATGGGTAGATTCTGCGACGTCCCATCCCTCGTCCTCCCCACAGTCCTCTCCCGACAGGAGGGCTGGGAATTCCTGCCGCCGAAATGGCTAATTTCGGCTTCCTCGGCTGCGATGGAGCGAGTTCTACTGTCCGCAAGGGAAACGTTCCCACTGCAAGTACAGGAAATCGCCATTCATTCGTTCAGTCGTATTTACTGAGCGCTTACGACGTGCAGAGCGCTGTACTAAGCGCTTGGAATGGACAAATCGGCAGACGGATAACTTCCGAGGGACCTACCCCTTCTGGCGCCAGTCGCCCCGTGATTTATTTTGTTAATGAGATGTACATCCCCTTGATTCTATTTATTTGCTATTGTCTTAATGAGGTGTTCATCCCCTCGATTCTCTTTATTGCCACTGTCCTTGTCCGTCTCCCCGCGATTAGACCGTAAACCCGTCAGAGGGCAGGGACCGTCTCTATCTGTTACCGCTCTGTCCATTCCAAGCGCTTAGTCCAGCGCTCTGCACATAGTGAGCGCTCAATAGACACTATTGAATGAATGAATGATTCTCTTCCGTTTCCCGGCCGGCTGTTGAGGAAGCGATCTGCCGCCTCGGCTGGAGGGTATCGCCGGGTTATCGCCCAAGAGAGACGAGAGGAGGCTGGAGAGTCGCCTCCACCGCCGTCGAGGAACGATCCGGCCCTTCGCGGCAGCCGGCCCGGCGGCAAGACCGCCGGGGCGCCGGGGGTCGAGCCGCGGCTCCGCCGGTGGCCCGCTGTGTGACTCGGGGCAAGCCACCTAACCTCTCTGAATTAACCTCTCCGAATCCCGGCTCTGCCGCTCGTCAGCTGTGTGACTGCGGGCGAGTCACTTCGCTTCTCTCTGCCTCAGTGACCTCCTCTGGAAAACGGGGATTAACCGTGAGCCCCACGTGGGACGGCCCGATGACCCCGGATCTCCCCCAGCGCTTAGAACGGTGCTCTGCACGTAGTAAGCGCTTAACAGATACCAACGTGATTACTCCCTGGGCATCCAGATTCCGCCCGTGTAAGATGGAGGTGTGATATTTTTGCCGTCCCTAACGCTTGGGGAGAAGCAGCATGGCGTAGAGCCCGGGAGTCCGAAGGTCGCGGGTTCTAATCCTGGCTCGGCCACTCGTCTGCTGGGTGACCTTCACCTGACTTCTCTGGGCCTCGGTTTACCTCATCTGTAAAATAATAATAATTATGGTTTTGGCCAAGCGCTTACTCTGTGCCAAGCACTGTTCTAAGCGCTGGGTTGTCCCACGCGAGGCTCACAGTTAATCCCCGTTTTACAGATGAGGTAACTGAGGCACAGAAGAGTGAGGCGACTCGCCCACAGTCACCCAGCTGACGAGCGGCGGAGCCGGGATTCGAACCCATGACCTCTGACTCCCAAGCCCGGGCTCTGTCCACTGAGCCACGCTGCTTCTGGTGGATAGATGGGACGTCTACCTCGGCACGTGTTCAAATGTATCGTTATTTATGTAATAATAATGTCGGTATTTGTTAAGCGCTTACTATGTGCAGAACACCGTTCTAAGCGCCGGGGGGGATACGGGGTCATCGGGTCGTCCCACGTGAGGCTCCCGGTTAATCCCCATTTTACAGATGAGGTCACTGAGGCCCAGAGAAGTGACTTTCTCAGCTCTTTCATCCGGATGCTTCCGTACTCCTTCCTCTACCCGCCTTGCTCTTCCCCCGTTCTCACTCTATCTGTGATGACCGTGGTATCTCTTAAGCGTTTACTGTGAGCCAGGCACTGTACTGAACGCTGGGGCGGACACCGGCCGATCAGGGTGCCCCGCGGGGGGGCCCAAGGACGGAACTGTGAAGTTCCCTCTACCTATTCATTCATTCAGTGGTATTTATCGAGCGCTTACTAGGCGCAGAGCACTGTACTAAGCGCTTGGGATGGACGGTTCGGGACACACCAACCCATGCTAGAAGCAGCGCGGCTCGGTGGAAAGAACCCGGGCTTGGGAGTCACAGGTCGTGGGTTCTAATCCCGGCTTGCCAGCCGGGTGACCTTGGACGAGTCACTTCACTCCTCGGTGCCTCATCTATAAAATGGGGATGAAGACCGGGCGCCTCACGTGGGACGACCCGATGACCTTGGATCTCCCCCAGCGCTTAGAACAGTGCTTGGTACATAGGAAGCGCTTAACGAATACCAACATTATCGTTACCTTGTCGAGGGATTCTGTGAAATGAAAACACCGGGCTCAGAAAAATCCGATTTTTGAGCCAAAACAGCAAATAACAGGCGCCATCTTCTGGCACCTCACGGAAACCCTGAAAATTCGACTTTTCACCTCATTCCAGATTCATTCAAAAGTAATGATGATGATGGTATTTGTTAAGCGCTTACTATGTGCCAAGCACTGTTCTAAGCGCTGCGGCAGATACAAGGTGATCAGGTTGTCCCACGTGGGGCTCACAGTCTCCATCCCCATTTTACAGATGAGGTAATTGAGGCACAGAGAAAGTAAGTGACGTGTGCCAAGTCACACAGCTGCTAAGTGGCGGAGGCAGGATTAGAACCCAGGACTTCCGACTCCCAAGCCCAGGCTCTTTCCACTGAGCCACGCCGCTTCTCTAATTACACAGCAGTCTCTGATTAAATACTAACATTTTAGAGAAACGGCCATTTTTGAGCGCTTACTGGGTGCAGAGCACTGGACTAAGCGCTTGGAAAGGACAGTTCGGCCACAGAGACCATCCCTCTCCAACCGCCGGCTCACTGTCCAGAAGGGGGGAGGCAGACCTAATGTTGGTGTTTCTTTGTGAAGCGCTTCCCACGTGCAGAGCACCGTTCTAAGCACTGGGGGAGATACAGGGTCATCGGGCCGTCCCCCGTGAGGCTCCCGGTCTTCATCCCCATTTTCCAGATGAGGTCACTGAGGCCCAGAGGTGTGAAGTGACCCGCCCGGAGTCGCCCAGCTGACAAGCGGCGGAGTCGAAACAGAACAGGTAGACGGGCATCGAGAGCATCAGAATGAAGAGGATTATCGATCTAAACACATCACGAATAAAGAAGCAGCGTGGCTCGGTGGAAAGAGCCTGGGCTTCGGAGTCCGAGGTCACGGGTTCGAATCCCGACTCGGCCACTCGTCAGCTGGGTGACTTTGGGCGAGTCACTTAACTTCTCTGGGCCTCAGTGACGAAAATGGGGATGAAGACCGTGAGCCCCACGTGGGACGACCCGATTCCCCTGTGTCTCCCCCGGCGCTCAGAACAGTGCTCGGCACCTAGTAAGCGCTTAACAAATACCAACATTATTATTATTATTATTATTAAAATAAATAGAAGGATAAATACGTACATAGAGAGACACGAGCGCTGAGGGGAGGGCGGGTAGAGCGGAGGGAGAAGTCGGGGCGACGGGGAGGAGGAAAAGGGAGGGTTCAGGCTGGGAAGGCCTCCCGGAGGAGGCGAGCGCTCAGTAGGGCTCGGGAGGGGGGAAGAGAGTGAGTTGGGTGGATCTGAGGAGGGAGGGAGATCCGGCGTGGCTCAGTGGAAAGAGCCCGGGCTTGGGAGTCCGAGGTCACGGGTTCGAATGCCGGCTCCGCCACTCGGCAGCCGGGTGACCGCGAGCGAGTCACTTCACTTCTCCGGGCCTCCGTGACCTCCTCTGGAAAATGGGGATTAACCGTGAGCCTCACGTGGGACGACCCGATGACCCCGGATCTCCCCCAGCGCTTGGAAGGGCGCTCCGCACGTAGTAAGCGCTTAACGGATACCAACATTATTATCCAGGACAGAGGTGGGGCGCGGGTCAGGGGTCGACGGCGGGGAGGAGGAGGCCCAGGGAGGAGGTGAGCGGCGGCGGAGGAGCGGAGCGTGCGGCCTGCGACGGAGAAGGAGAGAAGGGAGGGGAGGTAGGAGAGGGCCGGGTGAACCGAATCGCTACTACGCTGGTCGTGGGTTCTAATCTCGGCTCCGACACTTGTCTGCCGCCTGACTTGGGGCAAGTCACTTCAGTTCCCTCAGCTGTAAAATGGGGATTGAGAGTGTGCGCCTCGCACCGTGACCGACCCCGTCCGCCCGTGTTCGCCCCGGTGCTTAGCCCGGCACCGGACACGTAGTAACCGCCTAAACGACACCATCGGCGGCAGTAAGTAAAGACGCAATCTCTCCCGAGGAAACCAACGGACGGCAGAGAGGGACCCGTCTCTCCGGCTGGCAGCGGGGAAAGGCCCGTGACGGCAGACGCTGGGGGTCGCAGATTTTTTTTCCCCCATTAATTAGGGCCGAGAAGACCCTCGCTTAAACTTGGAGAAGCAGCGCGGCTCAGCGGAAAGAGCCCGGGCTTGGGAGTCAGAGGTCGTGGGTTCGAATCCCCGCTCCGCCGCTCGGCAGCTGGGTGACCGTGGGCGAGTCGCTTCGCTTCTCTGGGCCTCAGTCACCTCATCTGGAAAATTCACCTCATCTGGAAAATGGGGATGAAGACCGGGAGCCCCACGTGGGACAACCGGATGACCCCGTGTCTCCCCCGGCGCTTAGAACGGTGCTCTGCGCGTAGGAAGCGCTTAACAGATACCCACGTTATTAAACCCGATCTGGGGGGGGCGTCCTGAGCCCTCCCCAGCCTCGGGCCAAGACAGACTCAACCCTCCAACTCAAGCCCAACTCCAACTCAGCAGGAAAAATCTGCCACGGGGGGCTGCCCGAGCCTTCGATTTCTGTGCCTCCGTGACCTCATCTGGAAAATGGGGATGAAGACCGGGAGCCCCACGTGGGACAACCCGATGACCCCGTGTCTCCCCCGGCGCTTAGAACGGTGCTCGGCACATAGTAAGGGCTTAACAAATACCCACGTTATTATTATTATTATGTCAAATCACAGTTTTTGCAAAGAATGCTTCCCGTTCTCTGTTATTCCCAATAATAATACTAATAATAACAGTACTCGTTAAGCACTTACTATGTGCCAAGCCCTCTTCGAGGCACTGGGGTAGATGCGAGGTAATCGGGTTGGACACAGTCCCTGTCCCACCCGGGGCTCACGTTCTTAATCACCATTTTACCGACGAGGGGAGGGAGGCCCAGAGAAGTGAAGTGACCCGCCCAGCGTCACCCAGCAGACGTACGGCGGAGGCAGGATTAGAACCCGGCTCCTCCTGACTCCCAGGCTCGTGCTCTATCCCCTAGACCGCGCTGCTTCTCCTCCTGAAGAGCTCTGGCAAGTTTGATCCCCCCCCTTCCTCCCTGGCCTCCCGACGCCTCTCCCACGGCGAGTAACGCCCCTTGTTAGATGGTGAGCCCCAAGAGGGGGAGGAACCATTCGTTCATTCATCAGTAGTATTTATTGAGCGCTTACTATGTGCAGAGCACTGGACTAAGCGCTTGGAATGGACCATTCGGAACCGTGTCTGATTCTCAGCCGCGTATCCTCTCCCAGCAGGGCTCTGCAGCCAGTAAGTGATTAATCCATATTCTTACCTTCATTATCGTTAATAATAATAATAATGTTGGTATTTGTTCGGCGCTTACTAGGTGCAGAGCACTGTTCTAAGCGCTGGGGGAGATACAGGGTCAGCGGCTCGTCCCCCGTGAGGCTCCCGGTCTTCATCCCCATTTGACGGATGAGGTCACTGAGGCCCAGAGAAGGAAAGTGACTTGCCCACGGTCACCCAGCTGACGAGTGGCGGAGCTGGGATTCGAACCCGTAACCTCTGACTCCCAAGCCCGGGCCCTTTCCACTGAGCCACGCTGCTTCTCTACTCCCCCAAGCACCTAGCACAGTGCTCTGCCCACCGGAGGGGCTCAATAAATAGTAGCGATCGGTAGCAGTAGTCACAATATATACTGAGAGCCTGCCAGGTGCAGTGTAATAATAATAATAATGATAATACTGGTATTTGTTAAGCCCTCACTATGTGCCGAGCACTGTTCTAAGCGCTGGGGGAGATACCGGGTCATCAGGATGTAACAATAATAATAATAATGATGTTGGTATTTGTTAAGCGCTCACTATGTGCCGAGCACTGTTCTAAGCGCTGGGGGAGATACCGGGTCATCAGGATGTAACAATAATAATAATAATAATGATGTTGGTATTTGTTAAGCGCTCACTATGTGCAGAGCACTGTTCTAAGCGCTGGGGGAGACACGGGGGAATCAGGTTGTCCCACGTGGGGCTCACGGTCTTAATCCCCATTTTCCAGATGAGGTCACTGAGGCCCAGAGAAGTGAAGTGACTCGCCCACAGTCACACAGCTGACAAGTGGCAGAGCTAGGATCCGAACTCATGACCTCTGACTCCAAAGCCCATGCTCTTTCCACCGAGAAGCGAAGTGACTTGCCCACGGTCACACCGCCGACAGGTGGCGGAGCCGGGATTCGAACCCGCGACCTCTGACTCCCAAGCCCGGGCTCGTTCCACTGAGCCACGCCGCTTCTCTAGATATCTGGAATATACTATATTACAGGTGCGAAGCGGCTTGGCCTAGTGGATAAGAGCGTGGGCCTGGGCCTCAGAAGGACGTGGGATAATAATAATGATTTTGGTACTTGTTAAGCGCTCAACTATGTGCCAAGCACCTCCGAGGCAATAAGACTGTCCCCCGTGGGGCTCCCGGTCTTCATCCCCATCTTCCAGATGAGGTCACTGAGGCCCGGAGAAGCGAAGCGGCTTGCCCAAGGTCACCCGGCAGACGAGTGGCGGAGCGGGGATTAGAACCCGCGTCCTCCGACTCCCAGCCCCGTGCTCTTGCCAGAGTTTGTGTGCGGTGTGAGTGGCGTTGACCTCTTTGTGGACGCGCTCTTGCCCACCCTGAGTCTTTGGTAATTATCAAAGATTTCCACGCGTCAAGAACCGCTTTTTCAATTTAGTTTTTCGATTTCAATTCAATCTCAGTGCTCTTTAGCACTCGGCGAATGGCTGGACTGGAAAAGTCAAAGACACGTTTGGGGAAGGAGCAATTACTTGGCCCTGCAGCTGCCCGGGATCGATTTTAAAAACATAAGGTCTCCTGCATTAAATTATATGCACCTTAACTCATCTCCGTATCTATTTACGCCATCTATTATCGGGACGGCTTCGGCGCCATGGGAACATCAGTACATTTTTAAAACTTCCCGAGGATGTCACTGTATGGACAAACTCACGCCACTAGATCCGCTCCGACAGCCGCCGTGAGCGGAAAGAGCTAATCGCCCTTTATCAAAAGTTACCTTGGAATCGCTCGATCCGCGGATTTTTCTCTCCCAATTAATATCGCTCCATTTGGCACGTTAATAGGAAAGGCAGTGGATTGTTTTCCGTGCACATAGATTTTAAATATTTATCTGCTAGCCCTGCGTAATTTAACAGCACGGGGCGGGGGGGGGGGGGAGAGCGGAGGCGAGTTTCTACGGTACCTCAACACTGTTGCGTTACTCCCTTGGCGACGTTTATTCGACGTCTTAACGCCGGTTATTTTTATTCTCTGCCGTGCGGAAATGCGATTCACCGTGCCGTAATTCCGTAGCTCCCCTATGGCTCTCCGTGCCCGCCACCTGTGATCATTTCGAAATCCGGGCCTCGATTTCGGTCATCGGACGGACGGAGGCGTGAAGCAGAAAATAAAATCGCTGTATCCTTGCAAGCCCTCTCCTCCCCTCGACCCCCTGGGTCTGACGGTGTAAAAGCCCGCGAAGGCTTCCAGATGGCCCTTGTTGGATGCCCGTTGTCTGTCCTAAAAAAAATCAGAGCAGGGTCATTCGGAAAGGAGGGAAGTGCGGGCCACCCTTATGGTGGACGAGAGACGAGTCATTTGGTTTGACCAATTTAACAAATCTTGGTGTATGAGGTGGCCGATAAATGGGTGAACCGTCCCCCGTTCTCGCCTATCCCGCCGTCGACCCCCGGGGCCACGTCCTCCCGCCGTCCCGGAACGCCCTCCCTCCTCACCTCCGCCAAACTAACTCTCTTCCCCTTTTCAAAGCCCTACTGAGAGCTCACCTCCTCCAGGAGGCCTTCCCAGACTGAGCTTCCCCTTTCCCCTCTGCTCCCCCTTCACCTCCCCTCAGCTAAGCCCCCTTTCCCTCTGCTCCTCCCCCTCCCTCCCCCCTCCCCTCAGCACGGTGCTCATTTCTATATATTATTTTTTACCCTATTTATTTTGTGAATGAGATGTACATCCCCTTGATTCTATTGACTGCTATTGTTTTTGTCCGTCCGTCTCCCCCGATCAGACCGTGAGCCCGTCGATGAGCAGGGATCGTCTCTATCTGTTGCCGAATTGTCCATTCCAAGCGCTCAGTCCAGTGCTCTGCACAGAGTAAGCGCTCAATAAATACTACTGAATGAACGAAATGGCTAGTCGATTGCTCGCCCGGTAATCTACCTGCTTTCCCCCGATTCAGGCACGTTAAGAGAAAGGAAGAGCCTTTTAGGCCTCGTTTTTAAAATGCCTGAAACTCTCCTGAATTTAAGTCGGGACTGTTCAGGCTCTCTACCCTGCAGGCCTGAGTGTCACCATTCTCTCATTCATATTTATTGAACGCTTCCTGCGAGCAGAGCACTGTTCTAAGCGCCTGGGAGAGTACGCGGTGACAATACAGGGAAACATTCCCTGCCCGCGACGAGCATCCGTTTACTTGTTCTGATGTGCGTATCATCTTATAATTCCATTTATTTATATCGATGCCTCTTTACTTGTTTTGATGTCTGTCTCCCCGCTTCTGGACCGCCAGGCCGGGGTGGGCGGGGATCGTCTCTATTGCTGAATCGTACTTTCCAAGCGCTTACTACTACTACTAATAATGTTGGCATTTGTTAAGCGCTTACTAGGTGCCGAGCACCGTTCTGAGCGCTGGGGGAGATACGGGGTCATCGGGTTGTCCCACGTGGGGCTCCCAGTCTTCATCCCCATTTTCCAGATGAGGTCACTGAGGCCCTGAGAAGTGAAGTGACTCGCCCACAGTCACACGGCTGCCAAGTGGCAGTGAAGGGATTCGAACCCTTGACCTCTGACGCCCAAGCCCGGGCTCTTTCCACTGAGTCACGCTGCTTCTCCAGTGCTCCGCGCCCAGTAAGCGCTCAAGAAATGCAACTGAAGGAATGAATGAATGAATGGAGCACTTAGTATGTACAGAGCACTGTGCTAAGCACTTGGGAGAGTATAATACAACAATATAAAAGACACATTCCTTACCTACAAGGAGCTCACGGTCCAGAGGACGAGTGATGCGCGACTATTTTTTTCTTTTTACGGCATTTGTTAAGTGCTTACTATTTGCCAGGCACTGTCCTCGGCCCTGGGGTAGAGAGCCGACAAGACACTAATAAGGTTGGCATTTGTTAAGCGCTTACTATGTGCCGAGCACCGTTCTAAGCGCTGGGGGAGATCCGGGGTCATCGGGTTGTAATAATAATAATGGTGGTATTTGTTAAGCGCTTACTATGTGCCGAGCACCGTTCTAAGCGCTGGGGTAGACACAGGGGAATCAGGATGTCCCACGTGGGGCTCACAGTCTTCATCCCCCTTTTACAGATGAGGGAACTGAGGCACCGAGAAGTTAAGTGACTCGCCCACAGTCACACAGCTGACAAGTGGCAGAGCCGGGATTCGAACTCATGACCTCTGACTCCAAAGCCTGTGCTCTTTCCACTGAGCCACGCTGCTTCTTCATGTGGGTTGTCCCACATGAGGCTCACAGTCTTCATCCCCATTTTACAGATGAGGGAACTGAGGCACCGAGAAGTGAAGTGACCTGCCCACAGTCCCACAGCTGACAGGTGGCAGAGCCGGGATTCGAACCCAGGACCTCTGACTCCCAAGCCCGGGCTCTTTCCGCTGAGCCACGCTGCTTCTCTGACTGTAAACCCAATGTGGGACAGGAACTGTGTCCAACCTTTTATCCACCCCAGCACTTAGTATAGTGCTCGGCACCTATTAAACGCTTAACAGATACCACAATTATTATTATTGATAATAATACTTCACTCAGCAGGAGTGAATGAGTGAGTGAGTGCAGGAGTGAATAAATAAGTGCAGGAGTGAATGAATGAGTGAAGGTGTGAGTAAATGAATGAATTAATGAATAAGTGCAGGAGTGAATGAATGAGTGAAGGAGTGAGTGAATGAATGACGAGTGAATGAATGAGTGAATGAATGAATGAATGAGTGAGTGCAGGAGTGAGTGAATGAATGAGTGAAGGAGTGAGTGAATGAATGATGAGTGAGTAAAGGAGTGAGTGAATGAATGAGTGCAGGAGTGAGTGAGTGAAGGAGTGAGTGAATGAATGAATGATGAATGAATGAATGAGTGCAGGAGTGAGTGAATCACGAGTGAGTGAAGCAGTGAGTGCCGGAGTGAGTGAATGAATGATGAATGAATGAACGAGTGCCGGAGTGAGTGAATGAAGGAGTGAGTGACTGAATGATGAATGAATGAATGAGGGCCGGAGTGAGTGAATGAAGGAGTGAGTGCCGGAGTGAGTGACTGAATGATGAATGAATGAATGAGTGCAGGAGTGAATGAATGAAGGAGTGGAGTGAGTGACTGAATGATGAATGGATGAATGAAGGAAGGAAGGAGTGCGGCGCCGGAGGCCCCGCGGCCGGAGGCGGGCCGCGCTCGCGCGGAATGCTGGGAGTTGGAGGCCTGGGGCGCGCGTGCGCGGAGCCCCCCTCTCGCGCAGCATGCCGGGAGTTGGAGTCCTGGGGCGCGGAGCCCCTCGCGCGGCATGCCGGGAGTTGGAGTCCTCCCCTTCCCCCCCCCCCCCCGCCGGCGGAAGGAAGGGCGGCCGGAAGGCTACGGTGGCCCGCAAGGCTCCCGCCGCGCCGTCCGCCCCCCCCCCTCCCCCCCAGCCCGAACGGTAGGTGCGCGACGCTCGCTGCCATTTGCGAAGCGCTTCCTCCGTGCGCGGCGCCGGGGGAGACGCGGGGGGGGGGGGGTCATCGGGCAGGTCCCCCCGGGGCGGGGGCGGGGGGGGCGGGGGAGGCTCCCGGGCTTGGGCCCCGTTCGCCGGATGACGTCACTGAGGCCCGGACGGCGGAAGGGACTGGCCCGAGGACACCCGGCCGACGAGGGGCACGGGCGGGATTCGAACCCAGGACCGGGGGCTCCCCAGCCCGGGCTCTCGCACCGAGCCGCCGGACCCGGGTTCCCCTCCCGCCTCGTCCCCGCGCCTGCTGTGCCACCTCGGGCAGCGCCCTTCACCTCTCCGGGCCTCCCCTCTAGCCTCCCTCCCCCTCCAGACCGGTGTCTCCTTTCCCCCTTTTTTTAATGTCACGTGTTAGACGCTCACTACAGAGTCAGAGGGCCCGGGTTCTCCAAACCAGTCTCTTCTGCCTTTTTTTTTTTAATGTTATGCGTTAGACCCTTACTACAGAGTCAGTGGAAAGAGCCCGGGCTTTGGAGTCAGAGGTCATGGGTTCGAATCCCGGCTCGGTCACTTGTCGGCTGGGTGACTTTGGGCGAGTCACTTCACTTCTCGGTGCCTCAGTGACCTCATCTGTAAAATGGGGATGCAGACCGGGAGCCCCACGTGGGACGACCTGACTCCCCTGTGTCTCCCCCGGCGCTTAGAACGGTGCTCGGCACATAGTAAGCGCTTAACAAATACCAACATTATTATTATCATTCTGTCCTTTTTTTTTTTTAATGGTATGTGTTAGACGCTCACTACAGAGTCAGAGGACCTGGGTTCCCATCCCGCCACCGCCCAGCTCCCTGCTTTGTGACCTGGGGCAGGTCATTTCACTTCTGGCCTCTCCACCAGCCTTTATTCCCCTCCAAACCGGTCTCTTCTCCCCCCTTTTTTTAACGTCACGTGTTAGACGCTCACAACAGAGTCAGAGGACCCGGGTTCTCCAAACCAGTCTCTTCTTCCCTTTTTTTTTTTAATGGTACGTGTTAGACGCTCACTACGGAGTCACAGGACCCGGGTTCCCCTCTCGCCTCCGTCCCCTACCTGCTGTGCGACCTCGGGCGACTCACTTGGCTTCCGTGGGCCTCCCTTCTAACCTTCCTCTCCCTCCAAACCAGTCTCTTCTCCCCTTTTTTTTTTAATGTTGCGTGTTAGACGCTCACTACGGAGTCACAGGACCCGGCTTCCCCTCTCGCCTCCGTCCCCTACCTGCTGTGCGACCTCGGGCGACTCCCTTCGCTCCCCCGAGCCTCTCCACCAGCCTTCATTCCCCTCCAAATCAGGCTCTGCTTTTTTTTTTTTCATGGTATTCGTTAGACGCTCACTACAGAGTCAGAGGACCCGGGTTCCCATCCCACCTCCGCCCCCACACCCGCTGTGCGACCTTGGGCAACTCGCTCCGCATCTCTGGGCCGCCCGCTAACCTGCCTCCGCCTCCGAGCCTGTCTCTTCTCTTTCTATTTCAATGGTACGTGTGAGACGCTCACTACAGAGTCCGAGGACCCGGGTTCCCCTCCCGCCTCTGCCCCGCGCCTGCTGTGCGACCTTGGGCAGCTCACTTCACCTCTCTGGGCCTCCCCAAAGCAGGGTGGCTTAGTGGGTAGAGCACCGGCCTGGGGGTCGGGGGGTCATGGGTTCAAACCCCGACTCTGCCACATGCCTGCTGTGTGACCTTGGGCAAGTCACTTGACTTCTCTGGGCCTCTGTGACCTCATCTGAAAAATGGGGATTTCGAGTGTATGTCCAACCTGACTAACGTGCAGCTACCCCAGCGCTTAGAACGGTGCTTGGCACCTAGTAAGTGTTTAACAAGTACCATAATTGTTATTATTATTATTATTATTAACCTTCGGTCCCCTCTGAGCCCGTCTCTTCTTCCTCTTTTTGCTTTAATGGCCTCGGTTAGACGCTCACTACAGAGTCCGAGGACCCGGGTTCCGATCCCGCCCCTGCCGTGGGACCCTGGGCAAGTAAGTCCCTTCACTTCTCCGGCCTCCCCGCTCCCCTCCGCCCCCCTCTGAACCTGTCTCTTCTCCCTCTTTCTGCTTTAATGGCATCTGTTAGACGCTCACTACAGAGTCCGAGGACCCGGGTTCCGATCCCGCCTCCGCCGCGTACCTGCTGGGTGACCCTGGGCAAGTCCCTTCACTTCTCCGGGCCTCCCCGCTCCCCTCCGCCCCCCTCTGAACCTGTCTCTTCTCCCTCTTTCTGCTTTAATGGCATCTGTTAGACGCTCACTACAGAGCCCGAGGACCCGGGTTCCGATCCCGCCCCCGCCACCTACCTGCACTGGGACCCTGGGCAAGTCCCTTCACTTCTCGGGGCCTCCCCGCTCCCCTCCGGCCCCCTCTGAACCTCTCTCTCCTCCCTCTTTTTGTTGGATGGCATCTGTTAGGCGCTCACTACAGAGTCCGAGGACCCGGGCTCCGGTCCCGCCCCCGCCACCCACCTGCCGGGTGACCTTGGGCAAGTCCCTTCACTTCTCCGGGCCTCAGTTCCCTCACCCGCAGAATCGGGATTCGATCCCGACGCTGCCGCTCCTCAGCTTGGGTGACCGTGGGCGAGTCTGCTTCGCTTCTCGGTGCCTCGGTTCCCTCATCTGGAAAATGGGGGTGAAGACCGGGAGCCTCACGGGGGACGACCCGATGACCCCGTACCTCCCCCGGCGCTTAGAACGGTGCTCGGCGCGTAGTGAGCGCTTGACAGATACCAACGGGATTATTATTACAGTTCTCCTGCCTACCTAGACTGTGAGCCGCCCCGGGTGGGCCCTGGTGATCTGGTCTCCATCCGAGCGCTTAGTACAGTGCTTGACACATAGTAAGCGCCCAACAGATTACCACGGTGATTTTTACGTCCCGGGCCGCGCGCTAAGTCCGTCCCCTTGCCCTCTTCTCCCCCCGAGACAGGCCTCCTCTCTCTCCCCTCCTAATCTCTCTCGGCTCCCTCCTCCGTAAGTGGCGATTAAACAGGGTCCAACCTGATCGGCCGCCATCTTGGCCGCCGCTCAGTACAGTCCCCGGCACGTAATCAGGGGCTTAAAAAACACCAGTTAAAAAAAAAACAACAACACCGTGCCGGAAGTAGTAATGATAATTTGCGAAGCGCTTACTACGTGCAGAGCGCCGTTCTAAGCGCCGGGGGGGATCCGGGGTCATCGGGTCGTCCCGCGTGAGGCTCCCCGTTCATCCCCATTTTGCAGATGAGGGAACCGAGGCCCAGAGAAGCGAAGCGGCTCGCCCACGGTCACCCAGCCGACGAGTGGCAGAGCCGGGAGTCGAACTCATGACCTCTGACTCCCCAGCCCGGGCCCTTTCCGCCGAGCCGCGCTGCTTCCCCAGGTAGACCCGGGGTGGTAACCCCGGCCCCACCGCTTGCCCGATGTGTGATCGTGGCAGCTCGCTTCATTTTACTGCGCCTCAGTTTCCTCCCCTGCAGATGCGGCGCTCAGCACGCGGTAAGCGCTCAGTGAATACGACCGGATGAACGGACGCGAGGGGGATTGCCTCTCTGTTCTCCCTTCCCCGCAGATGAGGAGCAGCGCGGCTCAGTGGAGAGAGCCCAGGATGGGGAGTCCGAGGTCATGGGTTCGAATCCCGGCTCCGCCCCTTGTCAGCTGGGGGACTGCGGGCGAGTCGCTTCACCTCTCTGGGCCTCAGTTCCCTCATCTGGAAAACGGGGATGAACCGGGAGCCTCGCGTGGGACGACCCGACGACCCGGTGTCTCCCCCGGCGCTTAGAACGGTGCTCTGCGCATAGTAAGCGCTTAACAGATGCCAACATTATTAAAAAAAAAAAAAAAAGATGGGGATTACGGCCGCGAGCCCCACATGGCACACGGACCGTGTCCACCGTCATTACCTCGTATCTGCCCCGGCGCTTAATACGGTACCTGGCGCGTAGTGAGCGCTCTTCATTCGTTCGTCCACTCGGTAGTATTTACTGAGCGCCCCCCACGCGCAGAGCACTGGACTGAGCGCTCGGGATGGACGGATGGGTAACAGAGACGGTCCCTGCCCCCCCCGACGGGCTCGACTGAAAACGAAGCCCAGGGAGATGAAGCGACTTGGCCGAGATCCCCCGGCGGGACGGCGCGTAGCCGGGATTAGAACCCAAGCCTCCAGATTCCCAGTCCCGCGCTCGTTGCAGCGAGCCGCGCCGCGGCATTCGGCGCCGTTTTGTCTGCTCTTTAATGGGATCCGTTACGCGTGACCGTGGGCGGGTCGCTTCGCTTCTCTGTGCCCCAGTTCCCTCATCGGGAAAGCGGGGGATCAAGAGTGTGTGAGCCCCACGCGGGGCGACCCGATGACCCCGTATCCCCCCCCGCCCCCCCCCCAGCGCTCAGAACAGTGCTCGGCACCTAGTAAGCGCTTAACGAATCCCGACATTTATTTAAGCGTTTAGTGTATGTCGGGCTCCCTCTTAAGCGCCGGGGTAGACGCAAGTGAGTCGGGTTGGACGCGGCTCACGGTCTCCCTCCCCGTCTTGGCAGATGGGGTAACCGAGGCCCGGAGCGGCCAGGCGACTCGCCCGGGGGTCACGCAGCGGACGAGCGGCGGAGCCGGGATTAGAACCCGTGACCTCCGCCTCCCCGGGCCGGGCTGTATCCGCTTCTAGAGAAGCTATTCTGTGCGAAAGGCTCTTTCGCGGGTTCCCCTCCGCCCCCCTCCAGGGGAAGCAGCGCGGCTCGGCGGAAAGAGCCCGGGCTCCGGAGTCAGAGGTCGCGGGTTCGACTCCCGGCTCTGCCCCCCCCCGTCGGCTGGGTGACCGTGGGCGAGCCCCTTGACTTCTCTGGGCCTCGGTCCCCTCGTCTGTCAAATGGGGATTAACCGTGAGCCTCACGTGGGGCGACCCCGATGACCCCGTATCTCCGCCGGCGCCGAGAACGGTGCTCGGCACGTAGTAAGCGCCTAACAAACGCCAACGTTATTATCATTTTCGAGGAGGGACAAGATTAGACTGTAGGATCTAGGGCAGCAGCGCGGCTCAGTGGCGAGAGCCCGGGCTTGGGAGTCCGGGGTCACGGGTTCGAATCCCGGCCCTGCCGCCCGGCAGCTGGGTGACCGCGGGCGAGTCGCTCCGCTTCTCCGGGCCTCGGTCCCCTCCCCTGGAAAACGGGGATGAAGACCGTGAGCCGCCCGTGGGGCCGCCCGATGACCCCCGTATCCAGCCCGGCGCTTAGAACGGCGCCCTGCGCGTAGTAAGCGCCCGACGGGTACCGACGTCGTTATCGAATGCGAGCCCGCTGGCGGGTAGGGATCGTCCCTCCCCGTGGCCGAACTGTCCTCTCCAAGCCCTCGGTCCGGCGCTCTGCGGCGCTCGATAAATACGATCGAGTGAACGACGAGACCGTGCCGCAACTGCTTCGCGACTGGGAGGGATTCGCCGAGTGTGAAAGACGCCTGCAGTGGAAAGAGCACGGGCTTTGGAGTCAGGGCTCATGAGTTCGAATCCCGGCTCGGCCACTCGTCGGCTGGGTGACCGCGGGCGAGTCCCTTCGCTTCTCCGGGCCTCGGCTCCCTCATCTGTAAAATGGGGATGAAGACCGGGAGCCCCCCCCCGTGGGACCACCCGATTCCCCCGTGTCTACCCCGGCGCTTAGAACGGTGCTCGGCACCTAGGAAGCGCTTAACGGATCCCAACATTATTAAGTGTCGACGTCATGTGAAAATGAGAGTCGAAGGGCTCCGGGGCCGAGAAAACCATTTCTCCCTTTCAACCGCGGCCGTTTGGTTTTTTTTTATCGTCTGTTGCTCGGGGAGGGTTGACCTCCCAGTGACCTCCGGCACTTTTGGGGGATTCCCCTGGGTTCCCCGACGCGATAGGATTCATTTCCCCCTCCGCAGCCCGAATCCGACCACTCCCAATTCCGGGGTTGGGGGGTGACAGAACCCCGCGATTGCCACTCGTCGGCTGGGTGACCGTGGGCGGGTCACTTCACTCCTCTGGGCCTCAGTGACCTCATCTGGAAAATGGGGAGTCACTGGGAGCCTCACGTGGGACGACCCGATGACCCCGTATCCCCCCCGGCGCTTAGAACGGTGCTCTGCACAGAGTAAGCGCTTAACAGATACCAACATTATTATTATTAACTTCTCTGTGCCTCAGTGACCTCATCTGTAAAATGGGGATTCACTGGGAGCCTCACGTGGGACGACCCGATGACCCCGTATCCCCGCTTAGAACGGTGCTCTGCACAGGGTAAGCGCTTAACAGATACCAACATTATTATTATTAACTTCTCTGTGCCTCAGTGACCTCATCTGTAAAATGGGGATTCACGGTGAGCCTCACGTGGGACGACCCGATGACCCCGTATCCCCCCCGGCGCTTAGAACGGTGCTCTGCACAGGGTAAGCGCTTAACAGATACCAACATTATTATTATTTTCATTGTCAGCGCCTCCGGAGGAAATCAGATGACGGGATTTTGGCACGTGCCCGAGGAGCTGAAGTAGGTGATCTCTAATGCTGGGGGGAAATGGAGCTCTTTCTCTTGAAAATAAAATATTTTCTCTTCGTTCTTTTCTTAATTTTAATAGAAGAGTATTTCCTCCAGACTGACCTGCTAAAAATCACATTCTAGATTAAGGTTTTCAGGTCTAAAATAAGCTGAGCGGCTTCAGTGTGATTTTATGAATTCAAATGTGAAATCATAAATGCAGTAATTGATGGAGCTCGTTCTTGTTTTAAGGGACTTCACGGGAGATTTTTCTTTCCGTCTCGAACGGCGTTCCGAGGGAATCACTTTTCTCAATTCTCGATCCGTACTCGGGGGTTCGGAGTGATTGTGATGTTGGTATCCGTTAAGCGCTCACTCTGTGCCGAGCACCGTTCTCAGCGCCGGGGGAGATGCGGGGTCATCGGGTCGTCCCGCGTGAGGCTCGCGGTCTTCATCCCCATTCTGCAGATGAGGTCACTGAGGCCCAGTGAAGTGACTCGCCCGCAGTCACCCAGCTGACAGGCGGCAGAGCCGGGATTCGAACCCGTGACCTCCGACCCCCAAGCCCGGGCTCTTTCCACTGAGCCGCGCCGGGCAGAAACGATTTCTGTGCCCGTGTAAATCCTGCAAGGTTTTGGCTGACCGGGCATCTGTTGCGAGTGGAAGCAGCGCGGCTCAGTGGAAAGAGCGCGGGCTTGGGAGTCGGAGGTCCCGGGTTCTAATCCCGGCTCCGCCGCCAGTGAGCTGTGTGACCTTGGGCGAGTCGCCTCTCTGGGCCTCAGTGACCTCATCTGTCAAATGGGGATTAAAACTGTGAGCCCCCCACGTGGGACAACCTGATCACCTCGCCCAGCGCTTAGAACAGTGCTTTGCACATAGTAAGCGCTTAACAAATACCACTTTTTTTGGGGGGGGGGGGGGTCTTTAGTGTGGAATTTTTTAGTGTGGAATTATCAGAATAGCAAGGAGGTATCTTGTCCCCATTCTTGATTCTATCTATCGCCATCGTTCTCGTCCGGCCGTCTCCCCCGATCAGACCGTGAGCCCGTCAGAGGGCGGGGACCGTCTCTGTCACCGATTTGTCCATTCCAAGCGCTTAGTACAGCGTCCTGCACAGAGTAAGCGCTCGATAAATACTATTGAATGAGTGAATGAAATATGTAGCCTTAGTTTGGGCGGGAAACCGAAAGCTGCTCAAATCCTTCTTTGACTTAAACCCCGTGGTCCTCTGACGCTGATCCAGGCCTCGAACCCAAGATAGTTAAAGGAATCTAACTCCTGGGAAAAAGCAGAATTCCCACCTTACGGGATCGGAAGCAGTTACGGACAAAAGCAGCGTTCAGAGAGTCCCCTGTGGGCTTAATAAAGTCCATTATTATTATAATTATTCTTTTACTTAAGGCGACGGTGATCATCATTTGAGGATTCCTGCCCTCAGGGGAATGGAAGATTGCCAGCTGGAATCGGGAGATGCGGCAAAACTTTCAAGGTAGCGACGGTGACGTTGAATTTCCAGGGCTCCAACTCTCTCCCTCGAACAGCTATGATAATTACGGCAGCCGTTAAGCGCTTACTATGTGTCAGCGAGTGTACTGAGGGCTGGTGGAGGGACAGGATAATCAGGCCGGACCTAGTCCCTGGCCCACGTGGGACTCACGGCCTAAGGGGAGGGAGAACGGCGCCTGGCACGCAGTAGGCGCTTAACGCGGACCACGGTGACGATTATTACGAGTTCGTCCCCGTTTTACAGGTGGGGAGATGGCGAGGGGAGGGAGGACGGCGCCTGGCACGTAGTAGGCGCTTAACGCGGACCACGGTGACGATTATTACGAGTTCACCCCCATTTTACGGCTGGGGAGATGGCGAGGGGAGGGAGGACGGCGCCTGGCACGCAGTAGGCGCTTAACGCGGACCACGGTGACGATTATTACGAGTTCGTCCCCGTTTTACGGATGGGGAGATGGCGAGGGGAGGGAGGACGGCGCCTGGCACGCAGTAGGCGCTTAACGCGGACCACGGTGACGATTATTACGAGTTCATCCCCATTTTACCGATGGGGAGATGGCGAGGGGAGGGAGGACGGCGCCTGGCACGCAGTAGGCGCTTAACGCGGACCACGGTGACGATTATTACGAGTTCATCCCCATTTTACGGCTGGGGAGATGGCGAGGGGAGGGAGGACGGCGCCTGGCACGCAGTAGGCGCTTAACGCGGACCACGGTGACGATTATTACGAGTTCGTCCCCATTTTACGGCTGGGGAGATGGCGAGGGGAGGGAGGACGGCGCCTGGCACGTAGTAGGCTCTTAACGCGGACCACGGTGACGATTATTACGAGTTCATCCCCATTTTACCGATGGGGAGATGGCGAGGGGAGGGAGGACGGCGCCTGGCACGCAGTAGGCGCTTAACGCGGACCACGGTGACGATTATTACGAGTTCGTCCCCATTTTACGGATGGGGAGATGGCGAGGGGAGGGAGGACGGCGCCTGGCACGTAGTAGGCGCTTAACGCGGAACACGGTGACGATTATTACGAGTTCATCCCCATTTTACCGATGGGGAGATGGCGAGGGGAGGGAGGACGGCGCCTGGCACGTGGTAAGCGCCAAACACGGACCGCGGTGACGATTATTACGAGTTCATCCCCATTTTACAGATGGGGAAATGGTTAGGGGAGGGAGGACGGCGCCTGGCACGTAGTAGGCGCTTATCGCGGACCACGGTGACGATTACTACGAGTTCACCCCCGTTTTACAGAGGGGGAGATTGAGGCACAGAGACGTGACTTGCCCGCGATCACAGCGCAAGCAGGTGGCAAAGGCAGGATTAGGTCTCGCCGTTTCCACGCGGCTTCTCCAACCGCTCGGCGACCTCGGCAGAGCTGGCAAACCCACGCGGCCCTGCCGGAACTGGGGTGACCGCTCCCCAAAGCGCCAGGGGAATCTGGCCGTTGAAAGGCCCGCCCCGCCCAACGGCCGGGGGTGGCGGCTGGAGCCCGGGCCTGGGAGTCAGGAGGTCACGGGTTCTAATCCCGGCTCCGCCACTTGTCCGCCGTGCGACCCGGGGCAAGGCGCTCCACTTCCCTGGGCTTCGGTGACCTCGTCTGGAGAAGGGGGATTGAGAGCGGGAGCCCCAGGTGGGACGAGGGACTGTATCCAACCTAACTTGTATCTACCCCAGCGCTTAGTACGGTGCCCGGCACGCTGTAAGAACTTAAATGCCATAATTATTGTGATTATTATTACTATCAGACTGGGTCCAGGCACTCCCAGGGGGACACGGGCAGGAAAATAAGTAATAATGTTGGTATTTGTTAAGCGCTTACTATGTGCAGAGCACCGTTCTAAGCACTGGGGCAGATACAGGGTCATCGGGTCGTCCCACGGGAGGCTCACGGTCTTCATCCCCATTTTACAGATGAGGTCACTGAGGCACAGTGACGTGACTTGCCCAAAGTCACACAGCTGGCAAGCGGCAGAGCCGGGATTAGAACCCACGACCTCGGACTCCCGAGCCCGGAGTCTCTCCCCCGAGCCACGCTGCTTCTCTAAATCAACGTTCTTTACCTCTTGCCCGGCATAAAATATTCCTCATTCTCAATTTTCCTACTTGCACACTAATAAAAAAAAAATAGGCCGGTTTGGAAATTGGGCACCTTGGAGTCGGACGGAATCGTGGCCGCTCTAACGGGGTTTGCAGTCGTGGCGGCTGACACTTAGTGCCGAAAGGATGACTTCCTGGAAAGCCAGGGCAAGCGGAGAACCTTCGTGACGATGATAAAGAACCGTAGTATTTAATAATAATAATAATAATAATAATAATGATGTTGGTATTTGTTAAGCGCTTACTATGTGCCCAGCACTGTTCCGAGCGCTGGGGTAGACACGGGGGAATCAGGTTGCCCCACGTGGGGCTCACGGTCTTCGTCCCCGTTTTCCAGATGAGGGAACTGAGGCCCAGAGAAGTGAAGTGACTCGCCCACGGTCCCACAGCTGACGAGTGGCAGAGAGGGGATTCGAACCCATGACCCCGGACTCCAAAGCCCGTGCTCTTTCCAGTGAGCCACGCTGCTTATTTGTTAAGTGCTTACTACGTGCCAGGGGTGCTAAGCCCCGGGGTAGACACAAGATAACCGGAACTAGGGGTTTACAGCTCCCCAAAGCGCCCGAGGAATTTACCCGTTTAAAATTCCAGAAAATGTCCAGAGGCCTGGACACGGTCTCTGTCCCACAGAGACACAGTCTTAACCCCCATTTTGCAGATGGGGGAACTGAGGCCCAGAGAAGAAGAAGAAGAATTTTGGTATTTGTTAAGCGCTTACTTATGTGCCAAGCACTGTTCTGAGCGCTGGGTGGATGACAAGGTAATCGGGTTGTCCCATGGAGGGCTCACCGTCTTCGTCCCCATTTTCCAGATGAGGTCCCCGAAGGCACAGAGAAGCGAAGCGACTTGCCCAGAGTCACACAGCAGACCGGTGGTAGAGCCGGGCTTAGAACCCAGGCCTCCCGACTACCAGGCCCACGCTCTTTCCACTGGGCCACGCGACTCTTTACGACAATTTTGTTCGTTTTATTTCGTTGACGAGATGTACGTCACCTCGATTCTATTCGTGTGCGATTGTTTTAATAGTTCAATAGTATTGATTGAGCGCTCGCTCTGCGCAGAGCACTGTACTAAGCGCTGGGAATGGACAGATGAGCTGTCCTTCCCCTCCATTCTATTTATCGCCACCGTTCTCGTCCGTCCGTCTCCCCCGATTAGACCGTGAGTCCGTCAGAGGGCAGGGACCGTCTCTGTCTGTTACCGATCTGTCCGTTCCAAGCGCTCAGTCCGGTGCTCTGCACAGAGTGAGCGCTCAATAAATACTACTGAATGAATGAATAAATACTATTGAATGAATGAATGAATGACAAAACCAAGACATAATAATAATAATGATGTTGGTATTTGTTAAGCGCTTACCATGTGCAGAGCACTGTTCTAAGCACTGGGGTAGATACAGGGTCATCGGGTTGTCCCACGTGAGGCTCACAGTCTTGATCGCCATTTTACAGTTGAGGGAACTGAGGCACAGAGAAGTGAAGCGACTCGCCCACAGTCACACAGCTGACGAGTGGCCCAGCCGGGATTCGAACCCATGACCTCGGACTCCCAAGCCCGGGCTCTTTCCACTGAGCCAAGCTGCTTCCCGTCAACAACCCTGAAATGTTTGTATTATAAAAGAGTGGATTATCTTTTAGCAGCGATTACGCGGACACTTCCGCAGATCTTCTGCACCCACAAAAGATAACGTTCTCTTTAATATTATTCCGACGGAAATATACCGCCCTGTATTCTTGCAAATAAATACGAGTATTTCCCCCCTCCCCCCCATTTAAGAGTTCGTCAGTCATCTCCAGTCAGACTCGGGATGCCCTAACTGGGGCACCTTTAAAACCCCAGTGTTACGAAACGATTCGCCTCGTACTTTTTAATAAAGAAGGGAAGGTAGTAAACTTGTTAGTGGTCCGCGGTAGGGAAAAAAAAAAAAGCTAGGCCATACTCTATCGTTAAAATGCATTAAATGAATATTTTGATAGAAACGGCGTCCTTCCAACTAGCAGTGGAAATGGGCTTCATTTGAAGAGATCCGAGGCTCTGCGGGAATGCCGATAATTTTCACAAAGTAGAAATCGAATCAAAACCAGGGTACTCTCTCAAGCCCCACAGCGTGAGCTGTGTACTCAAGATTGGTTTGTTGGGCGACGGAGAGCAATCGAAGGGGATTTTCTGGTTTAGCGTCTATGAGGATTTGATCGTTGCATATTTGGGATTAAACGTTCCCGTTACTTAAATATTCATAGAACATACGATGGTTTTTGTCTTTTTTTCCGGCTTCTGGCTGCATCTTTCCCCCGGACGTGTTAGGTTTAACCGCTTCATTACTTGGGGACCGCTTGGCCGTTCAACACTCCGCACTCACGAATCTTTTTAAAAATGTTGGTGCGGCACAGGCTCCAGGCGGCGCGGAACCACGCGACAGAGTGATGGCTTGTTTTCGACGGTTTGAATATGGAGGCCACGGGGACAGACGAGGTTGACAAGATAAAGACGAAATTCATATCTGCCTGGAACAACATGAAATACAGTAAGCGTGATTCTTTTTCTTTTTCAAACTGCACCTGCCCCCCAAACTGCTTTTAAACCCACTGCGATAGACCTAAACAAGGGGCGAGATTGGGTACGGAGGTGAGAAGCGGTGCGGCCTCGCGGAGAAAGCACGGGCCTGGAGGCAGAGGACTTGGGTTCCAATCCCGCTCTGCGTGCTGCTCGCTGTGTGACCGTGGGCAAGTCACTTAACTCTTCTGCGCCTCAGTTTCTCCTTCTCAAACAGACTGTGAGCCCCACGTGGGATAGGGACCGTATCCAGCCTAATTAACTCTCATCTGCCCCCCGGCACTTAGGACAGCGCATAGTAGACGCTTAGCAGGTACCGTTTTTTTTTTAAAAAAAACAGTTGGGGTACATCTCCGACTTCATTAAAAATATATTTCTCGATTTGTAGAAATGAGGCCGTCCTGGAGAAGAAAGCAAATAACATCTCAGACCCCACTTAGACCCAAGAAATCTATGAGGGTTTTTAGTGTCTGTTGGCATCTCTAGGCTGTGAGCTTGCTCTGGGCAGGGGATGGGATGATTATTCTACTCTTACCGTCCCAAGCGCTTAGTACAGTGCTCTGCGCCCAGTAAGTGCCCGATAAATCATAATTACGGTATGCGTCAAGCGCTTACTATGTGCCAGGCACCGTACCTCGCGCTGGATACGACCGAACGAATCACGCGGTGTGAAAAGGTGTTTCCAATTCTCGAACTTCCGGAAATACAGTCGGTCTGACGTCTCTTCCGGCTTTTGAAAAACAATGTCAAGTCGGCTGGGATCCCGGCATATTTTCCAACGGGACAGGGGTTGGGAGAGCCCCAGGGCCTGTTCTTTACTCTCCAAAAGTGGTTTTCGTTTTCCCCGTCGGAGATAGCGATGGACTTTGGAGATGCAGCTGAGCTGAGGCGGCTCCTTTCGGTGACAGCGAAGAATAATGATAACGTGGGTGTTTGTTAAGCGCTTACTATGTGCGGAGCACTGCCTAGGGTACACGGGGTCATCAGGTCGTCCCACGTGAGGCTCACAGTCCTAATCCCCATTTTCCAGACGAGGTCACTGAGGCTCAGAGAAGTTAAGTGACCTGCCCGCAGTCACACAGCTGCACCTGCAGCCAACTACCTTGCGCCGCAAGGTTGCTCTCCAAGCGCTTAGTACAGTGCTCTGCCCACAGTAAGCGCTCAGTAGAGACGATTGAGTGACTCTAACCCCGCTGGAGGAGGGCAAGTAGCAGCTAGGTCCTTCCCGCTCCCCTTCAAGGGGTCCTCTAGAAAACCCGTGACATCCCCCGCCAAAGGCCGTGTGGAAAGAGCGTCGGGCCCATTTCTCCACCAGCTTGATGTGGGTTGGTGGTCTCTTGGGGGGTTTATCTAATAATGATAATAAAAAATGTCGGGATTCGCTAAGCGCTCACTACGTGCCGAGCACTGTTCTAAGCGCCGGGGTGGACACGGGGGAATCGGGTTGTCCCAGGTGAGGCTCACGATCAATCCCCCTTTGACAGATGAGGGAACTGAGGCCCGGAGAAGCCAAGCGACTCGCCCACAGTCACACAGCTGACGAGTGGCAGGGCCCGGGCGTCGAACTCACGACCTCTGGCTCCGAAGCCCGGGCTCCTGCCACCGAGCCGCGCTGCTTCCCCGCTTCTTATCTAAGAAACGGGGCTGCGACCTCCTCCTTTCTACTTCCCCGAGCGGTGGTTTCACCCGCTGTTCAAATGTGGTTTGTCGGCCTCCTTTCGAAACTAGTTGGGGCCCTCTTTGAGTAGGTGGGGCGTTCCTGCGGAGGACGCAATCCCACTTACGGGCCCGTTGGATCTCGAGGACAGGCGAATTAGTCAACAGAGCCGTTTCTATTAAACCCCTGGATATTTAGCTTATTGGTGATATAAGACGACCGCTGGCAGCCGATAGCCCCAAGTTAGACGCGATTGGGAAATCTGAATGGATGCGCTCCAGTCACTGAACACTGTTCTTTTTTCCCTTATTTTATTATTTTTTTTTTAGGTTGGGTCTTGAAAACCAAGACATATTTTAGTAGAAATTCTCCCGTGTTACTGCTGGGAAAATGTTACCATTTCAAATCGGAAGGTAAAAGTCCTTAAAGCCCGTTTTCGTTCCGAGTCACTTGTAGAAGTTTGTCGAGGGGCCTTTGCCACATAAAGCCGTTCGGGGATTTGTTAGATCGAGGCCCTCTTGCCCTTCTCGTCGTCGCACGAGGCAGACGCGCCCAGGTGATTTGTTCATTTTTATTAATGTCTGTCTCCCCCTCTAGACCGGAAGCTCGTTGTGGGGAGGGAATGTGTCCGTTGCTGTATTGTGCTCTGCTCCGCACGCAGTAAGCGCTCAGCGAATAAGACTGAGTGAACGAACGGGCGAATGAGATAGGAAGATACAGTGGTGGAAGCATTCTGTCCTCTCGATTCCACAGGGGATGAGAATAATCATGCCGGTATTTGTTAAGCGCTTACTAGGTGCGGAGCACTGCTCTGAGCGCTGGGGTAGACACAGGGTCAGCGGGCCGTCCCCCGTGAGGCTCACGGTCTTGGTCCCCATTTTCCAGACGAGGGGACCGAGGCACAGAGAAGCGAAGGGACTCGCCCACGGTCGAACGGCTGACGAGTGGCAGAGCTTGGGATTCGAACTCATGCCCCCCCCCCCCCCCGGGCCCCCAAGCGCGGGCTCCCTTCCACTGAGCCGCGCTGCTTCCCTGCTTAGCACGGTTCTCCGCGCCCAGTAGGCGCTCGCTAAATACGACCGGGTGACCGCTTCGCCTAGCTTCCCCGGCAGCTCCCCGGCTCTCTGACGTCTCACGCCCCCCGCCCGGCGGTGGTTGTTTTGCAGAGGACGACGGGATCCCCGTCCGATCCAACTGGGCCCCGGAGGATCCCGCCGTCATCTCCGGGAACGTGGACGAGTTCCGGAAGGACTTCGTCTCGCGGATATGGCTGACCTACCGGGAAGAGTTCCCCCCGATGGGGGCTTCGGGTTTGACCACGGACTGCGGCTGGGGCTGCACCCTGAGGACCGGCCAGATGTTGCTCGCCCAAGGGCTCGTACTGCATTTTCTCGGGAGAGGTAGGTGGCTCGCCCCGTCCCCTTAATCGCTCCTCCCCCAACTCCAGCCGGCTTTCCCGGCGCAGCGCCGAGAGACGGCCGCGGGGCTCTTGCTTTGACTCTCCGACGCGCTCCGTGGTCCTCGCCGGCCTGTCCTCCGGCTCGCGCACCCCACCGCGTCGGGTCTGTCGTCGCTAATTTTACAAGCCTAATTTCCCGGCGCTCCGATTCCATAAAGCCCGCGGTTTGAGTTCACCTAGAAGCCCTCGCAGGGCCCGGGAAACTCCTTCGACGCTCGCCGCGATCCCACGGCGGCCCTTTTGGCGGTCGGGAATGTGTTCTTATCGAGTTTGAACGGTGGAAATCGCTCTTTCCTCTCTCCCGTCCCTCTCCCCTCTGCCCCCGTCCCCGCAAAAAAAAAAAAAAGAAAAGCATTTTGTGTGTGTGTGTGTGTGAGAGAGCGAGCAAGCGAGTGGGAACTACGGACCTGGGACTCAGAAGGACCTGGGTTCTAATCCCGGCTCTGCCACACGTCCGCCGCGTGACCTTCGGCAAGCCCCTTCACTTTTCTGGGCCTCCGGGTATCTCCCTTTTAAAATGGGGATCCAGATCGTGAGCCCTGATTAGCTTGAGCCTACCCCAGCGCTTAGAAGGGTGCCTGACACGTAATGAGCGCCTAAAAAAAAAAAGATATTCCGGGAGAGGCGCCAGGCTGCCGAATGCCTGGGTCTTCCTCAGGTGGCCGGGACTTGCGCGTAAGCCCGTCAGTGAGCAGGGATCGTCTCTATCTGTCGCCGAACTGTCCATTCCAAGCGCTTAGTCCAGTGCTCTGCACCTAGTCAGCGCTCGATAAATACTATTGAATGAATGGAAGGAGGGGGAAAGAGGTGGGATTGGATCCCGCCTCCTTTCCCTCCTTTCTGGTCCCCGACTGCCATTTGGTTTTTCCCCCTCCAGACTGTGAGCCCACTGTGGGCAGGGATCGTCCCTCTTTATCTGCGGTGTTGTACTTTCCAAGCGCCTAGTACGATGCTCAGCACATAGTAAGCTGTCCGTAAACACGGCCGAATGAATGAATTTGGTTCTGCCTGGCACCGGCGGAAACAAATTCGTTGACATCGGTTTTTCCGTTTTTTAATCGATTTCACTAGTGTTCTTTTTTTTGTTTGTTTGTGGTATTTGTTAAGCGCTTACTGTGTGCCAGGCACTGTTCTAAGCGCTGGGGTCGATACAAGATAGTCGGGTTTGGTCAGAGTCCCTGTCCCATATGGGAGTCCCGGTCCTAATTAGCAGCGCGGCTCAGTGATAAGAGCCCGGGCTCGGGCGTCAGAGGTCATGGGTTCCGAATCCCGGCTCTGCCACTCGTTAGCCGCGCGACCGTGGGCGAGTCACTTCACTTCTCGGTGCCTCGGTGACCTCATCTGTCAAATGGGGATTAACTGCGCGCCTCACGGGGGACAACCTGATGACCCTGTATCTACCCCAGCGCTTAGAAAGGTGCTCCGCACCTAGTAAGCGCTTAACCAATAGCAACGTCATCGTTATTCTTTTCTAGACGGGTTAACCGAGGCACAGAGAAGTGAAGTCCCCTGCCTTAGGTTTCTGGAGCCCGACGTACTGAAAAGGAGGAAATCCTGTAAGTCCGGCAGCGAGTGATAGGGTACGATATGAGGTGACTTTGGTCCGGATTCCCCTGTTAATTCCAGAGCTGACCACTCGTTCCCCGGTTTTCTAGTTATTAGCACACCGAGCCTAGAACTCCGAATAAATGCGGCCTATCGATCTGACTGGACGTCGGCGTTCCGCGGCTAGAGCCTAAATATTTAGGAAAGGGGAAAACAGATCCTCGCTTTTCACCCTAGCGTGGACCTGGCCCGCAGCCCTGGACATGGAGAACTCAGACTCCGAATCGTGGACGTCTCACACCGTGAAAAAGCTCACAGCCTCATTCGAGGCCTCGTGGGTCGGCGAGAGGGACCCCAGGCCCCCGTCCGCTTCTCGGAACGCTCCGCGCGGGTCGGGTTCCGTACGTGACGAAATGAGAAATGAAGGTTTCCACCGCAAGATCATCTCTTGGTTTGGCGATAGCCCCCGGACGTACTTTGGCTTACACCAACTGACCGAATACGGAAAGAAGTCTGGGAAAACGGCCGGAGATTGGTATGGGCCGGCTGTTGTCGCCCATATCCTAAGGTAAGGTTGGTTTTTAGTCATTAATGATAATAATGACAGTTATGGTGCTTGGTAAGCGCTTACTCGGCACTGTTCTAAACTCTGGCGTAGATACAAGGTAATCACGTTGGACGCGGTCCCACCTGGGGCTCACCCTCTTAATCCCCATTTTACAGATGAGGGAACCGAGGCCCAGAGAAGTGAAGTGACTTCGCCCAGGTCACCCAGCACACCCGTGGCGGAACCGGGATCAGAACCCAGGTCCTTCCGACTCCCAGGCCCTATCCGCTCAGCCCCGCTGCTTCTTAACTGTGACGCGGCTCCGTGGATTTGGACAAATTTCCCAGTCCTCTTAATTAAAAAAAAAAATAAAGTCCATTTGTATCTCATTTGCTTCCCCCCCGATTACAAAGAAATACGAGCGGAGTGTGAAATACACGGGATCAAAAAGAAATAGTAATAGAGTCTGAGCCTTGAAACGCACCGACTCCTATCCTACTTCAAATAGATATTGAAAAGTAGCTAGATTTTTTGCCATCCCGTTCGCCTCTGGCTTTAACAGTAAGCGTCCAAGGTTTCTCCCAGACCCGGCTTTCGGCTACCTTTAATGAAATGTTCTTCTAAACTAACAACTCTTTCAACCTTGAAACATGCATAACATTATAGATTTTTTTTTTTTTAATACTGTAACCCCGGGGGCTGTAATGTACTGATAGTGTAATGAAATGTCAGAGCTAAAATTGATGTTTTCAGCATTTCTTTGCACACATCAAATTCTTGTGAACTGTAAATGTATGGGACTATTAATATTATAATTACATCATAGTAAAAGTAAAGGGTCTGTGACATTCAGTGCGGGTGGAAAGAAAAAAGGCGAAAGTCAAATTTCACTATACTCTGCCTTTTTTATGTGCCATTTCTTGGGATACTACTTGGTTTTTTGTGTGTGTTTTTTATAGTCTTACCCGCTCTATGTGGGTCCCAATTTTGCCATAAACTGAATCATGAATATGTCACTCAAGAATAAGAGGGCGAGGTGCGGCTCTAAATTCGCTCCATTTAGAGACCTGTCGATTTCGAGTGATCGTTCGGCCTTCGTCTCGCGTGAGCCTCCGTTCAGATGTACGCAGACCGGATTGGGAAAATTCAGATAGCTGGTCTCGTCTTTTTTCGTCATCGTCAAATAATGAAGCCAATAGTAATCCATGTGGTATTTGTTAAGCACTCACTGGACTAAACGCTGAGGTAGATATAGATTTGGATTGATTTGGACACAGTCCCTGGCCCCTATGGGGCTCACTGTCTTATTACCTTTTGAGGGATGAGATAACTGAGGCGTAGAGAATGATGATAATAATTGTGGTATTTGTTAAGCGCTTACTCTGTGCCAGGCCCTGTTCTAAGTAGGGGGGTGGATGCAAGCGAATCAGGTTGAGCACAGTCCCCGTCCCAGGTGGGGCTCGCCGTCTCAGTCCCCGTTTTACAGATGAGGCGACCGAGGCACAGGGAAGTGAAGCGACTCGCCCGAGGTCACACAGCGGACAAGTGGCGGAGCCGGGATTAGAACCCAGGATCTTCCCACTCGCAGGCCCGGGCTCTATCCATTAAGCCACGCTGCTTCCCTGCGTTGCGGGGGCTGAGCCGGAGCTGCCGAAACTCCTTAAAGCACTCAATAATCATAGTAACTGTTACAACTGCAAACAGTTTGTGACAAATTACACAACCGTTCAATGAAGCTATTAAACAAATACAGATCTGTAAAATGAGGATCAACTGTGAGCGTCACACAGGACAACCTGGTTACCCTGTATCTACCCCGGCGCTTAGAACAGCGCTCTGCACAGAGTAAGCGCTTAACAGATACCAACATTATTATTATTAGTTTAGTATGAATAGTAATTATTATAACCGCTATAAATAATAGTAAAACGCTCACTGTCCTAAGCACTGTTCTAAGTGCCGGGGTTAGATACAAGCTAAGCGGGTTGGACACATCCCCTGTCCCACCTCGGGCTCCCAGTCTTAATCCCCGTTTACAGACGAGGAAGCCGATGCCCAGAGAGGCGAGTCGCCCAAGGTCACACGCCAGACGAGCGGCAGAGCCGGGATGAGAACCCGGGTCCTCCTGACTCCCGGGCCCGGGCTCTAGCCACTCGGCCGCCTGATTTTGAAAACTGGTCTAGATTTAGGCCTGTCCTCGTTCAGCGAGTTCCCTATGCACTAAAAGCAAAATGCAGCTATGTGTTTGGAAGCGAGAATTTAACTCCTACTACCGATAACGGTGGTATCGTCGACTGCTTCCTACGTGCCAAACACTGTACTGAGCACTGGGGTTAGATGCAAGAGGATCAGGTTGGGCATCGTCCCTGTCCCGCGTGGGGCTCACAGTCTAAGCAGGAGGGAGAAAAGGTATGACGAATAGATTGCCTAAACGCATCATTTGTGTAGCACAATCATTCATTCAATAGTATTTATTCATTCAATAGTATTTATCGAGCGCTCACTATGTGCAGAGCACTGTACTAAGCGCTTGGAATGGACAGATCGGTAACGGAGAGAGACAGTCCCCGCCCTCTGACGGGCTCACGGTCTGATCGGGGGAGACGGACAGACGAGAACGATAGCGATAAATAGAATCGAGGGGACGAGCATCTCGTTAAAACGACTGCAAATAGATAGAATCAGTTTATTGAGCGCTTCCTACGTGCAGAGCACTGTACTAAGCACTGAATAGAATCGAGGGGACGAGCATCTCGTTAAAACGACTGCAAATAGATAGAGTCAGTTTATTGAGCGCTTCCTACGTGCAGAGCACTGTAGTAAGCACTTGGAATGGACAGATGGGTAGCACATCCTCGACCTGCCGTCTCGGCACCGAGATCCGGGGCGGCTCCGGAGAAATCGTCCGTCGTCGGGATGGCAGGCAAGCAAAGCCACACGTCATCGTGACTGGCCTCGCAGTAGACTCCCGTTAGACCCGCGTGCCAGTCCACATCCCTCGAGAACCTTTTCAGATAGTCCTAAACACCTAATAATCCTAACAGGGCTGTTTGGGAAGCATTTACTCCGTGTTAGAAAGCCCGCTACGTGTTCTAAGCGCCGGGGGAGATGCAAGCGAATCGGGTGGGACGCGGTCCCTTTCCCACGTGGCGCCGCACGGTCTTAATCCCCATTTGACAGATGAGGGAACTGAGGCCCAGAGGAAGGAGCGGGACAGAAGGGTGCGTAGATATTCATTCAATCGCATTTAGTGAGCGCTTACCGTGTGCAGAGCACCGCGTTAAAGTGTTCGGACAGCCGCTTGGAGAAGCAGCGTGGCTCGGTGGAAAGAGCCCGGGCTTGGGAGCCGGGGGTCACGGGTTCGAATCCCGGCTCTGCCGCTTGTCAGCTGTGGGACTGCGGGCGCGTCACTTCGCTTCTCTGGGCCTCAGTGACCCTCATCTGTAAAATGGGGATGAAGACCGTGCGCCTCACGTGGGATCAACCCGATGACCCCGTATCTCCCCCGGCGCTCAGAACGGTGCTCGGCACAGAGTAAGCGCCTAACAGATACCGACATTATTATTATTATTACAGTCGGGCAACAGATAGAGACAATCCCTAGCCAACAGCGGGCTCACTGTCTAGAAATGGACGGGCAGAAAGTGTCGGCCCTGGACGACCGTCTCTATCTGTTGCCGATCCGTCCATTGCAAGCGCTTCGTACAGTGCTCTGCGCACGGTAAGCGCTCAATAAATACTATTGCACGAATGAATGATTTCAACAATATCGCCTAATACGCGAGCAAAGAAAGGCCGTTTTCAGTTCCGTGGAAGTGCTCTATAAAATAAATGTGAAAAGTTTTCCCCAAAATTCAGTGACACCTGGCTCAGGGCCCCTCTACTTCGATGTTACGGTTACAAAAGGAACAGCTTTGACCACCGATATTATTATTATTATTATTATTACTGTTATATGCGTTAAGGGCTCATTATGTGTCAAGCACTTGTTCTAAGCGCAGGAACAGATACGAGTTCATTCATTCAGTGGTATTCATTGAGCGCTTACTATGCGCAGAGCCCTGTACTGAGCGCTCGGAACGGACGATCCGGCAACAGATAGAGACGATCCCTGCCCGTCGACGGGCTCGCGGTCTCGTCGGGGGAGACGGACGGACAAGTTAATCGGGTCAGATACAGTCCCCGTCCCCCGTGGGGTCTGAGTAGGAGGGACATCAGGGATCAAATCCCCATTTTACAGATGAGGAAACTGGGGCACAGAGAAGTTAAGTGACTTGCCCCAGGTCACACAGCAGAGCCGGGATTAATAATAATGATAATGTTGGTATTTGTAAAGCGCTTGCTATGTGCCGAGCACGGTTCTAAGCGCTGGGGTAGATACGGGGTCATCAGGTCGTCCCCCGTGAGGCTCACAGTTAATCCCCATTTTCCAGATGAGGGAACTGAGGCCCAGAGAAGCGAAGCGACCCGCCCACAGTCGCACGGCCGACGAGTGGCAGAGCCGGGATCAGAACCCAGGTCCTCCCAGGGGTTTTGTACTTGTACCGTGGAATTTATAGACCTCGCTCTCACTGCACAGACTGTAAGCTCATCCATCACGTGCAGGGAACATGCCTGTCTCTTGTTGTGTTATACTTTCCGAGAAGCAGCATGGCGAAGCGGTCGGAGCTCGGAAGGTCATGGGTTCTGATTCCGGCTCCACCCTTGGTCTGCCGTGTGACCTTGAGCAAGTCACGTCACTTCTCTGTGCCTCGGTCTGTAAAACGGGGATTTGAGACCGTGAGCCCCATGTGGGACAGGGGTGGTGCCCAACCTGATTGACTTGCAACTACACCAGGCTTAGAACGGCGCTTGGCACATAGTAAGCGCGTAAGTACCATTATTATTATTATATTATTAGTCTCCCAAAGGCCTAGTGTAGCGCTGTGCACACGGGAAGTGCTCAGTAAATAACGATGGACCCGCTGACTGACAGAGAGGAGACCCGGAGGCAGAAGTCACCTGAGAGACACCTCTCCGGACAGCGGGAGGGCCGGAAAAACCCGGGCTCAAGTTAAAGCGTCGTCTCCGAATTTGCTCTAATGGGCCGTGCTCTAAAGGAAAGTTGTGCTTTTGTGTATTTTTACTCAGAAAAGCAGTTGAAGAAGTGAGACACCCTGATTTACAAGGATTAACTGTTTACGTTGCACAAGATTGTACAGGTAGGTGCTGCGGTGACCTCGTTTCCACCCAGTTCTCTCCCAGTTGCTCAGTACGGTGCTTTGCGCACAGTAAGCGCTCGATGAATGAATGAATCCAGTCCACCCACTCTGACATCTCCCCTGGGAACTCTCTAATAGCAGCGACGTTAAATCGCCAAACAGAATTCCACCACGGGAACAAGTATCGGTTTTTTGTTTTAGTAATAATAGTAAGGATAATGATACTAATCGATGTAATCGTTCAACTCTTACTACGTGCCAAGCGCCGTATTAAGCGACGGGGCGGATCCGAGCAAATTGGGTTGGACACAGTCTCCGTCCCTCATGGGGTTCACCCTCTCATCCCCGTTTTACAGAAGGGGTCGCGGAGGCGCAGAGAAGTGACTTGGCCAAGGTCACCTAGCAGACATGTGGCGGAGCCGGGATCAGAACCCGTGACCTCCTGACATGCCCTAGCCACACCACCGGCTGCTTCTCACACGGGGAAAGTCAGAAAATCTGGAGTCATTTGGTCTCGGCGACTGACGGAAGAGAAAAACTCTGAGGAATATCTCATTAGGGTGATGTTTTGTAGCTTGAAGGAGAAGCACCCTGGGATAAACTCTAAAGAGGCGCCAAATACGTGCCAGATAGGATTACGATAAATGCATTTTTCAGGTTATCTGGCTGTTGCCGTGTTTCAGTGAATTCTCCGCCTCGCGAGGCAATCAATCCACAGGGCTCAGAGTGCCCTGGTTTCGCCAGTTGGGGAATATTCATTAGAGCCGCGGTTTAATAACTAACGGGCGAAGATTATTCTGGAACTCCACTGCGGGGGTGAGACGGAAGCTTGAGATTTTTCCTCAGATTCATATCAAGTGACATCTGTTCACGTTTCACGTGTGTACGTGCGCGCGTGTGCCTGTCCCTTCTTGTTCTTGTTTCGTTACGCACGATTGCCCCCCGGTGCCCCGGGCAGCCGATAACGACGGCCCTGGTTCGCGGGAGCTGGCATTCGAAGGGAATGGGACCCCGACGTCAAATTCCTAAAGAGGCTTCTGGCACTTTTACGGATGTCTTTTAGATTATAAAGCGGGGGGGGAGGGCGATGCGAAGAAGAGGAAGTGCTGAACTTGCTTCGTGGGGGATACCAGCACCGGGTTCTAGAAGTCGAGTGGTGGAGTTTCCAGAAGAGGAGGAGGAGGGCTATAAATTGAATTTAAATGAAGGGAGAAGGCTGGGTGAGTGGGAAAGGCAATACGGAGGAAGAACCAAAGGCCGAAAAAAACAATATGAGAATCGAGAGGAGGGGTCATCTGACCGGAATGAAGTGGGAGGAAAAAGGAGAAACAGGAGATGGGAGAGGGGAGGGCCCCTGGAGAAAGGGTTCTTTGTTTTTTAAAATGACATCTAAGTGCTTACCATATGCCAGGCACTGTACTAAACGATGGGGGTAGGTACAAGCTAATCCGTCTGAACACAGTCCCTGTCCCACACTGGACTCCCAGGCTTCATCCCCATTTTACAGATGAAGGAACCGAGGCCCAGAGAAGTGAAGCGACTTGCCCAAGGTCACAGAGCAGCCAAGTGGCTGTAAGCCCGTCAAAGGGCAGGGACCGTCTCTCTCTGTTACCGATTCGTCCATTCCAAGCGCTTAGGACAGTGCTCTGCACATAGTAAGCGCTCGGTAAATACTACTGAATGAGGTGGCAGAGCCGAGATTAGAACCCCCGACCTTCTGACTCCCGGGCCCGGGCCGTCTCCGCCGGGCCACGCCGGGACCTTCCGAGGGCCCTGCGTTTTCAAAATGTTAAAACCGCTGACACCGCGGGCCCCAGGCAGTCGCCTCGCCCGCTTAACGTCCGAAGCCGGCCCTCTCTGTCAGGGAACGGGATCCGGAGGACGGGCGACCACGGTCCAGATGGGGGATTTAGCTGACGGACGAGAAGAAAAGGATGGTGACGGTGACGGCGGCTTTCGGCAACCAAATCAGTGCGGGCGGGGTGGAGAAGTTCACCCATGCCCGGTGGGAGGACAAGCTTGGGGAATTTTCGGTGCGTCTGGTTTTTTCCCGGTTTTTATCGCTTATTTTCATTCATTCACTAGTATTTATTGAGCGCTTACTATGCGCAGAGCACTGGACCGAGCGCTTGGAACGGACAAATCGGCAACAGGGAGAGACGGTCCCCGCCCTCTTGACGGGCTTACGGTCTAATCGGGGGAGACGGACGAGAATGACGGCAGTAAATAGAATCAAGATGGCAATAAATAGAATGAAGATCTGAAGAAGTGGTGGGGCGTTCTCGATCAGCGATGCTGGAGATGAGATGAAGCGCCCAGATGCACCAGGGCAAGGAGAAGCGGGGAGAGAAATCGAGGATCGCCCGTCCTTCCCCCACCCTAATGCGTATCCCTTGGCTCTCTTTCAGTTTACAATTCCGACGTAACCGATAAGCTGCGGGCGTCTACGGACTCCGGTAAAACGGACGACAAAGCTGTCCTCATCTTAGTTCCTGTGCGGCTGGGAGGGGAGAGGACCAACATAGACTATTTAGAATTTGTAAAGGTACGACAGAAGAGCCCCGTCGTTCTCCCCCAAGCCTCGCAGATACTGGAAGGAAATGTTCAAAACTGTTAAATTTGCGGCGCCCGCTCTGCGGCCGTGGGCCGTAAAGTTCGACCGGAGGGAGATTTTACATTTCAGTGTTAAAAAAAACCAGGGGCACCCGAAGAGCACCGAGCCTTCGGAAAGAGGGGGGTCTCTTGGCCGCCGTGAGCCGCAGAGCCGCCGTGGAAGTTCAGACGCCAGGGCAGGCAGAATCCTAGTTACGATCCGATGTGGGGATTTGCGGGTGAAAGGGCAGCGCCTCTGCGTCGTCGTGAAACGTGAGAGAAGCAGTTAGTGAAACAGACTGCCTTGGTTTTCTCTAACTAGGGGATTTCTTTCATTCCTAAGAGCACGTGAGGGCGCTGAGATGGCTTGTCAAAGTTCATTTCAAGGGAAGAATGAGGATGGGTAGCGGTGGGATTTAGTGAATTCCCACTCGGTGTGCTGTACTAGGGGCTTAGGAAATACAGAATTACCAAATGAAGAGAGGCATTTACAGTCTGAGGGAGACCAAAATAAATATTTGGCTAGAAAGAGTCGTAACTAAATAACTCACAGTTGAATAAATACGTGTACAAAAGTGCCGAGGATGGTAGGAATGAGTTTCTAGTGCTAGAGGTTTTTTCGATTAAGGGCTTACTCCGCCTCAAGACTGTAAGGCCGTCGTGGGCAGGCAACGTGTCTGTAATATTGTACGCTCCCAAGCGTTTAGTCAGGGCTGTGTACACGGTAAATGCTAAATAATAATGATGATGATGGTATTTAAGCGCTTACTACGTGCCGAGCACTGTTCTAAGAGCTGGGATAGATTCAAGGCGATCCAGTTGGACACGGTCCCTGCCCCACCTGGGGCTCACAGCTTGAATCCCCATTTTGCAGACGAGGTAACTGAGGCACAGAGAAGTGAAGTGACTTGTCACCCCACCATATTTATGTACATGTCCTTATACTCTCCCATTTAGCTGATGAGTAATTCATTCTGACACCCGCCTCCCCCATTAAACCGCAAGGCTCCTTGTGGTTAGGGAACACGTCGGTCGACTCTACCGCGCTGTACTCTCCCAGTGTCTGATTCAGTGCTCGGAACCCAGGAGGCACTCAATAAATACCACCATCGATTTAATTAGCGGGAAGCTGATGACTTCTTGCCCATTCCGGGATGCTAGGATGTGGGATCCCGTCAGCGCCTCTTACACCACTCCCACAGGTTTGGGAGTCAGGATCGGGGTTCTAATTCCAGCTCTGCCACTTCCTTCGATTGTATTTATGGAGTGCTAACTACGGGCAGAGCACCATACTAAGCACACGTCTGCTATTTAGTAATAATAATAATAAGTAACGATGGTACTTGTTAAGCGCTCACTCTGTGCAAAGCACTGTTCTAAGCGCTGGGGGATACAGGACGATCGGGTCGTCCCACATGGGGCTCGCAGGCTTCATCCCCATTTGGCAGATGAGGTAACTGAGGCCCAGAGAAGCTACGTGACCTGCCCAAAGTCACACAGCTGACAAGCGGCGGAGCCGGGATTAGAACCCATGACCTCTGACTCCCAGGGCCGGGCGCTTTCCACTGAGCCACGCTGCTTCTCTTGTGATCTCGGGCAAGTCACCTAATTTCTTTTTGCCTCAGTGACCTCATCTGGAAAATGGGGATTAAGACCGTGAGGCCTCTGTGGGACGGGGACTGTAGCCAACCCAATTATCTTGTATCTTTCATTCCTTCATTCGTTCAATAGTATTTAGTGAGCGCTGACTATGTGCAGAGCACTGGACTAAGCGCTTGGAACGGACCGTTGGGCAACAGATGGAGACGATCCCTGCCCGATGACGGGCTCACGGTCTAATCGATGGTGACTCTGATGGATGAGGCTGTTGATCAGATGGACTCGTCAAAAATCTAGATTTTAGTGTCGGTATTTTGTTAAGGGCTCACTATTACATTACATCGATTTAAATATTTATAAATTCAAAATAATTTCGAAAGACCATTAGACCAAATAGTCCAGTCCAGTACCCCGGCTCCAGTAGGAGCACCAGAGACGTCTGGCGGGACGGTGTACTGGCTGCTCTTTGTGAACTTTTTAACTTTCCTTCCAGTAGCCCAGCGTGGTCCTAACTGTAGTTTTGTCTGCTGCGTGACCTTGGGCAGGTCACTTAACCTTTCCGGGCCTCGCGACGTGGCTTCGTGGAAAGAGCCCGGACTTGGGAGCCGGAGGACATGAGTTCGAATCCCGGCTCCGCCGCTTAGCAGCTGTGTGACTTGGGGCAAGTCACGTCACTTCTCGGGGCCTCAGGTACCTTAACTGCAAGACGGGGATTAAGACAGTGAGCCCCACGTGGGACCATCGGTTTACCTTGTATCTGTCCCAGCGCTTAGAACGGTGCTCGGCACATAGTAAGCGCTTAACAGAGAGCATAATGATGATAATCGTCGTAACCTTGTAACATTAAAACGGGGGTGAGACTGCCATTAGGGGGAGGAGGAGAAAAAAGGGAAAAAAAGAGGAGGAAAAGGTGGGAGAAAGAAGAGAAAGGTAAGAGGGCTCGGTGAGATCTTCTTTTGCAATTTCCCAAATGCTGCATTCAGATGCGCTCAGGGAATAAGCCCCTCCCACATTCTCACTCTTCTGATGACTCTCCTCCTGCCCACGACGCCCGTTACAATTAGGTGACCCCAAAAAACCCCAATCTTTTCTTCTTCAAAAATTGGGGTGGGACAATTATGTGATGTAGACGAGTATATGAGTAAATATAATAATCATGGTATTTGTTAAGCGCTCACTGTGTGCAGAGCACCTTTCTAAGCGCTGGGGCAGATACAGGATAATCAGATCGTCCCACGTGGGGCTCACATTCTTTAATCCCTGTTTTTGCAGATCAGGTCACTGAGGCACAGAGAAGTGAAGCGACTTGCCCAAGGTCACACAGCAAATGGCGGAGCCGGGATTAGAACCCGAGCCCTCCGACTCCCAGGCCCAGGTTCTTTCCACTGAGCCACTACGGAAATCATTCTGAAGTATTGCTGTTTTCCTTTTCGGAAAAGACATTCAATTAACATTCTTACGGGGTTGTAACAAAAATAATACCAATAATGATAGCAATGATATTAGTATTTGGTAGGCATTTACTATGTGCCAAGCACTGTCCTGAGCGCTGAGGTAGACACAGGGTCATCGGGTCGGTCACGGTTCCTGACCCACACGTAATGTCATCCACCCTCTTCGGCTCAGGACGTTACGATGGTATTCGGTAAGCGCTTACTATGTGCCAACCGCTGTTCTAAGCACTGAATAACAGTAGCGATGGTATTCGTTAAGCGCTCATCATGTGCCAAGCACTGTTCTAAGCGCTGGGGTAGATACAGGGTCATCGGGTTGTCCCAGGTGGGGCTCACAGTCTTCATTCCCATTTTACAGATGAAGGAACTGAGGCCCAGAGTACTTAAGTGGGCTGCCCAGAGGCAGACAGCTGAGAAGTGGCGGAGCCGGGATTAATGATGATAATTATGTTGGTATCTGTTAAGCGCTTACTATGTGCCAAGCACTGTTCTAAGCGCTGGGGTAGACATAGGGGAATTGGGTTGTCCCACGTGGGGCTCCCGGTCTCCATCCCCATTTTACAGATGAGGGAACCGAGGCCCAGAGAAGTGAGGTGACTCGCCCACGGTCACCCAGCTGACAAGTGGCGCAGCCGGGATTAGAACCCATGACCTCCGACTCCCCAGCCCGGGCTCTTTCCACTGAGCCAGGCTGCTTCTCCCCACGACCTCTGACTCCCGAACCCGGGCTCTCGCCGCTACGCCAAGCTACCTCTGTAGAAAAGTCTAGACCTAAATGGGCAGATTTTCTCTGCAACTAGGAGGGGCCGGGAACGGAAGAGAAGACCTTTTCACGCGGGACACGAAATTCCTTTCGTCTTTAGTCTCTAGGGAAGCGGCGTGGTCTAGTGGAAAGAGCCCGGGCCTGGGAGGCGGAGGACGCGAGTTCGAATCCCAGCTCTGCCGCACGTCCGCAATAGCGATAATAATCATAATTGCGGTATCGGTTAGCGCTTACTATAATAACGTCGGTATCTGTCAAGCGCTTACTCTGTGCAGAGCACTGTTCTAAGCGCTGGGGGAGATACAGGGGAATCGGGTTGTCCCACGGTCTTAATCCCCATTTTGCAGATGAGGTAAGTGAGGCACAGAGAAGTTAAGTGCCTCACTTAGAGAAAACCTCTAAGGCACGGGGACAGCCCAAAGCATTGAGCCCCCTTCTCCCGCTTGGGGAGGAGCAGGAATTTTTTCCCGGTTACGAGGGAACCGTTTGATCTGTTGCCCATTACCCCGCTCTGAAGTGTTTCTGAGAAAGGGCAAGAAAGTTGTGGCGCCTTGTGTTTCTGACAGTCTGGATTTTTATCATAATAATAATAATAATAATAACGTCGGTATTTGTCAAGCGCTCACTATGTGCAGAGCTCTGTTTTAAGCGCCGGGGTAGATACGGGGTCACCAGGTTGTCCCCCGTGAGGCTCGCCGTTAATCCCCATTTTACAGACGAGGTAACCGAGGCACCGAGAAGCGAAGTGCCTCGCCCACAGTCACCCAGCTGACGAGTGGCGGAGCCGGGATCGGAACCCACGACCTCTGACTCCAAAGCCCGGGCTCTTTCCACTGAGCCACGCTGCTTCTCGATAGAGATCCCCCCACGGTGTGTCGGGTTTCAGCCGCTGCCGCCGTAACGAGGTCGTACCGTTACTCCTCTTCGATGAACCCGCGTTCTCCTGTTGACTCACGGAGCTGAATCCGTTTCTCTCGGCAGGGAATTTTAAGCCTGGAATACTGCGTGGGCATTATCGGAGGCAAACCTAAGCAGTCGTATTACTTCGCTGGATTTCAAGGTTAGTGATTTCGTCAGGTATGCCTCTGCGCCGTTGTCTTTAAAGAGCCGGGAAGTTAATATGGGATCACCGGAAACCGAATGATTAAAATAGCAGAACGAGTACCTTATTAATTCATCAGGCTCGCCAAAGTCCATTCATTTGTCATCTGGCCCGTAAAATAATTGGATTCTCTAAAATGTACGTTTAATTTCCCTCGTTGCATAAACAAGGGGTAATTTATTGGTCTCCCAAAACTTTAGAAGCCGCTGCGGCTTCAGCCTGGCAGTTCCTATTTACATATTTACTTTTTCCCCGTTGCAGCGGTGCTACTTTGATGATGAAATGACAAGCAATATGTTCCTCCTGTCAGAGTGAAGTAGCGCTCTACATTTTTCATCTGCAAACTCTAGAATATAATTGTGTGTTTGTAAAAGTAATTTGATCACCAAAAATTAAATGACAGTCTCATCACTTTATAAAAATTCTGCTTATACAAGCATATTTGATTATGCAGAAGTTAATCTGTCCTGTGAAAACCTATGTTTCAGTCGATGAATATCAGCCTGGCAATCTGTGCCTTCCCTCTTCTTCTTTTTTTTTTTTTTTTTTTGCAGCTGTTCTGCATAGAAATTGGATTGTAAGCAGTGTAATAATAAGGTGTTTTTTGAATTACTTGTCTTCTGTTTTGTCCTTGTAGATGACAGTTTGATTTACATGGATCCTCATTACTGCCAATCTTTTGTAGATGTCAGCATAAAGGATTTCCCTCTTGAGGTACTGTGGATAAAGAGCTGGCACTGTTTTCTTCCCGTATGAATCAAACGCTAATTATTGAGGGACGTTCAACCTAGCTGTGTTTTCCTGAAATTACAGTTACCTGTTATTCATCATCGTTTTACTCCTTATAGAACCATAATCAACAAAAATGACCAAAGGTTAAATGCTTGATGCACAATTTTAATTTATGGTAGACGGAGGCCTTCATTTATCTTTGTCTCTATCTTGTTATAAAGTAGCGAGCCTCCAAAATAAATGATCAAATCGCCAAGCAATTTTCTAGAAAAGGCAGTCCCGAGGACCTCAAAATGCTAGACGTGTTAAGAAAAGAGAAGAGGACCAGAAAACGGGGCCGGGGGGGGGGGGGATTAGAAGGATGAACTGGGGTAAGGATTATGTACGTATCGCTAAATAATTGACATTTTGGTTCACTTTGCTTTCAGGAGAATAGGTAGACTTGATCGCTACTCCTCGGAGTAACGTCCAAAGCTTCGACCGGTTTGAGATTCAGTTGTTGGCTCTTTGCTACTGTTTCGTTCAGGGGCTCTCCCGAGCGCTCGGTACAGTGCTCTGTAATAATGACGATAATAACGATGGTATTTGTTAAGCGCTCACTCCGTGCCAGGCGCTGTTCCGAGCGCTGGGACACGGTCGCTGCCCGTTTTCCGGATAGGGGAACCGAGGCCCAGACAGGTGAAGTGATTTGCCCAAGGTCACCCGGCAGACACGGGGCAGAGGCGGCGTTAGGACCCGCGACCTTCTGACTCCCAGGCCCCGGGCTCTACCCACTACCCCGCGCCGCTCCGCACTACGCCGTGCTGCCGACTGTACACGGTGCATACTTGAATATAAATACCCCTGATTGCCCGCGGAGCGTCCCGCCCTCCGACGGCGGAAGTCGGACCTCTGTGAAACCTTCCAAGTGCTCGGTTTTTATTCAGGTCCTCGGCGTTGCAGCTTTTAACGGGCTGTCTGTTCTCTGATCATTTTTAATCAAGCGAGCCGCACGGATCGGTACTTCCGACGGGGCCGACCCGTTGCGAAGGGTAGTTCCCGGATCGCGGGTTAGCCGGGGCGGGCCGGGGCCGACCGTAATCACCGAGGCTTTCGTTGGGAGGGGCGGGGACGGTGACGTTTTCCACCTCACACTGCCTGCAGTTTGCAGTCGTAACGACGGCGTCGAAAAAGTGGAGGCCAAGAGAGACCTGACTGCTTTTTTTAAAAAAATTTATGGTATTTGTAACGTGCTTCCTGTGTGCCGGGCACCGTACTAGGCACTGGGTTAGATTCAGGCTGATCGGGGCGGCCACGGTTCAGGGTCCACACGGGGCTCCCAGTCTTAATTCCCATTTTACAGATGAGCGGACTGAGGCACCAAGAAGTGACTTGCCCAAGGTCACCCAGCAGATAAGTGGCAGAGCCGGGGTTAGGACCCGGGTCCCTCTGACCCGCAGGCCCGGGCTCGATCCATTAGGCCACGCTCCTTCCCTTCGGCCCCCCCCCCCTCCCCCCGCTTGGATTTGTACCTTTTATTCACCCTTTCCTCAACCCCACGACATTTATGTATATATCTGTAATTTATTTCTTCATAAAGTCTCCTCCTCTAGACCGTAACCAACTCTGCTCTATCGTACCCTCCCAAGCGCTTAATAATAATAACGCCGGTATTTGTTAAGCGCTTACTATGTGGCAAGCACTGTTCCAAGTGCTGGCGGGGGGATACGGGGTGATCAGGTTGTCCCACGCGGGGTTCACGGTCTTAATCCCCATTTTAGAGATGACTTAACTGAGGCCCAGAGAAGTGACTTGCCCAAGGTCACACAGCTGGCAATAATAATAATGTTGGTATTTGTTGAGCGCTTGCTATGTGCCGAGCACCGTTCTGAGCACTGGGGCAGATACAGGGGAATCAGGTTGTCCCACGTGAGGCTCACTCCCGGTCTTAATCCCCATTTTACAGGTGAGGTGACTGAGGCACAGAGAAGTCAAGTAACTTGCCCACAGTCACACAGCTGACGAGTGGCGGAGCTGGGATTAAGAGCCCGCGACCTCTGACTCCTAAGCCCGGGCTTCTTCCACGGAGCCACGCTGCTTAGTACAGAGCTCTGCACACAGTAGGCGCTCCATAAAATATGACTGATTCTGTGCTAAGCCCCATATTAAGCACCGTGCCGGGTGCTGCGATAATAAACGTGCTATTCAGGTGCTTCCTACGTGTGCCAAACACTGAACTGAGCGTTGGGGTAGATACGAGATAATCGGGTGCCACGCGGGGCTCATATGCTAAGAAGGCGGGAACGCGGGTAGTGAATCCCCATTTTACAGATGAGGGAACTGAGGAAGAGAGAATAACAGTTATGGCATTTAAGCGCTTCCTATGCGCCAGACACCCTAGTAAGCGCTGGGTTGGATACGAACAAATCCTCGCCCCACGTGGGGCTCACAGTCTCAATCCCCGTTTTCCAGATGAGGTAACTGAAGCTCAGAGAAGTGAAGCGACTTGCCCAAAGTCACACAGCTGACAAGTGGGATCAGAACCCAGGTCCTCTGACTCGCGGGCCCGGGCTCCGACCCCTAAGCCACACGGCTTCCCTGCCCGTGTAAGAAGGCATAAGGGACACAGTCTCTGTCCCCTCTTGTCTCGCGCCGTCGCGTCGTCTCCTTCCGATAGCGACGCCGCGGACACGTCTCTCCCGGAACGCCCCACTTCCCCCCGCGATCTGGGAGTGGATCCGGAGAGTTTTCTCGGCGAAAAATCCGGAACCGTCTGACCGTGGCCTCCTTCCGCCAGGCCAACTCGAGTCTCCGCCCTCGACTCTCTCCCGGGCCGCCGCTGCCCAGCACGGGGGGGGTTTCAATAATGATAACGTTGGTATTCGTCGAGCGCTTACTATGTGCAGAGCACTGTGCTAAGCGCTGAGGGAGACACAGGGCTCTTTCCACTGAGCCACGCCGACCCGTGGCCGACGGCCTGCCGCTCGCTAGCCACTGCCCGAGCTAGGAATGGACCGGACAGGCCTCCGCTTGACTTGGAGAAGCAGCGTGGCTCAGTGGAAAGAGCACGGGCTTTGGAGTCAGGGCTCATGAGTTCGAATCCCAGCTCGGCCACTCGTCGGCTGTGTGACCGTGGGCGAGTCACTTCGCTTCTCTGGGCCTCAGTTCCCTCATCTGGAAAATGGGGAGGAAGACCGTGAGCCCCACGGGGGACGGCCCGATTCCCCCGCGTCTACCCCAGCGCTTAGAACGGTGCTCGGCACATAGTAAGCGCTTAACAGATACCAACATTATTATTGTTATTGACTCTCCCTCCCGTAGCCGAGACCGGTGGAGGACTGGAAACGCCCCGGGTGTGAGCCTGAGAGGAGCTCTCTCCTTCACGGTTCCTTTATTTCTCATAATTTCTCTTCACAAAAGTAAATGCTTTCAAAATTCTGAGGTCAAACCATCTACAAAGACTAGTCCCACCTAGGTGGAGTTATACACTATAGAGAAGCAGCGTGGCTCCGTGGAAAGAGCCCGCGCTTGGGAGTCAGAGGTCACGGGTTCGAATCCCGGCTCCGCCACTCGGCAGCTGGGTGACCGTGGGCGAGTCACTTCACTTCTCTGGGCCTCAGTGACCTCATCTGTCAAATGGGGATGAAGACTGGGAGCCCCACGTGGGACGACCTGCTGACCCTGTATCTCCCGCAGCGCTTAGAACAGTGCAGTGCACATAGTAAGCGCTTAACAAATACCCACATTATTATTATTATCATCTGTCTAATGGGGATGAAGACTGAGCCCCACGTGGGACGACCTGATGACCCCCTGTCTCCCGCAGCGCTTAGAACAGTGCTCTGCACATAGTAAGCGCTTAATACCAACATTATTATCATCTGTCAAATGGGGATGAAGACCGCGAGCCCCACGTGGGACGACCTGATGACCCCGTGTCTCCCGCAGCGCTTAGAACAGTGCTCTGCACATAGTAAGCGCTTGACAGATACCAACATTATTATCATTATACATCTGTGGGGCTGGAGCCAGGCTTCCCGGGGAGCTTTTCGGGAATGTCCCCTGGCCATTTCAAGGTATCTTCAAAACCCTCCTCGAATCACGTCTCCACCAAGGAGCCTTCCCTGACCGAGCCCTCGCTTCTCCACGCTGTCCTCCTCTGGACTGTAAACTCGTCCTCGGGACTGTCGGCTCGTTGCGGGCAGGGAATGGGTCTGTTTATCGTCCTAGTGTCCTCTCCCAAGCGCTCAGTACAGTGTCTTGCACACAGTAAGCCCTCGGTAAATACGACTGAATCCTCTCTGCGTTTCCTGTGCCCTTGGCTCTGTCCCGCTGAAACCCCCGGCTTCTCACCTCTCCCCAGCCCCACATTACTTAAGTCCGTACACATCTGAACACTGGAGAAGCGGCGCGGCTCAGCGGAAAGAGCCCGGGCTTGGGAGTCCGTGGTCATGGGTTCGAATGCCGGCTCTGCCCCTTGTCAGCCGGGCGACTGTGGGCAAGTCACCTAACTTCTCTGGGCCTCAGTCACCTCATCTGCCAAATGGGGATTAACTGGGAGCCTCACGCGGCACGAACTGATGACCCCGTATCTCCCCCAGCGCTTAGAACAGTGCTCGGCACATGGTAAGCGCTTAACAAATACCAACATCATTATTGTTATGGGCAGGGAACCCATCTGGCTAATTCTTTTTAGACTGTACACTCCCAAGCGCTCAGTACAGTACTCTTAGAAGTCCTGGAGAAGGCAGCGTGGCTTAGTGGATAGAGCATGGGCCTGGGAGTCATAAGGTCATGGGATCTAATTCTGCCTCTGCCACACGTCTGCTGTGTGACTTCGGGCAAGTCCCTTCACTTCTCTGGGTCTCGGTTATGGGTTCGAATTTTGGCGCTGCCCCATGGCTGCTGTGTGACTTCGGGCAAGTCACGTCACCTCTCTGGGCCTCGGTTACCTCATCTGGAAAATGGGGATTAAGTGCGAGCCCTAGGTGGGACAGGGACTGTGTCCAACCTAACTTGTATCTACCCCAGTGCTTGGCATAGAGTAAGCGCTTAACGAGTACCATAAATATTATTGGAGTTATTATTGCTCAGCAAGACAGCGTGGCTCAGTGGAAAGAGCCCGGGCTTGGGAGTCGGAGGTCATGGGTTCGAAACCCGGCTCTGCCACTCGTCAACTGTGTGACCGGGGGCAAGTCCCTTCACTTCTCTGGCCTCGCTTCCCTCATCTGTAAAAGGGGGATTAAGACCGTGAGCCTCGCGTGGGACGACCCGATGACCCCGTATCTCCCCCAGCGCTTAGAACGGTGCTCTGCCCAGAGTAAGCGCTTAACAAGTACCAACATTAAATTATCACTCTGCCCGTAGTCAGCACTCAGTAAATACCATCGATCTGTAATTTAGTGTCTCTCTTCCCCTCTAGTCTCTAAGCTCCTTGTGGGGAAGCAGTGTGGTCCGGTGGATAGAGCAAGGGCCTGGGAGTCAGAAAGACCAGGGTCCTACTCCCGGGTCCGCTACTTGTCTGCTGTGTGACCTTAGGCAAGTCATTTTACTTCTCCGCGGTAAATACGAACATGCCCTGCCTTGAACGAGCTTTCAGTCTAGGGGACCGTAATCAAAAGTGAGTAGTGACAGGAAGCAGGACGAGTCCCTGTTGGCATCTCCTTTGCTGTCCGTCTCCCCCTCTAGACTGTAGGCCCTCTGTGAGTGGGGAATTGTCCTCTCCCAAGCGCTTAGCACAGTGCTCTGCACACAGCAAGTGCTCAGTAAATACACCTGACTGACCATCGTTCCAAACGCAGTAACGGGAAAACGTTCCACCGAGAATACACCCAGTACCTCCCACCCGATCTCTCCATCTGTCGATCCCGACTGAGGACTTTGTGGGCGCTGAGCACTGTACTTTGCGCTTGGGAGAGTGAAATACAGTCAGGTAGGGAGATACGTTCACTGCCCAAAATAATACTACTACTGATAATCGTGGTATTTGTTAAGTGCTTCCTGTGTGCCAGGATTTGTTCTAAGAGCTGGGAGAGACCCAAGCTAATCGGGGTTGGACACGGTCCCTGGCCCACGTGGGGCTCACAGTCTTAATCCCCATTTTACAGATGAGGGAACCGAGGCCTCGAGGAGTGAAGCAACTTGCTCCTTCTGACTCCCGGACCCGTGCTCTATCCACTAGGCCGTGCTGCTTCTCGCTTCACTTCTCTGTGCCTCAGTTACCTCCTCTGTCAAATGGGAGACGAAGACTCCGAGCCCCATGTGCCCGGCTTGATTAGCTTCTTTGTACCTCAGCATGTGGTACGGTGCCTGGCACGTAGTAAGCGCGTAACAAAGACCAGAAAAAAATGCCCTCATATCAAGGCTACGGTCTAAATCCACCCTGCAGTTAGGTTTCAAGAACAGTCCTCGTCCGTGTCACTTTCTCGTTCTCCCTCCAGGTGACGTGTAGGGAATGACAAGTAAAATGACCATTCGTTACGGGATCTGTTGAGCGCTTACTATGTGCCAAGCACTGTTTTAAGCGCTGGAGCAGATACAAGTTAATGGGGACGGACTCAGTCCCCGTCCCACGTGGAGCTCGCGGTCTAAGGGGGAGGGAGAACTGGAAATTCCCAGACGAAGCCCCCCTTTTTCCTCAGCTCCCCCTCCCCCCGCACCCTGCCCCGACTCGCTCCCTTTGCTCTACCCGCCACCTGCCCCATAGTACTTGTGTATATGTGTACGTATCTATAATTCTGTTTATTTAAATTAATGCCTCTTTTACTGGTTCTGATGTGTGCCTATGTATTATCTCTAATCCTCTTTATTTATACCGACGCTATTGATGCCCGCTTACCTGTTTGTATGTCCGTGTCCCCCTTTCTAGACTGTGAGCCCGCTGTGGGCAGGGATTGTCTTTCTCTGTTGCCGAATTGTACTTTCCAAGCGCTTAGTACGGTGCTCTGCACGCAGTAGGCGCTCAGTGAGTACGACTGAATGAATGACATTCGAACCCAGGTTCTTCCGACTGCCAGACGCGGGCTCTATCCACTGGACCACGCTGCCTGTTGACCCTGAAACTAATCAATTGGAACTTCAGGCAGTTTTTCGGGCTGATAGACGCTAATAAATGCATTTCTTGTGAACGGCACCTTCTAGAGCACCGTACACCCTGAAGGTGATCAGGAAATAGGATCGAGCGCTTAGTACAGTGCTTCGCACTCAGTAAGCACTCAAACGATGCCTCTTGACAAGGATGACGGCAGTCCTCGCGGGCTTGGTAGAAATATAGTTTTTCTCTGCCTTGGTTGTGCCTTTCCAGATCGCAAACAGTGGCATTTATTGAGTTCTAGTGAGTGCTAGGCACGGCGCTAATTCTCCACTTGGGAGGATTCAATCTCAACAAGCATGTGTTCCCTGCCTTCAGGGAGCTTAGAGTAAGAATAATAATGAGGTTGGTATTTGTGAAGCCCTTACTCTGTGCAGAGCACCGTTCTAAGCTCTGGGGGAGATACGGGGTCGTCGGGTCGTCCCACGTGAGGCTCACGGTCTTAATCCCCATTTTCCAGATGAGGAAACTGAGGCCCAGAGAAGTGAAGCGACTCGCCCACGGTCACCCGGCTGACGAGTGGCAGAGCCGGGAGTCGAACTCATGACCTCTGACTCCCAAGCCCGGGCTCTTTCCACACTGAGCCACGCTGCTTCCCCTAGAGTCTAATACGGGCGACCGACAACCGTGGTCTTTTTTGAAAGCTTACACCCAGGGCTCACAGTCTTAATCCCCATTCTACAGATGGGGGAACTGAGGCGAAGTGAGGCGTCTTCGCCCAAGGACACGCGGCAGACGAGTGGCGGAGCTGGGAAAGCCCCCTCCCCCCGAGATAAAATCCTCTAGGAACTGGCCAGTTTTAGGTCACTGTCATCTTCTAGTCTGTCTGAAGAACCATTAGTTTTGCACGCTGTTTCCAGAGGGGGTGGTTTTCTGGGGGAAATATGTCGGAAAGACTAGTTGAGAAGCCCATGAGGCGACTCCCAGGGAAAACCTCCATTCGCGAGAGCACCCGGGACCGCCCATAACCCTGGATTTTCCGGTTCTCTAGGGCCCAGTTTGGATCTCCTTGCACAAGCAGCAGCGTGGTTGCCTCAGAACCCTTTTTGATAGCCCACTCCGGTCAACACCAACACCACAGGCCCACAACCTCCACCCCGGGTAACCTAACAAGAAGCCATCTGGGACTTTTTGGGGGGTTTCTTTGGCCTGAATAGGGTCTGAGACACACCAGGCTAGTACCGAAAAGATACAGATCGCCCCGTAGTTCATTCTCAACCCAGCATCTATCCTTCGAACGAGCCACTGAGGGATTTTCCCGGAGAGCATTAGGACGTTAAATCCCCCCCCCCCGGCCGAATATTAGGCCGTGGGTAGCATTTCACTCGGAGTTCACCAGATCCGCCTGGCGTCTGTTGTTGGTGGATATCGGAGATTCTCTGGCCAGTATTGAAGCAGGGCGGCTCCGCGGAAAGAGCCCGGGCTTCGGGGTCAGAGGTCATGAGTTCGAATCCCGGCTCTGCCACTTGCCGGCTGTGTGACTGTGGGCGAGTCACTTCACTTCTCTGTGCCTCAGTTCCCTCATCTGGAAAACGGGGATGAAGACTGGGAGCCCCACGTGGGACAACCTGATTGCCCTGCGTCTCCCCCAGCGCTTAGAACAGTGCTCTGCACATAGTAAGCGCTTAACAAATACCAACCAAAAAAAAAATAGTAGAAAATAATCTATTAGGAAGTCACCTGGTGAGTGGAAGAAAAAGTATTTTTTTTTAAGTCTACCCCCAGTGCCGACTGTAACAGTGTCATCGCTGAATAAACCAAGGAGCTCGAGTCCCTGTTCTTGGTGAATATTGGAGATCGCTCAGCGGTTAGGAAATAATCTGTTAAGAGTGGAAGAAAATGTATCTTTGGAATTATTTTTGCTTATTGTAACGGCACCATTACTGAGTAAATAAAGGAGCTTGATTCCCTCCAGGTGGTTTAGGTCAGAGATGAGGCCCAGGGAGAATGCTGGTTAGAAGATCCTAGTTGACTTTAATTTCTGAAACTCAAGTGCCCTCTTTAGTGAATGCTAATTAATGGGAGCTGCTTTACAATCAGGTGTGATGAAAAAGTTCAGTTTGCCTTAAAAGTCCCTGGGCTTGAAAATCCCCCCCCCCCCCCCCGCCCCCCGAGATAAAATCCTCTAGAAAATGTCCAATTTTAGGTCACTGTCATCGTATAGTCCGAAGAACCATTAGTTTTGCAAGCTATTTCCAGAAGGGCGGTTATCTGTGGGAAATATGTAGAAAAGGCTAGTTAAGAAGCCCAACTTCTTTTTCTTATTCTCCCCTCCTTCCTGACTCACTTCCATTCCCCGGCAGTACGACACTAACGGTGTCCGAGGTGGAGAAAATGTTCAGTGTTATAGTGGGAGGACACGGGTTCTAATCCTGGCTCCGACACTTGCCTGCTGTGTGACCTTGGGCAAGCCGCTTAACCTCTCTGTGCCTCAGTTACCTCTTCTTTAAAAACGGGGATCAAGACTGTGAGCCCCGCGTGGGACAACCTGATCACCTTGTATCAACCCCAGTGCTTGGCACACAGTCAGCACTTAACAAATACCATAATTATCATTTTTATTAGTTCTGTCCCCGGATGACCTGGGGAAGCGGCGGGGCTATTCACATAAGATGGGGTCAGCAACCATTATCGTCGTTAATAGTAATTATTATTAAATTGTTAAATATTGTCAATGCCGTGAAGCACTTACTATGTGCCAGGCACCGTACTAAGCGCCGGGGTGGATACGAGCACATCGGGTTGGACGCAGTCCCTGCCCCACGTGGGGCTCGCGGTCTCGATCCTCATTTTACAGAGGAGGTAATGGAAGCGCAGAGAAGTGAAGTGACTTCCCACGGTCACACAGCAGACAAGTGCAGGGGTCGAGATTAAAATCCATGACCTTCTGACTCCCAGGCCTGTGCCCCCCTCTACTTACGCCACGCCGCTTCTCGCTCAGAAAAGATTTTAAAAGTTTTGGTGCGCAGTCGGTCCGACCCAATGTGCAATACATAAGAGATCTCACGGCTCACAAGCCCATAAGAAGAGAGAACACTTCGGTTCCCTTTTCTGAAAATCGTTGATGGGTGTGTTTGGTTTGTTTTTATTTAATTGCAGTCATTCCACTGTCCTTCCCCCAAAAAGATGTCATTTCGAAAAATGGATCCGAGCTGCACCGTAGGATTCTATTGCAGAAACGTCCAGGATTTTGAGCGCGCTTCGGAAGAGATCACCAAGGTAAGGGCCACCACGTCCTCGACGCCAGCCTAAAAAAGAACGGTTCCCAACACCAGACGCCAGGTTTTGTGAAGAAAATCTTCGGGAGAGGCTAGGGTCAGAGCCCAGTCAGATATTTCACATCCTCTGCGTAGAAGGGAAGCTTCCCAGTCCCCTCTCGCGACGAAAATATAAAGGCTAATTTGGGGAATGAACTGACGAGGAGGAGGATCTTTGTTTTTTTCCTGTGAAAAGGGCTAACTGAGTGAGGCCCGCGTCTTAGGAAGCCAAGCGACGGGCCGCCCCGGAGAGCAAGCAGTGGACGGTCGCACTAGGTGGCACTGTTGAAATAAAAATCCCCTTCCTTGGCATTGGCGCTTGGCATTATCAATCGGACGGTATTCTCCTCGGAGGGAATTTTAAAAGGCCAATCCCTTAGGGGGCAAGGGAGAAATTAATGAAGTATCCGATCAACCCAAATTGCGCATTATTTCTTGTTAGTCCAAGTGCTCTTCTCCTTTCCTCTCTTCGATCGTTCCACGAGAGAACGCTATCTTTCGGACCCTTTGGCGCGGTCCTCACCGCCGGATGGGATTTGGATCCTCCGGTAAACTCCCCCGACCGCGTGGGTTTCATTTAAGGACTCTCTCTGACGGGCCCCTCTAACCGCTTGGCGCGCGCTTTAAATGCTCCCGTTTTCTCGGTCGCCGGACACCCTGAGCCGATCCCTCCGATCAAAGCTCCAGAGTTGCCTGGGCAGGAAGCGAGCATTAACCGGAAAGATCGTGATGTGGCTAGGGGCTGGGCCGGGGAGTCGGGAGGACCTGGGTTCTAATCCCGGTTCCACTACTTGTGCTCTGGGTGTGACCTTAGGTAAAGCACTTCACTTCTCTGGGCCTCAGTTCCCTCATCTGTAAAACGGGGATGAATCGAGTCATTCATTCAGTAGTACTTCTTGAGCGCTTACTAAAATGGGCAGAGCACTGTACCGAGCGCTTGGAATGGACAATTCGGCAACAGTTAGAGACCGTCCCTGCCCGGTGATCGGCTCACAGTCTGAACGGGGGAGAAAGCCCCGGGTGGGACAGGGATCATATCTAACCTGATTAACTTGTATCCACCTCAGAGCTTAGTACGGGGCCTGGAACACAGTAAACGCTTAACAGATACCACAATCATTATATATGGTAATGGTTGTTTTTGCATCACAGGTCGTAGAAGGATAAGAGCAAAACTGTAGCTACAGTCTCACCTTTGCACCCCTCTACGGGGGCTTATGCCAGTATCGTCACAGATAATCCGTACGGTCACTGTTTGGGCGAGAGGATTAACTGGGGAGGAGGCCATAATTCTCTGGAAAATGAAAACGATAGCACGGGCAAGCAGAATGCAAAGTTTCCTTAAGTTATGTTTCGTTGACCTTCCCTGCTGAGGAAGAGAAGAAATCTAATGGGAACATGACAGCAAATGAATGGGAAGAGGAGAAAATGAGATATGTGAGAACCTTTTCTTGGTCTTCATTTTTCAACTGTCTTCCCTTTCGGTCGCCTCTTTCACGGCGGCGGGTCGAGCGGACGCACCCAACTATCTCCCCTCATTTTCGCTCCCTGAAAACGCCCCTCGTCACCGCAACCGTTAGCCGGCCTTTTATCTGGAGAACGCCTCCTCCCCTAATAAGTTTAATGCGGTCACTGAGACCAGAGTGGATCGTGAATTCGAGAGAGAGAGAGAAGAGTAAATGGCTTCATCCCGCTGTGCTTTTTCTAAGAATTTCAAAGCCAATCGAATGAGCCAACTTTTCTCCTTTAGCTCTCCTCTTGGGACTCGATCCCGTACGCGTTCCTCCGAAGCACACCTAGAAATTTCCCCGATGACTTGGGTACAGACGAACGAGAAATCGAGTTGATAACGGAGGGTGTAAGTCCCGCTTTTGGTCCAGTGGAAGGAGCTTGACTCTGGCCGACAGGACACCTGGGTTCGAGCCCCAGTCCTGCCTCCTGCCGTCAACGGCGAGGGTTTTGCTTTTCTTAACCCAAGAAACACTTGGGAGTTTCACAAGGTGGACGGGCCCCGGGGGAATCCCGAAAAACAGCTGCCCGATGCGGGTCGGCAAAGATCGCGACTACCGATGATAACAACTGGGGTATTCGGTGCTCTTCTCTGCGCCAAGCACTGTACTGAGCACTGGGATAGCTACAAGGTCATTAGTCCGGACACGGTCCCCGTCCCGCACCGGGGACAGGGACTAAGTTAGGAGAACAGGAATTGAATCCCCATTTCACGGGTGAGGAGATGGAAACACAGAGAAGTAAAACGACTCGCCCGAGGTCACGCAGACGGACGGCAGAGCCGCGATTGGAACGTGGGTCCTTCCGACGCCCCAGGCCCGTGCGGACCGCCAGGCCACGTTGCTTCCAGTCGTCACAGTGACATTCACGGTGAAAAGGAAGAGTGGCCGAGTCGGGATTGGAACTCAGGTCCTCTGGATCCCGTGCTCTATCCCGCTGGGCCACGCTGCTCCTCCAAGACGGCTGGGGGCGGGGGGCGGGGTACAACATCGGCACGGTCCCTCCGGCCAGGACTCAACGGAACCAAGGTGGTAGACGTGTGCCCTCCCCACAAGGAGCTGACAGTCTAGAGAATAGATAACACAGTGCTCTGCACACGGTAAGCGCTCAATAAATACGACTGAATGAGTAGATACAGTGCCTGGCACGTAGGAGGTGCTTAACAAACGCCGTAAAGAAATACAAGATGATCAGGCCAGACGCAGTCCCTACCCTACGTGGGGCTCACAGTGTAAATGAGGAAACTGAGGCACACCTTCAGGAACCTCGGCATGGCCCCCGAAGTGCGCCAACCCACCAGCCTACTCATCGCCCTCAGGGCACCCGCGAGAACACGAGAGGGGGCGGATGGCCACACACACACCACAAGCCATCAGTGGTATTTACTGAGCGCTTACCGGGTGCAGAGCACTGCACTAAATGCTTCTGAGAGTACAACAGAGTTAATCATAGTGACGACGACGATGATGTCGGCAGAGGAGCAGCGTGGCTCGGTAGAAAGAGCACGGGCTTTGGGGTCAGAGATCATGGGTTCGAATCCCGGCTCCGCCGCTTGTCAGCTGTGTGACTTTGGGCGAGTCCCTTCACTTCCCTGGGCCTCAGTGACCTCATCTGGAAAACGGGGATTAAGACCGTGAGCCCCCCGTGGGACGACCCGATTCCCCTGTGTCTACCCCAGCGCTTAGAACGGTGCTCGGCACATAGGAAGCGCTTAACAGATATCGACATTATTACTTAAGCGCCTCCCGTGTGTCAAGCACTCTCCTAAGCACTGGGGTAGATACGAGATAATCAGCGGACACAGTCCCCGCCCCACTGTAGGGCTCCCAGTCTTAACCCCCATTTTACAGATGAGGGAACCGAGGCCCAGAGAAGTGAAGCGACTTGCCCAGGGTCACACGGCAGGCGAGTGGTGGAGCTGGGATTAGAACCCAGGTCCTTCTGACCTCATGGAGCTTCCACTCTAACAGGGGAGCGAGAGAGACGACCCTTTTTAGATAGAGTAATATCTTACGGGGAGCCAGCAGTGAGAATCTGATCCAACCCTAGTTCTGGAGACGTACAGAGAGCAGAGGAAGGGAAGGAGGAAGAGAGAGGGAGGAAGCCCAGAAGGGACCTAATGCTCCGAGAAGCGGGCGGACATAAAAATATTCACCGGTAGAGAAAGCAGAGTAAATCACTGTCCAGTTCATGGTACGTATATCAGCCCCTAGAACAGCGCCTGGCATGTAGTAAGCGCTTAACAAATGCCACCATTATCATTATTATGATTACGCAAGGGCAGAATATGGAGAATGCCGGCTCATCTTCCTGCAGAAACGTTCCGGGCATGTCACTCCCCTTCTTAAAAACCTCCGGTGGTTGCCCGTCGACCTCCGCTCCAAACAAAAACTCCTCACTCTAGGCTTCGAGGCCGTCCGTCCCCTCGCCCCTTCCTACCTCTCCTCCCCTCTCTCCTTCCGCCGCCCGCCCCGCACGCTCCGCTCCCCCGCCGCCCGCCTCCCCGCCGTCCCCCGGTCCCGCCCGTCCCGCCGTCGACCCCCGGGCCGCGTCCTCCCGCCGTCCCGGAACGCCCTCCCTCCTCGCCTCCGACGATCTGATCCTCTTCCCCTCTTCGAATCCCTACTTAAAGCTCACCTCCGAGAGGCCTTCCCAGATTGAGCTCCCCCCTTTTTCCCTCTGGTCCCTCTACCCGCCTCCCTTCACCTCTCCGCGGCCAAACCCTCTTCTCCCCCCGTCCCTCTGCTCCTCCCCCTCTCCCGTCCCACCCCCTGGGCACCGTATACTCGTCCGCTCGACTGTACGTGTCTTCGTCACCCTATTTATTTTGTTTAATGAGATGTACGTCACCCCGATTCTATTTTTCTGCCATTGTTTCTATGAGACGTTCTTCCCCTCGACTCTGCCTATCGCCATCGTTCTCGTCCGCCCGTCTCCCCCGATCGGACCGTGAGCCCGTCAGTGGGCGGGGACCGTCTCTATCTGTTGCCGATCTGTCCGTTCCAAGCGCTCGGTACAGTCCTCTGCACAGAGTAAGCGCTCAATAAATACTGTTGAATGAATGAATGAATGAATGAGAATGTGGGCCACTTCTTCTGCCCATCCTTGCGGACCTTACCCGCCACGCACTTCCCGCTCCGACCCTTTCCCTCTAGACCGTTACGGGCAGGGGACGTGCCTGCTGATTCTGTCGCGTCGTACTCTCCCAAGCACTCGCTACAGTGCTCCGCACAATCGCGAGCGCTCGATAAATAGGATGGAGTGACTGATACCCACACCGGCCCCACCTGCCTCCATTCCAGGCTGCGGGCCCGGCCGGCTTCAGACTTTAAGTTTGTCCGGCGTTCGGGAGTGACAGTTTACCGATGGGCTTTCGTCCAACAGCGCCCCTAAAAATAGGAACATTCCAGTCCTGGGTGACGTTTCAAAAATGACAAGGAGGAAAAAAAAAATCCCTTATTCTCGGCAAGCGCCAAGCCCCTCGCAGAGGCCATTCCGCTTTGTTTCTTTCCCCTTGGGCCGGTCTGTGTGTAAAAGAGGTTCGGAGTCGTTCTTCAGCATTCTTCACCGTACGGCGTCGGGCGGATTGTTACCTTAGGGTCTAGGTAAACGAGAAAACGTACCCGCTGAGGTTCTCCTACCTCATCGTTGCGCGGCGTGCAAGAGCGTGGCCGGTTCCTCGTCGTTCCAAATGTTCTGTCGAAGCGGGTCGTCTGCAGGGTCCTGTGGGTCATCTGGGAAAATCTCTGTGCTCATCAGGCACTGAACGCCGTCACGAGGGCCCGGGCAGAAATCCAGGATCCGGTCGGCTCCGAGGAAGCAGAATGGCCTAGTGGATAGAGCCCGGGCCTGGGAGTCGGAAGGTCCCGGGTTCCGATCCCGGCTCCTCCGCTTGTCTGCCGCGCGGCCTTGGGCAAGTCGCTCCGCTTCTCCGAGTTTCGGGTCCCGCAGCTGCAAAATGAGGACGAAGACTCCGTGTGGGACGTGGACTGTGTCCATCTTGATCTACCCCAGTGCTTAGTACAGTGCCTGGCACGTAGAAAGGGCTTAACGAAATACCATAAAAATAATACTGGACCTCAGAAGCTACAACTAAATATACGTGCCAGGGGTCGTGGACCCCGAAAGCGGATATCCAGCCTAGGCTGTAGACGCCCCCGCTAGATTGTAAGCTCGTTATGGGCGGGGAACATGTCTGTTATACTGTACTCTCCCAAGCTCTTAGTACAGTGCTCTGCACACGGTGAGTGCTCCAAAGATACGGTGGATGGATTAATCTCCTTCCTGGGAACGAAATGGAAAGCAGCCACTGAATTGGAGCACGGGCTCCTGTGTCAGCTTTCACGGCTGCGAAAACGTGGGTTCCGATCCCGGCCCTGCCAGTTGCTTGCTGTGTGACCTTGGGCAAGTCACTTTGCTTCCCTGGGCCTCACTGTCCACAACTGTAAAGTGTTCTCCCTCCTAATCGGACTGTGAGCCATGCGGGACAGGGACTGCGTCTGATGTAATCGACTTGGACCTACCGTTAGAACAGTGTTTGACAAAGAGTAAGTGCTTCACAAATACCATTTATTTTTTTTTACAAAAAAAGACTGCAAGGAGCAGAATGAAATCCAGTGACAGGCTCAGCCAGAGACAAATGAAACGACACTAACCAACTTGCATGGCGGGCTGCAGATTAATTTTCCCAGCTTCGTCTGCACCCCCCCCACCCCCCCAGATGAAATCCCACTACAGCGGTGTCCGGTTTAAAAGGAAATATGCGTCTGTATATGCTTCTGAAAGCAGCGTGGCTCAGTGGCAAGAGCCCGGGCTTGGGAGTCAGAGGTCATGGGTTCGAATGCCGGCTCTGCCACTTGTCAGCTGGGTGACTTTGGGCGAGTCGCTTCACTTCTCTGGGCCTCAGTTACCTCATCTGTCCAACGGGGATGAAGACTCTGAGCCTCACATGGGACAATCTGATGACCCTGTATCTACCCCAGCGCTTAGAACAGTGCCCTGCACTTAGTAAGAGCTTAAATACCAGCATTATTATTATGATTATACTCAGTTTTGCCATCACATGTACTTTCAGCTCAGGATTTGGTCAGACGGTTGGGGAAATCAGAAAACCCTCACCCAACAATGCAAGCCTGGTTGGAGTCAGAGTGACAGAGTCGGAGGAGACGTGGGCAAGCCGCTTAACTTCTCTGTGCCTCGGTTACCTCATCTGTAAAATGGGGATTAAAACGGTGAGCCCCACGTGGGACAACCTGATTACTTTGTATCCACCCCAGCGCTCGGAACAGTGCTTGGCACTCAGTAAGCGCTTAACAAATACCACAGTCGTCATTATGAGAGGAAAATTTTCCTGAAACTGGTGGATAGCTGAGACCTTGGCTTTCTGGCCCGTACCAGGGTGCATACGAGCACTCGTTCATTCATTCGATCGTATTTATTGAGTGCCTACTGTGTGCAAAGCACTGAACTAAGCGTCCGGCACTGTATAGGCATGCCCAGTTGTCAACACAGCAGACATCGAAGATGATCACAGAGTAATAATAATGATGAGGGTATCGGTTAAGCGCTTACTATGTGCCAAGCACCGTTCTAAGCCCTGGGGTAAATACAAGCTAATCAGGTTGTCCCATGGTGGGGGGGGGGGGGGCGCACAGACTTCCCCCCCCATTTGAGAGATGAGGGAACTGAGGCCCAGAGTAGTTAAGGGGTTTGCCCGAGGTCACACAACAGGCAGGCGGCAGAGCCGGGATCAGAACTCACGTCCTCTGAGTCCCAAGCTCTTTCCACCGAGCCACGCTGCTCCTCAGTGAGTGATGTCACCAAGACAAACAGAAACATACGAAGACGCAGCTATATCAGGGAACTGAGAACACAGTATAAGCCACACGTAGGGAGAAGCAGGGTGGCCTAGTGGAGAGAGCACAGGTCTAGGGGTCAGAAGGACCCGAGTTCTAATCCCAGCTCGGTCACGTTTTTGTTTTAATGAGTATCTGCTAAACTCTTACTTTGTGCCAGGCACCGTACGGAGCGCTGAGGTAGATACGAGCTTGGTGTGGTGGACAGAGCACGGGCCTGGGAATCAGAAGGTCACGAGTTCTAATCCCAGCTCCGCCACCTGTCTGTGTGGCCTTGGGCAAGTCACTTAGCTTCTCTGTGCCTCACTTACCTCACCTGGAAAATGGGGGTTAAGACTGTGAGCCCCACATGGGACGGGAACTGGGTCCAACCTGATTTGCTTGTAAGGACCCCAGCGCTTAGTACAGTGCCGGGCACATATAGTAAGTGCTTAACAAATACCATCATTATTATTATTATTATTATTACAAGCTAATCAGTTTGGATTTAGTCCATGTTCCACATGTTCCACTGATCTTAATCCCTATTTTACAGGTGAGGTAACCTAGGCCCAAGGACACACGGCAGACAAGTGGCAGAGCCGGGATTAGAACCCAGGCCTTCTGACTCCCAGTCCTGTGCCCTTTCCGCTAGGCCACACTGCTTCTCCCGTCTGCTCTGTGACCTGGGGCAAGTCACTTCACTGCCTGTGTGCCTCAGTTACCTCCTCTGCAAAATGGGGATGAAATCCTACTCCCTCTACGTAGACCGTGATTCCCATGTGGGACGGGGACCGTGTCCAACCTGATTAGCTCGGATCCACCCCGGCGCTTAGTCCAGTAAGCGCTTAATCATAACAACGGCATTTGTTAAGCGCTTAACTATGTGCCAGGCACTACACTAAGCGCCGCAGTGGATACGAAGAGATCGGGTCGGACACACTCCTTGTCCCACGGGGGGCTCACAGTCTCGATCCCCATTTTAGAGACGAGGTAACCGAGTCCCAGAGAAGTGAAGTGACTTGCCCGAAGTCACAGAGCAGACAAGTGGAGGAGTTGGGATTAGAACCCGTGACCTTCTCACTCCCATCCACTAGGCCATGCTGCTTCTCTGCAAATCCCATTAGAAAACAATGCCGCCCCGGCTAAAAAAAAAATGCAGTCAATTGTATCGATTGAGCACTTACTGGGTCGAGAGCACTGGGAGAGTACAATATATCATCGATCAGGCATAATCCCCGCCCCCGACGAGTTTACAGTCTACGGGAGCGTCCCGGGCCGGACCAAAGGCTCAGCCAGGTCAGAATCCTGTGCCCGACAGTGGCAACCGATGCTTCGACAAACCATATGATTGGGGAAGCAGCGAGGCTCAGTGGAAAGAGCCCGGGCTTTGGAGTCAGAAGTCATGAGTTCGAATCCCAGCTCTGCCACTTGTCAGCTGTGTGACTGTGGGCAAGTCACTTCACTTCTCGGTGCCTCAGTTACCTCATCTGTAAAATGGGGATTAAGACTGTGAGCCCCACGTGGGACATCCTGATTCCCCTGTGTCTACCCCAGCGCTTAGAACGGTGCTCGGCACGTAGTAAGCGCTTAACAAATGCCAACATTATTATTATTATTATTATTAACGGTGCTCTGCACATAGTAAGCGCTTAACAAATACTAACATTATTATTATTATCATTATTGATGGCTGCCCTTCTTGACAAGGGATCATCCCTAAGGGATTGAAGTTATCAAGGCAACAAGGCTTACGGTCGGTACGGTAACGGACAGTGGCTGACCTCCTTAGGATACGTTACCCTCCGGGAGAAAGACGGCCTCATTCTATTGGGGTGTCTTTCTTCTTGCCTCTGCTCCCTCTCCCCCATCTGCCTTGCTTCCTCCTTCTCCTTTCCCCTCTTCCCTTACTCCTCTATCCTCCCTTCCCCACTTTTTCCTTCTCTCACCCCACACCTCTCCATTTCCCCCTCGCCCTCTTCCTTTCCTTTCCTTTCCTTTCCTTTCCTTTCCTTTCCTTTCCTTTCCTTTCCTTTCCTTTCCTTTCCTTTCCTTTCCTTTCCTTTCCTTTCCTTTCCAGAATAGCTACGATCCCACGTTGCCCGGGAACCGACTTTTGCCAGCATATCCATGCCACCATCTTCCAGACAGGCAGCGTGGCTTAGCGGATAGAGCCCGGACCTGGGAGTCAGGAGGACCTGGGTTCTAATGCCGGCTCCGCCACATGGCGAGTCGCTTCACTTCCCTGGGCCTCAGTTCCCCATCTGTAAAATGGGGATTGAGACCGTGAGCCCCACGCGGGACAAGGCCTGCGTCCAACCCGATTTGCTGGAATCCACCCCAGTGCTTAGTACAGTGCCTGGCACATAGTCGGCGCTTAACAAATGCCATTCTCTGGGCCTCCGTTACCCCGCCTGTAAAATGGGGATAAAGACTTTGAGCCCCGTGTGGGACAGGGACTCGGGCCAACCTGATTAACTTGTATCTCTTAGAGCACTGTCTGGGACATAGTACGCGCTTAAGAAGTACCGTGATTATTATTATTAATTATCGTTATTATCATCACTACGAGTTGTTCTGCCCAGCTCAGCTCTGTAAGGGGTGAACAGTCAGGCCCCAGTTCACGAGAAACACGAGGGCTGTCTTGAATTGAGCTCTCTGCTTGCTGTCTGACAATCCATATTTAGCAGAACCGCCGAAAAATCAAAGGCAGCCACAATAGCCCTCTTCCGGGTCAGGCACACATCAGCAAAGCACGAGCAACGGTTTGAGGCCGGAGACGCGACGAGGGAAACATTTTTGTAGGGGGGGGGAGGATCATTTGTCATTTCAAAAATAAATTAGAAGTCATTTTAGCTATTGAATACAGCTATCAGACCTAATTACCTCACGTTCAACAATTTGGGTATGAATGTGCGCAATTAATCAGAAACGGGGATGACGGCATTTTCTGTTCCCTCCAGTTTGAGAAGTTGACAGATGCTCTGGCCACATCCCAGCTGGGCCTTTTTTCAGAAGAATGGTCATTTCAAACTTTGGGAAGCGACATTTCTTAATAGCCCGATGTTGAAAGGAACAACTCAACAAGCAGACATTTCCAGGCATTCAGAGATGAATTACACCATCATGTGGGCCTGATGGATCTCCTGCCATGCCTGGTTTTATCCTCGGTTTTGTTGCTCTATGCAAAAGGATGGTGTTTTTTTCTTCCTTCTGCAGCTAGCCTCGCGTCGGCCACCAGGCAGGAGGAAATGCCGACTCTCCCGGGGGCACCGGGTTCCAGATCCGAGTCCCAGATTTCGTTGGGGATTAGAGCCTGAGTTTGTTTGGGATTATTTCTAATCCCGGCTTCCCTGGATACCCCGAGGAACCTTAGAGGAAACCATTTCAGGCCCCCCCGCCCCCGCTCTAGACTGCAAGCTTGTGGTGGGCAGGGAATGGGTCTGTCTATTGCTGTATCGGACTCTCCCACGCGCTTAGTACGGTGCTCTGCCCCCGGTAACTACGGCTGAATGAATGAACGAATCTAGGCATCCGCTCCCCAGAATGCAGGACCTATCTGGCCTTAAGAAGTGATGAATCTAAGCAGTTGGAAGATGAAGTGTGGTTATTAGATTTCTCCCTTTCTGACCGATTTCCCCATTCGGCTGCACGGGCTCAACCCGCGGCGGCGAGAAAAATATAAAAAGGGGGCCGCAACAATCAGGGCGGCGGATTTCTTTAAACGGAGACCCGTCACCCTTCCGGACGGCAGAGGCCCAGATGGAGTCGTTCCCCAAATATTATGTCAAAGGTAGAAAGCCGGGAGAAGGCACCTACTCCTTTTGACAGTGACAGATCTGCGATACAGCTAGGCAGCCTCATCACGGAGTCGGAGATCGCCTGCGAGCTTTCGCAGAGCTGGAGCCCTCTGGGCAAGATTTATGTGTATTCCATTTGATGCAGACATAGATGTTGAGGAAATTGCATTTCAAATGTCCGTGTTGTCTGACGTGGGCACACAGCCCGGTGAGAGTCAGATTTAGACACCGCAAAGCCATCTTCAGATTGTCAGGCTCAAAGCCGTGTCGCCCTTCTTTTTTAAAACGGTATTAAATGCTCACCGTGTGCCGGACACTGCACTAAGCGCTGGAGCAGATACAGGGCGATCAGGTTGGGTATCATGTCTCATGCGGGTATCGCGGTCCGAATCCCCATTTTGAAGATGAGGTCACTGAGACCCGGAGAAGTGAAGTGACTTGCCCAAGGTCACGCAGCAGACGTGGCGGAGCCGGGAGTAGAACCCAGGTCCTTCGGACTCTGAGGCCCGGGCTCACGCTGCCTCTCGTCTAGAGCTCCCCTCACGCCGGTGCTCTCCTGACAGTTGCAACTGGGGAGTCTTGGTGCGGTGGGGGGGGGGGGGTCTTTTTTGACCCCCACAAGGTCACCCATTCAATAGTATTTATTGAGCGCTTACTAGGCGCAGAGCACTGTACTAAGCGCTTGGGATGGACAATTCGGCAACAGGTGGAGACAATCCCTGCCCATCGACGGGCTTGCAGTCTTTTAGTCACGTGATTGACATGGGAAGATGTCAGAGTGTGGATTTAGCAAAAGTGACATAAACACACTCCAGCCTAGGGCAGGGACGGTTTTATACGTCAATCTCCAACTTGAAAGAAACGTATAAGCACTGAGAGGGGCTGTTGGGTTGAGAGTTAATCACCGAGGCTCTGCGCCTCCTTTCTGCTTTCCGGCAAAACCGATTTCTACCAGAAAAACAAATCAATTTTCACCAGAGCAAGCGAGTCGGAGTTTCTCCCATCCGAAGGACGGGAACTTCAGAAAGAGCCAATAGAAAAGTGGATCTTTTTTCATGGTATTTCTCAAGCGCCTGGCTCTGTACTAAGCGCTGGGGTCGGTACGAGCTAGTCGTTAAAAGCTCCGTACGTTCAATTATTCATTCATTCAATAGTATTCATTGAGCGCTTCCTCTGTGCAGAGCACTGGACTAAGCGCTTGGAAGGGACAGATGATAGAGACAGTCCCTGCCCTTTGACGGGCTTAATTATGCGTTCAGCTGTTTTGTTCTAGTGTGTTTTCCTCACCGCTGCTGCGACTTCCTGCTCTCCACTTGTTCTTCCTCTGATTTTAACTATCTGAAATCACGTCTGTCCGTCTTCCCCATTAGACCGTAAGATTCCGGAGGGGAGGGAACACGTGCCCGGTTACTCTCCTACTCTCCCCGGGGCTTAGTACGGGGACTAGCACGCCGAAGACGCTCCATCGAGGCCGTCGGTCGGCTGGCAATACCGTTCCTTTCCCGCTGGTCCCGTCGTGGCCGGAGACATTTCCGGAGCGTTTTCCGCCAGCGGTCCCCCGGGAATCTGGAGCGACGGCCGATCCCTGGTCTTCCGGTGGCCCTCGACCGAGGCAGTCCCGGCTCTCCCCACCTTCTCGGCCGCCGTCCGTTACCCCCCTCCTGACGAGGTCTGCTCCGCCCTTGCCTTGCAGGTGCTGAAAGCTTCGTCCAAGGAGAAGTATCCCCTCTTTACTTTCGTAAAGGGTCACTCGAGAGACTACGATTTCGCCTCCGGTCCCACCCGTGAAGAACCTGACCTTTTTTCAGAGGACGAGAAGAAAAGATTGAAGAGATTCAGCACCGAGGAGTTCGTCTTGCTCTAGGAGCGCGTCCCGTCGGGGCGCCGGCCGTTGTCTCAGGAAGCTCTCCCGGACAGAGGCGGGACTCGGAAGCAGAAAAAGGAGCAGTGGGGAGACCGGTCCGTCTTCCTAAGGGTTTTAGAGGCCGTCTCTGAGAACGGGCAAGTCTCCCTCGCTCCGTGACTCCGAAAGGGAAGCGGCCCGAGAAAGCTCTGCGCCGGGGCCAGCCCGGATGTAGGGCCGGGCCCGCAGGGGCTGGGTAGCGCCCTGGTTTTCTCGGACCCCGTGACTCAACCCGCAACCCGAGTCCGCTCCTTCTTCCCCGCGAGGCCCCGCGGCCACGGCGGAGAGATCCCGTCCGGTCGACCCGTCGGCCTTTCGACCGAGCCGCTCGGTTCCTTCCAGCCATTTCCCCCTGCGAGATTTAAGCCTCTCCCACTGACCGGGAAGAGGCCGGTAAATTGTTAATGTAACCAAAGGATAAATTTCTTGCATTGCACTACTCCAGATGTAACTTGATATGTCAAATAGTAATTGTTCGCTATAATCCTGATGCAATTATATAAGCAGAATTGTGAGTTAAGGTACTACTTAGCAATATGATTTTATAATGGCTGCTCATTAAGCTTGCTGTTGAACCTTAATATGAGGTGTGAATATAAAGTATTGGCATTCCTCACAATTTTTAAAGGTTATGTTATTAATATTAACTGTAACCAATCAAACCAGATAAAGGCAATTATTGGATGGGAGCAGCGTGTTTGTTTCGCATCTCGACAGCGGCGTTTTATGAGAACTCCGCTCGTCCTGCAGCTTTTAAATCTAAACATAAAACACTCCGGGGGGAGTGCGTGTTCTCGAGTACGCTCTCCGATCCCTTCTCTGGACGTTCTTCCATTACTGAGAGTCGGCTGTGTCCGCGTTTAGAAGCGGAGATGGTTTACGAGGGAAATCCGCCTTTAGCGTTTTGCTTTAACAAAAAGAAAATTCATGATTCACCAGGAGTAATACTGAGCTCGGAGTATCAAACAAATGCTTTAATAAAGATGGGGGAACAGTCAATGCCTTTGGTGCGCTTTTAATGTCGGAATTATTCTGATCCTTTCGTTTGGAAAGGCATTTTGAGCCTCGAGTGCTCGGTTATTTTGTAATGAAAGCGGATTGTCTTAGCGAACTGTAAACCAAACATTACCCTGTTGGAGGGCACGACCGGTGCTCGGTCTGGAAAGGGGCCTGGTGCCGGTGAACGTAATAATTGTAACTGGGGTATCTGTTAAGCGCTGGGTACAGGCCAATCCGATCGGACACGGTCCCTGTCCCACATGGGGCTCGCGGTCTCAATCCCCATTTTCCAGATGAGGGAACCGAGGCCCAGAGAGGTGAAGTGACTTGCCCAAGGCCACGCAGTAGACAAGCGGCAGAGCTGGGATTGGAACCCATGCCCTAAATGCTTGGAAAAGTACAGCTGAAGCACGAGACACATTCCCTGCCCTCGGGTATCTCATCTGTAAAATGGGGATGAAGACTGTGAGCCCCACGTGATAATAATAATAACAATGTTGGTATTCGTTAAGCGCTTACTATGTGCCGAGCACCGTTCTGAGCGCTGGGGTAGACACAGGGGAATCAGGTCGTCCCACGTGGGGCTCACGGTCTTCATCCCCATTTTACAGATGAGGTAACTGAGGCACCGAGAAGTGAAGTGACTCGCCCGAAGTCACCCAGCTGCCGAGTGGCCGAGCCGGGATTCGAACCCATGACCCCTGACTCCAAAGCCCGGGCTCTTTCCACTGAGCCACGCTGCTTCTCAGCCTGTGTCCAACCTGATTACTTTGTTATCTACTCAGTGCTTAGAACAGTGGCTGGCACATAGTAAGTGCTTAACAGATACCTTTTAAAAGAAAACCCCCAAAAAATCATTAATGGTGTTTATTGAGCACTTATTACATGCAGAGTAATAATAAAAATAATAATAATTATGGTACTCGTTAAGCACGTACCACGTGCCAGGAACTGTTCTACGCGCTGGGATAGATACAAGATAGTTGGATTGGGCCCCGTCCCACATAGGGCTCACGGTCTTAATCCCCATTAGGTCCCGAGAGGTGACGTGATTTGCCCAAGGTCACCCGACAGACAAGTGGCAGAGCCGGGATTAGAACCCATGACCTGACTCCCAGGCCTGTGCTCTATCCACTAGGCCACGCCGCTTCATCGGCATTTGTCAAGCACTTACTATGTGCCGGACACTGTGCTAAGCACTGGGGTGGATATAAGCAAATCGGGTTGGAGCACCGAACTAAGCTCCGGGAGGGTACAATGCAGAAGAGTTGGCGGGCACGTCCCCTGCCCACGACGAGCCTACGGTCTGGATCCTGGCGAGAACCATCCCGTTTACTTGAGTGTTGCTTTTCGTTCCGTCTAGCCGCCCCGTCTACATCCTGAGTTCGAGTTCATGAGCTCATGAGTTCGAATCCCAGCTCTGCCACTTGTCGGCTGTGTGACTGTGGGCAAGTCACTTCACTTCTCTGGGCCTCAGTTCCCTCATCTGTAAAATGGGGATGAAGACTGTGAGCCCCACGTGGGACAACCTGATTCCCCTATGTCTACCCCAGCGCTTAGAACAGTGCTCGGCACATAGTAAGCGCTTAACAAATACCAACATTATTATCCTCTCCGCAACGAACAGCTGCGACACAGCCTTCAGCGGGTTCTAGCTTACACAGTGGCTTCCTCACTTCCATTTAGCGTGAGGAAATGGACGGAGAATGCCGGGTTCTGGGTGACCATCACGAGCCATCCCTTCTCCGAGGCATTTCACATTAGGAAGAGATACGTCCGCAGGGCCGGGACCTGACTAAACTGTAGCCGAGGGGAAGGGAAGGGATTTCGTGCCTAAAAATCCCTCGCTCCTCAACGCGGAGGTGAAAGACAGCAAAACGGGATCGCCGTCATCCCAGGAGGCACCCTTAGGAAATGAAAGGCGAAGCGGAGGCGGATTAATTGATCCGGCCTCTGCTACCGGGGAGAAATCATCCCAGATGAAGCCCGTGCAATCTCATGCTGAGTGCTATTATTTTTTTTTTGAAACCTTTAATTTTCTTTTCTCGAAAACTGTCATTCGCCCATCTGTGTGGCTTCCTGGCACCGCGTATCGCTTACTGACACGTGGTCTGAAAACTGTAATATTACTTTGCTTCTCCAGATCTCCAACTTGAACGAGATGAAAATGGGCTCCGGTGAATATCCGGGAGAGGTAGGGAAGGGGTTGTTAGAGACAACAGATTTGAATGTGAGGCAAACCCGTCATCCGCTCTGGCCGGGGAGAATGGACATTCTGGGTATGAGAGAGAGGAATGGGTTTTTGGTCTCTCTCCTAAGGGGGGGGTTTCATCTAGGGATGAGTCTTAACCACAGCTGACTTCTATAATTATGATAAAAATAATAACTGTGGCATTTAAGCGCTTACTACGTGCCAGGCACTGTACTGAGCACTGCGGGGGGGGATACACTTGCCACTTGCCAGCTGTGTGACTTTGGGCAAGTCACTTAACTTCTCGGTGCCTCAGTTCCCTCATCTGTAAAATGGGGATTAAGACTGTGAGCCCCACGTGGGACAACCTGATTCCCCTGTGTCTACCCCAGCGCTTAGAACGGTGCTCGGCACATAGTAAGCGCTTAACAAATACCGACATTATTATACAAGCAAATCGGGAGGGACACGGTCCCTGTCCCACATGGGGATCACGGTCTTAATCCCCATTTTACAGAGGGGGCAGCTGAGGCCCAGAGAAGTGAAGTGGCTTGCCCAAGGTGACACAGCAGACAAGTGACGGAGCCGGAATTAGAACCCAAGACCTTCTGACTCCCAGGCCCGTGCTCTATCCACTAGGCCGTGCTGCTTCTCCGATGTGGTTCTTGGACTGGAGTCACATCTCTCAGCTGGCTTCTTTCGGGGTAACGCAGCTTGGCCTAGTAGCAAGGGCCCAGTCTTTGGAGTCTTAGGACCCGGGTTCTGATCCGACCTCCGCCACTCACCTGCTCTGTGACCTCGGGCAAGTCACTTCACTTCGCACGGTTCCCTCACGTGCGAAATGGGGATTCAATACCTGTTCTCTTTCCTACTTACACCGTGAGCCCCCTGTGGGATCTGATGATCTTATATCTACCCCAGGGCTTAGTACAGTGCTTGGCACATAGTAAATGCTTAACATTATCATTACTATTATTAATGAACCTTTAGGGTTGCAAGACCTCTGCTGAGAACCAGCTAGCCGGTTGTCTTCTGTCGATAAGGCCACGCTCAAGTCCCTGAAGCAAGAAGCGACTTTTCTTTCCCCTTGCTAGTTCTGGAGGTCCGGGATACTCCGGTTTGGGATCGTTTTTGAAGACCGAGATTGTTTTCAAGTTCTGACAGTGGGTAAACACAGTCAATAAGGCTGATGAATGATCGCCCTCAGCCTGAAACAACGGGAAGTCAGAGAGGACAGGATGCCGAGATGGGTGTTCCGGGAGAAATTGCGGTTGGGAGGATGGATCCTCGGTGTAGCCACCAGGATCCAGGCTCCAGATTGGCACATTAACATTTCACGAATGAATTCTTAAAATTCTTGATGTGATTTTTGGTGGGTGAGGCTTCCCCTTCCCTCCCCCTCAAGAGATCTGCCACCTTCAATCCCCTTTTGGCGTGTGTTAATGAGCAGCAGGCATCCTGAACGTTATCATCTGCTGAGTGACCTTGAGCAAAAAGATCCTTTACTGTCTAAGATACGGAACTCTCGATGGATTTCCCCCGCAAGGTAGCCATAGTTTTGCCTTGCCATCTGGGCCAGCGAGACGTGGGCTTCAGAGGGTTAAAAAATGAGGTCGTATCTAGATCAAGCTCCCTTAATCGATCAGTCGTATTTGATAATAATAATGTTGGTATTTGTTAAGCGCTTACTATGTGCACGGCACTGTTCTAAGCGCTGGGGTAGATCCGGGGTAATCAGGTTGTCCCACGTGAGGTTCACGGTTAATCCCCATTTTACAGATCGAGGGAACTGAGGCACAGTGAAGTGAAGTGACTTGCCCACGGTCACACAGCTGACAAGTGGTGGAGCCGGGATTCGAACCCATGATCTCTGACTCCCAAACCCGGGCTCCATGTGCAGAGCACTGTATCAAGTGCTCGGGAGAGTACGACGCAACAGAATTACCAGACACAATCCCTGCCCATAAGTTTACTATTGCAAGACAAGATGCGCTTTAGGAAAATCTCAACTGCATTTATCCCACTGGGATTCATTTGGTAGTGAGTATGTACTAGGTGCCAAAACACCATGCTAAGTACTGGGATAATAATAATAATGTTGGTATTTGTTAAGCGCTGACTATGTGCAGAGCACTGTTCTAAGCGCTGGGGTAGATACGAGGTAATCGGGTTGTCCCACGTGAGGCTCACGGTCTTCACCCCCATTTTACAGGTGAGGTAACCCAGGCCCAGAGCAGTGAAGTGACTCGCCCAAGGAGGTATCCCGTCCCCATTCTTGATTCTATTTATTGCTATTCTTGTCCGTCCGTCTCCCCCGATCAGACCGTGAGCCCGTCAGGGGGCGGGGACCGTCTCTATCTGTTACCGACTTAAATAATGTTGGTATTTGTTAAGCGCTTACTATGTGCCGAGCACCGTTCTAAGCGCTGGGGTAGACACAGGGAAATCAGGTCGTCCCACGTGGGGCTCACAGTCTTAATCCCCATTTTACAGATGAGGGAACTGAGGCCCAGAGCAGTTAAGTGACTCGCCCACAGTCACACAGCCGACAAGTGGCAGAGCTGGGATTGGAACTCATGAGCCCTGACTCCAAAGCCCGTGCTCTTTCCACTGAGCCACGCTGCTTGTCCATTCCAAGCGCTTAGTCCAGTGCTCTGCACAGAGTAAGCGCCCGATAAGGACTGTGGAATGAATGAATGGATTTTTCAGATGAGGAAACTGAGCTCCTGAAGAACTGGGAGTCGAACCTGGCTTCTTGACTAGCAGTTCCAGGCTTTCTACTAGGCCACCCTGCCGTCCCTTGCCAGTCTTTCTACTAAGCCCCGCTGCCATCTCTTGTTTGTAAGGCAGATGGACTGCTCTTCGAAATTTCCTGGATGGAAGAGATCTTCTCTGTGGGAGAGGAAAGAGGAAAATCAAGCGCTAAAAGTCCTTTTAGAAGAAATGGGGTATTTTTATAAGGTTTGGCAATCTATCTCTCTCCTTCTCTCTTTCTCCTTTTCTCTCTCTCTCCCCCTACCTCCCTTTGGAGATTCTCTGGCATTAGGAAGCGATGAAAAACGAAGAAAAAGCCATTAATGGGTTATTCTAACGTCAGGATCAATGGAGGGAGTCTGTATTTGTGTTTATTTCGGGAACAGACTCCCTGCCCACAGCAATATAATAATAATTATTATGGCATTTGTTAAGCGGTCACTATGTGCCAGGCACTGCGCTAAGCGCTGGGGTGGATACCAGCAAATCAGGTTGGACACCTGTCCCACGCGGGGCTCACGGTCTCAATCCCCCTTTTACAGGTGAGGGACCTGAGGCCCAGAGAAGTAAAGTGACTTACCCAAGGTCACACAGCCGTCAAGTGGCAGAGTTAGGATTAGAACCTATAACCTTCGGACTCCCAGTCCCGTGCTCTAACCACTACGCCAGTCTTGTCTCATGCCGTCGGGTCGTTTCCGACCCGTAGCGACACCACGGACACATCTCCCCCGGAACGCCCCGCTGTCCATCTGCAATCCTGGTAGTGGATCCGGAGAGTTTTCTTGGGAAAAATCTGGAAGTGGTTTACCAGTGCCGCCTTCCGCGCAGTAAACGCGAGTCTCCGCCCTCGACCCTCTCCCGTGCCGCTGCTGCCCCGCACGCGGGAGTTTCGACTCGTGGCCGACGGCCCGCCACTCGCTAGCCACTGCCCAAGCTAGGAATCAGCGTGGCTCAGTGGAAACAGCCCGAGGTCATGGGTTCTAATCCCGGCTCCACCATTTGTCAGCTGTGTGACTATGGGCAAGTCACTTAACTTCTCTGTGCCTCAGTTACCTCATCTGTAAAATGGGGATTAACTGTGAGCCTCACGTGGGACAACCTCATTACCCTGTATCTACCCCAGCACTTAGAACAGTGCTCTGCACATAGCGCTTAACAAATACCAATATTAGTATTATTATTATTATTAGGAATGGAATGGACAGACCTCTGCTTGACCCTCCCTTCCATAACCGAGACTGGTAGAGGACTGGAAACTCTCCAGGTGCGACCCTGACAGGGGCACTACGCCAGACTGCTTCTCAAATGTGCGTCTGGAAGAAAAGAACGAGAGGCAAGATGATCGATTTCAAAAGTACTTGAGCAACAAATCCTACAGCCCCATGAAAAGAGAGCAGAAAAGGAGCAGGAGTCAGAAAGGAAACCGGTCCCTAAAAGAGGGGAGAATTCAGCAAAACACTTTGGGCATAAATAATGGCAACTTAGAAGCAAGACATCTATCAGCGAAGGGAAAAGAGGGAGGAAAGAAAAGTTGGCTTTCTAAATTTTAGGAGACTAAACATTTCTTTTGCTATTCTCCAAGGTTGAATATCCATAACTAGTGACAGTTTAGCAACACTCTCTGCTCTGATTTTAGCCAATCAGTTAATCGATCCTATTTATTGAGCCCTTACTCTGTGCAGAGCACTGTACTAAGCACTTGGGACAGGACAGTACAACAGAGTTGGTAGATACATTCCCTGCCAAAAACAAGCTTACAGTCGAGAGGGGATTGGCTTCTAGCCCACTGTCTTCTGCTGCCTGGACGAAATCTTCAGAAATTCAATTTAATGAACGCCTACTATCTGCAGGGGAAACGGCACGGCGTAGAGGATAGAGCACGTTGCCTGGGAGTCAGAGGGTCACGGGTTCTGATCCCGGCTCCGCCACTCGTCTGCTCTGTACTCTTGGGCGAGTCGCTTCGCTTCTCTGTGCCTCAGTGACCCCATCTGTAAAATGGGGATTAAGACTGGGAGCCCCATGTGAGACACGGACTGTGTCCGACCCCATTTGCTTGTATTCACCCCAGCGCTTAGTGCAGAGTCTGGCCCATAGTAAGCGCTTAACAAATACCATAATTATTAGTGTAGTAGGTGCTTGCGAAACAGGAGAAGGATAAAAACCCATCCCCTCTTCTCAGTATACCTACTAACGGGGAAAGCAAGGAGCCATAGGTGGTTGAAAATACAGTAATTAAGAACGTGAACAGATAAAAAAAAATCACGAAATCAAAATACAAAGTAATGGATAAATGATCCGAAGGGCTCAAAAGGCCGAAACGACAGTAGATCCACATTGTGCTTTAGTTAGAATCTTAAAACTTGTTTAAAAGCCAAAGCACTTTTGTGTGGCTTTCATGGTTATTTAGAGTCCCTCTAACCTATAAATTTTGAAAACTGTTATATTTAGAGACATTTTTGCAGATACATTTCGAGAGTCAGCATTTGCCTCTCCTTTTACAATCTCTTTGGACATTATTGGTGGCCGAGCACCAGTTCAAGACGGTCCCCCTCCGCAGTTATAAAATTTCCCCTCTCTCCTCCAGACGACAAGAAGAATTTGTTTATTTGGAAAGGACACTGAGAATACCTGCATGTTACAATTCAGGAAGAGAAACGGCCTCTCTGGAATCACCCCCGCCTTCTGAGAATCTCAATCTCCCCAAAACTAAACACAAGTCACCGGCCCACATCCCGGGCCTTGTCCGAAACCGGAAGACTCATCGCCCTTCGTGCAAGTCATTAGAAAAATGACTTCCAAAACTCACCCCCAGTGCTTAGTACGACGTGTTGCGCCCTGTACTTTTTCGGTGCTCGGTTTCCTCCTCTTACTACTAGTACTAGTACGAGCGATGGTATCCGTTGAGCGCTTACTATGAGCAGAGCCCCGGGTTCTTGGGAGAGTACCACACAACAGAATTAGCAGATGAGTTCCCGGGCCTTAACGAACCCAGTATGTTACACGCGCGTAGCTCCCTGCGGTCAAGAGATGTTACTTATTTCTGTTGTACATCCCAAGCACTTAGTACACGGAGAAGCAGCGTGGCTCAGTGGAAAGAGCCTGGGCTTCGGAGTCAGAGGTCATGAGGTCGGCTGTGTGACTGTGGGCAAGTCACTTCACTTCTCTGGGCCTCAGTTCCCTCATCTGTAAAATGGGGATTAAAAGTGTGTGAGCCCCACGTGGGACAACCTGATTCCCCTGTATCTCCCCCAGCGCTTAGGACAGTGCTCGGCACCTAGTAGGCGCATAACAAATACCAATATTATTATTATTATTACTTCCCCTAGTGAGTACTCAATAAATACCATTACTAGTATTAAAACGACTTGATCGACGGAAAAGTGGATAATATAGCGGGAGCGTATTTACCCAACCCTCTCACGAATGGTCTGGGGACGGAACTTGATTCTATTTATTGCTATTGTTCTTGTCTGTCCGTCTCCCCCGATTAGACCGTAAGCCCGTCAGAGGGCAGGGACTGTCTCTATCTGTCGCCGATTTGTACATTCCAAGCGCTTAGTATAGTGCTCTGCACATAGTAAGCGCTCAATAAATACTATTGAATGAATTGAATGAACTGAGTGGACTTGCATTTCTAGACCACACTGAATCAGGCAGACACCCTAACCCTTCGAAAGCTCAGAAGAAAATTCAAAGTTCAAATCAGTACTTGCTGAGAACTTATTCATTCATTCACTCATTTATTCGATCGCATTTATTGAGCGCTTACTGTGTGCAAAGCACTGTACCAAGCATGTGGGGGGGGGTACAACACAACGGCAACTAGGCCCAATCCTGTGCACGATGAGCTCAAAGTCTAGAGAGGGAGACGGACATCAATATAAATAACTAGATAAATAAATAAAAGGTATATACCGTATACATATATGGTATGTTGAACAGTGAAGCGCTGTAGTAGTCACAAGACAATCAGGTTGGACATAGTCCCCGTCCCACATGAGGCTCACGGGCTTAATGTCCACGTTTACAGATGAGGCAACTGAGGCCCAGAGAAGTGAAGTGACTTCCCCAAGGTCACACAACAGACATGTGGCGGAGTCAGGATTAGAACCCAGGTTCTTCGGACTCCCAGGCCCGGACTCTATCCACTAAGCCATAGGGCTTCTCGAAATGACCACAGGAAATTGGAAAAGGAGTTCCGCGAACCTAGAAGCAGCGTGGCTCAGTGGAAAGAGCCCGGGCTTCGAAGTCGGAGGTCATGGGTTCGAATCCCGGCTCCGCCACTTGTCAGCTGGGTGACTTCGGGCAGGTCACTTCACTTCTCTGTGCCTCAGTGACCTCATCTGTAAAATGGGGATGAAGACTGTGAGCCCTACGGGGGACAACCTGATTACCCTGTATCTCCCCCAGCGCTTAGAACAGTGCTCTGCACATAGTAAGCGCTTAACAAATACCAACATCACTATTATTATTAAATGGCAATTCAGCAGAGATCCGAGCACCTCAGGGCCTCTCTGGTTAGGGGAAAACCTAATGGGAGCAAGAAAGGCTGCTTGTGGGCAAGTCAGTCGGCAAGACAGCTCGGTGTCATAGCTGACTGCAGATTGGTTAGGAGGGAGTAATATCCTTTCATTTTGTTTTGTTTTGTTGTCTGTCTTTCCCCTTCTAGACTGTGAGCCCGCTGTTGGGTAGGAATCGTCTCTATCTGTTGCCCAATTATGCCTTCCAAGTGCTTAGTACAGTGTTCTGCCCCCGTAAGTGCCCAATGAATACGACTGAATGAATAAATTTTCCCAAAACACCCGTGTGAGACTGGGCTATCCAAATGGGAGTGTCACACGGAGCGACTGAGGACTGATTCTTTTGATTCTCCTCGGCATTAGTCAGACCCTTATTCGAGTACTCAGTTGAGTTTTGGTCACTGAACTTTAACGGGGATGGCAAGAAACTGGAGAGGCCCGAAAAACTATGGCAAAAAGACTTAAAGACCTAGAAAACGGGGTCTAGGAGGAAAGGTTAAAAGAATTGGGATTGTGTAGCATGGAGAAGAGAAGATTGAGGCACGACTGGAAGCTACTGTTCCTGTCTGTCGGTCTCCCCCGATTAGACCGTAATCCCGTCAAAGGGCAGGGACCGTCTCTATCTGTTACCGATTTGTACATTCCAAGCGCTCAGTACAGTGCTCTGCACAGAGTAAGCGCTCAATAAATACTATTGAATGAATGAATGAATGAAAAGCTACATTCATTCATTCGATTGTATTTATTGAGTACTTTCTGGGTGCAGAGCACTGGACTAAGCGCTTGCAAAGTACAGTTGGGCAACAGATCGAGACAATCCCTACCCAACAACGGGCTCACAGTCTAGAAGGGGGAGACAGACAACAAAACAAAACAAGTAGACAGGCATCAATAGCCTCAAAATAAACAGACCTATGGATAGATACGCATCATTAATAAAATAAATAGAATAATAAATATGGACAAATATACACAAGTGCTGTGGGGCGGGGAAGGGGTAGAGCGGGGGGGGGGGAGTCGGGGCGATGGGGAGGAATCATGTCCACCTATTCTACTGCATTGCCTTTTCCCAAGAGCTTAGCACAGTGCTCTGCACACAATAAGCGCTCGGTATATACCACTGATTAATACGTAATAAGACTAAGAGGGGGGTGTTTTCGGTCAGTAGGTAAGTCACGCCCTTGGTGGTTAAACCCCTTCACGCAATTTCTAGCATACGGAGGGCTCTTAGGAGGGAAACACCACCCGCGCCCACTACAAAAGGGGTGGGCTTAAAATGGGTCCAGGAGAGAGTTTAGCTGAAAGTGGAGAGAGATTTCTTGGCAGTCTGGGGTACATTAATATCGGCGCAGGAAGTTGAGGGAAATTACGGAGACTATTCTCTAGGGATTTTTGGGGGGTGGGGAGAAGCAGCATGGCCTAGCAGAGAGAGCTCAGACTTGGGAGTCTGAAGGACCTGGGCTCTAATCCTGGCTCTGCCATTTAAGAATAATAATAATAATAATAATGTTGGTATTTGTTAAGCGCTTACTATGTGCAAAGCACTGTTCTAAGCACTGGGGGATACAAGGTGATCAGGTTGTCCCACGTGGGGCTCACAGTCTTCATCCCCATTTTACAGATGAGGTAAATGAGGCACAGAGAAGTGCAGCGACTTGCCCACAGTCACACAGCTGGCAAGCGGCGGAGCTGGGAATAGAACCCACGACCTCTGACTCGCAAGCCCGGGCTCTTTCCACTGAGCCACGCTGCATTTGCCTGCTGTGTGACCTTGGGCAAGTCACTTCACTTTTCTGTGCCTCAGTTTCCTCAACTGGAAAACGGGGATACCTTCTGCTGCCGACTTAGACTGTGAGCCCACAGGGGACAGGGACCCACCCCATTGCTTCGAACAGGTTTTGACCCAGAGTAGGGGCTTAGCGAATACCATATAAAAAATAAAGGAGATACGGTTACCCATCTTGGATGGGTAGACCATTCACCGGCCTGAAGGACAGATAAATTGGGGGGGGGGGGCTTCCAGTTCTTGCAGGGTTTTGACGTCTAGTGCAGTTCCCTGTCCTCAAGGGAGGATCGCGACCTTACGGCTGGAGAGAGGCCAGGGACCTCGAGACTCTCTTTCTATCATCTGTACCCTCCTAGATTCTCTGAAACGACGAGTCCTGTCGGCGAGGCCGTAAGCCGTCGGCTGTAAGGGAACATGCCTGTTGTATCGTCGCGTTGCACTCTCCCAAGCGCTTAGTACAGTGTCCTGTGCACGGTAAGCGCTCGATAAACATGATCGATGACAGGAACTGCCTCTGATCTGACTGGGTCTTGACAGTTTATTGCCGATCTACATTCATTCGTGCATTCAATCGTATTTATTGAGCACTTATTGTGTGCAGAGCACGGTACCAAGCACTTGGGAGAGGGATAACATGACCATAAACAGACAGGCCCTGCCTACAGAGAGCTCAGTCTACACCAATACTAGGCACAGGGCTTGGCACAAAGAAAGCACCGTAATATAGCAGGTACCGTATCTTGATTCTCCAAAGAGCGGGCAACATCAGGACAGTCATCTGGTCGACCCATCAGGGAACGGAATCCAGGGGGCTTCGGGCAGACGGAAAGACCCCCGAATCTGCCAACTGAGCGCGTTCTTCGGCCCTTCCCGCTTCGGGAGCGATCCCGAATACGAATTCCCGGATTAATAGGAGCACGGCCCCGAGCTCCATCCGCATGGGAAAAAGTTACTCGTTTGATGGTAAACAAAGAACAGAAGAATCGATTCACTTTTAAAAAAGATGGTATGAAGCAACAGTGGAATCATTTTCATTGTAACCCCCCAACTCTGGCCATCAGTAAGATCATTTGTGTTCCGTTTTTAGGAGACGGGTTACTCAAGAGTACATAGAGCATTAGAAATGCAAAACATGACCGCATGTTCTCAGGATTTTGTCAGTGTTACATGAAAGAGCGCTTGTCCGGGGATGGTCAGCTCTGAGGGTATTCTCTGTTCCGAGTGTATTTACAGAGATGTATGAATATTTGATTAATGAGTCATGGTCTCTGGAGAAATTTAATAACTGTACTGCCGCACAAAGCCCGCTCCTTAACTGTTAACACAGCTGCCAATAGTGTCACTGACACTGAAGCCCTTTCTGAATCTAATATATTCTCGGGAGTAAATTCCTGGGTTAAAAAGGGATCTGTGAGAGACATTATTCAGTTATCTGTCTTGAGTGGTCGCTAGCTCAATTTACAGGCCCTGATTTGTAAAGATTTTTCCAGTGGAAAGACGCAGTGATTGGAGAACTACAAAAGCTACTTTCTGTGCAGTCGCTTTAATAGAAGTTAGTTAAATCAGAAGTTGGTTTTTTCTTTTAGGGCTTTTTTTTCCTTCTTTTTTTCCCCGATTGCTTTCTGCTACGGGTCACACTCTTAACACAGAAAGCCTTACCCCACGGTGATACAGCAGGACATGTCTGCTCTTTTTACAGGGATGGTTGAGTTTCTTACCTCCAACACCACTCCTCCAACGAGCCGGCGAGGTAGAAGTTGTCGAAGGGACACTTAGATGTGAGCACGCAGACAGGACGTGCACCCGGATCCCGCGGTTTCGCTTCACTCTTAAATGCGACGGCACATTTTCGGAAATAATCGACTGCTGATTTACGCTTTTTCCAACCCTTCTTGTTCCCCCTACCTGGATAGAGCCAATTCTCCTTTACAAAGTTAGGGAGATACTTCGGTGATGTTCGTTCGCTTAAACTACTTTCCGTAACGGAGGAAAATGTCAAAAAAAGATCAATTTAGTGCAGAGGGTTTCACTGGAAGCTTTTAACTGCAGGTTCGAATTATCCAGGCTCTGCAGAAATTCCTGCAACACTTTTCCTCAGGGCCACAATGCATTACAGCAGACTTATAATGAAGCTGCTATAAAATCTCTGGTAATTAAGGGGGATTTGACAGTAATTGCAACAGTGAATCAACTTAATTATTACCTGCTTCAAAGAGAGCTAACCTGATGTTATAATCTAACCTTTTCTACTTTTAAAATGAGAGATTAAACAAGTATACGTAGCATTTAGGAATTAAACCTGTTGAGAGGGAATTGCACGAATGTACTCTCCTCCACATATTCCCAGTGGAACCACAAGCGGTGTTCGCTTACGACACGAGAAGGAGAATCCATTTTTCTGAAAATGGAGGTTATCCCACACATCCCAGTGGAAGGGAGTTTTTTTCTGGATGGACAGTAGCCCTAAAAAACACCACATCAAGCGGTTCCCCCATTACTCCCGAACCCACGTTTCCAGAACTCACCTGGAAAACAGTCTCATAACGAAAAGATCACCAAGCAACGTGGCCTAGTGCATTGAGCCCGGGTCTGGAAGTCAGAGGACCTGGGTTCTAATCTCGGCTCCGCCACCTGTCTGCTGTGTGACCTCGGGCAAGTCACTTCACTTCTCTGGGCCTCAGTTTCCCCATCTGTAAAAGGGGGATTGAGACTGTGACCCCAGTGTGGGACGGGGACTGTGTCCACCCCGATTTGCTTGTATCCACCCCGACACCTAGGACAGAGCCTGGAACATAGTCACGGTCACACAGCACACAAGTGGCGGGGCCGGGATCAGAACCCATGACCTTCAGCCTCCCAGGCCCGTGCTCTATCCACTACACCAATGCTAAATTACAACTACGTGGAAGAAAGTGGAAAAAGTGTGGTTCTGGGGCCCAGGACATTAAGCTCTACATCCACCTCTGCCATCGCTTTGGCACCCCACAGCTCTGTGCCTCAGTTTCCTTAACTAACGGCAACAATAATTCCCACCCCTACATACTTCGGGGTCGTGGAGACAAAATGAGATCACTGATGCAAAAGCAAGCTCGCTGTGGGCAGGAAGTGGGTCTCCCGACTCCTCGTACTGTGCTCTCCCAAGCGCTTAGTACAGCGCTCTGCAGACCGTCAGCGCTCAATAAATATGATCGATTGATTAAAGCACCTGGGAAAAAACTGAAATCGCCTCTACAGATTCAAGGTATTAGGGATTTGAAGCTTTTAGTTACAACTCAGGAAGAGATCTCGGAGTCATTACTGACGGATCTTTTGGGTCACGGGTTCACAGTCACACAGCTGACAAGTGGCAGAGCCGGGAGTCGAACTCATGACCTCTGACTCCGAAGCCCAGGCTCTTTCCACTGAGCCACGCTGCTTCTCCAGCTTATCAGCCGTGTGACTTTGGGCAAATCACTTAACTTCTCCGTGCCTCAGTTCCCTCATCTGGAAAATGGGGATTAACACGGTGAGCCCCACGTGGGACAACCGGATTACCTTGTATCTTCCCCAGCGCTTAGAACAGTGCTCGGCACATAGTAAGCACTTAACAAATACTATTATTATGATAATTAATAATAATAATAATAATAATAATTTTGGTATTTGTTAAGCGCTTACTATGTGCCGAGCACTGTTCTAAGCGCTGGGGTAGACAAAGGGGAATCAGGTTGTCCCACGTGGGGCTCACAGTCTTAATCCCCATTTTCCAGATGAGGTAACTGAGGCACCGAGAAGTGAAGTGACTTGCCCCAAGTCACACAGCTGACAAGTGGCAGAGCCGGGGTTCGAACCCATGACCTCTGAGTCCAAAGCCCGTGCTCTTTTCCACTGAGCCACGCTGTTACAGTGTTTGGCATAGAGTAAGTGCTTAAAAATATTATTATTATTACTATTATCATTAAAGGTACAGGTTAAATAGTGGTTAAGTCTTGGTTACCCACGACCGTAAGAGAGGGCTGGTCTGGCTAACTGAAATCCCTAGTTTAGTTATCAAAATTCAACCTTTGCCCAACCAGATAAGTTTTGGATCTATTAAAAATGCAATGAAGATCGGTTTGACTGCTGTTTCCTTTCATTTCCTCCTCCTCCACCTTCTGGAGAAGATCCTGTGAAGGACTGATACAGACCAAGGCAGGAACTAGAACAGCATGTCCGAGCACGGACGCAGCATGGCCTGGTGGTTAGGGCCGGAGCCTGGGAGCCAGGGGACGTGAGTTCATTCAGTCATTCACTCGTATTTATTAAGCACTTACTGTGTGCAGAGCACCGAACTAAGCACTGGGGAGAGTACGATACCACAATGAAGAGTGGCAATCCCTGCCCACGACGAGCTCACGGTCTTGAGCGGGGGAGACAGCCATCAATACAATAAATAAAATTATGGCTATATTCATAAATGCTGAGGGGCTGGGAGAAGGGGGGAAGGGCAAAGGGAGCAAGACAGGGTGAGGCAGAAGGGAGTGGGTTCTAATCCCAGCCCTGTCATGTGCCTGCTGGATGACCTTGGGCAAGTCATTTTACTTCTCTGGGCCTCGGTTACCTCAGCTGCAAAATATGGATTCAATATCTGTTCTCCCCTCACCTGAGACTGTGAGCCCCATGTGGGACCGAGGCTGTATCCGGCCTGATTAAGTTGTATCTTCCCATCACTTAGTACAGTGCTCGACGCGTAGTATGTGCTTAACAACTGCCATAAGCCCCCACCCCAAAAAACAGGGAGAACGCAGGGCGAAGATGATCAGCTGACTGAGTTGACTGTAGAGAAAACTGCTCCCTCAGTGCAGAGACCAAAAGCATTGGTATTTTATCTCTCCGTGGCATTGCACGGAGGCCATGCTTGTTTCTCGAAGAATAAAGAACACTATGACAGGCTGTGGGCAGAAGCAGATTTCCGTCCAGGAACTCTGATGCCTGCTCCTCTCCCAAGGATCTGTGTGAAAAGCCCTTCGCACTCAAAGAAAATTTAGCCAAAGGCTAAATTGTGTGACCTTTGGCAGGTCATTTTACTTCTCTGTGCTTCAGTCCCTCATCTGGAAGATGGGGTTTATGACCGTGAGCTCCCTGTGGGACAGGAACTGTGTCCAATCCAATTTGCTTTTATCCACTCCAGTGCTTAGGACAGTGCCTGGTGCCCAGTAAGTGCTTAACAAATGCCACAATTATCATTATTACTATTTATAATAATACAGTAATCGGAATAAGTACTTACACGAACTATCGAATTAAACTTTTTTTAAAAATGGCATTTGTTAAATGCTTTTTTAAAATGGTATTTGTTAAGCACTTACTACGTATCAGGCACCGTTCTAAGCGCTGGGGTAGATTGCGCTGGGGTAGATTCGAGCTAATCAGGTAGGACACAGTCCACGTCTCACGTGGGGCTCACGGTCTTAATCCCCATTTTATAGTCGAGGGAATTGAGGCGCAGAGAAGTCAAATGATTTGCCCGAGGTCAGACAGCAGACAAGTAGAGGAGCCGGGATTAGAACCCAGGTCCTCTGACTCCCGGGCCCGTGCTCTAGCCGCTAACGCCCTGCCGCTTCTCCACGTGTATATTCGAGGGCTGAGTACAGGTGGGATCAAATAAATAAGAGCTAAGGATGGAGGGCGTTAGTTGAACTAGATTTTATTCCATGTTGTGACCTCTAGGGTTCAGCTCGAGAGGAAACTGTTGCTGGAAAGACAGAAGCGGAGGCCGTCTGAGTTACAAAGGCCACCTGTCTTGAAAAATACAGTCACACAACAGACCAGTCTCAATTATCTGTGGAAACAGGAGGGAGAGAAACAAACTGGAGAGTTCAAATCTTGGGGATTTTCCAAACCTCATTTTAGCCAATAGTTTGCAATCTCTATCCGACCCAGCCGCTTCCCAGAATGGCTAAAAATAGGAAATCTGATGGACTGGGGTTTCAACTCCCTTCTTTCCCCCCTGCCGAATGTGCTTCCAAACAGTGAAGTGGCCAGAGGCACAGTGCCAGACAGGGAAGAAAAGACTCTCAGTAATCCACCAACAGGATCCCGGAAAATTCAGCGTACCAAGGCTCAAAAGCCCCACTCTTCGACCCCCGAAACCTTCACAAGTATCAGTGGAATTTGAGTCTTTAGACCCTCTCAGGAAGTTGGTTCATCCCCCTGATCCCAGATTCCTATACCGGAAAATGGAGGAATAACCCCTCATGGCGTAAGTCTGGGATTTCTTTTTTCCAGCCCTGTCGGTCTGTTCAGAACTACTCCTTTCCTTCCTTTTAAAAGCAGACCAGGCCTTAAATCGGGTAGGGGAATCTCAGATGATGGCAGATCTGGTTGATTTTTAGCTTCCTTGGCCCTTTTTCTCGGGGGGTGCCAAAGAGGCAGTGTGGCCCGGTGGAAAGAGCATCGAACTGGGAGTTGGGAGACCCCAGTTCTAGTCCCAGCTCTGAACCTCAGTTTCCTCATCTGAAAAATGGGGATAAAGTACCTGCTCACCTTACCTTTTAGATTCTGAGATTCCTTTTAGATTTAGATTCCCGGGAGGGCCAAGGATTGATTATATTGGATCCCCTTAAAAATACCACCACAATAACGATAGTGCGTGAAATTGAGTGTGGCATGGGAAGCTTGGGAATCAAGTAAAGGGTCTCTTCCAACTGATGCAAGGTGCGCCGGTATCATTTGTTTAAGTCCCCGAATTGAACATTAGATGATCTGTCAAACCTGGGCGCTTAGAAAGTCGATCGCCTGAGCTAATTGACATGGATGAGCAAGACCGAGTAATTGAACAAAATCAGAACGGGGCTATCTTGGCTAGGCGCCGCTTTCATTTTGTTCATTTACCTGGACTTTTGAGGGGAAGAAGAGCCAAACCAGCCTCAGGCCAAGAAAACCTGTCTACGATAACAAATGTTCAGGTTTTCTTCCACTTTTCCCTTTCCATCTTTCTGCAAGCTGGAGACAGAGAATCTCTGCTCTGCACGTGGATTATTTTGAAGTACCCAGTTCCATGGTTGAGGGTGAATTCACTCCTTCATCCACTGGGTCAATCGTATCTATTGAGCGCTTCCTGCGTGCAAAACACTCTACCAAGTGCTTGGGAGAGTACACTATAACAATAAATAGACACAATCCCTGCCCACAGAGAGCTTAATTCCATCCACCTCCTAAAGACTTGAGAAGACACCCCTCTGATTTCTCCTTCTACACTGTAAGTTCCTCGTGGGCTGTGACTGGGACCACCAACTCTACTGTACTCTCCCAAGAGCTTAGTACAGTGCTCTGCACACAGTAAGCGCTCGATAAATATCACTGGCTGATGGGTTGACTGATTTCTATCAAACTGCCCTCCGGATGGGGGTTCAGGGCAGTTGGACTCTGGCTGCAGTAATAATTCTAATAAGTGTGGTATTTGTTAAGCACTTACTATGTGCCAGGCATTGTACTAAGCGCTGGGGTAGATACAAGGCAAATGGATTGGACGCAGTCCATGGCCCACACAGGGCTCCCGGCCCCAATCCCCATTTTACAGTTGAGGTAACTGAGGCACGGAGGAGTGAAGTGACTTGCCCAAGGTCACACAGCAGACAAGTGACAGAATGAGGATTAGAACCCAGGTCCTTGTGACTCCCAGGCCCGTGTTCTATCCACTAGGCCACACTGCTTCTCTGGGTGATGTTTCATCTTGTCGCCATTTCAGGAGGCCAGAAGACCCTCCAAAAGACCCCTTCTAGAAGTAATAATAATAGTTATTATTATTATTATCATATTTCTTAAGCATTTACTATGTGCCAAGCACTGTTCTAAGCGCTGGGGTAGATACAAGGTAATCAGATTGTTCCTCGTGGGGCTCACAGTCTTAATCTCTTAATCTTGATTCTATTTATTGCCATTGTTCTTGTCTGTCCGTCACCCCCGATGAGACCGGAAGCCCCTCAAAGGGCAGGGACTGTCTCTATCTGTTACCGATTTGTACATTCCAAGCGCTTAGTACAGTGCTCTGCACATAGTAAGCGCTCAATAAATACTATTGAATGAATCTCCATTTTACAGATGCGGTAACTGAGGCACAGAGAAGTGGCTCGCCCAACAAAGTAGCATTCGTACAGACCGTGGGGAATTTCATTTGATCTGAAACAGCGAGCCAGAGCCTTAAATTGGGACCGCCGTACCTGGTCCACACAAGCGGAAGAAGCCCACAGCTGAAAGAAAAGCGTCTTTCCCTAAAAGCGTTCATAGTTTGTGTCCTCCGACTGAGTCCAGGCTCTGGGAATCACCCCAGGTCTCTCAACGCACAGCAGCAGAAATGCCCAACTGCCTTTTTTCGGCCTGTCGGGGAAAACGCTTCTCCCAAACAAGGCCTTGGGTTCCCCAGCCTTAGCAAACGTTAAAGGGAGTTCTTCCTGCCTCCTTTTCTGTGGAAAAAGATGGTTGCGTAGAGCCGGGAAGCCCCCCACCCCCCGAAGACCGGAGACAATGGTGGGAATCTGGATTGTGGGGGCAGATTACACAGCGTAGAGGACCAGAGGATTCGACAACCTCTTTCCCCCAGAGGCACCGCAAAATCACCACGAAGCAGTGCATTCCCCGCTCCCAATGTGTTCCAGCAGTTTATCATGTCAAACTGCCCTGCTCAGCCTACGGGGCCCCTGGCTGTCGGGAGCAGGGTTTCATCTCGACTCCCTTAGGCCATATGGACAAAAGCCTAAAAAGTTCATTTCTGCTCTCCATTGTCTGACAATGTCTTCCTCCCACCCCTTCCTCCTCTCCCCACCCCCTTACTCACTGAAAATACAAATTAGGATAGGTGTGCTGTGTCTGGAAACAAAAAGCTTCTAGTCAAAGCGTTTATTAAAGGACCCTATCTACCTCGAGAGCAATTAATTAAAAAAAAATTCTCCTTCCTAAGAGTAACACAAAAAAGGCACCGCTAAATTTTCAATCATTCTGGTAAGCAGAAAGGTGAGTTTTGTGGCTCTTTTTTTCTCTCTCATACAAGCATAAAGATGATTTGGGGAACTTTTCACTTTTAAGCTTTGCAAATTATCCGCTAAGAACCTCCGTTAAATTACCGCCGGTAACAGCGACAGACGCAAAATCATCTGAGAAAAATACACTCCCATAATTCTTTGGTGGAGTCACAAGACTGAATTTCTGTTCATTATTTCCTATCGGAATTCGTCGTCATCCACTTCAGATTAACACCGAGTAAATGTCTGACTGTAAAAATCTTTGCCGACTATTTCCCGAGTTGCCGTGCCGTCTATAAATACGCAGCCATAACTCACGACTGGATTGTATTTACCCCTGTAGTTATGTATTACGGATGAAAAGACGGCATCTGCTGAAACTAGAAGTGGTCACATTTTCGGCGGAGCTTAATTAAATGCCAAAATTTATCTACATTAACAACAAAGTACTGAAATTTATTGATCAATTCACATGATATAAGTTGACAAATGGCTTAAGCAATTTCCATAATTTTCTACACGTGTTAAAATTTGTAATGAAAAAGAATACTATATTAACATGAAATGGGAAATGAAAGGGAGATTTTGTAATGAGGCCAATGCCCTGGAGCAGTGTACTTTGTTTTCCATGCCCTGTCCAGGCCGAGGCGGTTTGAGCTGTGTACAGATGGGTCTCTGACAGTCCTACAGCTGTTCTCCTAATTGTCCATTAAGTGTTCTATTGATTCTCTGATTCAAAGTACATGTCTTTCAGGCCGGGCTATCGTGTGAAGTGGCAGACACATTCCTTGTAGAATGACAGAGCGGCTTGAAACCTAAAAATGTGGACTGCCAGTTTCAATTGAGGCTCCTGCTTTCAGAGGAGAAGGCTTGGTTAAAGGAGCTTTGTAATAGCCGGCGAGGTTTTATTTTCTAAACTTTTAGCATCAATCAATTAAAGCCGCCACGGCACGGAGAGTTTTAATTCCCGGTGAGGTGCGCTTAGGTTGCACCTGACTGGTTGGGGGCTCTAGGAGCCCCCAGTAACAACGATTAGCCTTGTTTTAACTGTATGCGGGCTCCTTGGGTGTCCCATCGTGCGGAAAAGCCTTTTCATTTGACTTGCAAGTTCGCTTTTAACATTTTTTTTTTCCTTTTTTTCAATTGAGATCATCGGCAATTCCAGATTATGCCAGTCAGAACCATGTTTAAAACCGTCTCCCTCTAATCTGGGGAGCGAAGGCTAAGGAGCGTATCGGCTGCGGGCACCATAAATCTTCAGAGCAACAAATAGCCCCGGATAAAAACTGTAAAAGTTATTTAGTTCTCCACTGAAAGAGGTTTATTAATCTCAAATTTCCAGTCCATTGTGCCATGATTTGGTTAGACCGGGGGAATCTCATTTTGTGCGATTGAACCTCAGTCAAAGAGATGATCGCTTCATGGCTTCGACTTTCTCGGTTGTTTTCAGATGGATTCCCAAGGAGCAAGATGGGAGAAGGAAATCACGACTTGAGACGCGGCCTTCTTGGCCCTGAGGTTTTGGGGGGGGGGGGGGTGGTTCCCACCCGTTTTTGTTTGCTCTCCTTAGTGAAGTGTGGCCCATTATTTCTAATGTTTCTATGAAGTGCTTTAATTCTTCATCCATTCCAAAGGCAAGTGGGTTCTTAGAAATGTAGACGTACTAGCTGATAATCTACAGGCCCGGAAGGAAGGATGCAAATCATGTGTTAGTTCTTCGCATTCGATTAATTCCATTAGGAGCCATCCCGATGGCCTGAATCGGGCTGTGACTTGTCTTTTGTGTGATTTTTTTTCACTGCAAAGCACGTTCTGTGGCAATTACTTAGGGCAGGGAAGGGGAGCGAGCCCTCCTTTACCTTATTTGAAATCTATCTGAGGGGTGTAGCTCAAATGAAGGAAAATTATTTTCGATAAGGGAGATTTCAGTCATCCAGTAGATTGGCTTGAAATGCCTCTTGGACCAGCATGGCTTCCCTTCCTGGCATCTCTTCCTACGCAGCTCCCTCCTCGGAACCTCAGAAACTCATTTCCTTGTTGCTCTGCATTTCTGAGGAGAGCAGAAACATGTTCCTTTCATCAAATCTTCCGTGACCTTTGCCCGGAACGCTCTGGAAGCCCTAACTCATCCCGCATCCTCTTCTTCCTGCTCCTATCTGTAAATTATTTCAGTGTGCCTCTCTTCCCTGCTTGGTGGGAAGCTCCTTGAGGGATTCTGCGTACTCATTCTATTGCACTCCTCGAGTGCAGCAATTACAAATGGGAGAATGAAATGAAATGCAAAAAAGCGGGTTAAGGTTGCTTTGTCTTCTGAGAATCCACCTAGTACGGTCCAATTCTCTGCACCCACTGATTGATTAGTTGACAGACTGATTATGGGGATTGGTTTTCTTGTGTCCTAGGTTAGCACTCTGTGTGGTAAGCCAGGTGGATCATCTCCCACAGGCTCGTCAGCTCGCTGTGGGCAGGGAAAGTGTCTGTTCTATTGTTCATTCATTCATTCAATAGTATTTATTGAGCACTTACTATGTGCAGAACCCTGTACTAAGCGTTTGGAATGTACAAATCGGTAACAGATAGAGACAGTCCCTGCCCTTTGACGGGCTTATTGTTCTGTCATCTTCTCCCAAGCGCCTAGTACAATATTTAATGTACTGTTGTCTATCTGTACTGATGTCTGTATCGCCCCCAGCCTAGACTGTGAGCTCACAGTGGGCAGGGAGTGTTACTGTTTATTGCTGTATTGTACTTTTCCAAGCGCTTAGTACAGTGCTCTGCACACAGGAAGCGCTTAATAAATATGATCAAATTGAATGAATGAATGAACAAGTGCCATTAATATTATTACTAATAAATAATTTACCTGGGTTAAAGCAGAATTAACTGAATGTGACTGGCCCTTGCCTGAGGTGACACAGCAGACAAGTGTCAGAGCAGGGATTAGAGATGTGACTGGTCCTTGGGTATTCACCTGTCTGCCCTCCAAAATCTAGGTTCACCTACACAACCTAGCAGTTTAGACAGGTAGGAGTTGTATACGCCGTGGGCATGAGAAAAATGATGTTCAGATAAAGAAAAGAGCCCCAAAGGAAATAATGGACATGCATTATTCATTCATTCAGTCATCCATTCATTCATAAGTGCTTGGGAATGCTCAATATAATAATAAAAAACAGACACACTCCCTGCCCACAGTGAGCTGACGGTCTAGAGCCGGAGAGACAGACACCAATACAATTAAATGAATGCAGAAAGGGACATGAGTGTTGTGGGGCTGGGCCGTGGGGAAGAACAAAGGGAGCGAGTCAGGGTGACGCAGAGGGAGTAGGAGAAGAATATAGTCCATTCTGGATCGGAAGCTTTTGATACACCACGGGACACCCACCTGTGTGTGTGTACCCACACCCAAACACTTGCACACATTTCCCTTTGTGCCAAAGAGGCCTAAAACCCACACAACCTCCTCTTCACTGAAAACACCGAAAACACACCTCCTTCTAACGTAATAATAAACCCTACTCGGGTACCTGCAAAACATTTTCTGAATCTACTTAGATTCCAACACTTTCAATTACCCCGTTAGCCGGTTTGTAAAAAAGATTTTTAGAAGCTTTCAACTGTAGACTTTTGTCTTGTTGAATGAACTTCAGCTACACTAAATTTTAAGTAAATTTGTGATGACTGAGCAATATACATTGGCTGAGCTGGAATCCAATAACCCACAGGACAAATTAATTTTCAACAAAAAGGGCAGAAACCTCAAGTGCCATGAGTATATGGAGTCTCATTCTATCTCTCTGGAGCCATTTTTGCAAATCACTACAGCTATTCATAATCTAAATCAGTCTCCTTTAGCAGCAGAAAGATCTTTTTTCATGACAAAACAGAAGATGACATTCATTAGTGCCTAACTTGCATAAGCTACCTTAAATTTATTGGTGCTCTTCTACTTATCTGGATAAGAATTCCTTTGTCTACGGCTATAGGAAAAATCCGGATGAACTACTTAAAAATATAAATTGTCACTTTTATCAGAACTTTTGGCAGTTTACTTTATTTTAGAAGTAAAACTGGTGGTTAAGATTTTAAGACTTCCAATGGGCGTAGTTTCAATCACGGTTAATATGTACCCAGGATGGCAATACCGCTCCGGCTAGAACACGGTCCACGTTGTCATCCCGTTGCTGCTTGAGGCAGGAAACTGGGCTTGGCCACAGAGCCGGGTTCGACCTCGCGGCCCCCTCCCGGATGCCCTGGCTGGAATGCGTGTGCGTGTGGGGGGAGGTGGTGGTGGTGTGTGAAAATCCGATAATTCAATGCTCCGTCCCCCTAAAATTCTGGGTTCTATTCACAGAGCAGGTGGGAACAGGCGTCTAGCCTATTTGAACGGCGGCTGCCTCAAAACCCGCCATATCAGAGGATAAATATTTCTCCACTCTGCTCGCAATCTTCCTGTGGGGAGGCTGATTCTGTTTGTCACCAGTTCTTCATCTCAGCTTGTGAACCGGCTACCATATGTGCCCGGAAAACTAAGTCTGCTTCCCCTCTCTATGCTGGAAAAAACAGCAGAAAAAGGGAAAGGAATTCCAGTGGGTCTAGATGGAGGCATGTCAGCCGCATCAATCTTTCTTCCGATGGGTCTTGGGAATGGTCCTGCAAAGTTGGGCGGTAGCCGGGTCCACAGTGGATGAGCTTCCCAAAAGAAGGGGCCAAGGCATCCGACTGGAGGCAAGATGGTGGAGGAACAGGGAAAAGACTCGGACTGTAGTTATTGGTAATAATAACTGTGGTACTTGTTAAGCGCTTACTACATGTCAAGCACTGTTCTAAGCGCTGGGGCCGATACAAGTTAATCCGGCTGGACGCAGTCCCTGTCCCGCATGGAGCTCATTGTCTTCATCCCCCTTTTACAGTTGCGGTAGCTGACGCCCAGAGACGTGAAGTGACTTGCTCAAGGTCACACAGCAGACAAGTGGCGGAGCTGGGATTAGAACCCACACCCGTGCTCTATTCGCTAAGGCATGCTTTTTCACAGCTCTAGATCTACATTTGTTCAGTCAAAAAATATGACTGACTGACCCTTTAGAATCACAGACGGGGCCACCTTTCCATTTCCTCTCTCTCAGTCTTCATTGCCTCGGTTCCCTCATCTGTCAAATGGGGATCGAGACCGTGAGCCCCAGCTGGGACAGGGACCGTGTCCAACTCGATCTGCTTGTATCCACCCTGGCGCTTAGCACAGTGTCTGGCACATAGTAAGCGCTTAACAAATACCATTATCATCATCGTCATCATCCCCCAGTTTCCCCAGGGATGCAGTGGACAGTGCCACTCAATAGGCCTCATCTCCTTACATTGATCACCACCATTCTCAAATAATAATAATAATAATAATAATAATAATAATAATAATAATTATGGTCTTTGTTAAGCACTTACTACATGCCACGCACTGTTCTGAGCGCTGGAAACACTCACCTTCCAGGCTTCCAAAACACCTCTCGGATGCCTCTCCCTCAAGCGCTTAGTCCAGTGCTCTGCACACAGGCAACACTCAATAAAGAGGGTCGATAGACTTGATGAGCCACTTCTTACCGGCATATTTTCTTTTTTTTTGGCCAGGAATCGGCCATGGCGGGCCATTCTACGGACTGACCTTCCACGGCACCTGCCTCAAACTAATTCCGACTGGAAGGGCGCAGTGAGGGGGAAGACAAGGTCTTCCAGGTGTTACAAAGCCTTATTCATGATTTGGGCGGGGGTGGTCCCCCTCTGCCAGAGGATCCGAGCCCTCCCTAAAGCTGCAGGGAGAAGAGGATGGGGTTGGGGATGAGATAACATTATTGTTTCTCTTCTGGTCTCAGGGATATCGTTGGCTTTGCCCGCCGGGGTCGTGTCCATGAAAGAGCTCGGGCGGCCTTCCCTTGGCTAGCAGGCCTCTCCAAGGCCCACCTTTGTCATCGAGCGAGCAGGATTTCTAAAGCGCTCGGGCCCGGGCTCTCCGGTCGGCGTGGAGCGGCTCAGCTGTGCTCTGAATGCAGGCTTCCGCTCTCGACTGGCCAAGGGGAACTCACGCCAAGCCCCTGATATATGGGGCAGGGACAGCGGGGCATCGGCGTCTAACGAGGACGAGATGAGCTCGTGGCCTCGGGCTTCTAACCTGTTCTTCAACCCACCCTTCAGAGAAAGTTATTACACGAGAGTTAGGCTAAATCAAACCCAACCTCAATGTTTGCTTATTATTGTCCGTTTTCAAATTTCCGCCCGTCTCCGACCGCGTCTCTTTGGAGCCTGGCTAGGAGAGGGACAAAATGGCTCCCGATAATTTAGTTGGATGTCCTTCAAAATGAGCCTTTCTGATTTATTTGGAAACCCAGCAAAGTATAATGTAGAGGAAATCTCGATGGCAATCTTTCATCTTTCCCCCACCCCCGCTAGCCAAGACCAAGTGGGCAGAATAAAATTAGAAAGTGGCCAGTCCCTTTCACTGGGATTTCCCATTTCCTCTGCAGGTTGAAACCGATCCCTGCCTGTGGAAATGAAGGTCAAGACGTAAAGATTCGTTTGGAAGGATTTTCTAGCTCAAGAGTGATGTCCCAGCGAAGAGGAATTGCCAGACGGTGAGTCGCCCTGCCACCTAGGCTTTGCAATCCCTCTCTAGACGTTATTAATAGTTGCTGAAGAAGTATTAATATTATCATTCCACTCATTAAGCACTTGTTTAATAAAAATAAATGGAAGAAATAACCAAGATACAATACAATCAGATCAGCCACAGTCCGATCACTGTGAAGCAGCATGGTGTGGTCCATAGAACATTGGCCTGGGAGTAGGAAGGTCGTGGGTTCAAATCCTTCTCTGCTTGCCTGCCTGGTGACCCTGGGCAAGTTACTTCACTTCTCTGTGCCTCAGTTACCTCATCTGTAAATTGGGGATTAAGGCTTTGAGCCTCAATGGGACAGGAACCGTGTCCAACTCGATTCACTAGTATCCACCCCAGCACAATGCCCGGCACCTAGTAAGCACTTGACAAAAACCATCATTATTATTATCACTGGTCCGTGAACGTGCAGACGTTGTGAAACAGGCATTTGGAAATTTCAAGATCCCAGATTCTCTGACATATGGCTGGGACATCTTTAGAGAATTACGCATTGGTTGGGGCAGATAACAAGATCTGGCCAGGAGGGCCGATGGCCAAGGCAGAAGAACCTTGGTCGGCCGAGAAAGGGGCGTAAAGGGAGATCCTATCACCAAAAACCACAATTTCAAGAGGCAGAGCAGCAGCAGGAAGCTCCAAGATGAGGAGCTAGGAGGATATGAATTAGCCCAAGAAAGGCAAACCGGGTTCAAGTTGGATATTTGGGATGGCAATCGTTATGCTAGTAATAATAATTATAATATTTGTTAAGCACTTACTCGGTGCCAGGTACTGTACTAAGTGCTGGGATGGACCCAAGCAACTCGGGTTGGACACGGTCCCTGTCCCACGTGGGGCTCAGTCTTAATCCCCATTTTACAGATGGGGGAACCGAGGCCCAGGTAAGTGAAGTGACTTGCCCGGTCACACGGCAGACAAGTGGAGGAGGTTTAATTAGAACCCATGACCGTCTGACTCCCAGGCCTATGCTCTATCCACTACGTCATCCTGCTCCTCCAATCATCACCCTGTTCCTCCAAGGGTCCTTGATTCAATCGATCAATGATATTTATTGAGCGCTTACTGAGTACCAGACTACTGTGCTAAGCACTTGGGAGAGTGCCAGCAGCTTGGTTGCCCATGTCAGAGACAGAATTCTGGGCTGGGAGCATCTGCAGAGGCGTGGTGCAGGGTCTTACAGAATAAGTAGCAGAGTTAATCGATGTTCTTTACTGAGCAGTCACTCTGTGCAGAGCACCGTACTAAGCACTGGGGTGGCTCCAAGCAAATCGGGGTAGACACAGTCCCCGTCCCACACAGGGCTCGTCGTCTCAATCCCCGTTCTACAGGTGAGGTAACTGAGGCCCAGAGAAGTGAAATGACTTGCCCAAAGTCCCACGGCAGGCAGGTGGCGGAACCCATGACCTTCTGACTCCCAGGTCCGTGCTCTATCCACTAGGCCACGCTGCTTCTCCATCACAGCTGTCACTACTATCCCGTCACCTGGTCGAGACTGACTCCTTCACTCTTCCTCACACTCTTTCTCTCGCCCCCCTTCCCTCGCTACCCACCTGTTTCCCCGAATGCTCTCCCAAACCCTCAAAACGTCAATTCTGAGGGAGTGATTTTTCCCCAAATCAAATTCAGCACGTGTCAGGCCTGGGCTGCCCAAGTCCGGCCTGCCGTAAGAGTAATTCATGCCTACCTGAGCATCACCAAGTGCCAAATGGACATTAACTCTTGTTGTAGCCGCTATTTTTAATTTTTTTTTTTTTGAACGGCACCACAGAACGTGCTCTTCGTCGCCTGCCGGATATAGGGGAAGGGTAGAAAACTGTGCCACAGTTTCTATACCGTTTACGTGGGCCTTATAAAGCATTTAAGCATTCAGAGATTGGGAACCTCTTGAACGATAGGTCCGGTTCTAAATCTGACTTGTATAGTCTTTCCCAGCGCTTGGTACGGCGCTTATTTATTTCTTTATAATAATGTCCGTCTCCCTCTCTAGACTGTAAGCTCATTGTGGGCAGGGAATGCGTCTTTTTATTGTTATTTTGTACTCTGCCAAGCACTTAGTTCAGTGCTCTGCACACAGTAAGTGCTCAATAAATGTGATTGACTGCCTGACTTCACATACAGTAAGCTCACTGTGGGCAGGGAATGTGTCTCCAACTCTGTTGTACTTGCTCTCCCAAGCTCTTAGTGTTCTGCACATGGTAAGAGCTCAATAGATATAATTGATTGATTAGTACATGCTATTACTGATTCCTAATTTAACAGGATCTGTAGACCTAGATGCTAGCAACTGTTAAGTCAATTTGGCTGCCCTGAAAAATTTAGCAAGATTCTGAGGTAATTTTACGACGCATTTCCAGTCGAGCCCAGCATTGAGGCTATGCCCTCTGATCCACATAATAATAATATTTGTGGTATTTGTTAAGTGCTTATTATGTCCCCGGTACTATAATAAGTGCTGGGCTAGATAGAATGTAATCGCGTTGAACACGGTCTCTGTCCCACAGAGGGCTCATAGTTTAAATCCCCATTTTACAGATGAAGTAGCCGAGGCACAGAGAAGTGACGTGACTTGCCCAAGGTCACACAGCAGAGTTTGCGTGGTTTGTGGTGTTTGTTAAGAGCTTACTATGTGTCAAGCACTGTACTAAGCGCTGGGGTAGGTATGAGATCATCAAGTCCCACATGGGGCTCTCAGCCCAAGTAGGAGAACAGCTATTGAATCCTTATTTTGCAGATGAGGGAACTGGGGCAGAGAGAAGTCACCCAGCAGGTACGTGGCGGAGCCAGGATCAGAACTCAGGTCCTTTGACTCCGAAGCCCAAGCCACGTTACTTCTCGTGACCTTCTCTAGTCATAGGTTGTGAGCCTATGGGACAGGGCCTGTGTTTAATTCCCACCTGAATACTCTTTCCCCGAACCTAGTACAGCGTTCCGTACAAAGCACGCACTCGGTAAATACTATTACCAGTCTGCAACAGGGAATCCTGCCCACATCTGAAGAGACTGAAGTTGATATCATCGTCAAATCCTGCCATTGGGGCACCACACCATTCAATCAATCCGTCGATCAATGGTATTTCTTGAATGCACTGTATTAAGTGCTTGGCAGAGCACAGTACGACCGAGTTGGTAGAAAGGATCCCTGCCCGCAAGGAACTTTCGGTCTACAACCACGCACAGCTAGACAAAGAAGTAGGAAACCAAATCGAGAACGCTGCCGTAGCCTCCGAGAGTGTGGAGAACTCTCCACTACATCAGGTTGCAATCAATCCGTGGTATTTTTTGAGCGTTTACTATGTGCAGAGCTAGGTTCTAAGAGCAACAGAATTAGCAGACACGGTCCCTGCCCATAATGAGCTTACACACTGCAGGGAACCAAGCGGAACAAGTCTACAGAGCCCCGAGGCTTTCCAATCTATTCTAAGGTGAGGAGACTTGAATCCACCCTCGGGTTCACATCTGGCTCATTGAGCAGCTCCATCAACTTGTCAGCTGTGTGACTCTGGGCAAGTCACTTCACTTCTCTGTGCCTCAGTGACCTCATCTGTAAAATGGGGATTAAGACTGTGAGCCTCATGTGGGACACCCTGATTACCTTGTATCTACCCCAGCGCTTAGAACAGTGCTCTGCACATGGTAAGCGCTTAACAAGTACCAACATTATTATTATTATTATTATTATTAATGCCATCAGTTTTGGGGGGTTTCTTTATGGTATTTATTAATCATTTACTATGTGTCAGGCACAGTTCTAAGTGCTGGGTTTGATACCAGCTAATTAGGTTGGACACGGTCTGTGTCCCACAAGGGGCTCACAGTTTTAATCCCCATTTTACAGATAATAATAATAATGTTGGTATTTGTTAAGCGCTTACTATGTGCAGAGCACTGTTCTAAGCGCTGGGGTAAGCACAGGGGAATCAGGTTGTCCCACGTGGGGCTCACAGTCTTAATCCCCATTTTACAGATGAGGGAACTGAGGCACAGAGAAGTTAAGTGACTTGCCCACAGTCACACAGCTGACAAGTGTACAGATGAAGAACTGAGGCTCAGAGACGTGAAATGACTTGCCCGAGGTTACAGAGCAGACAAGTGGCAGATCGGGATCAGAACGCAGGTCTTTCCGACTCCCAAGCCCGGGCTCGATCTATCAGGTGCCAGGATTCGCATCGAACGGCAAAGACAGGTGCACAGACAATGAGGTGTTGAACAATGAACATCTAGTTCTCCAGCCCCAAAGCAATGCCCTCCCCTGATCACAGCTTCCCTGGGGTGGCACAGGTGAGGAGAATGGAACACATGGAATGATCAATTAGCTACGATCTGGTCAGTGAAATGAACCTAGTGAAACAAGCTAAAAGAAACACTTCCAGGTAGCAGGGAAGCACAGCCTCGAAACTACACAACTGAATGTTGGAAAAGTTTCATGAAACAGAACAGCCTGGTGGAAAGAGCACGGGTCTGGGACTCATAGGAGGACCTGGGTTCTAATCCCGGCTGCACCACCTGCCTGCTGTGTGATTCTGGGCGGGTCGCTTCACGTCTCTCTCCCTCAGTTTCCTCGTCTGTAAAATGGGGACAAACTGAAACAAACACGGTCGCCGCCGGGAGAGCCGGGAGTGCTGAATGGACGGTGCTGGTCCCGTTTTGGATGTGAACCAGTCACTATACAGAAGATGGGCACGTGCCTTGGGCAGGTCACTTCACTTCTCTGTGCCTCAGTTACCACATCTGTGAAATGGGGGATTGTGACTGTGTGCCCCATGCTGGACCGAGACAGTGTCCAACCTGATTTGCTTGCATCCACTCTAGGGCTTAGACCAGTGCCTGGAATATAGTAAGCACTTCACTAATACCATATCATTATTATCATCATCATTATTATTATTATTTCTGGAGCCAGATGTACGCCAAGGCCCAAACTGGAGAATCCGGGATCCCGGCTCACTGCCTTACCCCCTTCTCCAACCAGACTTCAAGGAAGTAAAAAAACCAACAACCCAACAAAACATTGAGAGAAGCACCTAAAATCTCTTTGAGCAATAGTACCGAATTAAGATAATCATTTAAGACCATCATGCTGGAGGAGATTCCCCCCCGACTTTTTCTTAATAGCATTTGTTAAGCGTCTACTATGTGCCAGGCGCTGTACTAAGCACCGGGGTAGATACAAGCTAATCAGGCTGGACACAGTCCATGTCCCATACGGGGCTCACGGTCTCAATTCCCATTTTACAGAAGAGGTAACTGAGGCCCAGAGAAGTGAAGTGACTTGTCCGAAGTCACGCAGCAGACAAGTGGCGGAACCGGGATTAGAATCCAGGTCTTTCCGATTCCCCGGCTCAAGCCCTATCCACTAGGTCTCACTGCTTCTCTCGGATCCCGCCGAGGACCCGAACCACTTTTAAACATGTTTTCTCCCATCAATTTAGGCTTTGGCAGATATATTCATTACGTCCATTGATCCTTTAAAAGAAAAAATAATCCGATGACACGATTAGTGCTGAGTGTGTTTTAAAAATGAAAACCGCACATCCGTTCCTCTTTACTAAGTGACCACCTTTAACGTACACCTTTCCGAGTCCTTGGCCGACAGCGAATGAGGGGGTCTGATTAAACGTGATACAAAAGGAGTTTGCAAGTCGTACTGTTTACTAACATTTCAATTTCTATGCCTCATTTATTAGACTTAGAATAAAAAGGTTAGAGGGTTGTTTGGAATTGTCTTTAACCTTGATGATATTTCCACTGAGGCAGCATAATGGCTCTTAATTGCTTAAGTGAAGAGAACATGTTGACATGTCCTTCTTTGTGCTTAAATCTCTGCGCCTATACCATTATGCTAATTCAAGCATTATATACACCAAAGTATTTATGGGCCTGCCACAAGTGATGTTGCAGGTAAAGGGCTGTGAAATGGTCTGTAAACAGAGAGAATTGATTCCAGGCCCAAAGCAATGCTGTTAAAGTCACAGACATTGAACAGCCAGCCCTACAATTTCTATCCAGATTGTCAAACTGGGTCAGACGGTGTCAGCGGGGCTGCCATTACAGATCAGGTGGGTGGTTTAATAATATGTAAACCAACCACATAAAGGGGAATTAACATGGAAGCCGCACATACCCGGCTCTCTTTCCCGTTGCAGAGCAATTTCGCGACAGAACCTCGGTCCCACCGTCGACCGAAGCATTCGTGAACAGAAAAGCGGAAGCGGAATGGGCTGTCAGGGCTGGAAGCAAAGAGGAGGGCACGGGACCGCGACCTAAAAGACCATCGCAAGGAATATGGAACCTAAATCTTATGAGAGAGAAAGGGAGAGGGCAATCAAATTCCGCGGACTTGAACTTCAAGGTCTTCGACGTCGTTTGTTTTTCCTTTATATCTCTTTCCGGGTAAGGACAGTCAACGCTGTTAAAGGGAAGCAGCCAACCTAAACATCACTTTAAAGCAAACCCATGCATCTGTTCTCCCGGTACCGTGGGTTCCCTCCGTTTGGAGGATTTTGGAGGTTGGATGGTTTTATTCGGGCTGGGTTTGTCCGTCTCAGCTCCCCTTGCGTTTTACGTAACGGTGCAACCAGACTGGAGATCTCTTAGATCAGGCTAACTAGTTCAAGGCTGTTCCCTGGATTTCAGAAAATGGCAGACTGCTAGACTGCGAGCTCGCTGTGGGCAGGGACTGTCTCTACCACGTACGGGGCTCAGCCCACACAATGAGCACTGGGTAAATAACAATGTTGGTATTTGTCAAGCGCTTACTCTGTGCAGAGCACTGTTTTAAGCGCTGGGGTAGATACAGGGGAATCAGGTTGTCCCACGTGAGGTTCACAGTCTTCATCCCCATTTTACAGATGAGGGAACTGAGGCACAGAGAAGTTAAGTGACTTGCCTACAGTCACCCAGCTGCCAAGTGGCAGAGCCGGGATTCGAACCCATGACCTCTGATTCCCAAGTCTGGGCTCTTTCCACTGGGCCACGCTGCTTCTCTAAATACGATCGATCGGGATTGATTGAACTCCTCTTGATCGGCTTTAAGCAAAAAGGAGTAATTCTTGATAGAGGCAAAATAAATGTGCTCAGTGTATTTTCAAGAACCAAGCCTATACCTAATTACCGATGCAAACTCTCGCCTTTCAAATGTAATAACGGTAATAATTATGGCATTTGTTAAGCGCGATGTGCCAAGCGCTGTTCTAAGCGCTGGGGTAGATACAAGGTAATCGGGCTGCCCCACGTGGGGCTCACAGTCTCAATCCCCATTTTCCAGATGAAGTAACTGAGACGCAGAGAAAATAAGTGACTTGCCCAAGGTCACGCAACAGACAAGTGGCAGAGCCGGGATTAGCCCCCACGTCCCCTGACTCCCGAGCCCGGGCTCTTTCCACTAAGCCCCGCCGCTGCTGGTTGAGGACAGGGAACACGCGTCCTGCTTTTGACGATGCTCTCCCAAGCGTTTCGCACAACGCTCTGCGCTCGGGAAATATCGATAACCGACTTGTAAGGAAAGAACATACGGCCACCGTGAACAAGGTGTAGCTTTCTGATTTAGGGTTTGTTCGTTTGCTCGGTCCCTCCCGGAAGGGTTTTTGCCTCAGGGTCACCCCAAAACAGGACGCATTTCGGGAATCCCTTTCACAACTGCACGATGCTTCCCGGCATGATGGGTTTGTCTAGAGGGGCCCTGCCTCCTAACTCTTCTAGTCCCAAGAAAACCGTGTAGACAGAATCCAGGAATCCCTCGCGTTGACCGCATTTACCAATAACTCCCTCACACAATCGTGCACCCCGAAGTCACGTTTTTGGGGGGGAGAGGGTCGGATTGAGAATTGACCTGGTTTGAGCAGTAGATCTCACTTTCTGCCAAGCAGGTTTGTGGAGGCAGGTGCTTAGTATAGAACATCACCCACTGTGCATCATCCAGCTATTAGCATTATTAATATTATTACTACTATTATTAGCATTATTAATATTACTACTACTGCTTCTTGTAGTAGTTATCATAGCATTATTAATATTATTACTACTACTATTATAACTACTACAAGAAGCAGCATGGCCTAGTGGATAGAGCACGGGCCTGCGAGTCAGATGTCATGGGTTCTAATCCCGGCTCCGCCGACTGTCGGCTGTGTGACTTTGGGCGAGTCACTTCACTTCTCTGTGCCTCAGTTACCTCATCTGCAAAATGGGGATTAAAACTGTGAGCCCCCTGTGGGACAACCTGATTACCTTGTATTAACCCCAGCGCTTAGAACAGTGCTTTGCATATAGTAAGTGCTTAACAAATACCACAATTATTTTTATTAATAATCCCAGCTCCACCACCTATTCTGCTGTGTGACCCTGGGCAAGTCACTTCACTTCGCTGGGTCACAGTTACCTCATCTGTAAAATGGGGATTGAGACTGAGAGCCCCACTTGTGTCCAACCCGATTTGCTTGTATCCACCCCAGCGCTTAGTACAGTGTCTAGCACACTGTAAGCGCTTAATAAATACCATTATTATCATTACTACCACTATTACTCATTCAATGCATTCAATCGTATTTACTGAACACTTACTACGTGCAAAGCACTGTATTAAGCGCTTATTACTACTAGTTTCAGGAAGTAAGTGGCTTTTCCTCAACCCCTTCAACTGTTTCTGCTGAAGTCTTTGAGCAAGCAATTTATTGGTCCTAAAGATCAACAAATCTCTTCAGAAAAGAACGTCATGATTCCTCTGGGTTTGTGCGGAAAGCATGGAGCTCACTGGACCACAGCTTAACCATCGTGGCTCAGTGGAAAGGCCACGGGCTT